>NC_073624.1:239000532-240250532 GCF_029407905.1 Bubalus kerabau
TGAAAGAGGAGAGTGAAAAAGTTGGCTTAAAGCTCAACATTCAGAAAACGAAGATCATGGCATTTGGTCCCATCACTTCATGGCAAATAGATGGGGAAACAGTGGAAACAGTGTCAGACTTTATTTTCTGGGCTCCAAAATCACTGCAGATGATGACTGCAGCCATGAAATTAAAAGACGCTTACTCCTTGGAAGGAAAGTTATGACCAACTTAGACAGCATATTAAAAAGCAGAGACATTACTTTGCCAACAAAGGTCCGTCTAGTCAAGGCTATGGTTTTTCCAGTGATCATGTATGGATGTGAGAGTTGGACTGTGAAGAAGGCTGAGTGCTGAAGAATTGACGCTTTTGAACTGTGGTGTTGGAGAAGACTCTTGAGAGTCCCTTGGACTGCAAGGAGATCCAACCAGTCCATCCTAAAGGAGATCAGTCCTGGGTGTTCATTGGAGGGACTGATGTTGAAGCTGAAACTCCAATACTTTGGCCATCTGATGTGGAGAGCTGACTCATTGGAAAAGACCCTGATGCTGGGAAAGGTTGAGGGCAGGAGGAGAAGGGGATGACAGAGGATGAGATGGTTGGATGGTATCTCGGACACAATGGACATGAGTTTGGGTGAACTCCGGGAGTTGGTGATGGACAGGGAGGCCTGGCATGCTGCAGTTCATGGGGTTGCAAAGAGTTGGACGTGACTGAGTGATCATCATTATTTGTTTTTTCCTTTGTTTCACAGTTTCTTCAAATTTTAACAAAAATGGTCTTAACTCCAGTCTCCCTTCTTTCCCACCCCATCCCACCCCATCCCACCAACCTCCTTTATATATTAAATTTCCTTCTCAACCAGTTTCCATCCCCCAAATGGCAACTTTGTTAACTTTATAACTGGCTTAGTCCTTTGTTGGGACCAACATTAATCTCAGGCAGGGAATACCTTGGCTTCTACATTTCAGGCATTCACAACTTTTAAACAGTCTCTCACAGTCCTCATTTAGGTGGCCAATGACAGTTTTTGAAAGGATACAATATTCTGGACACAGAACCCAATCATCATTATTTGTTTTTTCCTTTGTTTCACAGTTTATTAAAATTTTAACAAAAGTAATCTTAACTCCAGTCTCCCTTCTTTCTCACCCCATCCCACCGACCCCACACAATACACAAGTAATAGCCAAAAACTACACACATTCTATGCTGTGAAAAATGCAGAGTTAACCCTCTTGGGAAGAAGGCTGTGGGTTGTGGAGATGCTCTTTGAAGGTCTACAGTATCGCTTGCTCTCCTACATCCCACTCTACAAGTTTTGTCCATCATAGAAGACTCTTTGCTTTTCTTAGTGAAGTTCAGAATGAGTTGCATTGAAACACTGATTCTTCTTCCTCTCCACGAAGATGGGTGTGCAAATTGTACCACATGGAATGGCTTTGAAGCACTTAGGCTGCTGTAAGGCACAGAAACTATACTGGCTATTCAAAGCACATCTTCTCAAGCCATCTTTATGGTATCAAGACAAGTAGAACTCCTTCTCTCCCCACTTGAAACCCGCAGTCAGATGTGACAGCCACTGGTATTCAAGAGAGTTAATTCTTGTTTTCTTTTTTTGTCATCATCCTCTGAGGGATAGGAATGCCACATCAGCATTTCCTCATAGAAGGATATGACAACCTGTGGGCACTTGACATTGGCTTCCTTGGCAGGGACCAGGTCAGCCTCATCAGAGTTTTTCCATTTCATCAGGAACATGAGTTCTCCACTGGAATCTGTAGCTCCAATAATCTGCTCAGGTTCCAAACTCGAGGGAAAGCCTTGTGACTTTTCTGATTCTTTTCTTCTTCTTTGGTTTGCTCTCCTCCCCCATATTGTCTGAATCAGAATCAGCTTTGCACTTGCCTCCATCTGATTTGTCTGTCTCGGGTGCTGTTTTCTGTGACTGCAGAAACTCGGCAGTGAGGTCAGGGCAGTCAGGTTATCTCCCAGCTCCCATGTGTTGTCCTCATCTGAGACCCTCTTCCACTTTAGGAGATACTCCACTTGGCCCTTTACCACTTGCCGGTCTAGAACTTTTTCCACCACATATTCCTCTTCCTCTAGCACCTCCTCTACTTTCTTCTTATTTTGTTTTTTCCTCACGGTGCCTGCCAGCTTTCTGGTATAAAGGGTGACGGCTGCTCAGAGCAGCACCCACAAACCTGAGAGGAATCAGTAGGCACTACTGGCCGGGGAGTGGTGACTGTGACGGAACACATAGAAGAGCTGCCCTTTCTGTGCAACATATTGTTGCTAACAGTAGGCACTATGGTGTACAGTCAATCTCTAGGACTTACTCATCTTGCCCAACTGAAACTTGGTACCCTTGACCAATACTTCCCTGATTCTCCCCCTTCCCCTAAGTTTTGAATGGTTCCTGGCATATAGTAAGTCCTCAATAATTATTTGTAAAATAAATGGATGGATGTATAGGTGGATGAATTTTTTTTTTCTAATATTGCTGAAACTCTTCCTCATGCAGGGACCCTAAATATCTTTCTCTTGAGGTTTCTGTAACTTGAAAATGTCTACAAATTCAAGAATTTTTTCTTATTCTCAAAAGACAGATGGGGCAGCCAGACTTCTTTTGACACCAGGGGGTCAACCCTACATTGTTCCAACCCTTTCTTTCTTGCTGCCTGAATGTGTCACTCGAAAACATGTGTTCTGCATAGTCCTAGGAGACTGGTTCACCTGAGAGGACTACAGGGTTCTCTAGGGAGGACATCCCACTCCTTCAGGACCAGGGTGAGTGCGTGTGTGTGTGCATGTGCAGAACGTAACCTCTCCATAGGCTCATTAGCATAACCACAAATGCAAAAACAAACAAAAAAATTCATTCAACCCTACTGAAGTGCAATACGACAATATCAATTCTTAAATCCTCTTTAGAGAAAATTATTCCAAGCCATCACCAACTCAATGGACATAAGTTTGAGTAAACTCTGGGAATTGAAGATGGACAGGGAGGCCTGGCATTCTGCAGTCCATGGGGTCACAAAGAGTCGGATATGACTGAGCAACTGAACTGAACTGAGATGAACTGATTCCAAGCCTAGCCCATTCTTCAAATCAAAATCTAATTCTTCCTTTTATGCCTATAATCTGAGGTTGGTTTAAAACAGAGTCAAGTCTTTGGGGATGAAATTAGATGATTTCTTTCTCCAGAAAGGTAGGGGCACTTAGGAGAAAAGTCTTCAAGAGCACCTTCAAATTTTTGCCTTGGGAAGGACCAGTGAAAATGCCCTAAAGAGCAAAAGTATATGGTGCTTCTCAGCCTGTAAAAATAATGTTCCTTTGGGGAAAACAAAACAAAACAAAAATCCCACCACCAGCTCTGTCCCAATGATGCTAATATGCTTTGGGGAAATCATATTTCTTTTAAGAGGAGCTTCATTTACTCTGGATCTTCCTCAACCAAGGTGATTGTCTTGAGCTTTACTCTTAGGAAAGCATTAAGTTTCCTTTCATTTTCTAAATACAGTGAATTAATTTATTGAAGAGATTAATTTAACATTAGTGATAAAACTTAGATTGGTTGCTTGCTTTTTCCAAGAAGAATCCCCATAACATTTTAAAGAATAAGATATAAAGAGTTTTGCTCAGTTCTTGGCTCATAGAAAGCATTCAATAAGTATTAACTACTGCTATTTTTGTTGTTATTGCTGCTACAACTAGTATTGTTATTAGTGGTGGTAGTCAATGGCCTGGCATCCAGTCCTAGTGGTAGGTATTATGAGAAAGAAGTGGAGTTTAGTGACATACAACACATGTAAAGTGCTTAATATAGTCTTTGACACAAAGCAAGCATTTAGTGAATTTAAACAAATTTAGAAAATGTGAATGTATTGGGGTAGATTTGGCTGCAAAAATAGAGACCAAAATTTAATGGATTAAAGAAACATAAATTTATTTTTCATTCATGTTACAGCACCAGGTGAGTGTTCCAAGTGTTAAAGAGAAGTTTTCAGGCAATTTAGCTGTGAGCATGTATCAAAATTTTATTACGATTAGACACAGAAGGGAAATGGACCCTAGAAAGGCCACTTTCCAAATTTACTATTGGTAGGGACATTTGATAGGAAGAAAGTTCAGTTAGATAATCATTGTTAGACTAGACACAGAAAGAAAGTCTGGTTAAAGGTCACTAGACCCTTGATTGACAGCTGGCAACTGACTGTGTGGGTAATTGGGCATGTGGGTAATTGGTTTCTGAGAGCAAACCTTAATCCCATTAAAGTTCACAGAAAATTGCTTAAGCATTTTATCAGGAATACTAACTTCTCAGAAAGAAGTTATGAGCAAAATGGTTTTGCCTTTCAGACCAGGTTTGAAACAGTTTCTCTTATGTGTGGGACAATGGGCCACTCTCCCCGCTCTCGTCATTCAGGTACTCTGGTTGACGGTAACTCTGCCATTTTCAGTATATGGCTTTAATGCTATTCTGGTCATTGTCAACAGCCAGTGAGAAAGAGTAAAAGAACAGAGATTTCTTCCTAAGAAATCTTGCCTAAGGAAATGAGCCAGAGGTGGAAGCAGAATTTTTGCTCACACGTCATTGAGAGCTTAGTTACGTGATCACCAAGCTTCCAATAGGGTTGAGAAGTGCAGTCTGGATATCCAGATTCTGGCTTCAGGACTTTTACTAGGGGGACGAAATGGAGTTTGGGGACAGTAGTGGTTTCTGCCCAATGAGGATGTGCCCAGCCTTTCTGCACCTACTGCCTCTGAAGCTGCTGCTGCTGCTAAGTCGCTCCAGTCGTGTCCGACCCTGTGCGACCCCATAGATGGCAGCCCACTAGGCTCCCCCATCCCTGGGATTCTGCAGGCAAGAACACTGGAGTGGGTTGCCATTTCCTTCTCCAATGCATGAAAGTGAAAAGTGAAAGTGAAGTTGCTCAGTCATGTCCGACTCTTTGCGACCCCATGGACTGCAGCCTACCAGGCTCCTCCGTCCATGGGATTCTCCAGGCAAGAGTACTGGAGTGGGGTGCCATTGCCTCTGAAGCAGTAGTTGGCAAACTATGGCCTTCAGGCTAAATCCCACCTATAGCTGTTTGTATAAATAAAGTTATATTGGAAAGCCATGCTCATTCATTTATGCAATGTGTATGGCTGATTTCACACTACACTAAAGGGTTGAGTAATTGAGACAGAGACCCCATGCACCAAAGCTTAAAATATTTACTTTTTGGCTTTTTTAGAAAAAAAAATTGCTGACCCTTATTCTAGAGAGGGTTCTGAATTGCCCATAAAGGCGAACTTGATGGGTCAAAGAAAATGTGCATTGAAAATTTTAGTAGATATTCCCCTTCTTATTTGCACTAGTAGTGTATGGGATTGTCTGTCACCCAGTCAACACAGTAATATCAAAATTTTCCATATGGCCAATTTGATAAGTGAAAATGGTATTTTACTATAGTTTTCATTGTACTTACCTTATTAGTAGTAAGATTTAGTATAGTTCAGTTCAGTTCAGTCACTCAGTTGTGTCCGACTCCTTGCGACCCCATGAATTGCAGCACGCCAGGCCTCCCTGTCCATCACCAACTCCCAGAGTTCACTCAGACTACCATCCATTGAATTGGTGATGCCATCCAGCCATCTCATCCTCTGTCGTCCCCTTCTCCTCCTGCCCCCAATCCCTCCCAGCATCAGAGTCTTTTCCAATGAGTCAGCTCTTTGCATGAGGTGGCCAAAGTACTGGAGTTTCAGCTTCAGCATCATTCCTTCCAAAAAACACCCAGGACTGATCTCTTTTAGAATGGACTGGTTGGATCTCCTTGCAGTCCAAGGGACTCTCAAGAGTCTTCTCCAACACCACAGTACAAAAGCATCAATTCTTCGGCACTCAGCTTTCTTCACAGTCCAACTCTCACATCCATACATGACTACTGGAAAAACCATAGCCTTGACTAGATGGACCTTTGTTGACAAAGTAATGTCTCTGCTTTGCAATATGCTATCTAGGTTGGTCGTAACTTTCCTTCCAAGGAGTAAGGAAGTATATATAATAAAATCTATACAGTATTTGGTCTTTGTCCCTCATTGTTGTTGTTGTTCAGTTGCCAGTCATGTCTGACTCTTTGCAGCCCCAGGGACTGCAGCACATCCATCCTCCCTATCCCTCACCATCTCCCAGAGTTTGCCCAAGTTGATGTCTATAGAATTGGTAATGTCATCCAAACATCTCATCCTCTGTCACCCTCTTCTCCTTCTGCCTTCACTCCTTCCCAGGATCAGAGACTTTTCCAATGAGTCAGATGTTTGTATCAGGTGGCCAGAGTATCGGAGCTTCACCTTCAGCATCAGTCCTTGCAAAGAGTATTCAGAGCTGATTTCCTTTAAGACTGACTGGTTTGATCTCCTTGCTTTCCAAGGGACTCTCTCTCAAGAGTCTTCTCCAGAACCACAGTTTGAAAGCATCAATTCTTCGGTGCTCTGCCTTCTTTATTGTCCAGCTCTCACATCTGTACATGACTACTGGAAAGACCCTAGCCTTGACTATACAGACCAGACCTTTGTTGTCAAAGTGAATGTCTTTTAACATACTGTCTAGGTTTGTCATAGCTTCCCTGCCAAGAAACAATTGTCTTCTAATTTCATGGCTGCAGTTGCCATCTGCAGTGATTTTGGAGTCCAAGAAGAGGAAATCTGTCACTGCTTCCATCTTTTCCCCTTCTATTTGACATGAAGTAATGGGGCCAGATGCCATGATCTTAGTTTTATTAATATTGAACTTTAAGTTGGTTTTTTCACTTTCCTCCTTCCCCCTCATCAAGAGGCTCTTTAGTTCCTCTTTACTACTGGCACAAAACTTTTAAAACCTATGGAATTTCCAGAGTGATAGGAAGTGTCTTTTGATATTCATAATGAAACGCTTTCAGTCACACCTGAGTTTGTATTAATGAAGTGACTTTTGGAAAATCCATAAGGAAGGGCCTGGTTGCCAGGGGGCTCAACCAGAATTAGAGAATTGGAACTTTAAATCTCTTCCCTCCCCCCATGCCCTTGGAGAGGAGAGGGCCATGAGATTGAATCAATTAATCATGCCTACATAATGAAGCTTCAGTAAAATTAAAAGAATGGTGTCTGGAGAGCTTATGGATTGGTGAACACAGGGAGGTGCTGGGTGGGAGAGCATAGAAGCTTTACATCCCTTTCACCATTTCTTGTCCCATGGAAGAAATAGGACAGTCCAGTCCTCAGGAACTTCCTTCTGGCTGTTCCTGAGTTAGATATTTTTTTATAATAGACTGGTAACCTAGTAAGTAAATAATTTTGCTGAATTTTGTGAGCTTCTGTAGTAAACTAATAGAACTGAAGGAGGGACTCTTGGAAACCTCTGATTTATAGCCAGTGGATCAAGTGACATCAGTATCTGAAATGATGAAGTGGTGTCCGAAGTCCTGTAAGACTGAGCCCTTAACTGTGGGGTTTGACACTAACTCAGGACTTCCCTGGTGGCTCAGGCAGTAAAGAATCTGCCTACAATGCAGGAGACCTGGGTTCAATCCATGGGTCGGGAAGATCCCCTGGAGAAGGGAAAGGCAAACTACTCCAGTATTCTTGCCTGGAGAATTACATGGACAGAGGAGCCTAGTGGGCTACAGTCCATGGGGCTGCAGAGTCAGACATGACTGAATGACTAGCACGCTTGCAAACACACACACACACACACAAACACACGGTAGATAGTGTCAGAAATGAGTAGTGTCAGAAATGAGTCCATATTGTAAAACACTAAACTGGGGTGGAAGAATTGCTTTCCAAACTCAAATGTTTGGGAGAACCCACACATTTGATGTTAGAAGTGTGGGTATAGTAGAGTAGTGTGAAAGTCATACAAGAGAGTCATATAGGAGTGTGTTTTACTTTTAGACTAATCATGATTGTAACTAATCATATTTTAAGAATATTTGGACGTCCTTTTCTGTGGACTATCTACTTGTCTTTTGCACATATATTGGCAAATACTGGGTTGTTAATTTTGTATAATAATTTCTAGGGGGTTTTATATGCTAGGGAACCAAGCCATTTATGATACAAATTGTAAAAATCAACCTCATTTAAGAATTTTTAAAATTTTAATTTAATTTTATTATTATTATTATCATTATTTTTTGACTGCTCATGGGCTTTTCATTGCTGTGTATAGGCTTTCTCTAGTTGAGGTGCACAGGGGGTCCTCTCTAGTTGTGGTGTGAGTGCTTCCAGTGGTGGTGGGTTCTCTTGTTATGGAGCAGAGGCATCAAGGACACATGGGCTTCAATAACTGTGGCTCATGGACTCCAGAATGCAGGCTCTGTAGTTGTGGCACATAGGCTTACTTGCTCTGCAGCATGTTGGATCTTAGTTCCCACCAGGGATAGAATCCATCTCCTCTGCATTGCAGGTAGATTCTTAACCACTGGACCACCAGGTGTGTCTCTTCCCCATTTTTAAAAAACATTTTTATTTATTTTTAAATTTTTTGCTGTGCTGGATCTTCATTGCTTTGCATGGGCTTTCTTTAGCTATAGTGAGAGGGGGTTACTCTTTATTGCCATGCACAGGTTTATCATTGTGGTGGCTTCTCCCGTTGTGGAGCACAAGTTCTAGGTGCACAGGCTTCAGTAGTGGTGGCAGGTAGGCTCGTAGTTGCAGCTTGTGTGCTCTAGAGTGTGGGCTCAGTGGTTGTGGTGCGCGGGCTTAGTTGCTCTGAGGCATGTAGCATCTTCCCAGACCAGGGACCAAACCTGTATCCCCTGCATTGGCAGGCAGATTCTTATCCACTGCACAACCAGGGAAGTCTTCTACCCCCTTTTTTAATATATTCCTTTTACTTTGCTTATGGAAATTTTTGCTGTGGAAATTTTTTAAATTTTTTATTTTAAAAATAGTCAAATTGATCAATCTGTTTCATGACTCTGACTTATATATTATGCTTAGAAGGCTTTCCCATATCAAGATTGTACAAAAATTTTTTCTATTTTTTTCCTAATAATTTTGTGGTTTTCAGTTTTTATATTTAAATGTTCACTGCATCTGTAATGTATTTTGTTTTAAGATTAGAGGAATGGATTCAATTCTCTTCTAACTGGCTATCCATTCTATGAACACCATCTCTTTAATAATGCATCTTTATCATATATTAATTTCCTGTATGTTTTTGGGTCTTCCTGGGATATTTCATGTATATTTATGGGCTAGTATTATGTTGCTTTAATTAATGTACCTTTATATCACATATTAATATCTGGGAGGGATAATTTGCCCTCATTATTTTTTTAATGAGTTTTTTTTTTCTGACTAGTTTTATTTATTTTTCTGTATAAAATAGTTAAAAATACTGCTGATAATTTTTATTTGGATTGCATTAAATTTATTACATTAACTTGGGCAGAATTGTTATCTTTATGATGCTGATGTTAGTTCTAAAGTATGGACCTAGTGTACCTGTCCATTTGAAGAAATTGTGTTGTTTTTAAATTACCTTTTTGGTTATTGACTGAGTTTTTCTATGACTATGACATATTTCTGAGACTGACCACCTTGTCCATTCCTTAAATTGGCTTAAGTTATTGTTTTTATTTCTGGAATACAACCTGTTCCACAAGTACAGCAGGTCTAAGAGTGAACCAGTTGTGTAATGATATTCACAGAGCAAACATATCTTACTGTAGGAAATGAAAAATTTGTGAATTTTGCCTTGCCATTCTTAAGTGTTTGTGGTGATTTATAGAATAGGGTAAGGAGACCATGACACAGAGGGATCACATTGTCTGAAGAAAGTGTTGGTTTGAACTCTTAAATCTGGAAAACCTTTTTCATAGGTTGAGCTTTTAAGAAGCATGCCCTGGTCTAGGATGTGTGAATCTCAGAGAAACAGGCAATAGAGTAGAGAAGTGAGACTAGGAAGGGAGGAAGCCAGTATAGAGTGTTGTCATTGAGCAGCCCATCTCTGTGGGTTGCCATGGCTCAGTCATACTCTGGACCTCTGGGAAAGGGTAGAACGCACCTCAGGATTGTGTGACCTAAAAATCAGAGCATCTGGGGTATTTACCAACTCCAACTTGTCATTGATTGAATGCTGCTTCTGGTGCCAGCAGCTCCCAGGCACCTCTGGCTTGCCTTGAGTGTATGTCTATGACTGCCAAAGTCCCAGGCAGAGAGTCACAGATGCTGGTGGATGGGAGTGGTCAGCCTTCACAGGAACAGTGAGGCAGAGACTCTGATACAACTGTCTTAGAAAGACTTAAATTTCTGCATCCTTTAACACCAGCTGCCTTCCCCTGTTGGGAGAGGATTAGAGCAGTTGATATTTGGGTTGTTTGTACCATCTATACTGCTTTCTTAAGAAATTTTGCCATCACTCTGTCCTCAGTTGGCATGTCTATGTTTTATGCCTTGGAACTCACTCTTCATTCTCACTCCTACCACACTGATTGGACAAGAGTCAAAGTGAGCATTGTTATGGGCTTGCCAATAACCTATGACTTGTTATTGGAGTTTGTCCCAGATAAAACAAGCAGGGCAAATCCAATTCCTCTTTTGGGGATTTGGAGTTGAGAAACAAAGAATCAGTTTCCAGTTAGCAGTAGGAGCTAGAATTAAACTATTAATGTATGAAGAGAGAAACATGATAGGTATGTTCAAGCAGAAATCATGCACAAGCTAGTTTCTAGAGAGGGGACTTTGGAGAAAGAAGAGAAAAAGAGAGAGAGGCGGATAGTGTGTGTTAAGAGGTCAAATCCCAAAGGTACCTTGTTTCTTACTTTTCTGAGTCCTGGCTCTTCACATTCTCCTGCCTTCCCATAATGCATTTCTTTATCCTCACAATAACTACCTTCACTCTTTTCTAGTGTTGTTATGAGCCAGTTACCATTAATTGTCTTGACCAAAAACACTTTGGCAGAAAATTGAAGAATGATCCCCTAAAAGTGACTCCTGTGCTCCATTTCTGTGGTTTCTTCTCCCTCCACTGTGTCTGGAGGCAGCTAACCTGCTAGTCCTCTCCCTACAGCTGTTGCCGGCTACTGTGAAAGGCTCCAAGAAAATAAAACCTAGAGAAAATGCTAGTCATTAGGTGGTATAGACTTGTCCTTCCCAGAATAGGCAGTGAAAACATCATATAGCTTACTCTATTCAGAAGCTTAATTTTTATCCTCTCAAGAAAAGAGGAAACCTGACTAATTCCTTTGTAGCTGTAGCCCTTTGCTTTATAAATGGGTCCTGACAGCAAGGAGGTTAGAGGGGAAAAGTTTTAGCAAATTTCCTTCAATGAAACTGGATGAGATCCTTTCACATATGTTTTTACTGACTTAAGCTTCTTTGCGGAGATGGCGATGGCACCTCACTCCAGTACACTCGCCTGGAGAATCCCATGGATGGAGGAGCCTGGTAGGCTGCAGTCCAAGGGGTCGCTAAGAGTCAGACACGACTGAGCGACTTCACTTTCAATTTTCACTTTCATGCATTGGAGAAGGAAATGGCAACCCACTCTAGTATTCTTGCCTGGAGAATCCCAGGGACGGGGGAGCCTGGTGGGCTGCCTTCTATGGGGTCCCACAGAGTCGGACACAACTGAAGCGACTTAGCAGCAGCAGCAGCAGCAAGCTTCTTTGAGGAACAGCTTCATCTGTTATCCAGAGAAGAAGCTGAGATTGATCAAGTAAAAACAGGCGAAAACAAACCAGGAGGCCTAACTCAAGCCATTTGTATGAAACAAATATGACCCACAGTCAAGTAGCATTAAATACAATTCCAACAACACACATAACAGATATTCACTGGACACCTATGTTCTGGCTTTGTGCTAGGGGCTTGCAGCATGAAGTGAGTAAGACAGAAATATTCCTGCACTTAACAGTCTGACCTACTGTGTAGTTCCATGTACTGTATACATCAGTTCAGTTCAGTCTCTCAGTCATGTCTGACTTTTTTTTTGTGTGTGTGTATAGGTAAATTTATGAGAATATTTATTCTTTTTTTTTAAATTTTATTTTTAAACTTTACATAATTGTATTAGTTTTGCCAAATATCAAAATGAATCCACCACAGGTATACATGTGTTCCCCATCCTGAACCCTCCTCCCTCCTCCCTCCCCATACCATCCCTCTGGGTCGTCCCAGTGCACCAGCCCCAAGCATCCAGTATCGTGCATCGAACCTGGACTGGCAACTCGTTTCATACATGATATTTCACATGTTTCAATGCCATTCTCCCAAATCTTCCCACCCTCTCCCTCTCTCACAGAGTCCATAAGACTGTTCTATACATCAGTGTCTCTTTTGCTGTCTCGTACACAAGGTTATTGTTACCATCTTTCTAAATTCCATATATATGCGTTAGTATACCGTATTGGTGTTTTTCTTTCTGGCTTACTTCACTCTGTATAATAGGCTCCAGTTTCATCCACCTCATTAGAACTGATTCAAATGTATTCTTTTTAATGGCTGAGTAATACTCCATCATGTCTGACTTTTTGCAATCCCATGGACTGCAGCAGCCAGGCTTCCCTGTTCATCACCAACTCCCAGAGCTTGCTCAAACTCATGTCCATTGAGTTGGTGATGCCGTCCAACCGTCTCATCCTGTGTCATCCCCTTCTCCTCCTGCCTTCAATTTTTCCCAGCATCAGGGTCTTTTCTAATGAGTCAGTCCTTTGTATCAGGTGGCCAAAGTATTGGAGTTTCAGCTTCAGCATCACAGTCCTTGCAATGAATATTCAGGACTGATTTCCTTTAAGATTGAATGGTTTGATCTCCTTGCAGTCCAAGGGGCTCTCAAGAGTCTTATCCAACACCACAGTTCCAAAAAGCATAGATTCTTTGGTGCTCAGCTTTCTTTATGGTCCAGCTCTCACATCCATACATGACTACTGGAAAAACCATAGCTTTGACTATATGGACCTTTGTTGGCAAAGGAATGTCTCTGCTTTTAAATATACTGTCTAGGTTTGTCATAGCTTTTTTTTTTTTGGTTTTTATTTATTTATTTATTTTTTTATTTTTAGACTTTACATAACTGTATTAGTTTTGCCAAATATCAAAATGAATCCACCACAGGTATACACGTGTCATAGCTTTTTTTCCAAGGAGCAAGCATCTTTTAAATTTCATGGCTGCAGTCACCATCTGCAGTGATTTTGGAGCCCAAGAAAATAAGACCTGTCACTGTTTCCATTGTTTCCCCATCTATTTCCCATGAAGTGATGGGACCATATGCCATGATCTTAGTTTTCTGAATGTAAAGTTTTAAGCAAACTTTTTCACTCCCCTCTTTCTCCTTCATCAACAGTCTCTTCAGTTCTTCTTCACTTTCTGCCGTAAGGGTGGTATCATCTGCATATCTGAAGTTATTGATTTTTCTCCCAGAAATCTTGATTCCAGCTCATGCTTCATCCACCCCGTCATTTAGCATGATGTACTCTGCATATAAGTTAAATAGGCAGGGTGACAATATACAGCCTTGATGTAGTCCTTTCTGGATTTGGAACCAGTCCATTGTTTCACATCTGGTTCTAACTGTTGCTTCTTGACCTGCATGCAGATTTCTCAGGAGGCAGGTAAGTGGTCTGGTATTCCCATCTCTTTAAGAATTTTTCACAGTTTATTGTGATCCACACAGTCAAAGGCTTTTGGTGTAGTCAATAAAGCAGAAGTAGATGTTTTTCTGGAACTTCCTTGCTTTTTTGACGATCCACTGGATGTTGGTAATTTGATCTCTGGTTCCTCTGCCTTTTCTAAGTCCAGCTTGAACATCTAATTCTCGGTTCATGTACTGTTGAAGCCTGGCTTGGAGAATTTTGAGCATTACTTTGCTAGCGTGTGAGATGCATGCCATTGTGCAGTAGTTTGAACATTCTTTGGCATTGCCTTTCTTTGGGATTGGAATGAAAACTGACTTTTTCTGTATACCTTTTCTTGTATACAACAAATTGGGGTTTGAAGAGGCAGAGGAACCAGAGATAAATTTGCCAACATTCACTGGATCATGGAGAAAGCAAGGGAATTCAATAAAAACACTGCTTCATTGACTATGCTAAAGCCTTTGACTGTGTGGCTCACAACTCTGTGGAAAATTCGTAAAGAGATGGGAGTACCAGACTACCTTACCTGTTTCTTGAGAAACCTGTATGTAGGTCAAGAAGTGACAGTTACAGATGGACATGAAACAACTGACTGGTTCCAAATTAATATACTCTCTGAATATGGGTTCATGGTGGGGAAGTTCTGCTCCAAGGCCTCCCTCCAGGTCAGCCAGGGACAGGAGAAGGAAGGAGAAGTAGGATGGGCCTTCATATATATTCATCAAATTGTTCTTGAAGTGTGCTGGGTACCAAGGGCTGTTCCAGCACTGGGGATAGAGGTGAACAAGGCAGAGTGTCAGTGTATATTGTGTATATTATCATCCTGCTTATTTAACTTATATGCAGAGTACATCATGCAAGATGCCAGGCTGGATGAATCACAAGCTACAATCAAGATTTCTGGGAGAAATATCAGTAATCTCAAATATGCAGATAATACCACTCTAATTGTAGAAAATGAAGAGGAACTAAAGCGACTCTTGCTGAGGGTGAAAGAGGAGAGTGAAAAAACTGGTTTGAAACTTAACATTCAAAAAACTAAAATCATGGCATCAAGTCCCATCACTTCATGGCAAATGGAAGGGGAAAAATTAGAAGCAGTGACAGATTTTCTTTTCTTGGACTCCAATATCACCGAGGATGGTGACTGCAGCCATGAAATTAAAAGATGCTTGCTTCTTGGAAGGAAAGTTATGACAAACCTAAACGGTGTGTTAAAAAGCAGAGCTATCACTTTGCCAACAAAGGTCCATCTAGTCAAAGCTATGATTTTTCTAGTAGCCTTTAAAAATTTTTTTTATATTTATTTATTCTAATTGGAGGCTAATTACTTTACAATGTTGTATTGGTTCTCTAGTAGTCTTGTACAGATGTGAGAGTTGGATATAAAGAAGGCTGAGCACTGAAGAATTGGAGCTTCAAATTGTGGTGCTGGAGCAGACTCTTAAGAGTTGTCTGGACTGCAAGGAGGTCAAACCAGTTAATCCTAAAGGAAATCAGTCCTGAATATTCATTGGAAGGACTGATGCTGAAGCTGAAACTCCAGTACTTTGGCCACCTGATGTGAAGAACTGACTCATTGGAAAATACCCCGATGCTGGGAAAGATTGAAGGCAGAAGGAGAAGAGGGCAGCAGCAGAAGAGATGCAATAAAAGACTCAATGGACATGAATTTGAGCAAATTCCAGGGGATGGTGGAGAACAGAAGAGCCTGAAATGCTACAGTCCATGGGGCTGCAAAGGGTTGGACATAACTTAGTGACTAAACAGCGTACCTCAATACAAAATAAAAAGTTTTTTTTTTTTTTTTTTAAAAAGAGTCTATCGGGAAGATGGACATGGAATACATGTTTATAAGCAAGAGCATCACCAAGGGAAAAGGCACAGGAGTCAGTCAGGAAAGGCTTCTCTAAAACATTTTTTTTTTTAAAGCTGAGACCTGAAGAATGAGCAGGGGGGAGAGCCCTCTAGGAATAAAGTTACTATTTAAAGAAGGAGGCAGTGTCCTACTGTATTTTATGTGATTTTTTTTGTGCCTGTAAAACTCCATGCCCAACTCTGCATGGAGCTTTCTCAAGAGTAAATCACTCATGTTTTGGAGTAGTGGTGGTTTTTGATCACTTTTTTATCCTCTGCAGCAGATGCTTTTGGTGCTGGTATATCAGGCTGCTGTGGGACACCTGCAGACAGTTGCATTACAGGCCGTGTGACCTTGGGCAGGAAACTTCCATTCTCTGAGCCTCAGTTTCCTTATATAGAAGTGGTGAGTTGGGACTAAGTGGTCTTCAGGGTCAACCTTCTTGGTACTCTCTGAATATATTTCACTGGGTTCATGGTGGGGAAGTTCTGCTCCAAGGCCGCCCTCCGGGTCAGCCAGGGACAGGGGAAGGAAGGAGAAGTAGGATGGGCCTTCATATATATTCATCAAATTGTTCTTGAAGTGTGCTGGGTACCAAGGGCTGTTCCAGGCACTGGGGATAGAGGTGAACAAGGCAGAGTGTCAGTTGCCCACTCTGATTCAGTCAAAGGACCATGAATGAATAAAAGTTTGGAAGTTATAAAAGGAGAAAACAAGTCTATTCCTCACTTCGTTATCCAGTTGGCACCTATTGATATATGAGTGCAGGGTTTTTGTTTGTTTGTTTGTTTAAAATTAAAGTACTCATTTTCTCTCTAGCAAGAAACAGAACCCTGTGGGAAAATGATATTTAGGGCAGAGATATTTTAATGAGAAAAACTTGGGACTACGGGTGCTGCCCTGGGGAGTGAGGATAGGATGAATAATTACAGCAGGGTCTGAGGGCAGCCCAAGGATGTGAATGTCTGGCTGTGGGCAGGAAGAAGGGTCAGTTCAGAGGTAGAGGGAGGGCCCTCTATCTTAGGTCTCTCAGTTTTGCCAGTGGCTTGTCCTAAAGTTACCAGTTAGGTCACAATGCTTTTCTTGTAACTGGGGGGTTGAGATGGGGAGGGGATGAAAATAGAAATAATTTATCTTCCTAAAGCAACAGATCTGGGCATAAGCCCAGTGCTACTGAAAGGGTCCTTTTCATGATGCGTGGGCAACTCTCTCTGCTTCCTAAGTCATCAGAGAGGCGATAGGAATGCCTTTCAAACATGGACTCTGTCAAGTGATGCAAAACTCCCATGATTTACAACCCAAAGAAGTTTATCTTGCTCTGGGAAAAAAGAAGACCTTGGAACCAAAGCTTCACATTTAGAAGCCAATACAAACATCTTAAAATAACTCCCCCTCCTCCCTCCTGCTCCCATAATGAGAAATGGAGAGATTAAGCAAGAGGTGGAGGGCTGTGGGTAGGACCATTGCAATCATCAGTGATTGAGCTTCAAGGTCCAAGGCCTTTGTTGTGGGCATTGGAATCCTAATGATTTATAATTAACTGCAACAAGAAAACCAAATGCCATGCACTTTCCTAACAGAGCTACAAAAATAACCACATTCACAGTGTTTGTAAAATTGGAAACAAATGTTCTAAGGAACATAAGCACTCCATGCTGTCCTACACAAGCTTTGGAGGAAGAAAAATATTGGCACTCAGTCACGACCATAAATGATGAGCCAATATCATTTGTCATGGGAAATTCGTCTAGGCAAAATCAAATTGCACCATTAGGCCTCAATGACTCTGAGAAATAACCATACTGAAATGCTTCAAATTAAAATCAGTCAAGGGCTGGGTCTAACATCCTCTTTCCTCTTCTCTGCTGAATTTTAGAATCTTTTTACATGGTTATCTCTTTACATGGAAGAGCTGAGAAGGGGAAAATAATGCCTAACTATACCCTTGTCCCTGAAATGGCTTAGACCTATGTGGTTCATTTTTTTTTTTTTTTTAGTGGGTAAGTAAAAGGGTAGTAACCATGAAAAGTATAGAGAGACTACAAGGTATCAATAGTACAGAACAGCATGGTGACCTTAGTACGGGGAGGGGACTCTGGTATTGGCAACTGGATTAATAACATATAACCTTAGTTTGCAAAAAAT
Source organism: Bubalus kerabau (assembly GCF_029407905.1). Classification (NCBI taxonomy): domain Eukaryota; kingdom Metazoa; phylum Chordata; class Mammalia; order Artiodactyla; family Bovidae; genus Bubalus; species Bubalus kerabau. The sequence goes on from NC_073624.1 coordinate 239,018,136, forward strand.
ATTTTTATATATATGAATTCTTCTCCATAAATAATCTTAATTCTTGTGCTAAAGTGGAACATGAAAAGTTTGATTATGGAATTTTACCAAGTTAAGAGAAATTTTCTATCTGTAACGACTCCTTTGATACTATTAAACATCAAAATCATCAGCAAAGGGTAGAGGTAATGATGCTAAAACAAAAATGAACTAAGTCTAGGCTTCCCTTCTTTAATTTGCACATCTCTATGAAACACCTCATGTGAAGAGATGACTCATTGGAAAAGACTCTGATGCTAGGAGGGATTGGGGGCAGGAGGAAAAGGGGATGACAGAGGATGAGATGGCTGGATGGCATCACCAGCTCGATGGATGTGAGTTTGAATGAACTCCGGGAGATGGTGATGGACAGGGAAGCCTGGTGTGCTGCGATTTATGGGGTCGCAAAGAGTCGGACATGACTGAGCGACTGAACTGAACTGAACTGATGAAACAGTCTTTAGCATAATTCCCATTTTACAGGTTGGAAAATAAAGTGTCTGAAATCTTGCCAGATTTCTGTTAGCAGGAAGCAGAGCTGGGATAAGGACCCAGTACTATTTGACTCAAAAGCCCACACTCGAATTCACTCTGTATATTTCCCCCTTTTAGGTTAATGTTTTCCAAATTGTGGTTTATCAGCTCTGAGGGGCCATAGGAAAATTTCAGATGACCTTGCCTCTCTGTCCCTAATTCTGTATGTCAGGGAGGTAGAGAATGAAACCCTTTCAACTTTCCCATCTCATAATCTTGCCTCTGATTCTGTGAATTAAGTAATGTGCCTCCTCTCTGGGGACCCAATACAGTAGTATTAGCTGAGTGAGAAGAAATATAGATAAGTGAACTTTCTAATTGACTAACTTGAAGGTAGCAGGTATAAAATGTCAGCTTGAAAAGTGCTTGAGAATCAACTGTACAGACATAGTCAGTTTATGTAAACTTTGAGCAATGAATATGTAAATGTCCTACATATTTTCATGCTTATACACTTCTAACAGACATGGGTGTGGCCTCCTGGGAGAACTCTGGTTTAAGCCTTTCTGCAAAAGTCACCTATGAGACTGAGAATTTCCATTGTCTCTGTCCAAAACATGGATTAATTGAAGACATTCTCACTCTTGGTTTTTTGTTTTTTTTTTTCCTTCAGAGAAATTAATTCTTCCTATGGGAAATTTTTTTTTAATACCCTAAACTGATCTGAACTTTAGAAACTTGACTGTTGCATTGTAGCTGCCTCTAAGGAATATAATCTATTCAAGCTGTTAAACTGTTGAGAACACAATAAATAGGACATTTTTATAGTGTTCAGGATATGAAGCTAAAGCATATTCGGCTGTGGAGTGTATGTGTATTTGCTCACATTTAATAACCAGTTAAACATTTCAAATCTCTTTGGATTTATGTAGGGTTATTTATTACAAGGCTCCTGAACTTTTTAGAGGCAACAATCTTCCGGTGATCTTTATCAGATTGTTCTCCTACTTGGCTGCTTGTTTGGTTCTATCTTTTTTCCTTCTCTTTCCTCCTCTCTCTTTTTTCTTGAGCTTAGTCTTAACAGGAAAATAAAATGTCGACTACATCAGAAAAAGAATCCAATGGTAAAATTTGCAAATGGGAGTACAATTGGAAGGCAACACCAATGTTAAGCAGCCAGGTTTTATTATTTTTTCTCTCTCTCTGCTAATTAGGCTGCACGTTTCAAATCTTAAACATGTGCAGACTTGTGAGGGATCTGGCATGTAGAGAAGGGCTTAATTCCAGCAGCTCTTGATAGCTGAGTGTTCAGGGTTGCAATGCTCACAATAGACACCATCAACAACTCATATTTTTGGATGCCTTTTGCACAAATGGTTGTATGGAAGGAAGAATCAGAGAAATTTAGAGCCTGCCTGAATTCCCAGTTGTTGTCCCCCTGCTCCCCCCCGCCCTTTTTTTTTTTTTAGGTCAGAAAACAAAGAAGATCTTACCTGGAAGGCTGATATGTAAAGCAGGTAACCTTGAGTGGCTGTGTATGTGAATGTGGGTGCATGCGTGCCTCCCATTCATTCCTCTGTTAGGACAAAGCATTTGTCAGCTGGGAGCAAGTACACAAAACTCTTAGGATTATAGTTTGAAAGTTACAGATTTTAGACCACCTCTTCTATTGAGAGAAAACTCAAGTTCCAGAAAGCTACACTGAGTTGTTCAAGGTCACACCACTAGAAAGAGGTGGCACAGGCACTTGAATGAGATCTTATGTTTCTGAGCACCCTGCTTTTTTTTTTTTTCCACCTGCTACATTTATTATACATTCTTTTACCTCACATTCTCATGTATATTTTAACAAATAAGTCCACATTTGCCTTTCTGTTAGCTTCTTTGGAAGCCACACATTTCATTTCAACTATATTTTCTACTTTGTCTAAAGAAGGGCTGAAAAGGTACTGTTTGTATGCTTGTGTAACCTCTTGTCTGTCTGTCTGTTTTTTTTTTTTAGTTTTGTTGAGATTCAGTTGACACATAACTACCCTTTCTTTTTCCATGCATTGTTTCATGAAATGTGGAGAAATTATCCGTGTTTGCTAGTGAGAAATTCAGTGAGATATATGTGCAAAGTTAATATGTACCTGAGGATAGGTTTAGATACTTTGTAAAGGGAAAAGATCCTGATGCTGGAGAGATTGAGGGCAGGAAGAGAAGGGGACAACGAAGGATGAGATGGTTGGATGGCATCATCGACTCGATGGACATGGGTTTGGGTGAACTCTGGGAGTTGGTGATGGACAGGGAGGCCTGGCGTGCTGCAGTTCATGGGGTCGCAAAGAGTCAGACACGACTGAGTGACTGAACTGAACTGAAAGGCTCATTAAGGTGATCTTTAAAACTATGTATATTGCTGTCAAATTTGGAATAAAAGAAATAACTGCAAAAGATTGGTGTAGCAATGTTGTAAAAACCAAGAAGGATTCTTTGTAAATGTCTTCAAGCTCCCATCACTCTTTAAGGAAACCTACTGGAAACTGGAGACATCACATTATGAGTTTCAGTTCAGTTAATTCAGTTCAGTCACTCAATCGTGTCTGACTCTTTGTAACCCCACGAATCACAGGATGCCAGGCCTCCCTGTCCATCACCAATTCCTGGAGTTTACTCAAACTCATGCCCATCGAGTCGGTGATGCCATCCAGCCATCTCATCCTCTGTCGTCCCCTTCTCCTCCTGCCCCCAATCCCTCCCAGCATCAGGGTCTTTCCCAATGAGTCAACTCTTTGCATGAGGTGGCCAAAGTACTGGAGTTTCAGCTTTAGCATCATTCCTTCCAAAGACCATCCAGGGCTGATCTCCTTCAGAATGGACTGGTTGGATCTCCTTGCAGTCCAAGGGACTCTCAAGAGTCTTCTCCAACACCACAGTTCAAAAGCATCAATTCTTTGGCACTCAGCTTTCTTCACAGTCCAACTCTCACATCCATACATGACCACTGGAAAAACCATAGCCTTGACTAGACGGACCTTTGTTGGCAAAGTAATATCTCTGCTTTTCAATATGCTATCTAGGTAGGTCATAACTTTCCTTCCAAGGAGCAAGCGTCTTTTAATTTCATGGCTGCAATCACCATCTGCAGTGATTTTGGAGCCCCCAAAAATAAAGTCTGACACTGTTTCCACTGTTTCCCCATCTATTTCCCATGAAGTGAGGGGACCAGATGCCATAATCTTCGTTTTCTGAATGTTGAGCTTTAAGCCAACTTTTTCATTCTCCTCTTTCACTTTGATCAAGAGGCTTTTTAGTTCCTCTTCACTTTCTGCCATAAGAGTGGTGTCATCTGCATATCTGAGGTTATTGATACTTCTCCCGGCAATCTTGATTCCAGCTTGTGCTTCTTCCAGCCCAGTGTTTCTCATGATGTACTCTGCATATAAGTTAAATAAGCAGGGTGACAATATACAGCCTTGATGTACTCCTTTTCCTATTTGGAACTGGTCTGTTGTTCCATGTCCAGTTCTAACTGTTGCTTCCTGACCTGCATACAAATTTCTCAAGAGGCAGGTCAGGTGGTCTGGTATTCCCATCTCTTTCAGAATTTCCACAGTTTATTGTGATCCACACAGTCAAAGGCTTTGGCATAGTCAATAAAGCAGAAATAGATGTTTTTCTGGAACTCTCTTGCTTTTTCGATGATCCAGCGATGTTGGCAATTTGATCTCTGGTTCCTCTGCCTTTTCTAAAACCAGCTTGAATATCTGGAAGTTCACAGTTCATGTATTGCTGAAGCCTGGCTTGGAGAATTTTGAGCATCACTTTACTAGCGTGGAAGATGAGTGCAATTGTGTGGTAGTTTGAGCATTCTTTGGCATTGTCTTTCCTTGGGATTGGAATGAAAACTGACCTTTACCAGTCCTGTGGCCACTGCTGAGTTTTCCAAATTTATTTATCATTAAATGACTTTAAAAAATTGTTTGGACAACTACCAGTCTCAAGTTTATGATAATGAGGACCTTTTTCTTTAACATATACCAATGTAAATTTTCTAGCCACTTGAATTATAATTTCTCAAAGTTAACAGCATATTGCTTCAAACCCAGAATATGTACTTTCCTACTGGATTCTAGTATGTAATATGCTATATTTATTGAACAAAGCAATATTATCCTCTGTAATTACAATTTAGAGTTACTTCTAACTCCTATGTGATATTAATAATATGATTAAAATTTTCTCTTGGAAAATCTCTATACAAAATATTCAGAATATCTCTGTAACTCCTCTGCCAGCAAATATGGTAGTTTCTGCCCTCACAGAACTATTGAAAATCTCTTCTTATATTATCACCATTTGTTTGGAATTTTGTGTTTTCTTTGTCAAGAAGAAGCATTTATTATGTATATATATATATGGATGGTTTTTGAGTTGTCCTGGGTTTCCCACCAAGCAAATACCTGAGGTTTGGGCCGGTGTGAATCTAGTAGGAGATGGAGTAGGCTGGGAGCATAGGTTGTCCAAAATTCAAGTAATCAAGTTGTTAGCAAGAGTAGCAGAACAGAGCCTTGTACTCTACCCTGTTTAATCCCTTTGCTTATATGATGTTGAGGCTCCTAGGTCTTATTTCTTTAGGCAGAAAGGAATCAAGGGATGCTAGGCTAGGCAAATTCTTCCCATGATTAAGCCAGGGGCAGAGATGCTAGAATTTCCTTTCTGCCTCCAAGCGAAGTCACCTTTGCATGGACTGGCCAACACTACAGAGCCAAAGCATTGATTTGTAGGTAGGATTTGGTTAATTTTCTTAAACTGTCCTTTTTTTTTTTGAACATGAATGTGTTAGTTGCTCAGTTGTGTCTGACTTTTTGCAACCCCATGGATTGTAGCCTGCCAGGCTCCTCTGTCCATGGGATTCTCCAGTCAAGAATGCTGGAGTGGGTTGCCATTTTCTTCTCTTGAGGATCTTCCTGACCCAGGAAACAAACCTGGGTCTCCTGCATTGCAGCAGATTCTTTACTGCTGAGCCACCTGGGAAACCCTAAAACTGAACTATGCAAGGACAGGTAGGCTTCAGGGCTTGGATGCTCCAATCAATCTTCAGTCCTTTGTTGAAAGTTCTGCAGCATGCTGGTAATAGCCAAGTTGTCCCAGCAATCATGCATACTTCTCCAGGCCTTTGAGAACACGTAGATTTCAGCAAGGATGCCCAAAACCACACACTTTTCCACTTTCTCTGTTACCCTTGCAAAATAGAATGAAAGCTCATCCTAGTCAAAATGAATTGGTAGAGCATGGCCTTGAGAATCTGATAAATTCTAAGAAGCCACCCTCCACACTAACAATAAATACCACTTTTTTTTCCCTGTCATCTCAGGCCTATATTTTTGTTATTAAAAAAATCATTGCTTCTCTGATTTTAAACAAAGCATTTTTGTTTTCTTCAAATGTGGAAAAATCTTGCTTTAACTAGATTATCGCCTTCATGGAAATTACTTCATTTCTTTGATTCTAAGATGCATTTTCTCTCACATTTGAACATTTCTGAATTGCTGAATTAGTGTACAATGTATGTGCTTTATGTGATGTTCCATTTTTATTGAAAAGTTGTTATTAAATTGATGATTCATGGCAAAAGGATGACATCATAGAATGAGGAGAATACTGTAAACTTTTCAGTTAATTTCTAGTTTTGAATCTGAATTTGTGTAACTGCAAGATCATGGTGGGGATGATGGAAGAGAAAGAAATGTGAAGAGATGGACAGATTCTTGAACTAGAAGAAAGACTATGCTAGAGAAACTTTGCTGTCTTATTTTTACTTGGGATTATGGTTTTGACCTCCATTCAGCTGCCTTTAACTGGGCATTTCCCCCATTGACTGGAGTGGGAAAATTTGGACCTGCTCTATTAATACTATTAAAAGCCATTTATTTACTGTCTACTGTATAACATTACAAAGAGATACAGAGCACAGCCTTTGAACCTTAGGATATGTTGATTATGGGAAACTGAGAGGGTTTTGTGGCTTCACTGGTGGGGAAAGTCTTCCATTAAATGTTATTTTTGGTAGCATCTTTATTATAAAATAATTCAGAAACCATATGCAATTCAGTCACTGAAAGTATAAAATTCAATGGATTTTAGTATATCCCTATAGTTGGGTAAACATCATCACAGTCAATTTTAGAATATTTTCATCACCCCCCAAAAGTTCCATACTCTTTAGGAGTCATATCTCCTCCCTCCCATCTTCCTCAACTCTAGACACCACTATTCCATTTATATTAAAAAAAAAAAAGATTTATTTATTTTTGACTGTGCTGCATCTTTGTTGCTATGTGCAGGCTTTCTCTAGCTGTGGTGACCGGGGACTACTCTCTAGTTGTGATGCGTGGACTTCTCATTGTGGTGGCTTCTCTTGTTGTGGAGCGTGGGCTGTGGGTGTGCAGGCTTCAGCAGTTGTGGCACAAGGTCTTAGATGCCCCACGGTATGTAGAATCTTCCCAGACCTGGGGTAGAATCTATGTCCCAAGCACTGGCAGGCGGGTTCTTAACCACTGAACCACCAGAGAAGTCCTCCATTTACATTTGAAGAACAAAAATACAGCATGATGGAAGGGCTGGATCAAAGTAATAATTTAGGAATTAGAAGTTTTAAGAAGATTTCAAATTTTGACATTGCTTCTTAGAAATTATACAGTTTCTTTGAGCCACATTTTCTTCATGTGTAAAACTGGTATAATGATACCAACATCACAGGTAGTTATTATTAATGTAGTAGTTGTGAAGATTAACTAACATATGTGAAAGCACCAACATAAGGCATGTCACATGGTAGGTTCAGGATGTGATTTTCTTCATTTTTTCATCTCTCTTCAAGATGGGCCTCAAGTTCAATTGATGAAGGATGACTGATCTCTCTCCTCCCTTTATGTGAAGACTGAATCCTCTGTAGGGGCCTACTCAGGTTCCCTCCTGGAAATCCCCTTTTGGAAGTGTTTAAGGCCCTAAAGTTTTGCTGGGGACACCTCAATTCAGTAGTTGAATTGATAATAAAAAACAGGGGGTCTGGTTTCCATCTTTTAAGAAAAGTCGCATCATCCACTTTATTTAGATATTGAGAAGTCAGTCTAAACTCTCAAAATTACCAACTAAATGGTTCTCAGATGAATACGGAGTCCAAGGAACCAAAGTGGCCAACAAGGGTGGCGGATGTGGAACAAAAGCTATGATCCTCTTAGTACCCCACTGTGAACCTCCATGCAGTACCAGGAAAAAGAGATGAGGGTCACTGGACTCCAAAAATCTTTTCCATTGGCTTTTGACTCTGGAAAAACCCACTGAGCACAGCCAAGACTATTCTTTGAAAATCTCAGAGAGGTCTGATTCATCTTTAATTATCCATCTTTGAGTAGTAGAGAGGTGAGGGACATTTCTGTCTTAATGTGATGGATGGTGAAATTGAAGTGTTGGGTAATTTCTGTGGTCTGAGGACCTGAAGTCTTCCAAGGAGAACATTTACGATGATCTTCTCATGGTTCTAAACCCTCTGCTCCTGCTTCTGCCAGAATCAGAATGCTCCTGAGAGCTTTGGTTCTTCCTATGTGTCTATTAACTTCTGCCAACACAAGCTCCAGGTTATTAGACTAAAAATAATTTAGTAAAAAATAAGTTGATGCACATAACTATTTGGCAAAAGAAAAAACATAAAACAAATATTATTCAGATATATTCTTTGATAATTTTGGTCCATGATTGTGGCTACTCTGCACTCTTTATTCACCTTTAAAGATTTTTGCTTATTTAAAATTTAACTTTTTAATTTCTCCCCATATATTTACTATTACTTCAAATTCATTTCAAGTCCATTATTCTTATTCTTTGATGTTTACTGAAGTGGAAAATTGAGATGATAGGATTTAGTTGAAATATTCAGAATATCCAACAATTATGTGGTGATAAAATAAACACACGTGTTCAGACACTTTATATATATATATAAAATATATATATGGTATGGATCCTATATTTATACAATAACAGTAATTTATAGAAAAGAATTTGAACAACCATACATCAAGGTTTGAATACTGTTTGCCTGGGTGGAATTATTTTGCTTATTTGTGATTTTTTAATCCATTCAACAAATTTTATTAAGGCCCTACTAAATGTCAGCCATATTCTCTCCATTGGGGAGAAAGCAGTAAAGAAAAAAGACAAGAGGAACTTGCACTGATGAAGGTACATATCAGTTGGGAGAAAGGGTAGCCAAATAAATTAAGTAAAATAGGTTCAATGGTGAAAAGTACTACAGAGAAAAATGAATCAGGGAAGAGGCAGAGAGTGTGGGGGAGGGATCTCAATTTTAAAGAAGGCCATCAGGGAAGGTCTAACTGTGGAGGTAAATTTTGAGTAAAAACCTAAAGGAGATGAGGGTATGAGCGAGGTGGATGTCTGGGGAAAATATATGCTAGCCAAAGGAACAGCAAGTGCAAAAGGCCTGCTGGGGAGCATTGATATGTGTGTATGGGATATGAGATAAAGTAATCATGAGTCAATCCAGGGTTTTGGCCACGGCAGCTGTGAGGATGGAAGTGCATTAATTGAGATGGGGAGACCTGCAGGCCAATGGGGTTTGGGAGGCACCATCAGGAGCCTGGTTTTGGACGTGTTAGATTTGATTAACTTGATTAGGTTAGATTAGTCATCCAAGATGTTTCTCTAATGAAAATGCATTGTTTTTGAAATGTGGAAAACAGCAATAAATGACATTTTAAAAGATATTCTACTGTGGGACTAGGTTGTTTCAATGAATTCTTTATTGCTGCTGTAGATTGTTCAGTTAACTAAATTTCCGTGGCCCAATTGTTTTTCAGTCAAACCATCTGGACCTGGTGTATGCAGGAGACAACTCTGGGTAGCCACCAGCATACTTGATCCTAGGGCTACCCTGCTTAGAAGAAAGCTGAAACAGACTCAGCAATGCTTTGCTGTCTTGGCTTTCAGGGTTGTTGAGTCAGCTGACTTCCTAGATGCTTGTTTTAACCCACCCTTCCCACCAAGTAAGCTCTGCCTGACTTCCTAGACATTTGACTCTTTCATCAGTTTTTCTTACTTCAGATACTTACTTGAAGTTTCAAGGGTCTGGGTCCTCAGTTCTTCCTGTCATCTGATGGCCTTTGCCTAAACACACTGATCCTGTAACCATCATGCTCTCATAAAGCAATTCACACTACATTTCATGAACACCTGTTTTATACAAAGTACTATACTAAGCATTTTGGGGATGATAAAGAACTTGAGATGTGGCTTTGATAATTAGGAGGTTTCAGTGTTGTGGGGGATGTAAATATATATAATGAGGTGATGATGACAGACATTTATGAGTGTGGAGGGAAATCTGGGGCTCTGATTTTTGTAATAATGACCTACGTAGTCCCACTAGCTCTGGTCTAGCATTTTATAGATTTTTTTCTCAAGGTTCTTTTTTGTGCTATTCAATATTTAGCCTTTGTTTTCTTCTGATTATTATAAAGAAATAGATATTCATTGTAGAAAACATGGGAAAAGTAGAAAAAACATAAAGAACAAAAAAAACTACTCATAATCTTATCATCTAGAGATGGAATGTTTCTATTAATGTTTGAGTGTATTTTTTCTTATTCTTTAAAAAAAGTTTTATTGTTGGCATTTCCCCACATCATTAATATTCTTTGGAAGAATGTTTTTAAATAGCTGAATGGAATTGATGTTTCACCATTTATATACTGGCCCTCTAATGTTGAGTCTTTTTCTATTTTAATAGCTAGATTCTTCCTTGCTTGAGCTTCACAGGCCCAGAGTTGAGACTGTTCTAAGACACCTGGGGTAGAGTAGTGTTTCATAAAAATGGAGCTGTGCCCACATGGGGTACACTTGGGTGACAGGGGTGCAACCCCCTGAGACATAAATGACAGCACGTAATCTGTGCTCCTTCTCAGCTCGCACATGCATGAGCATAGTAGATACCACACCTAGAAAGTCAAAGAGGCGCTTGTTATATATTTGAAAAGCTGCTTACCATTACTACTAGACCAAGGAACTTTGAAATATAATTTTAATATAGTCAATCTTTTTTTATGATAATTATCAGTAGTCGTATTTGTCAGGCGGAGAAGGCAATGGCACCCCACTCCAGTACTCTTGCATGGAAAATCCCATGGACAGAGGAGCCTGGTGGGCTGCAGTCCATGGGGTCGCTAAAGAGTCAGACATGACTGAGGGACTTCACTTTCACTTTTAACCTTCATGCATTGGAGAAGGAAATGGCAACCCACTCCAGTGTTCTTGTCTGGAGAATCCCAGGGATGGCGGAGCCTGGTGGGCTGCCATCTATGGGGTTGCACAGAGTCGGACACTACTGAAACGACTTAGCAGCAGCAGCAGCGGCATATTTGTCAAGAGAGCTGTAAAATAGAAATGACACAGGACCCTTCTTTTAAAAAGTAGAGGATGACCAAAGCAAGATGGAAGAAAGTGGCATCATGGGTCCTCTGATAAGATGAATATTCCTGCTTCAGTGAGATTCCTTCAGGAGAATGAGCTTAGGAACAGAGAAAAGAAAAAGAAAAAAGTGGAAAGACAATATTGCATTGTTTTAGATTCTGAAAACTGATAATGCTTTCCAAGTCTGGTATGTGAAATTTGCCATTCTTCTTTGGCTATGCCAGCCACAGATGAGTATTTTCTTGCCAATTAGAACATTCTTGAGGTGTTTTCCTTTTCTTCACGTGATATTGGTTGCAATCCCATGCTTGCCATTACTTATAAATTAATTTCTCAAATTGTAGTAAATTCTAGCAAAACCAATAAAACCACAAGTGCGCAGTTAAATCCTTCTGTACTTTAGAAAAAGTACTTTATTTATTTTTGTTTATTTTTTTTTCCTGTGGAAAAGACATAAAAGTTAAAAACAAAGTTTCCATAAGTGGATGGCTAGTTTATAGAATACATTTCTAATCTCCTTTATTCTTTAGTCTTTTCATTGCTATAAACTTGTTCTCTCATTTGCTTAAGGCTATTTGATTATCTTCCTTGATAGGAGTAGTAAAGAAATTAATTGTGAGGACCTAGGCTGATGGAAAGAAATTGATGGAGTATCTTTTTCTTTTGACAAGAAGTATCAAAGCTGATAATCAGTACTCCTTTAAATATAGCCAAATCAGGAAGTCAAGTAGAGAACTGGTGACATCAGTAAAATAGTGATAAATAAATGGTGTATTGAGATGATATAAAATGTCAGACAGACTCAATTGTTTTTAAAAGTGCACTTTCAGCCTTTTCTGAGGAAGACTTTCTCAAGAATTTTTGGGGAAGTAGTTGTGAATGCTGTATAATAACATCTCTCCATGTGAGTTCTGCTGCTGCTTCTGCTGCTAAGTCATTTCAGTCGTGTCCGACTCTGTGTGACCCCATAGGCGGCAGCCCACCAGGCTCCCCCCCGTCCCTGGGATTCTCCAGGCAAGAACACTGGAGTGGGTTGCCATTTCCTTCTCCAATGCATGAAAGTGAAAAGTGAAAGTGAAATCGCTCAGTTGTGCCCAACTTTTAGCGACCCCATAGACTGCAGCCTACCAGGCTCCTCTGTCCATGGGATTTTCCAGGCAAGAGTACTGGAGTGGAGTGCCGTTGCCAGGTGAGTTCTACAGAATGTCAAAGGGTGGAATGGACCCCTGCTATGTGCACTCAATATGTCAGCAAATTTGGAAAACTCAGCAGTAGCCACAGGACTGGAAAAGGTCAGTTTTCATTCCAATCCCAAAGAAAGGCAATGCCAAAGAATGCTCAAACTACCACATAATTGCACTCATCTTCCACGCTAGTAAAGTGATGCTCAAAATTCTCCAAGCCAGGCTTCAGCAATACGTGAACTGTGAACTTCCAGATATTCAGGCTGGTTTTAGAAAAGGCCGAGGAACCAGAGATCAAATTGCCAACATCCACTGATCATCAAAAAAGCAAGAGACTTCCAGAAAAACATCTATTGACTATGCCAAAGCCTTTGACTGTGTGGATCACAATAAACTGTGGAAAATTCTGAAAGAGATGGGAATACCAGACCACCTGGCCAGCCTCTTGAGAAACCTGTATGCAGGTCAGGAAGCAACAGTTAGAACTGGACATGGAACAACAGACTGGTTCCAAATAGGAAAAGGAGTATGTCAAGGCTGTATATTGTCACCCTGCTTATTTAACATCATGAGAAATGCTGGGCTGGAAGAAGCACAAGCTGGAATCAAGATTGCCAGGAGAAATATCAATAACCTTAGATATGCAGATGACACCACCCTTATGGCAGAAAGTGAAGAGGAACTCAAAAGCCTCTTGATGAAAGTGAAAGTGGAGAGTGAAGAAGTTGTCTTAAAGCTAAACATTCAGAAAATGAAGATCACGGCATCCAGTCCTATCACTTCATGGGAAATAGATGGGGAAACTGTGGAAACTGCAGATGGTGACTGCAGCCATGAAATTAAAAAACGCTTACTCCTTGGAAGGAAAGTTATGACCAACCTAGATAGCATATTCAAAAGCAGAGACATTACTTTGCCAACAAAGTTTCATCTAGTCAAGGCTATGGTTTTCCCTGTGGTCGTGTATGGATGTGAGAGTTGGACTGTGAAGAAGACTGAGCACCGAAGAATTGATGCTTTTGAACTGTGGTGTTGGAGAAGACTCTTGAGAGTCCCTTGGACTGCAAGGAGATCCAACCAGTCCATTCTGAAGGAGATCAGCCCTGGGATTTCTTTGGAAGGAATGATGCTAAAGCTGAGACTCCAGTACTTTGGCCCCCTCATGCGAAGAATTGACTCATTGGAAAAGACTCTGATGCTGGGAGGGATTGGGGGCAGGAGGAGAAGGGGACGACAGAGGATGAGATGGCTGGATGGCGTCACTGACTTGATGGACTTGAGTCTGAGTGAACTCCGGGAGTTGGTGATGGACAGGGAGGCCTGGCATGCTGCGATTCATGGGGTCGCAAAGAGTCGGACATGACTGAGAGACTGATCTGATCTGATTAATAGTTTATTTGGTAAGTGGATAGTAAGGAAGTAACACAGTGAAGGGAAGGCATCTAATAAATGGTACTTTATCAAGCCAGCAAACACTGTGGATGGCTAGAACTTAATCCTATGGGAAAGCTATGGGAATCAGTGCAAAGCCCCTGCCTCATAGTTATCCCAACAGGCAGCAAGGGCACTGGGATATTTATATCCCAGATCCCATCAGTTATTGTTTAAGGGCAGTTTTTTTTGGGGTGTGTATGCTGCTGCTGCTGCTAAGTTGCTTCAGTCGTGTCCAACTCTGTGCGACCCCGTAGACAGCAGCCCACCAGGATCCCCCATCCCTGGGATTCTCCAGGCAAGAACACTAGAGTGGGTTGCCATTTCCTTCTCCAATGTATGAAAGTGAAAAGAGAAAGTGAAGTCGCTCAGTCGTGTTCGACTCTTAGTGACCCCGTGGACTGCAGCCCACCAGGCTCCTCTGTCCGTGGGATTTTCCAGGCAAGAGTACTGGAGTGGGGTGCCATTGCCTTCTCCAGGGTGTGTATAGATTTCTTGATATTTCAGTCCTGCTCTGCAAGCAGGCAGAACAGCCTTCTGAGGAGAGAGAGAGAGAGAAAGAGAGAGAGAGAGAGAGAGAGGGAAATCAGCCCAGACAAAGAGATGTAGATACTGATAATTGAAAGTCAGCTGAACTGTAGAGATATGGGCTAAACATAACAAAAGTTTCTTTACTTTAGGATTTCCTAGAGTCTTTAAAATACTAATATAGATACTGAATATCCAAAAATCAGGTTATGGTATGGCATGTTTTCAAACTTTATTTTCTTAATTTTAATTTTTTTACTTGTTTATTATGCTCGAGATTTTTTTTGGGCTTCTTAAATCTGAAGTTTTACAACTCTTAAGGGTTTTGAGGAAATCTGAAACTTTTATCTCTTTAAATGCTGTCTCCCATTTTCTGTTCTCTCTCTGCACACCTTTTAGACTAACACTGGAACTTTCTCTAGTTTTTAGTTTTTTTTTTAATGGATGTGGGATCTTAGTCCCCTCAACCAGGGATCTAACCCATGCCCTTTGTATTGGAAGCTTGGAGTCTTAACCACTGGATTGACAGGGGAGTCCCTTAAAATTTACCATAGAATCTTTTCTGTGTACATTATCTTTGGAACTTACAGTTTATAGCACATGCTTTGGGTAGTGCTGTTTCAGAATATCCTAGATTTCAGGTGTAACCTAACTATAAAAACTTACATGATTCAATAGAATCCGTCTCAAAAATTTGAAGGAATCAATGGGTACAATTGTTAAACTTTTGGTCAATGTTATGGATTGGATGTTTATGTCCCCTCAAAATTCATATATTGAAATCTTAACTCCCTATTAGGAGGTGGGGCTTTTGGAAGGTGATTAAATCATGACAGTGGAATGTACATGAATGGAATCAGCATCCTTATGTGAAGAGACATGAGAGAGTTTGCCTCTTTCATTCTTTACTCTCTGCCATGTGAGGACACAGTGGAAAGACAGCCACCTACAAGCCGGGAAGTGGGCTCTCACCAGACTTTGGATTTGTTAGCACCTTAAACTTGGACTTCTCAGCCTCCAGAACTATGGGAAATAAATTTATGTTGTTTATAAGCCACTGTGTCTATGGATCTATGGTATTTTTGTTATAGTAGCCCAAACTAAGATCTCCATCAAGTGTTAATTGTTACATTTTTTTAAGCTAGCAAGTGACTACTATAGATGGGTCTACAGTTTCACCATCTTTTGAATGGTGAGGCAACAAAGGCCAAGAGAGTTTTAGTCACTTGCTTAAGGTTGTTAATTAGTTTGTACAAAGTCAGGACTGGAGTCAAAATTTAGGCTTTTCCTCTCTGAGGATCAAGCATTTTAAGGTAAGACTATTTTGGAACCACATTCTCTCACCATCCAAGTAGGCTGCTAATCTTCTTTAACCACTTTTCTTTGTAAGTATTTGCTTTAATAGGTAGCAGAATCTAGGGTTGTTTTTCAGGACAGTTTTGCAAATAAAGGTCTTGGGCACTGTGTACCATCTTCTGGGGTGCCTCTTGGGGAGGCAGCCTTCATTGTCTCTAGACCTGGGATTTGTTCTCACTTTGTGAGGAAGACTTTTTTTCTTCGACTTGCATTTCTAGGTAGAGCTAATGGTAAGGAACCCACCTGCCAATGCAGGAGACGTGAATTCAATCCCTGGGTTGGGAAAATACCCTGGAGGAGAGCACGGCAACCTACTCCAATATTCTTGCCTGGAGAGTCCCATGGACAGAGGAGCCTGGTGGGCTATGGTCCATAGGGTCATAAAGAGCTGGACATGACTGAAGTGACTTAGCACACACTTGCATTTCTAGATTATAGTCATAAACATACCCAAGCTCATGGACACCATGAATCAGAGACGAGTTAGGTCAAGAACTGCACTCATGACCAGCTTGTGCTATTATTAAGCATGATGGGAAATGGTGGTTATAATGTGTAGCTTTATCTCTTATGTAATAATAGCATTCTCAAGGTCTTGGCAAATGTGCACACAATAGGTAGATACCTACAGAAAGGCTTAGCTCACTGACTTCTGACTGCCCAGGATGTTTTGCCAGAGTAAGTGGATTTTTGCGTCCAGGAACGTGGCCTTCTTCTCAAACTGAGAGAGATAATGGGGAGGTATTTTTGCAGAATACAAAGAACAGGAAGTTATTATTTGTTCTTATCCTCTGTTTCTGGGGTGTTAAATGGCAACGAGCAGAGTTTCATGCTGGCTGTTTCTGATCATCAACCTTTTGATGCTGTCAATTATTTTTATATTCTTATATATTGGTGCTCATTTATTTGAGGTGTAGATCACTGGAGGTCTCTATGGTACTGCTGTTGCTGCTGCTGCTAAGTCGCTTCAGTTGTGTCCGACTCTGTGCGACCCCAGAGACGGCAGCCTACCAGGCTCCTCTGTCCCTGGGATTCTCCAGGCAAGAAGACTGGAGTGGGTTGTCATTTCCTTCTCCAATGCATGAGAGTGGAAAGTGAAAGTGAAGTCGCTTAGTCATGTCCAACTCTTCGCAACCCCATGGACTGCACCCCACCAGCCTCCTCTGTCCATGGGATTTTCCAGGCAAGAGTACTGGAGTGGGGTGCCATTGCCTTCTCCATGGTACAGACAGTAGTAAAAGATCTTCCAGTAATCAGTAATATCATTGTCAAGCATGGCTTCTTCTATTCAATTCTACTCATCCTCCAAGATAAAGGAAAAGATATGTACAGTTCATTAAGTAACAGAGTTGTGAAATAATTACATGTTTCTTCAAACAATAATATATATCTTGAGGCTTATTTTCACTAAAATTGCTAGGTGGAAATGTCTGCAATATATATTTATTATTATTGGTTGACATGCACTGTGTATAAATACCAAATATTTAACAAGCCATCTTTATCTCTTATTTCTGAGATTTCAAAATTTAGTAGTAGATACTATCTACACAAATATAGTGAAACTATCTTTTAAACATGCATCTTTCTTATGTAGCTCTGGTTATACAATATTCGACATGGTTTAAAATGTATATGCTGAAATATAACTCTGTAGAATAAAATCTCAGTACAATGTGATAAGCTCATCAGTGGTTAGTTTATCCTACAATACTGATATTGGGTTGGCCAAAAAGTTTGTTCAGATTTTTCCAAAAGATCTTATGGAAAAACCCATATGAACTTTTGGGCCAACCCAATATTTTAAGTGGAATGACTATTAACATCAGAAGAAATATCCTTCAAGTTTCAGTAATCTCATCTGGACCCTGAATGGTGCTCATTTTATGGTAGATACAAAAGCAAAAGGAAGACGTGGTCTCTATGACTAGACATGTATTTGTGATACATAGAAGATAGTAAATCCCAGCTATCATCAGGTACTAGATTGTTCAAGACTGTGAGAGAAATATACCTTCACAAGAAGGAAGAACCATTATGGGATGAGGAGTTGAAAAGGACTTGCTGGAGGAGGGAAATGACACTGTCCCCTGTTTTATGCCTCTGGGTCTTGAAATTTGTTGCTGAGTTTCCTCTTTGTTCAATATTTGTGGATCTTCTAGTCCAAGTTACGGAGAAGGCAATGGCACCCCACTCCAGTACTCTTGCCTGGAAAATCCCATGGATGGAGCAGCCTGGTAGGCTGCAGTCCATGGGATTACTAAGAGTTGGGCACGACTGAGCAACTTCACTTTCACTTTTCATTTTCATGCATTGGAGAAGGAAATGGCAACCCACTCCAGTATTCTTGCCTGGAGAATCCCAGGGACAGAGGAGCCTAGTGGGCTGTCGTCTATGGGGTCACACAGAGTCGGACACAACTGAAGCGACTTAGCAGCAGCAGCAGCAGTCCAAGTTATATGTTCTCAAAAGTGAACATGATAGAGCTGATTCCAATGGAATATTCTATTCTCCCTACCAAAGGAAAGACTGTTTCAACATGACAGTTCAGACAGTATTTTGTATCATCTATCTTTTCTTTTCATGTTACTTTTGGGTTAACTACTCAACATTCAAAAAACTTAAAGTTCAACATTCAGAAAACTAAGATCATGGCATCTGGTCCCATCACTTCATGGGAAATAGGTGGGGAAACAGTGGAAACAGTGTCAGACTTTATTTTTTGGGGCTCCAAAATCACTGCAGATGGTGTTTGCAGCCATGAAATAAAAAGACACTTACTCCTTGGAAGGAAAGTTATGACCAACCTAGACAGCATATTGAAAAGCAGAGACATTACTTTGCCAACAAAGTTTCATCTAGTCAAGGCTATGGGTTTTCCAGTGGTCAGGTATGGATGTGAGAGTTGGACTGTGAAGAAAGCTGAGTGCTGAGGAATTGATGCTTTTGAACTTTGGTGTTGGAGAAGACTCTTGAGAGTCCCTTGGACTGCAAGGAGATCCAACCAGTCCATTCTAAAGGAGATCAGTCCTGGGTGTTCTTTGGAAGGAATGATGCTAAAGCTGAAACTCCAGTACTTTGGCCCCCTCATGCGAAGAGTTGACTCATTGGAAAAGACTCTGATGCTGGGAGGGATTGGGGGCAGGAGGAGAAGGGGACGACAGAGGATGAGATGGCTGGATGGCATCACCAACTCTATGGACATGAGTTTGAGTGAACTCCGGGAGTTGATGATGGACAGGGAGGTCTGGCGTGTTGCAATTCATGGGGTCACAAAGAGTCAGACACAACTGGGACTGAACTGAATTAAAAGTATGAAGATATGCTCCAAATTTAACTTTTTGATTTAGTCCATTTTCTTGAAATAAAGTGGCCTTCTCTACTTTATGAAGCAGAGTAGTGTGATGTAGTAGTGGAGCAATGAGATTGGGAATTAGGAAACCTAGCTTTGAGCCCTCGTGGGCTTCCCTTGTGTCTCAGCTGGTAAAGAATCTGCCTGCAATGTGGGAGACCTGGATTTGATCCCTGGGTTGGGAAGATCCCCTGGAGAAGGGAAAGGCTACCCACTCCAGTATTCTGGCCTGGAAGATTTCATGAACTGTATAGTCCATGGGGTTGCAAAGAGTCGGACACAACTGAGCAACTTTCACACTTTCACTTTCAAAATCCTGAGAGATGTTGATCAAGTAACCTAACTTCTTTTAGCATCAGTTTTCTCTCTCCTAAAAGGGAAAAATA
Source organism: Bubalus kerabau (assembly GCF_029407905.1). Classification (NCBI taxonomy): domain Eukaryota; kingdom Metazoa; phylum Chordata; class Mammalia; order Artiodactyla; family Bovidae; genus Bubalus; species Bubalus kerabau. The sequence continues at coordinate 239,037,335 of NC_073624.1, forward strand.
TGACATGCTCTATCTACCTCCTATGTTGTAAGAATCAAATGAGATAATGCAAGTAAAATATATATTTTTTAATAATCTGTAGTACCTGATACAAATATGAGATATTATTAATACAACCTTAACAAAGGCATTAGTTTGCCCATCTGTTAAATGGAGACAGGAATTGTGTCTGTCTCACTGGATTATTTTCCGGAGTAAATGGAATAATACGTGTAAAGCCTTTTAGAATAGTTTGTGGGAAATAATACATACTCAATAAATCTAGAGATTGCAGGATAAATATACTTAAGAAATAAAAAACTCATCTTAAAGCCAAAAAAGTATTTTTGCTTGTAACATATTCATTAGTCAACATTTGCTTTTACCTTCAGTTTTAAAAATGTTATCTTTGCATGAGGTCGATCATTCACAAAATAGTCATTTCCTCTTTTTATCAGTGCTGCTCAGATGGAGGAGGCAAACTAGCCATGTGGTTCTGCCTGGATGGGGCCAGCTGGGAGTGGGAATCAATTATATTAGAGATTCTCAAAGTGTGGTCCAAGGTCTTATCTCTTCTATTATTTATGCTGTAAGATGACAGCATACATACTTAGTTTCTGGCATAAATTAGTAATTTGATATTGAATTAATAATTATCTTATTGAATACAAACTAGATGTCACCTCTCTGGTTTCTCACTGAAAGCAGTGAGTATCCCTCAAGGCAATTAGAAATTTTTCTGAGGATGAAGCGGATGGACTTGGACCATAAGTGGCAAATGCCTCGAAAAACTGATCCCTGGATCAAAGAGTCTTTATAATCCTTGAATTAGTCTTCCTTGATTGTGGCTTTCTGTGAAGTGACCAATGAAACAGAAATGCTGTGGGTCCACAGCAGGGAAAGCTTTTCAGACTCAAGGGGTGGGGTTTTCAGAGGCCTATTTATTTGCTTGTTTGTTCTCAGACTTTAAGTATCCATGGATATATATTTTTGGGGACCAGAGCAGAAAACTCCTAAGGGGAATTTTTTTTTTTCCCTGGACGGTGTATAATGTTTTTCAAATGAAAGATAATTTTTCCAGAAGAATCTATCATAACTGAGAGTACTAACTTTATCTCATAAAGGTCATACTTCTAATCTGCTAAAGAAGAAAAAAATATTTGTTGATACTTGTTAAAGGTGGTAAGGCAGACTTTATTTTGTTTTAATTTAATTTTTATTTTATATTGGTCTACAATTGATTTACAATGTTTCATTAGTTTCAGGTATATAGCAAAGTGATTCAGTTATACATATGTATATATCTGTTCTTTTTCAGGTTATTTTCCCATATAGGTTATTACAGAATATTGAGCAGAATTCCCTGTACTATATACTAGGTCCTTGTTTATTATCTGCTTTATATATAGTAATGTGTATACACTAATCCTAAACTCCTAATTTATCCTTCCCCTACCTTTCTCCTTTGGTAGCTGTAAATTTGTTTTTGAAGTCTATGAGTCTGTTTCCATTCTGTAAACAAGTTAATTTGTATCATCTTTTTAGATTCCACATATAAGTGATATCATATGATATTTATCTTTCTCTATCTTACTTCACTTAGTATGATAATCTCTAGGTCCATCCATGTTGTTGTAAATGGCATTGTTTCATTCTTTTTTTATGGTTGAGTAATTTTCCACGTACCACATCTTTATCCATTCCTCTGTCTGTGGACATTTAGGTTGCTTTCATGCCTTGGATATAAGTGAGTAGAGCTGCAATGAACATTGGGGTGCATCTATTAATATCTTACTTTTCAAATTATGGTTTTCTCTGGATATATGCCCAGGAGTGGGATTGTTAAATAACATGGTAGTTCTATTTTCAGTTTTTTTTAGGGAAACTCCATACTGTCCTCTAGTGGTTGTACCAATGTATATTCCCACCAACAGTGTAGGAGGGTTCCCTTTCTATGCACCCTTTCCAGCATTTATTGTTTGTAGATTTTTTGATGATGGCCATTCTGACAGGTGTGAAGTGATACTTCAGTGTAGTTTTGATTTGCGTTTCTCTAATAACTAACAATGTTGCATATCTTTTCACATGCTTTTTGTCCATTTGGATGTCTTCTTTGCAGAAATATCTATTTAGATCATCTAAAGATAGTAAGGCAGACTTTATTCAGGACCATTGTGACAGTATAGGGACCACTGAAACAGTATTTTATAGCTGGGAAGAGACAGTGGACTCAACTTTGAATACAAATTGGGCAAATGGGAATTGATAGCAAAGGAACAGGGTAGGGGTCAGTGGGTGGAAAATGCTAAGAGGAAACATCAGGGATAAGAGGGGTTTTGGCTAAACTGATCTAATATGATTCTTGCTGAAGACAGGCCAGGGTGATCAGACATCACCTGAGGGACCGTGGAGTATGAGGAACCTGATCCAATATTGAAGGTGATCAGCTATCACAGGTGAGGGTTCTGATTAAACTAACTTAGTGCTCTTGCTAAAACTAGATTTTTCAAGGAAGTGCACCCATAGGCCTTGGAGAAGGTTCAGGAACCTGAATAAAGTTGGGTCAAGCAAAGAACCTTTGTGAAGTCTCAGAAACAGAAACCCATAGGAGAAGCTGTTAGAGACAACTCAAGTCTGGTCAGATGCAGTCATCTGCAGCTGTGGGTCAGTAATAGGCCTGTATGGAGTGAGTGTAGTTATCAGACCTTTAAGTTGTAGGGTGTGGCAGATAGAGTTCACTATACTGTTACTTTGTTATCATGCACACAGCTAAACTACATTATCCAGCCTCCTCTGCCGTTTGATGGGCATGTGACTGAGTTCTGGTCAATGGCATGTGGGTTAAAGTAATGTTGTCATTTCCAAGCGAGGTCCCAAGATCGCTCTTGATTCTGTGTTCCTTCTTCTGTATGCCCCTGGCTCAAAGGTGAAGCCCAGGGAGCTTTGTCAGCTATGGATTACAGATGACAGAACCCCAGATACAAGGATCCTGGGTTTCTGAATTGTCTGTTGTAGGCGTGCTGCTCAAATTTTATGTGTAACAACACATTACTATTTTAAGACTTTGGGATTTTGATGTTTCTGTTACTATGATTAGTCCACCTTGAATATACAGGGGAAGGTTGTCATTGTTAAGCAGAGCATCTTCTTGCTTCTTTAATGGAAATGAATGTCTAGACGCAATTCAAGAGTGCTTTCTAGAAGTGTCACAGTCCTCAGCTTGTAGCCAACATCAGGTGGGTACTGGGATCTTCTGGAACAGGACTGTTAACGTGTGAGTTGTTTCACAGAAGCATCTCAGGTAACTGTTTGGATGAACTCAGGAAATGTGCGTGTGCATATGCTCAGTCACACAGTTGCATCCGACTCTTTGTGCCCCACGAACTGTAACCCACCAGGCTCCCCTGTCCGTGAGGTTTCCCAGGCAAGAATACTGGAAGGGGTTGCCATTTCCTTCTTCAGGGGATCTTCCCAACACAGGGATTAAACCTGCATCTCTTGCATCTCCTGGACTGGTAGGCAGATTCTTTACCAGTTCAAGAGAGGACCAGTCCTAAGTAAATTCCAGTGACTTGCCGGTATGCTTTTAGGAGTAGACCCCAACTTCCTTCTCAAGTTTCCCAGGGTACTTAAAAATCCTCATTATTAGGATCCTTAACTAGAGGGCTAGAGTATTATCTTGGAAGGTTTATGTAAAAAATGCATCTAGTTTATCTAAGAGAGGTATCAGATTAACCAATTCATACCCACTAAGAGCATCTTGCTTCCCAGATTCTTATATGAAAGGGATGACACACTGATTAAATGAATTTTTGATGAGGGCAGAGTGTGGGGAGAGTGAGGAGAATGAAGGGTGCTTATGAGGGCAAGGAAGGTCTGGTTAGGAGACTACAATTCAGGGACTGCTGAATGCCTGGGAGGGTTGCAAAAAGAGCAAGGAGGGCTCTGTAAACAGGATGGTGGAGATTGAGAATAGGAAGGAAGTAGGCAGACAAACTTAGTCCCCATCATCAGGTTTGTCTTAGTTAAAAAAATTAAGTTCAGAACACTATTCATACATCTTTTGGGTTTTTTTTTACAGAGTAGAGGTGAACTACTAACTTTTTTGTTACTAATAGCAAGGAAGAGTTCTTTTTCTTTTAGATGGGATAAGTAAGGTATATATTTTCTCTATTGATCATACCCTTTACTGAAGAAATTCAAAGATATTTAAATTTCTGTTTGGGGTCAGGCCTAAGACTAACTGATGGCATTGGTTGACTAATAACTCAATCAAAAAATGCTGAATCAGAAAAAATTACCATGTAAGAAGCTTTTCCAAAATAGTCTTTGTGCCATAGCCAAATATTCTTCCTCATCTTTCTCCTCATCCTCTGGCATCTCCAACTTTGGTAGCTTTCAGTTCAGTTTAGTCACTCAGTCGTGTCCGACTCTTTGCAACCCCATGAATCGCAGCACGCCAGGCCTCCCTGTCCATCACCAACTCCCGGAGTTCACTCAGACTCACGTCCATCGAGTCAGTGATGCCATCCAGCCATCTCATCCTCTGTCGTCCCCTTCTCCTCCTGCTCCCAATCCCTCCCAGCATCAGAGTCTTTTCCAATGAGTCAACTCTTCGCATGAGGGGGCCAAAGTACTGGAGTCTCAGCTTTAGCATCATTCCTTCCAAAGAAATCCCAGGGCTGATCTCCTTCAGAATGGACTGGTTGGATCTCCTTGCAGTCCAAGGGACTCTCAAGAGTCTTCTCCAACATCACAGTTCAAAAGTATCAATTCTTCGGCGCTCAGCCTTCTTCACAGTCCAACTCTCACATCCATACATGACGACAGGAAAAACCATAGCCTTGACTAGATGAACCTTTGTTGGCAAAGTAATGTCTCTGCTTTTGAATATGCTATCTAGGTTGGACATAACTTTCCTTCCAAGGAGTAAGCGTCTTTTAATTTCATGGCTGCAGTCACCATCTGCAGTGATTTTGGAACCTAAAAAAATAAAGTCTGACACTGTTTCCACTGTTTCCCCATCTATTTCCCATGAAGTGATGGGACCAGATGCCATGATCTTCGTTTTCTGAATGTTGAGCTTTAAGACAACTTTTTCACTCTTCACTTTCACTTTCATCAAGAGGCTTTTGAGTTTCTCTTCACTTTCTGCCATAAGGGTGGTGTCATCTGCATATCTGAGGTTATTGATATTTCTCCTGGCAATCTTGATTCCAGCTTGTGCTTCTTCCAGCCCAGTGTTTCTCATGATGTACTCTGCATATAAGTTAAATAAGCAGGGTGACAAAATACAGCCTTGACATACTCCTTTTCCTATTTGGAATCAATCTGTTGTTCCATGTCCAGTTCTAACTGTTGCTTCCTGACCTGCATACAAATTTCTCAAGAGGCAGATCAGGTGGTCTGGTATTCCCATCTTTTTCAGAATTTTCCACAGTTTATTGTGATCCACACAGTCAAAGGCTTTGGCATAGTCAATAAAGCAGAAATAGATGTTTTTCTGGAACTCTCTTGCTTTTTCCATGAATCAGCGGATGTTGGCAATTTGATCTCTGGTTCCTCTGCCGTTTCTAAAACCAGCTTGAACATCAGGAAGTTCACAGTTCACATATTGCTGAAGCTTGGCTTGGAGAATTTTGAGCATTACTTTACTAGCGTGTGAGATGAGTGCAATTGTGTGATAGTTTGAGAAGTTCAAAAATCAAGCTTTAGCTAGTGAAAAGCCTCTGTCTCAGCTAAAGTGAAAGTAACAACCTATTCCCTTAACATAGAGCTGATGATTTCAGGCACATGTATTGACTGGGGGGCTTGCTTCCCTGGTAGCTCAGCTGGTAAAGAATCTGCCTGCAAGGCAGGAGACCCTAGTTTGATTCCTGGGTTGGGAAGATGCCTGGGGAAGGGATAGGCTACCCACTCCAGTATTCATGGGCTTCCCTGGTGGCTCAGATGGTAAAGAATCTGCCTACAATGTGGGAGACCTGGGCTTGATCCCTGGGTCAGGAAGATCCCCTAGAGGAGTACATGGCAACCCACTTCAATATTCTTGCCTGGAGAATCCCTATGGACAGAGGAGCCTAGTGGGCTACAGTCCATGGGGCCGCAAAGAGTTGGACAATGACTGAGAGACTAAGCACACACACACACATAATGGTTGGGAGCCAGTCAGTGCTATGTTTTGCAGTTTTGAGTTTGGCAACTACATGCACGAATCTTTCTCACTTACCTAATGATTGAAGCTTCTATTTTTACATTAACCTCTTCAGGAAACCCACAATCACCTTTCATTAGGAATCTACAGACTGTGAGCTCCTTGAAGATAGAGGCATCTTCAGCTCTTCTGTTGTCCTGACAACAGTACTTACACATGACAGGCAGTGAGTAAATATTTATTTAGTAAAATAATCAGTTACGAATCCTCATCTTTTATTTTTTTCTTCACCCTGAGAGAGCCAAGCAACCACCTTCACTAAATGCTTTCCCCCCCTCAAACATATTTCCCTGAAAGCCAAATTTAGTGAATCTGAGAGTCGAGATTGATCATAACACATTATTCCTAACTCAATTTTCATAGAGTATGTGAGGTGATTTTCACTAGCTGCACTCTGATTTTTTTTTCTTTTTTTGAGGGATTTGGCATAGATAAGTGTTTATTTTTCTGGCTAACGTACACAGTCCTTTGGCATTTGCCATGGGAAAGACCCTACCTAATCTTTATGGTACAAGGAATCATTTGTTCAGGTGGAACTCACTTAAATGTTCTCTGGGTTTCCTAAACCTTGCATTTAAGCTTCTGTGATGACTTTGTCCTCACTTCCTTCTCTGTGAACCTTTCTTTATCCATGTTTCTTGAGGTGGACTTGAAGAGTGTGTCAGATTGAATGTTGTCAGCTGCAAGGAAAAAGAAAACCAATGAAATGTGCTGTAAACAATCGGGCATTTTTTGTGATGTCAAATAATAAAAAGTTTGAAGACAGGAAAGTTAAAGAGTTGGTTCATTTGGAGGCTCAACCAAGTGAAATCCTCAGTCACTTCCATCTTTCTGCTTTGCCATCCTTGGCATATTTGTTTGTTGGGTTGACATCTTTTTTGTGATCCCAATAAGGTTGCAATAGTTCCCGACATCACCTTCTCACCAGCCATGCTGAGGGGGGAAAATGGACGTCTGTCATCTTGTACATTTGATTTCAGGAGCCAAAAAAAATCCTTTCTCCGAAATCCCTCTACAGATCACCCCTTAGTCTTATTGGCTTGAACTGGGTCACATGCCCATTCTTAAACTAATCATTGGAAGAGAATTGGAATTGCCACCACTAGCTTAGATTAGTTGGAGAGGAGCCTGTTTTCTTTGAAGTATAAAATTAGAGTTATGCCCTTAAGGGAGAAGGGAGAAAAGGGCTCTCACAAATAGTAAAGGGGAGATGATTCCAGTCTCTCTAGGAAAGCTTTGACTTCAAAAATGGAAGTGGTGATTATTCAGCTGGAAACCTCTCTGGGAAGCTAGCTCCCAGTGGGATCCCCAAACCTTATCCCTCCATAGTAGCTTCTCTGCCTTGGACTCAGTGATATTGTGCTGTGGTTTGGAGGTTGACTTATCTCACCAGTATATTAACTCTCTGAGCCTCAGGATTTCACAGTGGGCCATTATAAGATATTTTTTGACCAAACTTTATTAAATATTCAAAAAGAATACTTAATATTTAAAATTTCAAAAAGAAACAGAAATTCAGAAGTTGGAGATGAAAGAGTCCTGCCTTTTGCCTAGGTTAATATCAGTTCTAAGAGGTGCCATTGTTTGTTCTTCGAGACCTTACACTGGCAAATGAAAAAAATATACAGCTGTAACATGTTTAAAGGAAGAAGTGAACAATGTCTTTGTAATTAAAGCTACAGCCTGGGACCTTCTGAGTGATGTTTCTCTGGGTTCACTAATCCCACAAGTGTGCAAGTCATCCAGGACCAGCCTATAGACATTGGGGATACCTATTGCTGAACCAGAGGGGATCTTTTCCTGGATGTGGCATAATGGCTATTCAACTTCAAAGCACCAGACAATGATGATTTTTTCCAGGAAATTGCATCCACTTTTTTTTTTTTAAATAAAACATATTACTGTTGTTATAAATCAGTGAACATGGTTCATAATAGCAGTAATGCCCTTGAAACCTGTTAATCCTGCCATTAGAGAATGGTATGTCAGAGCATTTGCTGCCCTTGGCTTCACCTTGGGCTATTAACTAACAAATCAGTTATTAGCTGGTGGTAATGACCAATTTTCAAGAGATGATTGCTTAAATATTGCCCACCTTGAAAAGAGAATTATTACTCAACTGAGAACTGAACACTTATTTTCAACTCAGTAGAGCTAATGATCTTATCTCACCCTGTAGTATCTCCATCTCCCAACCCGCCGCCTGCCTCGCTCCCCACACTGACCCCCTAGCCTCATCTATGGCTATGAGGTGTGTAGAGATCACATGGTTACATAACTGCTTCCCTCTGGGCCTCAGTGACTTGAATCCAGGAAAAGTTCCATATTTAATATTTATTCACCAAGCAGCAGTGGATGAAGACAGATGGTAATGAAATCAGTCTTGCTGAAAGTGACCACAATGATAATAGATTCTTTATGATGTCCAGGAATTCTGGACTCTCAGTCTCTGCTTAAATGCATGTTGGCGCCAACTCTGTCGTCTTAAGCTTTAGTGTTCTTGTCATCCTCCTGACCTCTCCTTAGACCAGAGCAGGCAGGCTGTGCTAAAGGCATCAATCTGTCTTTCTCCTCATATAAATGCTTTAAACACCTATAGCCACAAATGACTCACCAGCAGAGATTTTTCCAAAGATGAGAAATGAGAAGATAAAGTAAAGGAGCCCCTTCAGAGTTGGTGCAGCAGCTGCTTTTGCTAGAACTCGTGTCTGGGCTGGTTTTGCCTGTAGTGCCCTTTGCCTGAAGCTAGTTCTTCTGAACACTCAGGTAACCTAGCTGGGCTTGTTGAGGATTTCAGAATTATTGCAAACTGGGAGAGAGATTGGGGCAAGGAGGATAAAGGGGGAAAAGAAGATATGTAAAACAAAGCTATATTGGGAAAGAATCAGTGCTTCTGTCAAATGAGTAAACCCAGATTGCTGATTGTACTGGAGATACCAATATCCTGGGTCAGGCAAAGCTTTTTAAAGCAATCTGGCAGCCCTTTTAGTAGTAAGAAGTAAATCATTCTGACATCCCTTGCTATTCAAAGCATTAATCATGTTGAATTCCTTTGTTATTCTGGGGTCTGGATCAAGTATACTTCCATAGGAATTCCATTGTAATCTAGTATTAATTAATCTCTGTTTTGTGGTGCCAAAAACCTTTCTCTGCATTTGTTTGCTTGTACATCAGTTATTAGCTTTTTTAGTACCTAACTCTAGCTGTGGAACCGTTACTCCCCCCACCCCTGCCCCACTCTCTCATGTTCTTTTTCATCTCAATCTTGGAAATTGTCATTTTCCTTGGGTACTGAAGTGTTTTGAGAGGTGGGAGGTGAGGAGGATGAAAGGGCTGATTGCAGTTTCTTTAAGCCAATAAAAACTGAGGCTCAAACTCTAGCCCTGACACTTACTAGCTGTATTATGCTTTTTTTTTTTAAGATTTATTTATTTTAAGGCTTCACTGGCTCTTTGTTGCTGCTCATGAGCTTTCTCAATATGCTGCGAGCAGGGGCTCTTCTTCATTGTGGTGCATAGGCTTCTCATTACAGGGGTTTCTCTAGTTGTGGAGCTGGGCTCTAGGGCTCTGACTCAGTGGTGCTTACACATGGACTTAGTTGTCATCTGCTATGTGGGATCTCCCTGGACCAGGGATCAAATCCGTGTCCCCTGCATTGGCAGGTATGTATTCTTAACCACTAGACCACCAAGAAAGCCCAGCTCTATTGCTTTTGAGCACATTAAATAACCAGTGGACATAAAAATCCTTATTTTCCAGGATTTTTGTGAAAATTAAACAACAACCAATTCTCTCTCCAGTGATGACAAAGGCAGCTCAGGGAGGGGACAGATCCTCTAAACCCATGATGGGATTGTCTTCAGTCAGTGACAATGCAGCAAGAGTGTTTCTTCCGGGATGTAGGATGTTGGGGTAGATCATTGCTAGTGTCAGTTCTAATTTGAGAATTTGGAGTGTCTGCATAGAAACCATGTGTTACTGTCTCCAGGAAACACCTGCCTGCCTCTTGGCCCTTCCCAGAATATGCCTAAGCAACAATGGAGAGTCAGAGGCTGAGATTCTTGGCTTTCCAGTGGTAAATAATGAATGTTGCCCCAGCTGCTAGCAGACTCTGAAACCTGTTTTGAGATGCAGAAGGAGAGAAAAAAATATCCAATATGCAATTTATCTGGCCCATCATCTTTAAATAGCTCTCTTCAGATTTCAAAAGGGGTAACTCTATCCTCTTTCCTGTCTGGCTTTCTGCATCCTGCTGCAAAACAGGACTACTGGCCCTAGATTTTGACCTGGTATTAAAAAGCAGTATATTTTTATGACCTGGTAACAGTCACATTTCTACACCATAAAATATTAAAGCAGGCATGACAGTGTCTTTAAGATCTTTGAGGCAGGTGCTATCAAAATGTGCCCCTTTATTATTTATTTATTTGACTCTTTCTGTATAGTGAAACTTAAATGCTTCTCAAGCCAAATAATTAAATTCCATTATGGAAAGTGGGGATTATTGGTGAAATGAGCTCACTCTGGCTATTAGACCCTTGAGTCCCAAGGGGAACACCATGGAGGGGAGTATAAAATCTGGCTTATGCTTATATTTAAGATAGGCAGTATGACCTATATTGGGCCCATAAGAGTGATGCTACATGAGAAAATAAACAGGGAGGGAGCTGTTAGAGATCCTGCTCTTCTAGCCAGCATCCTCTTAGAGCAGGGATCTGCTGTGGCCCTTGGACCAAACGCTACCTCTTTTTTATATTCTATGGGCTGAAAATGGTTTTTGCATTTGTAAATTGGTTGAAAAAAAATCAAAATAAGAATATTTTGTGGCATGGAAAATTATATGAAATTAAAATCTTATTGTCCATAAAATTTTGGGGGAGGACACAGCTATGCCCATTTGCTTCCATATCATTTCTTGCAATTTTTGCTTTCTACATACAAATTGAGTGGTTGCAACAGACACTGTAGCTGCAAAGCTGAAAATACTCTCTGGCCATTTGAAGGAAAAGTATATAGACTCCTGTCCTGGAGGAATTTGGACTTGGACTCTGAAAAGGATAAAATTGCTGGTACAAGAGTTCAAAGTCCTTTATACTGTTAGCACATTTGGATATTGACTTTTGATGTTCATTAACATATTTTCTGAAATGGACAGATAAGCAAGTTAAGGGAAGAAGATAGGGATTTAAAAAGTAGTTTTTGGATCCCATAACAGTATTCCCTAAAAGCAGCTCCCAGGGTGGCATACTAGGTGACATCCTTTCCCTCCCTTTCCAGTGCTTCCTTATGTCTTCTGCTTATCATTTCCAGTGCTGCAGCCTGATCAAAGCCATGACCATCCTCCTTGGTCTTTGACCCCTTAAATGGTCTATTTCCATACTTATTCAATAACAGTTCACTCTCCACATAACACCTGTAGTGATTTTTAAAAGACAAAAATCAGATTATTTAACTTCTTTCAGGTTTTTGTATGAATATTCCTTCCTTAATTCAAGTCTCTATTCCAGTGATAATCTCTGAGAAAGGCTTTCCTTATCTGTTCTTTCTAGAGTAGTCTCCAACTCCACTATCATTTATTTTATTACCCCTTTTATTACTCTCTTAGCATTTGTCACTGTCTTACATTATCTGGATTGGCTTACTGAATTATGTGTGGTTTCTCCCATCAGAATTGAAGCTTCATGAGGGTAGGTATGTTGACTATCTTATTCATTAGAGTATTTCTAATACTCATACATTTTCCACATAAGTACTCAAGAAAAGTTTCTTGTGTGAATAAATGGGTTGGTCCTTTTGGTAGAAGCTCCATGAAGCATTGGTATCACACCCTGCTTGTTTGCTTCTCCAGGGGCATGACGATTTTCTTAATTTTTTCTTCATCTCTTGCCTATCAGTATATCAGGAGGCAACATATTGACTAGAGAATTGCACCGAGGGTCAACTTATGAGTTTTCCTGTGGTTTGTACCTTAGATCACCTGAACAATCTGATTTCTTTCTGGATCCTTTTCATCATCAGGGACATTATGAAGGTGGTTGGAATGTCCAGATGTTGATATTAGCTTTATCATTAAGAGCTTGGGCCATGGAGTTAGACTGACTAGGCTTAAATCCTTAATTTCTTTGTGACTTTGGACCAGTCATTCAAGCTGTCAGTGCCTCAGTGTCCTCATCTCTGAAGGAGTCTTAATAAAAGTGCTGACATTATAGTTTGTTGTAAAGTTCAAATGACTCTGTAAATATAATACAGGTGCTGAGCATGGTGCCTGCCATATGGCAAATACTTAATAAATGTCATTATTGCCATTATTATTGTCAGCTGAAGATTTCCTACTTAATTATCCTTTCATTTATTTAACAAAAAATTTTAAGAAGAATTGTTTGCTGGACTTTGCTAGATTCTGAAGATAAATGGTTAAAACAGACATGTCCCATCCTCAAGAAGACAAAAACAAAAACTTACTCAAATTTTTGTTTTTTTTAGTGTCCGGTTCTGGGATAGTATCTAGAGCTTGAGTGATGCAAGACACATGCATACTTTTTTACTTTGAGTCACTGCCCTAGACTGAGTGCATGTGTCCCCCACAAATTCATATGTTGAAATCTAGTCCCCAGTGTGATGGTAGTTGAAGGTGGGACTCTAGGAGATGATTAGGTTTTAAGAGTGGAATCTTCATGAATGGTATTAATGCCCTTATAAAAGAGACCACAGAGAGCCTTGTGAGGACACAGAGAGAAGACAACTGTCTATGAACTAGGAAGTGGGCTCTTGCTGCTGCTGTTGCTGCTGCTAAGTTGCTTCAGTCATGTCTGACTCTGTGCGACCGCACAGACGGAAGCCCACCAGGCTCCCCCGTCCCTGGGATTCTCCAGGCAAGAACACTGGAGTGGGTTGCCATTTCCTCCTCCAAAGCATGAAAGGGAAAAGTGAAACTGAAGTCGCTCAGTCATGTCCGACTCTTAGCGACCCCATGGACTGCAGCCTACCAGGCTCCTCCGTCCATTGGATTTTCCAGACAAGAGTACTGGAGTGGGTTGCCATTGCCTTCTCCGAAGTGGGCTCTTACCAGACACCAAATCTGTGGCATTTTGGTCTTGGACTTCCCAGCTTCTCTAACTGTGAAAAGCAAATATTTGTTGTTTAGGCTACCCAGTCTGTGGTATTTTTGTTATAGCAGGCTGATTGAACCCAGATAGGCACTTACTGTTTGGGCAGGTCAGATCAATACAGGTGGGGTCAGTCTTTGGCATCAGTGGGTAGTACTGACCACAGGTTATACAGGAGAGAGTGTGAATATTACAGAGGAATTAGGATCTAAGCAGAGTCTTAAAGCTTTGGATAGGTGGAGGAAGAGCAAAGGACATTTCTAGAAGCAATAATGATATGACAGTGGTAAGGAAGAGTCTCTTAGACCTTGAAACAAAGTAGTCTACCAGAAGGGTGAGAGAAAACATAACAGACTCTCAGTAAAAATTGCTCTGATTTCATCTTAAAATAGCATCATTGCTTCCTCATCATGTTGACATAATTCCTCTTGTTGATTCATTGAAGCAATTTTCTCATATGTCATACAGCTATGTATGGAATTTTATTTTTTGTCTTCAACATTAGCTTCAAATTATTTTAGAACATTTTTTATTTGGAAAACAGTTTATAATTATTTTTGTGAAAGCTTCCAAATATACACGTTGACCAGGACAGTTAGCCTCATTTTATAGATGTATCAAAGGTGAAGTGACAAAAAGACAAAGATTCTCACACATGAAGAATGACTTGAGAAGGATGAGAAACAAAGACCCCCCCACAGAGTTGGGTAATGACAAACACTGGGGCATGACATTAGGCTGCTAAGGCTTCGCACCTGGCTTTAAACTTTACTATGAGCTCAAGGCAACTTAATGAACCTATCTGAGTCTCAGTTACATCATATGAAAAGTGAAGATGAAAATACTCATCAAGGACCCTATGGAAATCAAATCAAATGGTATTTACAAAGTGCTTGGCATCGGTTAACTGCTTGATACCTGGTAGTTGTAAATGTTATCACTGAGTTTCTTGGTTGCCTTTTGATAGCCATGAGTCTCCCTCAATGGACACATTTTTATTTCACCTAATTTCTGAGTGCAAGAATTGTTAAATTGTGAAATAATAGAATCAACACTTGAGCAAGAAGGAAACTTGATTTCCCAAACATTAGTGTTCTCACAGAAAATTCTAGATATCTGGACCAGAAGAGTCTTATGGTCAAGCAAATGACAGAGTTTAGCAGTTAAGTTTTTAAAGGCAGGGTTTTTAGTTTGTTAATGTGGACTTCCAAGAGGAAACTGCAGTGCTCTCTAAACTTTGTGTCTGCAGAACCCTTTGCCACAAACACCTATCAATAGCTCATTAAATTCTAGTGTTTCTTGCAGTAGACTTTGGAAAGTCCTAATCTGGTCAACTGCAGATGGTGACTGCAAACATGAAATTAAAAGAAGCTTGCTCCTTGGAAGAAAAGCTATGACCAACCTATATAGTATATTCAAAAGCAGAGACATTACTTTGCCAGCAAAGGTCCATCTAGTCAAAGCTATGGTTTTCCCAGTAGTCATGTATGGATGTGAGAGGGGGGCTATAAAGAAAGCTGAGCGCCGAAGAATTGATGCTTTTGAACTGTGGTGTTGGAGAAGACTCTTGAGAGTCCCTTGGACTGCAAGGAGATCCAACCAGTCAATCCAAAAGGAAATTAGTCCTGAATATTCATTGGAAGGACTGATGCTAAAGCTGAAACTCTAATACTTTGGCTACATGATGCGAAGAACTGACTCATTGGAAAAGACCCTGATGCTGGGAAAGATCAAAGGCAGGAGAAGGGGACGACAGAAGGTGAGATGGTTGGATGGCATCACCGACTCGATGGACATGAGTTTGAGTAAGCTCCGGGAGTTCGTAATGGACAGGGAAGCCTGGTGTGCTGCAGTCCATGGGGTCTCAAAAGAGTTGGACATGACTGAGTGATTGAACTGAATCTGGTCAGCCCTCATTTTACCAAAGATAAAGCTGAGATGATGGGAGGGAAAATGGCTTGTCCAGAGTCACAGTGAGGTTGCTGGGGCCGAACTAGACCCCCATTTTCATCTAGTGCCCTTCCTTCTGGTCTTTTCTCCCTCCTTTGCACTGCTCAGTAGCTGTTTCCCCAGATGTACAAATGCTATCGGGATAGCACCTTGTTCTTCTACCTCCCTCCCTTATTGAGTCTTCTCCTTTGGCTCCCAGTGTTTTTGACTTCAACCCTGCCCCCTCATACAGCCCTACTTCCTTTTACCCAGTAGTATCCTGTCACTTAACTTTCTTGTCATCTGCACCCTCCCTCCTGGATCCTGTTCTCTTCTAAGGTAGCCATTTTTCCCTAAACCACTGAAGGCTGAGAAAAGCTTCATGCATGTAGCAGATGCTGTCATGCTCTGTCAGATCCCCTTAGACCCTTTTCATGTACCTTCCTCTGGTGCTTTTTCTTTTATGACCTGTCCTTGTGATTTTGTGTCTCTGAGGGCCACTCTTGTTCTATAGGGGTGGCTTCACTCAAATTCTCAGAGTGGTAGAAGTACCTGGGGTTTATTTGCCCAGGGCTGCTTTTGGCCAATAGCTGATTTGTGTGGGAGTGTGAAAGCCCAACTTTCTTATCTCAAATTGAGACAAATTTTGAGGTATGTGACTTACATTCCAGGATTCCCTGTGGGATCGGGATGAATCTACTCTTCATTCGGATTTGCCAGAAAGCAAACCTTGGCATAGCTTCTCCGTCTCCCCACCCTGCTTTTCTCTTGTTGATCTCTGCTGGGAGCATTTCTTTAACAAATCACTTGCCTGTGAGCCCTCCTCCCAAGATCTGAGTCTAAGGAATCTCACCTATCACACTATGTTTCCAC
The DNA here is from genome assembly GCF_029407905.1 of Bubalus kerabau. Lineage (NCBI taxonomy): Eukaryota > Metazoa > Chordata > Mammalia > Artiodactyla > Bovidae > Bubalus > Bubalus kerabau. The sequence goes on from NC_073624.1 coordinate 239,053,433, forward strand.
ATCTTAGAGAGATACATACACATTTGATATGAAGGGAGGATATAATGGAAATATCAGCCACTGTGATAAAGCCAGAGTTTAATACATTTTTGGGGTGAATAGGTAGAATGGAGGATAAGTCAGGAGGACTTTAATGAGCCCTGCAAACTGAGCCATAAGGGTGACTTACATTTTGTTGTGTTAGACTTATTCTTAGTAACAGAAGGGGAAGACAAAGCTAGGAATGTCCTTATTTGGGCAAATATATGTAAGCATATATTTGGTTTTATGGATTGAAGCAGGGGTCATGGAGGGAAAATGGATGCTTTTTATTTTGCATTTAGGAAGTTCTATTTCAGGATTGGTTCTCAGATGTGCTAAGTTCTGTAGCCATCACCAACACGCCACCAATTCTTCTTTATCCTGCACATGCTGGCAGTGTATTTAAAATCACCATGACCAAATGACATGGTTTTTATCCTCCAGCAGATGGTTCAATTAGACAAGATTCTGAAAAAGCCAATTGGAACATTTTTTTGGTCCCATCTATTCAAGTCAGCCAACTCTTCTAAGCTGAGTGGCGATTCTGAGAGCAGCAAATTTACCCAGCTCTAAGGCATTGGGGTTATTACTTTTTGATGGGCTCCTGGAAGCATGGAGTAGGTCGCCAATATGGTTTATATGTTGAACAATGCCAACACCAGAAGAAAATGGAAAGGAGAGCTTTCTTTTTCTTGGACTATTTGGAATGAACATGTTAAGGAGCTGTGATGAAAGAACCCATTTTTTGTTCTTCTGCCATGACACACTCAAAGTCAATGCAATCATGCTGATTTCAATCCTCTAGTATCTTGGTGCTACCTGGATCCCCTTACTTGAAAGATATAGGGAATCATTATTCCATATTTCTTCTCTCAAGCTTAACATATTAATATGGCAGATTGATAATGCTAGAAGGAGGGATGCTTGAACACACAGACAGACTTCTTCTGAGTGCTCCAACTCTTTTTCAGAGTGAATCTCAGTGCATTGGTACCAAGTCACAGGATTTAAAATGTGAAAGGCATCATCTACTTCAATCTCCTTTTTCCTCGAGGAAAACTAAGTTTTAAATAGATAACAAAATCTGACTCAAGGGAAGTGTGTTGGGCCCATAAACTAGAGACTGTTTGAATGAAACAGTTTTCTATGGCAATCACTTATTTTAAGAAAGCAGCTTAATGGTGATGGGAGAAATTAGAAGAATCTGTATTGTGTAGTCAGTAGACCTGGATTCAGATCTTGAGTTCACTACTAGATGTAACTTGGATAAAAATGCTTAAAATCCCTGAGTTTTAATTTCTTTACTCTTAAAAACAGAACAGAAATAGTTTCTTGGCAGGGGAATTAAACTGAAAAAATCTTTAGAATGTGTTTAGTCCAGAGTTGGCCTGTAGCAAGAGCTACACAAATATTCTCATGCCTTTCTTTTCCTCCCAAGACACAGAGCTGATGCTTGGCAAATATGGCTTTTCAGTTCTTCTGACTTTTGGTTTGTTATTCCTTCTACCCTACCTTCATTCATCCCTTGACTCTTACTTAGTCTGACAATTTTCTTCTTGTGACTGGGTTGGTGAATAGCTTTGTCTAATTGAACATTTTAGAAAATTAGCAATTGTAAGATGGGAAGTAAAAATAAGACTTGCAGAATGGAAGGGTTTATTCTAAATACAGAGTGGCAAGCATGGCTGATAATGGAGGAAGTGATATTGATTGATTAATTCATGAACTCAGTAAATATTTATTGAGCACATGCAATGGTTTATAACTCAGAGGTGAGGGAAGCAGAATAGGTGGTCTCTGTGCTCACCAAGTCACTCAGGGCAGGGTCTTGGAGAATTTGTTCATTAAGGAGATCCTGACTGATCTTTACTCCCTTTGAGCTTGTGAAAGACACAGCAGAATATAGATTGAATAAAAGGACTCCATAGTATGCACAGCTTGTGATCAGAATGTGGAACTCACAGGAGAGAGCAAAAGCAGAAAATGTGGCTTTTAAAAATATTTAGGAAAAAACCGATGAGAGTTGAATAACTTGCTGTAAAGGGAAAGAAGGACATTTTGGAGATATTCCAACCTTAGAGATTGATGCAGATAAGACAGAACGGTCTCCATACCTCATTCTTTTAGCAATAAAATACAGTTATTAATATGATAGCTTCCAGCAATGAGCATTTATTAAGCACCAGGCATTGTGCTGTGTGTTTTAAATGTGTTATCTCACATAACCTTTGTAGAATGTGCTAGCAGGTTATAATATTATTCTTGTTTTTATAGATAAGGGATTTGAGATACTAGAAAAGTTTGATGAAGTGACTCAGGGTCCGATTCATGGTTCAGATTCAGGCAGTCTGCACACTTGAGCAATTACTGAATATCTCTGCAGTTCCATCTCCTTGTCTGTAAAATGTCCCTATCCCAGGGTTCTGCTGACAATTAAGTGAGATAACATTAATGCAAGTGTGTGATTCATCTAACAAACAGATAGGTGACCAGCTTTCTTAGTTTTATTGGGATTTTCCCATTTTTAGCACTGAAAGTCTGCTTCCTTGGCAGTCTCTCAGTTCCAGGCAAATCTAGACAGCCTCCATTAAAGTATCATTCTAACCTGAAGACTATTTGGACAGGACAGAGAAGCCTGATGGGCTACAGTCCATGGGGTTGCAAAAAGTTGGACACGACTTAGCTTCTGAACAGGCATGCTTACTAATAGATTGGGGGAACAGGAAGCAGCTCAAGTAGGCAAATGAATTTTCAGCTGATGTTCTAAGCCTCTGTCAACTCGTGGGCTGAAAGACTTCAGGGAAAGTCTTGCTGATAAAGCCTATGAGAAAAGTGGGGGAGTTAGAGCAGGGTTTGAGAAACAGGATGCTTGTCAAGTCATGGTGCTAATGCTTCTAATCTGTTAGCCTCCCATGCACAGCCTGTCAAGTGTTTAGAGCCCAGGTGTAAGTTACTGATTACAAAGATTAGAGGGGGTAGTTATGGGGGGGAATTCAGGTGGCAAATTCTGCTAACTTTGGCATCTGTAGGTACAGACTTCTCCCTTCACCCATTCATAGAACATGGATCTTGAATTTGAATTTGATTTTGCCATTGACTAATTATGTGATATTGGACAAGCTATTTCATCTTTTTAATCTTTAATTACAGCATCCATAAAATGGAAATGGTGATAATCCTAACCTCCTGTGATATGGTTAGAATAGAATAAGACATTATGCCTGACATGAAAGAAATACTCAGTGATTGTTAGTTATTGCTATTGTTACTACTCTTCCTATTTATACTATTCTTATTAATTGTTCTATTAGGGTAGGGTTGTCAGACTTTGCATATAAAAACTTAGGATGCCCAGTTAAATCTGAATTTCAGATAGCAACAAATAATTCTCAGGACATACTTATACTAAAAAATTCATTGTCTGAAATTCAAATTTAATTGAACATTCTTAATTTTATCTGGAAACCCTGTATTATAGTAAACAACAACCCTGGTGTTCTCAGGCCTGAGGGATTTCCCAGGACATAATAATATAACTTTCAATCTAAAATTGGGACCTAGGTGTGATTAGTCATCCCATTAAGAGAGCAATCTGGCTGCTTTTTAGAAGGTCATATTTGAAACTCAAATGGTGGTTACAACCTCTCTTCCTTTAAAACACACACACATCCACATGAATGCAATGTTTTATATATATTTTCAGGAATTTCTTGTGTGTTTGAACCCTATTCCTGAATTCCTGGTTAAGAATACAGGCTCTGAAAAATCATTCAGGCTACAAAGTTCTTTCCTTATTCTTTTGGCAAAAATTGTGAAGATCTTTTGAGGAGACTCAGGAAATAGGTATTGAGGGAGCCGTGGCCCTCTAGTCACTCTGAAAATGAATTTTTGGTACACTAGAACATTGATCAATAGAATAACAACTAGTACACATGTGTATATAGCAAAAAAACTGAGGTGGTCTCTCTGTTGAGATTCATCCACTTAGTTAATCCAAGACTTTAGTCTAAATCCACGTTGAGGTCACACTGATGTATTTTGATGGCCCATATTGATTGAGTTGATTCAAATTACTTCTTTACTGTTTCATTGTAGGGATGAAGCAGGTTATGGTCCCATCAGAATTGGGAGGTATCATACAGAAGATTTGGGATTCCCTGGTAAAGTGTCTGTCTGGAATGCAGGAGACCCTGGTTCGATCCCCAGGTTGGAAGATCCCCTGGAGAAGGAAATGGCAACCCACTCCAGTACTCTTGCCTAGAAAATTCCATGGATGGAGGAGCCTGGTGGGCTGCAGTCCATGGGGTCACAAAGAGTCGGACACGACTGAGCGACTTCGTTTTCGCCTTTGCTTTATATAGAAGATATGAAAGAGGCATATGCTCACCTGGCTGTTGATCCTTTTTCTTCGTAGCACTTGTGAGTTTTTTACTCTTTTAGAAAATATAGTGAAATATGCACATAAATGGCTGACTATAGCAAGACGGACAGTATAAAGAGTGATGATAAATAACCAACCACATACACACCATCCAGCCTAAGAAGTAGACATCATCAATCTTTGATGACTCCTGTGTGTCCTTCATTTTCACTGTTGTACAGTGATCCAGTGGATAAATATATTTCAACCTATTTAATCCATGATACTTTTGAGGGGGCATTTGGGTTGTTTCAAGTTTTGTTTTTATTTTTGTTATAGACAATGCTGTCAACATTTTCACACATGTCTTCCTAGTACACAAAGGTAAGTGTTTCTCTACTGTGTACATTTAAGAATGGAACTGTTGGATTGGAGAATAGATGTATTTTCCACTTTATGCTCATTGTTTTCTCAGATGTTTATAGAAGTTGCTGTCCCACCAGCAATGTGTGGGAATTCCGCCCCTGCAATGCTTGCTATTGTCAGCCTTATTAGTTTTTGCCTAAGATGTGAAATCATATCTTATTGAAATTAATACATTGTTTTCTTGTTACTTATAAGACTGAACATCTTGTATGTTTATTGCTATTCATTGTTTCCCTTTATGTGAAATGTCTGTTCATGTCTTTTGCTAATTTTCTATTTTTATTTCTTATATTTGTTGCAAATATCTCTTCCTGGTTGTTTCTTGCCATTGTCTTTGAAGAGTGGTTTGTTATCTTGTCATATGTATAATTGTTTCCCAGGTGGTTCAGTGGTCAAGAATCTGCCTATCAATGCAGGAGACACAGGTTTTGTCCCTGGGTTGGGAAGATCCCCTGGAGAAGGAAATGGCAACCCACTCCAGTATTCTTGCCTGGGAAATCCCATGGATGAAGAGCCTGGCAGGCCACAGTCCATGGGGCTGCAAAGAGTCAGACACAGCTGAGCAACTAACATGTTCATGTTCCCCCCAAAAAAGACAATTTAAGAAAACGAACCATGATAGGGGGAGGATGATATTTGAAATTATAGGGGCAGCTGGGTATTGGGTAGAAAAAGGACTAGGTAAGGGGACACTCAGAACTTTGAAAATATCCCTGTGAACTGTGAATTTTAAAGACTGGCAGAAGTTCTCTAATCTGATATAACAGGAACAGTCCCACAGTTAATTAAAAAATAGTTGAATCAGGGTATCATTAAAAAACACATTTATACATTTTATTTTAACTTAGGACCCATAATATATTCATTGACTTATCATTTGATGTCTGGCCAAGGTCTTTGTTTTCTGGCCAAGTGGCTGCTTTTGGAGTTCCTTGCTTTTCTTGCACCAGGCACTCCAAATGCATCATCTATGAATTCCATTTTTTAAAAAATTGTATCTTATCAACTTAAAAGAAACTTGGAAAGTGATCTCAGCATGGAGTCCTTCCAGAGGTTTATTACCATCCCTGTCTTATAGTGATCTTTTTTCTCAAAAATTGAACCTGATAATAATTTCTCTATAAGAACACCTTTATCAAGCCTATACAAAACATTTAACTGTTTTTAAAAAATTTATTTTTAATTTGAGGATAATTGCTTTACAATGTTGCGTTGGCTTGTGCCAGATAACAACGTGAATCAGCCATAAGTATACATACATTCCCTCCCTCTTAAGCCTCTTCCCTACCCCCACCCCATGCCACCCCTCTAGGTTGTCACAGACTATGGGTTGAGCTCCATATTTTGTACAGTAAAGGAAACTATAAACAAGATGAAAAGACAGCCTGCAGAATGAGAGAAGATAATTGCAAATGAAACAAATGACAAAGAATGAAATCTCCAAAATATATAAGGAGCTCATGCAGCTCAATACCAGAAAAACAAACAACCCAATCAAAAAGTGGGTGGAAGACCTAAACAGATGTTTCTCCAAAGAAGACATGCAGATAGCCAAGAAAAACATGAAAAGATGCTCAACATCATTCATTATTAGAGAAATTGAAATCGAAACTACAATGAGGTATCATCTCACACCATCAGAATGACCATCATCAAAAAATCTACAAACAATAAATGCTGGAGAGGGTGTGGAGAAAAAGGAGCCCGCCTACATTGTTGGTGGGATTGTAAACTGATATAGCCACTATGGAGAACAGTATTGGAGATTCCTTAACGTAGTCTTGATAGAAATGAAAACTGTGTTTTCATACTTACATTTTGTCTGTTTGTTTATATTGAATTAAATCACTTAATTACAATAGCAGCACAACTGCCACAAACAAGGTTGGGCATAACAATGTTTGGTATTAGTTATGAGTTGTAAAAAGGTCATGGGAAGCTTGGATCCATCTAATGGACAGTCAGATAGGGATCATTTAATGTGGTTTCTAATGTAGCTCACTGGAGGGTATGTGCTGTCTTTTTTTCTGAAATGTTCTGAAAAATCCTCATTGTTCATATCTAGCTCTCTATGGGTGGATCATTGGAGGTGACCCAAGGAAGGATTGAACTTCGCTTTGGAGTTTCTTCAGTGGAAAGCAGAGATAGTCCCCTGGACATGGGAGTCAGGGAGAAAGAATTGAGCATTGAAGAAATTACAGGTCTTTTAGCTGTAGAGCGTCCCCCACACTGCAGAATAGGGATTTTGAGGTAATCCTATTTAAGATTTCAAGGGTTTGAGAAGATCCAGATGACATGATAAAGAAATAAATGCATTCCAGGAGCTCAAATGTAAATTCAAAACAAAATTCTCCAATATCTTTTCATAGATATTTGTATATTTTGAGAGTACCAGACAGATTTTAAAAGTGTCTTTCTGCGGGCCATGAATTCTCTCCACAGAAAGATCTGCATATTATGCCACCTTTGCCATCCTCGAAGTCTCTATTTGCCTGGGGCTTAGCCTGGCTGAGAGATTGAGGTGGGAGGAAGGAGGAAGGAAGAAGGAGGCTTTGCCTATATAGGAAGGGGTATCACCTTACTAGGGGCTTCCCAGGTAGTGACAGCTGTAGAAGAACCTGCCTGCCAATTCAGGAAACATAAGACGTGGGTTTGATCGCTCAGTCAGAAAGATCCCCTGGAGAAGGGCATGGCAACCCATTCCAGTAATCTTGTCTGGAGAATCGCCATGGATAGGGGAGCCTGGCAGGCTACAGTCCATAGAATTGCAAAGAATCACCTTCCTGCCTTGGTTTAAGAAACAGTGCCTAGACAGTAATGCTCATCCCTTGTCTTGTTTATGGAGCACCTCACAGCTCATAACTGAACTTTAACTCCAGTCCTGGCTGCTCCACACCATGTCTTAGTTATTCTTGGGGGTAGACTCAATGCTTGTCTTGGCATATTTAAGAACATACAAAAATGCAGATTTGATAAAAATGGTAGTGAAGGAAACCTCTATTCTTTCATAATACTTTTGAATAAATTAGTTTTTTGGATTAGTGGAAAGAGAATACTTGTTTCAAGGGAACATGTGAAAGTTTTTGAGCAGAGGGTATGTTTCCTAAATATTCAGAGTACATAAGAGTACTTGAGAAATTTAGCTTACTTGGAGACCCTGGGCATTAAAGGCAACATGAAACATTGGGTTCCTAATTGGAAGGATTCATTCTAATATACCAAAAAGGAGAGTAGTGGATGAACAAAACCTGGCCTTTCTTCACAGTTTTGTCTGATGTCTCTGGTCCTGATTATTTGGCTCCACTGACTGATCTTGGTTCCTTCCTGTTCTCTGGAATAGCTAACAACTGACCTTTTGAAATTCCTTTCTCATATACCTTGTGTGTATCAGCTTCCATTTTCCTTCAGCACACGGAAGCTCTGGTTCTTCCTCTGTGCATAGTGAGGGGCTGATAAGTATTTATATTCCATTTAGCAGAGGTTGGAGTGGCCATGTGCTGGCACTGTGTCCTACACTTTCTTTAGTGCATATTCAAGGATGAAATCACTGGGCACATGCTGATTTAGCAGGTTTCATTATCTAGGCTCTGAATTCTCAGAAAACCTGGACTGTTTTTCATCAACAGCAATAACTTTTTAAACTAATTAAAAATTGAGATATAATTGACATACACCATTATGTTAGTTTCATGTGTACAACATAATGATTTGATATTTGTATGTATTATGAGAGGATCACAATAAGTCTAGTTAACATCCATCATCATACATAATTATAGATTTTTTTTCTTGTGATGGGAATTTTAAGATCTATTCTCTTCAGTGCAGTTCAGTTCAGTTCAGCCGTTCGGTCATGTCCGACTCTTTGTGACCCCATGAATTGCAGCACACCAGGCCTCCCTGTCCATCACCAACTCCCGGAGTTCACTCAAACTCATGTCCATCGAGTCGGTGATGCCATCCAGCCATCTCATCCTCTATCATCCCCTTCTCCTCCTGCCCCCAATTCCTCCCAGCATCAGAGTATTTTCCAATGAGTCTATTCTCTTAGCAGCTTTCAAAGAAGTTACTCTTTTTAATAGCTAATCCTTAGTTGAGTTTTTACTGTGAACAGATATTGAACTAGATACTTTCTATCCATTATCTCATTGAACTTTCCCAACAAAACTGTGGGATGAGTACTGTTGTTTTGAAGAAATTGAGGCTGCCTAAGGAAAAGCCAACCTAGATAGCATATTCAAAAGCAGAGACATTACCTTGCCAACAAAGGTTCGTCTAGTCAAGGCTATGGTTTTTCCTGTGGTCATGTATGGATGTGAGAGTTGGACTGTGAAGAAGGCTGAGCGCTGAAGAATTGATGCTTTTGAACTGTGGTGTTGGAGAAGACTCTGGAGAGTCCCTTGGACTGCAAGGAGATGCAACCAGTCCATTCTGAAGGAGATCAGCCCTGGGATTTCTTTGGAAGGAATGATACTAAAGCTGAAACTCCAGTACTTTGGCCACCTCATGCGAAGAGTTGACTCACTGGAAAAGACTCTGATGCTGGGAGGGATTGAGGGCAGGAGGAGAAGGGGACGACAGAGGATGACATGGCTGGATGGCATCACTGACTCGATGGAGGTGAGTCTGAGTGAACTTCAGGAGATGGTGATGGACAGGGAGGCCTGGCGAGCTGTGATTCATGGGGTCACCAAGAGTCGGACACGACTGAGCGACTGAACTGAACTGAAGGAAAAACAAAAAAGCTGGTGAGTGACAGAGCATGATTTGAATTTGGTTTCTCTGACTTTAAAGCTGATGCTCTTAAAGGGAAGTGTTACTCGCTCAGTCATGTCTGACTCTTTGCGACCCCATGGACTGTAGCCACCAGGCTCCACTGCCCATGGGCCTTCCAGGTAGGAATACTGGAGTGGGCTGCCATTTTCTTCTCCAGGGATCTTCCCAACCCAGGGACTGAACCCGGGTCTCCAGCATTGCAGATGGATTCTTTACCACCTGAGCCACCAGGGAACTGACCCTGTGGAATTATTGCCTCCTGTACAACCAGAGAGGGCTCCACTTTTCTTCTCAGTTTTATAGAGACCACAGGAGTGTCTTATCACCCCGTTCTTCAGACTGGCCTGAGCTGAACTTTATTGTTAGGTAAAAAACTATCCACTTGGATTCTTCTAGTATGTGAGGAATCTGGAAATTGCTGCTCAATCTCAGGATCACAGTGTTCAGGTCAGAGCAACAGAAACTTCCAAACATCTTGGGGCTAATGGCACTATAAAACCCAAGTATTTGTAGGCCAAGGCTAGGGGAGCTCTAGGAACAGGCCATCTGAGAAACCCAGCCAGATGTATGGGAAAAAAAAAAAAAGAAAAAAACAGGGCAAAACCAAGGGATGAAAGAATTTGGGTGGGTATGTTTGTGACTTTCTGGGACACTCGGAAATTGTAGCAATTCTCAATCTCATATGCTCAAGAACTATCACACTTATCTTTCCTTGAAAACAAAGGTCCCCAACCTTTTTGGCACCAGAGACCAGTTTCATGGAAGACAATTTTTTCCATAGACCGGGGGTTGGGGGGAGGCATGGTTTTGGGTTGATTCAAGCACATTGCATTTATTGTGCCCTGAAGACTCTTGAGAGTCCCTTGGACTGCAAGGAGATCCAACCAGTCCATTCTGAAGGAGATCAGCCCTGGGATTTCTTTGGAAGGAATGATGCTAAAGCTGAGACTCCAGTACTTTGGCCACCTCATGCGAAGGGTTGACTCATTGGAAAAGACTCTGATGCTGGGAGGGATTGGGGGCAGGAGGAGAAGGGGACGACGGAGGATGAGATGGCTGGATGGCATCACTGACTCGATGGACGTGAGTCTGAGTGAACTCCGGGAGTTGGTGCTGGACAGGGAGGCCTGGTGTGCTGCGATTCATGGGGTCACAAAGAGTCGGACACGACTGAGCGACTGATCTGATCTGATCTGATAAATGGCAAACCATTGCAGTATTCTTGCCTGGGAAATCCTATGGGCAGAGGAGCCTGACACAAAAAGTCAGACCCGACTGAAGTGACTTAGCACATATTTCTATTACTATTGAACTTCCCTGGTGGCTCAGATGGTAAAAGCGTCTGCCTACAATGGGGGAGACCCAGGTTCAATCCCTGGATCAGGAAAATCCCCTGGAGAAGGAAATGACAACCCACTCCAGTACTCTTGCCTGGAAAATCCCATGGACGGAGAAGCTTGGTAGGCTACAGTCCATGGGGTCGCAGAGTCGGACATGACTGAGCAACTTCACTTTTACTTTCTTTCACTTTCTATTACTATCAGCTCCACCTCAGATCATCAGGCATAGATCCTAGAGATTGGGGACCCTTATTTGAAAACAACTGAGGTTCTCTCTTCCTGGTGGGTTAGAAATTCAACCTTACTTAGTCCTGGGGACATCTCTTGGGGAGGGTCCTGGGTCATTGGCCCTCAGTGTGCCTTGGTTGCTGAGAATCATGAATCCAGCCCATGTGGTATGATTCTTGCCCTGCTGCTTTTAATCCACAAATGGAACAAGATTATCTTTTTTAAAGCAGAGAACTACACAGCCATTCCATGCTGAAATCTTGCTATTTTTCCAGAACATTACTAATCAGCCCCCTCAGGTCTCTGATGCTCATTGAGAGAATGCAGCTCTTTGTCTTCCTCTTCAACTTTTGAAAATATCTTTAATTTTTAGAGCAATTATTTTTATTTTTGCTTTTATAAGCTGCTGCTGCTGCTGCTAAGTCGCTTCAGTCGTGTCCGACTCTGTGTGACCCCAGAGACGGCAGCCCACCAGGCTCCCCCGTCCCTGGGATTCTCCAGGCAAGAACGCTGGAGTGGGTTGCCATTTCCTTCTCCAATGCATGAAAGTGAAAAGTGAAAGTGAAGTCACTCAGTCATGTCCAACTCCCAGCGACCCCATGGACTGCAGCCTACCAGGTTACTCTGTCCATGGGGTTTTCCAGGCAAGAGTACTGGAGTGGGTTGCCATTGCCTTCAGAGGAATTCCCTTTAATCTCCAACTCTATTTTCTCATCCCTTTAGGACTATCCTGGCATGCCCTCTTTTGAGATTTAGGCCAGGAATTGCAAACTCAAGTGACTGCAGCGGCTAGATAAGAATAGAGGTGAGTGAAATAGCTTGGCAGGTCTGTCTAGAAGGGGCTGCTGCCTAGTTCTGGCTTGCTGTCATCACTCATGTTGCCCTGTGTTGCTGAATCTTGTGATTTTTCAAGAAAATCTAGAAATCTAGACTTTTATGAGCAATCTCTTTCCTGTCAAGTGTTGCCTCAGGCATTTAAAATTATTCTGTGTAGGCCAAAGTGAAATGTCCATGGGCCACCAGGTTGCCATGGCCACTGCAGGCTTTTGAGAACAAAAACCAAGGAAGAAAGGTGTTTTATAGTCACAGACCTTCCCTGGGGCAGGGAAGCACAGACTTTGGTACCTGACTGGATGCAAGGAAAAGGAAGGATGAAAAGATAGAAAGGAAAAGAACATAAATGAATTTCTCAAACGATTGTCCTACTACAAAAAAATGCTGCTTTTCCTCACAGTGTCTGCTTTCCTGAAAAGGAAACTTCTTCGGGTTTTAGGCTTTGTTTTTTTCAAATCAGTTATCTGGGAATTATAACTTAACTTACTTTTGGTTCAGCCTAATCTTAACTTACTTGTGGCACACACAGGTCTGGGTTTTGAGTGATCTTGCTTTGTGAACATAGAGTTTATACTTGTTGGATGGTAAAGCCAATGTTATTTTTACATTGTTGGAGTTAAGGTTTAGTGAAATTCATTTGGTTCATTTCTAGTTTTTGAGGCATATTTTGCTCATTTTAGTTTTTCAAAACCATTTCTAACTCTGGAGAGACATTTCACAAGGCTGTGCCAATGGTTCAAAGGATGAGAAGTGTGAAAGAATTTAGAGTCAGTTTCTTCTGTTCTACGACTGTTAATGAATGAATTTATATTTATGGAGCCCTCTATTAGTACAGATTAATTTGACTGAAAGTAACAAATATCCAGTTCAAACTGGCTTAAGTAGAGAAGGGATTTCCATGGAAGAGTGAAAAATTATTTCTCTCTAGTGGTAATCACATGGCTCAAGGGCACCACTGATGTCATGAAGACTTGATTTCTCTCCATTTCTCAGCTCTGCCTCATGTCTTATTCACTTCATTCCGAGGTTCCCTGCAATGGCCATGGAAGCTCCAGACTCAGATTCTCCTTACTGCTAGCAGACCCAGAGGAAAACATGATGCCTTTTCCCCATCAGTCCCATGAAAATCCTCTCTGGCTCTAATTTGATTACAAGTCAATCTCCACTACAACCCCAAAGCAATTGCTTGATGGAGAAGTCAGCTTTTTGATCGACTAAGCCTGAGTTAATATCAGTCCCACCTCTACCTCCCATCAATGCCAGTTGACTCCTGAAGTGGAATCAGTTTTCCCCAAAGCACAAGGACTGAGACCTGGAGACGGGGCCTCCAGAGCAAGGTTGGGATGCTGTTACTTGAAGAAGAATCTATGGATGTTAGGAAAAATAATATATGTCTATGCTGAGTACTTGGAATAGTAAATATATGCTTTTCATCATCATATTTCCAATACATCATCTTCAGAATTCCTAACAAATATGCCAATGGTGAATAGTGTTAACTTCATGTAATAGAGATATTATTTGGGGAAGTCAAATATAAGGGGGAATGTTGAATATTGTATGTGGAGGACTCTGGTTATATTTGGGAGAATTTAGAGATGAGGTAATAACTCATCAAGTGTCTGTGTCTTTTTTAAACAATGACTCTAAAAGCTCTCTGAAGATGAGATTCACAACTTGTCCTGCTTGGTCTTTTCTCACAGGCCCTGGCTTCATAAAGGTAAGCATATAAGAAATAATGGTTTGAACTATTGAGGAATTGATGACATGAAATAATAGCTACCACTTATGGAATGTTATTTTCTAGGCTGTATAAGACTTGATTTAAAATCCTGACTATGCCAGCAAGTGACTCAATTATCTCAAACATCGTCTATAAGATGGGCTTCCCTGGTGGCTCAGACAGTAAAAAATCTGCTTGCAATGTGGGAGACCTAGGTTCGATCCCTGGGTTGGGAAGATCCCCTGGAGGAGGCATGGCAATCCACTCCAGTATTCTTGCCTGAAGAATCCCCACGGACAGAGGTGCTTGGCGGGCTACAGTCCATGGGGTCACAAAAAGTCGGACACGACTGAATGACTAAGCATAGCATAGCACATCTATAAAATGGGACTAATAGCAATACTTATTCTGGATTCTTTTGAGGCATAAATCTGACATAGAAAGACCTTGGCATGGTTAGCACTCACCAAGTGCTGGCTTTTATTATTTTTATGTTAGTTTTTAATGATTAACACTTGTTAATTATTAAAACATTATCATGCTTTATTCTTCCAAAAAATAGACTTATCAGGAAAATGCTATTTTTTTCTCCCATTTACCTGCAAGAAAATAGGCTCAGAAGGTTGAAGCTACTCAGTCAGGGTCATATGTAAGGAAAGAGTGAAGCTGGGATTGAATACAGGTTTGCCTGCCTCCAGATTCCATGTCCTAAATTACTATTCTATTGTGCCTTCCTATCCTTTAGTACACCAACAGAGAAGTTACTCAATCCCTGAATTCCCGTTTCCTTGTGGGTGGGCGAGGCAAACCACTGGTAATGTGGAAAGAAACCAAATAACTTTTTGCCTTAAATTTTTTTTTCCACATAGAGTAGTTCTGTATAGCCCCTACACTTAGGCTTTTGTGTTTGTGACAAGTTCAAATGAATGTGCAATATAAGACCCTTCTTCAGTTAGACCAGAGCCTCTGATGAGTGCTGTGGCCTCAGACACCTAGATGGTAACCCACACATGGTTCATCTCAAAGCTGTGATTGTTGCTGCAGGGATGGCATTGGCTGTGAAGCCCCCTTCCTCTTACTCATGGACAGTCAACAGGAGATTTCGCTGAGCAGCCAAGAAGTACCTACTCAGTTTGGGGCATTGTTCTGAGCACTTAAAAACTATTATCTCATTGAATCTTCTCAAGAACCCTTTGAGGTAAACCATCACCTGTGCTTTCATTCTGAATCCAAAATACAATGCTTACTCCGTGCCAGACACTGTTCTAACTGCTTCATATATACTGGATAACCTTGTTTAATCCTCATGAACAACCCTATGAGGTAAGATACTATTATTATCATCCCTATCCAACTGTTAAGGAAATGAAGTGTGGGAAGATGAAACCTGCCCAAGGTCACACATTTGGTAATTGGTGGCTCTTGGGATTTGAACCCAAGCAATCTGGCCTCAGAAAGCACATTACCTACTAACTACCCTGGGCAGTCACCTCCCATTCCCCCTATAGCTTAAAGGAGTTAATTATTTTATTTTTTGCTCCTGAAACTTTAATCACATAAACACAGCAGCTCTGCCTAAAGTGACCATTGTTGATCCTCAACATAAACCCAGTGACTGAATTTTCTAGAATATTTAGGTAATTAGAAAAGTAGGAAACTGTGAAGGGTGTTGGCCTTGTACTTAGATGTTAGTCATTTATTGGCTGCATGGCCTTGGACAAGTTACTTGCATCTTAGAGCTTCAATTTATTCATCAGTAAAATGGGGTAATAATATGTCTGTCCCATGGGGAGTAGTGAAGATTCTATGAGGAAACCATATGAAGACCTCATATAATGTCTGAAATGAGGGAAGAGTCCAGTAAGTAGTAGATATTTTTTATTGTTATAGACAAATATTTTGCCATTATAGGGACTGACTTTGTGTAGGTACTCTATTAAACCTGCCTTATGAACATCATTTAAAAAAATCTTCTTCATTTTGTAATTAATCACTTGATGGTATTGTCTAATGAATCTAATGAATGTCAGTCTCTCTTCCTGAGCTATAAACTGCACTAGACTGTAACTTTGACGTATTTCTTTATGTTGTCCTCTCTTGGTACGTGGCCTTACTGGGGGCCTGGGCATGCAGAAGGAACATCTTGTGTCCAGTGACTTGAACAAGGTTTGGCCATTTGTAGAATAAAGCATTTAAGGACAGCTCTGGATATAGGGACATCAGTTTAGAAAATCCAGTCGAGGATTAATTCTTGGGTCCAGTGTCATCTAATGAGCAGTTTTCTGTTCCAAGTACGGTTCAAGACTGACTTTATGCAAGTTTGGGTTTAGGCCAGTGTCCCCTGGAACATACCTTCTATGTATTTGCCGTGACCTTTCCCTTTGTTTTGGAGAAGGCAATGGCAACCCACTCCAGTATTCTTGCCTGGCAAATCCCATGGACAGAGGAGCCTGGAAGGCTGCAGTCCATGGGGTTGCTGCCACTGTTGCACCCTACTTAAAATATTCTCCCCCAGAGTGGCCTATCCCTTGTTTCAGTTAGTAATTATCTGTATTTGGAAGGAAAAACATTTATGTGTTGATAGTTGTTTTCTGAGGGTATGAAGT
This sequence comes from Bubalus kerabau, assembly GCF_029407905.1. NCBI lineage: Eukaryota > Metazoa > Chordata > Mammalia > Artiodactyla > Bovidae > Bubalus > Bubalus kerabau. The sequence goes on from NC_073624.1 coordinate 239,069,747, forward strand.
ACATAGCATAGATCTTGGCATAGTTTTTGTTAAAAAAAAAAACAAAAAACAAACAAAAAGAGAAGAAACCTAAAGAAGGAGCTAGACTTTTACTTGAAACTGAAAAGATATCCTCTCCCACTTTTCCCCTCATAAACATTATATATATATATATTATAGTGACATTTTTAGTCCTTTTTGAAATGTATTGATTTGTTTCCTGTGAGTCATTGTCTGTTTCTTCTGTGTTAAAAAACATACTAAATATCAATGTGATGATATAAATATATATGTGTGGGTGGATGGGAGGGTGAAGGAATTTTCCTTTAGATTCTACGAAGGGAAATAGCTTTCTTCTAGGTTCCCACATCATCAATCAACTCATCACATCCTCAATCTACTTCATTTTCTCCCTCAAAACAAACCTAACAATCACATCTGGTTTTAAAGCTTGAGAAAAACATTTCAGAAAGTTCTGAGATGGTCCATTATTTGGTGGGATCATAGACATTTTTGTAGCCCAATTCTGGATTGAAGAGATGCCCAGACGCTATTTCCATTTTGGGCAGTAGAGGGCAGACGTCTCCAGTCCTGCCTTCCTTAAGATTACCCTGGCGACATTATGTTTATGCAAACAGCCTTTGACATAATAGCTTTGAAACAGCTGAAAATTGAATTGTGCCTTGAGGCCAAACATCTAGACCACCACCTTTGTTATATTCATCTGCCACAGTAAATTGGGTTCACCATTGGCTCCGGGAGCTGCTTTTTCCTGGATTCCCGTCCCACAATAACTTTGCGTAGGAGAAAGACAAATGTGACTTCCTTACACAAAACGTTGGCTGGGTTTCATTTCGCAAATTCTTATCTGAGGGACTGGAGATTGCAGTGTGGATTTCTCCAGCCATCTGAAGAAAAGCAAATAAAAGGAAAACTGGAAACCTAAACCAAATCCATCTAATACTGGAATCTCTCTGTGTGTTTCCATAGTTTTTTAGCTTCCCCGCTTAATCTGATTAGGGCTTTGCCTCCCGAAATAAATACCTAATAAAGAATGAACCTATTAAAAGTCTAGATTTACTACACATCCGTTTGTGCAGATGCTCTGCATGTTTCCTTGAAGCGGTAAAATGCCGATGAAATTGAACGTTGTTTGACTGGATAATGGTCTCCCGCTGTAAGACGGATGATAGAAAATAAACGTCGAGGGGGGGAAAGCCAGTCACGTTATTGAATTCCATCGATGATAATGCCATCACCTGAAATAGCTTCCTGAAAAGAGTGTAAATGGGAGTGAAGCAGCAGCATCTAGAGCCAATTTGCAACTGGGGAACAGTTCATTTTCTTGGAAGTAATTTTATTTTGTTTTGGGTTCACTGCCCTGGTTTGGGGGGGGGGTTGACAAAAAGATTTTTAAACGAAATCTGTTTGTGGGTATATAAAATGCTTTTCATAGGAGAGCATTTAGACATTGACTAATTGAATCATTCATTCAACAGTAAATATTTCATGAGGACCTGTTGTGTGCTAGACACTATTTGGGAGCTGCTGCTGCTGCTAAGTTGCTTCAGTCATGTCCGACTCTGTGCGACCCCAGAGAGGGCAGACCACCAGGCTCTACCATCCCTGGGATTCTCCAGGCAAGAACACTGGAGTGGGTTGCCATTTCCTTCTCCAGTGCATGAAAGTGAAAAGTGAAAGTGAAGTCGGTCAGTCATGTCTGACTCCTAGCGACCCCATGGACTGCAGCCTACCAGGCTCCTCTGTGCATGGAATTTGCCAGGCAAGAGTACTGGAGTGGGGTGCCATTGCTTTTTCCAATTGGAAGCTGAGGGGATGCTAATGACCAAAACAGATGTGTTATTTCTCTCATGAAACTTACAGTCTAGTGGAGGATGTAGAATCCATTAGCAAATATTTATTAAACACCTACTTTGCTGCAAGATCATGATCACAAAATAACTATAAAATTGCAACCCAGATGAGTATTGTGAAGGCAAAGTAGTGAGGATGCTGGACCAGGATGTATGCCATTCTTTTGAAGAAAAATTTTATGACTTATCATGTAGTATCAAAGAGACTCTCAGGTCAGTATGAAGATTGGCCTATTAGAGAGTTTATTAATATGCTTGTGAATTTGACTAATGGGTTCATAATCACTCACCAAATTTTCTGGGATTCATGTTTCCTTTTCTTGATAGAAATCTATAATAATTCCCATCTGATTTGCCTTATAGGATGGATATGTGAGTAAAATAAGAGAATATGCCCCAAAGTGCTTTGTAGTTAATGAAAATAACAGATTATTATGGGCTGATGCTTTCCTAGGGCCTTACCCATATGGGTCTTGCAGAATTCTTCGGGAGACAAGAGGAATGTAGGTTGATCAACAGTGAGCATTTCAAGCAGTTTATAGATAAGTGATGAAGTATATAGCATAGATGGTAAGATATACTGGGGGAGGTCAGGGAAAAGGTAAACCTTGAAGAATAAGTGGGGTTTAGAGAGAGGAGAGCAGGAATCCCAGGCTAGTCAATGTTTTGGGCTTATGGCATGCTGGCACAGACATTGGCAGTAGGAACACAGTGGGTAGGAGTGGGAGGCTGTCCTGGTAGATGCAGCTCAAGTTCTGGGTGGTGCCACAGGATCCCCACGGACTATTTGTGAGGCTGACACCTGACATTATGTTAGATGGTACTCCAGAGGCTTTTTTCAAGGTCCTCTTCTGCCCATTGACATCTACCCTTCTCTTGCTCAGTGTCCTGTTCATGTCTCACCCAGCTATTCCATATTCTCAACCACCCCTCCTCCAGGCCTTCCGTGCTCTTCCAGAACCCTGCTTTCCAAAGGTGTGTCTGGTTGTTAATTGGTGCAAAGACACTGATGGGAGAGCATGGGAACATTCACATTTGATTTCACTTTCCTGAAAAGACAGTGCTGAAAACCACAGTTTCTTAAACATGTGTAATGTATGAACCCCTTTTAAAGGAGAAAAATTCTCTGAACTGTAGAGAAAACAACCCCTATTTGGGAAATTCTGACCTAGTAAACTTTCGACTGCAAATTGTCACTGCAACAGAGAAGTTTTGGTCTTGTAGTTGGTGGACACTTTTTTTTTTTCTTTTGAAATTATCGTTGAAATGAAAATATATGATTGAAAAATGTTTTTGAAACCCTTAGGCCCTTGAGAAAATAGGCCTTTCCTTGCCCATTAAATTAAGCACTGCAGGGGACTCCCCATACCACCAGGGTCTCAGTGCCTTGTCCCCATTTTTTCATTATATGTCTTATGACAGCCAAGTGGCATTTCTTTGATGATTAATGATGCTGGGGTTTCTTACCAGTCCCCATACTACCTCCTTGCGAGGACCCAAGAAGGACCCGTTCCCTGAACTCCTGTTCAAAAGTACTGTTGCAGTCAGGGTCAGCTCCACAGGCCACTTCCACATTTAGCTGATGGAGAACTAGCCCTCTCTAGAAGTTTCTTATAAAGTCTCAGAGATTCAGCTTAATCATCTCCCTCAGTGTTCATGTCTTCTTCAGGCCTCATGGAGAAATCTGGCCAGAGGAGACAGGCATTTGGAGAAAATATCTTAAATATTGGGGCATGGTTTTGGTAAGCTCAAGAGAGCATCTTCATCTTTGAATGATTCCGATCAAGCCAAATCATCCTTGCTTGTGCCTTTGTTATGTCTACATTTTGGGCAGCAGGAAAGAAAAAAAGAGATTGGAAAAAAGGGCCAAGATAGAGCATAAGAAATAAAGGGGTGGGATTTCCTTGGTGGTTCAGTGGCTAAGACTCTGTGCTCCTAATGCAGGGGGCCTGGTTTGATCCCTTGTTGGGGGAACTAAATCCCACATGCCACAACTAAGAGTTTGCATGCCCCAACTAAAAATCCTGCATGCTGCAATGAGGGCCTATCACAGGCAAATAAATAAATAATTAATTAAAATGTTAAAATAACCAGTGGAGAATTTGAGGGGCAAAAAAAGAGAAAATAAAGCTGTTTCCTCATAGTAACATCAAAAAGGACATTAGGCAGTGGGACTAATATATTGAATGTCTTCTATACACCAGGTGATTTATGCTGCATCCTGCTATATAGTGTGGAGGAATCTCCACCCACAAAATCAGCTGTGTGTGTGTGTGTGTGTGTGTGTGTGTGTGTGTGTGTCTGTGTGTGTTAGTTGCTCAGTTGTGTCTGACTCTTTGTGACTCCATAGACTGTAGCCCACTAGGCTCCTGTGTCCATGGAATTCTCCAGGCAAGAATACTGGAGTGGGTAGCCATTCCCTTCTCCTAAAGGATTTTCCTGACCTAGGAATTGAATCTGAGTCTTCTGCGTTGCAGGCAGATTCTTTACCGTCTGAGCTACCAGCCTTGCATCCTGATGGCTGGAGGGAAATCCAGCTTGAATCACTGTGGGAGTTCCTTTAAACCTTTCCTGCTGCTCCCTGACCCCTACCTAGACGTCTATTTGCCAAGGTTCTAGGCTTTGCCTTAATGCAAGATAGGCGTGGTGCAGTAGGTGTGCCTTCAAGACCCGTTTAGAATATGATGAGAGGGTTTGGATAGCTATCTAATTTTCTCGCAGCTTTTAAAAAATATCTTGAATAGGTAGTATTTGCCCATGGTTCAGAATTCAAAAGATATACCTTGAAGAGCCACTCTCCCACCCTTATTCCCCAACCACTCAGTTTTCCCCAGAGGCAACCACTATTAGCTGTTTCTCTTGCTACCTGCTAGAAATATTCTGTGCATGTATAATCATTGTCTTTGTGGTTGTTTGGTCACTAAGTCAGGTCCAGCTCTTTGTGACCCCATGAATGATAGCCCATTAGGCTCCTCTATCCTTGGGGTTTTCCAGGCAAGAATACTGGAGTGCTTTGCCATTTCTTTCTCTAGGGGATCTTCCTGACTCAGGGATCAAACCCGCATCTCCTGCATCTCCTGCATTAGCAGGCAGATTCTTTACCACTGAACCACTAGGGAAGCCCTATCATATATGAACACAATATGCTATTTTACACCTTGTTGCTTAGTATATATTTGATCTATTCACATAATTATATAAAGTTACCTCTTTAATTTTAGTCGCTTCATACCATATTCTACTCTATGCATTTACCATAATTCCTTTTACTAACCCTCTTTTGATGGACATTCAGAATGTTTCCATTTTTTACTAACATAAACAACGATACTATAACAATCATGGGTATTGTGTACAAGTTCAGGTAAATTTCATGATAAATCATTAGACTTTAATTATTAATTTGAAGGCTGTATGTATTTAAAATTTTGGTAAATATTATCAAATTGCCTTTCTCAGAGGTTAAGTCAGTTCACTTTCCCATCAATAAGGTGTTAAAAGCATCTATTTTCCTACCTTCAATATAAGTAGTATAGTTTTTTTTCTCTTTGTCAGCCTGATACGTAAAAGATGGTTTCTCAATATAGTTTTTAGTGTTCATTTCTTTTATTATGAGGAAGTTGAATATGCTTAAAATTGTTTTAGCTTATTTTCTATGAATTGTATAGTCTTTGCCTATTTTTCCTTTGGTAATTGGATTTTCTTATTGATTTCTAAAGGCTCTTTTTGTATTAATGAAAATAGCTTTTGGCCTATGATATGCATTACAATCTAGTTTTCCTCCAGTTTGCCATTTATTGTTGATTTTTCCCCTTGACATTTTGTTTCATGCAAAATTTGGTAGAGTAAAATTCATCCATACATCTTTTTGGCATCTGAATTTTACATAGAAATTAAAATCATAACATAAATTATAACATTTTCCCAGTGTTTTCTTCTAGAATCATTATGGTTTCATATTTTGCACTTTAATCTTTGGTTCATCTGAAATTCATATTGGTGTGAGTTAGGAATCAAAAATCATTTATTTTCCTAGCTGATTATTTTGTTTTCCAATATAGTTTTACTCATTTTGCAGTTCTTTAACAAAACAAATTAGAATTCTTTGAAATATATGCTGTTTCTGAATTCTGCTTGCAGAATCTGAATGGGAATAGTTGGCAGATAGCTTGATACCCCAGGTACACAAGTAATGAATAACTGCCATTGAAAAGTCAGGAAATGAGTCCCAGAGGCAGGAGTTGGGGAGAAGTCTACCTTCATTCCTTAACCCCTTTCAGGGACATTTATAGCCTTGAGAAGAAAGGGTTAGCTTTAGTGTTAATACTCTTGGGGCCAAACCTTGGCAGCAAGTGAAAACCTACTTAGAATTGATAGTAAATAAGGTATAATGAGCCCATGTTAAAAATATACTTTGCTATCATGTAGAAAGGTTATTTGGTTTATAATGGCTTTTTTCCTACTATAAATTATTTCCCAATATTTCTAAGGAAATTTTTTTCACAAAAATAGAAAGGTGATTTTTATCTCTAGAGGCACTGTTTCCTTTTTGTTTTTCCCCATAGAGTGATTTACTGTACTGGTTGCATTTTTTCCATAGTAAACTCCGTTATACTGAATTTCTTTGTCCTATGTCACAGTCACAAATAATTTATCTTGGTTATTTTTGGATAAAGATACTTTCCAATAAGAGATATAGTCATTCCATCACGTATTCCTCCCCACCACCCCCAACAGTCATCTCTTTCTGGGCCACTGTCTCCATGAGATTCTTGGATCATCAGGCAATTTTTGACTGGCCAATTCATTGAAGCAAAGTATTATCCAGTACTTTTGGTTGAGTTGACAGGATATTTGGCATAGTATGGATGCAGTAAAAGTATCTTTCAACAGATAGAACTCAAATCTTGAGAATGCATTGATCTTAACATCTTTCAATGGAAAATACATGTGACAAGGGAGCCATCTGAGGTAAATACTAATCAGGAATTCTCACTTGGGAAAAGGTCTTATTCTCTAGGTCAGTTCTAAAAATTAGTGGGTGTAAAAAGTACCTGGGGAGTTTGTTAACCATGAAGATTCCTGGATCCCCCTCTCCCCTAAAAGGGTTCATGACTTAAGTGTAAGATGATTCCTGGGAATTTGTTAGCAAACTCCTCAGGTGATTCTGATGTAAGCTGCCTACAGAAAACGTTTTGAAGTTCTTAACCAAAATACAACTGACTCTTGAACAACATAGGGGATTATGGGTACTGACATTCCACACAGTCAAAAATCTTTGTATAACTTAAAATTGCCCTTTGCTATACATGGTTTTCTCCAGCTGTGGTTCCTCTGCATCTGAGATTCCACATCTGTGGTTTCAACCATCTGTGGATCATGCAGTATTTACTATCGAGAAAATTTCACTTATAAGTAGACCCAACAGATCAAACTTATGTGATTCAAGACCCAACAGATCAAACATATTTATTAGGTAGTGCTGGTTTCCAGCACAGTAGGTGGGAGACCAGATTTGACTTTGGACTTCCTCCTTCATGTTCTCTCCATGCTTTTCTCCTCTTGGTCTGCACTCTTCTATAATCTTCAATTCCACCTCACCCAAAGTGCTCTAGGTCACTATACTTGGCAGTATGTCTTTGGGTCTCATCTGCTTGCCAGAGGGTAAAGAATCTGCCTGCAATGCAGGAGACACAGGAGACATGGGTTTGATCCCTGGGTCAGGAAGATTCCCTGGAGAAGGAAATGGCAACTCACTCCAGTATTCTTGCCTGAAAAATCCCATGGACAGAGGACCCTGGTGGGCTGCAGTCCATGGGTTTGCATGAGTCAGACAAGACTGTGTGACTAAGCATGGCATAATGTTGTAATAAAATTTTATTTACAAAAATAGTCTCTGGTCTATAGGATATGGGCAAGCAATCAATGACATGCATTGTGATTTAATACTGAAATAGAGACTAGGGCCAGGGCTAGCAGTTGTGCTTCATCTCAGGAGTCAGCTCTGGTCAGTTGGTAGTGACTGCCTAGAGCATTCTGTTCATTCATTCGTGCACTCAACAAATATTTACTTATTTAGTGCCCTATGCCAGGTTTAGTGGAACAAACTGCTATTATTTATTAGCTGTATCTTCCATGGGGAGGGGAGTTGCAGCACTGGGGCTGTGTATTTGCCATCCATGTGCTATGTCTTAAGAATACAGACATGAATAAGGAATATTCTGCATGTATAAGCCCATAGATTCAATGAACTCACAGTTGCACTAATGTAGTAAAGTACTATTATACTCCTTTTACAGAAGTTAAAGGGATGCTAAGAAATGTACTCAAGATCACCAAGCTAGGGAGCTATGGAAAAGCATTTTAGCCCATGTCTCCTGCTCATAAATCCAAGAACTTTTAAACTACATCCAAGCTGTTTTCAATAACAATGATTTATAGTACAGAGTTCATGGTTTGAACTGTAGTGTAAACCAGAGGTCAATGACCTTTTAAGAAGTGGCTTGCCAAAATTCCGGTCCCTTTCCTTCTGACATGCCTAGACAAGGTCACCACTGGAACAGATCTTGACCACCTTGTTCTCAAGGGGTATGAGAAACAGGGTTGGTGAGCTTTTGCTATTTCTCTGTGTGTGTGTTTGTGGGTGCGTGTGTAACCCTACTGAACCCAGGACCCACATAGTCCAGTCTCAGGGTTCTGTTGTAAAGAACTTAGTAACAATAACAACAAAACCCCAAACAACTTAAGTTTCTTATTTAAATTGCTCAAACATTAAGAAGGGGATACATATACCACAAAAGGTCTCTTAAAGATACAGTCTTATCCACTCATCTAATTGCCTCAAACCTTTTGACCTCTCCTTTTTATAATTTTATAAAATTCCCAGAAAAACTTTACCTCCATTTCTAGCCTCCATGCCCTTTGTCGATCTAGCCTTCCCACTTCTATCACAGAATCTAAAGAACTAGTCTGATGATAGCAGAATGTGTCTCAAAGAGCTGGGGAGTAAAAGAAACGAAGTGAGCAAAGCCAGACATTTTTGGGAGCAAAGGGGATGGAAAAGCCTAGAAATATTAGAGCATGCATGTATACCCATATCCAATACTTGTATATATTTCTATTCCTTTCTGCCATCTATCTCTCTACTGATCTCTCTCTACCTCTCTGTGTCTCTGTCTCTACTGAGGGGCTTGAGAATCAAAGGAAAATGGAGCTGGAGCCCTAAAGGTGTCATACCCAAGTCCTGCATCACATCTGAATTTCCACTTATGTTAGCCAGTAAAATTTCTTATTGTTCAAGCTTGTTGGAGTTATATGTGTGTTACTTGGGGTTAAAAAGGTTCTAACTATTTTAAACTGTAATGAAATGTCAGGTGTCACATTTTACCTCCCTTCTCTACCCATATTTCTCAGTCTTTTCCCTATTTATAACTCTTCTCTGGTTGTCCCCTTTCTTCTCTCTTTGCGCTATCTTATTTTCTAGACTTGCTTTCTTCCTATTTTTAGAAATTGCCTTCATCTGAGAAAAAAAAATGTAATATGCGGATTCAGTGAACATTCCCATGACAGACATGAAATGTCTTTCCTCACATATTTCAGTATGGCTGGTTTACACTCATCAGGCAGGTCCACAGAAAGCCTTCCTGAGCACTCAGTGTAGAGTTGTCCTTCCCCCAAGTCTTCCTATTCCATCGCTTGGTTTTCTTCATAGCCAAATTACATTTTCATCATTAACCAGTTATAGCACCAATTAGTTCATTTACAGATCTGTTTTCCATCTCTCTGTCAGTCCTTTCCTACACAGTAGACTGTGAGTTTAAAGAAAGCCTTCTTATTTACCCTATTGACTAGAATATAATATGTGCTCAATAAATATTTGTTGGAAAAATGAATGAAAAATGGCAGAAAAAAGGTGTTATAATTCTCAGAGCTGCTTATAGTTTTATAGGTAATAATGCCTTGTTACAAAGAAATTTCTAATCACGAGAGGTCTATGCAGAAGATATTTTTGTCATGAGACCTTCTTGGTGAGCCTTTAATCAAATAGGCAGATGGGTGGAGGATATTGCTAGTGGTGTTCTGTGAATATTATGGTTTGTTGTACCTTTGCAAATCTCAGGAGGCTTTGGACCACCCTGCAGTTGTATATTAAATACATATGTATTTCACATATGTGCTGTTCCTTGGAGGAAGTTCAGAGGTTTCAGCAGATAGTCAGTGGGATTCATGGTGTTCCATGTGTTCAAAACTGCAGCTTTCCAGAGCCTTATACTTATATCTAGAATCTTTTATTAACATTCTGCAGGATTCTCATCTTTCAGGGTTTTCAGAGGAGTCAGAAAAAGGATAGCTGAAATAGTCGGAGGATGACTCTTTTCTTTCCTCTTTGTTTTTGCAAGTTGTCCATAATGTGCTCACAGTGCTTGCATCTCATTTTTTTCAAAAAAGAAATCTTAAAAAATGTTTACAATAATGATATATATATTATTAAATAAAACCCTGCAGTGTTGCAGTATAAAGTATACATTGAAATTCTCCTAATCCCATACTTCAGAGGTTTACTCCTAGTACTTTGGTGTATATCCTTTCCAACACTGACTACAAATGTTAATAAACTTGTATTATAAATTTTATAATGAAAGATAATAAAAATGGACAAGGGAGAATTTGCCTGTTGAATGAATGAATGGAATAATGCTTATTTTTGTGGTCACTTCTGGTTTCCAATTCCAAATACCTTCAGCTAGGATCATGGCAACTACAACTGCAACAATATGTCATTGCTTACTGATATTTTACTCAGTGCTTTGCATGCCTCGTTTTAAGCCTCACAAGAATCATGTGATTCTATTATAATTTTAAAAATTTTAATTTTATTGTTAAATTTTTTTGTTTTATTATTATTTTTTTATTGAGGTGAAGTTGATGTTCTAATTTTTTATTAACAGATTAGGAAACTGAGGTGCAGAAAAAAGAATGAACCTGCTTGAGTTAAGCCTCAGATTCAAGGCTTGCCGGTGGCAGCATCCGCCCCCTTAGTTTTTCATCCCAACTCTTGTACGCTATCAAGACGATACAGGAATACTGTCTGAGAAGAAAAAGGCAATATTTGGCTCTCCCTGAGTTCTTTCCTGGTGTGAGGTCATGAAGTACAGCTGTCTTAACCTCTGCCCTTTTCCCTATGCCCTGTAGTTTGAGGAAGGAATGGATTGAACTTGATGCGAATGATATTAATCCAGCTTCCTCCAAATGATAGTCCAGAAAACCCCGAAGGTATAAAATTGAACTGTGCATCTCTGAAATTCTCATATCAAATTACTTTTAAAATAGCTATGTTAATGCCTTCCACAGCACAGGAACTTTCCAAGCTGAAGTGGGACCTGCAGCTAGGTCAGGGAGAAGGAAGTTAATGATGTGATATGGTAGCCAGTGGAAGCTGGGACTTCTGTTCTGGTTATTCATGATAATAATAATGATGATGATAAATGAAGTATATTTGTTGGATTTCAGTGAAGTCTTAATTACAGGATGAACATGAAAGAAGACATCCTCTTTCTAACAAAGCCGTTAGTATATGAATGGTGATCACTGAATACCTGTTCATTGACTACACTCTGAACAGGTATTTACTCTGGTCTGGGTAAACAGAGGGAGCTTCTCAGTTATGCTCTGCGAAGGCTGGTGAGCAGGTCAATTCCAGGGTGAGAACCTTATGGATAAGAGGTACTGTTTCAAAATGCTGCTGTTAGGCAGTTAAAGTCCTGGGTGTTCATGTATCAGGAATTTGAGAATTTCATAGCATGCAGGACCCTTTGAAAATATCTTGTTCAGATCCTTCATTTATAGATAAGTAATCTGAGGCCAAAAGGCAAGATATTACTTGCCCAAGCTCATATAGTTACAGTGTCTATATTCCAAATATCCAGACCTCCATCATGTACCTTTTCATCTATTCTGTGCTGCCTCCCTAGGCTTTGGTCTGTAAATTGTCTTGCTTCAATGGAAAATACATTGTTTATAGTACATCCTTCCTGGCTGATTGATTCTCACCTTTCACTGCCCTGGAAATATTTTATTGCTTTGAAAATTACAGATAACAGGTAGTGAAGCAAAATAATTCATATTTTCTTGATATGCAAATAAATTCTATCCAGCAGAGGGAGAAGCCTTTCCTGTGTGCCTCACCCCATGAAAAAGTCAGTTTTGTATCCATTTCTACATTTACTTTACCATTTTTAAAATAACACAAAATTGTTCTTCAAATTTTCCTTTGAACTGGTTATATCATCTACCTTGTTTGCTCACTTAAGTAATGAGTTAAATAATAAATAAAAATTAACTTGTCTTATTTTATGTGTGCTATGCTATGCTAAGTCACTTTAGTCGTGTCCAACTCTGTGCGACTCCAGAGACGGCAGCCCACCAGGTTACCCCGTCCCTGGGATTCTCCAGGCAAGAATACTGGAGTGGATTGCCATTTCCTTCTCCAATGCATGAAAGTGAAAAGTGAAAGTGAAGTCTCTCAGTCGTGTCCGACTCTTAGCGACCCCATGGAGTGCAGCCTACCAGGCTTCTCCATCCATGGGATTTTCCAAGCAAGAGTACTGGAGTGGGGTGCCATTGCCTTCTCCGATTTTATGTGTACATGGGTCATAATTTTACCTTTTTTGCTGGAAACTATCTGTAAATACAATCTTTATAGTTTGGTACATATCTAAGAAACATCTTTTACTAAATGTCTTTCTTGAAATTAATTCACTTTAAAATAATCTATTTTAGAAGGATGAGTTGCCAGTCCAGGTTCGATGCACAATACTGGATGCTTGGGGCTGGTGCACTGGGATGACCCAGAGGGATGGAATGGGGAGGGAGGAGGGAGGAGGGTTCAGGATGGGGAACACATGTATACCTGTGGCAGATTCATTTTGATATTTGGCAAAACTAATACAGTTATGTAAAGTTTAAAAATAAAATAAAATTAAAAAAAATAGAAGGACATTGGTATTCATGCTATAAATGGAAACCATTTGACATAAATAGGAGTTAAATATAAAAATGAATACAATGAAAGTGAAGCAATATTTGAGTTCTAATTAGAAACTGTGATTTGTGAAAGACTCTGAACCCAAGCCTGTTTTATCTCTGTTATAAAGGGATATTAGTAAGAATTAAGGACACACTAACATGAAAGTGAGTCCTTTCCCTTATGCTGGCTTTGTTAGGAGAATGGAAAGAAAATGAGAATGAAATAAACTTTCTTACAGTGACAGTCAATGTTATTTAGTGCCATGTTTAAGTACCATCTAAAATCATCTCCCACATCACCTAAAAGCATTTTGAGTCCACAGGAGGGCTATGTGTTTACATTTTAGGAAACACTGCTTTAGATAATTAGCTTTTTTGCTAATCTTATAGATGGAGACAAAGAATGCTTGTTTCATCCACAGTTGCATATGATAAAAAGAATTGGCTTGTAGTTAAGACCTAGAATGCACTTTATAGTAGCATCCTTTTATGTTAGCTAGCAAGAGCATAGCCATAAATATATACAAGCAATAAATACTGGAGAGGGTGTGGAGAAAAGGGAACCCTCTTACACTGTTGGTGGGAATGCAAACTAGCACAGCCACTATGGAGAACAGTGTGGAGATTCCTTTAAAAACTGGAAATAGAACTGCCTTATAAGGAGATCAGCCCTGGGATTTCTTTGGAAGGAATGATGCTAAAGCTGAAACTCCAGTACTTTGGCCACCTCATGGGAAGAGTTGACTCATTGGAAAAGACTCTGATGCTGGGAGGGATTGGGGGCAGGAGGAGAAGGGGACGGGGATGACAGAGGATGAGATGGCTGGATGGCATCACTGACTTGATGGATGTGAGTCTGAGTGAACTCCGGGAGTTGGTGATGGACAGGGAGGCCTGGTGGGCTGCGATTCATGGGGTCGCAAAGAGTTGGACACGACTGAGCGACTGAACTGAACTGATGACCCAGCAATCCCACTGCTGGGCGTACACACTGAGGAAATCAGAATTTAAAGAGACACATGTATCCCAATGTTCATCACAGCACTGTTTATAATAACCAGGACATGGAAGCAACCTAGATGTCCATCAGCAGATGAATGGATAAGAAAGCTGTGGTACATATACACAATGGAGTATTACTCAGCCATTAAAAAGAATACATTTGAATCAGTTCTAATGAGGTGGATGAAACTGCAGCCTATTATACAGAGTGAAGTAAGCCAGAAAGAAAAACACCAATACGGTATACTAACGCATATATGTGGAATTTAGAAAGATGGTAATGATAACCCTGTATGTGCGCAAAAGAGACACAGATGTATAGAACAATCTTTTGGACCCTGTGGGAGAGGGCGAGGGTGGGATGATTTGGGAGAATGGCATTGAAACATGTATAATATCATATATGAAACGAATCGCCAGTCCAGGTTCAATGCATGATACAGGATGCTTGGGGCTGGTGCACTGGGATGACCCAGAGGGATGGTACGGGGAGGGAGGTGGGAGGGGGGTTCAGGATGGGGAACATGTGTATACGTGTGGCGGATTCATGTTGATGTATGGCAAAACCAATACAATATTGTAAAGTTAAAAAAAAAAAAAAGGAGCATAGCCATAAAAATGAAAGTGAAAACGATCTCTAAGTTTCTGTGACAAAGGCTCATTATTTTATTTTGCAGAACTAGCCACATTCATGCTTTTACATAGATACAGTAAATATGAAATAAAGGCAGATTAAAACAGGCTCCACTGACATCACGGTGACCACAAAAGTCAAATGGACTAGTCCTGTGAGAGCAGAGTGGTCTGGACCATTGAGTGCAAGAGCAGACAACACTACACACATCAACTAATTCCTTACATCTTGTCCATGTTACAGAAGTCTAGAATGGATGGAATTCACACATCTTTAGCTCCAATTCAGAGTTCTTTCCTCAGCTCCTTCTCTGCATTTTCCATAACCTGGGAGACAGCCTCACGGTGGGTATCCTACAGATGTCTAAAACCCAAGAGGTTTAGAAACCAGCTATTTATCTTTTACCCCAATCATGTTTTTTTTCTAAATTCCTTAGTGAATGGCATGCCTATCCTTCCTGTTCCTCTAGCCAGGCAACTGAGGTCATATTCTGATCCCTACTCCCCTTTTATCTTAGTCAATTGATTATCAGGTTCTTTGGAGCACATTGCTTTAAAATTTTGCATCTTATTTCTTTTCCTATTGCCATTATTTATGCTGGTAAGTATCTTCTATCTGGACATCTTCAGCATCTTCCTAACTGGTCTCTCTGCCTTTCCGTTCTCTTGTCCACCTCAAATCTGTTCTACATATTCCCAGGAATAAGTTTTATAAAGTGAAAGTCTGCCTAAAGTTTAATATTGCTCTACATTGTACTCAGAATGAGGTCTGGATCACTTATGAAAGTTATATGGTCCTTCATGGTCTGATCTTCCTTCCTTCTCTAGTCTTTATTTATTGACAGCTCCTCTCTCCCCAGCACTTTTATGTTCCCCACCCACCAACATGTGCATTGCTATACTCTGTCTTGGGTCTGTTATGATAAAATGAGCTACTCATGTTTCTATCTTCACTTGTGCCCTCACCCCACCCCCTCTTTTCTACTCAGGGACATTATTTCAGCAATTGCCCCCTCTTTTACCTGCAGCCTCAGTCTCTTTTCCTTGTATTGGGTCATCCCCAGCAGCATTTAACTATGTTGTTATTTTTTTACATCTAAAAAAAAATCTTTTCTTGATTCCATGTTTCACGCTAATTGTGACTTTCTTTCTTTGCTCTTTTGTGCTTCATTTTCTCTTCTCCCTTTCTCTCTTGCCCTTATATCTCCATCAAAATAATTTTTGTTAAGGTATTCAAGCTACCTCCATATTGCTTAATTGAGTGATTATATTTTCAGAGCTTGTGTTACGTGGCCTATCAGCAGCTTTAATGTAGCTAACCGCTTTGACCTCGATATAACTGGATACTTCCCCCTTCTGGATACACTGTCTTTCTTCGGCTTCCAGAACACCAAACACTTGCCTGGTTTTCCTCCTACTTCACTGGTTGCTGAGTCTAAATCTCCTTTTTTATTTCTCCTCTTCCTGACCTCTGAATGTTGGAGTGCCCCCAGGGACTTGTCCTTAGTCTTCCTCTTTTTTCCATCTTCATTTATTCACTTGGAGAGTTTCGCTATTGCGTGGCTTTAAATACCATCTCTATGCTGATGACTTTCCAATGTATATTTTTAGCCAGAGTTCTTCCCTGAACCCCAGATTCATCCATTCTACAGCCTACTTAGTTTTGGTTATATGATGGGCATCTCACACTCAACTTATCCAAAACTGAATTCCTGATTTTCCTTTCTACCTCCACCCCAAACCAGCTTTATGTGCTAGCATCCCCATCCTTCCATGTGCTCAAGCCCAAAGCTTGGAGACATACTTGAATACTTTTGTCTCTCACATTCTACAATGAATCTGTCAGGAAATGTTGTAGACTTGGCCTTCCACATATATTCAGAATTCAGCCACTTGTCCCTGTTCCTGTTGCTGCTGCTCTAGCCACTATTGTTCCTAGTTTGGATACTCAGTAACTTCTTAACAGGTCTCTCTGACCCTTTTCCTCTGGGGCCTTTGCTGCTCACTCTGTCTAGAATACCTGTTGCTCAGATAACTGCATGACAGTGTGCTTTGACTCCTTTAGGTCTTTGTTCAGATGCCAGAGGCTCACCCTGACCACACTAGGTAAAGCTATTTCTTTTTCCCTTCCTTTTCATAAGGAGCACTCACTATCCCAGTTACTTTACTCTATTTTCCTTTCCTTGACTATATGGACCTTTGTCAGCAAAGTGATATCTCTATTTTTAATACACTATCTAAGTTTGTCAGTTTTCTTTCCAATGTCTTAATTTTATGACTGCAATCACTGTCCACAGTGATTTTGGAGCTCAAGAAAATAAAATCTGTCACTGCTTTTGAGAGTTCCTTGGAGTGCAAAGATATCAAACAAGTCAACCCTAAAGGAAATCAACTCTGAATGTTCATTGAAAAGACTGATGCTGCAGCTGAAGCTTCAGTACTTTTCCACCTCATGTGAAGAGCCGACTCATTGGAAAAGACCCTGATGCTGGGAAAAATTGAAGGCAAAGGGAGAAGAGGATGGCAGAAGATGAGATGGTTAGATAGCATAACAGACGGACATGAATTTGAGTAAACTCTGGAAGATGGTGGGGGACAGAGGAGCCTGGTGTGCTGCAGTTCATGGGGTCACAGAGTCAGACACAACTTAGCAACCGAACAACAACAATTTTCTTTCCCTTAGAACTTAGCCCTTTCATGCATATTGTACTGCTGCTGCTGCTGCTGCTGCTGCTAAGTCGTGTCAATCATGTCCGACTCTGTGTGACCCCATAGACGGCAGCCCACCAGGCTCCGCCGTCCCTGGGATTCTCCAGGCAAGAAGACTGGAGTGGGTTGCCATTTCCTTCCCCAATGCATGAAAGTGAAAAGTGAAACTGAAGTTGCTCAGTCGTGTCTGACTCTTTGCGACCCCATGGACTGTAGCCTGCCAGGCCCCTCCATCCATGGTATTTTCCAGGCAAGAGTACTGGAGTGGGTTGCCATTGCCTTCTCTGACATATTGTACATTAACAATCTATTATATTTATTTATTTTTCTCAGTCACCCCCCATCAGGAGAATTGCCTATAGTGGAGCACAGTACAGACTATTTACACTCTTAACTCTGCTTGCCCTGACTCACAGAGGGGATGCCATGCTCATGGACAATGGATTAGTGGGCTTGGACTTAGATTTCTCTTACCTTCCAAACCATGGTCCCAGGGTTGTAGGAGTGCTAGACCCCTGAAAATGGGTCAGGGTAGTAAGGATAGGAATCCATGTTCTTGGACTTATGTCCTTGAACAAATTCTTTGACTTCTTAGTCCTTGTTTTTCCAGCTTAAGAATTCTCTCTTAAACAAATCTCTCTAAAGTTTGCAAGTCTAAATGTTCCTTCAGTTCTTCTGTTAATAAACAAATTGAAGAAGTATATCATAAAGAATATATATAACATAGCAAATAGAAGTATAAGCTCTGGTATTTGGCTGCTTAGATTCTAATCTGGGTACTACCAGTTGTATGGCTTTGAATTTCATCCCTCTGTCCCATTGAACTCCATCCTTTCTGTCCCTTCTATAAAATAAGCCCAATAACGATACCTATTACCAAAGATAGATCTTCTTAATTTGATGTTTAAAGATTGGGAGTGGGAGATATGGGTGGAGACATTGAGGAAAGACCCCAAGAAAGGACTCTTTTCTGACCAGAAGTGTCTTTATCTGTGGGAAAGTAAGAAAAACTGCCATCTTTTGATTAAATGAGTTAGCTTGGGATTGACTAATTGGACCCTGCTCAGCAAATGCTACTTCAATAAATAGCTGAATGGGTATATCTAGAAAATAATTTTGTACCTGCATCCTAGGACCCTGTGAAGTTGAATTAGATATCTAGGTAGGAAAACAATTTGAATTGATATAGCCCTTTCTCTCTAAGTATATCAAAGTACATACAGTCAGTTCTGGTTTATAAGTGTGTGGTTAGCTATGGTAGGTTTTAAATGTCCTGCTGTCTTTGCAGTGCATGTCAGTTTGGTTTTGGGCTACCCTCTTTGTTCTCAGGTTGGGGGTAGGGGTGAAGACACAGTAAGGCAATGCAAACTCATTTGGTAATAGTTTAGAAATAATGGTGAAGATTATTATTCCTGGTGGCTCAGATGATAAAGCATCTACCTACAATGCGGGAGACCCAGGTTCAATCCCTGGGTTGGGATGATCTCCTGGAGAAAGAAATGGTAACCCAATCCAGTATTCTTTCCTGGAAAATCCCAAGGACGGAGAAGCCTGGTAGGCTACAGTCCATGGGGTCGCAAAGAGTCGGACACGACTGAGCAGCTTCACTTCATGATGAAGATAAAAAAGATATGAAAATATATCTGGAGTGTTCCAAAGCAAAATGAAAATGAGTTTTGTATTATCTGTTCTTTTACACTGTTTATATACCTTCTTCACCCTTCTCACAATGTGAATAATTAGTGTGGGGAAGTGGAAGGAACATGGGATTTAGACTTGGGATATATCTAGGTTGGAGCCGAAGTTCCTCTACTTTGTAGCTGTGTGCTTTTGCTTGTGTGCACACTAAATCGCTTCAGTTGTATCTGACTCTATGCGACCCCATGGACTATAACCTGCTAGGCTCCTCTGTCCATGGGATTCTCCAGGCACTGGAGTGGGTAGCCATGCCCTCCTCCAGGGGGTCTTCCCCATCCAGGGACCGAACCTCTGGCTTCTGTAGCTCCTACATTGCAGGCAGATTCTTTACTCCTGAGCCACTGGGGGAGCCCCTGTGTGCTCTTAGCAAGTCCATTAAATTCTTTGCACCTCAGTTTCCTTATCTTGAAATATAGCTGTTATTGACTGAAATTCATAAGTTGAAACTCTAATCTTTAATCAGACTATATTTGAAGATAGGTCCTTTAAATAGGTAATTAAGGATAACTGAAGTCATAAGGATGGGGACCTTATCCAATAGCACTGGTGTCTTTATAAGAAGAGGAAGAGATATCAAGGTGTGCACACTCTGAGAAAAGGCTGTGTGAGGAATTTTACAGCTGTCATGTAAAATTGCAGGCCAAAGTAAGAGGCCTCGCCAGAAACCAATCTGTTATGTAAAATTGCAAGCCAAAGTAAGAGGCCTCACCAGAAACCAACTCTGCTGGCACCTTGAATCTTGAAGTTGGAGCCTCCAGAACTGTAAGAAAATAAATTTCTGTTGTTTAAGCCAGCAAAGCTGTTTTATTCTGTAATGGCAGCCTGGTCAAACTAATGCAGTAAATAATAATGCTGCTGCTGCTGCTTGTGATAAGAGTCATAATGATGCCATCTTTAGCAGAAGAAGCATAGTATAAGGATTGAGTGAAGTTTCTCAAGGCAGGCTTAAATGAACTCATCATATCTCTAACTCTTACTGCCTCTATAATTAGATTTTCAACCTGTCTGAACCTCAGTTTCCTTGTCCATAAAATAAATGTCATAATAACATTGATCTCAGGTATCATGAGACATCATTAAGTGAATTATTGTATATAAAAGGTTTAGCACATTGTGTATGCCAAGCAGCAGGATATATGCTTCATATATACTAGTATTTAAAAATAACACATGTACTACCCACACTATAGAGTTTTTGAGAGGATGAAGTCAGACATTTTAAGTGAAGGTGCCATGTAAAATCAAGCAGTCTCATTGTTATACTTGAGACATGACAATTTTGGATATATTGTTGTAAAAATAATTATTCATTTAACAAATAATTGTGTTTGTATTATATGCAAATTTTAATTAACTAACTTTCAATGTATGGCATTTATCTTCAAGTTTGTCAGATGAGTATAAGTGTATTCCAGAGTTAGGTGACCATGCAGTTGGTCAAACTACAACAACCTCAAAGCCATATCCTTTGACTGACCTTCAGCATTCTATTGTTTTCCATGACCCAAGGCTGGAAAGAACTGGTTGCTAATGAAGTAAAATCATTATTTTTGAATATAGAATTCATGAAGAATAAAAATTAATGACAGAAGGGAGTTCAAATCCATAACCCCTGCAGAGTATTATGCATTTAAGCTTCAGGTTATTTTATGCTTTTCAATCATGCCTGGGTTTATTGAAAATAGTTTTAAAAATATAGATCTTGATCTTTTTTTGTTGAGTTATTGTTAGGAATTTTATATTTTTATTTCTATGTAAATGGGATCTTTCTTCAATACGAAAATTTCTGATGGCTGGTAGCAGGTGTATATAAAAGCTACTAATTTCTATCTGTCTTGCATCTTATGTCAACTTGAAGTCCTTTACTAGTTTAGTTTTTCAGTTAATTCCCTTGGATTTTCTAGGAAGATAATCATTATTACAAATAATAATTTTGTCTTTTCCTTTACAGTGTTTATTCAACATTTATTTTTCTTGTCCTACTGCATTTGCTAAGACCTCCAGAACAAATCTCATTAACAGTGATAGTAACATTTTCGCTTGTTTCTGATTTTAATAGAGGCATCCTTAGTATGTCACCGTTATGCATTATGCATGTTTGTTGTAGTGTCTGATATATACTTTATTTTATTTTTAAATTAATTTCTAATTGAGGGAAAGTTGCTTTACAGTGTTGTGCTTGTTGGTTTTTGCGGCACAACAGTGCAAGTCAGCTATAACTGGAGATTATATTTATATTCTATTTTAAAATAGAAATATTTAAATATTATATATATATATATATAAAATGGACAGGGAGGCCTGGTGTGCTGCGATTCATGGGGTCACAAAGAGTCGGACATGACTGAGAGACTGAACTGAACTGATATATATTTTTTTATTTTTATTTTTGGCTGTGCTGGGTCTTCATTGCTGCATGTGAGCTTTCTCTAGTTGTGGCAAGTGGGGGCTACTCTCTAGTTGTGGTGTTCTGGCTTCTCATTGCAGTGGCTTCTAACTTGCTGTGGAGCACAGACTCTAGGGTGGATGGTTTCAGTAGCTGTGGTACACGAGCTTAGCTGCCCTATGGCATGTGGGATCTTCCTGGTCCAGGGATTGAACTCGTGTCTCCTGCATTGAAGGGTGGATACTTAACCACTGGGCCACCAGATAAGCCCTGATATATACTTTAAATACATATTAAGAAAGTTAAAAGTTTATGGTGTGATTTGTTTGTTCCCTTTATTAGAAGTTGGACTTCCCTGATAGCTCAGTTGGTAAAGAATCTTTCTGCAATTCAGGAGACCCTGGTTCAATTCCTGGGTCAGGAAGATCCATCCACTGGAGAAGGGATAAGCTACCCACTTCAGCCTTCCTGGGCTTCCCTTGTGGCTCAGTTGGTAAAGAATCTGCCTGCAATGCAGGAGACCTGGGTTCAGTTCCTGGGTTGGGAAGACACCCTGGAGAAGGAAAAGGCTACCCACTCCAGTATTCTGGCCTAGAGAATTCCATGGACTGTATAGTCCATGGGATCTCAAAGAGTCAGACACAACTGAGCGACTTTCATTTTCACTTTATTAGAAGTCACTGTTTCATTTACTCAGATTGGGGCCATCTTTGCCTTCCCCCTGGCCCTATAAACCCAGGCCTAGAAGGAATAATTGAGAAGTTTGGGTGAATCCTAAGCAACCACAGTACCTCATTGTATAGATTCTTCTGGGTTAGGGCAGTTACAGGAACTTGAACTAATTAACTGAATCACTAAAAAAATGAATACTAATTTTTTGAACTCTCAAACCAAACCCAAATGTTATTTTTTAATTGAGTGATGAGTCAAAGAAAAAGTCTTTTTTCTCTTTTTTAAAACTCCCTAGGAAATTAGTTCAAAGCAGCACCAAAGCTATATATTTTTGAATACTATTGAAATGGAACAAAGGGAGAACTTCAAATGTCTCTAAATTCAATCTGCTGTGGACAAAGCCTTTATCCACGCAAAGTTTCTGGTAACATGAGGCATAATGCTTGGGGGCCTGGGGTTGGGGTGGGGGTGGCCAGCTCCAGAAATGGCAGCAGAACTTTAGCTCTTGCTTCTAATGTTGTAGTAAGTAACCTGGTGAATCCCTCACCCCAGCATCACCCCAGGACTTAAGCAGAGTATGAATATGAACCTCGGTCAACTTGATACTAGGAATCCAGCTTAAGCCACTTCCCAGGATATATTCATTTCCCAGGACATATTCTCTCAGGAGGAATAAACACATATGTGTAATCCACCCATAATCCCATGTGTCATTATGACAAAGCAAATGGCATTAGCGGCTTTTCCTTTTCCATGTAGGAGCTTCCCTATGGAAAAGTTGTGAAACAGGCAAAATTTATCTTCAGTTCTAAGTTTTGCATTTCTCTTCCCTTCTTTGTTTTTAATTGAGGGCAGGTCTCATTTACTTACCCCAGAAGGACCCAGCTAAGTAATGAGTACTAAAATGATCCCACAGTTTAAAATTTTAATTTTTCTGGGAAAACTTTGACTGCTGACCTGCCCCAATGTAGGTCAATTTAAATCTTCTAATCTGTTCACATTACATACTGTATTCACATTACTATCACAACTGAAATGAAATCATGTCTATATTTTCGTTCATTTCTTGGCTTAATATCTGTCTTCACGACTGGGGAGTAAATGCCACAAGGGCACTTACTTGGAACATTATTTGCGAAGAGTGTGTGCCCGATATATATTGAATTGATGAATGGCTGGATGGGCGGCCAGGAGGACCTGAGAGTGAGAACTCCAATATTGCCTTTGCTATAGCAATGGTTGCCAGCCTTCTGGAATATGACTGTAACCAGCTTTCTTTTTTTAATATTCCTCAATTTATGATGTCCTCCCATGACTATAATTATAACCATACTGGATGTACTTTTGGGTTACGTCCCCCTTGTGATTAATCTGCAGTGCCAAGTGTTGAGATCAATTGGTCTAACAGATGAAATGAAACTCTTTTCAAAAAAAAATTTCAATTCAAACTCCATCCAGTCTAGTTTCACTTTTACATCTCACTATTTCCCTGAGGTAAGAAAACACTTTGTACTTCCTGCCCAAGTTGCTTTTCTCTAAAAATCTCTGTTTCCTCAGCTATGTAATGCTAACAATTATTCCAGATCCAGTTTAAATGTCACCTCCTCCAGAAATCCTTCTCTTACTACTTAATCCTTCTCTTTTTCCAAATAGTCCCTTTAGCACTTACTCTCTGGTGTTCTTACTTGGTCGACCGCATGCATAGTGTTGAATTTAGCTCTGTCACAATTGCATTCTCTGGGAAGCAGACTCTGAGGTGGAGTTGAGTTGGATAGAATCTTTATTAGGGAGTGCCCTTTTGGAGCAACATCAATGGAAGGGAGAAAAACAAAGGCGGAGTGGGCAGAGGGAGAAATTGACTTGAGATGTAGACCTTTCTAAAACTTCCACTGATGAGGAAGCTGTTAACCAGTCAAAGTTGTCTGGCATTGACTGAAGTGATCAGGCTGTTACACCCACACAGTGATCAGTCATCAGATGTCGCCTCCCTGGGCAGGAAGTGAGCCTGGGTGAAGCAGCTTTCTGCAGTTGATGTAATCCCTGGAGTGGCAGATAGCTGAAGGCTCTCTGCAAACAGCACTCAGCTGGCAGCTAAATTATTTCTCGAAAGGCAATCTGTGTCTACCATAAGCTTCTTGAGATACAGACCATATCTTACTTATCTGTGAAAGCTCCAAAGTGCTCGATCCATAGTCAATAATCAGTACGTCAACAGATGCTAAATGAATTGCTAGTTGTTTTAGTCTAAATGCTTATTTCTGACCATTTGAGTTCTCTGAGGTCAAGAACATTTTGCTCCTCCAGAACGTACTACTAGACTTTTCACAAAAAAAGGGGTGTTTGATATGGCTGCCCCTTAGAGCTGGCAACCCACTCCAATATTCTTGCCTGGAGAATTTCATGGACGGAGGAGCCTGGCGGGCTACAGTCCATGGGATCACAAAGAGTCAGACATGACTGAGCATCTAACACACACACACACATAGAACTAATGCACAGGTGCGTGTTTCATAGTTGGATATGTATTGATTTGGGGTTGGTTTTGTGTATCTAGGCACCCATGTCAGGGTAGGTGTATGTGTTGTGGTTAGTGTGGGTTGTGGATGAGGGAATGAGGGTATGCATGTGATAATTATTTCTGTTGCTGTAGCAGATTGTATATGTTGAGTTTTTGTGGTGCTTGTCTTAGTTGGTACATGTCTTGTCATGACTTGGTATACATATACTGTGGTTTATTATATGTGGATCATGGATTGTATGGATGTGTGTGGTGGTTGAACTTGAGTAAGATGATTGAGGGACATGAATTGCTCTGTGTGTGTGTGTATGCATGCACAAGAGAGTGCTTGTCTATGCGTGAGCATGTGGTGGCCAGAGTACATCTGTTGGAATCGCAGACTTAAAGCTATAGGCCCCTCTCCTCTGGCCTTGCAAAGGCTCAGCACACCCCATCTCCAGTCCTAGCAGCATGAAGTCCCTCCACTTTGAATAGACAGCAGTATCAGCCATAATTAAAGCTAATTATTCCATGGTGCTCTGCATGTGTGTTGGCCTTCAAAGTACCCTACAATGAGCAAGGAGGCAGCAGGGCTGTTTTTCTTCATAAAAACTTATGAGGAGCTCTGGGCAGATTAACAGCTTTAATGACAAAAATTACCGCTTACAACACTGACTTCAAATCAAAGAACAATATCCGCAGACAGATATTTTCATGGTTTTCATAACAATTCATTATAGGTGGCACCAAGGGATTACATTTTTATTTCCCCTGTGTCATCTTTCTCAGACTCAGGTTCATTTCTCTTAATGAGGCAGCAGAAGATAAAGGGCAGAGACAGTGCGTCCACGGTGGCTGCCACGAGAGAGGCATTTAGGGTCACAGAGCCGTCAGAACTTGGAGGGGAGGGGCTGAGGAGGGAGAGTGATGGGAGTAAGAGGCTTTCTGCCATAATGAACTAAAATTAAGACATAAATTCTCCCACCTTTGTTCCGACAGCCCCAACTCGGGGATTCAGCTTTTTAATGAGGAATGGACCAGAAGCAAAAATTATTAGCTAATTAATTGTACAGAGGAAATAAAAACTTGCTAGAAGGATTGGGAATGGGGTCCTGTCCCATTGTCACAGCCCTTCAGAAGCAGACCAAAGGGAAAGTTCTCCTGTTGGAGTAGTGGTGTTGGGACATGGGGGCGGGTGTGTGGGGGGCTGGCTCCTGTTGGTCAGGTCTGGCTTGGTTAGGATGGAACACGGTGAAGAGCCCAAGGGCTTACCGGGAGGAGCCTTTCATAATCCTACTGACTGCCTTCCTCCAGACTCTTCACTAAATGGCATTCTGATTCAGCCAAACAGGGCAGAAGAAGAGTCACCTGGAAGCTTGGGCAAGTGCAGCTTCCTAAGGATTTGCCACGTCCACGTACACACAGACCTAGGAATCTGTGTTTAAAACAAGAGTGCCAGGTGGCTCTCCTGTCCACCAAAGGTTAAGAGCCCCTGGTCTGTGTTCAGAATCAGGAATTCTATTCCCTTTCCTATTCTTCTCAGATTCTGCATGTGACTTTGGACTGTTTACTTCCCCATTCTGTGTCTTGATTTCCTTCTCAGTGCAGCAAGGATGATAATATCAGTTGAGAAATTACTTTGAGATGAATGCCTCATTTGCGTTCACTGCTTGTAAAACCCAAATTAAATCTCGAAATCCTGGCATAGTCTTTACAATCCATTTGGATCTCTAACAGGTTTATAAATAAAACAATTAAAATAGAAAAATAAATTGCTTGTCATCAGCTTTTCATTTTGGATTTGGTCTCTACTTTCTTGGTTGTTATTTTTCTGGGTATTGGAAGGGTAAAGATTAAAAAAAAATTTTTTTTTTTAATTGTGGGACTCCAGAAACAGGGATAACAAAATCATTGTGGCAGGAATATGAAAAAAGGCAGATAGGTCTATGGTGCATTTAGAGTGCAGCAGACAACATCTGAGTGTCTTGATTAAAATTCATCAAACTGTGTATCTCCTACAATTTCAATAGGTCAAGGGACATTAACATTGCAACTATCTGTGAGGGACTTATTCAGTTGCATGTGATTATCTTCATGTATTAGGCAACAAAGGGATCCTGCATCAAAGAATTCTGATTTCAGCTTGTGTGCTGGACATTGTGCTATGTATCGATAGTATGGAGAAAAATAAGCCACATTCCTTGCCAGTAAGAAGCTCATAGTCTAGAAGAAAATAGGTAGAAGAGCAGATAATTATAACATTGCATGTTCATGCATGTTGTGTACCTTGGCAGTTCAGAGGAAGGACACATCACTCTTGGTGGGAGGTAGAGAGAGGTGCTGTGGAGGCTTGGGAGAATGTCACAGCATTGGAAGTCAATGAAAGGAAATTCTTACTGGCAGGAACAACACTTGGCGCAATAGTCAAATGGATAAAGACTATCTCTGGCACATCCTCCATCTCTGATTTTAATGATTTTCTTTCCACTTCCTGTGTCTCTAGACCCCAGGGGGACCCAGTGACTCAGATACCCAGGGATTCTTCTGTGGCCCAATATGACTAGAACATGCCCTTCTCAACACTCTTGTTTGCAATGAACATTTCCTAACCACCAATGCTTCACTGTGCTGTGTTCTAATCTCGTCTTTCCCTCATGATGCTTTGTAACAACTTTAGCTTTTCTCTTTTTTTTTTTTTTTGCTTACGATATTAAACAGTCACTAAGACCCATTGCTTCTATATCTGAAATGTCTCTTGATGCCTTCCTCTTGAATTTTTCATCACCCAACCTTAAATTCTCATCATCTCTCAACCTGGATTACTAACAACAAGCTAAGGTAGCCTTTTTGCCCATGATTTTCCTGCCATTTGGTATATTCTCTGCATAGCCACATATAATGCTATTTAAAAATAGAAATATGGAAAGATACTCTTTTTCTTATATTCATTGGATAAATGTAGTCACTTCTATGTGGCCTTAAAGGCCCTGCCTATTTTGACTTAATTCCAAACTTTCTAGGGTCATCTTCTGCTAGATTCTGGCTTCAGTCATGTGAAAGGCTGCAGTATCATCTCCAGTGAGCCGTTTGTCATCCTTTGAGCACACACTATATTTCCATGCTTGGCTAACACATTTCCTTCTGCCTGGAGTGCCTTTCAGAGAAATTTATACCCTAACCCCTTCCTAGAAGATTTAAGATTGGATAATTGAAATAATAACTAGTATCTCCTCTATCATGAGTTTGTGTGATAGAATAAGGGAAGTCTATATGGCTAGGAATAGTCCTTGGTCTTAATATTTCAACACATCAAACAGAGTTTCACTGCTTTATTCTAACCATGTTCGCCAGATCTTCCTATGTTCAAATAATATATTGAGAAATGTTGAATATTTATAGTTGATTCTGTGAAGTATTTGATTCCTTGGGGGTCTTTGCTGTCATGTTGTTTGGAATTTAATAAGTTTTTAAGACTTTAGTTCTCAGCTTCATTTTTTACCTCTTACAAATTATAATGCTAAACATTTATTGAGTACTGCTAACATGCCGTCTGTGGGGTCGCACAGAGTTGGACACAACTGAAGCGACTTAGCAGCAGCAGCAGCAGCAACATGCCAGTGAAATGTGAAAGTGAAAGTCACTCAGTTGTGTACTACTCTTTGCAACCCCACGGACTATACAGTCCATGGAATTCTCCAGGCCAGAATACTGGAGTGGGTAGCCTTTCCCTTCTCTAGGGGGTCTTCCCTATTCAGGGATTGAACCCAGGTCTCCCTCATTGCAGGCAGATTCTTTACCAGCTGAGCCACAGGGAAGCCCAAGAATACTGAAGTGGGTAGCCTATCCCTTCTCCAGCAGATCTTCCCAACCCAGGAATCAAACTGGTGTCTCCTGCATTGTAGGTGGATTCTTTACCAACTGAGCTATCAGGGAAGCCCTAATGTGCCAGGCATAGTTCTAAATTATTACACAAAATTAACTCAAGAAATTCTCACATTAGTCCTATGTGGTATGTTTTATTAAATAACCATTTTAATGATGGAGAAATTGGACCCATAGAGCAGTTACATAATTTGTCTAGGAAGTAGTGACCCTCTGGCTCCAGAACCTACCTTCATATATGCTGAACTGGTAATTGTGTTCAAGTGGATAGAGAACTATTGAGTGGAGGTGTTCTTAGGTAGGCATCCACATGCTGTCTCTTCTCAGCTACTCCCTCCTAATCTCAGCAAGTTTCCCAAAAGATACGTGCCCCTAACAAGGCCAGATAAAGGGACACCTAATTACCAGCGGGTGTTTTAAGCTTCTACCTTAATGTAGAACCTCCTGGGTCATATGGAAAACACATTTTTCCTGAAACAGAAGGAGATCCAGTCCTAGATCTAAGACGGCCTAATGGCCTCCTTTGCTCCCTTCTCTGATCTCATGATTCTCTTTATCTTATTGCTATTGATGAGGACAGTTAGTTATGGGAGGAACAAGTCAGACAGCAAAAACAGCAAGAACAAGTATTAGTCTTGCTCTGGAGAAGGAAATGGCAACCCACTCCAGTGTTCTTGCCTGGAGAATCCCAGGGACGGGGGAGCCTGGTGGGCTGCCGTCTGTGGGGTCATGCAGAGTTGGATATGACCGAAGCAACTTAGTAGCAGTGGCCCAGTTAGTAAAGAATCTGCCCACAATGTAGGAGACCTGGGATCAATTCCTGGGTCGGGAAAATCCCCTGGAGAAGGAAATGGTAACCCACTCTAGTACTCTTGCCTGGAGAATTCCATGGACGGAAGAGCTGGACAGGCTATAGTCCATGGGGTTGGATACTGTGCGACCAGCTTTCACTTTGGCTTACTCTATGGGTTTGGGAAGGAGGAGGAAATGGCAACCCACTTCAGTACTCTTGCCTGGAGAATCCCATGGACCGAGGATCCTGGTAGGCTACAGTCCATGGGGTCCTGAAGAATCGGACACGGCTGAGCGATTTCACTTCACTAGAGCAGAACTGATTGATACCTCTTGGAGATGTGAACATCCAGAGGGCATTTGTGTGTAGTACAAATGCATATTCTTCTTATTCTTAAAGATATTAATATGTATATCATATCTATCTTTGGTATTAGACTAGAGAGCAATGCTGCATTCATGAAGAATCTCAATAAATTTTTGTAGAAATGAATTCATGATTCTGTAAGTAGAGAATGCTTTGCACCCATTAAAAATGTTTTTTTTTTTAAAATTGCAAGTCCTTTTAGAGGCAGTAAGAATTTTGAATGATGTAATATAAGTGAAAAAGCAGGATGCAAGATTATTATACAAAATGGTCTCAGCTATATAAAAATAGTTATTAATAGTCATTAAAAAAAGAAGATTATCTATACTTGCTTCTTCAGGATATATTGTTAAATGCTAAAGCAAGAACAGAATAGAGTCTATAGAGTGATATCATTTTATGTTAAAAAATGCATATATAAACCTTGAAGTCCACACAAAAAATTGTTACTTTGGGGAATAAATCTGGGGGTGGTAGCAGCTAGAGTGGAAAAGTAACTTAATTTTTATTATACTGATTTTTATGCCTTGCATTTTTACTGTGTCCATTCCACACATTTTTAATAATAAAAGTTTCCTTTTTATAATACATATATATGGTGCATGGTACTCAGTCACTCAATTGTGTCTGGCTCTTTGTGACCCCAGGGACTGTAGCCCACCAGGCTCCTCTGTCCATGAGATTTCCCAGGCAAGAATACTGGAATGGGTTGTCATGTTCTTCTCCAGGGGATTTTCCTGACCCAAGGATTGAACCCACATCTCCTGGGTCTCATACCTTGGCAGGCAGATTCTTTATCACTGAGCCATCTGGGAAGCCATATATTATGTATATATAATAGCTATCTATATCTATATGTTCTAGTTAGCAATGATGGGAGTATGTATGGGCAATATACTTTTTCTTTTATTGAGTTTCTAAATATTCTACAATGAGTATATCTAATTTTTATAATTAGAAAGTATTAAACCTGATTTGCTTTCCTGGTGACTCAGTGGTAAAGAATTCATCTGCAATGCAGGAGTTGAAGGAGACATGGGTTCGATTCCTGGGTCGAGAAGATTCCCTGGAGGAGGGCATGGCAACCCATTCCAGTATTCTTGCCTGGAGAATTCCATGGACAGAGGAGCCTGGTGGGCTGCAGTCCATGGGGTCGCAAAGAGTCCAACATGACTCAAGCAACTTAGCAGCAGTAGCAGCAGCAAATCTGATTTGGGACAAGCTGAAAACCTGGAATGGAGATCAGGGACAGAATTATGAGAAGAATCTGTGTTTTCTTATGGGAAACTCAAGAATTTTTTAGGCATCTGCTTAGAGATTGTCTCCTCAGAGATACGTTCTCCTGAGTGCTTGATACTAGGTGTTGTTCAGTTGTTCAGTCACTAAGTCATGTCTGACTCTTTGTGACCCCGTGAACTGCAGCATGCCTGGCTCCCCTGTCCTTCACTATTTCCTTGAGTTTGCTCAAACTCATGTCCATTGAATCAGCAATGCCATCCAACCATATTAAGTGAGTCTTCCCTATAATTCTCTCTATAGCACCCCTTTTGGTTTCCTTCATTTTCACTATTCCTTGCATTTTCACCATCATTTATTTGTTGGTGTGCTTGTCAGTTTAATATTTGTGTATCCTTCTGGGCTGTAGACTCACATGTGGTGGTTCACTACACTCCAGAACACAACCCAGTGCCTATTGCATAGTAGTTACTCAATAAATATGTGTTGAGTTACTAAATTTGTTGAGTTACACTGGGTGCATGAGACCTGATCACACAGCCTTTGGCATAAGCCCTCTTGGAGGAGGTTGCCATTAACCCCACCATAAAGCTGCCGAGCAGATGACCCACAAAATGCAGAACAGTTACACCAGGAAATTCTCACACTGTTAAGAAAGTTCTAGGATCCACAATAGATTTCTCAACCTGGAGATCTGACACAGGGACTGAGAATCCCCAGGGAATTTGACTTTGGAGGCCAGTGGATTAGATTACAGAACTTACACAGGACTGGGAAACAGACTCTTGGAGGGCACAAACAAAACTTTGTGCACACCAGGACCCAGGAGAAAGGAGCAGTGACACCCCAAGAGACTGACCCAGACTTACGTGGGATTGTCCAGGAGTCTCTGGTGGAGGTGTGGGATTGCAATTGCCTGCTGCAGGGTCAGAGGCATTGAGTGTGGTAGTACATACATGGGACCTTTTGAAGCAGGTTGTCATTATCTTCATTATCTCCACCATAGTTTGGTCTCAGATCAAACAACAAGGACAGAACACAGCCCTGCCCATCAACAGAAACTTGGATTAAAGATTTACTGAGCATGGCCCCGCCCATCTGAACAAGACCCAGTTTCCCCCACAGTCAGTCTCTCCTAACAGGAAGCTTCCATAAACCTCTTATCCTTATCCACCAGAGGTCAGACAGAATGAAAACCACAATCACAGAAAACTAAGCAAACTGATCACAGTGACCACAGCCTCGTGTAACTCAGTGAAACTATGAGCCATGCCATGCTGGGCCACCCAAGATGGACGGGTCATGGTGGAGAGGTCTGACAGAATGTGGTCCACTGGAGAAGGGAATGGCAAACCACTTCGGTATTCTTGCCTTGAGAACCCCATGAACAGTATGAAAGGCAAAAAGATAGGACACTGAAAGATGAACTCACTAGGTCGGTAGGTGCCCAATATGCTACTGGAGAAGAGTGGAGAAATGACTCAAGAAAGAATGAAGAGTCTGAGCCAAAGCGAAAACAATGGCTAGTTGTGGATGTGACTGGTAATGGAAGTAAAATCCAATGCTGTAAAGAGCAATATTGCATAGGAACCTGGAGTGTTAGGTCTGTGAATCAAGGCAAATTAGATGTGGTCACAGGAGATGGCAAGAGTGAACAGCGACATTTTGAGAATCAGTGAACTAAAATGGACTGGAATGGGTGAATTTAGTTCAGATGACCATTATATCTACTAGTGTGGGCAAGAATCCCTTAGAAGAAATGGAGTAGCCATCATAGTCAAAAAAAGAGTCCAAAATGCAGTAACTGGGTGCAATCTCAAAAATGATAAAATGATCTCTGTTCATTTCCAAGGCAAGCCATTCAATACCACAGTTATCCAAGTCTATGACCTGACCAGTAATGCTGAAGAAACTGAAGTTGAATGATTTATATGAAGACCTACAAAATGTTCTAGAACTAACACCCAAAAAAAGATGTCCTTTTAATCATAGGAGACTGGAATGCAAAAGTAGGAAGTCAAGAAATACCTGTAGTAACAGGCAAATTTGGCCTTGGAGTACAAAATGAAGCAGGGCAAAGGCTAACAGACTTTTGCCAAGAGAACGCACTAGTCATAGCAAAAACACTCTTCCAACAACACAAGAGAAGACTCTACACACGGACATCACCATATGGTCAATACCAAAATCAGACTAATAATATTCTTTGCAGCCAAAGATGGAGAAGCTATATACAGTCAGCAAAAACAAGACTGGGAGCTGACTGTGGCTCAGATCATGAACTCCTTATTGCCAAATTCAGACTTAAATTGAGAAGAGTTGACTCATTGGAAAAGACTCTGATGCTGGGAGGGATTGGGGGCAGGAGGAAAAGGGGACGACAGAGGATGAGATGGCTGGATGGCATCACCAACTCGATGGATGTGAGTTTGAGTGAACTCCAGGAGATGGTGATGGACAGGGAGGCCTGGCGTGCTGCGATTCATGGGGTTGCAAAGAGTCAGACACGACTGAGTGACTGATCTGATCTGATCTGATCTGAAGGAAAACCACTAGGCCATTCAGGTATGACCTAAATCAAATCCCTTACAATTATACAGTGGAAGTGACAAATAGATTCAAGGGATTAGATCTGATAGACAGAGTGCCTGAAGAATGATGGACAGAAGTGTGTGACATAGTATAGAAGGCGGTGATCAAGACCATCCCCCAAGAAAAGAAATGCAAAAAGGCAAAATGGTTGTCTGAGGAAGCCTTACAAATAGCTGAGAAAAGAAGAGAAGCAAAAGGAAAAGAAGAAAAGGAAAGATATACCAATTTGAATGCAGAGTTCCAAAGAATAGCAAGGAGAGATAAGAAAGCCTTTCTCAGTGATCAGTGCAAAGAAATAGAGGAAAACAATAGAATGGGAAAGACTAGAGATCTCTTTAAGAAAATTAGAGATACCAAGGAAACATTTCATGTAAAGATGGGGACAATAAAGGACAGAAATGATATGGACCTAACAGAAGCAGAAGATATTAAGAAGAGGTGGCAAGAGTACACAGAACTATACTAAAAAGATCTTCATGACCCAGATAACCATGAAGGTGTGATCACTGGACTAGAGTCAGACATCCTGGAATTTGAAGTCAAGTGGGTCTTAGGAAGCATCACTATGAACAAAGCTAGTAGAGGTGATGGAATTCCAGTTGAGCTATTTCAAATACTAAAAGAGGTTGCTGTGAAAGTGCTGCACTCAATGTGTCAGCAAATTTGGAAAACTTAGCAGTGGCCACAGGACTGGGAAAGGTCGGTTTCCATTCCAATCCCAAAGAAAGGCAATGCCAAGGAATGTTCAAACTACCACACAGTGGCATCATCTCTCATGCTCAAAAATCTCCAAGCCAGGCTTCAACAGTACATGAACCATGAACTTCCAGATGTTCAAGCTGAATTTAGAAAAGGCAGAGGAACCAGAGATCAAATTGCCAACATCTGCTGGATCATAGTGGAGAAGGCAATGGCAACCCACTCCAGTACTCTTGCCTGGAAAATCCCATGGACGGAGGAGCCTGGTAGGCTGCAGTCCATGGGGTCTCGAAGAGTCGGACACGACTGAGCGACTTTACTTTCACTTTTCACTTTCATTCATTGGAGAAGGAAATGGCAACCACTCCAGTATTTTTGCCTGGAGAATCCCAGGGACAGCGGAGCCTGGTGGGCTGCCATCTATGGGGTCGCACAGAGTCGGACACAACTGAAGCGACTTAGCAGCAGCAGCAGCAGCTGGATCATAGAAAAAGCAAAAGAATACCAGAAAAACATCTACTTCTGCTTTATTGATTTCACCAAAGCCTTTGACTGTGTGGATCACAACAAACTGTGGAAAATGCTTCAAGAGATGGGAATACCAGACCACCTTACCTGCCTCCCAAGAAATCTGTATGCAGATCAAGAAGCAACAGTGAGAACTGGACATGGAACAAGAGACTGGTTCCAAATCATGAAAGCAGTACGTCAAAGCTGTATATTGTCACCCTGCTTATTTAACTTATATGCAGAATACATCATGCAAAATGCCAGGCTGGATGAAGCACAAGCTGGAATCAAGATTGCAGGGAGAAATATTAATAACCTCAGATA
Source organism: Bubalus kerabau (assembly GCF_029407905.1). Classification (NCBI taxonomy): domain Eukaryota; kingdom Metazoa; phylum Chordata; class Mammalia; order Artiodactyla; family Bovidae; genus Bubalus; species Bubalus kerabau. The sequence goes on from NC_073624.1 coordinate 239,104,624, forward strand.
CGCAGATGACACCACCCTTATGGCAGAAAGTGAAGAAGAACTACAGAGCCTCTTGATGAAAGTGAAAGAGGAGAGTGAAAAACTTGGCTTAAAGCTCAACATTCAGAAAATGACGATCATGGCATCTGGTCCCAGCACTTCATGGCAAGTAGATGGGGAAACAGTGACAGACTTTATTTTCTTGGGCTCCAAAATCACTGCAGATGGTGACTGCAGCCATGAAATTAAAAAAACTCTTGCTCCTTTGAAGAAAAGCTAGGACCAACCTAGGCAGTATATTAAGAAGCAGAGACATTACTTTGCCAACAAAGGTCCATATAGTCAAAGCTATGGTTTTTGCAGTAGTCATGTATGGATGTGAGAGTTGGGCCATAAAGAAAGCTAAGCACTGAGCATTGATGCTTTTGAACTGCAGTATTGAAGAAAACTCTTGAGAGTCCCTTGCACTGCAAAGAGATCAAACCGGTCAATCCTAAAGGAAATCAGTCCTGAATATTCATTGGAAGGACTGATGCTGAAGCTGAAACTCCAATACTTTGGCCATCTGATGCGATGAACTGACTCCTTGGAAAAGATCCTGATTCTGGGAAAGATTGAATGCAGAAGGGGATGACAGAGGATGGGATGGTTGGATGGCATCATCAACTCGATGGACATGAGTTTGAGCAAGCTCTGGGAGTTGGTGATGGACAGGGAAGATTTCTGTGTTGCAGTCCATGGGGTTGCAAAGAGTTGCACACGACTGAGGTACTGAACTGAACTGAGTTACTGAATGAATAAATGAACACTCATCCTCTTCATGGCCCTTATATCACAGAACCTGGTGATATCTATCTTATCTATAGATAAGAGGATAAACATCCACAATGGACTTGTACTTTAGTATAATGATTAAGCATGGTCCCAACAGGGTAACAAGAGGGCAAAGATAAGCTGCAAAAACAGGGTGGGAGTAACAGAGAGATGCCCTCTGCTTAGGAAAATATGTGATGCTTGAAAATGGGTCTTCTTATGGGTGGCAGTTGTCAGCTTGTTATATTTGTGGTGAAGGCTCCTCTGTGGTCACATGGGCACATACATTGGGGACAAGGGATGGGAGGTAAAATGGTACCATTAACCCTGGTGAAAGCCCACACTTTATTTGAAAGGAAGACTATAACACTAGAAGTGACAGCACAAAATGGTAGCAAAGAATTTGGATAGCTGTGTTTTTCTAGGCTTGGCTGGGCTGGGACCTGGTTGTGTGTCTTTGCTGTAGTCACTTCACCTCTGAGTCTTGTTTTCTCATTCATAAAAGGAGGCCACTGAGTGATGATCACTGAGGGTCCTTGGGGGTGTACCATTGAATGATTATGTAAAATGAGGGGTTTTCAGGGATTGGGTGGAGAAATTCTTCTGTATGGTTTACAGTCACTTTAGTAGGTCCCAATTGAGGGCATGGTGCAAATATGATATGTGAGCCTGGTCATGGGTTAAGGGCTAATGTAATGTGATAAAAGGTCATTCATCATCATATCTCTTCATAGAAAAGAACTGAAGTCTTTAGTAACTCAAACCAGTAAGGTGCATGAAATGGATCATGCATGTGCACAGATAAGTTTTGGTTCTGCCATCTACTATCTAAGTTACCTTGGGCAAATTTCTAAGACCCAATTTCCTATAAAAGGAAAATTATAATAACAATACTTATTTTTATAAGGATTTATCTAGGATTTTCCTAATAAGAGGATGCTTGAAAAACATCTAGAGTGGTTCCTGGCCCATGGTATGTCTCAATAACCAAAAGCCTTTATAATTTAATGTATTATTATCTACAGTTGCAAAGTACAGAGCATGTGCAATGGTTACATTGTTTCTCCAAGGCTCTGTTTAAACCATGAATAAAGAAAACACCGTTTTATTTTGGGGACTGTTTCCTGCTCTAGAGGGAGTCCCCTACTCAAGGATGAACATACTATTAATAAAAGCCACCACTTTCACCCTCCCGGTGCTTGATCGACGTTCGCTTCTTTTAGTCTTGTGAGATCAGTCTTCTTCTCTCTTGTGAGAGTCAGTGCTGAGATGAGAACCAAAGTCTATCTGACTCCAAAGCCCAGGCAGTGAACTCCTGGGCTACATAGCCTTTGGCCACTCTTTGTGCTTTCTCTGGGCTCTACTTTCCTGCAGTCCAAGGTCCCTCTCACCCCTCCTTTCCTGTAACAGGCTCATGGCTCACATCCTGCGGGAGTCAGTCTTGTGCATTTCCTATGAGTTCCCTGGGCTCATCTTCCATCTGTTCCAGTATTCGCTGTAAACCGTATGCAGGGTCTTCAACCCTAGGTTCGCCTGATGCTTCTAGATGAGAGAAGGTAACCCCGAGCTCAGGCCAGCCAGGGCTGTCTACAAAGCGTGGGAAAATTATCAGCAGGGACAAAAAAAAAAATGTTCTCCCTCAAGAGTTGTTTTTGTAGGGCTGCATTTTCTGATGTGAAGAGCACATTTTTTGTTAATCTGCTCTCAGTTGCAGAAACAGGGAGAGTGGGAACAGGGCTATTTTATCTACCCAAAACAATTCATCAAACAAACTCAGGGGATCTGAGATAGTCTCTGACAAATAAAAGTTAACAGTGTTCCCTTTGTCTCCAGCCACACATACAAACTGCTTCTTTTAAAAGTAGAGGAGGTCATCTTGATGTTCTGTGGATGTCTGCAAGCAACACATGCTTTTCTTTACTCCTTCCTGGTCCCCAGGGTGACTGCAGATCTTAAAGCCTATTTGGGGAGGAGAGTGGGAAATATGTGAATGGCAAGGAAAGGCAGAACTTGGTTGTGGTAGAGAGTTTTGGCTTCTGTGGGGAAGAACTGGCTAAGCCTCTGAGGAGGCACTGAAATGTGGAGACACATTTGCCTTTGTGGAAGACCCCTCTCCGGAACATGGTAGCTTTCCCTCTGCTTGAGATACTGCTGCTAAGTCACTTCAGTCGTGTCCAACTCTGTGCAACCCCATAGATGGCAGCCCACCAGGCTCCCTGGTCCCTGGGATTCTCCAGGCAAGAGTATTGGAGTAGGGTGCCATTGCCTTCTCCGTTGCTTGAGATAGGAAAGGTGAATATTCCAGCTAATGTTGCCTGAGCACTTTCAGAGTGCTGGGTATGAGACTAAAGACCTTTGCAGACTATCTCATTTCATCTTCACAGCAGTCCAGACAGGGAAAATTATTATTCTGTTTCTGAATTGACTGAAGTTCAGAGAGGTTAAGTCATTTGCCTGAGATCACACAACTTTATGTCAGGGGGCAGAATTTGGACATGGGCATTTTGATTCTAGTCCCATACTCTCAGGTCCACAGAAGCTGTGACTTGCTTAAAATCTCAAGCTAGCTAGAGGGTAGAACTAGGATTAGAATTTAGGCCTTCTGATGTTCGGTTTTTCTAATTGTATCACTCTTTTTTGATTTGAATTGTTGTAAGAATAATATTTCAAAGGAGCAAATTTAAGATGTTATTCAATTTATTCAAATTAGTCTCGCAAATGAGGGGACAAGCTTGGTGGTCTTCCTTGAAGAGTGTTAAAGAGCAATGAAGGTGAATTAAAAAAAATTTAACTCTCTTAAAATTATTTCTTTACTGAGTATAAAAGTAATCAAGCCTGTTGCAGAAAATTGGAAAATATAATAAAGTAAAATTTAAAAAATGGCTTATGATCCAACCACTCAGAGATAACCTTAGAATTTTTGAAAAGCATGATTTATTTCATGATATATGTGTGTATGTATATATAATATATCCAACTTAAGATTGTATTGGTGATGACAATAGGTTTTAAATCTTATGCCCATTAGATTGATTGGTATTTAGAAGGCTTCTGAGTCCTTGATATTGTGATGAACTCATGATGATTGCTATTGGTTCATGTTTGAGGATTGCATCAGGAAAATAATTTCTTTGTTCATACTTTCATCATGGTTGCATCATGACTGCATTGCATTTGAAAACATTTTGATGCCAGTTTTACTTCCAGGAACAATGAGGTTGGGACAACCTAAGGGCTTACTCTTAGATATTAATAAAGTTTGTCTGATGGCCTTGATTAAAGCCAGGATTTCCCTTGCTGTTGAACTTCATGTGATGAAAGAATCTGGGCCATCTCTCTTTTTAAAAAAATTAATTTATTTTTTATTGAAGGATAATTGCTTTACATAATTTTGCTATTTTCTGTTAAACCTCAACATGAATCCAGAGAAGGCAATGGCAACCCACTCCAGTATTCTTGCCTGGAGAATCCTGGCGACTGCAGAGCCTGGTGGGCTGCCTTCTATGGGGTCGCACAGAGTTGGACACGACTGAAGCGACTTAGCAGCAGCAGCAGCAGCAGCAGCAGCAACATGAATCAGCCATAGGTATACATATATTCCCTCCCTTTTGAAGCTCTCTCCCATCTCCCTCCCCATCCCACCCGTCTAGGTTGATACAGAGGCCCCTGTTTGAGTTTCCTGAGCCATACAGCAAATTCCCATTGGCTATCTATTTTACATATGGTAATGTAAGTTTCCATGTTACTCTTTCCATACATCGCACCCTCTCCTCCCCTCTCCCCATATCCATAAGTCTATTCTCTATATCTGTCTCTTCACTATTGCCCTGTAAGTAAATTCTTTAGTACCACTTTTCTAGATTCCGTATATATGTGTTAGAATACGATATTTATATTTCTCTTTCTGACTCACTTCATTCTGTATAATAGTTTTTATATTTATTCACCTCATTAGAACTGACTCAAATGCATTCCTTTTTATGGCTGAGGAATATTTCATTATGTATATATATATACCACAACATTATCCATTCATCTGTTGTTGGACATCTAGGTTGCTTCCATGTTCTAGCTATTGTAAATAGTGCTGCAATGAACAATTAGATAAATGTTTCTCTTTCAATTTTGGTTTTCTCAGGGTATATGCCTAGGAGTGGGATTGCTGGGTCATATGGTGGTTTTATTCCTAGCTTTTTAAGGAATCTCCTTAACCATCTTCCATATTGGCTGTATCAATTTACATTCCCACCAACAGTGCAAGAGCATTCCCTTTTCTCCACACTCTTTTCAGCATTTATTGTTTGTAGACTTTTTGATGAGGGCCATTCTGACTGGTGACTCTTTGTAGTTTTGATTTTCATTTCTCTAATAATGAGCAATGTTGAGCTTCTTTTCATGTGTTCGTTAGCCATCTGTAGGTCTTCTTTGAAGAAATGTCTGTTTAGGTCTTTTTCCCCACTTTTGATTGGGTTGTTTGTTTTTCTGGTATTGAGTTGTATGAGCTGCTTGTATATTTTGAAAATTAATCCTTTGTCAGTTGTTTCATTTGCTATTATTTTCTCCCATTCTGAGGGTTGTCTTTTTACCTTGCTTATAGTTTTCTTTGCTGTGCAAAAGCTTTTAAGTTTAATCAGGTCCCACTTGTTTAATTTTGTTTTTATTTCCACTACTGTAGGAGGTGGGTCATAGAGGATCTTTTGATTTATGTCATCGAGTGTTCTGCCTATGTTTTCCTCTAAGAGTTTTATAGTTTCTGGTCTTACATTTAGGTCTTTAATCCATTTTGAGTTTATCTTTGTGTATGGTGTTGGGAAGTGTTCTAATTTCATTCTTTTACATGCAGCTGTCCAGTTTTCCCAGCACCATTTTTGAAGAGGCGTCTTTGCCCCATTGTATATTCTTGCCTCCTTTGTCAAAAATAAGGTACCCGTAGGTGCATGGCTTTATTTCTGGGCTATCTATCTTGTTCCATTGGTTTATATTTCTGTTTTTGTGCCAGTACCATACTGTCTTGATGACTGTAACTTTGTAGTATAACCTGAAGTCAGGAAGCTTGATTCCACTAGCTCCATTCTTCTTTCTCAAGACTGTTTTGGCTATTCGGGGTCTTTTGTGTTTCCATATGAATTGTAAAATTTTTTGTTCTAGTTCTGTGAAAAAAGTTCTGTGAAAAATGCCATTGGTAATTTGATAGGGATTGCATTAAATCTGTAGATTACATTTGGTAGTGTATTCATTTTCATAATATTGATTCTTCCTACCCAGGAACATGGAATATCTCTCCATCCGTTTATGTCATCTTTCATTTCTTTCATTAGTGTCTTATAATTTTCTGTGTACAGTTTTTTTGTCTCCATAAGGTAAGTTTATTCCTAGATATTTAATTCATTTTGTTGCAATGGTGAATGGAATTGATTCCTTAATTTCTCTTTCTGATTTTTCATTGTTAGTATATAGAAATGCAAGTGATTTCTGTGTATTGATTTTGTATCCTGCAACTTTGCTAAATTCACTGATTAGCTTTGTAATTTTCTGATACTATATTTAGGGTTTTCTTTGTACAGTATCATGTCATCTGCAAACAGTGAGAGCTTTACTTCTTCTTTTCTGACCTGGATTCATTTTATTTCTTTTTCTTCTCTGATTGCTGCAGCTAGGACTTCCAGGACTATGTGAACAATAGTGGCAAAAGTGGACACTCTTGTCTTGTTCCTGATCTTAGGGGGAATGCTTTCAGTTTTTCACCATTGAGAATAATGTTTGCCATAGGCTTATCATATATGGGCTTTACTATGTTGAGGTAGGTTCCTTTGATGCCCATTTTTTTAAAGAGTTTTAATCATAAATAGTTGCTGAATTTTGTCAAAGGCTTTTTCTGCATCTATTGAGATGATCATATGGTTTTTATCTTTTATTGTTAATATGGTGTATCACATTGATTGATTTCCATATATTGAATAATCTTTGCATCCCTGGAATAAACCCAACTTGATTATGGTGTATGAGTTTTTTTATGTGTTGCTGAATTCTGTTTGCTAAAATTTTTTTGAGGATTTTTGCATCAATGTTCATCAGTGATATTGGCGTGTAGCTTTCTTTTTTGTGTTGACTTTGTCTGGTTTTGGTATCAGGGTGATGGTGGCCTCATAGAATCAGTTTGGAAGTGTTCCTTCCTTGGCAATTTTCTGAAAGAGTTTTAGAAGGATAGGCATTAGTTTTTCTCTAAACGTTTGATAGAATTCTCCTGTGAAGCCATCTGGTCCTGGGCTTTTGTATTTTAGGAGATTTTTCATCACAGCTTCAATTTCAGTGCTTGTAATTGGGTTGTTCATAATTTCTATTTCTTTCTTGTTTAGTCTTGGAAGATTGAACTTTTCTAAGAATCTGTCCATTTCTTCCAGGTTATCCATTTTATCGCCATATAGTTGTTCATAATAGTCTCTTAGAATCCTTTGTATTTCTGCATTGTCTGTTGTAACCTCTCCTTTTTCATTTCTAATTTTGTTGATTTGATTCTTTTCTCTCTCTCTCTCTCTCTCTCTCTTTTTTTTAATGAGTCTGGCTAAGGGGTTTGTCAGTTTTGTTTATCATCTCAAATAAAACTTTTAGTTTTATTAATCTTTACTATTGTATCTTTTATTTTTCATTTATTTCTCCTCAGATCTTAATGATTTCTGGACCATCTCTTGATTGGCAGGTGAAGGTCCTTATCTCTGGGATAGAGGGACTGGCTATAGGATTATCTACTGCCTTAATAAACTTAACCCATGACTCTGCCTTCTTGAGGATGAAATAACATGACTTCCAGAATTTGTCAGCTTCACCCTATTCCACTCCTTGTTTGTCTGGATGCTTGTTTGTCATCTTGCACATGCCTTTCTGCAAAGCAAAGAGTGGAAGTGAACAATTGTCTGATGTCAGTCCTTCTCTGTTACTAGTCATGTCTTGTTGAATCACTGAAATAGCTGTCACTAGAAAGGTAGGGGTGGAAGGGTGCCGGGAGCCAGCGAGGGGGGATCAAGCCTCAGAAGGGACCTTCAGTTGCATTCCAAAGCCCTTGTCTTACAGAGGAGGCCGACAGATTTCACACAGTGTGACATGGGCCAGCTTGAAGTCAAGTTCTCCTGATGTGTGTTCAGTTCTCTTTCCTTGTAGATTTGCTTTTAAACTTTATGACATTATATTTTTATAAGGAGAAAAAGACATTGATGAATGGATTTGGAGTCTTACAGAAATGATATGCATATAGAGAAGAGCATTATTGAGTCATTTACATTTTACATCTTCCAGTTATCTGCATGTGTGGTGACTGATTTCCAAACCAAAATTTAGATCATGTGGTCAAAGAATTATGAGTTATTTTACTTGTGTATTTATTAATTAAAAACAAGTTTTTTTTTGGCTGCATGTAAAACTTCCCCAACCAGGGGGACTAAGGATCAAATCTGTGCCTCCTGCAGTGGAAGCACAGTCTTAACCACTGAACCACCAGGGAAGTCCTTGAATTTATTTTTAACAAAGGTTTAAAAAGAAAATCATGTTTAGATATTTAGTGATTTATTTATTGAAGAAATACTGTTTTAAGGTTTCTACATGACTTTTCTCCCTTAGTTTTCCCCCACAATCTTGTTATGTAAGTATTAAGAATATGTTTGTTCTACAGATGAGGAAAACAAGGCTTAGAGAAGTTACTAGACTTAACCATGGTCAAAGCTTATAAATGACATGTCTTTCTGACTCACAAATCTGTTAGTATAGTCACTTATATCATTCTATTTCCCATTCTATTTCATGTTTGTATATACATTAGATATAATTTGGGACTTAGTTGATTTACTGAAAATAACAGGACTACATGAAATCAGTTAAGTCTGGGGTATGAGGTCACCATCCCTATGACTGAAAGTATTTGATCATTTGTCCTGATAACTGGCATCTGGTGGCAGGTCCCCCAAAGTCAAGTTTAGCTACCTTTTAGTGGGAAATCTTGATGCCATTTAGTTCTGTCATAAATTAACTGACTCAGATTGACATTTGAGCTTTCCATTGTTCAGACTCTCATATCCAAGCCAGAGTCTCCTTTGATGAGTAATGAATTCATGGGAGAGAAAGGGCTTCCCTGGTAGTTCAGCTGGTTAAGAATCTGTCTTCAACGCAGGAGACCCTGGTTTGATTCCTGGGTCAGGAGGATCCCCTGGAGAAAGGATAGGCGACCCACTCCAGTATTCTTGGGCTTCCCTGGTGGCTTAGACAGTAAAGAATCCACCTGCAATGCCAGAGACCTGAATTTGATCCCTGGGTTGGGAAGATCCCCTGGAGGAGGGCATGGCAACCTACTCCAGTATTCTTGGCTGAAGAATTCCCATGGACAGACGAGTCTGGCAGGCTACAGTCCATGGGGTCACAAAGAGTCAGACACAATTGAGAGACTAAGCACAGCACACACTGGGGAGAAAAGGTAAAGGAGATGGGTTATAGGGTTAACTTATTTCACAGTTCTGCTTATGAGTTTGGGACTATGTCCCTCTTAAGGTCCTAACTTTCTCTCATCAAAGCCCTGGTAACTTAATTATTAAAATGCACTCACTCACCCTTCAAAAGACAGAAGTTTCATCACATTACTTGTAGGCTGTCTCTACTTGGTGACTGAATGTCTGGGCTGTGTCATAACAAGGCCAATTAAAAAGAAAAAAAGTGCACAAAGTCAAGGCACACCCCCCCTCTGAATCAGGTTCATATCCCTCTCAGGATTTGTAAATCCTCTGCTCTTCTGGAGCTCACAGCCGCTCCTCTGGAGCCAGTTGTGCAGTTTTATTGCCAGCACTGACCTCATGATGTCACTGGGTCATCAGAGAAGGTGGTATGGGGTTAAGAAAGGCTAGCTCCTAAGAAGCTGGCCCAAGGCTCAGAAGGGCGGGGGCATCCTAGAAACAGCCCTAAGGAGCCAGGGAAAGGAGCCATGGAGGTATTCTAAGGCAGGATTTCTACCACCTGCAGCGAGAAGACCCATCTTGCTTTACTTGGGCAGGTGGACATGGTGGTTATCACTCAGCCAGCTCTTTGCACCTGAGCATGAGATCTGGGTCCAAAGCTATTGGAAAAAAGAGACCCAAACAAACATAGGAGCAGTTCTGCTGGACAGTAGACTGTTAAAACAATACTTAACCAATGTCGATTCCCATTTTGCTGAATGAAGCCTGTAGATCTCCTTGGTATACATATCATGGAGCCTGGACAGATAGTCTGGTTCTAACAATGCTGGGAAATTTATTTGTCTTAGGGCCTTGTTTATCATTATCAAGTCAGCTTTTTTTTTTTTTTTTAAGATTTCTTTTAAAATAATAAATACTAATACTAGGGAGTTTGAAATTCTGGAGGGCTAGGGAAGAAATGGTTGTCTTGACTAGGAGCATTATTAGTAAAATGATTGTCTATGGAAAAGGCCCTGGATCGAGAGTCTGAACACTGAATTCTCAAGTCTGGCTCAGCATTTATTTGTAGGGGGCCACTGGACAGATCTTTTAGCCACTGTGGCTCAATTTCCTTTCCAAAAAGTGAGGTTTAGGCTAGCTAATTCTTTGAATTACATGTTGCTTGAAGATACCAAGCATCGATTTCTTTAGCCTCTTTATGATGTAATTAAATAACCCTTTCCAGCTCTTGAGACCAGTGGGAAACACTCTCTGAAAATATGTATTTATCCAGCCCCTAACTCACTGAATCATTACAAGCTAGACTCCAGGGGTCACTGGGAGCCATGTTTTCAGATTAGCATTGATATAGAGATCCAGAGGCTGACAGGAATTAGGGTGAGAGTAACAACATATAGTAAATCAGGCTGGAAGCCAGTTTGAATCATTTTTGATAATATCAATAGAAGGACCTTTCCCAAACACCTTAGTTAATCCTCATGATATTTTCATCTATGGATAGTTTTTATTTATTTAATAAGTGAAACCTGGCTAAAGTTTGTTGAAAACAGAATTTGTTTGAAATATTTTCTATTCTTAATATCATCCCCTAAACAACAACTGAAAATCTACATGTGATATAGACTGAGAAGGGGAGAGCTTTTGGTGACTACTACCTTTATTTGCAAACATATTAGAATGTCTTCAAGTTAGAAAACAAAATCAAAGCAAGATAAGACCAAAGAAAACCAAGTAAAAATAACAACAAAGTACTTTAACTTTGCCTGTTCCCAATACCACTGGTCCCTGGTAGGCTTCTCTGATGGTTCAGATGGTAAACAGTATGCCTGAAGTGCGGAGACCTGGGTTCAATCGCTGGGTCAGGAAGATCCGCTAGAGAAGGGATAGACTACCACTTCAGTGTTCTCGAGCTTCACTGGTGGCTCAGATGGTAAAGAGTCTGCTTGCAGTGCAGGAGACCTGGGTTTGATCCTTGGGTTGGGAAGATCCCTTGGAGAAGGGAATGGCAACCGACTCTAGTATTCTTGCCTGGAGAATCCCATGGACAGAAGAGCCTGATGGGCTACAGTCTATGGGATTGGAAAAAGTTGTACACGACTGAGCGACTCATGCATACTGCTGCTCAGTTTCTCGCCTTTGCTTCCACTTGCTCTTTCAAAAGAATAGATGTTAAATGTTACGTTTCTTTCAGTCTTGTTGTGCTTCCAGGGAGATTTCAGGTCTGCCCCCAGGACTGACTGCTGCCACTACTGGGCTATTTCATTTCTGCAGCTCCCTTTCTCTTGTTCACAGTTAGTCCTTGTCCTACTTGCTCTCTCTAAAGCCTCCTACATTATTGAGAAAATTGCCTCTTTAAACCTCTTCCTTCATACAACTTTCAAGGCTTTAAAACCAGTTATTATTACTAAAAACATAATCTTGTTTCATTTTAGAAAATTTAGTAACTGAAAAACAAGCAAAAAGATATATAGAAATTACCCATAAACCGTGGACCCAAAGAGAGCTGTTATTAAAATGTTAGTGCATTTTCTGGCATTCATGGAGAGAAGGGAGTGAGGAGAAAACAGTGCACGATGAGGCCAGACAGAGGGTTACCAGACACACTAAGACTTGTAGCCAATGCTAGAGAGTTGAAATTTTATTCTAAGTACAATGAGAAAATGGGGACGAATTTCAATAGGATGTGTGTTTTAGGAAGAATACTATGACTAGCATGTGGAGACCAGACTAAGGGCAAGAGACAAGTTAAACAACCATGTAGGAAATAGTTTGTGCTGTTCTCAGTACCTCATCTCCATCTTCTGGAGTACTCTCCTTTCTCCCTACATCCATTCAAACTCTACTTCTCCTTCAAACAACTTGAAGTATCTAGCTATTCAAACCTTTCTTGAGTTCCCTCTCCTTCAAAGTTCTACACAGTTATGCGGCCACATTTTACCAGCTGTGAATACAATCCACAGTTGCTCTGAACCAGGGCAGTCTTTTGGAGCTGGACACAAAGCTTTTCATTCTTCAGTTTCTCATTGTTCTTATTTGTATTATCTCTTAAAGGATTTTTATCAGACCTGATAAACTGATTTAAAATGTACATGAAACAGACCCTAATACCTCTTGCAAGACAATAACTTTTTAAAAACTTCAAACCTGTACAAAAGTGGCAGGAATAGTATACTGAGCTCCTGAATGCCACCAGCCAAACTTCGCAGTAATCAACTTAAGGAAAGTCTTGGTTCTTTTATACTTTCAACTACTGCATCCTACCTCAGCCTCAGACATCTTATGTGGCTCACTGCATTGTAATCAGTTCAGTTCAATTGCTCAGTCATGTACAACTGTTTGTGACCCCAGGGACTGCAGCACTCCAGGCTTTCCTGTCCAACACCAACTCCCAGAACTCACTCAAACTCATGTCTATTGAGATGGTGATGCCATCCAACCATCTTGTCCTCTGTCATCCCCATCTCCTCCTGCCTTCAATCTTTCCCAGCATCAGGGTCTTTTCCAGTGAGTCAGTTCTTCACATCAGGTGGCCAAAGTATTGGAGCTTCAGCTTCAGCATCAGTTCTTCCAATGAATATTCAGGACTGGTTTCCTTTAGGATGGACTAGTTTGATCTCCTTGCAGTCCAAGGGACTCTCAAGAGTCTTCTTCAACACTACAGTTCAAAAGCATTGATTCTTTGGTGTTCAGTGGTCCTTATGGTCCAACACTCACATCCATACATGACTACTGGAAAAACCATAACTTTGACTATACAGATCTTTGTTGGCAAAGTAATGTCTCTGCATTGTAAGAGACAAAATAAATTAACCCTAAAGGATGCATTTTAAGAAGGAATTACTGGTAATTTATCATATAGTTGGGGAAGAACAATTTCCACAGGTGCCTTTTGAGCAATCATGTAGCATTAAAGAATTTAGTTCTTGCATTGAGTGTCTAGGACACTCAATGTTTCTACAAACACACACATATACACATAAAGGAAGATGAAACACATAATAGCTTTGGGAAGGAAAATGTTGCCATATAATCTAGCACAATTTTCTGGGGGATTTAAAATAGCATGTTAAATAGAGATCAAACTACTCTTTTAGGAGAGAAGCCTGGTAAAGGAAAGTGTGCCAAGCAGAATGACCTTCCATCATCCACCTTCAAAGACATTTGAAGTCAGGAAATGTGCTGGAAGAATTAGCTTCCTAAAGAACCCCTGAATCCATAAAACTTAGAGTGATGCTGCACAATTGTACTAGAGAAAATGATCTTTTTTATTTTTTTAGGCAACATAATTAGATGATGACAGTAACTTGGAAAACCCCATGGACAGAAGAGCCTGGTGGGCTGCAGTCCATGGGGTCACTAAGAGTCCGGCACAACTGAGCGACTTCACTCTCACTTTTCACTTTCATGCATTGGAGAAAGAAATGGAAACCCACTCCAGTGTTCTTGCCTGGAGAATCCCAGGGACGGGGGAGCCTGGTGGGCTGTTGTCTATGGAGTCGCACAGAGTCAGACACGACTGAAGTGACTTAGCAGCAGCAGCAACATGTAGCAGTTTTATGAAACAATAATCCAGTTCCCAAATGGGTAAACTATACATCTGATGTCCAAGTCATCTATCCCAATGAAGGATCCTGATTATTGATGGGGGATGCCCAGGATTGCCCTTTATAATGATTTTGCTACAAAGGCCCATCTAGTCAAAGCTATGGTTTTTCCAGTAGCCATGTATGGATGTGAGAGTTGGACTATAAAGAAAGCTGAGCACTGAAGAATTGATGCTTTTGAACTGTGGTGTTGGAGAAGACTATTGAGGGTCCCTTGGACTGCAAGGAGATCCAACCAGTCCATCCTAAAGGAGATTGGTCCTGGGTGTTCATTGGTAGGACTGATGTTGAAGCTGAAACTCCAATACTTTGGCCACCTGATGTGAAGAGCTGACTCATTTGAAAAGACCCTGCTGCTGGGAAAGATTGAGGGCAGGAGGAGAAGGGGACGACAGAGGATGAGATGGTTGGATGGCATCACTGACTCAATAGACATGGGTTTGGGTGGACTTCGGGAGTTGGTGATGGACAAGAAGGCCTGGCGTGCTGTGGTTCATGGGGTTGCAAAGAGTCGGACATGACTGAGCGACTGAACTGAACTGAAAGGTGAAAGTGAAGTTGCTCAATCGTGTCCGACTCTTTGAGACCCCATGGACTATAGCCTACCAGGCTCCTCCCTCCATGGGATTCTCCAGGCAAGAGTACTGGAGTTGGTTGCCATTTCCTTCAGTTTAAATAAGTCTAAGACATTCAGTGTAGATTCTTGTCCTGAATAGGGAAGCTGAAGCTTTAAATCTGGGAGGAAGATGAAGGTGAGTGGAGGTTGGCTGGGGAATGTGTCTGGAGTGAGCATGGTGGGTGGTGAGACTTTGCAGGGGAAGAAGGTGGATGGAGTGGGTGAATTCAGTAAAGTTAGAGCTTCAGAAAAAAAACCAGACCACAGTTCCTTACAATAAACAGTTCTTTGTTCAGAAAACAAGAAACTATTTTCCAAAAAAACAAAGAAGACAAGAAAGAAGTATTAGTTTTGGGTCTCCAACAACCATATACCAGTGTTTTTACAGGTCTTATCTCATTTAATCCTCACTGCAACCCTAAGAAGTATGGATTACCCTTCCTATTCTATAATCAAGGAAAATGAGGCTCAGAGAAGATAAGTCATTTGCCTGGTAACACAGAACTCATGGGTTAAAGCCAGGATTCAAGGTTTCTCCTTCCACCACTATAGTTTGTCTCACCAGGAGAATTAGAAGAAAGAGCCACCACTGAAACCTGACCTGGTACTGGATGAACTGGAAAACTCAGCAGTGGCCACAGGACTGGAAAAGATCAGTTTTCATTCCAATATCAAAGAAAGGCAATGACGAAAATGTTTAAACTAGTGCACAATTGTACTCATCTCACATGCTAGCAAAGTAATACTCAATATTCTCCAAGCGAGGCTTCAACAGTACGTGAACCAAGAACTTCCAGATGTTCAAGCTGGTTTTAGAAAAGGCAGAGGAACCAGAGATCAAATTTCCAGCATCCATTGGATCGTTGGAAAAGCAAGAGAGTTCCAGAAGAACACCTACTTCTGCTTCAATGACTACCCTAAAGCTTTTGACTATATGGATCACAATAAACTGTTGAAAATTCTTAAAGAGATAGGAATACCGGATCATCTTACCTGCCTCCTAAGAAATCTGTATACAGGTCAAGAAGCAATAGGTAGAACTGCACATGGAACAACAGACTTGTTCCAAATTGGGAAAGGAGTGTGTCAAGGCTGTATATTGTCACCCTGCTTATTTAACTTATATGCAGAGTACGTCATGCGAAATGCTGGACTGGATGAAGCATAAGGCGGAATCAAGATTGCCAGGAGAAGTATAAATAATATCAGATATGCAGATGACAACACTCTTAAGGCATAAAGTGAAGAGGAACTAAAGAGCCTCTCAATGAAAGTGAAAGAGGAGAGTGAAAAGGCTGGGTTAAAACTCAACATTCAAAAAATGAAGATCATGGCACTCCGTCCCATTACTTCATGGCAAATAGATGGGGAAACAATGGAGGCAGTGACAGACTTTATTTTCTTGGACTCCAAAATGACTGCAGATGGTGACTGCAGCCATGAAATTAAAAAATGCTTGCTCCTTGGAAGAAAAGCTATGACCAACCTAGACAGCATGTTCAAAAGCAGAGACATTACTTTGCTGACAAATGTCCGTCTAGTTAAAGCTATGGTTTTTCCAGTAGTCATGTATGGATTGAGAGTTGGACCATAAAGAAAGTTGAGCACCAAAGAATTGATGCTTTTTAACTGTGGTGTTGGAGAAGACTTGAGAGTCCCCTGTAATGCAAGAAGATCCAGCCAGTCAATTCTAAAGTAAATCAATCCTGAATATTCATTGGAAGGACTGATGCTGAAGCTGAAGCTCCAATACTTTGGCCACCTGATGCAAAGAACTGACTCATTGGAAAAGACCCTGATGCTGGGTAAGATTGAAGGCAGGAAGAGAAGGGGATGACAGAGGACAAGATGGTTGGATGGCATAACCGACTCTATAAACATGAGTTTGAGTGAGCTCTGGGATTTGATGATGGACAGGGAAGCCTGGCATCCTGCAGTCCATGGGGTTGCAAAGTGTCGGACACAACTGAGCGACTGAACTGAACTGACTGGATGGATGCTCTCCAGGGTCCACTTAGTGGTTCCTGAGCACAAAATGTTCTTATACTCTGGGCCATAAAGAAAGAATGCTGAACACATTTTCTCCTAATGGGATCTTTGGAGCCAGGAAGGCAGCCTCCTGTTCTTCACAGAGCTCACATCTGTCCTTTTCCATGGCCATTTGATTTTACAAAGTGCTTATTTTAGGCTGTCAAACACACAGCAAATTGCCAGACATATGATAAGACATCAATAAATACTGTGCAGTAAATATACAAATGAACAGGAACATCACCTATACATGTATCCCTGCACAACCAGGAATATTTTACTGTATTGCCATATCCCTTTTAGGATTAAGTTCAGATAGTCACTCGTCTTTACTTCTCAATTCTTAAGACAACAGCTTTTTTTTTTTTTTTCAATTTCCATCTTCCTAGAGCAACTATTGTTCATATCATTCGTGTTACTGAGAACTCACGTGTTGTAGTTTTTGCTCTTGGTTTGGTATAATATGTAAGAATCTTGCCTCTCCTTGTAGGGTAAAGCAACTTAAGGCTATGGACTGCATCTTTGTATTCTTGTGTCCCCCATGGCACCTACCATGGCATTCCATTAGAAGGTGTCTAGTGAGTCTTAGTTGACTTGACGAGTCTAGACAAAGTTGAGGAATCAGAAGACATAGTAGTTAAGATCATGGGCTTCGGAGGGAAACAAAACTGTACAAGAAATATAAGTCTGCTAGTTGCTAGCCTTGAAAAAAAGTTTTTCTTCTGAATGTCGCCTTCCTCCTCTGTGGATATGCATGCTTATATGCATGCTTATATGTTGGATGTTAAGGTTAAATGAAATAGCATGGCAACTTGGCCTATACTTGATGCACTAATTAGTGGTAGGAAATAGGAAAAGGAGAATGTAGGTGGCAGAGAGCTGGCCCCAGCTTTCTTACAACAGAAAGGGGTATGGCTATGGAGGAGAGGGTATGGGGAGATACTAACTCAGTCCAGTAGTGCTAATGCCCAGATGTGTGGATCACTTGCAGAGGCAACTGGTCCTAGAGAGTATAGACAGCCATTGCAATTGACTCTACTCCTGTGACTTTGAGATGCTGTTAGGTACCTCTGTCTTCTCTCCCTCATTTGGGGATAACAGGTCAGACATACACCTGGTACATCTGTGCTGCTTTCAAGTCTCTGAGAAACTACAACTAATTCTTCCTCAAGATTAAGAAATCTCTTCTGAAAATATCCATTCACCCCCAAAGAAAGAAGGACACTGGGCAACAGGGAAAAAAAGGAAATCAGTACTTATTGAGTGCCTCCCATATACCAAAAACTTATTGAAAATGTACTGTACTTCATTTTGTGAACAGAAGTGGGATGTTCTAGTCTGAAAAAGTAGGTAATAGAGGTATAAATATTATGTTTAATGCCAGGTAGATAATTACTATGAAGTGGAAAATAAAGTCAGGTTGGGAAATAGTGGGGTCTCTTTCCAGATGGCTCAATGGGCAAAAAATCCACCTGCAATTCAGGAAACCCAGGTTTGATCCCTGTTTTGGGAAGATACCCTGGAGAAGGAAATGGCAACTCTTTCCAGTATTCTTGTCTGGAGAGCCCCATGGACTGAGGAGCCTGGTGGGCTATACCTAAGGGATTGCAAAGAGTTGGACAGGACTGAAGTGACTGAGCACACATGCATGAAAGGGTAAGTGATAAAAGTACTGCTATAGATAACATGGTCTGAGAAGGCCTCTTTGATAAGGTGGCATTTGCTCAGAGACATGAGGTCCTGAGGGAGTGAGTTGCACCAGTATCCAGAGAAAGGACATTCCAGTTGGAGACAGAAAATCCTCTGAAGCATTAAATGTGGATGTTGTAGTCAAGGAACTACAAGAAAGCAAATCTCATTGAATCTGCATGATCGAGGAAGAGAATGACAGGAGATGGGGTGGAAAGGTACCCAGGGACCAGATTATATAGGACTTTGTATTACCCTCACTCCCAGGTGAAAGCATTAGAGGGTCCTGAACACCACAGTTACAAGTAAGCAAATCATGTTAACAAACACATAGGCCTCTATTCCTTGTGATTCAGTGCTCAGTGTTGACACAGAGCAACTCAGACACTAAACATCCACCCTTGTGACTAACACAATTGAGGCTTGAGAGGAACACTTGCCCTATGTCCTCAAAGCAAAAGGTCACTGCATCCAGAAGCTGTAGAGCTTTGATTGAAGGTTGTACTGTTGCTGACCTTGGAAATAGACACTGATTTGGAGTTTGGAAAAGATTTGAGTAAATGAAGTATTTGAATAAAAGACAAATTGATTTGATCAATTCTTCCTCCAAGATATCTCAGATATCAAAATTTTTTGCATAATGAAGTGCAAAATTATTTCCTAGCAGTGTCAAGCATCTATTTTCTTGCTTCATATTCCAAAATGTGCTTCTGAAAGTACTCATGAATACAATTGCATATGATTGCTGAAGAATGTTTTGCAATGTAAAAAATTTCTATAATTCTTACATTGTATATATATATATATTTACAAATATTAGTGGTACAAAGTATGAAATGTGATGTGATACTGAATCTTTACATTGGCAACTAGATGAACCTTCAGTCTAGAATTACAAATAGTTTTGCTTTTATAAAATATTTAATAAGATTTCATTAAATTTTCAAATGTAAATAAATTTCAGCCTTATTTAAATAATTTAATTTAAAATATTGACATTCATTAATATAAATAACCTTTGCCTTTTAATGCTAGTAGATAATTTGGAATATTTTAGAATAAAAATAGCATTTTTGTAAACAGAATAATTTTAAGCATTTTGATTTTAAGTTTATATTAACTAAAATTTTTCATGAAAGTTTAATAAAATATATACTTTGAATAAAATTATGTTTTAGTACTTAAGATCATTTCTGTTAATAGAATACACATTTTTGTTAATAGAATGCAAACTATATGAAAATCTTGATTGTAATAATACAATTATTAATTTTGCTGAAATTAAGATGAGAAAATATTTATAGATTACAGTTTTTCAATTATTTACATATTTATTTACTATTTGTTCTATATAACAAGTCCATCAAGAAAACACCCAAAATGCATAATAATAGAGTGAACAGTTTCTGATATTTTGCCAATTTTCAGATATTTAAAAACCATAGATTTATATTTTTAGTCATTTAAAAATAGATTTATACTTTTTTTAGGTTTCATTATTCATATATTTATGAAGTAGATAAGCAGAAAATTTCAGTTTGTTATCTTGATTTAAAATTTAAAAAATTTAGAACATGGTATGTGAACATTCCTTTGAACTCTTGCCCTGGACCCTGCAAAAGTTAGAAGAGGCAGACCTACAAGCTGTGGTTCAAAATGCATTTTACTGTGTGTGGTGGACAGTCGGAGAGTTTCTAGCAGGGAGGAGATATGACTTGACTTATGTTCTTAAAATGGTTGCTCGGTCTGCTGGTGGAGAACACTTGAAACTGAGGGCCATGGTTACTACAGGGAACTGCCGAGGTTCAGGCAGGTTGGTGAGATCAGGGCGATGGAGATAGAATTGGTGAGAAATGGTCTGAATCTCTTTTTTAAGGTAAAGCCAAGAAGATTTGCTTATGGATTGGTATAGAATGTGAGGGTAAAGATTCAGGAATGACTTTCAGGTTTTTGACCTGAACAACTGGCAAGTGACAGCCAGTTTGTGGTAAAGAGTGGTAAAGAGTAAAGAACTCTTTACTTCTTGCCTCTGAGGGTTGTTGTGAGGATTATTTAACTGAAATGCCATATGTAAAATGTCTAGCATGGTGTCTGGTGCATGGTGATTGCTCAATACATGGTAGTTGTGAGTATTTTATTATTGTATTCTCATTTGTTTATCCCCAGAGTCAAGTCAGATGCTGATTTTATAATTTTTTGGAGGGGGCAGGAAAAGAAATTGATCAAGAAGTTGAATGACTTGGTCAAGGTCATACAGATAATGAATTAATAAAAGATAGAAGGAAATGGCAACCCACTCCAGTGTTGCCTGGAGAATCCCAGGGATGGGGGAGCCTGGTGGGCTGCCGTCTATGGGGTTGCACAGAGTCGGACACGACTGAAGCGACTTAGCAGCAGCTTAGAACTAGAGATTTCTCTCTGAGAGGAGAATGCAGAAAACCTTTGATGGCAGCTAGACCAGGATGAGAATTGGTGAACTGCGAGTTTGGAACCAAAACTTTGTTTATGGAAAAGGAGCATGTAAAAATGCCTTTTCATGGAGGCATGCCCCTTGAACTCTAGTCCAAGCCTCTTCCCCTGTCCCAGGCTAAAAGGAGTTGTTGCTTGTCTATTGGAGGCTTTGGCTTATGTGAGGAAAAGACCCCAGATCTGGGCATGGTGCCTGATCTTAGCTTGGTGGTTTTGAAATTATGGCTTCTTATATCTTTTCAATCTTATTTTATGAATCCTGTTGAGGGAACTTGTTCACAGTTTTCTGCTTGGTTTCCCTGTGTAATCAACAGCAGACTCATGCAAACAAGTCAGTACCAAAAGTTTTTCTTTAAACACTAGAATGCAGGGATTTTGATGGAGTTAGGATGCACCTCCCCGTTTTCTTCTTCTCACTATAAAACTATAAAAGACAGAGATGACCAGCATTAAGGAGATGGAGTAAGTCCTTTTCAAAATTGTCCCTCAAACTGAACTCCAGAAATGAAAGTCTCACGTCTCAGTCTTGACCTCATGGGCTTGAGAAGACTATTCCAATGCTTAAAGTACAGGAGAACAAGGCAGGAAGATGGCTTGGGAAGAGTAGGAATGGATTGGGACAAAATAGTGAGGAAAACCTCTGATAGATGGTCTCTCACCTTCAGTGAATTTACAAATTTCCTGCCTCAGTTTCTTCACACGGGAAGTTCTTGCAAGAATCAATGAGTTATTTCCTAAATATTATTCTTAAATAATTTATACATTGTTTAGAAGGGAAACAAACCATCCTTGCTTTATCCAACACCACCCCACTCCAAACTACTCTAGTTTCTCTTTTGCCATTCTTTGCTTTAATAGTGGTGAGATTCAAGAAACTAATATTTGATGTAGACTCTGTAAAATATTTTCCATTTGTTTTTGGATTTTTAGAACACCAAATAGAATTAAACACAAAAGAGTCAGTATTTCTGAGAAGGGAATAATTTGCCCTACCAGAGTTTCCAGGAGGTAAGGGGAAAAATGCTTTTTAGCCACTTGCAATGTCTAGCAAAAGGTCTACTCTTAGAGTCTTGCTCTCAATGAGCCAGGTCAAGATGGTGTTGTGTCTTGTCTAGGTAAACGGCAGTCCCTGTCCGGTTAGATTTGTTGTTCAGTGGCTCAGTCATGTCTGACTCTTTGTGACCCAGTGGACTGCAGCAGGCTAGGCTTCCCTGTTCTTCATTGTCTCCTGGAGTTTGTTAAAACTCATGTTCATTGAGTCGATGATGCCGTCCAACTATCTCATCCTCTGTTGCTGTCTTCTCCTACTGCCCTTAATCTTTCTCAACATCAGGGTCTTTTCCAATGAGTCAGCTCTTCCCATCAAGTGGCCAAAGTATTGGAGCTTCAGCTTCAAAATCAGTACTTCAAATATTCAGGGTTGATTTCCTTTAGGATTGTCTGGTTTGATCCCCTTGCAGTCTGTGGGACTCTTGAGCATTTTCTCCAGCACCACAGTTAGAAAGCATCAATTCTTTGGCTCTCAGCCTTCTTTATGGCCCAACTGTCACATCGTACATGACTACTGCAAAAACCATAGCTTTGACCATACGGACTTTTTTTGGCAAAGTGATGTCTCTACCTTTTTTTAGTACAATTAGATATTTCACTTTAAATAAAAATGCTGGAGCTTCACATTTGCTTTCTAAAGCCCCAGTGAGTGTGATTGCTTTCTGGGGACATAAGATGGGGCTAAAAACTCTCCAAAGCTGCTATTCTAGGTGTCTAAACTCACTAGCTAAGATCACAGCAGGGACCGCAGACATCACACCTGGAATCTGGAATGAGCGTTATAAAATTGGCAAGGCTGAAAAGGCATTAGTAAACATTATTAAGAATTCCTTGCAGGCAATTAGACTCCAACAATATCTTGGAGAGGGTGTTTTTTCTTTTCTTTCTTCCTTTTTTTTTTCATCTTTATTTCTATCTTGCTAATGAGAGAGTAATGAGCCACATACTTGTTACCTAGAAGGAATATCCCAGCAAAGCTTCAGCGAACTTAAAAACAGTATTTACAAACTGATTATTGTTCGCATTCATTATAATTTTCAAATTAGAAGGAATTGTAATAGAGAGAGCCAGGAAATGAGCTGTCCCTCATTCAGAGGTTTCATGGGCCCTTAAACAGTGAAAATGCTAAGATTTCTGCCACTGAAGAACTGGCCATGGGAGATACTCTTGGACTCTGTAAAAGAATGTGTTCCACAGCTCTGGGTTTGTTTATTCTCCTTGTTTGTTTTCTATGATGTGGTTGTCTTAAGTCACATTCAAGGAAGTGATATCTAGTATGTAGGCTCAAAGATTTGTTTTCTATTGAAAGCACACTCAGATATTTCACATACTCTTCACAAACTTACACCACATCATCCTTACTTCTGTTTACTTATTCATTTCTTTCTTTAACTCCTTCTACCAAAGAGGAAGAAATTTCCATTAAGAGGACCAAGCTCTTGACCTTAGCTGAAACACTCCCCCACTTGCCTGCAGGTCTTATGCTTCCCATTGACTTGCAGGGACGGGGAGACAAACATGCCAACCTAGAGATCTGGCCTCTCTGCAGAGGCTCTGTCTCAAGTCCAAGGATCATTTAGAAGGGCTAGGAAAAGATGAGCTTCATGTCCTTTTATTCTTCCATGCTCTTTAATTTCACATGTGTAGTTTTTCCTTTGGCTGCTATAGCTAAGCTAGAGAACTACAGCTTTGCCATCCATGATCACTCTCCCCTGCACTTTGGTTTGATTTATGTATTCTTACTCTTTTTGTTTTGATTTAGCATCTGTGTGTACTTCTTAACTACCTGTAATGGTCAGTCTGGGCTAAGTAATTTACTTTCATTATTTTATTTGATATTCATGACAACTTAAGAAATAGATGCTTAGAGAAGTCAAAAAAATTGATGAAGCAAGGATTTTTAACCTAGGAGATCAGACTTCAGAACACTTGCTTATGTCAATTGAATTGAAGTAAACACTCTTAAATGCAAATACTGTATGTCATTCCTCTAACATGAGTGACTTTGTTATCTTCCAACACTTAAGGAATGTACTGATGGGCAGAAGGAGTACTGAAATGGGCACTAGGGTCTAAAATGGAAGACACTGGTTTCTAAATATCTGGAAAGAAGATCAGCCCTGTTGAGCAAAAATAAATGACAATGGGTTTCTCTTTTATGTGGAAGACCAAGTTGCATTCAGTTGCCTTCTTTCAGGTGTACTAAGGTGCCTTCTTGTTCCATGGTCTTTGATAGTAGCTGTGCTTCCTTCATTGGAGATCAGGAAACTGATATTTCATAGGACCTTCAACCAAGTCACCAGCTGACACAGAGAGTATGCATAGGTTATTCTATATGTGGTTCCCCACTGAAAATATGCTTGACCTGGGAGTCAGGACAGGACACTGTTGGAGATTACAGGAAACTCCTGGTGAATCCAGAAGAATTGGAAAGCCTTCTTTCATTTCAGAGCATAAAAATTCTCTCATATTGGGGAATAGCATACTGCGGCTGCTGCTAAGTCGCTCCGGTTGTGTCCGACTCTTAGTGACCCCATGGACTGCAGCCTACCAGGTTCCTCCATCCATGGGATTTGCCAGGCAAGAGTACTGGATTGGGTTGCCATTGCCTTCTCCAGCATACTAACTAAGAACATAACGTTTTGGAAACATATATAAGATCTGATTTAAACCTTTACTTTGCCCCTTAATGTATGATTTTAGGCACATTCTTGACCTTGGTTCATCCACCCATTAAATGGAAACAAAAATTACAGAAATCTCACAGAAATATTGTGAGTATTAAATGAGATACTACATGTAAGATGATTAACTCAGTGCAATAAATATGGTAAATGTTCAAGTAGTATAGCTATGACTATGTGACTGTTTCCCATGGACATAATAGAAATTTTTTGTTGCTGATACAGGAATATGATAAGAAAGGCAATTTCAGGCTTCAAAAGAGTGCATATGAGGCCAATTTGAAAGGCAGTGGGACTCAATGGGAGGGACATAGGGACAAGTGAGAGACTTAGAGGATGCTGGGAGAGAGGATGCTTCATAAAGAATTTCTGTCAGCAAGATAGTACCTCACCTCTGGCTCTAGCACAGAAATGGCCTCAAGTCATTTCCCAATTTGAAAGGAGATGGGAGTGGGGGCACCAGGCATATCTGCAGTATTTTATAAACCATAACAAACTATACAAATGTGAAGTCTTACTTTACTGTGCATGTGTGTGTAATGCCCACCTCTATTTAGGAAGTCTGAAATTCAGGTGACTATAAGTAACAAGTCAGAAATCAGACAGAAGCAGAGATTAATACATCACACACACACACACACACACATATGCACACACAGAGTAAAATAATACTTCATATTTGTGTGGTTTGTAGGTGATATTCATTACCAGTCTGCAGAGCGTGACAGTTCATGAGTCATTATTTGGGTAAGTAGACACCTGGCAGGCTGGAGAGAAATCCAGGCCTTTTTGGTACTAGTTGTTCAGTTGCTCAGTTGTGTCTGACTCTTTGCGTCCCCATGGACTGCAGCATGCCAGGCTTCCCTGTCTTCCACCATCTCTTGGAGCTTGCTCAAACTCATATCCATTGAGCCAATGATGCCATATAACCATCTTGTCCTCTGTCATCCCCTTCTCCTCCTGCCCTCAATCTTTCCCAACAACAGGGTCTTTTCTAATGAGTCACATCAGGTAGCAAAGTACTGGGGCTTCAGCTTCAGCATCAGTCCTTCCAATGAATATTCAGGATTGATTTCCTTTAGGATTGATTGGTTTGATCTCCATGCAGTCCAAGGGATTCTCAAGAGTCTTCTCCAACACCACAGTTTAAAAGCATCAATTCTTTGGTGCTCAGCCTTCTTTATAGTCCAACTCTTACATCCATACATGACCATTGGAAAAACCATAGTTTTGACTAGACAGATTTTGTTGGCAAAGTAGTGTCTCTGCTTTTGAATGTGCTGTCTAGGTTGGTCAGAGCTTTTCTTCCAAGGAGCAAGTGTCTTTTGATTTCATGGCTGCAGGCACCATCTGCAGTGATTTTCAGTTCAGTTCAGTTCAGTTGCTCAGTCGTGTCTGACTCTGCTACCCCATGGGCTACAGCAGCCAGGCTTCCCTGTCCATCACCAACTCCCAGAACTTACTCAAACTCATGTCCATTGAGTTGATGATGCCATCCAACCATCTCATCCTCTGTTGTCCCCTTCTCCTCCCACCTTCAATCTTTCCCAGCATCAGGGTCTTTTCAAATGAGTCAGTTCTTCACATCAGATGGCCAAAGTATTGAAGTTTCATCTTCAGCATCAGTTCTTCCAATGAATATTCAGAACTGATTTCCTGTAGGATGGACTGGTTGGATCTCCTTGCTGTCCAAGGGCTCTCAAGAGTCTTCTCCAACACCATAGTTTAAAAGCATCAATTCTTCAGTGCTCAGCTTTCTTTATAGTCACCCTACTAAATTAAATTATATGCAGAGTACATCATGTGAAATGCCAGACTGGATGATGCACAGGCTGGAATCAAGACTGCTGGGAAAAATATCAGTAACCTCAGATATGCAGATGACACCACCCTTAATGGCAGAAAGCAAAGAGGAACTAAAGAGCCTCTCTATGAAAGTGAAAGAGGAGAGTGAAAAAGCTGGCTCAAATCTCAACATTCAAAAACGAAGATCATGGCATCCGGTCCCATCACTTCATGGCAAATACGTGGGGAAACAATGGCAACAGTAACAAACTACTTTCTTGCAGTGATTTTAGAGCCCAAGAAAGTAGTCTGTCACTGTTTCCATTGTTTCCCCATCTATTTGCCATGAAGTGATGGGCCCAGATTCCATGATCTTCATTTTTTGAATGCTGAGTTTTAAGCCAGCTTTTTCACTCTCCTCTTTCCCTTTCATTGAGAGGCTCTTTAGTTCCTCTTTGCTTTCTGTCATAAGGGTGGTGTCATCTGCATGTCTGAGGTTATTGATATTTCTCCTGACAATCTTGATTCTGGCTTGTGCTTCATCCAGTCTGGCATTTCACTTGAGGTACTCTGCATATAATTTAATTTAGCAGGGTGACAATATACAGCCTTGACATGCTCCTTTCTCGATTTTGAACCAGTTCATTGTTCCATGTCCAGTTCTAACTGTTTTTTCTTGATCTGCATACAGGTTTCTAGGGGGCAAGTAAGGTGGTCTGGTGTTTCCATCTCTTTAAGAATTTTCCACAGTTTGTTGTGATCCACACAGTCAAATGCTTTAGCATAGTCAATGAAGCCGAAGTAGATGTTTTTATGGAATTCTCTCACTTTTCCTATGATCCAACAGATGTTGGCAATTTGATCCCTGGTTCCTCTGCCTTTTTTAAATCCAGTTTAAACATCTGGAAGTTCTTGGTTCATGTACTGTTGAAGCCTTGCTTGGAGAATTTTGAGCATTGCTTTGTTACAGTGTGATCCATAAAACAAGAGACAAGCAAGGAAGGTGGTGGACCAAATGTGAAACCTCAAGCATCAACAAGGTTATCTCTAATCAAATGATATAATTTTGCTGAGCCTCATTTTCTTTATCTGCTAAATGGGAATAATTATGGTGTTGGCCTTATTAGGTTGCCATTAATGTTGGATGAAGCAATAAATGCAAAATGCTTAATGCTCTTAAGTACTTACATGGTCCTGAACTGGTCAAAGGTGAGGAATAGTCTGGGATGTTTAGTGACGAAATGTGCCTGGAAACAGATTCTGAACACAGTGAAGAGAAGAGAAAGTGGGGAAAGGAAGTGACATAAAGAATTGTCCTACTTGGTATTTTGGGTCTGATATTGGAGTTAGCAAAGCTAGAAGCAAGAATCCCCACCCAGTGTTCTTTCTCCTGTATTAGACCCAATTTCTAATTACTGGGCCTAAATAAGAGACTTCTGCCCTCCCATAGACTGTACCCGGCACACTAGTCATCCATCTGGCCTCATTTTGTCTCAGTGTGTTCCTAATCAAGACACTATGTTCTTGGTGTGAGATCTCAGGCCTCCAGAGAGGATTAAGCTGAAACATCCTGTCCCTCCAGTTCAGAAAGCAGGACATCTTTCGACACATTTCTAAAGAAGTTGGCAATGCTTCTTGGAAATACTGATGAGTGGTCAAAGCTTTGGCCAGGCCTAGGAGTACTCTCTGTAAATTCACTTGGGGAATAAGAGCTTGTCCATGCTTCTAGGCCTTACCAGGTCTAGTAAAGTATCCGGAGAAGGCAATGGCACCCCACTCCAGTACTTTTGCCTAGAAAATCCCATGGACGGAGGAGCCTGGTAGGCTGCAGTCCATGGAGTCGCTGGGAGTTGGACACGATTGAGAGACTTCACTTTCACTTTTCACTTTCATGTATTGGAGAAGGAAATGGCAACCCACTCCAGTGTTCTTGCCTGGAGAATCCCAGGGACTGGGAAGCCTGGTGGACTGCCGTCTACGGGGTCACACAGAGTCAGACACGACTGAAGCAACTTAGCAGCAGCAGCAGTAAAGTATCTCTGTGCCTTAGTTCAGATCAGATCAGTGGCTCAGTCATGTCCTACTCTTTGCGACCCCATGAATCGCAGCACACCAGGCCTCCCTGTCCATCACCAACTCCTGGAGTTCACACAAACTCAAGTCCATTGAGTCAGTGATGCCATCTAGCCATCTCATCCTCTGTCATCCCCTTCTCCTCCTGCCCCCAATCCCTCCCAGCATCAGAGTCTTTTCCAATGAGTAAACTCTTCGCATGAGGTGGCCAAAGTACTGGAGTTTCAGCTTTAGTATCATTCCTTCCAAAGAAATCCCAAGGCTGATCTCCTTCAGAATGGACTGGTTGGATCTCCTTGCAGTCCAAGGGACTCTCAAGAGTCTTCTCCAACACCACAGTTCAAAAGCATCAATTCTTCGGGGCTCAGCCTTCTTCACAGTCCAACTCTCACATCCATACATGACCACAGGAAAAACCATAGCCTTGACTAGACGAACCTTTGTTGGCAAAGTAATGTCTCTTCCTTAGTTAGGAAATAGCATTTGTTAGCAGTGCTTGTGATCATCATCAGGGTGCCCAGGCTACCACTGTACCACTCCCATCTCTAGGACTCTCCTCCTTGAGATCAGATCTCATCAACTGTCTTCTTCTTGTCTTTCCATCTATCTCTCCATCCATCCATCCATTTAACCTCAGTGCTTACTTCATACTAGACTTTGTGCCTGGCTCTAAAAAACTCTCACCTGTGGCTTCCATTGCTAACTTACAGACTTGCTATCTTCTCTGATCTTTTGATATCTTCCAACCTTTGTCAATTTAGCAGATTTCTGGATCTCATCTGGAGAAGGCAATGACAGCCCACTCCAGTACTCTTGCCTAGAAAATCCCATGGACAGAGGAGCCTGGTAGGCTGCAGTCCATGGAGTTGCTAAGAGTCGGACATGACTGAGCGACTTCACTTTCACTTTTCACTTTCATGCATTGGAGAAGGAAATGGCAACCCACTCCAGTGTTCTTGCCTGGAGAATCCCAGGGACGGGGGAGCCTGGTGGGCTGCCATCTATGGGGTCGCACAGAGTCGGACATGACTGAAGCGACTTAGCAGTGGCAGCAGCAGCAGCAGCTGGATCTCATCAATGTGGTCTTCTCATGTCTCATGATTATATAAGCTGATAGTCTAACCCCAGCAGCCTTAATTTTCAGAGGTGAGGTTTCTTGAGGCTTAAATGAAATACTGAGTTTTGGAGATATATTGAATTTTTTCTTAATTTTAAGTGAAGGAATTGAGGGGTTAGTTGTCGAGTCTTGAGAATGGGATCCAGCAATTGGGGCTTGGATGGCTTAATATTTGTTATTAATTGGCAGGTAAGGAAAAAAAATATACCAAAAACTTCTTCCTAATGGCACATTTCTGAGCCCTTTCCTATAATCACCAAATTATAATACCCGCTTTAAGGAGGTAGTTTCTTTTGTTTCAAAAACAAAGTAATCAAAATGCTGAAAAATTCAGTCATTTTAGTTAATTCATTAAAAAATTTTAAATGTCTGTAGAGTTGGTGCTAAAGAGTTTTCATATCCATGACTCTTCAAATCAGTGATGCTGTCATGAGGGACCAGGGAAAAATTTTGATCTCTTGATGTACAAATCACTTTTTGCATAGGTGAACTGTAAGAGTCAACCTTTATTTGTATGCAGGTACCTGTTAATATGTAGGTAGAAATAAGATTGTTAGCCATCTCTCCTTGTCTCATCCCTAGTGCCCTATACTAAAAAAATCCCTACTATATGGTCACATTAAGGAGATGTCTAATTTGGGAAAACTTCATTTTGATGTATATTTGGCACCACCACTGAGTCTTAGCAACATCTAGACTTGTAGAACATAAAGTCTCTTATGATACAAAGTGATCCAGTTCTGGTCTGATCACCACCTCTTGATAGGGCTTGCACCCAAACCCCTGTGTAGCCTTCCCACCTGTTCCCTGGTTTTCCTGCTCCGTTTGTGGTTCTCATAAAGACGGTAAGCAATTAGGCTGTTCTGTTGTGGCACATGGTAGTGTAAAATTATGGAATTTAGGATTTTAATGAGTTCAGGTGCCATACAAAAGAACCCCCCCTACTTTACCCGCACCCCTTGTCCATAAAATTATATGACCTTAGAATTGGGGCTTTATGTGGCCTGGACTAAGCCATTTTATTTAAAGAAAAAAATTGACCATGAAAAAAAAGAACCAACACAATTATATGCAGATTTGTTCATAAATCAGGCACTGCAGCAGCTGTGCAGCACATGTTGGCAATCCTGAGTTTGTTGCTGGAACTTGAAAGATAAACATGAACCTGTTTCAACAGAAGAAAATCTGTTCACAGCAAGGAGCTGACCCTGTTCTTTAAACAAGGAGGATAGTGTGGCAGCCTGCTGTGCCCTGCTCTGTGTGGCTGTTTGGTTGTGAGGGCCACATAAAGAAGAGACCAAAGAATGAGAAGAGATTTACCTAGGGCAAAAGGGATCAGCAACAGACCCCAAACAGTAGGCAGAACTTAGCTCTTCCACCCAACATTCTTGGGCCCAATTAGCTAGGTCACTGGAGCAGGTCAGATTTCTTGTATGAATTTTCAGAGGTGAAAGCTCTTTTGCCCTAGAACTAAATAATGTAGGGGAAAAAGTATGCAATTTATTATAAAAGAGTAGTTCTGAGACTTATGTCCTTTTAAATATATGTACGTGTCCCTAGAGCTCCTGCCAAGCCCTGTGTTTGCCCTAGGTGTATGGAGAAGGGGAGAACAAACAGAGGCGATCCATCTGTTTTGGGAGTCACTGCAAGGCTGATTGCTTTTGCTCTGGCCTAGTGCCAATAGGAACTCATTGCAAGGTCCAGCTGTTTCCAGCCATTTCCTTGGTCCAGGTATTCCTTGGGGGCTGGACTGTAGCATAAAATATCTTTTAGCTAGCTTTTTGTGGGAATGGGTATCCTGGGTTGACCTGCCTGAGTCTGCTTCAAATGGAAGCAGGCAATGGTGACAGCCACTTTGTGACAGTATGGCAGAGACTGATACTAAACATCTGTGGGGTCAGTTAATTACTGAGACTAATGATGATGTAAACTGCCCAGAGTAGACATGACTAGCCTCCTTCCTCCTTCTACTAAATAAGAGAATTTTGGAGTGAATCTAATTGTCTTCTTTCCCCTCTGTTTCTTCCCTAGAACTCCCTGTCTTGGTGCTTCACTGACAAGAGTTAATAGTAAGGAAGACCCCCTTAATTAAATCTTATAAAGGCATTGAGTGGTTCTATGCCTTTCAAGAACTTCATCTCAAGACAGTTCCCTGTATCAGGCACTGGCCAAGTGAAAAGATATATCAGCAGTAGACAATTTTCTTAACTTGGAAAAATGTTAATTATCTCAGAGGCATGATTTTCTTTTGTCTTTTCAGATGACTACTGTTCAATCTGTCACCCCAAGAGTCTAAAAAAAACTCATATCCTGAACACACACACACACACACACACACATGATGATGCATCATTATTAATAAATGAATGGAGCCATTTGTTATTTATTATTTAAACCTTCAATACTGGCTGGCCTGAGTGATACATGAAATATAGGCAAGTAATTTATTTATTAGAGAAAATAATGATTTTTTCCCCCACAGCATAACCCCCTGTGACCCCAAACAGCAAGAGCTTTATCAAATACAAATACGATGGCTTGTAATTTTAGAGTCTTCCAGAACATTGTAACTGACAACCTTTTTAACATAAGTACATTGAACAAATAATTTATAGACATATTCTGGGAATATTTTAGGGTATTTTATTGCTACTTCTGAAAGCTATGGCATGTTATCGATTTTGGTATATTAATATAACCTAAAAGGGAGGGCACACTCTCAGCTTCTAATCCACATCAGCTTTGATGGCAAGCGATATATTTTACTGAAGGGAGCCCTGAGCCAAAGCAGCAGAGGTTAACAATTACACCTCATAGCCAAAAGTTTAAGATAATGAATTTCACTCATTACAGAACTTCCACTTTGGGGACTGAATCACATTTTTTCTACTTAGTATTTCATCCCAATTTCTCACCTACTATTTGTCAGCATGATTTCCCTTTCCTTCAGCCCCTTCCTCTCTTGCCGCTTCCTTGGGGTTCAGCCTTCTGCTGAAAGGATCACCTTTTCCCAAAACTTATTTTCAGATTTATTTTTGAGGGTTTGTTTAAAAGAGGTGATTATGATCCTCCTTGCATTACTTGGTTCTCTTAGGTGGTTTCTAGATAATTAATGCTTGTGACATCAATATCTTGTTAATAGTTGATATTTTAAAATAACTCATCTCTTTGTTATATTTAGACCCAGAGCTTTAATTACACAGACATTATTGCCCAAATTTCTGACCCCAGCATTTAGGCTTCTCCTTAAATTACTCTGTCTTCAGCCCTCAGTAAGAAGTCAGTGCTTAAGCCAAGCTGGTCTCTTACTGCTTCTGAAACTCACATCATCATTCCTGCCTTTATGCCTTTGATGGTGCTGCTCCTTTCTCTCTCTCTCTCTCTCCTTTTTTTTTTTTTAACCATCCCGTCTTTTTTTGTGTGGAAGATTTTCCTGACACCTCCAATTTGTAATTATCTTCTTTAAACCTCAGTACAATCCAGCATCTCTGCCTTGTAATTTAGTACTTCATCATGTGTGGCCTTGAATTTGTCCTAATTTCTCTTTCACATATATCATTCATCCTGGATTCAGTCAGTTCAGTTGCTCAGTCATGTCCGACTCCAACCCCATGGACTGCAGCACCCCAGGCTTCCCTGTCCATCACCAACTCTTGGAGTTTGCTCAAACTCATGTCCATTGAGTCGGTGATGCCATCCAACTATCTCATCCTCTGTTGTCCCCTTCTCCTCCTGCCTTCAATCTTTCCCAGCATCAGGGTCTTTTCTAATGAGTCAGTTCTTTGCATCAGGTGGCCAAAGTACTGGAGCTTCAGCTTCAGCCTCAGTCCTTCCAATAATTATTCAGGATTGATTTCCTTTAGGATTGACTGGTTTATCCTGGATTGACTGTGAGTAATTTGATGAAAGGAATCTCATCTCACTTAGGATATAGCTGAACAGATAATGGCAATTTAGTAAATTCAGTATACACCCAGTATTAGTTATAATGAAATCTAAGGAGAATCAGCAACAGTTTTCAAAGTATGGGTTAGCCTGGATCCCTCTAATGATTTAAAAATTGCAGTATGATCAGAAATTCTATGAAATTCTGTTTTGGCTGTAACTGTTGGGGATGAGGTTTATTTCCCTTTATTATTATTTTTACATGTAAAAATTAACATTATAAATGTGAGATAGGCTCCTTTTAGAAAGACCTGAAAATCTGCAAAAGCAAAAATAAGAAAATAAAATAGTCCCCCATAATCCCTCCCCAGTAGTGAGCACCCATAATACCTTAGTATATACCCTTCCAGACTATTTTGTGTGCATTTGTGTAAGTTTATATATGCATACACTTTCACATACATCACCATTTCTGCCTTCATTAATTTCTTAGGATAAATTGTCAGAAAGGATTTGCTGGGACAGAAGGGTATATATAACATAAAAAGATGAGAATGTGTGCACATGTATGTGTGTGTGTTTTAAAAATATTTTACAGTATGCCCTCTTTTGTAACCTGTTTTTCACATGCCAATAATGTACCTTTAATGCTTGCATATTAAGTCATCGTACCTTAATTTACGTAACCAGCTAATTATTTTTTAACATTTGAGGTTTTCAACTTTTCACTCCTACAAACAGTGCCAAAAAGTGAGCTTTCCTGTAGGTAAATATTTGTGCACATTTTTCAAGACTTCCTCAGGATGGAGTCCTAGAAGTGGAATTTCCAGGGCAAAAGGGCATGCATATTTTAAGGCACTTAAGGCATATTGCCAAACTACTTTAGAAAGGTGGCATGCATTTATAGTACTACAAGCGGTGAATGAGATTGCCGTTTCCCCACCCTACCCCTGTCACTCCAGAATTATTCCACTGGAACTTGAAGAACCAGGGTTGGGAGAGCATAATTGAGTTTACAATGAGGGAAAGGAACAATCACTAATGTGCTGCCATAGCAACTTCCTAAAAGACAGACCTGATATGTCATTCAATACTTACAGTCCCTGTTTGCCTCTGATGCCCAGGGAACTGATTTTCCTACTCCTTGGCTGGGCCTTTTGTAATCTGTCCTCTATGTATGGCTGAATTCCACTGACCTTAATTCCCCTCCAACCATGCACTTTAAGCTCCTCCTAGGCCAAGAATCTCACCTTGTCCAGAACATGCCCTGTACTCTTATCCTTTTCAGTTTTGCACCCAGGGACAATGCTCATCTATATAAAAGCATTTGTTAGAACCATGGATTAATCAAATAATTATAGCCATTGAATTGTCACAAAAAAGAACTTAATCAGTGAAAAACACTATGTTCTCAACTCCTTATTGTGACATAAACTAGCAGCTAATACCCACCTTGTGCCAAGTAATGTGTCATGTACTTTCCTTGGATTGTCATTTGCAGCTATGTTATTGTCCCCATATTATAGGTGAGGAACCTGAGATTCAGAAAGTTTAAGTGACTTGTCCAAGAACATGACTAGAAAGTGGTAGACTTGGGATTTAAAATATAGGAAATATAGACAATAATACTCTAACCACAGCACACCATGTTGTCTACCAGAGGTCCGTCACTGGGGATCTTGGAAGCCTTCTGGGTTCATTCCAGGCACTCTCCACAGGATGAAGGAGTTTCTGCTGATTTAAAGAAGGCAAGGGGCCCAATGTATTTTTGAAATCCAAGATTAACATGCATAGTTCAGGCATAAAGTGAAAAGTTAAAATGTCTAGTTGTGACATGAAGTTCGCCTTATCCATGCGGCTCAGGATTTCTTAATCATGGCACTGTGCGTGGACTAGAGCGTTCCTGGTTGCAGTGCACTGTGCTGTGTGTCCCCTGCCCCTAGTTGTAACAACCAGAAATGCCTCTGGACATGGTAAATATTTCTGTTTGTGGGCAGGCAAAATCATTCCCAGAGAACCAGTAGTCTAACTGAAAAGATGCAGTGGACTTCTGTCATTGTTTTTGGCTGGTAGCAGCTGAACACTTTTCCTGTTATTTTGGAATCCTCACTGAAAGACATTTCTGATTGTCACAACTGGGGCAGTGAGTTCTACTGGCATCCAGCGGGTTGAAGCCAGGAATGATGCTACACATCCTATAATGCTCATGACAGTCCCCCACGACAAAGAATGCTCCAGTCCCACATGTCAGCAGTTCTTGTAGCTTTCTGAGCTATTCCAGTGCCTTAATGACAAATTCCGTTATTCTTGACTTGGGCTAGTTCAGTAACTGGAAACCGACAAAGAATCTCATGGCATGGACTTTTCAGAGTCTGATAATATCCAGAAGCCCTCTAAGAATGGCTTTGCACCTGGCAATGTTTCTTTAATCATGCAATAAATAGTTATTAAGCCTCTGCTGTGTGCCAGGCACTGTGCTAAGTGCTGGGGATCCCTGCTCCTCTGGTAATTTCAGCCTGACAGGACAGACAGCTGAGTGTGAGAGGGAAAGCATGGTGTAAGGGGTCAGAATCCCCAGAGGAAAAGATATTTAAGCCAAAGCCTGAAAAAGGAGTAGGAGTCACATAGGAAAGAGAATGAGAAAGGATGTTGTTGTGTGCAGAGAGAACAAAGCTGCGGGGAGAGAGGAGTAGAAAGGAGGGAAGATCAGGAGAGCTTTGAGGGTTAGACAGAAAAAGAGAGAGAGAGAGAGAGCCAAGAGGAAAGAAGGGGTGAGAGGAGGAGAAGGGAGGGAGAAACAGAGATAGATAGAGGAAGAGGGAGAGAGGCAGAAACAGACTTCCAAGGAAAGAACTGAAATCAGGGGTGTCTGGAGCTGAATTTCAGTGCATTTTCTCTCCAGCTCCTGAACCAGCCAGGGGAGGTCTCTGAGTTACAATTCCCACAGACTCTTCTTAGGCCCCTCCAGCAACCTGCCTTTGGAGCCACCAGTCCCCTGCTGTGACACTGGAATTTGGGAATAAGGTCCGGAGCTCAGGATTGAGAAGGGAGGGGGAGGTTAAAATAGACATTTATTTATTTTTTTCATTTTGTATTTAGCTTGGTGTGGTCTGACTGCTTTTCAGGATCTGATTATTCCCTCCCTGAGGGTCCTGTGGTCAGACACCAGCTGTGAGGATCTGTTACCATGGGTGACATTTTCATCCAATGAGGGCCCGCACTGCTTGTTTGCAGAGTGGCAGATGGAGCAGCTAATCGATACAGTCTGGGAGGTGGGCGTCCCCACCCTCAGTGGCCC
This sequence comes from Bubalus kerabau, assembly GCF_029407905.1. Taxonomy (NCBI): domain Eukaryota; kingdom Metazoa; phylum Chordata; class Mammalia; order Artiodactyla; family Bovidae; genus Bubalus; species Bubalus kerabau. Next base: position 239,141,149 of record NC_073624.1, read on the forward strand.
CACCACACAATGACTGCTGAGCCCCAGGGACTTGTGGAACACAGGCCAGTGACTGGGTCTTTGATTGAAAAAGACCTCACTCACTAGGGGTTCTGGCCCTAAACAATGCCCTGTTCTTTACTAAGGTGGCCTTGGCACTTCCAGGATTTTTATAGCTCCTGCCTCAGGCAACACTCCTGGGAAAATCTGCTGCCAAACCCTTTTCAGCTCTATGTGGATGATACTGAGTATTCTCTTCTAGTAGACTCAGCAGGCATTTTTTTTTTTTTTTTTTTTTTTAAGCATCATCTGTGTGCAAGCAATACACTGAGCGGGGGGAAAGAACAAGGTAATATCCTGCCTTCCAGTACCTTATGATGTAATTATGAGCTTTCAGTCTGGTCACGGACCAGCCAGAGCCACTCAGTCATACTTCCTAAAGCTCCACTGTATTCTGAGTTGGGGATACAGAGATGGCTAAGGTGTGGTTGTTGTTGTTCAGTCTTTAAGTTGTGCCTGACTCTTCTGTGAGTCCATGGACTGTAGCCCATCAGGCTCTGATGCTGAAGCTGAAGCTCCAATACTCTGGCCACCTGATGGGAAGAGCTGACTCATTGGAAAAGACCCTGATGCTGGGAAAGATTGAGGGCAGAAGGAGAAGGGGGCGGCAGAGAATGAGATGGTTGGATGGCATCACTGACTCAATGGACATGAATTTGAGCAAACTCTGGGAGATAGTGAAGGACAGGGAAGCCTGGCGTGCTGCAATCCATGGGGTTGCAAAGAGTCAGACATGACTAAGTGACTAAACAACAACAAAAGATGTGGTTGGCGCTCCCAGTATCATATCTAACTTTATATGCCACTGAACATAGGAATAGCTAGGACTTCCTGGCTTCTCTTTGCACTATCTCATTCAATGTTTGCAACTTTAAAAGATGGTTACCAATATTGTCTCCATTTTTGAATGAAGAAACAAGTCTAGGTTAGAGCAGTGACTTGCACTGATCTATAGTTCAGTACTATTTCCACCCACTGATATCTCAAGCATTTTAGTCTTTCACACATACCACAGCATATGTGTGTATGTATTCAAATACACTGAATGCCAAATAACACATTTATTGTTGTAAAACAAAATTGAGCTCAGTAAAATTTGAAGATCTTATTGGCTTACTTCAACAATTCTCTAGCAGATAGAAAGGGACTCTGAGGAACTATGCAAAATGAAAGACTTTTATAAGCAGAAGGGAGCAGGAACAAGGAAGTTATATTAGGCAAAAAATCAGATCGGTTATTGCCATTACTTTCTTTTAGGGGATGACAGAGGTCTGGCAGGCAGATTAACTGACTAATGCTGATCATGGGATTCCTGTTGACAGGTTAAAGATTCCATTTCTGAGCAAGCCAAAACCATCATTAAGTTAAATCTCGGTTTGGTGACTTGGGGTTTAATATAAACAACTCTATTTGGGACTGTTATCTTGCTTTTAGGGCTTCCCTCATAGCTCAGTTGGTAAATCATCTGCCTGCAATGCGGGAGACCTGGGTTTGATTCCTAGGTCGGGAAGATCCCCTGGAGAAGGAAATGGCAACCCACTCCAGTATTCTTGCCTGGAGAATCCCTGCCAGAGGAGCCTGGCAGGCTACAGTCCACGGGCTCACAAGAGTCAGACACGACTGAGTGACTAAACCATCACCAGGTGGCACTAGTGGTAGAGAACCTGCCTGCCAATGCGGGAGATGTAAGAGGTGTGGGTATGAGCCCTGGGTTGGGGAGATCCCCTGGCGTAGGAAACGACAACCCGCTCCAGTCAGTATTCTTGCCTGGAGAGTCCCATGGACAGAGGAGCCTGGTGGGCTAAGATCCATAGAGTCGCAAAGAATTGGACACAACACAAGCAACTTAGCATACACATATGTATCTTGTTTTTAACAGTTATTTTGGATTGCTTAAGATCAGAGGGTGAGAAAAAATTTATTCCTTGATGTCTTAATCCCAGTGGATTAAGAGTCAGGAAACCTGGAACCTCATCCTTTCCAGTGATGTGGACTAGGCTGTTCATCAAACTAAACCTCAACTTTCTCTTCCTTAAGGTGGAATATTAAGGTTGGCCTGTGTCCACATTATGGGAGTTTTATGATAACCAAATGGAAATCATGTAAACATGTAGTTCATGAATTCAATATGATAGTACATATAAAAATCAGTTATCTTCTGGGCTTTATGGAATTGTGGTGTATTTCCCTGGCCATCATTGCTGTTGTTATTTCTGCTGTTTCAGTTGGGGAGGCTAGTAGATAAGTTTTCCTAGAATTGGGAGGATAGTTCACTAAATAAACAAGGAGATGGCTCTTCCCTTTTCTTGCTTTTGCCATAAAAACATGCTAAAACACAGCCAAGTTTTCATCATCTCCCTTCTTCCTCTGTTCTTTCTCTCCCTTCTTCCTCAAATTGGTAATTTATTTCTTAAGCTACTACTCATATAAGCATCACTATTTTAATTAGAGAGAAGCAAACAGAAGAAAGAAGCTAGAAGGTACAGCAAGAGTGCCCGCCACGTCCATGCTTTAATTATTCATTGAGGTAAATAAAATTAAATATTTTCCCAGCAATCCAGAGCAGGATCTGAAGTAATTACACTGTCAAATTCATCAAAAATTCTCTCATCAAAATAAAAACCTTGATGTCATTTAATAATTTATAATACAAACACACAGAAATTGCACAATATTATAAATAGAAAACTGCAGGGTAAGTGAGCATGAATTAGTTAGGGGCTATGTTCTAGAAAGAGGCTGTCATGCGCTGTATAAATTTTTAATCAGAAATATTTTTGAGGTCTAATTTAGAGTATGGAATATACCAAGAACTTTAGAATACAAAGAACACAACAAAACAGCAACACAAATTCCTACTGCCTGGAGATTTATAAACGCTCCTTTTTGAGAAAAACAGGACTCAGAATGATTTCAGGCAGAAAGAAAGAATGTTGTCTTTGATGTTATATATGTTCCAGATCATCTGTGACACCTTACATGTTGTCCATGCAGGTTACAAATGAATTAATTAGCCTCCATGTAAAGACCCCAAGTAACAAATGGGAAAAGTCTGGTTCATTTCTACCAACAGAAGAAGGTGGTTTTAGTCACTGAACCTTGTAAAACAATGTGTGATTCTGGAAACCATATGGTTTCATCCCAGTTTGAAATGGTTTTGATGCTGAGTTTCAGTATGGAAAAAGCCTAAAGCAAAAAGAGAAAACCTGATTTTTCTTTTCTTCACTCTCTGAGAAGTGTTTTCATACATACATGTCATGCTTTGCCTTAGGAAGCATCTCCGGGTCTCTCTCTCCCAAGTGATGGACAGGTAAAGAGTGAGCAAAGTTTTGTTTTGCAAGGATGAGTCAGGGGGCAGAAGCTCCATTGGCCAGGAAGGGAATTCAGAAATGAAACGTGGGCTTTCAAGATGACTAATTAGAAAAGAAGCAGGGACGACTTTTTTTTTTTTTTTTTTTATTGTGTCATTTCAAGGATCTAAGAGGTTAGCAGGGATGGTGATATGGTAATTTTTTACAAAAAGAAAGGTAAGGCAGATCGTTTTTACACTTAAAACCTTTCAAAAGCTTCCTCTTCTGCTTAGGATGAAGTCAAAGATCCTTCATACATAAGTTTTTCAAGGCCTTGAGGATTCAGGCTGTTTTCCAGGCTAACAACTCACCCCTCTCCCCCTTGCCCTCTGTGCTATGAGGGTGAAGCCCTTCTCTCAGTTCCTCCAACCTTCTTGGACACATACTTTCCTCTCTGCTTGGTACTTTCTTCTCTCCTTTGCTGGGCAAACTCTTCGTATCCTACAGGGCTCAGCTTAGATGGTCTCTCTTCTAGGAAACATTCCCAGATTATCAGATGCCATCGAGTTTTCCTCTTGTATTTCCCATGGCATCTTGTTCCCCACCTCCTTATATATATACCACATTTGTTACATTCAGAGTAAATTACTTGTAACAATTTACAAGCAAATTATTTGTGACCCAGATCACCACGATGGTGTAATCACTCACCTAGAGCCAGACATCTCAGAGTGCAAAGTCAAGAGGGCCTTAGGAAGCATCACTACAAACAAAGCTAATGGAGGTGATAGAATTCCAGTTGAGCTATTTCAAGTCCTAAAAGATGATTTTGTGAAAGTGCTGCATTCAATATGTCAGTATGGAAAACTCAGCAGTGGCCACAGGACTGGAAAGGGTCAGTTTTCATTAATCAGAAGGGCAGTGCCAAAGAATGTTCAAACCACTGCATAATTGCACTCATCTCACATGCTAGCAAAGTAATGCTCAAAATTCTCCAAGCTAGGCTTCAATAGCACATGAACCAAGAACTCTCAGATGTTCAAGCTGGTTTTAGAAAAAGCAGAGGAACCAGAGATCAAATTACCAACATTAATTGGATCATAGAAAAAGAAAGAGAATTCCAGAAAATCATCTACTTCTGCTTCACTGACTATGCTAAAGCATTTGATTGTGTGGATCACAACAAACTTGAAAATTCTTAAAGAGATGGAAACACCAGACCACCTAACCTGCCTCCTGAGATATCTGTATGCAGGTCAAGAAGCAACAGTTAGAACCGGACATGGTACAACAAACTGGTTTCAAATTGGGAAAGGAGTATGTCAAGGCTGTATATTGTCACCCTGCTTATTTAACTTGTATGCAGAGTACATCATGTGAAATGCCAGACTGGATGAAGCACAAGCTGGAATCAAGATTGTCAAGAGAAATATCAGTAACCTCAGATATGCAGATGACACCACCCTTATGGCAAAAGCGAAGAAGAACTAAAGAGCCTCTAGATGAAAGCGAAAGAGGAGAGTGAAAAAGCTGGCTTAAAACTAAGCATTCAAAAAATGAAGATCATATCATCTGGTCCCATCAATTCATGGCAAATAGATGGGGAAACAATGGAAGCAGTGACAGACTTTATATTCTTGGGTTCCAAAATCACTGCAGATGGTGACTGCAGCCATGAAATTAAAAGATGTTTGCTTCTTGGAAGAAAAGCTATGACCAACCTAGACAGCATATTCAAAAGCAGAGACATTACTTTGCTGACAAAGGTCTGTATAGTCAATGTAATTGTTTTCCAGTAGTCTTGTATGGATGTGAGAATTAGACCATAAGAAGACTGAGAGCTGAAGAACTGATGCTTTTGAACTGTGGTGTTGGAGAAAACTCTTGGGAGTCCCTTGGACTGCAAGGAGATCAAACCAGTCAATCCTAAAGGAAATCAGTCCTGAATATTCATTGGAAGGACTGATGCTGAAGCTGAAGCCTCAGTACTTTGGCCACCTGATGTGAAGAGCCGACTCATTAGAAGAGACCCTGATGTTGGGAAAGATTGAAGGCAGGAGGAGAAGGGGATGAGATGGTTGGATGTCATCCCCGACTCAATGAACATGAATTTGAGCAAGCTCCAGGAGATGGTGATGGAGAGGGAAGCCTGGCGTGCGGCAGTCCATGGTCACAAAGAGTCGGACATGACTGAGCGACTGAACAACAATGAGACCCTTTACTATCTGTAACCCCCAGCCCATCCCCACGTCAATCCTCTTCCTCTACTGTTGACATCTGCTTCTGTATTTTCCAGTGTGTCCACTTAGATCTACCTCTTCACAGCTCTTGACCTGCTCCTGCCCCAGGACCTCTCCCAGGAAGGTGCTTCGTCATGACATGCTTCTTTACCTCCTTCAGGTCTTTGTCACATGTCAACTCCCAAGTAGAGTTTTCCCTTTTAAAAATTTCTATCCACCCCACATCTGCCGATACTCTCCGTTCCCCTTTCCTGCTTTTTGGGATCTTCTTAGCATTTAGCAGTTGGCTCTCTATGCACTTACCTATTTGTCTTGCTTCTTGTCTGTGTCATTCCCTCAAAATCAGGCAGAGATGTTGCCTATATTCTTCAGTGTTGTATTCTGAGTCATTAAAACATGACATGACACATAGTGGACACTCACTAAATATTTGTTGAAGTAATGAATGAAGTCACTACCTCTAGGTGGGAAGAGAACAGATTGAGAGCTAATATTTTCATGGGAAACCCTTTTATAAGAAAGTGGGGGCTTGGAGGAGTGGGTGCTGTTGTGGGGTAGGGGTAAGGGCATAAGAAGAGGTGAATTAGCCTTCCCCCCACTTCCCAGTGTGGACTATTTAGGTCTGTATGAGGTCCCGATGTCCATAGCTTCTTCTGAGAAAAGCTATAGTTACTGAAGTAATTGGTGGGAGGGAATGTCTGATGAGGGAATGGCTAATTTGTTGTTGTGAATCAGAAATGACCGATGGGCTTCGATGCCAGTGCCAGTTCCATTTGATTGGTAGTGAGTGCTTGGAAGGCTGTGTTGAAAAGCATTCTGAGGCTGTTTCTAGGTCTGACAGAAAAGGTTGTTGTGAACAGATGTGACTTGGCCTTGGGAAGGGGGATGTGCAGCATTTTTATCCTTTATTTGTATCCTGACCCCTAAGCTTGGAGTTAGTTCTGTTTTTTTCCATGGAAATCCAGGCTTATAGAGGAATGGATGATATCCATATTAGTTTATTTGATTTAAGATTCTATGCAAGCTAAAGTTAAGGTACTTCAGTTCAGTTCAGTTCAGTCGCTCAGTCATGTCCGACTCTTTGCGACCCCATGAATTGCAGCACGCCAGGCCTCCCTGTCCATCACCAACTCCTGGAGTTCACTCAGTCTCACGTCCATCGAGTTGGTGATGCCATCCAGCCATCTCATCCTCTGTCTTCCCCTTCTCCTCCTGCCCCCAATCCCTCCCAGCATCAGAGTCTTTTCCAATGAGTCAACTCTTCGCATGAGGTGGCCAAAGTACTGGAGTTTCAGCTCTAGCATCATTCTTTCCAAAGAACACCCAGGACTGATGTCCTTTAGGAGGGACTGGTTGGATCTCCTTGCAGTCCAAGGGACTCTCAAGAGTCTTCTCCAACACCACAGTTCAAAAGCATCAATTCGTCGGTGCTCAGCTTTCTTCACAGTCCAACTCTCACATCCATACATGACCACTGGAAAAACCATAGCCTTGACTAGACAGACCTTTGTTGGCAAAGTAATGTCTCTGCTTTTGAATATGCTATCTAGGTTGTCATAACTTTCCTTCCAAGGAGTAAGTGTCTTTTAATTTCATGGCTGCAGTCACCATCTGCAGTGATTTTGGAGCCCAGAAAAATAAAGTCTGACACTATTTCCACTGTTTCCCCATCTATTTCCCATGAACTGATAGGACCAGATGTCATGATCTTCGTTTTCTGAATGTTGAGCTTTAAGACAACTTTTTCACTCTCCTCTTTCACTTTCATCAAGAGGCTTTTTAGTTCCTCTTCACTTTCTGCCATAAGGGTGGTGTCATCTGCATATCTGAGGTTATTGATATTTCTCCCGGCAATCTTGATTCCAGCTTGTGCTTCTTCCAGCCCAGCGTTTCTCATGATGTACTCTGCATATAAGTTAAATAAGCAGGGTGACAATATACAGCCTTGACGTACTCCTTTTCCTATTTGGAACCAGTCTGTTGTTCCATGTCCAGGTCTAACTGTTGCTTCCTGACCTGCATATAGGTTTCTCAAGAGGCAGGTCAGGTGGTCTGGTATTCCCATCTCTTTCAGAATTTTGCACAGTTTGTGGTGATCCACACAGTCAAAGGCTTTGGCATAGTCAATAAAGCAGAAACAGATGTTTTTCTGGAACTCTCTTGCTTTACTTAGGAGGGACATAAAAATGCAGACCCTTTAGGGAATTGGGTATATCCTTTGGGTTGATTTTTTTCCTCCCGAGGATGAAATGGTTGAGCTATATTGATAGTTAGGGACTCTAATATGCAGGGCAGAACTCTTCTAGTCTCACTTAGATAGATTGGCCATTCATTCAGAAAGTGAAAGTGAAAGTGTTAATTGCTCAGTCATGTCCAATTCTTTGCAACCTTATGGACTTTAGCCTGCCAGGCTCCTCTGTCCACAGAATCCCCAGTTGCTAAGACAGTCTGCAGAAAATGACCCAGGGCAGACTGTTCTGTAAAATCTTGGCCTGAAGAAGAGACTGACCCTAATGCGACTGGCTCAGCACACCGACTCTGTGAGCTCACTGGCTCATAAATGCCATCACTTGCGCTTCTAGTGCTGCCATCAGCCTGATCTCAGATCCCTCCTCTACCAATTGTAATGAATGATTTTGCTCCTTTTCAGCAAGGCTTCCCAGTCCCTACACTGATATCCTTCCTTTCTCTGAGCATTCCCTTTGCAGAGCTTCTTCCTGCAGCTATCTCAGCATGCGCCTGATCCAGTTTCTTATGCTAAGCGTTTATGTATTTTTAGTATTTTGATGTCTCTTCTCTCTCCCTCACTAGTTTTAAGCTTGTTAAGAGGGCCCATTATGAATATGTTCAGTATTTTTTTTACTGACTACATATCAGGATCTCGGCACATATTTTTGTCTAAAAGGATCACTGTCCAATATACTGTTGACTAGATTCAGTGGGTCACCAGTGAATAGTATAATTGGTATAATCTTTTTTTAGGGCTGCTGCTGCTGCTAAGTTGCTTAAGTCGTGTCCAACTCTGTGCGGCCTCATAGACAGCAGCCCATCAGGCTCCCCAACCCTGGGATTCTCCAGGCAAGAATACTGGAGTGGGTTGTCATTTCCTGCTCCAGTGTGTAAAAGTGAAAGTGAAGTCACTCAGTCACGTCCAACTCCTAGTGACCCCATGGACTGCAGCCCACCAGGCTTCTCCATCCATGGGATTTTCCAGGCAAGAATACTGGAGTGGATTGCCATTGCCTTCTCTGTTTTTAGGGCTATATGGCATTATCTATGAAATATTTGAATATGTATGCCTTTTCCCCTAGCAATTCTACTTCTTTGAATTTATCCTACAGAAATACTATAGGAGTTTGCAGCTATATATATCTATATGTAAAAGAATGATCAGTACAGAATCATTTGTGATGGTGAAAATGAGAATAACTTAAATGTCCATCCTGGGAGAAATTGTGATATAAATTATTTAATATACACATAATGGGATACTGTGTAATTATCAACAAGAAAAGTACTATATATTTGCAGGCAAAAAAATGTCCAAAATACTATGTATAATTGTGTAAAATGGTGTTTTTCCAATAAACCATAACTACATATACAAATGCACATGTGTGTATAGACATGTGAATATATATAGTACATAGGAAAGGACTGGAGGACATACACCAAATTATTAGTGATTTATATATGGTGGGTAAGATTGGGAAAGCTAGGCTTTTTTAACTTTTACTAATTTGGAAATAAAAAATGCTTTTTATTCCACCCACTTTATTGAGGTATTGTTGTTGTTGTTGTATAGTCGCTAAGTCGTGTCTGACACTTTGTGACCCCATGAACTGCAGCACATCAGATTTCTTTGTCCTTCACTATGTCCAGAGTTTGCTCAAACTCATATTCATTGACTCAGTGATGCCATCCAACCATCTAATCCTCTGTCGCACCCTTCTCCTCTTGCCCTTAATCTTTCCCAGCATCAGAGTCTTTTCCAATGAATCAGCTCTTCGCATCAGGTGGCCAAAGTATTAGAGTGTCAGCTTCAGCATCAGTTCTTCCAATGACTATTTAGGGTTAGATTTCCTTTAAGGTTGACCTGGTTTCATCTCCTTTCAGTCCAAGGGACTCTTAAAGAGTTTTCTCCAGCACCACAATTCAAAAGCATCAATTCTTTGGGTCTCATTCTTCTTTATGTCTAACTATCACATCCATACATGACTACTGGAAAAACCATAGCTTTGACTATATGTACCTTTATTGGCAAAGTGAAAGTGAAAGTGAAGTCGCTCAGTCGTGTCCAACTCTTTGTGACCCCATGGACAGTAACCTACCAGGCTCTGCGATCCATGGGATTTTCCAGGCAAGAATACTGGAGTGGACTGCCATTTCCATCTCCAGGGGATCTTCCCAACCCAGGGATCGAACCCAGGTCTCCTGCATTGCAGACAGACACTTTACCATCTGAGCCACTAGGGAAGCCCACAAAGTGGGCAAAGTGAGGTCTCTGCTTTTTCATATGCTGTCTAGGTTTGTCATAGCTTTTCTTCCAAGAAGCAAATGTCTTATTGAGGTATAATTGACATATAATAATAACATTTTATAAATGTAAGGTGCATGATGATAGATACATTTATATATTGCAAAAAGATTACCACTATAACATTAGCTAATACCTCCATCCCATCACAAAATTACCATTTGATTTTTATGGTGAGAATATTTAAGGTCTACTCTTGTAGAAACATTCAAATATGTAACACAGTTCGGAAAAAAAATTTAATGGACATGTGACATGTGATCATTCTAAGGTGAAAATATATTTTAAAAAAGAGTTTATTATAAACAAGAAATGGTCAATGTGTTTTCTAAAATATCCTAAAATTTAGAGATGTTTTCACATCAATTTAGTAGGGTATTCCCTGGTGGTCCAGTGGTTTGGACTCAGTGGTCTCACTGCCTTGGCCAGGTTTGATCCCTGGTTGGGGATGTGAGACCCTGCAAGCTACCTCGTGGCCTCAGGTTAAAACAAACAAACAAACAAACAAACAATTCAGCAGCCACCTTACTAATCCAGGATGGTTAAATATTTCTTAGAAGCATTAAATACAGATTAAATGTTGTGTTTTGTAAATAAATTTTCCTTTTTCCCTTCTCACTGATACCAAGCTAGACTATATAACTTGCTCTGGTTAATGAAATGCGAGTGAAAGTGATATGTGTAATTTCTGAACAGAAGTTTTAAGAGCCAGTTCAGGGTTTGCCATGCTCTCTTTTGTTCTTTGTCACAAGACCAGCAATATTCCAGAAAAGAATTTCTCCATTAGCCTTGGAGCAGAACTTCAGCCAATCTTGATGGACATGTTACAAAACAAGAAAGAGAAATTTGCTGTTGTACACCACTAAGATTTGGGGGTTGTTTCTTACTGCGACATAACCTAGATTGATACAGCTATTCACACACTTCATCAGTTTCTTAAGGAGAGAACCTCCACTGGCCTGGAAATCATGACAACTGGTTCTAATCCTAGTTCTGCCATAAACTTTCTGTGATTGTATTAGCTAGGATGCTTCAGACTGCAAGAAATTGAGAGTACAGTAAGAAAAAAATAAAGTAGCTTTAACAGGGATTCTTACTATCGTGCGTAACAGGAAGTCCAGAGTGGCAGTTCATGACATCATTGAGGATGTAGAGTCAGCCATCTTTGTGCTTGCCCTTCCTGTCATGGTGTACAGTGGCTGTAGAAGTTTCAGGTGTCATATGCAGACATTATAGTATCCCATGAAGAAGAAAAGGAGTTTTTTTTCTTACTTGTTTTTACTTGAGGAATGTATTTCTTAGGAATTCCTCAGTAGACTGTCTCAAGATTCTATTGGTCAGGATTGGTCTTACAACTGTGCCATATCTGTCACTGCTAAGGGCAATGAGAGGCTATGATTGGCTTTGACCAGGCATAGCTCATGACCCCTCAGGAGTCAGCAGTGGGCCCCTTTTCTGAGCACATGGAAGTATGGCAAATAATTACCCAAACAAAATTGGGAAGAAGGGGAGGATATAATTAATGTTTACTTCAGTGACCTTAAGCAAGTATCCCTCCTTAGACTTTAGTTCCTTCATCAATAAACTGAGGATATTGGACAAACTGGCTTCTAATACAAGGATTATTATCACAGAGTCCATAGAGTGTCCACTGAAGAAATGGAGTCCAAACTTCCTTACAGGGGCTTTGGTGTGGCAGACCTATTGTCCCTGGTTCCAGGGTTCCACTGACTGAGGTTATCAAAAGTCTTGTTTCATCAGCTTCTTAATAGGCAGACGCAGCATGACTTTCAGCTCCCATAAAACGTTGCATTTTGGATTTTACATGCTCTGTGTGAATGCAGTCTAGGTATGGGATATACATGTGCAGTTTTGTTAGTTTTCAGTTACATATCAGATTGACTTTAAAAGCACTTTGAAAGCTTATAAAGTGCTTTGTGCTTAGAGATTTCGTTCCAATAGCTCCCTCTTCTCCCATGTCCCATACTCTCAAATCTCTGCATTCCCTTACTATTTGCCTTGACTCAAGACACTTTATTGGTCAATTTAATATAAGCCAGTCTCAAGTATTCTTCAGCCATGAACTTCAAAAATAATTTATCATCATCGTTATTAAAAATAATGGTCAGAAATGATTTGGGAGCAGGGAGCTACAAAACCAAGTGGGTAGACCTTATGATATTGAAGCTTAGGTCTTTACTTCCGCTTTCAAGGCACTGGTTTTCTTGTATCTAGGCATTGGCTGCAAACTGCCTAAGAATGGGCTCGTCTAAAAAAGTGCCAGAGCTCTTTTTGGTCAAGTAGACACATATGCAGCCAAGGCCTGCTTGGGCAGTGGAAGGGGGTTAGGATCTGTAAAAACTGATACAATTGAAATCATCCTATCTTCTCTGTTCTTTAGGATACTTTTAGCAACTACCTCCCCAACCCTACTGCATGCCCTGGAAAGCTTTTATGAACTGTTTGTAGCTTTGCTGCTTTTTACTGAAAGAAGGAATCCTAAATGGTGTATAATTTCTTGACTAGCTTTGAGGAGATCATTTTTTTTCATCTTGGCAATGTACTAGGATGCTGATGTCACTGTCCTTTTCCCAACAGACACACTACCACCACACTCTGGTCCACAGGAAGGAAGACTGTTAAAGACAGTAACTTCAGCCATCTCAAACTCCTATTTGTCACCACTAAGATACAAAGCCTAGTAGGTCTCCTGGGATGGCTTTGTATTGCTGGAGGACCTCTAAGAAATGTTGCTTTGGGGCCATAAAAGAGTAACCATAAGAGCTGTCAGTCAAGGATATACCAAAATCAGCAAATTAGAATGGACATAGCCCATCATGTAGTAGTTCCAAACTATTTGACACTGGGCAGTGATTGATGGCTGAGTTTCTTATGGGGGGTTAGATGCTTTCCTGAGGCTCAAGTACCCATAAAACAAAACCAAAGAGAAAGAGGAAGAGTAAATTACTCATTCTGCAAGTCTTTTATTGTTAAAGCAAACAGATAAAAAGAAACACAAAATAGGTATATAGTTTAATGAGTTAGAAGGAGCACCCTTCTAACCACCACTGAGATCAAGAGATAAAAGTGTGTTATTTATTGCAGAAAGCGCTCTGTGTGCCCCATCTGATCTTACCTCTTTCCCCAAAATAACTACTATCCTGAACTTTTATAGTAATCTCTTCCTTGTGTCCGTTATAGTTTTACCATGAAAGTGAGCATCCTTAGACACTCTAGTTTTTCTGATTAAAAAAGAATCGATGTCTTTCAAGCCTCTTCTAATCTACAGATTTCTCATACATTCCTTTCTTTTTATTCCAATTTACCTTTTCATCTGTAGAGTTTTCCTAAAATACTAATGTTGTTGATTATACATTCATTGTACAATTCCTAGGTTTTCTATATTTTCTAAAGTTGGGAACTATATTCAGAGACCCTCACTAGATTCAGGTTCGATCCATTTGGTAGGTGTCACTGAGTTCTTTCACCAGGAGGCACATGAAGTCTGATACGGGCATGTTTTTAGATGCTAACATTAGCCAATGCTCAATGCCTGGGAATTGCTAAATGGGGATGTCTAATTCTATCATTTCCCTTTCATTTATTAGCTAGAAAATTTATAAACAGATGCTTCCCCTCATCTATTCTTTGACTACCAAATGGCATGGTTCGTATAGGAGATGCTTCTTTCTCTTTATTTACCATAAAGATAATGAATTGGTTCATAACATCCTCTGAATGTAACTAACTTGCTTTTTAAAAAATATCATTATTAATTCAAGAACTTGAGCACTAGATTGCACTTTTAATCTATATCACTTGTGTCTGCTGGAGAAAGGATAGGCAACCCACTCCAGTATTCTTGGGCTTCCTTTGTGGCTCAACTGGTAAAGAATCCACGTGCAATGCAGGACATCTGGGTTTGATCCCTGGGTTGGAACCATCTCCTGGAGAAGAGAAAGGCTACCCAATCCAGTATTCCGGCCTGGAGAATTCCATGGACTGTATAGTCCATGGGGTCACAAAGAGTCGGACACGACTGAATGACTTCCACTTTCACTACTCTCTTGTGTCTTTAATATTCTAAATACATGGATTTGTGCTTATGCTTGTGAGACTTGGTTATTTTCTGCCTCTAAATCAGCCAGAAATCAAGCCGCTAAACTCTCCATGGACCGCTCAAAGACCAGTGGGAGATGCTTGATTTTAGTTTTGTGTTTCTTTATTCTTTGTTCTAGTGGCTCGAGCTCATGTGAAGATGAACGTAAGGAGTTTGAGCTGAAGGACTTTGACAAGGTATGATCCATTTGGCACTGTCAGATGGAGGTCATTAAAGATCCCATTTATGCAGCCTTATGATTTCATGAGCTTCAAGTCCCCTTCTGATCCTCAAGTTTGACTTTGCATGTGGCTTGACAGCAGAAAGAGAGTACCCAATCATACTGGCACAAAGATTTTCTTTTTGCTTACTAGTCAAGTTTTTCACAAGAAATGGATAAATTGGCATTTTGTTGTCAAAGTTATGTTTATATTTTTCTCCAAGGAAATGTGAGCCCTGAAAATACTTTCCTTATAATCTTGCTTCTTTCCAATTGACTTTATCTAGTTTTCGAGGGTAATCCTGTACTAGATTGTTCTTTATTTTCAGGTTTTGTTCAAGGCAAAGACATATTTATTCTAGGTAACTTAAAGAAAAGCACATCCTTTTCAAGCTGAGTCCACTCACCCACATGGCCCTGAGGCAGGCCATTGATTTCTCTCTTTCTCTCTTTCTTACCAGCAATGAGGTACTACTGTTAGAAACCAGGTACCTTTCCTTGGCAATAGCAGCTGCTAACTAACAAGTAGGTCATTAACTAAGGGTAATGATGGATACAACCAGATTGCCTTGCTGGTCTTTAAAACCATTTTCCCTTCAGAATGAAAGAGAATGTCGTTTTGATACTTGAGTCTGTAAATCAGCATTTAGAATCAACAGATGAACTAAAACACATTCTTATTCTATCTCTCCATGCATGGAAAAAGACAAAATTTGTCTTTCACCTTCTTGCTCTTCTTTGTTTGCTTGTGGCATACCTAGGCCCAGTTGATGACATTGCTCACTCCTAAAAATGAATCGAATGCTTTCTGTTATCAATGGAGAATTGGTTTGTAAAATTTCAAAGCCCTATTCTCCTTGATTATCTGAGTCATATGGAAAATAAAAATTAACAAAAAATAGTAATTAATACCGATTTTCTATAGCCTACTAGGCAAAGTCTAAATTAGATGACTTCACTTAAAGCTTTGGTGGCAGAGACCTAATTAATGAAAAACACCAGACTTAAACAATTGGCTATCCATCTTTAAGCATAAGCGAAGGACAGAATCCATATGACACTTCACTGCGGATAAAAAATGAACAATTGCATGGGTCCTGGATAATCCTGATTTGACAGGGCACCCTGGAGACTTTAAAATACCCCCCTTTTCCTGTGACATATGGACTCTCCACCATTGTCATATTTAATCTGAGAAACTGGGTTCCCATGCATTCTGTTTGTTTGTTTCCTTGCTTGAGGCCTGTGGCTGGGGCCGCATGAATTTGTTGCAACTGGAATGAGCTTTTTTGTTCAGCCTGTAAGATGAAAACCATAAACATGCTACAAAACACCAGAATATAAAGGGGATTATTGGTGCCATAATTAGAGAACTAGGAGGTTGTTATTCTAGTTGTCCCTCCACCCTCCCAACCATACACATGTCTGCTAGACCAGGAACAAAAGGGATTTAAAAATCAAACAGCCTTGAGTTTATTTTAATGGGAGCCCTCTTAAGTCTGGGCATAGTTGGAGGCCATTTAGTTGACAAATAAAGAATGCTTGCTCTGTCTTGGTGCCTCAGAAATTAGAGAATCATCAAAATAAATCAATGCCAGATAACCAAAGAATCTGAGCCTCTTGTTGTGCAAACTTATAGGTTATGTGAGAAAATATAACCACCTATGTGCATATTTCCCCAGTTATTTGAATGTTCAGGTCCCCCTTCAACTCTCATTTCAAAAGAATGACAGTTGGAGGGAACTGCTTTCTCCAGATCAAGTGAGTTGTCCTTCACAGGAGGTGTTTAACCAGAGATCCAAGGTCCATCTCTCAGGCCCAGTATACTGAGGATTCACTCATAAAAGAGGGTAGATGTTTGAACAAGATAGTTGAAGACATTTTCCAATTCTGAGAAGGTATGTGTTAGAATGCAAATTTAAAGGGAAATTAACATTTGAAAACCATAGCAAAGAAATATTTTCCCAAAGGGGTGAGTGCTTTTGGAGATTAGGACAAAACAGCAAGTATGGTCTTAATGGGAATCAGTTGCCCATTGAATTAAATTTTAATGTTTCTGCGTACCTCTTGTTCCTACAAGTTTCTCTTCCTGTACATTGTGGCCATTTGATGGAGCAACCTCATATGACCTTCAGTGCAAATGAAATATGTGTATCAAATATGTATATATATATATATACACACACACACATATAGAGATATACACAAACCTATATTATCTAATCTTGACTCCCAGGGAAGAGGGAGACAGGAAATGCAAGTGTGCACTATATAGACAAATGTTTTTCTACCCTTTCTAAGCCCCTTTACTTAGTCAATTAATTATTCAGAGAGATGTGATATCTTTTTGAGACATCTCAAATTCTTTCAGGACACTGCAGTATCTCATAAATTGCTTTATATGGTACACTGGAAACGGGTTTAAAACTATCCAACTAAGGTATATAATTTAGTTAAACACCCTTTTATACCCAAGAACATCTGGATATTGAGAAACCAAAAGTTTATTGGAATAATATAAAATTAACTGTTAGTGAGTGCCTCAAATGGATGATAGCACAAAAAGGTATATAGAAAATATGGAATGAGTCACTATATATCCTGGAACAGAATAGTAAATATGTGGCATAAATACCACAGTTTTCCTATCCTGTAGTCATGGCAGACACTGCTAATTGAATACAGCAGTCCTTGAAGTTGGGCTTAACTTCAGAGTCTTAGACCAGAACTCCAGATAATTCTATTATTCAGAATTACCCAGAACTCCAGATAATTCTGTTATTCAACTGGAGTTCCCTTCTGCCATTCTTTTGTGAACTCTTCCAAAGGCTTTTGTCCTCAGCACTGACAACCAGTTCTTATCAAAGTTTCCAGTAATTAAAGTCCATGTTGCCAAGTCCAAATGTCAATTCTTAGGATGCATCTTGCTGAATCTATTAGCAGTTGATTGCTCCCTTTTTCATAATATACTTCCTTTACCTGGCTTCCAGGACACCATACTTGATTTTTTCCTACCTCTTTGTTGTTCCTTCTCAGTATCGTTTCCTGGTTCCTTCTTACCACCTAGATTTGTAAATACTGGAGTATTCTTCGGCCCTGAATTCTCTTGATGACCTCATCAGGCTCACAGCTTTAAATACCATGTATGCCAATAACAACCAAATTCATATCTATAGCTTGGATCTTTCTTTTTAACTTGAGTCCCAATTCCTTATTCAAAGCTTCATTTAAGTATCTAAAGGTGACTCAAACTTAACAGGCTTAAAATTTAACAATTTCGTTTTATCTTTTATCTTAGTTGCTCAGACTAAATCTCAAAAGTTAGTGTTTACTCTCTCCCTCCCTCCCTCTTTCTCACCCCCTTTCCTGTTCCCCTTTCTCCTTCTTTCTTTCCTTTTTTCTGTCCATCTTTTTTTCCTTTCCAAAACCATATCTAATCCATCAGAAAATCTACCTTAAATATTTTGTATATCTGGAGTCAGATTCCTTCTTAGCACCTTTGTAACTATTATGTCCTCAGGTCTCCTGTTAAATACCTGCTGTGATGGATAACTCATTTCTGGAGAAAGTAGTTTCCTCTGACAGTCTTCCAAAATGAGGGTTGTAGGGTGTAATATTATTATTTATAATAAAAAATATAGATTTGGTCTTTGTCCCCATTTCTGTCACAGAGCTTCTAAACCCTTGGAATTTCCTATGTGAAAAGAACATAAAGTTGTCTTTTGTTAGGCTAACGAGGTGACTTTTGGAATCCAGTTAAGAATGCGGGCTGGTTGCTAATGAAGTCAAATATATGATTAGAGAATTGAAACTTTCATTCCCCCTTCTTCCTTCCCCATCCCTGTCCCCTGACCTCTGGGGATAGAAGAGGGGCTTGAAATGGAGTTCAACACCAATCACCATTGACTTAATTAATCATGCCTAATGATCAAGCCCTATAAAACCCCAAAGGACAGGGTTCAGAGAGCTTATGGGTTGGTGAACACATGTATATTTGGGGAGAGTGGCATGGATGTTCCATGACCTTTCCACATACCTTGTCTTATGCATCTCTTCCATCTGGGCATTCATTTGTATTCTGAATTATATTCTTTTTAAAGTAAACTGGTAATCTAGTAAGCAAAATGTTTCTCTGAGTTCTCTGAGCCATTCTAGTGAATTAATTGAACCCAAAGAAGGGCATCACTGGAACCTCAGATTTATAACCAGTTTGTCAAAAGCACAGATCAGTCAGAAGCATCTGGGATTGTGAATAGTCTCTAAAGAGGTAGGCAGCCCTGTGGGCCTGAGCTGGTAACCTAGGGAATCTGATGCTAAATTCAGATAGATAGCATCAGGATTGAATTGAATTGTAGAATACCTAACTGGTGCTAGAGAATTGCTTGGATGTATGGAGGACTACCTGACGGCTTTACTGCGGCCCTACGTGCATCCCTGTGTGAGGCTGACAGGGGAGTCGGGGTCTCAAATTGGCTAGCGACTCCTTTTCAGGGAGCACTGGCCACGCCCCCAGGCCACCTGGAACTGCAGCGTTGCCATTTTCCACGGTATTTTCGTATTTTTGCAGAGTAAAGCCAGCGGGGTCTGGCCTGCCCCTCTGCCCCGTCTCCCCAAGCCCCGACCCCGTGGTCTCGTCCCCCGCCAGGCACGGGATCACTTCCTTGACCCCACATCCAAGGAGTGGTGGCTGCGCGGGCACAGGAGGACCAAGAGGAGCTACTCCACATTCAAGGTCAGGAGGGGCGGCTGTGAGGAGATACCCCTCATTCAAGGTAAGGAGCAGTGGCTGCGCTTTGCTGGAGCAGCTGTGAAGAGATAGCCCATGTCCAAGGTAAGAGAAACCCAAGTAAGACAGTAGGTGTTGCGAGAGGCGTCAGAGGGCAGACACACAAACCATAATCACAGAAAACTAGTCAATCTAATCACACAGACCACAGCCTTGTCTAACTCAATGAAACTAAGCCATGCCGTGTGGGGCCACCCAAGATGGGCGGGTCATGGTGGAGAGGTCTGACAGAATGTGGTCCACTGGAGAAGGGAATGGCAAACCACTTCAGTATTCTTGCCTTGAGAACCCCATGAACAGTATGAAAAGGCAAAATGATAGGATACTGAAAGAGGAACTCCCCAGGTTGGTAGGTGCCCATATGCTACTGGAGATCAGTGGAAATAACTCCAGAAAGAATGAAGGGATGGAGCCAAAGCAAAAAGAATCCCCATCTGTGGATGTGACTGGTGATAGAAGCAAAGTCCGATGCTGTAAAGAGCAATATTGCATAGGAACCTGGAATGTCAGGTTCATGAATCAAGGCAAATTGGAAGTGGTCAAACAGTGAAGTGTCAAAGAGTGAACGTCGACACTCTAGAAATCAGCGAACTGAAATGGACTGGAATAGGTGAATTTAACTCAGATGACCATTATATTTACTACTGTGGGCAGGAATCCCTTAGAAGAAATGGAGTAGCCATCATGGTCAACAAAAGAGTCCGAAATGCAGTACTTGGATGCAATCTCAAAAACAACAAAATGATCTCCGTTTGTTTCCAAAGCAAACCATTCAATATCACAGTAATCCAAGTCTATGCCCCAACTAGTAATGCTGAGAAGTTGAAGTTGAATGGTTCTCTGAAGATCTATGAGACCTTTTAGAACTAACACCCCAAAAAGATGTCCTTTTCATTATGGGGGACTGGAATGCAAAAGTAGGAAGTCAAGAAACACCTGGAATAACAGGCAAATGTGGCCTTGGAATACGGAATGAAGCAGGGCAAAGGCTAATAGAGTTTTGTCAAGAGAATGCACTGGTCATAGCAAACACCCTCTTCCAACAACACTAAAGAAGACTCTACACATGAACATCACCAGATGGTCAACACTGAAATCAGGTTGATTATATTCTTTGCAGCCAAAGATGGAGAAGCTCTATACAGTCAGCAAAAACAAGACCAGGAGCTGACTGTGTCTCAGACCATGAACTCCTTATTGCCAAATTCAGACTTAAATTAAAGAAAGTAGGGAAAATCACTAGGCCATTCAGGTATAACCTAAATCAAATCCCTTATGATTATACAGTGGAAGTGAGAAATAGATTTAAGGGCCTAGATCTGATAGATAGAGTGCCTGATGAACTGTGGACGGAGGTTCGTGACATTGTACAGGAGAAAGGAATCAAGACCATCCCTGTGGAAAGGAAATGCAAAAAAGCAAAATGGCTGTCTGGGGAGGCCTTACAAATAGCTGTGAAAAGAAGAGAAGCAAAAAGCAAAGGAGAAAAGGAAAGATATAAGCATCTGAATGCAGAGTTCCAAAGAACAGTAAGGAGAGATAAGACAGCCTTCCTCAGCGATAAATGAAAAGAAATAGAGGAAAACAACAGAATGGGAAAGAATAGAGATCTCTTCAAGAAAATTAGAGATACCAAAAGAACATTTCATGCAAAGATGAGCTCGATAAAGGACAGAAATGGTATGGACCTAACAGAAGCAGAAGATATTAAGAAGAGATGGCAAGAATACACAGAAGAACTGTACAAAAAAGATCTTCACGACCCAGATAATCACAATGGTGTGATCACTCACCTAGAGCCAGATATCCTGGAATGTGAAGTCAAGTGGGCCTTAGAAAGCATCACTACAAACAAAGCTAGTGGAGGTGATGGAATTCCAGTTGAGCTCTTTCAAATCCTGAAAGATGATGCTGTGAAAGTGCTACACTCAATATGCTGGCAAATTTGGAAAACTCAGCAGTGGCCACAGGACTGGAAAAGGTCAGTTTTCATTCCAATCCCAAACAAAGGCAATGCCAAAGAATGCTCAAACTACCACACATTTGCACTCATCTCACATGCTAGTAAAGTAATGCTCAAAATTCTCCAAGCCAGCCTTCAGCAATATGTGAACCGTGAACATCCAGATGTTCAAGCTGGTTTTAGAAAAGGCAGAGGAACCAGAGATTAAATTTCCAACATCCGCTGGATCATGGAAAAAGCAAGAGAGTTCCAGAAAAACATTTATCCCTGCTTTATTGACTATGCCAAAGCCTTTGACTACGTGAATCACAATAAACTGTGGAAAATTCTGGAAGAGATAGGAATACCAGATCACCTGACCTGCCTCTTGAGAAACCTATATGCATGTCAGGAAACAACAGTTAGAACTGGACATGGAACAACAGACTGGTTCCAAATAGGAAAAGGAGTACGTCAAGGCTGTATATTGTCACCCTGCTTATTTAACTTATATGCAGAGTACATCATGAGAAACGCGGGCTG
This sequence comes from Bubalus kerabau, assembly GCF_029407905.1. Classification (NCBI taxonomy): domain Eukaryota; kingdom Metazoa; phylum Chordata; class Mammalia; order Artiodactyla; family Bovidae; genus Bubalus; species Bubalus kerabau. Next base: position 239,162,845 of record NC_073624.1, read on the forward strand.
GAGGAAGCACAAGCTCGAATCAAGATTGCTGGGAGAAATATCAATAACCTCAGATATGCAGATGACACCACCCTTATGGCAGAAAGTGAAGAGGAACTAAAAAGCCTCTTGATGAAAGTGAAAGAGGAGAGTGAAAAGTTGTCTTAAAGTTCAACATTCAGAAAATGAAGATCATGGCATCTGGTCCCATCACTTCATAGGAAATAGATGGGGAAACAGTTGAAACAGTGTCAGACTATTTTTGTGGGCTCCAAAATCACTGCAGATGGTGAATGCAGCCATGAAATTAAAAGATGCTTACTCCTTGGAAGGAAAGTTATGACCAACCTAGATAGCATATTCAAAAGCAGAGTCATTTCTTTGCCAACAAAGGTCCATCAAGTCAAGGCTATGGATTTTCCAGTGGTCATGTATGGATGTGAGAGTTGGACTGTGAAGAAGGCTGAGGGCCAAAGAATTGATGCTTTTGAACTCTGGTGTTGGAGAAGACTCTTGAGAGTCCCTTGGACTGCAAGGAGATCCAACCAGTCCATTCTGAAGGAGATCAGCCCTGGGATTTCTTTGTAATGAATGATGTTGAAGCTGAAACTCCAGTACTTTGGCCACCTCATGCGAAGAGTTGACTCATTGAAAAAGACTGATGCTGGGAGGGATTGGGAGCAGGAGGAGAAGGGGATGACAGAGGATGAGATGGCTGGATTTCATCACCAACTAGATGGACTTGAGTTTGGGTGAACTGCGGGAGTTGGTGATGGACAGGGAGGCCTGGTGTGCTGCCATTCATGGGGTTGCAAAGAGTTGGACACAACTGAGTGACTGAACTGAACTGAACTAAACTGATGGAGGACTCTCCCTCCCCGTTCCAATCTAATACACACACAAAAAAACACACATTAGAATTGGTGACTAGAACCTTTAAAAGGGACCTTGAACTTTTAACTAATTTGGGGGGCGTATACACAGGTGGTTGTATTTTCTAACATAAGTCACAGATTTGCATGTAAGAAGATGCTCATATTCTTTGATTATTTGGGGCTGGCTATCTCTTGTTTGAGTATTATATTATCCTCCAAACGGGTCTTTCTGATGTCACCCTTGCCCCCTGTCCCAATCTCATTTTCACATAGCAGCCAGAAGAATTACTTAAGAACATAAAATACCACTTGTTCTCCCCTTCTTTTACTCTGTCCAGCCACTCAGGTTTTCTCACTATTCTGCAAATAAACTAAACACATCTCCCCAGGCCCTTTGCACTTGCCCTTGCCTTGCCTGAAATATTCTTTCAGATTCTGACACGCTTCACTCATTTCATTCAAGCCTATGCTCAAATGCCCCTTATCAGGGAGGAGTACTCTAATGAGAATATTGAAAACAACATCCACTTCATTTTTCATTCTCCTTACTTTGTTTCATTTGTTTTCATAATATTTATCCCTGTTTGATATATTATATTTTTATTTATTTCCTTTTCTCATTTCTTCCCCCTTCCTTCCCCTCCAGTATTAAGTCTATGAGAATTCTGGGCTATACTTTGCTGTATCTCTGACACTTAAAACAATTCTATTTTAAGTCAGACTTCCTGGAACTGAACTCTGTGACTAGTGCGTAGATTTCCTAGGGCTTGTTCACAGGAGTAGCAAGTGAAATGAAGTGTGATGGGATAGAGGTAGATGTAGAACTGATTGGTAATTGCAGCAATGTCGTAGCCTCGGATCTGGGATGGCCCTTGGGTTGCCCTGAATTAAGGCAAGGAGGTTAAACCTCAGAAATGAGCAGTCATTGGAGGTGGGTTGCTACTGGAGAAGGAACAGAACGCTGGGCAAGGCCTCTTCCTTCTGCGAAATTCTCTGAGCAATTCTCATAAAGGGACTCCGCTTAAAGCTCTAAGTAGCCAGTATTCTCAAGCAGCTCGTGGTCCTGAAGAAGGAGGAGAGCTGGTATCCCACAGCACCCTCTCCTCGTGCTGAATACCTGGGTATTGAAAGCCTGAATATCATGCTGGCTGTGACTACTCTCCATCTGAGTTGTCTTCTCTTCTGTTCCAGTGCTGTCAACCCTGAGAACTCGGTGCATGCTGTGACCCCCTGCTTACTACCAAGCAGCCACTTGCAGCAGCTTCCCAAGGTCGGGAGATGGAGAGGGTCCACTGAGGCCTTGTCTCAGAAGTCAGAGCTGGCCTTCAGCTTTGGGAAGCTGATATCAGGCCTGAAAGTGAGAGGTATTTCTGCTCTGTGTCCTGGGGGACAAAAGCAAGAAAAGAATATTTACTAAGAAAGACAATCCATGTCTTTGGGGCAAATCTTTCCCAAATATTTGTAAGAATGAATAAGGAATCATTACATTTGATATAAAACAACTGAAAAGTCTATGATTTTAAGTCATATCACACCATAAACTGATTTTCAGTGTCTCAAGTCTCAAAAATTTATGCCTCCTGGAATACTCAAAGCAACAAAGTTGTTATTCATTCATTCATTCACTAAATCATCCATCTGTTCAATCACTCATTCACTCAACAATCTTTTTTTAAATGTCAAGATGCATTCTAGGTGGATGGTGAATATACAAAACTAAAATATTAACTTCTTTAAAAATTCTTACATTTTGTGCTAAGATAAATTTGTTTATCACATGGATTATCTCAGTTTATTGTACAATAATTCATAAAGTAGATATTATGGCACATATTATTTTTCTCACTTTTTTGAATTAGAGTGATTAATCACTTTCTCAAGATCATACAACTAGTAAGTGGCAGTGGCATCCAATCAAGATGTTTGAGTTTGTAAAAGTCTCAATTAGTAGTATACTCTCTCTCCAAACAGGGGATTAGACTCTTAAGAAGCTTACAGTTCAATAGAGGGACAGATAAAACAATAAATGAAGTTTGCGCCACTGAGGGAGTTAAGATGTGCCTCCAGGATCCAAGTATCAGGTCCATGTCCATTCTTCTCTACTTGTTTATATACTTCGAGAATGGGAGCTTGTAGTATTCCTAGCAATTTAATCACGATGCTTAGGCTGCATGTAACAGAATATCCAATGAAAATGGGTTTAAATGATAGAGTAATTGCATACAGGAAGAATTCTGGAAGTAGGTAATGCCCAGGTTGATTGATTTGATAGCTCAGTGAGGTCAGGCTCTGGGTCAACTTTGCCATGATGACACTTGCCCCAGCTCTATACTAAGCCATTATGAAGAACAGAGCTCTGGGCTCCGTAGACTTTGGTGAGGTGCACGAAGGGCAGCAGAAAGGACCCCACACCAAAGATCTTATATATGCACAGGAATTGAGTGGGGTCAGTTGCCTCAGTAAATTTTACATTTTACCTGAAACCTCCTCTCTTCAAAAATATTACCTGAACTTTAGACAGTTGGAGCCTAGACTCAGATTCCCTGGGATGGGTTGGGAGTGACCCAAGGGCTGCAGAGCAATCCTAAGTTGAGTATCTGAGGTAAAGCCAGACTGAGAGTCAAGCAGAGAATCTGACCAGAGCCACAACCTAGGGAGCCAAGGAATAATGATAAGGAGAGAAATTAGAGAGACTGAAGCTGAGCAAGCAAGTGTGGAGTGGAGTCAGAAAGCAGTGCCTGAGGTCATTCCTGAAAGTGGGATCTCTTTGAGGCAGCTCCCTTCAATATCTCGGGAAAAGAGCTGCACTAGTTCAGACACAAATAAGTAATAAGTAAATAGAACAAATGACAAAGATGTCTTCACTTCCCATTTCTAAACAGCTCGTGTTGAGGACCAAAGCAGGAGAGATGAGGCTACCTGGGTTTGGCTTTTTAAAATGTTCAGAAATGTAACAGATTGTGCACTGCTGAGACATACTATTTTTGTTTATTTATTTATTTGCCCACCACACAGACTGTGGGATCCTAGTTCCCAACCAGAGATCGAACCTGCACACACAGGCAATAAAACCACAGAGTCTTAACCACTGGACCGCCAGGGAATTCTGACACACTACTTTAAGAAAATATTTTTGGTTGAAATCTAGGGTGATATGTAGTATTAAAACAGTCTCTTTTGTTTATGAGGGTCTTGATGGAGTATGCAAAGCATTCACCCATTAGTCCTGTAGTTGCTGACATGCTGTTTCTAGTACATACTGAAGGAATTTGCCCCTGTTTCTTTTTCCTGGAATAAAATGTTACTTACCACTGTGAACATTTTTCACTATGTTCATGAACAATGTAGCAGAAATGAGTAATAAACAGAATGCTGTCAAATATATATCTTCCCATAATAGATCCTATACCTTAAAATGCCTACAGGGAATCACTTTTTAAAGTCTGTAACATGCAGGAGTTTTGATACGACTGGTTGAGCCATGCAGAAATGATTAAAAAAAAGAGTAATAAATTCAGATTTTACACCAGGCACTGAGCATTAAGCCAAAATGAAACTACCATACTCAAATCTTCTGCAGCTTAGAGCTAATTAGACCTACATTTCTGGATGGCATGAGCATCATGCAATGCAGCAATTGTTATAATAACTGTATTCTCCTTGAGTGCTGTGTGGTGATTTACACCAGTGATGCCTGTCAGGGCTAATGGACTTTCTAGGAGGAAGTCTCTGGGTGCTCTGGAGCAGAAATGGGAGCTTTGCCCCGGGGCATCTCTCCCTATTGGATTTCTGATGATTGTGCCGAGTGTTTGGCAGGGCAGAGGTATAGCCCAGGGGGCAGTAATGTCCCTGTACATTTTAGTTACCAGTGAAACACACTATTTCAGATAATGACAGGGTTTTATATAGATTTGAAGAGAAGCGATAGTTTGTACTACCACTGAGGGTTGTTGGGAGGATAAAGTATTACTGTGTCTATTAAGTTCTTAGCATACTGCCTAGCACATAGTAAGCACTCAATAAATAGATGTTCTTTTAAAAAGTAAATGTTCCATCTATGGCTTGGAATATATGGTTTATCGCAGATTGACTTTTAGTGCTAAAATGAGGTACTGTGTCAACTGATGCTGCGTGGTTAGTGATTTTAATGCCCTGGATTTCCCCAGAAAATTACATAAGCAAGGGTAATCCAGGGTCTCTGTTGATCCTGGCTGATGTTTCACACATATAAGTGTGCTAAATTCCAAGCTTAGAAATACAGGCTCGATTCAATGGAAAGCATGTCTGAATTCTCCAGCCCCCGCACCTATTTTGTGAAGAGAGCCTATTGTGTTGGTAGGGAGATTTCCAAATTACCAGCCAAGAGGGTGGTGAAAGGGCAGAGCATTTTCTGGGAGGTCATGCTAGGGGCCAAGTGGGAAGGGAAGAGGGGATTCCTTGCAAAAGCTACACAGGCATGATCCAAGGAGGATTGGCATGGGCTGTCTTCCAGGGAAACCAGATTGCCACACGGTGATGACAAGGAGTTCTCAAGGCAAGAATACTGAAGTGGTTTGCCATTCCCTTAAAGGCAAAATGATAGGATACTGAAAGAGAAACTCCCCAGGTCAGTAGGTGCCCAATATGCTACTGGAGATCAGTGGAGAAATAACTCCAGAAAGAATGAAGGGATGGAGCCAAAGCAAAAAGAATCCCCAGCTGTGGATGTGACTGGTGATAGAAGCAAGGTCCGATGCTGTAAAGAGCAATATTGCATAGGAACCTGGAATGTCAGGTCCATGAATCAAGGCAAATTGGAAGTGGTCAAACAGGAGATGGCAAGAGTGAACGTCGACATTCTAGGAATCAGCGAACTAAAATGGACTGGAATGGGTGAATTAAACTCAGATGACCATTATATCTACTATTGCGGGCAGGAATCCCTCAGAAGAAATGGAGTAGCCATCATGGTCAACAAAAGAGTCTGAATGCAGTACTTAGATGCAATCTCAAAAACGACAGAATGATCTCTGTTCGTTTCCAAAGTAAAACATTCAATATCACAGTAATCCAAGCCTATGCCCCAACCAGTAACACTGAAGAAGCTGAAGTTGAATGGTTCTATGAAGACCTACAAGACCTTTTAGAACTAACACCCAAAAAAGATGTCCTTTTCATTATACGGGACTGGAATGCAAAAGTAGGAAGTCAAGAAACACCTGGAGTAACAGGCAAATTTGGCCTTGGAATGCGGAATGTAGCAGGGCAAAGACTAATAGAGTTTTGCCAAGAAAATGCACTGGTCATAACAAACACCCTCTTCCAACAACATAAGAGAAGACTCTACACATGGACATCACCAGATGGTCAACACCGAAATCAAATTGATTATATTCTTTGCAGCCAAAGATGGAGAAATTCTCTACAGTCAGCAAAAACAAGACCAGGAGCTGACTCTGGCTCAGACCATGAACTCCTTATTGCCAAATTCAGACTTAAATTGAAGAAAGTAGGAAAAAACACTAGACCATTCAGGTATGACCTAAATCAAATCCCTTATGATTATACAGTGGAAGTGAGAAATAGATTTAAGGGCCTAGATCTGACAGATAGAGTGCCTGATGAACTATGGAATGAGGTTCGTGACATTGTACAGGAGAAAGGGATCAAGACCATCCCCATGGAAAAGAAATGCAAAAAATTAAAATGGCTGTCTGGATAGGCCTTACAAATAGCTGTGAAAAGAAGAGAAGCGAAAAGCAAAGGAGAAAAGGAAAGATATAAACATCTAAATGCAGAGTTCCAAAGAATAGCAAGAAGAGATAAGAAAGCCTTCAGTGATCAATGCAAAGAAATAGAGGAAAACAACAGAATGGGAAAGAATAGAGATCTCTTCAAGAAAATTAGAGATACCAAAGGAACATTTCATGCGAAGATGAGCTCGATAAAGGACAGAAATGGTATGGACCTAACAGAAGCAGAAGATATTAAGAAGAGATGGCAAGAATACACAGAAGAACTGTACAAAAAAGATCTTCACGACCCAGATAATCACAATGGTGTGATCACTCACCTAGAGCCAGATATCCTGGAATGTGAAGTCAAGTGGGCCTTAGAAAGCATCACTATGAACAAAGCTAGTGGAGGCGATGGAATTCCAGTTGAGCTATTCCAAATCCTGAAAGATGATGCTGTGAAAGTGCTACACGCAATATGCCAACAAATTTGGAAAACTCAGCAGTGGCCACAGGACTGGAAAAGGTCAGTTTTTAATCCCAAAGAAAGGCAATGCCAAAGAATGCTCAAACTACCGCACAATTGCACTCATCTCATATGCTAGTAAAGTAATGCTCAAAATTCTCCAAGCCAGGCTTCAGCAATATGTGAACTGTGAACTGCCTGATGTTCAAGCTGGTTTTAGAAAAGGCAGAGGAACCAGAGATCAAGTTGCCAACATCCGCTGGATCATGGAAAAAGCAAGAGAGTTCCAGAAAAACATCTATTTCTGCTTTCTTGACTATGCCAAAGCCTTTGACTGTGTGGATCACAACAAACTGTGGAAAATTCTGAAAGAGATGGAAATACCAGACCACCTGATCTCCTTCTTGAGAAATTTGTATGCAGGTCAGGAAGCAACAGTTAGAACTGGACATGGAACAACAGACTGGTTCCAAATAGGAAAAGGAGTATGTCAAGGCTGTATATTGTCACCCTGTTTATTTAACTTATATGCAGAGTACATCATGAGAAACGCTGGACTGGAAGAAGCACAAGCTGGAATCAAGATTGCCGGGAGAAATATCAATAACCTCAGATATGCAGATGACACCACCCTTATGGCAGAAAGTGAAGAGGAACTCAAAAGCTTCTTGATGAAAGTGAAAGTGGGGAGTGAAAAAGTTGGCTTAAAGCTCAACATTCAGAAAACGAAGATCATGGCATCAGGTCCCATCACTTCATGGGAAATAGATGGGGAAACAGTGGAAATAGTGTCAGACTTCATTTTTCTGGGCTCCAAATCACTGCAGATGGTGACTGCAGCCATGAAATTAAAAGACACTTACTCCTTGGAAGGAAAGTTATGACCCACCTAGATAGCATATTCAAAAGCAGAGACATTACTTTGCCAACAAAGGTCTGTCTAGTCAAGGCTATGGTTTTTCCTATGGTCATGTATGGATGTGAGAGTTGGACTGTGAAGAAGGCTGAGTGCTGAAGAATTGATGCTTTTGAACTGTGGTATCGGAGAAGACTCTTGAGAGTCCCTTGGACTGCAAGGAGATCCTCTCAGTCCATTCTGAAGGAGATTCAGCCCTGGGATGTCTTTGGAAGGAATGATACTAAAGCTGAAACTCCAGTACTTTGGCCACCTCATGCGAAGAGTTGACTCATTAGAAAAGACTCTGATGCCGGGAGGGATTGGGGGCAAGAGGAGAAGGGGACAACAGAGGATGAAATGGCTGGATGGCATCACTAACTCGATGGACGTGAGTCTCAGTGAACTGCGGGAGTTGGTGATGGGCAGGGAGGCCTGGCGTGCTGTGATTCATGGGGTCGCAAAGAGTAGGACACAACTGAGCGACTGATCTGATCTGATCTGATCTAATGACAAGGAAATGATAATGTTGTTAGTACTTCCTGAACTCTTTTCAAATCCTTCATTCATATCTTTTTTTTTTTTTAAAGTTTACATAACTGTATTAGTTTTGCCAAATATCAAAATGAATCCGCCACAGGTATACATGTGTTCCCCATCCTGAACCCTCCTCCCTCTTAAAATGAAACTCAGATATACTGAATGCTTCATCTCTTTCCAGATTTGGACCAAATCTTTTATATGTTTGTTTTTTTCTAATCCTCTCAATGACATGTAACGTGCATATTGTTAGTGCCATTCCTTTTGGACAGGGAAACTAAATTTGGTGTGGTTATATGACTTGGCCATAACGTGACCCAATTAATAGGTATATTGGAGTTTAACCCAGTTTAGTCTAACTCAGAAAGTCATGATCCTGCCCCTGTCCCCATGTTCCCTGCTGAGAAGGTTGTGGGATTGCATTTGTTCATTGTCCCCAGATGCTCTCAGTTTGTAGTTCATGACCTCATGCTTTTTGGCTACCAGTCAAGGAATGAATTCAGCCTCCTACCAGCCTTGATTGATCCCCTGCCTCATGCTCAGCACCACACTAGAGTGGGATAGAAATAAAAAGTATGAGGTGGGGTTCTTGGTTTCAAGGGAAGAGCACACATGGGGCATTTAGTGAGCAGTCCAACACATTGTACAACCAAAGACTAGCATGGCAGGCATCACAACCACCTGCCAAGTATGTCACAGCACTTACTTCGTGCTCCCCATGCCATAAACTCTAATTCTTGTGGCACTCTTTCCTGCTGATTCTGGAGCTGGTCTTGGTTTCAGAACCCCTTTCAGTGCAGGGCCGGTGGATATAACCGTTGGATCTAGCCCGCTCTCCCTGTGAGTGTTGTTGTCACTCAGAGGAGCAGGAGATTGGCGATCTGGAGGTCTCGACAAAGGCTTACTGGGGGTCGTGGGTTGACACGCAGTCCTGAAGGGGTTAGAATTGGGGACTGGGATTACAAGAAAAGAGAGTATTCCAGGTGGAAAGAAGCACATTAGCAAAGCCTCTGAGTTGAGAGTGAGGGAGTAGCCTCCTGGGGATGGGGACAGAGTGACTTTCCCAATGTGGATGCTCTTGGGGCAGAAAGAATGAGATTGAATAGAACTTTTTTTGACTTGATTTTGACCTATTTACGAACATCCTAGCCTATCTCAGAGATAATAAGATAGTAAGAATATTAACTCCTATTTATTGAGGTTATTGTGCCAGTTTTACTGCTATTGCATACATGCATTGTCTTTTTTTTTTTTTCATCCTTAGAACAAAGTAAATATTGGCATTCCCATTTTATAAACAAGAGTAACTAAAAAATAGATATAATAGGTTATATAGCTAGTTACATAGCTGGTAGGGTAGGTTACTGAAATTCAAGAACATCTTAAAGACTTTACCAAAAAGTACCTTATCCTGTGAACTGTATCTTCCCAGCATGTTCTGCTGCTGCACACGTGCACCTGTACATATAAAAAGACAATGCACACCCATATCCACAATCCCACACATACACTCATACACAAATACCAGATACAGATGTAGCTACACACATGCACACACACGCACAGACATGCATGTGCCGTGTACTCATGTGTGTACTTATATACTACATACATACATATACACACATATGCATAGACTGTATGCACGCCATTCTTCTGGAAAGAGTCACTGCTCTTTGATCCCAGGGGTAAGTATAATGACCCAGAACAGGCCAATCAGCTTTTTTTTCCCCCAGCATTTGAATCTCAGGCAGAGACACATAGAGACAGAAGAAAGCTGAGCCATCTGATAACAATGCTCTGGAGAATGCATCCTGAGTGACTGATATCCCTGAGCTGCTGGGTTCTTGTCCTTCTTGTGCTTGGTTAACCAACTCTTCGTTTTATTCTGCAAAGCTGCACAGTAGACTTGCAATTACTTTTTTCTCCCCTTAAGTCAATTTCTATTGCTTTCTACCAAAGAGCTCTAATTGATACAAATTATCTCTTCAGTGTAGCTAGTGCCAGTGATGGGGGTCCATTCTAATGACAATGGTGGTCAGCGCAATGCTGAAAGTAAGGAAGGGGCTTTTGATCGTTGTGTTACAAAACTGTCCATGGGGTAGGGCCATGATATAAAGGAGACTGTTATAAGAGGGCCTTCTAGAATTTACAGTAATAAACCAGTTACAAATGGGAGCCAAGACAGAGAGCCCTTATTCTGAATCCATGAATTCTAACATCATGGCCTGATGTTAATTTTTTGGTTGTAGCTTGCCTATGTTTTCCCCATCACTTTTTTTCTGGTATGGATATGATAGCTAGATAATATTTTGCCTCTTCACCCTTCAATCCTTCAGTGGATATTTACTGAAACACTCCATATGATGGTAGATAATTGAGAATACAGGAGTAGTTAAAACTACAGAAACAGAAATTTAGAGCCAGAAGACACATTTGAAATGGTATAGTCCAACCCTTCTTCTCATAGAAAATAGAGGTTTAGAACAGTTTAGTGACTTAAGTAGGATCACAGAGCTTAGTGTTAAGTGTACATTTTGGGACTTGTGATGCAGGTCTTGTCTCCTAGGTCTGTGATATTAATGGTTCCTGATCAGGCTCCTAGAATTTAGATGGAGTGTTGGGACATGCAGACAGGAAGCGATTGGTAAACTCAGCCCTGCATCAGGTAACCTTACTCTTTCTTGACTGAATAGCTCTGCAGTAAGCAAATATCCCAAAACACAAAATTAACAGTGGTTTCCAGTCTAAGCTGAAAACTTAGTTTGGAGACTTAGTATGGAAGTATTCATACTTGATACTTGAAGGAAGTGATCCTTCAATAGGATCACTAGTTATCTGTATCTTTCATTCCCAAATTGGGTTTTTGAAGGTGAGATCACCCAAAGGGAGAATAGTATCTGTTGTGCCAATGTTATCCCAATGAGCCACATGAAGTATAGAGCTCTGCTTTTACTCTGTAGGCACAGAGAACCCCAATAGCTGAGAAAAAGAGATAGGTGTCTTATAAAGCAAGATGAAATCTCCTTATTCAGTGACTTTAGATACATTAAATCTAAATAGAGAAATGTGGACCAGTGGATATCAGAATCTTGCCATCTTATCAATCAAGAAAAGACCCTAGCTTTTTTTTTTTTTTTTTACCTTAAGAAAATCAATAGCTTTATTTTTCTTCAATATACATATAGAAAACCGGTCTGAGAAGAAGTTTCATGAGATAGACCAGAGGACTATATACAAACTCAGGAATTCCAGATCAGCAAGACAAAGTGCACAGAGGACACACTCTTCCACAGGGCCCTGGAGCTTAGGACTGTCCCAACAGAGGTGAGGCAAGCTCCTGGATGGCTTTTGAGTTCAGCTGAGGAATTGTGCTGATCTTCAGAAGTTTGCCACTTGTGTACTTATTCTTGATGGTGGTGAACTTGGTCATGTTCTTGTTGACGTGCCCGATGTTTCTGGCCATGTGCCGCATGACCTTCAGCACCTCGCTCTCTATGTAGCCAGTGTAATACTGCTGCTTTAAGTTCCATTTTTCTTGGTTAGAACCTTCTGGGACAGGCAGGAAGTGCCTGCCACCACTTTAGAATGGTGATAGTGCACCGTGTCATAATCAACGAGAGTCAGCTCCATCAAGTATTTGGCTGAAGTGTGCTATTCAACATCGATATTCCTGGCTTTTGATGCCTGCCTTAGAAATGTAGCGGCAACGGTTGACTCAGCTCAAATTTCAGTTCTTTCAAAATCAGAGTGTACATTTCTCAAATTTGAGAACTGGTGTAAGCATTGTTGGTGATGTAAACAAAGCCTTCAATGTTTGGAGAAAACATTTCCTCATACTTGGAAGCCAAGAGCAGTGCCATAATGCCAACCAGCGGAAGCTTCTTAGGAGAGACTGGCTGAGCCTGTAAATATCGGCCCATGATGGCAACACACATGTAGAGCGTTTCCTGCAGCAGCCTGAACTTGGAGTGCACTGACACCAGCCAGTCCACCAGGATGGCACACATGTGGCCATTTATATCTCTCCCATCTAAGAAATGTGGGTTTATGGACTGTAGCACCGCAAGCTGCCTTAGATACTGGTAGATATCCTTCACGTAGTCACTGCAGAGCTGAGGGTTCTCCCAGTCCTCAATATCAATATCCTCAATTTTGTAGAGCAAGGCATCAGAGAAAGCTTGGCAGAGGTTCTCTTCCTTCATGGAGACGTCCTGAGGTGTGGGAGAAGGACCCTTTGGAGCCAACACTTCCATCTGCACTGGTTTCACAGAAGCAGTAGGTTTCAGGTGCTTGTTGACATTTGTTGTTTTGGTGGGTGGATCAGGTGCTTTAGTGTTCTGGATTTTCTGAGCTGCTTGTGTGGCTCAGGTTGTAACCCAATTTCCAATTTCTTCTAAAACTTCCCACCTGATAGTCACATGACTTTTAGGTTTAGAATTAATTCCTGTGTCATTATTCTCTAAATCGGTGGATGCTGTAGGGCGTTGCAACAGCACCATGAGGAAATGGACAGGCAAGAGTGGCAGCCCCGCCCAGGGGAAGACGCAGACTGGACACGAACACTAGTCTCCACTGCACCATTAGGACTGCCAAGACCCTAGCTTTTAATGACTATCTTAGGCTACCTTGATCTCTGCAGAATAAGGTAGAATGGACCATTTATTCCTCCTCGAAATTCAATTTTTCCTTGACTTCTGTAACACCATAGACTTGATTTTATTATTTCTGGTTGCCTCTTCTCACTACGTTCTTTGTGGCTTCCTCTTCTTCCACCTCTCCTTTTAATGTTGGGTATTACAAGATTTTGTCTTTGATATATCCCTTTGCTTGTTTTATAAACTCTTCCTAGTCAACTTTACTATGGCAGTCATCAGCTGTTCCCCCTGTATCCATCCACCCTTCCTTTAGTAAAAGCAAATTGATTTCTTTTGATAGGATGAATAAAACCTCTACGTCTCTCAGCATATGTGATTCTGATGTACCGGTAAATAACAACCAGAATTCAGGGTGGGAGGAAGCCATAATTTGTAATATTTCTTTGGTGTAAATACTCTCACCACCATCAGAGCCTACTAATTCAGGACATATTAAATGAGCACCTAATATGTGCCAGAAGGTGCTGTTTAGAGACTGGCAATCCACAATGTGAAAAGGACCAAATTATCTCTGAGCTCATGGAGTTTATATTCTAGTTATACAGACAGGTAATAAATAATTAAATACATAAATTAAATAACAAGATAATATCACGTAGTGATAAAGTAGAATAAAGGTGAGATGAGTGACTCAGGTAGGGAGCTATCTTAGACAGTGTGGTCAGAAAATCTTCTCTGGAAACTGATGGTTGAGTTGAGACCCGAATGAGGAGACATAAACCATGAAAGACCTGGGGAACAGCCCAAACTTTCAGCCATGGAACTTTTGCTTGAACTGTTTGGAAAGAGATGGTCTTTTTTTTGTGGTTAGTAAACTTGTAGGATGTCAGCCAGGAGGCGCTGGTATCCATTTCCTCACCTAGACAGGAGAGAAGCAGAGATAAAAGATGGAGATGGAGAGAGACAGATTCCTGGTGGTAACATTTGGATGTTTGAACATTTGGATATCTTTACCCAGCTGTATCTAAAGCCAGCATATCTTGGTACTTTTAAAGCATATGAGCCAATAAAGACCCTCCAGACAGTTTGTGTCTTTACTAATATACATATCTCTCCCATCTCTTCAAATACTATTTATAGATATACAACATGAATAAATACTATTTATTCATATACAATATATGAATGACTCCAAAATCTCTATCTAGATTGGATCTGATTCTAAAATCCAGACACACGTGCATACATACAGCTGAATAGATGCCTACTAGGTATCTTCACATGCAGAGTTTTGCAAGATCACAGATGTAATATGTATAAATTTCAATTCATCATCTTTCCTCCACAAACTGCTCACTCTGTTTAGTATTTCTACTCAACAAGTCAAAACTATGGGTGTAGTTTTATACTCCTTCTTGTCCTTCAACCTCTGTAACAAATAGACAGTTAATTCCCATGGAATATAGCTCATAAATGCCTTGGGAACACACCCTCTTATCTCTCCATTCCCACTTCCCAAGCTCAGGGGCTTGTTTCTCAGCTAGATTACAGATCTATTACTGGGTCTCTGAATCCATTCTTCCTTCCCTTTAGTTTCAATTTCTAATTGTCACCAGAGTATAAATACTTTCTTTTTCACATTAAGTTTAATAGTAAATGTGACTTTAGATTTTATATCAGTCAGGATTCTCCAGAGAAACCAAACCTCTAGGAGGAACCAATAAGAGTTTTACATATATATGCATATATGAACATATAAATACATATATTAATATATATGTAGAATATATATACATATACATTCACACACATACAATATATAAAAAGATTTATTTTAAGGAACTGGCTCATGAGATTATGAGGGCTGGTAAGTCTGTAATATGTAGGGCAGGCTGGCAGCTCAGGCAGGATTTCTGTTAGTCTTGAGTCAGAATTTCTTTTTCCAAAAATCTCAGACTTCTCAATCTTTGCTCTTAAGACCCTCAACTGATTGGATGAGTTCCACTCATGAGTTCCGGCTTTACTTAAAGCCAACTGATTGTAATAGTTAATCACATTTACAAAATGCCTACACAGCAGCATCTAGATTAGTGCTTGACCAAACAACTGGGTACCATAACCTAGCCAAGTTGTCACATAAAATTAATCATCATGGACCAAGACTAGGCATTATGAAACTAGCCACCTCCAGACTTTGAGAATTCCTGGATGATTTCAATGTTGTTTTTTTCTCTTTAATTGAATTGTCTTTATTTTCTTAGTTAATTTTTTATTAGAGTATAGATGATTTACAATGCTGTGTGAATTTCTGCTGTGTAGCAAAGTGAGTCAGTTATACATATACATATATCCACTCTTCCTTAGATTCTACTTCCATATAGATCGCTACAGAGTATTGAAAAGAGTTCCCTGTGCTATACAGTAGGTTCTTATTAGTCATCTATTTTATATATAGTTGTTTCTTGAGAAGGCAAGTTGAGGCAGCTGAGTGTCGAAGGCATGATCTCGTGTGCAAGAGAACCACTGGAGTGCTTGTCAAAACTGTTGGTTCCCTGACTTCATTCTGAGAGGATTCTTACTTCCAAGGTCTAAGGTGGGTATGAAGTTAATTGTGTGGGTCTTCACTAAGATTTTTTTAAAAAGAGATAATTATAAGATAGAAAATATCAGAGGACATCCTGTGTGGTAAAAGTGAGTATTGATTCAAGTGAAAAGTTTGCATTTTTTTTGCGCACATACTTATGAGTGTGTGCATGGAGGTCTGAGGCATATTGCAAAATGTATTTCTAACTCTGAGGCACAGTCAAGGTCAAAAAAAGTTTGAACACCCCCAGTGAGGGAAATGGTCAATATTCACCCTTGTGACATGATGTGGCAAATAAGTCCTTCTTTTTCCTTATTCCATGAACTTTTATGGCTCCATCCATCCTTCCTTGGGCAATTTCTTCATCTTCAGGTCTTGTTGAGTCCAGTGGTTATGGAGTAATGAAAGGTAAAGGCAGAGAGGGTACAAAACAAGGGCACAAAATCACCATTTCCACCAGCCCCGCATCTTCTTCTTTCTCGCCACTTCCTCACAGTTCATACCTAGCGTCCCTCTTTGCAATTTGTAAGACTTTCTGTTGCCTGTGCTGCAGGGACAGCAGAAGCCTGAAGTCAAATGTAGGGTCAAGCACCCCACAGAGCTGATAGCAATAGCAAAGTGTACTTTAATAACTCTCAGTTCCCAAGCAGCTCTGGGAACCAAGCACGGGATTTCCTCTGCCTTTGCTCCTCGGCTTCCTGGCCTGAGGGAAGACCTGACTGATGGCTTTGAATATCCATCAACAAATAATAAATAATAATAATAACCTGCCTGCCGCAGGCTTGTCGGAGTCAGGGAGGCTGGGTTTGCTTATGCTTTCTGGCTACTTAATACAACTTCAGAGTCAATTTTAAGCAGCAACCATAGCAGCTTTTCACCAGGGACTTGTCCTTGCTGCTGTCCTTAGGTCTGATTCCCAGGGTTGGGACCCATCTGGGGGAAATTGTGAAATGGGTGGTATGCCCATGGTGACGTTGGAATTCAAGATCTGCAAGTTTATTCTTTCCTCAGATTTGCCTCTCAGGCACCACGGTGTTCTCAAATGTCCCCACTTCCCTCTTTTCTTCCAGTTTATGGGCTGGAAAAGACCCAGATTTAAGAAATAAGTCCTGGGTTATAAGAAGGCATCCTTTCAGAAACACTAGTTCTCTGTAATGATTAAGCTCTTGGGCTTTGGGGTCAGAATTCCTGGGTTTAAATTTGAGTTTCTGTTCTTCCATCTAAGTGTGTGTGTGGGGGGCGGGGGGAGAGAGAGAGAGAGAGAGACAGAGAGACAGAGAGACCCTGAACATATTACTCAACTTCTCTGAGCTTCAATTCCTCATCTGCAAAACACACATCATATTCATAGTAATAATTATAATTGGTTACATTTCTTTAGTGCTTGTTATGTTCCCAGCAGTGTTCTAAGTGTTTTACCTGAATTATTGCCTTGAAGCCTCCTAAGAATCCCATGAGAAAGGTTATGTAATTGTCTTTGGCTTACAGATGGGGACACTGAGGCAGAGAGTGGATAAGGAACGTGCCCCAGGCCACACAGCTGCTAAATGGTGGGCCAAGATTGCTCACACAGCTGGGCCTCTGCTCCGCGTCTCCCAGATGCTAAGTGGCAGCAAGCATGGCCAGGCTTAGTTAAAATCCAGGCTCTGGGACAGGGGAAGTTTCCCTTTAGGATTTTGACTAGCCCAAAGTAAACATTTTTTATTCCAAATTTTCAGGTCCAGGGAAATTGTTGGTGTAGATAATTACCCTAACACCATACAAAGTTGCTATAGCAACTGTTCTCAACTCCACTCACCCTCCAGACCAGCCCTGAGAGCCAGGAGTGGGCTTTGCCTCTCCAAAATATCAGCTCATTGACAAGAGACACCTTGTGCTCTGAGGTTCTTTATAGCACCCAGCACCCAGCACGTTGAAAAGCTTATCCTGGTTGTCCAGAGAGTTTTAAAGTCCATTCAGCATGATAAATGGGCTCTTATGTGAGGGCCCTGGCTCCCCAAGCCTTCCTTCTCTCATCTCTCTAAAGAATGGCCTACCCATGGCCATTCTTTTTGAAACTGCAAATACTCTTGGTTGGAGGAAATTTTCAGACATCAATTTCTTAGAGTGGCTTTCTTGATCAGATTACTTTCCTTCCAGTGAGGAGCCAGGAACTCCTACACCCAGGAGGAGGGGAAGTTGGAGTCAGATATTGATGGTTTGAGTTTGCCCTGGGTGGTTACCCTGGGCTAGACTAGATCATGGACTCCATGTGGAATACTGCTCTGGGTTGTAGCAGAAGATGATATTTCTTTGTTGCTCATGGTCAAAGACTGAGGGGGCCGTTCTGTATTTTCTATAAGCTGGGATCCAGCCTGGGAATCTTGCATTTGCAATTTTCCACAAATGTCTGCTACCCTATTGCTTGCTTCTGAACCTCCCAGAGATGAATAATTCAGTTGGCACAGAAATAAAAGTCCCAACACTCTCATCTCATTTCATTTTGGATTCATGGTTAGCAGCTAGAGGTAGAAGGGGACAGTAGAGTGACTAAAAGAGACTATAAACTCACGATATATCACAGCCATATGGCCTCCTTCATGAAGAAAGCTTGTAGTGCCAGGCATGCAATGGTCAAAGCCCTACATGGTGAGAGGCATGTTTCATTGGACTCTTGGAAAATGATTCAGCCACACTCACTTCTAATCCAATTTAATGATCCTATTTTGATAGCTTTACGTATTTGCTGGTTAGGAGAAAAACCACCACCTCACAAGGTCTCCCTGCAGGTGCTCTAAAAACAGGGCTACTGAAGGAGCCGCTGTCCTTGCTCCATTCTGGGGGCCTTGGTGTGAGAATGTGGCCTTCAGACAGGCTGGGATGTTTGAAAGGGCAGGGACCAGGGACAGAGGGTGAGGGCGGTGCTAAAGGTTCTGAACAAGCCAGCTGGGGTGGGAGTGTGGTCGTGAGGGAACATAATCTGGTGTGATTCTTTGTTTTCATGGCATCACCTCCTATTCCTCAGACTAACAGAATCACCAAGCTGTAAACGGCACACCTTACAAATCAGGGTTCCCTGGCATGGCTGGAGCATTCATTACCAGCTGTAAAGGCACACCAGCAAGTGAGGTTGCTGTTCTGTAGCCCAATTTTCCATCGCAATAACCCAATTAACTGGTGTGTGTGTTTGTTTTACAAAGCTCCAAGCTACAATAAACCATACAGATACGCAGGCTGCAGAAAGCTCTGTAATTAGGACAAGGTGTACAAATTAAACTACTCTTTTTAAACTTCAAACCAGCTAACTTCTGACATACTGTACTGCTGGGGCTTCTGGGACTGAACCCAATTAACATCTTAGTATTTTATAAGCATCGTTTTAATTGCATTTGTATGCAATCTTCTCTCCAAGTGCCTTTCAAGGTGCTAGTCCTTGTTCGGCTTTTATTACTTTGGTGATTTAAATCTTCTCTCTCAGAGGTTCCCGTTAATAATGACTACTGCTACTTCAAATGCTGGTCCAACATAAAACTCGTCTCTCAGAAGAATTATGTTTTAAAACAGTTACATTTAACTTTATTATTACATTTTTAATTTTTTTCACTGTTTGAACATTACGCCTTTAAATGTTTTATCAATCTGTCAGCTCTTGTAATGGCTAGGAAAGAGATTCTTTTTAGAATCTTTTTAGAAGATGAGATGGTGGTTCCCCCACCTACCTCCCCTGCTCATCCATCGTGTGGAGTAAAAGTGTTTGGTGCCATGGGATGCCATGAGAGGAGGAGGTAACTGAATAAGTAAATTTGGAGTTTTTAAATTTCCTTATGGGTTTCAGCATCATTGTCTACATATTGAGGCTGGACCAGACAATGAAGTCATTTTCTTCCTGTCGATATTTAAAAAGGCACCAAAATATGCAGGGATCAAGATAAATAATATCTTAAAGTGATATTAAAAATAAAAACAACAAAATATGACTTGCAAACCAGGCATCATTTTTTGTAAATAAATCTTTTAGTGGCCAGGGCTGGGGTTAGGGTGAGGTATGTGAGGCAATGTTGCACAAGTGCACACTTGGTGTCTTGTTTTATTTGAAATTCTGATCTTTTATTTTCCATGGATTTTTTTTGGCTTTCATTTGTATCATCAAAAGTGTTGCATTAAAATATTACTTATTTTGATCCCTGGGTTTTTGGTGCCTCCTTAAATTTTACACCTGGGTGAGTGAGTGTCTCACTCACCTCCCCGTTCCAGACCCTGCTATAAATCTAAGTGCAAGGAGTATTTTAAAAGGGATTGAAACATGTGGAGAAGTCCCAAAGGAAAGTTTTCACCCAGTGAGTAAAAAATATAGGGGAAAATTCAGCCCAGGGTTTGGTTCTTTCTGAGTATGATGGCCACAGAAGTCCTCACTTTCTGCTTAGAAGCACCCAAATGAAGGGTGATGCCTGAGTTTATGGGAATCATGGCATGGCAAACTCTTCCTCTTCAAAATCCTAGCCCATGAAAGCAAAACGTTTTTGTAATTTTCTTTTGGCATGTGCTATTGCAAGAAGGAGTTAGGAAAAATGAGTACTAATGTTGTGCTCAATTAGGATTTCTGTTATCTGGATAAAAATATAGTCTTGAGCAGGCAATGGGATCCTCCTGGAATATTTTAAATCTTTTTGCTTGATTGAGTGTCTTGTCAAACAAAACTGGCAGGCTCTCTCCCAGAGCTGCCTGAATCTATGCAGATATGATTTCTATCATGCCTTTATTATGTGTAGTCTGTAATAAGGATGAGCACATATAAATCATTTCTAGATGGCAGTTAGGATGCAATACTCAAAGGAGAAAGACATTTCTGCTTTCAAATGTCTAGTGATTTCAGATATTATATAGCAAGTCTCTGCCAAACTGCACAATCTTCAATTCTACTCAAGCCCTTCTGTGGAAGAATGAGACTTTCATATCTTTTCTTTGCAAGGATCGCTAGTGTGGTAAGAATCATGTCACTAAGACCAGAGCACTGTATCTTTTTGGCTAGTCTGATGTCAAAGTTGCATTTGAAAAGAGGATACTTCTGTGATTTGATTTAAGAAGTTGGTCTTGAGAGATGATGGGGGAGACCTCAGATTTGGGGTCTGCTTTTCTCTAAACAGGGCATGAGTCTTAGAGTGGGGAAGTATCAAAATTGTGTTCATCTGAGTCTGCAGCAAGAACAAAGTGCATTTCTGGTGACATTTCAAAGGATCTTTCTTTCCTCTGGATCAGGAAGTGAGTCATAAATATCTCAACCTCTTCCCAATGACACAAAGGGTAATTTGGTAAGGAAAAGCAAACCAAAACAAAAGACAAGAGCTCCAGACTTGGCTACTAATATTGTTGAGCAATTACTATGTATCAGCTACTGAGCATCTCCGTGTATTATCTGATTTACTCTTTGGTAGACTGAAACAATACAGGGACTATTCAGATATACATTGTACAGACAAGGAAAGGTAGGCAATGGTCTACCTATGGTTACAGGTTTGGTCAGTTTGGTAGGTGATGGGCCAGGATTCAAATCCAGACACCTTGGTTCCTGATGTGATTTCTCATCCACTCTGTTTTCATATACTGTGTGGTCTTGGGCCACCTCACCTCCCACATCTCAAGAGGACCAGGACAAAAGTGAAATAGCTGGCTAGGAAATTGAAGTAGGTAGGTGGTCATAAGGTCTCTGAATCCTACTTCACAGTTGCCATTACAAGGCAGTTTATAGAAATTCTTTGGTTGGGTTGAGGTGAGCATGTCTATGTACTAGGGTGGCAGTCGTGACAGTGAATGGGGTAAACTCCAGACGTATTGTGAAGTAACTTTGGTCTCCAAGGCTTCCATTTCTCTAATCTGAGGTCTTCTTCCCCTTTCAATGCCTTTCTTTCCTCCCTCAGGAGTCTTGGATTTGACTGCTGTAGGTCCACCAGACCAATGCTCACACACTGCAGCACACATAGAAAATGACAAGCGAGAATGTCATTGGCAGGTCAGGCTGCAGAGTTGGAAACCCTGTACCAGATCACCAATACCATGAAGCCTGGGGCTACATATCTCTATGACTAGACACATCACTCCTGGTGCAAAGGGAGATTTTGTGGTAAAATAATTCCCACCAAGTCACTAGAGATTTGACCAGCCAATATACAGATAAGACTACTCTTCCTTTTGGGAACATTAGCTCTTGAAAGTGGGAGACTGGGGGGACAAGGGCTTTCCCCACTGCCTGTCATCGTGCCAAGTGGTTTTTTTGCCCTGCAGTGAAAGGTGAGAGGTGAGGACTGTCAAGTCTCAGGCAGAGGGAGCAATCAGATCAGGAAGGAGGCTTAGGGAGAGAGCAAAGAACAGAAAGAAGACAACAGAAAGGAAGAGAGGAGCATTTCATGACTGGAGTCTTTTTTAATGGGACTGAGGGGGAACAGTTGTCTGAACACAAACCCAGGAAGTTGCTGTGACGTGCACTATTTTCTACCTTATCTACAGGCAGCTCCGGCCAGATAAGGGGTGTCACTGTGATTTCTCATTCTTGGCTGCTCTGGCTGTGCAGTTGTCCAACTCCAATCCCAGAGTGTCTGTGTAAGGGCTTCCCTGGGCTTTCTCAATGATTGGCACAAAGATTCAGACCTTGTCAATTGAGCTGCTTAGAGCTGAGATTCCAGCTGGTTAAGATGCATGGTTCTCCATAGCTTGCCCTGTAAGGTTCTCATTCTTCATCTATAAACTGGAGATGGTAATTGCCTCCCAGACTACCTTCCAGAATTGTCAAATATAAGACATTACTATGATTTAAGGTAGCAACATAATTTCAAATAGGGAAGGGAGATCTATGTAGTGGTCAACTGGGCTACACCTTTAACTCAGTGCGAGGTGATTTGCCCTTAACGGATTTGACACTAGGGATTGCAAATGCCGCTCTGAAACTCTCAGGGTGGAGAGTGGGGTGAGGGAGGGTGGGTATTCTGTACTCTCATTCACTCCTGCAGTTGTGACGTCCTTATTCACACTTAACCTAAAATTTGCCTGATACAAGGGAGCTCTTACCTTTCTTTACCTATGATACAGATGGGAAAATATGAGTGTAAATCATCCATAGTAGCACATCTCTTTATGTGCTTAAAGATTACTCAGAGTGCCTTCCACAGACTTCATTTCCTTTAAGCAGGGGCCCCAGCTCTGAGAAGGCAATGGCACCCCACTCCAGCACTCTTGCCTGGAGAATCCCAGGGACGGGGAAGCCTGGTGGGCTGCCGTCTATGGGGTCGCACAGAGTCGGACACGACTGAAGCGACTTAGCAGCAGCAGCAGCAGCAGTAGCAACAGCCAACTCTGAGAGGTCCTTTTAATTCATTTCCCAATCTCATTTTCTTTCTGTCAATAATATAAACTGTTCTTTGTGGAATTTGACATTCCAAGCCTTCCACTCCTGTCCTGCCTTGTGGCCCAGGAGTGAAGACTCAGCTCACCCACTTTTGGGAAAGAGGTGTGGCCAAGATGTACCAGTGGCCAGCATTTGGGGGAGGGGTGGCCATTTTGGACCACTGTGTTTGCTGACTGTTGCCTAGGAGAGATCTAGTGGCAGTCCCTGGCTACATTTAGCCTGATCTCTGGGAGCTGGAAGCCTGTGGCAGGTAGTACCTGCTGAGCAGATGAGCTTTTATAGCTTGGTGCAGACAGACTCTGGGGCATGGCACAGATAGGTTAAACTTCAGAGTGTGCTGACATCTGCATATGGAAGACATTTAATGTAGGATTCAGTAATTGTTTATATGGCAGTGTGAGGTTAGCAAAAGAATGCTGGAGAAACAGAATTCCAGGGTGCTAATCTGACCTTTGACAAACAGTGTGACTTGGGCAAGTAACCTGGCCTTTCTGAGCCTCAGCTTCCTGATCTAGAAAATGAAGGGAGTGTATATTTTCACTGGATAATGTATGAAGACTAGGGGAGCTTATACATATCAAAATGTGGAGGACAATTTAATTTGAACATTATAATAAGGGATTATTACTCATATTATCAACATTATTCACCTCACTAAATGGACTATCTCCTTGGGCAGAAAAGAAGGGAAACATAAAGTCTTAGGACTCAAAATAGCCAGAAAAGTCATTGTGTAAGATTTCCCCTTCAGTGCTAAAAACTCCATCCAGCAGGGACATTGTCTTTTCATGGTGGGACCTCTGGAGCTTGGTGAAGTTTCCTTCTCTGGCTGAGCCTGGAAGGACCAGGCTCTTTGAGGGGCCACTGTCTTGGAAGCTCTCTGAGACTGCAGAAATGTTCTGACACTTTCCCTTCACTCAACAACCTTCCAGGGTTCAATCATTTCTTCCTTCAATATGCATTTATTATGCTACTCTGTGTCAGGCACTATGCTAATTTAGGGGATGCCCTGATAAACAAGGCAGATATTATCTTTGGTCCCCTGGTAGCTCCCTTCTAAATGGCTGTGGATGATTTTTGTGGTATCCACGAATTTTGGGAAATTGGAGAAAAAATTACATGTGTTTGTGCAGTTGTTTTTCCCAAAAGTGTTTATATCTTTGATAGGATTTTAGAAGTGGCTCAGAACTTCTCCAAAAAGGTTAAGAATCAAAGCCTGGTGGGAAAGATCAGCTATTCACATGAAACAGTAACTACAAGGCAGGAAGTGTCTTGTAGAGAATCTTACAGAGAGTACACTATGGGTACAGAACAGAGAGTGCTTCTTGTCAGCTGAGTTGTTTGGGGAAGACTGGGTGGAAACAGTTGTATTTGACCTGACTTTAAAAAATGGAAGAGTGCAATTCAGTGTCTTTTTATTGCATAACACCTAGAGAAACCGTTCATATCATAGCCTGTGTGAATAGTACCTCTTGGAGTTGAGCAGTGCACAACCTGTGCATCTATACGTGGCGACCCTGACTTGGTTGGGGGAAAGAAACCATTCTTGTTGGTGAGTTATGGATTTCCTGAGAAAGTTGTGATAACCACGCTTTTGTCACATCATGCCACACCAACAGGTTAGAAAGAGCAATAGGAGAAACACTAAAGAAAAGTCAGCAATACCACTGCCTGTGGAACAACCTCAGTGTGCAAATAGGGTTGGTTTTCTTATTTTTCCATTTAATTTTTTGAAATCCTCACATGCCTTATTCAAGGAAGCTCAGTGTTTCCTACCACTCCTTGAATTATCCAAACCCCCAGAGCTTGCTTAAGTAGCCCACAGGGTGGTCAGTCTTTATTGGACACTCACGGAGGAGGGAAGTGGAATATGAGCAATCTTCTAGTGATGTGGTTTCTCACTGGCCCATGTATGACTTGGAAAACATCATTCTGCACCTCTCTCGGGCAAGGCTTCAGTTCAGGTCCCATCATGGTTGCCCTAGGACCTCATGGGCTCTTGGCATATCCTTACTTGTTCGAATGTCTTCCAAGGATAAATAGAGTCATTGCTAAGGGCTGGCTTCAAGTCCACACCTTCACTAGCCTAGAACATTGATCCAGCTTCTTCCCCCCAATCCCCTCCTCATCCCTCAAAAGGTAGAAGGTTTTATTACATCACTGTTTGAGAACAGTCTAGTACTCTCACAATATCTCATTTTTTTCCCTTTACTTTTTATTGGAGTATAGTTGTTTACAATGTTGTGCTAGGTTCTACTTTGCAGTAAAGTGATTCAGCTATGCGTATACATATATCCCCTCTTTTTTGGATTTCCTTCCCATTTAGGTCACCACAGAGCACTGAGTAGTGCTATTCAGTAAGTTCTCATTAGTTGCCTATTTTATACATAGTGTTCTTGCCTGGAGAATCCCAGGGACGGGGAGCCTGGTGGGCTGCTGTCTATGGGGTCGCACAGAGTCGGACACGACTGAAGCAACTTCGCAGCAGCAGCAGCAGCAGTGTATATTTGTTAATCCCAACCTCCCGATCCATCCCACCTCCCTTTCCCCTCCTGATATACATATGTCTGTTCTCTACGTCTTGCCGGGAGCCGGCATATTGCATATTGAGTGCATATTGAATATTGAGTGCAGCACTTTCCACAGCATCATCTTTCAGGATCTGGAATAGCTCAACTGGAATCCTATCACTGCCGAGAGCCAGCGTGAGGCACTCCGCCCATGACAAAGGTCATGAGGAAGGAGGCTCGGCATACGCAAAGGCGGGATCGAGCCTCAGGAGTCCCCCTGGAAATTCTCGAGCATCTACCCCCAAAACCAGAGTCTGCCTACTTTCTGCTTTGTGCTTTCACCTACACCTCTGACTTTACGGGGGGCTGTCCCCCACTACCTCTCTCTGAAAAGAGAGTTAGCTTACAGCTCCAGTTAATAATTCTTGGATGTGACAGTGTTTCAACCTACAAACTCCTTTGAAAATCCTCTAGCCTGCCTGAATGGGTTTTTCCGGCCACATGTGATTGTTCAGAGCCTCCCAATTGTGAGAGGCAGGAGATGTTCTAAACTGCCTAAACACAGATTCCTTTGAGTAGTTAAAAGATTGATTAGAAATTGTATTGGTGAAGGGTTTTTCACTTGTTGGGCCAATGTTTGCTGCTAAGTCTCCATACCCCTTACCTACTGTGTCCTTGGCAGTGTATTGATTGATATAATGGGTGTATAGAAATGTAAAATGCAGCTTTGTTCAATGCTTTTTGGAAGGCTGGCGCCTGACTTTGGAATAATCACCTTTAGAGAAAGATAAGTTTCTTAAAATGTTAACAGGCCTCCGGGCCAGAAGATGATGTCTATCACCTGAACTTTTGCATATGATAAGTTTGCAGGAAGAAAGCCTGGCTTGCTGCATGACTCTACCCCTTCCCCCATTATCCTCTATGCATACCTTAAGGTATAAAAACTACTTTGGAAAATAAAGTGCGGGCCTTGTTCACTGAAACTTGGTCTCCCCATGTCATTCTTCCCTTTAACTTCCGGCTGAGCGTCCATCTGGAGCGTGGATGTCCTCTGCGACCATTTATTTGCCTGGGCTTCTAAGACCCACTCGAGAAGGTGTCTAAGGTGGGGCACCTTCCGCTATTCGAGAGGGCGCCTGCGGCCTCCGTGGTCAGAGCTAACCTGGTGTCACGGGTTATATTGATTTTCCGCGTAAACCAAGCCACTCAGCTTCTTTTCTCCACTGAATTTTCCTACTGAGCTATCCTTATTTCAGCCGCTTTTCTCCACTGAATTTTCCTACTGAGCTATCCTTATTTCAGCCGCTTTTCTCCACTGAATTTCCTCACTGAGCTATCCTTATTCTATTACTCTTTGTATCCTTAATTAAAGTGTAATTAAGCAGTTATTCCCTGACCCTCGCCTAGCCGTCTCTCCTTCGAATACCCTGGATCAGCCGGGGCTGGTCCCCGGCAGGTGGCGCCCGAACAGGGACTTCGAAGGTAAGCTCCCTGCAATTAGGGTCATCAGCCCTTTTTGCTCCCCGTTCTCGGAACAACTGGGTCATCAGCTCTCTTGTTCCCCCACGGAGCAGTTTGGGTCATCAGCTCTACTGCTCCCCCCTCGAAACAGTTTGGGTCATCAGCCTTCTGTTTCTCCCCCGGGACAATCTGGGTCACCAGCCCTATTGTCCTTCCAATGTTCGGGACGGCTAGGACCCCACTCAAGGGTGCCGCGGACCCCCCTGTAGGATAGACAGGGCTGAGGAGTGGGAAGTGTTGAAAGTGTTGAAGACTTAGAGAAAACGGTTTCTGAAGTTAAAAGGCCAAAGAAAAGCCTGATCTTTTAAAAGCTAAAAGCTTTATCTTCTATTATACTTAATTTTCTGACATGGGTAACACTGAAACTAAGAATGGCAACTCTTTATACAAATAATCTTCAAACTGATAAAGAGGCTACTGTTAATTTAGATACTTGGGTGAAGGTAAAAAACAACTAAAAACTTATCCTATAAATATGATTAAAAATGTTCTGGACCCTCCTCATGAGGCTGTGGGATAGCCTATGGGAGAAGCTATAGCGGTGGATGGTAGTGGGTCTCCACCTTCTGCGCAGATCATATTTTCTGCCCTTGACAAAAGAAAGGAGGGAGACTGTGCTCTACCTCCCGAGGAAGGAGAGGACTTACAGGACGCTGCGGCCGGGCGCCCTGGCGAGCCCCCTCCCCCTCTACACAAACCTTTAAAAATTTATCCAACAATTTCTGATTTAAGGAGACTACCCCACCTCCGCTTGCACCTCCCAGGGCCTAGGAATTCCCCAGTTTACATCCAAGCCTCCCAGACCATTGCCTAAGGCTGAAAAAGATTTAAAAAAAAAAAAAAAAAATTCTTTTAAACAAAGGAACTTTTAAAGAATACACAATATACAGAGCCTGCTCATTGCAGAAAACCCCCTCAGGGGGGCCTCACCCAAGCGAAAAAAAAAAAAAAAAAGTAAAGAAAATAAAAAAAGATGTAAAGATAGAAAAAGAGCTAAAGACTGAAAAGGAGAGGAACGGAAAAAAAAGGAATCAGGGAACACATCAAGATAGAGAAAGGAAGTTAAAAAAGGAGATACAGAGAAAAAGATAAAAAAAAAAATTAAGGAAGAGAAGAGGGTAAAGAGAAAGAAACGAAGAAAAGAAGGGTAGCGAAAAAAAAAGGGTGAGAAAAAAGTGAGAAAGGCAGAAGAGAGAGAGAAAGAAAGTAAGAGACGCTGTGACCAGGTGCCCTGGCGAGCTCCCTCCCGCTCTACACAAACCTTTAAAAAACAAAAAACTTATCCACCACTTTATGATTTAAGGCCATCGCCGCCGCCTCCTTTTGCACTTTTCAGGGCCCAAGAGTTCCCCGCTTTGCCCCCAAAGCCTCTCAAAGTGTTACCTAAGCCTGAAGAAGAGAAAAAGTTTTTAAACAGTGGAGCTTTTAAAACAAGACTGCATGCACAATATACAGAGCGTGCTCCTTGGAGAAAACCCCCTCAGGGGGCTCTCACCCAGGCTAAGAAAAAAACGGTTAGGGGATTTAGCAACAATATTAACCCTTGACGAGCTGGTTACTCCAATTCCAATGGGAGTGGCTGGCCCCCTACCTGAGGGCATTGTAAGACTTGTGCTAGGGCGTAGCTCGCTTTCTTGTCAAGAAATTTCGGTGGTGTATGGTGTGGTAGATTCTGATTATATTGGAAAAATTAAAGTTTTGATCTCACAGCCTACCAAAACTGCAAATTAATAAAGGTCAAAGAATAACACAGTTTTTGCTTTTACCTTATCAGACAGGAAAAAATTTGACTTCTCAAGCTAAGAGCCACAGAACATTTAGATCTAGTGATCTAGCCTTTTGGGTGCAGGAAATTACAGCTCCAAGGCCTTTAAAAGATCTTTTAATTCAAGAAAGTAAAATCTCAGGGCTATTAGAAGCAGGAACAGACGTCTCTTAACATTGCTGGGAAAGACTGACCCAGCTCCTGGCCAACACATACTGAAAATGAGTTGGTGAGATTAGAAAAAGTGGTATGCAGGGTGGGAATGCTGTAGAAAAAAAAGGTGAGGGAGAGTTTAAAACCTTGAAGAGCAGTGAGTTCCCCGTTGCTGGAAGTATTCAAACAAAGATTAGATGGTTACTTGTCATCTAAAAAGCTATAGACCAGATTTAGTTTACAAACCGATAACTGGAGAAGCTTATAAAGATGTTGTACAACACCTCTTTACTTGCTTCTCATATTTAGGTGCCAAAAGTTTTAAAAATTGATAATGCCCATTTAAAGATTGTTTACTAACTTTAAATGATTTCCAAAAATTATTAGGGGTTATTAGGAGACAGTAATTGGATACACCCACATTTAAAACTGACTACTGCAGATTTAAAGCCTTTGTTTGATTACTTAAAAAGCGATCCTAATTCCAGTTCTAAGAAAAAGTTGGCTAAATGAGACAGAGTCAGCTCTTGTTAAAGTAGATGAGACTTTAAATGATCAGTTAATTACGATTAATATTACTAAAAGATGAGATTAAATTATTCTTGCCAAAAAACATATACCTACAGGGTGCTTGTGACAAAAAGGCCCATTGGTTCCATCTACCAGTGACTCCAAGAAAAATAGTTTTATCTTATCCCAGCTCGGTGGCACAATTAATTATAAAAAGAGGGAAAAAGTGTGAAACTTTTTAGAAAACAAGTAACAAATATAGTAATTCCATTTAATAAGGATCAACTGCAAGTCTTTTACAAAATAGTGATGATTGGCAAGTTGCCCTGATAGATTTCAGGAGTCAAATTTTGTTTCATTTGCCCTCAAGCCCCCACAGTAGTTAAAAGTTCAAAAATGTTAGATTAGAAGTTTGAAGATACCTGTGGAACTTTTCAACCCTATGTAGTTCCTATGCTCCCCTTTACCCTATGGGGGAGGGACGTGCTGTCTCAAATAAGAGATATTCAGAGAAAGAGTTTTCTCAATTTCTTAGTCATCAACAGGCGGTACAATTAACAATACTTTATATGTTGTTATAAATACATAATATAAATATATTTACATAATTACAGTTTGCCTAGTTAGGTATGGGTATAAATAAAATATAATAAAGATATACCTAATTCTATTTATGGATCTATACTTGATTAATTTGTATATAAATTAATATGTATACTATATATGCATATTATATATATACTATATAATTAAATATATATTGCAGTAATATAATGTGTGTGAGTGGCTGATATTAATTGGTATAGATTGATGTGCTGTGATGATATATGTTCTATATACCGTATAATTATATTATATATGTGTGACATGTATTATTACAGTGCATTGGTTTGTGTTGGTTGGTATTAGCTGTGTACGTGTTGTATTGCTGTAGTATATATATTAATTAATATATTAATTATAATGATTAATTCAAGTATATTGATTTATATATATGTCAATAAGTTTATACTTGTTGCCATATATAAATACATATATAAATACATTTTGCATTTAGGTATATCTGTATACTAAAATGAGATAAGGAGGTTATACATTTATTATTTAAATTTATACAGAGACCTAAACTAAACATTAGACCTAAATTAACATATCTTTAAATTCATGTTGTTAAAATGTAAATTTTAAAAATTAAAAAATTAAATTGACAACTGCTTGACAATTCCTTTGCCATAAAACCCCCATAGGTGTAATTGGGGAAGCCAGACAAAAAATTGGTTTTCTGGCAAAACGGCCCCCTAGAGTGGGTCCATCTTCCCGCTCAAACTAAAAAAGTAGCGGCTTCTTATCCAGGATTGATAGCTACTTTGATATTAAAGAAAAAAGGCGGAACATTGAATTATTTGGTAAAGAGCCATCAGAAATTGTAATTCCATATAATAAAGAACAACTTGATGTGCTTCTAATGTTTGATGAAAATTGACAGATTGCTATAGGAAACTATTTTGGTCAAAATTTTTGCATCATTTACCTTCACATGCTTTGCTGAATTTTATATCCAGACATCCAGTTAATTTTCCTGTCAGATATAAACAGTCTCCTATTCCAAATGCTCAAATAGCCTTTACTGATGGGTCAACAAATGGTAAAGCCTTCATAGTTACTAAAAATCACCAAAAAGTTTTAAAAACACAAAAAATTTCAGCTAAAAGAGCTAAAATAACAACAGTCATAGAGGCTTTTGCTATGTTTGCAGATGAGGAATTTAATCTTTACTCTGATTCTCAATATGTGGTCAGGCTGATTCCACACATTGAAACTGCGGTTTTGCCTAAAAATAAAACTACCATATTTCATTTGTTAACTAAATTACAACAACAAATTTAAAAAAGAAATAAAATATTTTTTATTGGACACATTCGGGCTCATTCCAGATTGCCTGGCCCTTTAAATGCCTTTAATGATTTGGCTGACTTGTTAACCAGAAATACAGTGGCTACTGTGATTGAGGAGGCCAGAGCCTCTCACTCACTTCATCATCAATACGCTACTGCCTTAAGATATCAATTCCAAATTCCCAGAGAGACTGCTCGAGAGATTGTGCATTCTTACTTACACTGCCCTACTGTTTATAATAGTCTACCTATGGGAGTTAATCCTCATGGTCTCAAACCTAACGTACTCTGACAAATGGATGTAACTCATGTTTCTTCATTTGGAAAACTGTCCTTTGTTCATGTAACTGTAAATACCTTTTCTCACGTTATTATTACAACTGCTCGTACCAGAGAGACAGTTAAAGATGTGATACAACATCTCTTTACTTGTTTTTCATATTTGGGCCTGCCAAAAGCTTTGAAAACTGACAATGCTCCTGCTTACACTTCTAAGTCTTTTCAAAAATTTTGTATAAAGTTTCAAATTAAACATAATACAGACATCCCTTATTACCCACAGGGACAAGCCATTGTAAAAAAAACACATCAAACATTAAAAATCCAAATTCAAAAACTAAAAGAAGGGGAGTTTAAGTATAGTTCTCCCCATCAAATCTTGCAACATGCTCTTTTCGTAATAAATATTTCAAATACTGATTTCAGCCAGAACTATTGCAATGCTTCGTCATTGGTGCCTGGAGCAATTAAATGCAAAACCATTAGTCAAATGGAAGGCCCTCTCAGGACAATGGAAGGGTCCTGACCCATTATTAACTAGCGGTCGAGGATGTGCGTGTATTTTTCCACAGAATGCAGATTCTTCAATTTAGACAGGCTGATTCACCATGTTGCAGACCCCCAGACATCCAGTTCCCCCATTGCTTCGATCGCAAAAGAGGAGCCCACCAGAAGGGGAGGCAAGATAGACATCGAGATCCCGGCGGGACCGACGGGGCTGCTGCAGCCCGAACTCCAACCAGAAAATAATTCTACTTATTCTGTTTTGGCTTGTCTACCCTCTTCTTATGTTTTTTCCCTTTACCAATGATTCTGGAAAACTTAATGTACATGTGACTTTAAACTGGTGGACCCAATGTAGTGACCTGTGAATAATGTATGCTCTCATCTTATTTAAACCCTCAATATAATGTTTGCTCCTTTGTAGTGTTACAACGTCCACCTTATCTTATAATGTAACCACTTATTGATATAACTATAGTCTTGCTGTATTACAACAACTTCAGGATTTAATGCGATTGCGACGATTTGTGGGCTTACTTATTTTAGGAATATCAGCTTTAATAACCGCAATTACTTCTGTTACTGTGGCAACAATATCATTGACTCAACAAGTGCATACTGCCCAATATGTTGATACCATGTCTAAAAATGTTTCACTAACTCGAACAACACAGGAAGCTATAGATAGGAAATTAGAGATGAGAGTAGACGCCTTAGAAGAGGCAATAATGCATATTGGGACTGAGTTACAGACTTTAAAAGTGAAAATGGCTCTGTCTTGCCACGCTGATTACCGGTGGATATGCGTGACATCTTTAAAGGTAAACGAGACAGATTATGAATGGGAAAAAATCAAAAATCATATCTCAGGTGTTTGGAACAGCTCTGACATTGGCCTGGACTTAGGGAAACTTCATAATCAAATACAGACCCTGAAACACTCTTGACTGGATTTTACTGCCGCTGGGGCAGTTAATGACTTTTTTCACACTTTCTCTAACTTCATTTCAGAAAAAAACATTCTGTCTAATATCCTTGGATACATCGCTGCTGGTGCTTTAATTTTGCTTCTCATATTCATTCTTCCTTGTATTGTCAGGATTCTTCGGCAGAACATTCAGAAGCTCGCGACTGAGCTGCATCTGGCTGTTTTAAGAAATAAAAAAGGGGGAGATGCCGGGAGCCGGCATATTGCATATTGAGTGCATATTGAATATTGAGTGCAGCACTTTCCACAGCATCATCTTTCAGGATCTGGAATAGCTCAACTGGAATCCTATCACTGCCGAGAGCCAGCGTGAGGCACTCCGCCCATGACAAAGGTCATGAGGAAGGAGGCTCGGCATACGCAAAGGCGGGATCGAGCCTCAGGAGTCCCCCTGGAAATTCTCGAGCATCTACCCCCAAAACCAGAGTCTGCCTACTTTCTGCTTTGTGCTTTCACCTACACCTCTGACTTTACGGGGGGCTGTCCCCCACTACCTCTCTCTGAAAAGAGAGTTAGCTTACAGCTCCAGTTAATAATTCTTGGATGTGACAGTGTTTCAACCTACAAACTCCTTTGAAAATCCTCTAGCCTGCCTGAATGGGTTTTTCCGGCCACATGTGATTGTTCAGAGCCTCCCAATTGTGAGAGGCAGGAGATGTTCTAAACTGCCTAAACACAGATTCCTTTGAGTAGTTAAAAGATTGATTAGAAATTGTATTGGTGAAGGGTTTTTCACTTGTTGGGCCAATGTTTGCTGCTAAGTCTCCATACCCCTTACCTACTGTGTCCTTGGCAGTGTATTGATTGATATAATGGGTGTATAGAAATGTAAAATGCAGCTTTGTTCAATGCTTTTTGGAAGGCTGGCGCCTGACTTTGGAATAATCACCTTTAGAGAAAGATAAGTTTCTTAAAATGTTAACAGGCCTCCGGGCCAGAAGATGATGTCTATCACCTGAACTTTTGCATATGATAAGTTTGCAGGAAGAAAGCCTGGCTTGCTGCATGACTCTACCCCTTCCCCCATTATCCTCTATGCATACCTTAAGGTATAAAAACTACTTTGGAAAATAAAGTGCGGGCCTTGTTCACTGAAACTTGGTCTCCCCATGTCATTCTTCCCTTTAACTTCCGGCTGAGCGTCCATCTGGAGCGTGGATGTCCTCTGCGACCATTTATTTGCCTGGGCTTCTAAGACCCACTCGAGAAGGTGTCTAAGGTGGGGCACCTTCCGCTATTCGAGAGGGCGCCTGCGGCCTCCGTGGTCAGAGCTAACCTGGTGTCACGGGTTATATTGATTTTCCGCGTAAACCAAGCCACTCAGCTTCTTTTCTCCACTGAATTTTCCTACTGAGCTATCCTTATTTCAGCCGCTTTTCTCCACTGAATTTTCCTACTGAGCTATCCTTATTTCAGCCGCTTTTCTCCACTGAATTTCCTCACTGAGCTATCCTTATTCTATTACTCTTTGTATCCTTAATTAAAGTGTAATTAAGCAGTTATTCCCTGACCCTCGCCTAGCCGTCTCTCCTTCGAATACCCTGGATCAGCCGGGGCTGGTCCCCGGCAACGTCTGTGACTCTATTTCTGCTTTGCAAATAAGATCATCTATATAATTTTTCTAGATTCCACATATATATATTAATAAACAATATTTATTTTTCTCTTTCTGACTTCACTCTCTATGACAGTCTCTAGGTCTATCCACATTTCTATAAATGAATCAATTTTATTTCATTTTATGGCTGAGTAATATTCCACCATATATATGTACCACATCTTCTTTATCCATTCCTCTGTTGATGGAATTTAGGTCACTTCCATGTTCTGGCTATTGTAAATAATGCTTCAGTCAACATAGGGTATAAGTATCTTTTTGAATTATGATTTTCTCTGCATATTTGCTTAGTATGGGAATTGCTAGCTACGTCTCCCTTTTGAAGAAAGTTCTTTTTAGGAATTTATACGGTGACACGGCTGGTAATTTCTGCTGAGAAAAAAGAAACTTATTTAGCTCAAGCTGAGTCTCTAGTAAGCAGTGTTCTGATGGGCTCCCTCTCCACGAACAGGTTTTGTGGGTGACGTAGTTCAACGGGCAGATCACAAGATCACAAAAGTAAGAATTTGGATTTGGATGCTGCATCAGATCTGTGACTTTGGGCAGTTTATTTAATCCTCTCTGAACTTTAGTTTCTTCCTCTCTGAAATCTTTACATATCGCTTACCTCAGAGGATTGTTATCCAGATTAAACAAGATGATGCATGTGAAGCACTTAGCACTGGGCCTGGTATAGGGGTTAGGACTCAGAAAACTTCATCTAGAGCTAGTAGTGAGAAATAAGAAAGAAGATGAGACAGAGAAGGAGGAAAAAAAATTGGACATGGGGCTAGAAGGGAGAAGCAAGAGCAGAAAGGCAGCCAGCACCCACGATCACCCTACTGTACTCATGTTTTATGCACCAGAAGCCACCCCCAGCGATGGTCTTCTCTTCCTCAGATGCAAAAGACATTGCACCCAGGGCTTTCCCCCAGTCAGCCCATAGGCTGTCCCAGCTAGCCTCCATTCAGCTTCTCACAGCTGGTCCTGCCTGCCTGCCTGCCTGTGCCTTGGAGACATTGCTGACCTTGGGGCCACTTTTCCTTAACCCTCCAGTGGGGTGTCCTGTGAGACTGGAATGGCCAAGGAATGGCCTCAGAAACTTAGCAACAAGAGTCAGGCATGTGTTCTGTGCTGTGGCTGCCCTCTAATCTAGAAAGGTTCTGGGGATGTGTGTCAATGACACTTGTCATTTGCATATTGAGCTCTTCTTGGCCTGCACTGGACAAGGAAAGAGTGATGTGCTATGGCTATGATCTCTCAGCAAAAGACCAAGAGACCCAGAATGCTTTGTGCCTCTATAGGGGTTGGCAAGCTGAATTTAAGTAGGGTGCTAGGCTGCAACCTTAGTCTAGTTCTGGGCATGGCATTTCTTGTGCTTCCATTTCTCATGAGTCTATCCAGACCCCCAGATTATTAGAAACAGTTCTAGCACGTTTAGTGGTAGGGATGAGAACTGTCCTTTTCCCTCATTTACATATCAACATTAATTGTGTTACCTTGAGCAAGTTACCTCTTTTCCCAATAGGTTTCCTCATATGCAAAGTGGCAATAGTAATGGGTAGTATGATGGGGGGCTTCCCAAGTGGTGCTAGAGATGAAGAACCTATCTGCCAGTGCAGCAGACATAAGATACACAGGTTTGATCCCTGAGTCAGGCAGATCCCCTGGAGTAGGAAGTGGCAACCCACTCCAGTATTTTTGCCAGGAGAATCCCTTTGCAAATGTTTTCAACTCCCCTTGCAACTGCTTCCTCTCCCTGAGCAACCGCATGGATCAGCCTCATATAAAACTGTGGCACGTTGGAAAGCCTTTGAAAAATGGTACCTAGTCTCTTGCAGTTGACCTCTTCCAGGGCCCACGAGGCAGAGACCTATGCATGTTCCCTGGCCTTCAATAGCAGAGTGATAACTCTCTATGTAACTCTTCTTGCCTATTGCTGCATCATGTAAATGGAAGTTACCAGTGTTCATCCAGAACTCAGAGCTGAGTCTCACCAAATGATTCTGGGGGGAGATTTTGACGTGGAGAAACACCAGTGATAACTTCAGTGGGACTGAATGATGGATGGGTATATAATGGATAGTTGGAGCTTCTGGGTCAGGAAGCTATAAAGAAGAGTCCTGTGCTAAAAGCCCTTGGAGCAGGTCACATAACTGTGTTTGGACATTGGGTTCATCGTGGTCTGTCTCTTAACACAGTTTTCTAGTTAAGTTCAAGGAAGGAGCCAATGACTTCTGCCCAAGGCTCTCATCAGAGTCTCAGGATTGGAAGGCACTTTCAGTTCAGTTTAGTTCAGTCACTCAGTCATGCCCTACTCTTTGTGACCCCATGAATTGCAGCACACCAGGCCTCCCTGTCCATCACCAACTCGCAGAGTTCACTCAAACTCACGTCCATCGAGTCAGTGATACCATCCAGCCATCTCATCCTCTGTCGTCCCCTTTTCCTCCTGCCCCCAATCCCTCCCAGCATCAGAGTCTTTTCCAATGAGTCAGCTCTTCGCATGAGGTGGCCAAAGCACTGGAGTTTCAGCTTTAGCATCATTCCTTTCAAAGAACACCCAGGACTGATCTCCTTCAGAATGGACTGATTGGATCTCTTTGCAGTCCTTTAGAGATTATCTAACACAGCAAATATATAATATTCATCTCCCCACTCCTCAACCCTGTGTCCATAACAATGGCAGCATCACTAATGGATGGTGGTATTCTCTCTGGAAAAGCCTAAATGCAACTTCAGAATCCTTTAACACTTAGTCATCCAGGCAATATGGCATTGACCATAGACTCCAACCAGAACCTCTAATTCTTAATTTAGTTCTCTTCACATGGTTCCTTCCCAGGTCTGAGGGAACGGGGGATTTGAAGAATCCTGCTTGGAAAATACAGGCGTTTCTGTCTTTATTGGATGTTAATAGGGGCAACCAAGGTCTTGGAAAGGACATCAGATTAAAGATATAAAGTTAAGTTCTGGTCTTGATGTTGTCCCAGAGGAGCTGAGTGATCTTAGGCAAGGTGTTACCTCCTTGGATCTCAGTTTGTCTCATCTGTAAAATAAAGGGCTTGAGAGGACCACATGATTGCCATGGACCTTCTTTCAGAAGTATGCTTTGATGGCTTTGAAATGTTTGGGTACATCAAGATGCCTCATGGAGATACATGTTTCTTGCTCCTAGGAGTCTGTCTGTATGCCCTATATCACCAATGACAGACGTGTGACAACCATGCAGCCACTTCCCACTTTCCTGCCTGTAGCTTATATGGGCAATGGGGACTCCATGTGGACTCAGTCTAGAGTCTTTTTATCCTTTTTAGCAGGAGGGGAGGGTGTCTAGGCAGCCATTACCAGTTGATTAAAAGTTGCAAGGCAAATAAAAACTATTTGCCATCTGTTACGAGCTGAATCTTGTCCCTTCAAATATTCATGTTGAAGTCCCAACCCCTAGAATGTATTTGGAGAAAGGGTCTTTACAGAAGTAGTTAAGTTAAAATGAGGTCATTGGGAAAAGTCCTAATCCAATATGACTGGTATCCTTATAAGAAGTGGTAACTTGGACAGAAGGAAGATGGAGAAGATGCAGAGAAAAGATGGTCATCTACAAGCCAAGGAGAGAGACCTGGGACAGATCCTTCCCTTATGGGCTTCAGAAGAAAGTTACCTCCTTGATCTTGGACTTCTAGCCTCCAGAAGAGCAAGAAGGTAAATCTCTGTTGCTCAAATCACCCACCCTGGAGTATTCTTTTATGGCATCCCTAATAGACTCATATACCGTCCCTTGCTTACCTCCACCCCCTGGACTCTTAGAACAGCTAGGATTATAAAGACACCCTCCCAGATCAGACATTCTGCAAACCCAAGAGCCTGACAACTGCATTCATTGATTGTGGGTTCCTGGAGAGAGGAACTATTTCTTAATTAGCATACATCCAGGCATACAGGAGGCACTCAATACATGTGAAAAGAAGTGAGAAGATGAAATGTTAGAAAAACAAAAAAGAAGAAAATATTGCTACAGAGTTCCAGAGAGGGCCTGTGACATTTGGATATCTTTGCTGCTGCTGAGTCACTTCAGTCATGTCCGACTCTGTGCAACCCCATAGACGGCAGCCCACCAGGCTCCCTCGTCCCTGGGATTCTCCAGGCAAGAACACTGGAGTGGGTTGCCATTTCCTTCTCCAATGCATGAAAGCGAAAAGTGAAAGTGAAGTCGCTCAGTCGTGTCCGACCCTTAGCAACCCCATGGACTGCAGCCTACCAGGTTCCTCCATCCATGGGATTTTCCAGGCAAGAGTACTGGAATGGGGTGCCATTGCCTTCTCTGTTGGATATCTTTAGGATGTTCTTTTTTGTTTTGCTTTGAAAAAGTCACCTGGGGCTCCCTGGCATCAGGCAGAGCCTGTTGGCTCACCTATAACTTTTTTGCCTTTTCTAGAAACTAAGATTACAAACTGAAACTCAAACAGGCACTAGAGAAGTAGAGGTGACTGAAAATGAACTGAAATCTCCAACAAGGCCAACAGGTTAAATCACTGTTTCAGACCAGTTGGAATTTGGCTGAGGGTTAAAAAAGGGAAGTTGGGAACCGGTTGGGAGCTGGGGAAGCCGCTTTTCTTCTGGGCTCCTCACTCTGGGTTTGGCATTTCACCTGCTAGATGGCGCTGTCCTCTAAGGAAAGACACCGACTCGGCTTTAAGGGTCAAGGAAACAGGAACAACTGAAGTTGGAAAGAATTGATGGGCAAGAGGCAGAGGGGATGGAGGCCAGTCCTCTCCCCAGCAGCAGCATCTCCTTTTGTGGTGGTTCTGGTTCCCTTTAGAGATCTCATTTTACAGTGTGGGTGTTTCATAACATCACATCTGAAAAGTCACAGGGCCTTTTTCTCTGAACTGAGTGAATAAGAAGTGTGTGTGTGTGTGTGTGTGTGTGTGTGTGTTGTGAGGAAGGGGCAGGGAAGATCATTGAGGTCCCACCACAAGGCTGTAACTTACAAATGACATGTCCCAGTACTGGCCTTTGGCCTTGACTTAAATGAGATCAGTGGGAAAAAGAAACAGGCCTTTCTCCGTGCTGCCTGCCAAGGTGGACGCCTCACACTCCTCGAGCTTTACTCCAAAGCCTCTAGCTCAGCTTCAAACTGTGGAGGCAAACTGCTTGTGGGGGCCGAGACTCCCTTTCCTTGGGCAATGTTAGTGTGAGACCGACGTGCTGAATCTGGGTCTGCATGTGAAATCAGGGATGCAGTCTGTAACTACTCCCCCTCTATCAGCAGCCAGAAGGAAGGAAAACAAAGATAAGGGTGGGGGTGGGGGGGCTGGAAACCAGGAGGGGACAGAAGAGGAGAGATGGGAGGGTTGAGGAAAGACAGGAGACAAGGGAACAAAGAACAGCGGTGAGGGGTGAAGGGGATGAGGAGGGGCGAGAGGGACACACAGGACTAGGGGGCCAGAAAGAAAGGAAAGGGCCATGCAAGGGAGCCACAGTGGAAGAGAAAGGATGGACCAGTAGGGGAAGTGAGAAGACCAGGAAGCCAGAGTGGAGCTTTCAAGTCGGTGCTAAAGTCAGGAAACTTAAAAGGCAGGGGAAGGAGGCTCTGCCAGGCAAACAGGAAAACAGAGGAAGAGGAAGTCTAGTAATTAGAGAAAACCTGACCAAGGGCCCAAAAGGAGGGGAAAACCACTGTGATGGGGAGGTTGCAGAAAGGCAAGGCAGCAAAGAGTGGCAAGCAAGCTCTGGAGCAGGAGGGCGGAAGCAAGGAAGACAGAGAGCAGAGCTGGGAAGAAGGGGAAAAACATGGAGATGGAATGAGCAAAACGCAACCCAGTAGAGACTGAAGGAACAGGGAAAGAACCATTAAAAGAATGCTTACCTTATAGTCGTAAAAACTGGAATGTGTGTATTTTGGCCTCTGGCCATGGTCCAGGAAACACAGTGTGGCTTTTAAGCAAATTGTGGAGTGGTGGTGTCCACACGTTAGTAGCTTGCCCTGGTCTGCTGCTTTGAAATGTAGCTGCTCTGGGCTGCCCCC
This sequence comes from Bubalus kerabau, assembly GCF_029407905.1. Taxonomy (NCBI): domain Eukaryota; kingdom Metazoa; phylum Chordata; class Mammalia; order Artiodactyla; family Bovidae; genus Bubalus; species Bubalus kerabau. Next base: position 239,203,621 of record NC_073624.1, read on the forward strand.
TTGTTGGCTGGCAGCCGGCTACTGGGGACATTAGATAGAACCCACTCTCCACACCTAAGGTCATCCCTGTTCAATTTATGGTGCTGTAAGTTCACAGGCACAGCCTTCTCTTCCAAGGCGGTCACTGCCCTTTGCAGGCCAAGAGTTGAGATGTGAATCCTGTGGGGTGACCGGCTCACTGTGTCTTGAATCAGTGGTCCCTTGGAGGATGTTTCTCGGTGGGACAGGGTGCAGAGGCTCTGGAAGGGCAGAGCAGGAGGTATGTTAAAAGTAATGCATGGAGATTAAGGGAAGGGAGTCTGAAGTCTTATAGCCACAATTTGGTGCCGAGTTTTACTATTTTATTCTGTAAAAACTAGCATGTGTTTCTTAACCTTTCTGAGCCTCAGCTACTCATCTGTAAAATTGGACTCATAATCCTGCCTATCTCATAGTGTTCTGATGAAGCTTGAATGAGATGATCCATGGGGCTGAGTGGCTAGATTGTACTGATGCTCATTGAATGTTAGTTGTTCTTTGTTTTATCATCTAAAGACCAAATAACTCTGTGTGTGTGTTTGTGGGATCAGTCCTCGAATGCAGAGTAAGGGGCTTAGTTTTGAAGGTATTTTAACAAGAGAATGGTCTTTGCAAATGATTGTGGAAATAGATCCAGTGGTGACACGTGGCTGTTTTGGAGAATGGGAGAGCATGCATGAGGTAGTGTGGTCCTGGACTAGGGTTGGGGGGATGAAAAAATGTAAAAAGAAAGTAAAGAAAGAAAGTGAAGTCGCTCAGTCGTGTTCGACTCTTTGTGACCCCATGGACTGTAGCCCACTAGGCTCCTCCAGCCATTGGATTCTCCAGGCAAGAATACTGGAGTGGGTTGCCATTTCCTTCTCCAGGGGATCTTCCCGACCCAGGTCTCCCACATTGCAGGCAGACGCTTCAACCTCTGAGCCACCAACTGCTGCTGAAACAATGTAGAGAGTATTTTGAGAGGCACTCCAAACCCCAAAATCTTTATGATTGGATAGATAGATGGTGACAGAGGGACAGTTTTAAAAATTTATTTATTTTTAATTGGAGGATAATTGCTTTACAATGTTGTGCTGTTTCTGCCATACGTCAACATGAATCAGTCATAGGTATACATATGTTCCCTCCCTCCTGAACCTCCCTCCTATCTCCCACCTCATCCCACCCCTCTAGGTTTTTACAGAGCACTAGGCTGAGCTCCCTGTGTCATATAGCAACTTCCCGTTAGCTATCTACTTTTACATATAGTAATGCATATATTTCAATACTACTGACAGAGGGACATTTTAAGCACCACTCCAAGGTTTGGGGGCCTAGAACAGAGCAGAGGGAGCCCTCAAGCTAAGAATGATTTTTCACATTTTTAAAAGACTGTTAAAAAAAAAGAAAAACATGTGATGGAGAAAATAGGTTGTCTGCAAACCCTCCTATTTAGCCCTTTACAAAAAGAATTACCCTACCTCTGGCCCAGACTATTGTATCAGAAGATGACTCTGCCCCAGAAATCAGGAAACCTAGAGAGGTGCAATGTCCCCCAGAAAACTAGAGCATTGGACTAAAGCAGGAGCAAGGTCTGTGTGAAAAATACACAGATTTAAGTCATATATTCATTCCACAAATATTTTTTGAATGTGGCTCAGGAGATAGACAGACCTGGTTGATTCCTGGCTCCATCTTCCTACTTGTCACCTTCAACAAATTATCAAGCTCTGTGTATCTCACTGTTTTTCCACTTGTAAAATGTAGATGATAATTATACTTACCTCCTGGAAACGTTTTGGAGGATTAAATACGATAAGACATGTAAAGCATTTAGGCCATGTCTGGCACACACCACATAATAAATAATTAGCTTTTATTGTTGTTGGAAAACTAGAAACCCAGAGATAGAAATGAACATGGCATGTGCTACATGACAGTAAGAGGGTGAATAGACTTGATAAATAACATTAAGCCAATATCACTTGCCATTATTAATATCATCAATATCATCATCTTTTACTGCTATTATAACTTGAAGTCTGATCCTGGGACCCCAGTGTTCTCATTCGTAAAGCATGAGGTTTGCTAGGATTCCTTCCAACTCCATCTTTTTAACTTTTTGTCAATTTCTTCCTCCTTCCCCATTTCCCTCCCTTCCCTCTATGCAGTTACAAACACGCTTAATACTCCTTGACATTTCTGACAGGCAGGTCATCTCTTCCCCATCCTCTTTAAAAATCCCGATCATGTAAGAACTGATTCTATTTTCCCTCCATTTCCAGTGATCTCTCTTCCTTTTGCAGCCCCCCCCCCTCCAGGCGTTTGCAACAAAAGAGTCAGGTCATTTTTCATGCAGTATCAGCCAAATGTCAGCCTCTGAAGCATTTGTCCTTGTTTCTCTGAGTGTCGGAAGTTCTCCGTCTTCCCACTAGGACTTTCTGAGATCGTGGAGTGGATCCCAGAATCTTTAATTCTCCTTGCTGCAACTGAGCCTCTTCCCACACTCTGAGTAAAGGACTGGGGGGAAAAGGGCCGGCAGAGGAGCCAGGCTTCCAGGCCGGTAGCTCGCTGCTGTGGGGGTTTGTGCTGCACCCTGCCTGGTTACTTACTGCTGCTAGAGGCTAGTCAGGGGAGAGAGATTAGGGCCATCAAGATAAGGCAGAGAATATTCAAACTGGAAGCAAAAAGGGGCTGTTTTTCCAATAGTAAGTAATCAGGGAACAGGAGGATGTAATTTGCAGATTAGGAAAGGGAACAAAGAACATAAAATTAACTTTATAGCAAAGAGGAGCACAGTCTGTTTGAAGAAATAAACCTCCATAAAGCATTATTGTTGATAAAATCAGACTGTTGATTTAAACTAAATAGGAAATATGACCAAATCAGGGTGAGGAGGTGGTGCTCAGTGAAGCTGGGGCTAAAACTTCAGGAGGGTATGGAAGGTTGGTTTGGGCCTAAGAGACCTGATGTGGTGTGGTGTGTGTGTGTGTGCGTGTGTGTTGAGAGACAGATGTAGCATCAAAGCAAGGATGCCTGTGCTAAAGGCATAGATAATAGGAGTGTGCCTTTCTGAGATGCTTAACCTGCCTTCATTTAGTGATTGCTTTTATTTAAATTGATAAGATACTTGATCTTAGCCAAAAGGCCGAGAAGTGATAAGACTATCTTTATTTTAAAAGTGGCATTGACTTCCAAGCACTGGTAATTAGCACATATGTTCCTGCCTCCTATTTTGAATACTCCAATGCCCACATAAGCTCACCTGAAACACCAATTACTTTCCCAGTGAATACCAGGACTGACCTGGGTACCAAAGCCTGGGTACTAAGTCCCAAGGTCATGCCTTTGGTCCCAAGAAGGTTAGAGCAGGGCTTCTGTCCCCTGCATCACAGGCAAGTTGGCCAGATTAGGATAACACTCCTGTAGTGGGCAGTGACAGATCCAACTCTGTGCTGTTAGCTGCCCTATATTTCCCCATGTCAAGCCTTCCTGGTCCTACATTGACTAGGAGGGGACACTTACATGGTTTTGTTGACTTTGAGCTGCTGAGACAGAACTCTTTCCAAGGACCAAAATTCAGAGAAGCATCCTCTAATGCTGACCCTGGTTCAATTCCTGGGTTGGGAAGATCCCCTGGAAAAGGGAAAAGCTAACCACTCCAGTATTCTGGCCTGGAGAATTCCATGGATTGTATAGTCCATGGGGTTGCAGAGTCGGACATGACAGAGTGACTTTCACTTTCACTTTCATCCTTATGTAGCAGTGTGTTCAGAAGTCTTCATTCCCTGTCTAGGTCCATTATCCTCCCTTCTCTGTCTTGCTCTGACCCTTGGAAGCCACATCCTGGGAATTTCTTATTTTCTGGCTTTCTGTATGGTTCAGCTTATGAAAGGCACCAGCAGGCTGGAGAAGAGACAGGGCATGCTACAGGCGGGCAGGGGCTTTCTCTACTGAAGTTCAGAGCCCTCTAGAGCTATAGCTCCAGCCTCAGCTACAAGTTTCTCTGGGTTCGGGGCCTTAACCTAATCCTTTCAGCACAGGGGTTGGTCCTGGTCCCCATGCAGCTGCTACACCTGGAATGTCTCACCAGCCTTTGTTAGCTTCCTTTAAATGTGCCCTTGCATTTAACTATCCCTTCATTATGCTACTTGAGTCTGCCATTCTTGTAGGACCCTGGTGGGTACAAGTGATTGCGAGTTCCTATGGAAACGCGGAGAAGGCAATGGCAACCCACTCCAGTACTCTTGCCTGGAAAATCCCATGGAAGGAGGAGCCTGGTAGGCTGCAGTGCATGGGGTCGCTAAGTCGGACACGACTGAGCAACTTCACTTTCACTTTTTGCTTTCATGCATTGGAGAAGGAAATGGCAACCCACTCCAGTGTTCTTGCCTGGAGGATCTCAGGGACAGGGGAGCCTGGTGGGCTGCCGTCTATGGGGTCACACAGAGTCGGACACGACTGAAGTGACTTAGCAATCTGGAAACAAGAAAGCCTGGGTTATTGAAGGTCATCAGGCAAGTTGCTTCTACTTAATAGCTTCACGTTCTTCATCTGCATGACAGTGAGGTCATCCCTCAGCTAAAACATGCTAAGATTCTGTTTCTGCTAGAGATGTAATGGGCAGGGCATTGGAGGAAAAAGAAACAAGAGTTTGAATCCTGGTTTTGACACTTACTAGGTATGTGGCCTTGGTCAAGTCTTAATCTCTTTGAATCTTTATTTTCATTATCAGTAAAATAGGGAAGATAATCCTTTCCTTGCAAGTTGAGGAGTATGGTTAGATATTAAAATTATGCATATGGAAGCAGTTAAAAGTAGTTCTCATGACACAGGAGGTATCCAATCCATGGACACCCTTTCTCTTGTTTCCAGGCTACCTTGGAAGGAAAATGCCTGAGCATGAGGGGAAAGGAGATTGTAGATTCTGGAGGTTCCCATTCTTTTCACCTCGAATTCTGTTTATTTATATCTGCTGACAGTTCAGCTCACAGATTCCCATTCATTTATTCTTTCCAATCGATCTAGTCCTTGATTTCTCCCTGGAACCATTCCTTTAAAAGGAAGGCAGGCCTGTGGTTAGTTGGAAGGAGGGAACCAGAAGAAGCAGGTCCTGGGCACCAGGCTACTTACTAGCCTGGTGTTTTGACCAGAACAGGGATTTCTTTCAGCTCAGAGTTCTCTGGTATAGCTGACACATTTCAGGGACTTTCTCTTTCCTTCTTTATGCACATGTCACCTTTGTAACTGAAGAGCTGGGCCTCTAATTTTTCACAGTAATTGCTCATAGCTAGATTTTAAGACAAAAAGAGCTCTCAGCCAACACAATTCATAGTCCTGCCCAGTCCCAAGCTTGCCATAAGTGATTTTTGCACAGAGATTTAAAAAAAAAAAGTATAGAATGGGATTTTTGAAATTTTTGCTTGAAATTTCAGTATTTAAATGTGTGATTCATCACTAATAGATCCAGATGTGGAAAAGCTGTGAGTGAAAGGGAGTTTATCTGTAATTTCCTTCAGTCCTCCTCAGCGTTCTCTTTTTTCATTTCAGCATCTCATTCTCCAGATGCTCCACATCTTTAACTGCCCATAGTTGACCAGAGATCCTCTGACCAGAATCTTTTTCAGGATCAAACAGACCCTTGTTTTTTGCCCTTATTGAATATAAACTTGCATATCTTTTGTCTGTCAGTAGCCATCAAATGCTCTCAAATTTATGATAATTTGACTCATTCTTCTATCCATCCATACATTTCATCCACCTACCCTCCTAACCGCCAAATGACAAATACTGGTTGGGAGCATTTTATGTGTAAAATGTGATGGTAGGGTTTCTACAACAATTTTTAAAAGCATCAGCCACTGTTCCAGACTTAAGAAATAAAGAGGACATTTGCAGACCCCAAACAAATAAAGAAAAAATGTTTTCTCATAATAGTGCAAGCAAGGACTAGGTGTCTAGTAGTGATAATATAATAGGTATAGTTAAAGAGCAAAAGAAAGAGAAAGCAAAATGGGGAAGAGTAATAAGAACTGACTTTAGACAAGAAATGGGAATAGAGCCACCCCGTAAGTGGCTCTAAGATGAGTAGAATTTATGCAAGTACAGAGAAAGGTGAAAGCCATCAGAGAAGGCATGAGGGTGGGGAAATGGAAAAAATAGGAGCTAGAATCCAGAAAGTAGACCTGTTTGGCTGGACTGCAGCATTTGAGTTAGTAACAGTGGTAAGATTGGAAAGATTGATTGGAACTGGTTTCTGGAAAAGAGGCTGGAATGTGAAGCTGAAAAGTATAAGCATTTCCTACTTGTAATAGAGAGCTCCTGAAGATTTTTCTAGCCTGGAGAGCCATCTAGTAGAAAGGTACAGAACATTGTAAAGTATGGAGTGTTTGTATTGTCTATAGACTGACTAATTCATAGATTCATGCAGCAGGAATTTAATAAGCTCTGTGTGTGTGTGCTCAGTTATGTCCAACTCTCTGTGACCCCATGGACTGTAGCCCACCAGACTCCTTGGTCCATGGAATTCTCCAGGCAAGAAAGAATAGTATAGCAAGTTGCCATTTTTTTACTGCAAAGGATCTTCCTGACCCAGACATTGAGCCCATGTGTCTTGAGTCTCCTGAATAGGCAGGCAGATTCTTTATCACTGTGCCATGTGCCAGATTCAGTGTTCATGGCTGGACACTAGTTATTACGTCTTGGTCCTGGAGATACCCAAGAAGCCCTTGCTTTGGGGAGAGTTTCTTATTTATTAAGACCAAATAATTAACACAGAGAACAAAACCATTGCAATTAGCTCTTTTAAAAAATATTTTTAGTGTAAAATTAAACACAGATATAGGTGGCTGCCGAGAGGAGCTACCCCAACCCAAGGCCGGGGCGGCGGCCGGGAGGAGCAATCCCACGTCCAAGGAGCGGTGGCTGTGCGGGCACAGGAGGGCCAAGAGGAGCTACTCCACGTTCAAGGCCAGGAGGGGCAGCAGTGAGGAGATACCCCTCGTCGAAGGTAAGGAGCAGCGGCTGCGCTTTGCTGGAACAGCGTGAAGAGATATCTCACGTCCAGGGTAAGAGAAACCAAAGTAAGACGGTAGGTGTTGCAAGAGGGCATCAGAGGACAGAAACACTGAAACCATAATCACAGAAAACTAGTCAATCTAATCACACGGACCACAGCCTTGTCTAACTCAATGAAACTAAGCCTTGCCATGTGTGGCCACCCAAGATGGGCGGGTCATGGTGGAGAGGTCTGACAGAATGTGGTCCACTGGAGAAGGGAATGGCAAACCACTTCAGTATTCTTGCCTTGAGAACCCCATGAACAGTATGAAAAGGCAAAATGATAGGATACTGACAGAGGAACTCCCCAGGTCGGTAAGTGCCCAATATGCTACTGGAGATCAGTGGAGAAATAACTCCAGAAAGAATGAAGGGATGGAGCCAAAGCAAAAAGAATCCCCAGCTGTGGATGCGACTGGTGATAGAAGCAAGGTCGAATGCTGTAAAGAGCAATATTGCATAGGAACCTGGAATGTCAGGTCCATGAATCAAGGCAAAGTGGAAGTGGTCAAACAGGAGATGGCAAGAGTGAATGTCGACATTCTAAGACTCAGCGAACTAAATTGGACTGGAATGGATGAATTTAACTCAGATGACCATTATATCTACTACTGTGGGCAGGAATCCCTTAGAAGAAATGGAGTAGCCATCATGGTCAACAAAAGAGTCCAAAATGCAGTACTTGGATGCAATCTTAAAAACGACAGAATGATCTCTGTTCGTTTCCAAGGCAAACCACTCAATATCACAGTAATCCAAGTCTATGCCCCAACCAGTAACGCTGAAGAAGCTGAAATTGAACGGTTCTATGAAGACCTACAAGATCTTTTAGAACTAACACCCAAAAAAGATGTCTTCAAGAAACACCTGGAGTAACAGGCAAATGTGGCCTTGGAATACAGAATGAAGCAGGGCAAAGGCTAATAGAGTTTTGCCAAGAGAACGCACGGGTAATAGCAAACACCCTCTTCCAACAACACAAAAGAAGACTCTACACATGGATATCACCAGATGGTCAACACCAAAATCAAGATTGATTATATTCTTTGCAGCCAAAGATAGAGAAGCTCTATACAGTCAGCAAAAATAAGACCGGGAGCTGACTGTGGCTCAGATCATGGACTCTTTATTGTCAAATTTAGACTTAAATTGAAGAAAGTAGGGAAAACCACTAGACCATTCAGGTATGACCTAAATCAAATCCCTTATGATTATACAGTGGAACTGAGAAATAGATTTAAGGGACTAGATCTGATAGATAGAGTGCCTGATGAACTATGGACGGAGGTTTGTGACATTGTACAGGAGACAGGGATCAAGACCATCCCCATGGAAAAGAAATGCAAAAGAGCAAAATGGCTGTCTGGGGAAGCCTTACAAATAGCTGTGAAAAGAAGAGAAGCAAAAAGCAAAGGAGAAAAGGAAAGATACAAGCATCTGAATGCAGAGTTTCAAAGAATAGCAAGAAGAGATAAGAAAGCCTTCCTCAGCGATCAATGCAAAGAAATAGAGGACAACAACAGAATGGGAAAGACTAGAGATCTCTTCAAGAAAACTAGAGATACCAAGGGAACAGTTCATGCAAAGATGGGCTTGATAAAGGACAGAAATGGTATGGACCTAACAGAAGCAGAAGATATTAAGAAGAGATGGCAAGAATACACAGAAGAACTGTACAAAAAAGATCTTCACGACCAAGATAATCACAATGGTGTGATCACTGACCTAGAGCCAGACATCCTGGAATGTGAAGTCAAGTGGGCCTTAGAAAGCATCAGTAGGAACAAAGCTAGTGGAGGTGATGGAATTCCAGTTGAGCTATTTCAAATCCTGGAAGATGATGCTGTGAAAGTGCTGCACTCAATATGCCAGCAAATTTGGAAAGCTCAGCAGTGGCCACAGGACTGGAAAAGGTCAGTTTTCAACCCCAAAGAAAGTTAATGCCAAAGAATGCTCAAACTACCACACAATTGCACTCATCTCACACGCTAGTAAAGTAATGCTCAAAATTCTTCAAGCCAGGCTTCAGCAATACGTGAACCATGAACTTCCAGATGTTCAAGCTGGTTTTAGAAAAGGCAGAGGAACCAGAGATCAAATTTCCAACATCCGCTGGATCATCGAAAAAGCAAAAGAGTTCCAGAAAAACATCTATTTCTGCTTTATTGACTATGCCAAAGCCTTTGACTGTGTGGATCACAATAAACTGTGGAAAATTCTGAAAGAGATGGGCATACCAGACCACCTGACCTGCCTCTTGAGAAACCTATATGCAGGTCAGGAAGCAACAGTTAGAACTGGACATGGAACAACAGACTGGTTCCAAATAGGTAAAGAAGTACGTCAAGGCTGTATATTGTCACCCTGCTTATTTAACTTCTATGCAGAGTACATCATGAGAAACACTGGGCTGGAAGAAGCACAAGCTGGAATCAAGATTGCCAGGAGAAATATCAATAACCTCAAATATGCAAAAGACACCACCCTTATGGCAGAAAGTGAAGGGGAACTAAAAAGCCTCTTGATGAAAGTGAACGTGGAGAGCGAAAAAGTTGTTTTAAAGCTCAACATTCAGAAAATGAAGATAGATCATGGCATCTGGTCCCATCACTTCATGGGAAATAGATTGGGAAATAGTGGAAGCTGTGTCAGTTTTTTTTGGGGGGGGGCTCCAAAATCACTGCAGATGTGATTGCAGCCATGAAATTAAGACACTTACTCCTTGGAAGGAAAGTTATGACCAACCTAGATAGCATATTCAAAAGCAGAGACATTACTTTGTCAACAAAGGTCCATCTAGTCAAGGCTTTGGTTTTTCCAGTGGTCATGTATGGATGTGAGAGTTGGACTGTGAAGAATGCTGAGTGCTGAAGAATTGATGCTTTTGAACTGTGGTGTTGGAGAAGACTCTTGAGAGTCCCTTGGTCTGCAAGGAGATCCAACCAGTCCATTCTGAAGGAGATCAGTCCTGGGTGTTCTTTGGAAGGAATGATGCTAAAGCTGAAACTCCAGTACTTTGTCCACCTCACGCGAAGAGTTGACTCATTGGAAAAGACTCTGATGCAGGGAGGGATTGGGGGTAGGAGGAGAAGGGGACGACAGAGGATGAGATGGCTGGATGGCATCACCGACTCAATAGACATGAGTCTGAGTGAACTCTGGGAGTTCGTGATGGACAGGAAGGCCTGGCGTGCTGCAATTCATGGGGTGGCAAAGAAGTCAGACACGACTGAGCAACTGAACTGAACTGATAGAAAAAAAAAAGCCCCAAATATAAGACTTAGTGAATTATTATCCAGTGAGCACCCTTATAAGTATCACTCAAATCAAGAAATAAAATCTCCAGCCACCCATGTAAGTTCTCCATGTACCTCATCCCAACACAATTTCTCCTTACCTCCAGAAGTAACCACTATCCTAACTTTTTTAGTAATGATGTCCTTGCATTTATTTGTGGTTTTATCATTCAAGTGTGTATCCCTGAACTGTAGTTTATTCTTTCCCTTATGTTTTTAAGCTTGATATACCTTTTTGGTCTGTTTAATCTATGATTTTCCCCTCTATCTCTTTTCCTTTCTTACAATTTATTCGTGGACAAGTCTGGGCCATTTGGCTTGTCAAGTTTCCTACAGTCAGATTTGCTGACTGCTCCCTTATGATTCTTCCCTGGTGGCTCAGATAGTAAAGCATCTGCCTGCAATGCGGGAGACCCAGGTTCCATCCCTGGGTCAGGAAGAGCGCCTGGAAAAAGAAATGGCAACCCACTCCAGTACTTTTGCCTAGAAAATCCCATGGATGGAGGAGCCAGGTAGGCTACCGTCCATTGAGTTGCAAAGAGTCCGACATGACTCCACTTTCACTCATTATGCATTTCACTGTGTTTCCTTTGCCTTTTGTATTTCCTGCAGATTGGAAGCTAAATCGAGAGGCTTGATCTGACACAGATTTGATCTCTTTAATAAAGTTATAGGTGATGTTATGTCTTGTGTCTGGTTTATGCTGTTATTTGATATTAATTAAAGCAGATGCTCCATGTTGACATTCATTAATTCATTGGGAGTTGAAAAATAGTAATAATTTAATTTATAGTATATTTTTATTTGTTACTTGGGGTACATTTTAAAAATATAAAGGGATAATATCTCTCATCTGCTGCTTTGTCACACCATACTACAATTTCATATAGAATAGGTAGGACAAGGTTTGATTACCCTTTTGTTTGCCTAGTTTTCAAGATCACAACTGGATCATTGTTTTGTCTGAAGTTAACCAATTATTATTTTTAAAATGCATGTCATTAATTCACTCATGGGTTTATATGTATTTGATGAGCTTCAGTCTTCTACATAGCTCAAATCTTTGGCAGTGGAAAATTCTTCAAGGTGCTTCCTGAATTCTTTTGACATGTTCTTAGTGGTTTTTTACAACTTCCTTCTAACTTCATGTTAAGATGTTCCAAACTCATGAATATTTCCTGCTGCAGACCTGAAATTAGCCATTTGTCCAAGAAATCCTGGTTTCGCTCAACGGGATATGTCACTTGAAAGTCAAATCTGAGTGCTGGAGATGCTTACAGCTATCAGGTTAATTTTTGTTTCTAAATCCTTTTAATGGAAAAAATTGGAATAAACAAATACCTTGAGTTCATACTGATATTTCTAATTCAGATTTAAATCTATAGGGTGTTTACTTAACATTGCCTTAGTAACTCCTTTCTTTCACCAGAAAATTCTTGAAGGTGCAAGGGATAGTAGAATTAGAAATATTCCATTATTAGCATTTGCTTTTTTATACTTCACATATACAACATTCTCAGAATAATAATAGCTGTACTATCACTGACATTATTATTACTGAAAGCAGATAAAACATTTCTTTGCATATGCTAATCATTTCCCCATTTTTTTATAGTCGTATATTTGCATTTTAAATCATATAGCCATTACATACTGGAATCTCTACCTTTTAACCCTCATTTAGTCTTTTAGCTACAAGAAACTATATATCTAATATTCACCAGCAATACCTGTCTGAAACTTGTTCTTTAGTAGACTCCTTAAGAAGGACTCATGGGAATAATATTCTCTGAATCTTTGCATGTCATTAGCAGTTTGTGATTTCCTGGATAAAATATCCTTAGTTCACATTTTCTCTCCTTGAATATCTTAAATACATTACTGTAATTTCTTCTGGCAAAAAGCTTTGCTGTCAAGAAAAAAAATCAGAAGATAATTTAATTTGATTTCTCTTATATGTTCTTTTTGCCTAGATACCCAGATTTTTTTTTCTTTTAAATGCAATAATTTTTCTAGACTATGTCTTGATTTTGGTCATTATGGGTCAGTGTTCTCAAATATAGGCTATGTTCTTTCACTATATAGTTCAAATAATTTTTTATATTGGGAAAACTTTGCTGAATTATAGTTCTTGGGTTTTTTTTGGTTATTATTCTCTTGTGATTCCTATTTTTATTTGCTTTCTTCTTTGAAGTCTCCTATTAGTTGAGCACTGAATCCTCTTTGCCTATCTTCCAGTTAACTCTTTTAAATGTAAGTTTCAATTGTTTGGTTTGTGTGATAATTCATAAGACGTCTGGGCAAATATGTGTCTATTTAAAAGCTGACTTCTGATTTGGGGTAATGACTGACTATTTAAAAATTTTGTTTTCATTTTATTGCAGGAATTGGAGAAACTGAATCATAGTCTCCAATGAACAGTATACATTTACAGTACAACAGCAGGCTGGTAGAAATGACAGTTTGGTACCCTGAGACTTCTTGTATTATACAGTCTAAAAATCTGAGCCTGGCACTGGAGCTAAGACCTTACTACCTTTGTAGGATTAGAAATCTTTCTTTGCCTTTTCCAATTATTAAAGCCTATTTGGAAGCCTGGTGTGTTTGTAGCCATGGGGTCGCAAAGAGTCGGACATGACTGAGTGACTGAACTGAACTGATTTGGAACCAAAGGTGGAATCCCTGGTAGCTGAGTGGTAAAGAACCTGCCTGCCAATGCAAGAGATATGGGTTCAATCCCTGGGTTGGGAAGATCCCTTTGAGAAGGAACTGACAACCCACTCCAGTATTCTTGCCTGGGAAATCCTATGGACAGGGGAGCCTGGTGGGCTGTAGTCCATGGGGTCGCAAAAGAGTCAAGACAAGACTTAGTGACTAAATAACAACTTGGAACCAAAAACCTCACTTCCATCAAAAACATAAGTTTAAGGAGATTTCATTTAATTATTTCACAATAGAATCTAAAGTAGGATAGATGAGGGTGGCTCTCAAGGCAGGAAGAAATGCATGCAAGCCAGGCTGAACTGAACATATTTTGTGGCTTAATATAATAGCTTCTAATGGAGAAGGGATACAATAAATATCCCTCAACATCCTATGTTCTCTGGTTTGAAGTAACATAATTCACTATAATAGTGTGAAGTTGCTGATCCACCTGACTTGGACTTTTATATTAGTTTCCTGTTGCTGCTGGAATGAACTACTTACAAATCTAGTGGCTTAAAACAATACAAATTTGTTATCTTACAGTTCTAGAGATCTGAAGTCCAAAATGGGTTAAAACCACATGTTGACAGGATTTCTTCTGAAACTCTGGGGGCAGATAACTTGTTTCCTTGCCCTTTTTAGCATCTCAGTTCAGTTCAGTCGCTCAGTCGTGTCTGACTCTTTGGGACCCCATGAATCACAGCACGCCAGGCCTCCCTGTCCATCACCAACTCCCGGAGTTCACTCAGACTCATGTCCATCCAGTCAGTGATGCCATCCAGCCATCTCATCTTCTGTCGTCCCCTTCTCCTCCTGCCCCCAATCCCTCCCAGCATCAGAGTCTTTTCCATTGAGTCAACTCTTCGCATGAGGTGGCCAAAGTACTGGAGTTTCAGCTTTAGCATCAGTCCTTCCAAAAAACACCCAGGGTTGATCTCCTTTAGAATGGACTGGTTGGATCTTCTTGCAGTCCAAGGGACTCTCAAGAGTTTTCTCCAACACCACAGTTCAAAAGCATCAATTCTTCGGTGCTCAGCCTTCTTCACAGTCCAACTCTCACATCCATACATGACCACTGGAAAAACAGTAGCCTTGACTAGATGGACCTTTGTTGGCAAAGTAATGTCTCTGCTTTTGAATATGCTATTTAGGTTAGTCATAACTTTCCTTCCAAGGAGTAAGCGTCTTTTAATTTCATGGCTGCAGTCACCATCTGCAGTGATTTTGGAGGCCAAAAAAATAAAATCTGACACTGTTTCCACTGTTTCCCCATCTATTTCCCATGAAGTGACGGGACCGGATGCCATGATCTTTGTTTTCCGAATGTTGAGCTTTAAGCCAACTTTTTCACTCTCCACTTTCACTTTCATCAAGAGGCTTTTTAGTTCCCCTTCACTTTCTGCCATAAGGGTGGTGTCATTTGCATATTTGAGGTTATTGATATTTCTCCCAGCAATCTTGATTTTTAGCATCTAGTCATCAGTATTTCTTTGCTTATAGTCCTTTCTTCCATCTTCAACTCCTATCACTCCAGTCTCTGTCTCCATCATCATGTAGCCAAGTCTCTCTCTGCATTCCTCTTATAAATACACATTTGATTACATGAAGGCCCACCTAGATAACACAGGATAATCTCTCCATCTCAAGATCTTTCACTTAATCACACTGGCAAAATCCCTTTTGCCATTAAGGTAAAATTCATAGAAAGGAACTGGGGATTAGAACATGGATATTTTAGAGGGAGCCACAATCTAACATACCATATTGGTAAGGTTTTTGCACAGAAGAATTCTTAATAACAGAGAAAGTAAACTCACTTACAGGTTGGTGATGAGACTGTAGCTCAGAATAGTCTCCTGGAAGCCTGCAGTTTCATTGAGGACTAATTTTTTTTGCTGTTCAGTTGCTAAGTCAAGTCCGACTCTTTTCAACCCCATGGACTGCAGCATGCCATGATTCCCTGTCCTTCACTATCTCCCAGAGTTTGTTCAAACTGATGTCCATTGAGTTGGTGATGCAGTCCAACCATCTTATTCTCTATCATCTCCTTCTCCTCCTGTGCTCAATCTTTCCCAGCATCAGGGTCTTTTCCAGTGAGTCAGCTCTTTGCAGCAGGTAGCCAAAGTATAGGAGCTTCAGCATCAATGTTTGAATTTTGTAGTTTACATTTATGCTTACTAACTAATAATAAGAAGAATCTTCCTAGCCTACTTTCCTGTACCAAAAGGAAAACTGAACTGAGAAGATATGTCCTGATTCTTCCATGGCTGTAAGGAATATGGAATACTGCATACACCCTAGTAGTAACTGTCTAATTTGGATGGCATGACATCACATCATAGGAAAGTGTGCACATTGAGGTGTCATTAGTCCCAATTATAGCTGAGTCAGGCCTTGCCCAGTAATCTCAGTTCAGTTCAGTCTCTCAGTCATGTCCGACTCTTTGCTACCCCATGAATTGCAGCACGCCAGGCCTCCCTGTCCATCACCAACTCCTGGAGTTCACTCAGACTCACATCCATCGAGTCGGTGATGCCATCCAGCCATCTCATCCTCTGTCGTCCCCTTCTCCTCCTACCCCCAATCCCTCCCAGCATCAGAGTCTTTTCCATTGAGTCAACTCTTTGCATGAGGTGGCCAAAGTACTGGAGTTTCAGCTTTAGCATCATTCCTTCCAAAGAACACCCAGGACTGATTTCCTTTAGAATGGACTGGTTGGATCTCCCTTGCAGTCCAAGGGACTCTCAAGAGTCTTCTCCAACACCACAGTTCAAAAGCATCAATTCTTCAGCACTCAGCATTCTTCACAGTCCAACTCTCACATCCATACATGACCACTGGAAAAACCAAAGCCTTGACTAGATGGACCTTTGTTGACAAAGTAATGTCTCTGCTTTTGAATATGCTATCTAGGTTGGTCATAGTTTTTCTTCCAAGGAGTAAGCGTCTTTTAATTTCATGGATGCAGTCACTCACCATCTGCAGTGATTTTGGAGCCCAGAAAAATAAAATCTGACGCTGTTTCCACAATTTCTCCATCTATTTCCCATGAAGTTATGGGACAAATCCCATGATCTTTGTTTTCTGAATGTTGAGCTGTAAGCCAACTTTTTCACTCTCCTCTTTCATTTTCATCAAGAGGCTTTTAAGTTCCTCTTCACTTTCTGGGGAGACCTTACAAATAGCTGTGAAAAGAAGAGAAGCGAAAAGCAAAGGAGAAAAGGAAAGATATAAACATCTGAATGCAGAGTTCCAAAGAATAGCAAGAAGAGATAAGAAAGCCTTCCTCAGCGATCAATGCAAAGAAATAGAGGACAACAACAGAATGGGAAAGACTAGAGATCTCTTCAAAAAATTAGAGATACCAAGGGAACATTTCATGCAAAGATGGGCTTGATAAAGGACAGAAATGGTATGGACCTAACAGAAGCAGAAGATATTAAGAAGAGATGGCAAGAATACACAGAAGAACTGTACAAAAAAGATCTTCATGACCAAGATAATCACGATGGTGTGATCACTGACCTAGAGCCAGACATCCTGGAATGTGAAGTCAAGTGGGCCTTAGAAAGCATCAGTAGGAACAAAGCTAGTGGAGGTGATGGAATTCCAGTTGAGCTATTTCAAATCCTGGAAGATGATGCTGTGAAAGTCCTGCACTCAATATGCCAGCAAATTTGGAAAACTCAGCAGTGGCCACAGAACTGGAAAAGGTCAATTTTCATTCCAATCCCAAAGAAAGTCAATGCCAAAGAATGCTCAAACTACTGCACAATTGCACTCATCTCACACACTAGTAAAGTAATGCTCAAAATTCTCCAAGCCAGGCTTCAGCCCAGTAATCTTGGGGGAAACTATCGCTCATACATTCTGACTGTCTCTTGCCCAGAATTACCATTCATGCCTGAGTCCCTTGAATAAGGCAGGAAGTCTCCATTGTGCATGAGGTAAAGACAACCAGTAGGACTTGCTCTTCAATTAGAAAGTGAGTCCCTGGACCTCATGGATATCCTCTCCTCCAGTGTTGAATCAATAGCTGATCCTCATGGAATGCTCATTTGCAAGTTGATTCTCAGAATGAATTTTTCTTGCTTTTCTGACCTAGGATTCATTCATGGGCTCTCTTTCGCATTGGAGAGCTTGTTGTGCACAGAATCAGCACCCTGGTCATGGTTTCTACTGAAGAAAGAGTGAGGCACCTTCTTTTGACAGATCTTTGCATGATAGACCATGCATAGTTATTATTCAGACTTTCTTTCCTCCTCCTCCACCTCCTGCCCCTTTGGCTATGTAACTGCTCAGGGTCCCAGGACAGTTGAAATCTGTCCAGCTGTGTGCTATTTTTAACTTCTCCACACATCACAGCTGAGGCCTTGGCCCCCATACACATGTATCCACACCCACTGTTTCTTTTTGTAGGAGGATGCCAATATAAAACCTATGCCCATGCTTGGAGTGGAGGAGGCAAGGGAGGCAGGAGGTCCAGTCGTCTTCTCCCAACCTCCGGGACCACCCAGCTCTGCTCATTGCAATAGCATGCAGTACAGTGCTTCGAAAATGTGGCGTTCACGGGTGCCGCATGATAAAGACCATGTTAGGTCCTAGCTGCTCAAGTTTGGGCAAACATGAGAATTATATTGTCCAGAATTTCTCTCCCCTCCCATTTGACTAAAGGCAGCTCCTGCTTCCTGCCAGAGCCAGCTGAAGGTCTTCCCTCAGGGGAGGTAGCAAGTAGACAGAAACACATGGTGGATAGCCCAGTATTAGAAAAAGAATGGATCCGTTTCTAGTTATTTCTCTCTTTAAGGGACCTGTGCTAGAATGTTAGAGAATTTAGTTAGAATTAAAAAAACTAATATATCATATATATATATATATGCACACACATATATATGCACATTATATATATGCTACAATATATATTATATATTACAATATGACTTATACATATGTGTAATACATACATATATGTATTAAAATATTTTTTTAAACTGACTTTAGTTTGAAACTTTTCACCAGACATTTTTGTTTCAGTTAATCACGTTTCTATTGCAGCCTGGGGACTTTCAAAAACATTTCTAGAACCCCCTATCTTGCTCCCAAAGGCTTAAGCATTATTTGATAATTAGCCTTCACAATTATGTTATACGTTTCACAGAGAAGTGTGGGCTGGAGGAGGGTGGGAGGAAGAAAGTTGTGTGTGTTAGTTAATGTGGGAGGAATGAGGGGTATTATCTGGGGATTGGAGAAATGCTTCTACGAGAAAGGAGTTCACTTTGTCAAAATTGTGTTGGTTGCCAGTTCTCTGTGAAACCCTCACTTAGACACTGGGAAGGGCAGTGGGGGAGCATTGATAATATTCTCGCCTTTCCTAATTAAAATGATGCCAGAAAACAGGATCCACATAGAGGCCAGCTACGTGCCACTTAAAAAGAAATATGCTTCATTACATTTTCTCTCCATTTCCTGGAGCTCACAATGGAAACAAGAGAAGGAAAGAAGACCTGTTAAAATCTGGCATAGTATTTTGTTATTTACCCAACTGTTAGCACGGTATCACAATAAAATAACTCTTGCTAAAATGACGGCTTTTCTCCCTTTCTTTCTGTCCATATACAGAAACTGTATGTGTTCATATACCTTCTGCCTCTCAAAGTCGTCACCCTCACATAAAAGCAAGACAGTATCCTCTACTTCCAGAGTCTGTTCCTTTGGTTCATGCTCTCTCTGATTCTCTAGAGGAAACCGTCACATTTGCATCTTCGAAGAGGTCGATTTGCTCTATTTTTATTTTATGAAAATTGTTTTCTTTTTTAAAGGGAAATTTTTGTGTTTTTGATTGAATCCGATTTCAACAAGGTTGGGTATGTGACTGATTTTGAGAGAGACAGAAAACTAGCAAGGACACTGTGTTATGCTGTGTATTGTGTGTATGTGTGTGTGTGTGCTGTGTGTTTGTGTGTGTGCATGTGTGTATGCACACAATACAGTGGGACTGAGAGTTCTTATAGTTGAGAATGGCCCTCAGCCAAAATATTAAAACAGATGAGATGTGTGCTCGGGGCCACTCGTTTCTTCATCATTTCTCTTTCAAATCCAAAATGTAGAGGATCACACTACTTAATCCAGTCTACAGTGGAATTCCTGGCAGTACCAGACAAAGGGAAAGGTTTGTTTGCCTGCAATTTATTAGTTTTTGGTGAGGAGAGGAATTACTGAATTTCTTGGTTCTTCTAGAATCACATCATATATAGAACTTCTTGAAGCTAGTTATACTAAAAGTTTTTTCTTGGCTAGAGCAGGAAGCTTGCCTTAGAGCAGGGCTTACCAGTTTAAAATCCTGTAGTGGCCATGACCATGATGGTGATGCAGGGACCCAGCTGAGTGTGACAACTGGGAAAGAAGGGGACTGTGTAAATAGGGAGCCGTGGCCACCCAGCTCCAGCCACTGCTGCTGGTCAGGAATGTGAGCCCAGTGTTGGCAGACTGTTGACTGTTTTTCTGGATGATTATGTGAAATTTCATGGTTTTAAAACGTTCATCATTCATTCAACTTAAGAGGCGGAAAAAAAAAAAAACCCGCCTCTCCACAGACCAGATAAAGCATATCAGAGCTCTGGCTTTCTCTGCCACAGAAAAAAGAGGGTTGAGTACATTATGGCCCATTAAGATGGTGCACAACCTTTGATAGGTCTGTTTACTCCTTTATGAACCAGAGAAACTGGGTAGACGAGCTCTACAACTTCTTTTTCCTTGGACCTTTTAGGAATGTATGATTCCTGAGTCCTATGTTCAGCCCTTCAAAATCCCCTTCATCTGCTTGTTTTTCATGAAGAGTTGTCCCAAAACAAGACAAGAAAATAAGCATATATACACAGGGTTCAGAAATGACTAGGTAACAGGAGAGTTGGGCAGCTCATGTACCAACACATGCTTAGGCAGAAAAGCCTTTCGTCTTTGAATTCTTTATGAGAGCCATCTTTTCCTGCCCTGAACACCCACAGACCTTTTCCAACCCTCTCCTTCAAATATGTTCACCCATTATATTTATTAATTGCCTGCCTGGGGCCAGGCATACTCTTTCGACTTCCCTCACTTTCCTACTTTGTTGTTCAGTCGCTAAGTTCTGTCCGACTCTTTGCGACCCCATGGACTGCAGCACACCAGGCTTCCCTGTCCCTCACTATCTCCTGGAGTTTGCTCAAATGCGTGTCCATTGAGTTGGTGATGCCATCCAACCATCTCATCCTATTTCGTCCCCTTATCCTGCCCTCAACCTTTCCCAGCATCAGGGTCTTTTTCCAATGAGTTGACTCTTCGCATCAAGTGGCCAAAGTATTGGAGCTTCAGCTTCAGCATCAGTCCTTCCAATGAATATTCAGGGTTGATTTCCTTTAGGATTGACTGGTTTGATCTCTTTGCTAGCCAAAGATTACTACTTTAAATATTTGAATAAAAGGAGAGGGAAAACTTTATTCTGCACATTTTGAGAATATCAAGGAGGGAAGACTGGTCTGTGGGATGTGCACACTGAGAAAAGCAGGATGAGCTCACCCTTCACTGAGGAATTCACACAGTGAGACAGGTCACCCTTTGAGAGCCCTGACTTTGGGAGCCTATGGAGAATGAGGCAGAAGGGCCCCCGAGGTGGCAGAAGACCACGTGGTGCATGATGGCACTGCCTTCCACTCCTCTCAGTTCTTCCACTGAGTCACCAAAGTCAGGAGGTGCTCGTGCCCAGTCGTGGCAGCAGGCTCAGGTGCACAGAAGAGAAGGAAGGCCAGGAATTTGCAGAAGTCTTGGGACCAAGTGTGGGTTGCAACAAGCCATAATGATGTCCAAGCCAATTTCTGAGATGCAGTGAGGTCCCCAAGTAAGATCTCAGATCAGCTGGGAGCAGTTTGAGAACAAGAATCATGTCAAAGTTATCTCTGTAGGTGACATGCTGTCATCGTAGGGCTTTTGCACAGAGCCAATGCTCAGCAAATGCTTGCTTGCTTCCTGACTGAATGAACAAATGAATGAGAAAGCTGTCAACTGCCAGTCCTAGAACATGGAATGCAGGCATTGTATGGATACACAGACTAGAAATAAACCAGTCTGGAGAGAGTTAATTTCTGCCTTCAGCATTCACAGGAAGGATAATGTATGCTGGGGAGGGAAAGCATTAGTCTTTCCCTTTTGAAAACCCCGAAAAGATTTGTCTGAAGCATGTGTTTAAATGGGCAGCATACAGGTGTTTTCAGAGTTGCTCCAGCCCCAGAGAAGGCCTCAGGGCAAACCAGAGAAGACGGTACTTGGTAACGAGAAACACTCCTCAGCTACTCTGCATGCTTCAGTGGGAAAATGCAAATCAACTCATTTCCGCTTTTGAGGACAACTTCAGATAAAGGGGTCCCCGGGCAAAGTAACCCCTTCAATGTGCCTAGCTGTCTTTCCCCATTGCTATCTTTTCCTGTGCTACCTGCCTTGCGAGCTGTGGGAGGTGGGGAGAGGGCTGTGGATTGGCTGCACAGGAGATGAGAGAAGAGATGCATAGTAATGAGGATCTGGGGAGCTGTGGGAAGAGAGAGCAGGAAGGGGGCATCTGTGTGGGGAGACAACTTTGTGGAAAAGGCCTTGAACTAGGAGAAGGAATCACCTCCAGTTCTGACTCTGTGGCCCCCAGCTGTGGGTGACCTTGGATAAAAGGTGGGGTTCACACACAGTCAAAGCTAAATCGAATGTAGGAAATCATGCTAATCCCACCAGTTAGGGTTTTTTTTGTTTTGTTTTGTTTTGTTTACATTGGGATACTGAGACCTGAACAAAGTATCAATGGTAAGTAGAAGGTAAAGGTGGAAAACAGGTCTCTGACTGCTGGAACAGAGCCTTCCCATCATCCAGAGTCATGCTTAAGGGTACGTGTAAAAACAGGCCTGAGTATCCACGTTTTACAGTTTGTATGTGAATATTTGAATGTGCCTCGGGGCTCAGTAAAGATTTTCAAGGGTCTTCCTTGGTGGTCCACTGGTTAGGACTCCGCAGTATCATTGCAGGGGACATGGATTCAATCCCAAATCAGGGAATAAGATCCCACATGCCACACTGCCAAAAAAAGAAAAGAAAAAAAAGATTTTCAAGACTTGAAAAATTAATAATATTTGACCTCTGCTGACCCAACATAGGTAACAGTAAATAAAAACAATGAAAAATTGTAATGGAAGTGTAAAGAATAAGAAAGAATTAATTTTTCCTTTTAATTTCACTCTGATGATTTTTAAGTAGCAAATTCCTTATAAAATTTTTTTTGAGGACTCCTATTTTACCAGTGTATCTTGGCACAGGAATTTTCTGCTTATTGGGAAATCCAGTCTATGACTTTGAATGTCATCAGGTACTTATATTTGAATCAGTGTGTGAGAGGGTTGCGTGAACACATGTTTGGGCAATTGTCTGTTGTTATTTTTGTGTTTATGTGGTTTTCTATGGTATTAAGTGCATGTGTCTGGGGGGGTTGTGAATACGTATGTATAACAAATGCAGGTTTTTATTTCCTTTTTCTACAGAGTGAGGCAATCAAGTGATGGCTAAAATTGGCAGGCTGGAGCTTGCTAAATGAGATAACACGTAAACAGAGCCTTTCATATGGTGGCCTAAACTCAGTGTAGAAAGTTACTTTTTCTCACTGCATAAAAGATAGAACCACTCCACACCTGAAGTAGCCTGGATTAGAAAAGCATCTAGGACTTGAATTTTTAGAGAAAGTCATATGTCATAGTAATCAAAGATAGGCAAGTTGGTTTTAGGCTTTATTGATTCACATACTTTGCTTTTTATAGACAAGGGTTAAGTAACTTTCAATTTTCCCTCAATCAACAGACTTTACTGTAGTTCTGTGCTTCTGTATCAGAGACTTATGTGTGTGATATAGCTATATATCTATAACTACAGCTATATGCATATGTGTGTTTATACTTGATATTGGTGTCCTTTGGTTTTAGATTGGCTTGGCTTTCTGGGAGCTGGGCCTGAGATGGTTCCCACACATCCTGGTATGTAATACATAACCTGGAGTCAGTTTATGGCATATTCTCCCTTCCTCTCGGGAAATTTTGTCCTCCTCTGGAAAGAAGTTTCTTCATGTCAATGGGAGATACTCACTCAAACTGAAGTCTGAGATTATTCCCAGTAATCATGACGGGAGTTGAAGGAATTCACTGTGGAACACTCTACTTGTTTTTCCTCAAGTGGTTTTCTCATCTATTCTGCTAGTTGATTCTCAGAAAAGATCATCCCAATATTAAGCTAGTGCTCACTGAGTCTTTAGTGTTGGCCAGTAGTTCTCAGGGGTGGCGATTTTGCCTAATGTCTTTATCCTTTCCTTCCAAAGGGTATTTGAGAACGTTGTTATTGTTCAGTCACTCAGTAATGTCTGACTCTTCGCAATCCCACGGACTGAAGCACGCTAGGCTTCCTTGCCTTTCACTATCTCCCTGAGTTTGCTCAAATTCATGTCCATTGGGTCGGTGAGGCTCTCTAACTGTATCATCCTCTGTTGCTTCCTTCTCCTTTTGCCCTCAGTCTTTCCCAGCATCAGGGTCTTTTCCAATGAGTCTGCTCTTTGGCCATCATGTAGCCAAAGTATTGGAGCTTCAGCTTCAGCATCAGTCCTTCCAATGAATATTTAGGGTTGATTTCCTTTAGGATTGATTTGTTTGATCTCCTGTATTTGAGAATATTTGGATACAATTTTGATTGCCACAACTGAGGAAAGAGGAGTGCTTTTGACTGTGCAAAATACAATGCAACTCCCACCCCGCCCCCAGCCCTGCCATCAACAGAGAATTATTGGACCCCTATGTCAGTCTTATTGAGGTTGAGAAACCCTAGTGAATACCAAGCTCTGTTTGCCTTCATTACAGACATGTCTCCATCAGTCTTATGGATCTGATGGGAGTAGTACAGTGGTCCACTCCCCATCTTGAAGATGAAAGATAATATGGTGAAGAGAGAAGAAATGACATGACTGAGGCTACCAAGTCCCAGGTGCAGAACTCACGTGAGCCAGATCTGTCTCCTTCCAGACACGCAGTGTGAAGCACCACTCTCTTGCACACATCCTTTGTCCTGTCTGACCAGCATCCCAGAGAATGAGCTCCTCTGTACATGGCCCATCTCACAGGTCTAGGTGAATTGCTCCTGGCAAGGGGGGATCAGTCTGGATTTTTGTCATCCTCTCTCACCGTGTGATGTGTTCTATGTTGAAAGTCTCCTGTAGTCAAAAGATTGTCCTTGTTTAGCCCCTTTTCTTTTCTTTCTCCTCTTCATCTCACCCTTTTGGTTTGTTTTTCTTGCATCACAATAATCTTACTCTCCTCCTGAATGATAGTCTTATTCTTACAGAGCCATCTGATAGCTGGAGGGCCAACTCTATTCATGGTTAACATGGTGGTCACTGAGGGAGAGGGTGTTGATTATACAACCAGGCTAGAGAAGGGGAGAGTTTTCTCTGAAACTGGATGGTCTTTGACTTTCACTTTTAAATCCTTTTGATGGGATTCTTTAGCTTTCAGAGGCTAGGAAAAGAAATGAGTACATCTGAATTTAGGTTTCAGATTGTGCCAAGATTTCACAGGAAAGCTTTTTCTTTCACAAAAGCCTTTGGAGGAATTCCTTTTTCAGGAGAGAAAAGCATTCCTGGAGATCTCATTAGGTAAATTACTCTCAGATTAACATATTTTATTAATTACCTATTATGAGACTCCAAAGCTAAATAATCATAAAAACAACAAAAAGAAGTAAATATAGTTCCCAGTGACTAATAGATGCCATGAAAGACATAATCAGTAAAATCAATTATATGCATTATTATAATGAAAGGTACAGTTAGTGCTTTAAAAAAATAATTAGGTTATTGGCTAAGAGGAAACTAGCCCCTCTCCATTACCCCTGGAGCAAGCCCTGGAGGCTTCACTCAAAGGCTTTTAGTACAGAAATCATTGGTTTTATTGGCCAGGCAAATTAGTGACTCCATTAGCTTCACCAGTGGGGGACCCTGGTTTTCCTAAGTCACCAGGTGCTTTTGATCTGGTTGTGCATTTTTTCGAGTGGAAAAAAAAATATAGGGCTGAAACAATGCATCAAGATGTGTACAAAAATATCTGCCAGTCTAAATGTGTGCTGTGTCCAGGAACCAAGGTACAAGAGGTAAAAGACAGGTGATGGTTTGTGTTGTGTGTGGTTTATGCACTCTGTGTATGCACACATATGTGCCTCTTGAGAGCTGATTAACATTTCCTAAACCTCTGTCCAGAGCTCCACTTGTCCATCTTGTTTTGTATGTAAAAATATTACACTTAAACCACTAGCATAGCTACTTTCAAAGTACCAACAAATAATATATGCAACCCTTTATTTTTTCTTATCAATATAAAGAAATGTAGAGTGCAAGGCTGGTGAAAGCTCGCATTAGACAATGTAATGAAGCAGGAATTAGAACAGCGTAGTTCCTCTGGCCATTATAAATGAGGACGGCAGCTACCTGGAGAACAGGAAAACTGATGAGTACAGTCTGTTGGGGAGAGCAGGAGGAAAATTTCCCTCAGGAACACATTTCAAATTACTTATTTATGAACTGATGAACTGGGAGACCACCTATCGAGACAACGGCGTAAGCAGTCCGCTGCAGACAGCTACAGAACTCCAGCTAATTGTGTGGCTGTTTTCTGTTAGAACTCCTGCTATCCAGCTGGGCTTTGGAGGCAGGAAATTTAGGCTCTAACTAGAAGTTACGCTTTCTGTCTTTCTTGTCTGCATAAATATATACATACATATTTTAATCCACTTGAATTGTTTGGTGAGAGCTTGCAAAAAAGCTGTTACATTTGGCCCAGGAGGGCCTGGGGAGGAGAAGAGGTTTTGGTGTTGAAAGGTTTGCAGGTTATGCCCCAGGGTCTGGGAGGGAGACTGAGTTTGGGGTTTCTACAGTTCACAAAAGGCTACTGGATCAGACCATGGAGAGCCACATCTTCCTCCTCCTCTTCTTGGTCAGCATCCTCTTCCCCTTCTCAACACCTTCATTGCCATGGTGACAGGGTATCCTGTACTTCCTCTGTGCCGGGCTTTCTGTTGTGCTTCACATGAGAGATCTCACTTTATCCTAAGAGCCCAATGAAGTAGGCACCATTGTTATCCCCATCGCAGAGGTGGATAAACTGATGGATAAGAGAAGTGCAGTGACTTTTGGAAGGCCATGAATTCAAGTCTGAGCCCAGGGTTCAGACCCCAGTTACCTCCTGGAGGATTATAGATGTTCACAGGAACGAAATAGCATCTTCCATTAGGGAATGCTATGAACTTATTCTTTCTGCTGCAGACAGTATGGTGAGGGGAAAAAATCAGACAGGAAACTGGGGGGCATGGGTGTTGTTGAGAGACAGTGTAGCTTAATGGTTAGGAGCTTACTCTCTTAGAGGTTTTTAATTACTATCTCCATTTTAGAGATGAGATAATAAAGACTCTTGGAAATGTGGCCAAGTTGCCTTAAGTCACTCTTGGAAGTGGGAGAGCTAGAATTTGAACCAGATCTGGATTGTGAGCTTCCCGCTTGGTAGGGAGCTCCTTGAGAGTGGGGTTTAAATCTTATTCAATCTGTAATTCCCAGTAGTTGGCAAAATACCTGTTGAGATGGACATTCAATACCTATTTGCTGAATTGAATTTTCAACTCAAAATTTGGTAAGCTAATGGGGCTCTTACAAATATCTCTATTCCTTGGTTGATACTGTAATAATAATAGCATGTAATATTTATTGATCATCTAACTGTGTGCCAGGCCCTATGCCATACCAGTATACGAGCATCTCATCAACCCTCAGAGCCTGATGAAGTAGACATCTTTATCATTATCGTCTTAAGATTATAGTTGAGGGCATTGAAGCTCAGAGAGGCTAAGTCAGTGATTCTCATCTGAGAGTGATTTTGTCCCCCAGCTCCCAAAGAGGGCAATTGGTAGTCTGAAGACAGTTTTGGTTGTCACAGCTGGGAGTAGGGCTTGGGTGTGCTACTGGCATCTAGTGGGTAGAGGCTAGTTTTGCTGCAAAATATCCTATAATACACAGGTCATCTCCTCATAGCAAAGAAATTTCTATCCCAAAGTGTCAGTATTACCCTACTTGTCAATATTGAAACTATCCAGGTTAAGAGGTTGCCCACACTGTTACATGGTAGAGCCAGGATTCAAATTTCCATGTCTCAATCCAGGGTGTATGTGCAAATCATCCACTGGACGAGTCTCCCTGTCCCTTCTTTCTTGGGAAGCCTATAGTTTGCTCACAACACATGGTTACATTCTAGTACGAGTCACAGGGTGTTAGGTGACTCTACAGAATGAATTGGGGGCCTCTGGTGTGTATCTCTATGCAAAGAAAGTCCTTAATCGAAGCCTGAGATAAGTAAATGCTGTCCACATGGCAATTTTGTCAGGGCCAGGTGTAGTTTGGAGCCAGGAGGACTTGGAGGAAAGATGACAGGGCTGGGGGGGGGGGGGAGATCCCTGATTCTGGACTGACTTTAACCCTTCCTAGTGTGTAGCCTCTGGAAATTCTTACTCTCTGAGCTTCTGTTTCTTTAGCTGTGAAACAGGGAAGATTCCCCTCTGCCTGCTTCTCAGAACTTTACAAAAATCATGTGAGCAAATGGTCTTCTAAGAATTTTGAAAAGGTCAAAGGGGTACACATTTGTGGGATTCCCTTCATTACTTCGGTGAACATGTAATATTAACTATCACAGTTTACACCATTACTGTTGAGTATTCACTCTTTGCCAGACATCACGAGGACTGGAAATGCTCTGCTCATTTATTCCTCAAAATAATCCCATGAAGAAGGTGCTAACTTAGAAGGACCTCACGCTTAGTTAAATAAGCAGAGTGGTTTGACACCTTCCTTCAGTTGTGAATCTGTCAGAGATGGCCAATACCTGCTCTGGGTTCAGATGGATAAAGGTTATTAAAGTTGATCGTTTCCCTATGAAAAGAAGGAGTGACATTTACCAGGCTTATCAGTCAGTCCTATCTATATACTGTTTGGGCAGAAAGGATAGGAAACTAGACCAGAGGCAATCAAATGATAGAGAACTGCTTAAAGAGGCTCTGGGTTCTGACACTATCATAGCAACAGCAGCCAGGATAATAATGACAACAGAAATAGTGTTATCCATGACAAGACCTTCTTGAGTTTCCTATGTACAGAGCCCTCTGCTAAGCTCTTTGACATGCACGATCTCACATAATCCTCACAGTAATTCTTGTGGTATGCGTTCTCATTACTCTCACCTTTCAGATAATTATTCACCTTATCCACCACATCATAGAGCTTGAAATGGAATCCTGGCTCTATTTGCTGGTTGTAATTTCTTGGGTGGGTTTCCCTGGTGGCTCAGTAGTAAAGAACCCACCTGCCAATGCAGGAGATGTGGTTTCAATCCCTGGGTCGGAAAGATCCCCTGGAGAAGGAAATGGTAACCCACTCTAGTCATCTTGCCTGGAAAAACCCATAGACAGAGGAGCCTGGAACACTACAGTCCATGGAATCAGAAAAGAGTTGGACATGATTTAGTGACTAAACAACAATACCTTGGGCAAGTAATGTAGTCATTTTATGCCTTGCTCTCCTCATGTGTAAATGGGACTATACCTTACTTTATAAAGTTATTATACATTTTGAATTAGGCAACATAGTCTAGAATGCAAGGAGGGCCTTACCCATTTTATCTTATATACCATGTTTTAGATTAGTGCTCAGTGCATAGTTGGTGTATCAGCTATCTATTGCCATGATGCAATGTAACAGCTATTTACAAAACTTTTATGGTATACAATAGCAAGCAGTAATGTGTGAGCTGATTGTTCACATGTCAAGTGTTAGTTGGATGTTGGCTAGGTAGGTCTGCTGGTCTTGTCTTGGGCTTGCTCGTGGTCTGAGAGTCAGCTCACTGTTGTCTATGGTGCCTGGGTCGACTTGGTTCTATTCCACAGAGCCCTCCTCCTGTAGAATGCTAGTCCAAGCTCATTTTCACAATAATGGCAGAGGTACCAGAATGCAGGTGGAAATGCTTTTTGAAGTCTCTACTTGTTTCATATCTGCTAATATCCCACTGGCCAAAGTGAGTTGCCTGCCAAAGCCTAGGGTCATGATCAGGTCACTTTGCTCAAGGTGGGAGGATAAAGAAATAGGGCCAATTTTGCAATCAAACTACCAGAATGGACTCTCAATAAATATTTGAAAAAAGAATTTAAAAGTACTTAGCACAGAATAAAGGACCAGAAAATGATAGTTCACAACTATCACAATAGTTATCTCATAAACTATGGATTTCATTAAAGGGTTAACCCAGAAGAGGTGCTTGACCAATCATGCTTTTCTATTGTTGTTGTTTTCCTGTCCTTTAGGTTTCCAAAATATTTTGGGTTATCAGATGAATCTAATTTCACTTTTTGTTTTGAAAGGGTCTAGAATTTCATAGGTCACAAAAGTAACTGATAAAACAGTTTCTCCAGAACCAAGGTAACCACAGGGCTCTTTGAATTTGTCAAAATAAATCCCATTCTCAGCAAATTTCCCCTGACACCTTTTTATTTCAAGGTTCCATTCCTTTGTTTTAATCCGATGGGGCATGGACCTGAGTTTTGAGAGTACTGATTGTTTAAACATTCCTTTTGAAGACTCCTGACAGCTCCTAGGATGGAAGCAGCCTTCCTCAAGCCTGAATTTGGCCCAGTGCCTCTTGGCATGCCCTGTCTGTCTGTTCCTGAGGGCTTATTGTGGATCAACAGGCCCCCCAGATTCTAGTTTTTTCTTAACGGTTTGTACAGTCTGCTTTGAGTGAGTGTGCGTCTTTCTCTGAGCTGCCACTCTGTATGGCGATGACGATGACAGGTTGGTTTAATGCAGCTCTTGCCAAGATTAAGGGGTTGTCAGACAAGTATCATGGGAGACTGAGGGATTGCTCTGAAAAGTCATTCTAAATTGCTAACTAACAGAACTAGCACTCAGGTTACGGTGGGCTTCCTGGTGTTTGAGGAACTGCAGGGAGGCCCTTGGCAGAACTGACCTCTCTCTTCACTCTGGGGACTGTTTAGGTGGGCCGCTGAGATACCTCCAGCCTGGGGTTATGGGCCCCAGGAGGGCTCAGGATTAGACATCAGAGAATTCATCAACCTTATAAAATTGCATGCAAAATATATCCTCGTAAATGAACATATGACTGGTTGTTTTTTTTTTTTTTCCCCCTAGGAGAAGGGGGCCATAGCTCCCATCAGAATCTCAAGGTTTGTGACTCACAGATACTGGCCTGTCCTGGTTAGGGCTCCAGGCAGGCTCTGGAGGGGAAGTAATTTTAAGGAGTTTTGTCTGGACACTAAAAGCAAAATAAGCAGCCAGAAAAGAGTTTAAAGAAGGTGATACAAGTAGGGCTGACTTATGAAAAGCTTACTCTAAGTGTAAAATCTAGCTATAGAAATTGTTAAAAAAAATTGCTATAGCTATTTTTCTCTCACTTATGTTTCCACACATATACATGCTGAGTATCTTCACCATGCCAGAATCTGCACTGTAGGGACTATACTCATGGAGATTCTGGCAGTTTTGAATACCTGCCCTCATAAAGATTAGAATCTAGGGAGAGAGCTGAATAATTCTAGTTCAGATAGAAATTCTAGAACCATAGAAGAAATGTTATTTGATCATCCATTCATTCGTTAATTCAATAAATATTTATTGAATGCCTACTGTGTGCCAGGTCCTATGCTAGGTCTTGGCTGGCATCAGTGAGTTTTAGGCAGGCATCATTTCTGCCATCACAGATAGGGGGATGCAGACAGCTGAATGAGCCATCACAGCACTCTGTGACAAATACTAACAGAGGGATTTACATGGGCAGGAAGGACACAGGGGTAATATACACAACTCAGCTCCCAGGACTCAGGGACAGTGAAAGCTCACATACTATTTCAAATAAGGAAAGAGGGAACACAGTCACAGACTCTGTGACATGCACCTTAGTTTTAAATTCTGTAATCAACTCCTGATCTTGTACCCCAGATAGACTCCTGGGACTCTTTAGTCCAGTTTGGGTGCAGACACCTGGGCTCCTGCTTGTCTGGTAAGGGGAGCTGATGGAACAAATAAAAGGAGATGTGGAAATTCCAACACATTCCTGGCTAAGTAGAAACTTGAATATCTTGGATTAGTTGCCTCCTTCTCTTGCTTATGAACAGGCACATGGATTTGCTGAGGGCAGAGAGAGTGGAAAGGGCTGGATGGGTTTAATAGTCCAACTCCTGCATCATGAATTGAATGTTAGAGACTTGGTTTCAATCTTATTTTTACATTTTACCAGCTGCATGACCTTGGGCAAATCCCTCACCTCTCTGAGCCTTACCATCAAACAGGATTAGGAATATCCACCCTGCCTATGTCAAGAATATACTATGAATACCCACGCTCTTCTGCTTGGTGGAAGCTTCTTGCCCTTTAGAAGAAGAGACCATGTCTGTTTTCATAGCTGATGAATTCCTACAGACTATACCTCCAAGCCTCCACTTTGTTTTTTCTGATCAGGATCTGCTTTCTCTGGATCCATCCTATGAACTTGTACTTGATTTCTTTTACCTCCCTCTGACTTCTTTAGATTGGCAGGTTACTTTTAGTTTCACTCTGGGATGTTGCCACTCACTAACCTTAGTTTTAAATTCTGTAATCAACTCCATCTGGTACCTCAGATAGACTCCTGGGACCCATTAATCCAATTTGGGTCCAGACCCCTGGGTTCTTGTCTGGTAAGGGAGAGCTAATGGAACAAATAAAAGGAGATGTGGCAAACATAATGTCACATTCACCATGCTATTTCTTCTTTGTGAGCCTATAGGAAGATTACACTTCCCAACCTCTCTTGCAGTTACGTTGGAGCCATGTGACTGAGTCTGGCCAATAGAATGTGAGCAGGAGTGATGTATGCTATTTGCATGACTGGGTTTATATAACCTCATGTGTGATCCTCCAGTGGTCTCCTTCCCTGCCATGAGGACCATGTGTTCCAGAATGTGTGACAACAAGGTGGAAAAGGGCTATCTATTATGCCTAGGTCTTGTGGACTATGATGAGAATGAGAAATAAACCTTTTTGTGCTAAGCTTTTAAAGTTTATCTATTGTATCAGCTTATGTTAATAATCAAATATATGTGGTAACATATGAATGTCCTCTGTAAATTTTAAAACGATTGTAAATTTTATACTTTAGTTATTATTCATATGTTCTCACTTATAAAAGATGCCTGTTATTAGATTCTCCTAATAGCTCTCTCTTTCTCTTTTTTTTTAACCTTTTTTATGTTGAAAATGAAAAAATCCCATACAAATAAGCGCTAGAGAAGAGTGGAAATTTTTTAGGGGAGAGGGAAATTCTTCAGGCCCAGAGTTCTAAATATTATCTTGAGGTCTTGTTCTCTCTTCATCTCTTAGAATTTCTTTCCTTTCTGTTGACTTTTATCTGTATGTTCACCCTCATCACGGGTTGATCCTTGACTGCTCTAAGCTTATTTCTACCAGCTAGGAAGATAACAGAAATCCTAGGCCACTTTTCTTTCATTGGTTTCAGCAGATCTCCAGAGGGTGCTTTTGTGGCTTGGCATGGATCACCTACCAATCCCTGAACTGGTCAGTCACTCACTATTTGATCAAGTTTAGCATGGCTTCACCCTTGGAGACTGGAGATCATGATAGTTCTCCACTGCCAACTACATAGGTTGATATTAGTGTAGAAATGTTTCTCAAAAGAAAACTGAAGTGTTAGTATCCAAAAGGGTTATGTATGTCCACTATATAGCCTAATTATAATAATTAAAGCTGATATTAATAAGTGCTTATTATGTATTAGAGACTGTGCTAAGTGCTTTTTATATATTGTTTATATCTCACAATAATTCTAGCAAATAGATTCTGTTCTCTACAGAGTAATAGCAATGGAATCATTGACCACTTTTCATAATGTAAATTTATACACAGTTTTTAGTGTTAACATGATTACAGAGGTGCGTGTATGTATTGATAATCTAATTCCTTTTGCAGTAAAGGAACAGTGAAATTACTAGGGAAGAACTGTCGGGCATAGGAATATTCCTGCTTTAGTGATTCAGGCCATTCTAATAAGCAACAAGAAATACGCGGCTTACATTGTATTTATTCATGGAAAGATACTCATATAACACTGTTCC
Source organism: Bubalus kerabau (assembly GCF_029407905.1). Lineage (NCBI taxonomy): Eukaryota > Metazoa > Chordata > Mammalia > Artiodactyla > Bovidae > Bubalus > Bubalus kerabau. The sequence continues at coordinate 239,236,932 of NC_073624.1, forward strand.
AGTGTCATCAATACAACTGTAATTCATGATCCTGACAACAGAGCAATGCATTCTATGTGGTCTCACCATCGAGGAAACCTCTGAAGCTGAAGCTGCCAAAACAAAAATAAAAGCCATAAATCACAAATATTCAAACTTTCCCTCCTGTTCTGACATGTACAGCTTTAGCGTTTCAGGGCTAAGAAGGTGAAACATTTGTTTCACACTTCCTAAGTTCTCTCCTCCAATTGGACTCCAGCTATCCAAAGGTCTGGCACTTTTGAAGCTGATCATGGAGGGTGGAGAGGGGATGGGGAAAGATCACAACTGGGCCCATCAGCACACTTTCTGGTAAATGAGGATAGTTGAAAGTCTTGTATGAGAAGAACCAGTGAAAATAGGGAAGCTTTCTCTCATTCACAAGAAAGGAGACATTCTCTGCTTGGCTATGAAGGGCATTTTGTCCATAGATGTTTGCCACAAATTTACTCTCTGAATTCCCGTTTGGAAAATTGAGTTTGGTAACACTTTTATTAATGCCATTCCTGTTTTCACTGACAGAGCAGTAGCTTTTTCCCGGGGCCATGTGTTAGGTGCTTTCCCCAGCTCAACTCCAGAATCCCAGCAGAGGGCTAGTGCTGGTTGTTATGAGGATGGATGGCTGTCCACCAGAAATTTGCTATCCTCTGTCTACAGATTGCAGCTATCATTGGGAGGCAGTTGCCTATATACATCCCAGCTTCCTTTGAGTCCAAATGTGGCCACATGACTATTTCTTCAATGGAATGGGAAAGAAACCCTTAATATCTGGGTTTTTCAAGAAGTCAGTGTGCCTTTTCTGCTTACTCTCTTCCCATCTACAGCTTACATACAGAGGCCTCTGAGGCCCTTGGGGATGATATGGAGCTATAAGATGAAAGGTGCCTGGGTCATGAACCACAGCATGGAGAAAAAATGTCCTCCAAGTAGAAAAGTCCAAGCAAACTTCTAGGAAAATGGCAACATTTTTGGCAAGTCAGCCATGGGAATTAGCAAAACTATATGCTCATGGGAACTATATCCTCACAGAATCTGGATTCTAAGAGCTCATATCAAGACTTTCTCATCCTGGCAACATGCATAATTCTAGACTTGAACTGTCCCTATATGGTAGCCACTAGCTCCATATGGTTACTTGGACTTAAATTTAAGTTAATTAAAATAAAATGGAACATTCAGTTCCTTGGTTGCACTTGTCACAGTTCAACTCAAAATGTGGCAAGTGGCTACTACTATATTTGACAGCATACATTTATAATGTTTCCATCACTGCAGAAAATTCTACTGGATGGCACTTCTGGACCAGTGGAAATCTAGATGGAGAATTTATTTAGAAGGAATAGCAGGGAAATATGAGTAATAATAAGGCTTCAGCATCTGGGCTATAATTCATTTTTCACTTGTCTCTCTTCTTGCTAGAGGCTGTAAAGTCTTTAGGGATTATCTCATGCATCTTTGTATCTCTCACCCTTAATCCATAACAGACACTCAAAAATATTTTTTGAGCAATTGAGGGAAGCTCAGGATAATTTGAGGAGTTCCCAAGAGTTGGATACTGGCATTGCTTAAAACCTTTCCATCCATGAATGGTGAGAACTGACTGGTCCTACAGATGAAGTGGTACCAAATGAGTTCAGGGACAGGGAGGGGAGATGCAGAGAGACCAGAAACTGTACAGGGCTTGATACTATCTGAACTTCTTTGAGGTTGTTAGTGACTGGCTGACTAATCTGACAAATTAAATTATTCTAATAATTTTCTTTTTTGGGCTCCAAAATCACTGCAGATGGTGATTGCAGCCATGAAATGAAAAGACGCTTACTCCTTGGAAGGAAAGTTATGACCCACCTAGATAGCATATTCAAAAGCAGAGACATTACTTTGCCAACAAAGGTCTGTCTAGTCAAGGCTATGGTTTTTCCAGTGGTCATGTATGGATGTGAGAGTTGGACTGGGAAGAAAGCTGAGCGCTGAAGAATTGATGCTTTTGAACTGTAGTATTGGAGAAGACTCTTGAGAATCCCTTGGACTGCAAGGAGATCCAATCAGTCCATTCTAAAGGAGATCAGTCCTGGGTATTCATTGGAAGGACTGATGCTGAGGCTGAAACTCCAGTACTTTGGCCACCTCATGCGAAGAGTTGACTCATTGGAAAAGACTCTGATGCTGGGAGGGATTGGAGGCAGGAGGAGAAGAGGACGACAGAGGATGAGATGGCTGGATGGCATCACCGACTCGATGGACGTGAGTTTGAGTGAACTCCGGGAATTGGTGATGGACAAGGAGGCCTGGCGTCCTGCAATTCATGGGGTCACAAAGAGTTGGACATGACTGAGCGACTGAACTGAACTGAATAACTTTCTGTGTAAACTCTCTCACGACCTATGATAACTTTGCACATAGTTGAAGTGAAGTTGAAGTGAAGTTGCTCAGTCGTGTCCGACTCTTTGCAACCCCATGGCCTGTAGCCTACCAGGCTCCTCAGTCCACGGAATTTTCCAGGGAAGAGTACTGGAGTGGGTTGCCATTTCCTTCTCCAGGGGATCTTCCCAACCCAGGGATTGAACCCGGGTCTCCTGCACTGCAGGCAGATGCTTTACTGTCTGAGCTACCAGGGAATAGCAGGCACTGTAATTGATATTTGTTTAATGGAAACATTTTAACAATATTCTATTTATTTACTTATTTCCTGTCTCCCAACCCTGCCTTTTATCTACCCTTCCATCCCTCAATGGCATAAATGGTCCATGAGGGTAAGATCTTTGTCTTGCTTACAGCTGTGTCTTCAACACCTAGAACAGTATCTGAGATGTCATTGTGCAACAGATATTTTTGGAATAATGAAGGAAGGACCTTTAATAACTTAGTCCAAAGAATTGCATAAAGGTAGAAATTTTAGAGACTGTCAAGATAGTGAGAGAAAATATTTTGGGGACAGGAGAGACATTTTTAAGGGTTCTCAAATAACACTTTAAAGGGACCCACTGACTTTGCCTATGTGCTGGGCTAGGCCAGCTCTCATAAATGATGTGCCTCAATTTGAAATTTAAATCCCCCCCAGGACTCCAGGTGCATATAAGGTATAATACTAAATGGCTGATAACTTATGACATTTATTTCCCCACATGAGGAACCACAGGGCAGCATCTCTTGTCAGGAAGGAAACAGATTTGTCAGAAAGGAAACCAGTCATCATATGCTTTTTGTATTTTTATGATTTATGTGTTTATTGGATGCACCCACCACTTAACAACCTCTGGGTGCTTTTATATGTTTCATAGACAAAAGGCAGACACTACCGTGGTAGATTATGAGGTGGAGAGGTACCAACAAAATAACATCCATAAATCGCAAAGCACATCATAAAATCATCAAATGCTACAGAAGCTGTACTTAGGCTCCCTCAAGTAATCAGACACCTAAATGGAAAATTTTGAAGACCTGAGCTTTAGTCTGGTCTCTGGCACTTATTAGATTTCAAACCCTTGAATAAATTTCTTAATCTCTCTTAGCCTCATTTGTTTATCTCTAAAATGGGCACAGTAATGACAGTAATTGCCTAGTTTATCTTGCAGGGATGGGGAATCAAATACTCATAGCTGTGCTTTGTGAATCATGGAAAAATCCCCAGATGTGATAGACTAGCATTTTCCAAAAAATTAAACTTCTTATCTACGTGAACTTGAATTTCCTTTTTTCTAGCTATGATTTAAGCCCATAAATAAAGTTTTGTCATTGTTTTCTGTTTTACTCTTCCTCAAATATGACCCACACCACCACCTTGATGACTTTGGTCATAATCTTTTCTCTCCTTGGGCTATCGCTTCCTAATCATTCTCAATTATTAAGATTCTTCACAAGGATTTGAGTTTGGCTTCTGGATTTATATCTGAATTACTAGAGATAATAAGACAGAGAGTCATACCAATACCTATCTTCATGAAATCCTTGCTGCATGTCTGGCATTATGACTTTATGAACATCAGTTTGGTTCATCCTCATAAAAACCCTATGAAGCAGGTATGATTATTATCCTACTTTATAAATGCAAAACCTGAGGTTTGGAGGAGGCAAGTAAATTGGCCAAGGTGAGGTAGATAATAATTGGCCAAGTGTGAACTGGAGCTTAAAGCTCATATTCTTAACCTTTACTTTAAAATGTCTGCCTCCATGGAGCAAAAATTTCTCCCTCTTGACTTTGGTTGAATGGAGTTTTGATGTGCTGTAGTTTCCTACACGAGGGAGCTTGTGCTGTGAGGAGAAAGTACTAAACAGGGCATTCCAGTTTCTAATTTTGTTTCTACACAGATAAATCCTAACCTTAGACACATAATTTCATCTCTGTAGCCTTAGTTTCTTCACATGGAAAATGGCAGTTGACTGACAATTATGGTTGATTAGATAATGTGAGGTTCTCCTTATTTCCAGTACTTTTAATTCTGTCTTTCAAAAAAGCAAACGTTATGCCCTCAACTCCTCCATTTTGCCAAAATGTTGGCAGCAAAGATGCTTTACCTTTTTAGGTTTTAGTGGAATTGGATAACCATCTTATACCTGAGAGGTCACCATGTCTTATCACTTAGACCATTTTAATAACCTCCAATTGGTCTTCCTGGTTTGACTTTTGCCCTTTTGTGGACAATTACTGCACATGGTGATTGCAGCCATGAAATTAAAAGACGCTTACTCCTTGGAAGGAAAGTTATGACCAACCTAGATAGCATATTCAAAAGCAGGGATATTACTTTGCCAATAAAGGTCTGTCTAGTCAAGGCTATGGATTTTCCAGTGGTCATGTATGGATGTGAGAGTTGGACTGTGAAGAAAGCTGAGTGCTGAAGAATTGATGCTTTTGAACTGTGGTGATGGAGAAGACTCTTGCTAGTCCCTTGGACTGCAAGGATATCCAACCAGTCCCTCCTAAAGGATACCAGTCCTGGGTGTTCATTGGAAGGACTGATGTTGAGGCTGAAACTCCAATACTTTGGCCACCTCATGCAAAGAGCTGACTCATTGGAAAAGACTGATGCTGGGAGGGATTGGGGGCAGGAGGAGAAGGGGACGACAGAGGATGAGATGGCTGGATGGCATCACTGATTCGATGCACATGAGTTTGGGTGAACTCTGGGAGCTGGTGATGGACAGGGAGGCCTGGCATGCTGCAATTCATGAGGTCAGCCCTCTTTTTTTTTTCCTCTCTCCATCTTTACTCCTTAGGTAACCTGATCCAGTACCATAGCTCTGAATATCATCTCTAGAGTAATAACTCACAAATTTATATTTCAAACTTTGATATTTCTCCTCACTTGCCTTCACATTGATCCATTTGGATGTCTGATAGGCACCTCTAATTTAATGTGGCCAGAACTCTTGATTTCCTTATCACTCCCAAGAAATTTCCCGTATCTCCCTCAGTGTCTCTTGTATCAGAAAGAGCCCACTGTTCACTGAGAGGTTTAATCTCCAGACCTAGGAATCATCCTCAGTTGCTCCTTTCTTCAAACCCTGAAATGAATTCAGCAACTAGTCCTACTGATTCTGTTTCATTGCTTTATTCTCCAGCAGAGATTTAAAAAATTCTTATTTTAATAACCTACAATTTTGCCATATCTGGATCAGTAGCTACAGTGATTGCAAAGCAGACATTTGCTATTAGTATAAAGACTTTATTACAGGGAATTTTGAGGTGAAATGCCTCTGAACTTTTGAGCAATGAGAAGCATCCATGTCATATCATACAGTTCCAGATACTGATTGTGATGGGAGGAGGAAAAGTAGACATCATTCTTTCTCGTTGCCACTTTCAGGTTGCTGTGCTAGTGAATAACAATATTATTTTCATTGCGACCATCTGGACAGTTTTGGAATATCTACCAATTCACAGGTTAGATTACAGATGAATAGGAGTTCATTCTATACTTGGGATGGTCAGAGAAGGCTTTGTTGGAAAAGTAAAACTTGAATTAAGCCTTCATATATGGATTTAATCAATTAAATGCAGAGGAAAAAGAAGAATATACCAGTGAGAAAGGAGTTCTCGGGACACAAGTAGAAAATGTAAGGATATACAAGTTATATTTAGATAGCCCATGGTGGGGAAAAGAAAACTAAAGTGAAGGATTTAAACAAGTTATAGGTGGAAGTTTTTATTTGTAGATTTTGTTTTTAAGCTTATACTTATGAAATATATGTTATATAAACAAGTACTGTATTGTGTTTTACATGCATTACTTTAATTACTACAACTACTACAATCTATTGTCATATAGATACTAATCTCATTTTGCATAAGAGGAGTCAGTGGCTCAGGGAGGTAAAGAGACCTGCCTAAAATCGCTTAGCAAAGGCTAGAATGGGGATTCAAATTAGCCATTTAGAGTCCAGAGGCCCTGCTTATCCCTTGTCTGCTATGCTTTCTCAACAACAGTATCATCCCATGTTGGTAAGCTTTGAGCTATGCAGAAGGCATATATTTTTGTCTTTAATATTACTAAAAAGAGATAAACTTGGATTATCTTCAGAAATAGGAATTTATTGAGAAGTTTAGTGACCCTCAGTGAGCAAGGATTCTGATACTTTTAATACTTGGATGTACAACAGGCCTCATGGATAATGAGAGCTAGCTCAGGCTACATCATAGATGAGTCACACTTTTCAAGAGAGAATATCTAAATGAGCCAATTTGTCACCACCCAGCACGAGGCTTCTTTTGGATGAGGGCTCATGTCAAGCCAATTGGAGATGAATTTTTATTTATATTCAGTCCATAACATATATCCTTATTCAGGTCCAGAGGATCAGAACTGGTTTCTGTATTGACGTCTATACAGGCATCAGAGCAACTTCATGATGACAGTTGCCAAGTCAGTGTCTTGAAAGGCATCTAACACATGTGTGTCAAGGAGGTCAGGTGGAGACCCTGGCAACTGTAGGAAGAGGTAACTGCTGCTCAGCTGCAGCGGACTCTCTCCTTGTAGAAACAGGATCAGATGATCTTCAAGAGATGCAAAATTCCGAAATATCCTGATTTTTAAATACTGACAACTATTTAAAAACAAAACACTATTTGGGTCAAAGAAAGCAAGCCAGTTTGCTAATGCTGACTTTAGTATGCCTCTTTAGTATTGAAAGATACCTGTTTTTTCCAGAAGTGGCTTCTCCAAGAGTCTTCTAAGTGAAAATTTGAAGAATGACTTAGAGATCAAGTTCGCTTGCCCTTGGTGATTAGATCTGATTCTTCCAAAGCTTTCTTATTTTTATAGGCCACAGTTCTCCTGTATTCTTCATCCCAGCTGAATTCCTGAATATCCTCCTGTGTCTGTGGAATTTTGGGGAGTCAGGAACCCATGACCCAGCAGTGTGCTTTAGGAGCACCACGTCTGGAATGAATAGCCCTTCATTTCCTTTAACAGATCAATCATCAGGGGAAGCTGATTGCTCCACTATCCATAGCATACTTTGATTCATTTACACTTAAGTGATGAAAGTGGTCTTTTTTTCTCTTTCTTTAAATGGATACTAACCCAGGAGGGGCTTAGGGAGTTGTAAAGGGGAGTGCTGACTCCTTGGACACGCTCTTGGTTGCATTCTCAAATGGCCCACTCAATTAAGGGTAATATTTCATTGACTTGTGTGTATGATGGCTCCCTAGCCAGCAGTGTTTTCTAAATGGTCCTGAGGCAAGACTTTGGGCTTTGAAAACAGCTCTTCATCACCTTTATGTCTGGGGCTGCATTGGCACAGCCTGAATTGAAGCAGTTTTTTCCATCAGAGGGAGCAGCCACAGTTTCTGGCTGGAATGTCTTGACTTGGCTGATTTCACTTGTCAAAAGAATGGGTGGTCTGACACTTTCTGGGGCTGGGTCATGCAGCTTTGTTATCTACATGTTGAATCTGACTGTTCAGATACCTGTCTGGATTTTCTTAATAGCAAAAAAAAAAAAAAAAAAGGTTGGATTATAAAAGAATTAGCCTTTTTATATTTCTTCTTGGCCCTGCATAGATAGTATAGATGTGTTTAGATAATCACTGTTATTCCTACAGAAGGTTCCATGCTCCAAATTGGCCCAACAACGTGTGCAAAGCATGTTGTTGCTTTGTTTGATATTTACATGAATAGCACAACTTTCAATAAGGAAGTTTCACACAATAGGAGGTGTGTGTGTGTGCCTGTGTGTGTGTGTCCGTGTGTGTATGTTTTCATACTTTAGTGTTTAAGTATAGCAGATGATGGTGGAAATTTTCCTAGTGACTGGGATAATACACAGTGCAGGTGACCTACTCTAATTATAAAACTGGCTTCATCTGAATCTATATGAAGTAATTGGTTGAGCTCAGTGGCAAAATGTTCTCAGTAGATAAAGCTCAAACATTCTTATATGGCTACACCTTTGTTCCTTGAGTATAATTTGCGGCGAATGCAAAGTTTGGAAAGCAGCTGCCCATTTTAAGGAATGTGGAAGACTATATGATAGCCTTGTGAGGTCAAACAACTACAACAATAAAAGCTAAAGCAAACTGACTGTATTGTGTGCAGGTACATTTCTGATCATGTTGATATACTTTACACACCTAGACTCATTTAATCCTCACAACAACCTACAAAGGTGGTTATTATAATTATTCCTACTTTATCGATGAGAAAAACTGAAGCGTGGAAAGGTAAGTGACTTGCCTAAGGCCGCACAACTAGAGGTAGCAAAGCTTGAACTTGATAATAGGCAACTTGATTCTAGAGTCTGTGTCTCTACCATGCCCACCCTGAAGTCATAAGTTTCTCATTCCAGGGTTGAATCCCTGAGTTTTACACAGTACTTGGCACCTAGGAGATGAGTTAGGGCTTCCCTGGTGGCTTAGACAGTCAAGTGTCTGCCTGCAATGTGGGGGACCCGGGTTCGATTCCTGGGTCGGGAATGCTAATGGTTGGATAAAAGCCCTTTAAAAGATATGAATTTCCATACAAATGTCAATTTTAATTGTTACTGTTGATGCTACTATTATTATTAAAATTAACAGCTACTATACATTGGGTTCTTTCTGTGTGCCAGGCACCAAGCTAGTGCTTTGCAAGTAATATTATTTTTTAAATATTTATTTATCTGGCTGCATTGAGTTTTAGTTGCAGCATGTGGGCTCTCTAGTTGTGGCACTCAGGCTTAGTTAGTTGTCCTGTGGCATGTGGGATCTTAGGTTCTCCTATCAGGGATAGAACTCATATCCCCTGCATAGGAAGGTGGATTCTTAACCACTGAACCACCAGGGAAGTCCCTCAAGCATTACTTAATTTCTTCTCATAACACTTTAACTGAGGCACTGAGTACATAATTATATACATTTAGAAGTTCAGCTAGAAAACAATAGCCAGAACTTGAAGAGGTCTGCTCTTACTCCAGAGTTCATTGCCTTGACTATCAAAGCAATAAAATGTCATTGCTCTGAAAGCTTCTATTTCTTTATTCTTGAGATATTTTTTTCAGGATAAAAAATACTATGATAATAATACACAAAAAATAGTATTTGGGATACACTCAACTGACAAATTGGAGAAGGAAATGGCACCCCACTCCAGTACTCCTGCCTGGAAAATCCCATGGATGGAGTAGCCTGGTAGGCTGCAGTCCATAGGGTCGCTGAGGGTCGGACACGACTGAGCGACTTCACTTCCACTTTTCACTTTCATGCATTGGAGAAGGAAATGGCAACCCACTCCAGTGTACTTGCCTGGAGAATTCCAGGGACGGGGGAGCCTGGTGCGCTGCCGTCTATGGGGTCGCACAGAGTTGGACATGACTGAAGTGACTTAGCAGCAGCAGCAGCAACTGACAAATAATTTTTAGACAATTAAAAAATAGTAAATGGCATAGGTCAGTATTTTCTAACACTTTAGCTTTGGTACATCAATCATCTTCATGATTTTTTTCCATATCTAAATTTTCATGTGAACTTTTGTTAATACAAAACTAATATATATTTATTATATTTCATAGTCATGATATTTTGAGAGTTTCTTAATATGCATATTTTTAGGATACCAAGCAGTTTCATTGATACTAAATAGAAAATGCTTTCTATGTAGGCTATAGTAATGCTTACTATTTGTAATGTTTTCTCTTTAGAGAATATCTGTGTGCTACCACCTGAAGTCATCTTTCACATTTCCTTTAGCAGTTACCACTCTGTGGAAACACAGAGGATATAAATATGCCTAAATATTTGCTCCACCTACATATCAAGCCAACCTCAGGCTAATCTAGGAAGCAGGTAATAGTTTGGGTGCAGGGAAAGGGATCACGCATGCTCCTAATGGTTGCCACCCCATTGCCCCTTAAGGAACTCTCGATATCTTTTTCATCCTTTCTTTTATTTTACCTTATTTACTTATTTAAATTAATTTTTATTGGAGTATAGCTGTTTTGCAATGTTGTGTTAGTTTCTACTGTACAAAAAAGTCAATCAGCTATATGTATACATATACCCCCTCTCTTTTGTATTTCCTTCCCATTTAGGTCACCACAGAGCACTGAGTAAGCAGAATCCATGATACAGGGTGTGGTCCTGTTAACAACAAAGTTCAGAGGAGGCAAAATTCACTGGACTGGGGAGTAGAGCTTCTTGCAGGGGCTTTCTCGGGAAGGAGGGTAGAGTTGGGAGGAGAGGTGAAGTGGGCACATCCAAGTGCCTGTGGGAGCCCAGCCCCCTGCTCCTTTGATTTCCGATTCACACCTCACTCCTTCAGGGACTGCAGCTCCAACCAAGGTCACAAACCAGATCTGAATTCAGGTTTTAAAGTCAGAGGGGTCATATTTCAGGTCATCTTCCTTCCCTGTTTCCCTGCAGCTGAACTTTTCCACTTTCTCTCTTTTTTTAAGTCTACAGTCACAACATCTGTTTTCAATTTTGTGAAGAGTAGTGAAAAAAATCTAATCCAGTTTTTCCAAACACTTAATTTTTTAAGGAAAAACAGTCTCTTTTTTCATTTTAATACTTTAGTGCTTAACAAATGGTATTTACTTACCAACAAAATCTATGCAATTTCCCACCAAGATAATGCATGTTTTTCTCTCTTCCATTCTCACACTTACTGTCTTTCTTCTGCTAGCTGTTAAAGACTGAGAGGCATTAAAGATGTAAGCCAAAGCAGGTAATTTCCTGAAGAGAAGAAATGTACCTTAAATGATTTCTCTTTGTTAGATCTTTTTATTCTCCTTTCGTTTGGCTCTTTACAGAAAACAGAAAAAAGGGGGAAAAATGGGTGACAAATGTCTTTTGGCTCCAAAGAGGTGACAAGAAACCTCTGAAAGCAGAAATTTTTTAAAAAATTAATTTCTTTGAACCAGAGTTGGAGCTGGCCTTTTAGCACTGCTGCACATTAATGCTGCTTCCCCTCCCACTGGGAAGTTAAGGCCTGAGTGGCAGTCATTATTGCCAATAGCACAGCTACCCAATGGATTCCTGGAAGGGCTCACTTAAAAGATTCAGCCAGATCCTCTCCAGGGGCTTCCAGTTCCCATCATCCCAGGGATGAAATATTTAGTATCATCTTTCTGCACCTGAGGCTGCCATGGATTAAATTCTTGCTGCCTCCATTACTGGGGCAGCCAAGAACTCAGGCTGTAGTGATTGGCTGTGAAGTGCTTAATGGCTGCACTTGGCTGAGAAAGGGAGGGGGAAAGAACAGGCCAGAACCACAATCACCAGTGGTGATCATAGCCTAGAGAACAGCCTTTCCAGAGATGCTGTTGCTCAAGAAGAATCTACTTGGATTCCTCCCTAATACCACCAATAGACAGTATATTTTGAAATTACATTCCACATATATGTGTGTGTGCTAAGTCGCTTCACTTGTGTCCGACTGCGATCCTATGGACCACAGCCTATCAGGCTCCTCTGTCCATGTGATTCTTCAGGCAAAAATACTGGAGTGGGTTGCCAGGCCCTCCTCTAGGGGATCTTCCTGCCACAGGGATTGAAGCCATGTCTTCTGTGTCTCCTGCATTGTAGGCAGATAGATTCTTTACCACTGAGCCACTGGGAAAGCCTATATATATATATGATCACCTATAGTCACTCATATAATACAAATAAATCCCTATAAATGGTGCTGCATGTCTTCACCTGGACAAATTCACATTGGTTCTCCCTTTCCTGTCTGTTCCATAAATGTGTAGATTTCCCCAAAATGTTTTCTTCAGTTCTTTGATTTTCACTCTCTATATACCCATCACCTATGAGCTATGAGGATGAGTTCTGAATCAAGTTGTTGGGTGTGATTATCTTCTGGACACAGTATAAGCTGTTTAATAAATGATTATTGAATGAATTAATGTCTATTATTTCAACATCTCTTCCTGAATAATCGCAGTAGCAGGCGGAATAATGGCTTCCTGAAATATGTCCATGTCCCAGTCGCTGGAACCTATCAATGTTACCTTGTTGCTGTTGTTGTTCAGTCACTAAGTTATGTCCGACTCTTTGTGACCCCATGAACTATCTTCTGGAGTTTGCTCAAACTCATGTCCATTGAGTCGATGATGCCATCCAACCATCTCATCTTTTGTCACCCTCTTCTCCTCTTGCTCTCAATCTTTCACTCATCAGGGTCTCTTCCAGTGAGTCGGCTCTTTGCATCACGTGGCCAAAGTATTTGAGTTTCAGCTTCAGCACCAGTGCTTCCAATGAATATTCAGGGTTGATTTCCTTTAGGTTTGACTGGTTTGATCTCCTGGCTCTCCAAAGGACTCTCAAGAGTCTTCTCCAGCACTACAGATTGAAAGCATCAGTTCTTTGGTGCTCAGTCTTCTTTACAGTCCAACTCTCACATTTGTTCATGACTACTGGAAAAACCATAGCTTTGAGTATACAGACCTTTGTCTAAAAAGTGATGTCTCTGTTTTTTAATACACTGTCTAGGTTTGTCATAGCTATTCTTCTAAGAAGAAAGCGTCTTTTAATTTCATGGCTGCAGTGATTTATGAGCCCAAGAAAATGAAATCTGATACTTTTTTCGCATTTCCCCCATCTATTTGTCATGAAGTTGGGACCAGATGCCATGACCTTCATTTTCGAATGTTGAGTTTTAAGCCAGCTTTTTCACTCCTCTTTCACCTTCATCAAGAGGCTCTTTAGTTCCTCTTCACTTTCTGCCATTAAAGTGATATCATTTGCATATCTGAAGTTGTTGATGTTTTTCCCAGCAATCTTGATTCCAGCTTGTGCTTCATCCTGCCTGGTAATTCACATAATATACTCCACATATAAATTAAATAAGCAAGATGACAATATATAGTCTTGACATATCCCTTTCCTAATTTTGAACCAGTCTGTGGTTCCATGTCCAGTTCTAATTGTTATTTCTTGTCCTGCATACAGGTTTCCCAAGAGGCAGGTAATTGGTCTGGTATTCCCATCTCATTAAGAATATTTCATGTGCTTTGCTCATGTGATTTAGTTAAGGCTCTTGAGGTGGAAAAATTCTCCTGGATTATTCCATTTGGAATGATGTGATTACAGCGGTGGTTAGAATAGGGACACAGGAGAACAGAGAAGAACTATGTGTTGATGGAAGCAGAGATGTGGCCAGGAGCCAGGAAATGCCAGCAGATTCTGAAATCTAGAAGAGGCAAGGAGTGGATTCTCCCCTGAACCCTCCAAAAGGAACCAGCCCTATAAACACCTTGATTTTTATTCTCCTGAGGCTCATCTTAGAGTTCTGATCTAAAAAGTTAAACTTGTGTTGTTTAAAGCCACTAAATTCATGGCAGTTTGTTACAGCAGCAATAGGAGACTAATACAATGTCTCATGCAAATCTATCTTAACATACCTGGAAATAAAGTCACTTCTTCCCCAAATCCCACCTTTGAACCTCAGCTACTCTCTTTTGAATTTATTTTTTTATTGAAGTATAATTGCTTTACAGAATTTGTTGTCTCTCTTGCACTAGGTAAGCAGAGTCCTCTTTGCTTTCTCTCCATTTCTTAGAGTAGCAGTCAAGACTGGCAAGTTGTTCTATACCTGCAAAGTTTCTCAAATCCTTTACTTGTGGCCATGGCAATATCCCCCATAGATAGAACACTGTGTGGAGTATAGTTGAGGGTTAGTTGTTCAGCTGTGTCTGACTCTTTGCAACCCCATTGTCTATAGCCTACCAGGCTCCTCCAGTCCATGGGATTCTCCAGGCAAGAACACTAGAGTAAGTAGCCATTCCCCTATCCAGGGGGTCTTCCTGACCCGGGTCTTCTGTATTGCAGGCAGATTCTTTACCCTCTGAGTCACCAGGAAAAAGTACCTGGAGTACAGTAGCTTCTCACTAAATGTTTGTTGAATGAGAGCTGACTCTTCTTTCCTGAGTCCTTTAAAATGTTCTTTCCATTGTGTATAATTTCCATTATGAAATCTCTGCGAGTAGGGGCACTGTCTTTTACCAGCACTTCACATATGTTTGGAATATGTCACCTAGTCTTGGTAAACTAATAAATGGACTCGCTCCCTGTGACCACCCCATTATTGAAAGAAATGTTAAGTGGTGGTGAAGACCAGCAGTTTGGGAGTTAGATGGAATAAAGTTTATGTCCATGCTCTGTAATTATTTAGTTGCACAATTCTTTCAAGCAAGATACTAACCTTTCCAAACTACATTTTCCTTAACTGTGTGATGGGGCTAACGAGAGTGCTTTACCTTTTGAGTTGTTCTCAGGAATGTACTGGGGTCTGGCTCATGGTAATAAATGGTCAGTAAGCATGCACTCCTATCATCATTTCACTGTAGACAAGGGAGCACCCTCATTACATCTTTTTGTTAACCAGCGGCTGAAGTGCAAACTGCATATGCATGTGTGGGGATACAGGGGCACGGGCAGAAAAGGAGGGCAAAGCCTGGGGATGGGGAAGGCAGCGAGGCAGGCTTTTTGCATTCAACAATGGAGTGCAATTTGGAAACACTTGCCTTGTGTAGCCCTCAGCTGCCTGTGAAATTCATCTGAATCTTGTTCCGTTGGCCTATGGGGTATTTTCAAATACAAATTAGGTTGGCCAGAATTCCTTTTCTGCACCAACTCTCCTGGGTGCAACTTAGAGGTTATTAAGATGCCTAATAAAAGGAGAGAGCACATTTAATAACATTACCATCAGCTCGACGGAGCTGAGCTATGTGGGCCCACGGTGCCCCAGAGCCCACAGCCTCCTGCCACTGGTGCACTTGCTTAGAAGAGGGCCCATAATTATCCACATTTAAAAAGCACCATTAAATCCATTGAGGCAGTCATGTCCCATTTGCAGGGCCTTTCTGCCCACATTACTCTGGAGACCCATGGCCTAGCTTCTTAGGGTGAGGGGAGAGGAGGAGAGGGAATAGATGGAAATTCCTGGGCTAAAGTGATGGCTGGTTAAATTCACAAAATGGCAGATCTTCTCAGTGCCATTTTCATCCCTATAGGAGCTTTTCATCCCTTTGTTTTAGGTGTTTATTTAGCAAACGTTTATCAAGCACTGTGCCTCCACTTTTCACGCAGGATTCTATTTAATCCTCACAATGACTCATTCAGTGGATCAGTGGTTCAAAGTGGGCAGTGATTTTGCACCCCGGGAGACATTTGGTGATGTCTGGAGACATTCGTGGTTGTCACAGCCCGGGTGAGGGGTGCTCCTGGCATCTGATCAGTAAAGACTTGAGATGCTGCTCCTGCAGAGCACAAAGCAGACCCTCCCAACAGAGAATTGTCTGGCATGCATCTCTGCAGTGTTGCAGCTGGGACATTCTATCATAGGTGCTGCTCCTTCCCTCATTTACCAAAGAGGAAACTGAGACTCAGTGGTTATGTGATTGTCCGGTGTCACACAGCTGGTAAGTAGTGGAGCTGCCAGGGCCTAAGTGCTCACCACTGTGCTAGATGGCCTCCTAACATCCCCCTTTGTGCCCATCCTTTGCCTCTGAGCTCCTCTCCTGCCCCTGCACCAGACCACCTACCTGTCCTCACCACAGCCAATTGTCCTTACACTTATTGGGAGTCATAGGATTGCTTTGCTGTAAGCTGTCTCCTTAAAGAATATTCATTTGCACACATAAAAAATTGCTGCACATTTTGAATGAATCAGGAGCCTATGCGAGAGTAGAATCTATATTTAGCTTTAAGATACAGGAAATATGAACATAGTACTCTTTCCCAAGTCCTTAATATCTGTGGGTGGTTTCAGAGATGTTTCATACCAAATAAAGAATGTCTAGTGGTTTTAGAAGCAGTGATCTATAGAATATTTGGTGGCCTGGAGAAGAGAAAGTGTGGTGCACTGGAAATGATATTAATCTGGATCCAGGCGGTCTCTGGGCCTTTGAACAGCCATTCCCTCTGTTAGCAACATTCTTCTTTCCTCTCTTTTCTTATCACATTTCTCCTCTTCCTTTAGGTTTCACGTTAGAAATTGTCACTTAGGAAGCTTTCCCCAGATCTTGGTTAGGTATCCCTGCTTCCTGTGCACTCTAAATCTTTTATTTTTTTAAACATTTTAATTTATCTAAAATTTTTTATTAATTTACTTTTGACTGTACTAGGTCTTTCTTGCTGTGTGCAAGCTTTCTTTAGTTGTGGCAAGTTGGGGCTACTCTCTAGCTGCGGTGGGCAGGCTTCTCAATGTGGTGGCTTCTCTTGTGGAGCATGGGCTCTAGGGCATGTAGGTTTCAGTAGCTGCCACACGTGGACTCAGTAGTTGTGGCTCATGGGCTTAGTTGCCTTGTGGCATATGGAATTTCCCCAGACCAGGGATGGGACCTGGGACCCCTGCATTGTCCGGCAGATTCTTAACCATTAGACCACCAGGAAAGTCCTAAATCTTTTAGATCAGCTTTGTGCAAAAGGAATATAATGAACCATGTATGTATTTTCAAATTTTCTACTAGCCATGTTAAAAAATTAGAGGCAGATGATATTAATTTTAACATTTTTTTCTTATTTAGCCACAAATATTAATATTGATATTTCAGCACATAGTCAAT
Organism: Bubalus kerabau; assembly: GCF_029407905.1. Classification (NCBI taxonomy): domain Eukaryota; kingdom Metazoa; phylum Chordata; class Mammalia; order Artiodactyla; family Bovidae; genus Bubalus; species Bubalus kerabau. Next base: position 239,253,935 of record NC_073624.1, read on the forward strand.
ACAAAATTATTAATAAGATAGTCTACAGTTTTGGGAGCTGTCATTGAAATCTTGTGTGCATTTTATACTCACAGAAGCTCAACTCAGTTTAGATGCTGAATTTTCACCAGTTAAGGTGAAATATAGCCCTGCCAGGTCCTCCGTGGTAGCTCAGATGGTAAAGAATAGGCCTGCAATGCAGGAGACCTGGATTCGATCCCTGAGTTGGAAAAATCCCCTGGAGGAGGGCATGGCAACCCACTCCAGTATTCTTGTTTGGAGAATCCCCATGGACAGAGGAGCCTGGTGGGCTACAGTCTATGGGATCCCAAAGAGTCAGACATGACTGAGCAACTAAGCACAGCACAGCATAGTCCCGCCAAAACAACAGAGGTACAATTAATAGAAAAATATTTTACACTGCTTTAATTTTTTAATTTAGATTTATTAAAATTAAATTAAAAATTCAGTTCTTCAGTTTCAGAAGCCACACATTCCATAGCACAGGGTACGTGTTCAATATCCACATGTTCTAGATTATTACAAGTTGAAACTGCCTGTTGATTTCTTTTTTCCTCCCACTAGAGCATAATGACTTTGAGATCAAGGATTAGGCCTTGGTCACCATATGCCAGTGCCTGGCATGCATTTTGGCCCACAGCAGGTTCTCAATAAACACCTGCTGAATGGCTTGAGATAATAGTTCTAATCCTGTATCACCTTTGTAATCTAGGTTCTTCTCTAAGAAAATGAGAGTTTCAGGCATTTTTGAAAGTCTGTACCCTGGATGGTTAATAAATGTTATATGATCGAAGAGATTTGTGGCCAAACAAGTGTGAGAGACATAGGGTTCAGTGAAAGAAGCAGGTTTCTTTCCCACAAGACTTTTCAGAGCCTTGAAGGTTTCAGTGCACAATGGCTTGCCAGGAGAATTGAAAGTTTTACTTTTAATAAATTAAAAACTTTAAGATGTCCTATTTCCCCAACATATCTGACTATAAACCTTTTTCTTCTCAAACCGTTTGCAGGATTTGTGCTCCCTGGAACACAATCCAGGAATGGCTGGGTTACTGTAAGGCTCTTTAGAGTTAGTCTCTGTTTAGAGACGTGGTCTCAAGAATGTATGACAATGCACACCAATTTCTTTTCAGTTTTACTGAAATTATCCTTCGACAAAAATGGGGTGGTAGAGGAACAATCCACTCTGCTCAAAATCAATGCCTTACCTTACTTAAGAACAGACTGTTTTCAGATTGGAAAATAGTTCTTCAAATAATTGCTCATTTTCAGAGGAGCCGTGGAAACAGTCTCCATTTATTCCATCCTCACGTCCTACCTAAAAAGATGCACAAAGCAAATCTGTGAATTGCCCCTTTCTGAATGGTCAACACGGTGCTTAAAATGGAAAAGCAAAACCTGGTTCATGTTAGGGATGAATGATTAGATTGAACTATATGAATTTACCACTTTTCAAACACTTTTGATTTACAAATATGACAATTTTGTATGGTTCAACCAACTAGTTACAATAAATCACTCTATTTTTATACTTGTCCATAGGAATCTAAGGTTCCTAAGGAGCTATCTTTCTGGAGAAAAACAGTTTGAAAATATATAACACAGCTTTTATTTTTAAAATTAAAAGAAAATTTAGATGTGAATGTATTTTATTTAAACCCTCTCAAGGGTAAATGTTGAGAGTTGTGTGTAAGGTAACATATCAAGCCATGTACATATCATAGATTCAGAGGCAGTCTGCAAAAATAAATCTTCACATATTCATTATTGAGTTACTGTGGAGTCCTGTTTGCTCCATGCTATGAAAAGTCTAAGTTGTTCATCTCTTCACCATAGGTCTGATATCCATACTCCAGAGCTTTTTCAAGTTCTCAGCATCACACTGCCATGTTCCTCTGTTCAAACTTATACCTAGTTTCTTACAGGTTCTTGTTTGGTATATTTAGTTTGCTGGCTTCATCACTGCTAACAATGTTGCTGTAATCATGTCAGTTAAGAATTGTTCAGTCTTTGACTTGTTCAACTGGCCACAGTCTTCTCATTGTGCAGTTTCGTTCTCAACATGCCAAGTGCCAGAACCTGAATCTTAGACCAACAAGTCATGAGCAAGCCCAGCAAGAGCAAAAAGAACATGAGTTTTTGTGTCCAATAGACTTGTTTTTGGGAGAAGGCAATGGCACCCCACTCCAGTACTCTTGCCTGGAGAATCCTATGGACAGAGGAGCCTGGTAGGCTGCAGTCCATGGGGTTGCTAAGAGTCAGACCTGACTGGGCAACTTCACTTTCACTTTTCACTTTTCACTTTTATGCACTGAAGAAGGAAATGGCAACCCACTCCAGTGTTCTTGCCTGGAGAATCCCAGGGATGGCGGAGCCTGCTGGGCTGCCGTCAATGGGGTCGCACAGAGTCGGACATGACTGAAGCGATTTAGCAGCAGCAGCAGCAGCAGCAGCACTTGATCAGTGGCAGATCTTACATTCTGTTTCTTAGCCCCTTGTTTACCAGGTTATTACAAAGGATATTATAAAGGATACAGATCAATAGCCAGATGAAGAGTTACATGGGGCAGAGTCCAGAGAGGTCCTTAGAGGAAGAGCTTCTGTCCCAGTGGAACTGGGGTGCATCCCTCTCAGTGTCTGGATACATTTCCCAACCTGAAAACTCCAATAGCAAAGTCTTAAATGTGTGTATCTTTGACCTTGCAAATCCATATCTAGGAATTTATCCTAAGACATTAAAAGATAAGCACACAGAATTATATCACAGAGTTATTTGTCTCAGTGTTGTTGATAATAGCAAAAATTGGAAGCCATTTAAATTTCCAATTGTTTGATTGTAGTCTATCTATATAAGTAAAGTATTTAGAAGGCATTAAATGATGATGGGTATCTGTATTCATTGGTATAGAATGATACCTATGACATATTTTTAAGAAAAAAAGTTATTTCTATGTTAGCATGTATAATATAATCTCCTTAAAGTAAATATTTATTTGTGAGTGTACATGTGTATATAGAAATACATCTAAAACTATATCCATCAGCATTTTTAATAGAAATTCTTTCTGATGATAAGTATAAAGACATTAGCTTCCTCATGGGTTAATACTCAAATTGCCTTCATATGTAATGCCTTGACATATAATAGAGATTTCCTGTTGTAGGAATTTCAAGACTTTTGACCCATGGGTGGAAGATGGTTATGAATTTGTTGCTTATTTGTTTTAGCTTCTGTAGAGTTTCGACTCATGCTTTCTGTGAGTTCAACTTATGGAAGAAAACTCTGAGTTGACTTCATAATCTGGGAAGGAACTCTATGTTATTCTAATATATAATGATACTTTATATGAATGATAATATTTTACCTTCGTTGCCTTTGAGCATGTTGCCACACATTATATCACTTGCATGTACTGAGTGCTTGCTGTGTGGTGATGCATATATTGATATTTTTACATGCTGTCTCCAAGGTAGGGTTGCTTTCCTCCATTTTACTGATGGGAAGTATTTTCCCACTACTAGTGAGGACACACCTAGGTTGGGGTTCTTTCCATTGCACCATGTTATTATCTTGCATTTTTATCCTAAATCACCCTCCACATCTGATTCCTCCAATATACTCTAGGAGCCCTCTCTCTACCTGACACATCAAACTTTTCAACCAGGTGTGGAGAACACTGTGAACATAGCAGTGCAATGAAACAGTTCAGTATCAGTTCAGTGGCTCAGTCGTGTCTGACTCTTCGCAGTCCCATGGACTGCAGCACGCCAGGCCTCCCTGTCCATCACCAACTCCCGGACTTTACTCAAACTCATGTCCATTGAATCGATGATGCCATCCAACCACCTCATCCTCTGTCGTCCCCTTCTCCTCCCACCTTGAAATAGTTATGGGCCAAGAAATGGAGGCAGAGGTGACATGCCTTGTCTAAGGCCGCATAGCTGATAAAAGATAGAATAGTTATTTTTCTATCTTCCCATTCAGCAGAGGGCATATAAGGGTTGTCTCGGTAAAGAACAAAAGATGTGGCAGGGGGCTCAGGGAAGAGTGGTGTTTCCCCTGGTGTTACATGCAGTAGGTAAGTGGAATGAAACAGCAACTAATCCAATCCAGCCCCAAACCACAAATGTCAACAGATATTTTATGGCAGGGAAGGTGCCAACGAACATGTCACATGCTCTTTTGAAAATAAATGAAGCCACATAGGGACTCTAAAGTAAAAAAATAAGAACTGGGCTGTTTACGGATCTCCTCTGGCTTTAGTTTATGGTGTTCAAATATCACGGCAGGAAGAGGCACCATAGGAAGAGCCTTCCAATATGATGGAGGTCACTGGGCTCCGCTGTTATCTAATTGCATCGCACTGGGCCAGCCATTCAGGGCCTCACCTGCTGCATCATAACCAGTGGGGTAATCAACTCCTGTTCATGGGTTTGTTAGGAAGATGATTTCAGGGTTGAAGTCTTGCTTTTGTTTCTCTAAGCTCAAGTTCAAGTGAAAATAAATGCAGTGGTCAGTTCCCCAAAGAGTTAGACATCCGCTTCCCTTCTGAATCCATGCAGGAGTTGCCTCATGGGATCAGAATAGTCAGGTTTCTTGGAAATCATCTAGTGATCTTAGTTCAGTGATATCAATTATTTTTGTGTCAGTGGTAGATCCCTTTTCACAGAGGAAATTTAATGAAGAATCTGAATATATAAAACATAATAGAAGAGCTGCCTTAGTTGAAACAAGACAGCTACCTTCGTCATCTTTTCTTTCACTCAAAAGCTGTCACTGTGGGTCCTTCCCAGAACTGAGGATACTGGCGAGTATAATTTGAAAATGAGCTCTTAAATCTTGATAGGCACCATGGCTGGTTGCCAAGTACATGTCTGCCCCACCCCAAAATGATGAAATCAGAATCTAAATTTTCAAAAAGATCCCCAGATGATTCGTACAGTTCCTAATTTTTAAGAACCATTGGCTTTTTTGAGTGCTTTCATTTTGCAGGTGAGGAAACTGACACCTGCGAGTAGGGAAATCACTTGTCCATGGTCACAAAGCTGATGATGAGACCAAGCCCTGGGCTCCTGGCCCCAGGGGTACATTTAGATGGGCTTCTTAGTTGCGAGCAACAAACACACTGGCTAATGTAAGCCAAAGTCATTGGAAGGCTATATCATGGTTCATAAAATGGAAGAGAAAGCACAAGACCCAGGCGTGTGGGCAGCTCCATTGGAGTAGACGGTAGGAGCCAACAATCTCTTCAGGGCACCACTACCAGGAAGAGCTGGCTTCACCATTTCTCCCCCTTGTGGTACTTTATCAATAGTTGAAATCTGAGGAAGATAGTCTGATTGGCTCAGCTTAGACAAGGAGGCCTCTGGCTGGGGACCACAGAGAACCTTGACCAAAAGTCTCAGGAAGACCTCACTCCGTGGGTGTAGCAGAGATGATGCTTCCAGTAGAAAGTGGAAATGTCATTAGGAGGCAAACATGAACATATGCTCATACCCTCAGCCACCTTTCCCACCACATTGTGCTGTCTGCCTGTTAGGGTCAATGCTTCACAGAAAACAATCCAGTTTAAATGAAGGGGTTAAGATAAATTCTGTGGCTTAACTATCAGCCAAATGACATTTTAACAACCTTTTTAGCATATCCTGGCTGGGCTGAGACCTTCCCTGCAAAATGCCTTAATCCTTGGTCTCTAAATAGAGAGTTATTTTCAATTTCTCCAGTTCCTAATGTTTTAAATGGAACTACTGTTCCCCTTAGAGCACCCAGTGGCTGGCTGGAGACCTTTATTGATATATATATAAATTACCTCAATCCCCTCTGCTGCCTACAGATCCAATCATATTGAACTAATGCGCATATAAATAAAAACCTGGAAGTGTGGTTTATGGCAATAAGTAGTGCAGCCGAAGTTTATACCATTCTGCAAAGACACCTTGATACATTGCTGATAATCTTCATAATATGTTTAAGGAAGCAGTGTGTCAGCTCAGGCCAGAGCACCCTGGGAACCAAATGGGAAATCTGATTCCCCAGCTTCTGATTGACCAAGAGAAGAATCTGTCCTGCCAGGAGGAGACCCAGCCCAGGCTGTCAAGGGCCCAGTGGCCGGAAATCTTTTCCTGAAGTCACCAGGCAGTAGAGATGGGTTGGTGTACAAAATGTGCAGGGCTTGGAGTAGGAGATCTCCTGCCTTTTTTATTTTTATTTTTGGCAGTCTGGGCTCTGTGGTTAATTCTGATGGAAGATGGGTTTCTGAGTAGGTGAGGAATAGGCTAGGCTAAGAACACTCTTAAGAGCAGTCTTTTACCCTGCCAGAATGTTCCAAGGGAGACCTGGGGTGATGTACTCATTTCCAGAGGAAAGTGTTAGGGTGATGTGCCCTCCTTTACCTGCCTTCTGTCTACTCTGTACACTGCAGTGGGAGCAGCATTTCTTGAGGTAAATCTGATTTTGGCTGCTCTGCATACTTTGCCTTCAATGAATTAACTCAGCCTGTGAGCCTTTTGGGGTTTGAGCCATGGCCATCAATCAGCTCCATCAAGTTCTGCACTCTCTAGATTGGTTGCTCTAGCCCCTCTGTTCTTTTCTTTTTGTTTGAACATTGTTGTCGCTCCATATATCATGGAATCAACTCTTGCCCACATCTTTTGTTTTACTTAGAAAGTTACCCCACCTCTTTTCCATTCCTCCCCATTGGCTCCTGATCCTGAAGGGAACTTCCTACCATTTCCAAATCCCACTGACTCATGTTCACAGTCTCCTTATTCACACACGTTCCATGGATCCTTTCACGAGAAGTCATTTTTCCCCTGTCTCTCTTAGTGAACTTACCACTTTCAACTTAGTATCATATCAAGTTATTTGTGTGCACTAATTCCTATTCTGGTCCAGGTATGCCTGGAACTGGTTCAGCTTTGGATTTCCCAGGTTCTTACAGTGCTTGCCTATAACAGGTGTTCAGTAAGTGTCTTAACGCATGAATGTATAAATGTGTGGGTTCACTCTTGATGAAAGTGAAAGAGGAGAGTGAAAAAGTTGGCTTAAAGCTCAACATTCAGAAAACTAAGATCATGGCATCTGGTCCCATCACTTCATGGGAAATAGATGGGGAAACAGTGGAAACAGTGTCAGACTTTATTTTGGGGGGCTCCAAAATCACTGCAGATGGTGATTGCAGCTATGAAATTAAAAGACACTTACTTCTTGGAAGGAAAGTTATTACCAACCTATATAGCATATTAAAAAGCAGAGACATTAATTTGCCAACAAAGGTCTGTCTAGTCAAGGCTATGGTTTTTCCAGTGGTCATGTACGGATGTGAGAGTTGGACTGTGAAGAAAGCTGAGCGCTGAAGAATTGATGCTTTTGAACTGTGGTGTTGGAAAAGGCTCTTGAGAGTCCCTTGGACTGCAAGAAGATCCAACCAGTCCATCCTAAAAGAGATCAGTCCTGGGTGTTCTTTGGAAGGACTGATGCTAAAGCTGAAACTCCAATATTTTGGCCACCTCATGTGAAGAGTTGACTCATTGGAAAAGACCCTGATGCTGGGAAAGATTGAGGGCAGGAGGAGAAGGGGACGACAGAGGATGAGATGGCTGGATGCCATCACCGACTCGATGGACATGAGTTTGGGTAAACTCCGGGAGTTGGTGATGGACAGGGAGGCCTGGCGTGCTGCGATTCATGGGGTTGCAAAGAGTCGGACACCACTGAGTGACTGAACTGAGCTGGCTGTAGCAGGAGGTCCCAGCCCTGGACAAGGACTCAAAGGGGAGACTTTGAGCAGTGGATATGAAAAGCTTGAAGATGCTTGGGTGCCTGGGAACCTGGGAAAGAGTATGGGGATGAAGTGTGGGGATGGGGAGCAAAGGTAGTTAAGGGAGGGTAGGGAGAGGAAGTGATCCTTTTCTTGGATATTTTGCCCAGGTCTAGCCCTGAACTTGAGCCCAAAGAGGAAACAAACAGAGGTATAATAAAGAAAACACCTCATTCTTGCTTTGTGTAACAGAAGTGGCTGTGTGTACCCTGGAGACTGGGCACACTAATCCCTTTGGGGTTTAGGTAGAAAATGTTAAAATTTGTATTTGTGTAGGTTTCTCAGTTTAAAATGTTCTATTTTTGATGTGTTTTAATATGTATTAATACATTAGCATTGTGATATATCCTTGCAATTTGAAAATAAATACCTTCATATATAAGTAGATATCTATATGCTGAATTGGATGACACAATTTTTAACTAATGGAGTGTGCAATAAAAGAAGTTTACAGACTTCTGCTTCACTCCCTGTACTAATCCAGATTCTGCCAATAATCTCCCAACCTTGAGCTGATACTAGCAACTTCATCCATTATTCAGGAAAAGCATAAGGAAGCCTCTTTGGTTTAGCTCCTTGTATGCTGTCTTAGGAGAAGGCAATGGCACCCCACTCCAGTACTCTTGCCTGGAAAATCCCATGGACAGAGGAGCCTGGTAGGCCGCAGTCCATGGGGTTGCTAAGAGTCGGACACGACTGAGCGACTTCACTTCCACTTTTCCCTTTCAGAAGGAAATGGCAACCCACTCCAGTGTTCTTGCCTGGAGAATCCCAAGGACAGGGGAGCCTCATGGGCTGCCATCTCTGGGGTCGCACAGAGTCGGACACGACTGAAGTGACTTAGCATCAGCAGCAGCAGCATGCTGTCTTAAGATCCTAGCTAAAGTTCAGTGTGATGTTATAATAAAGTACATTGGCCTGGGATTGCTCAGCCTTAGTTTCTAATTTTGGCTCATACCAGCAGTGTGGTCTTAGTCAGCTTTTTGGGTCTCAGTTTCCTCATTTGTAAAATGATCAACATTAATACCTACTCCAAAAATGAAATCATTTTTGTAAAACCCTTAGTAAAATCCCAGGCACATAATTGATGCTTGTACATTCCAGCTACAAGGACCTAATCTAAGAATATCAATCAGCTGGAGACCACTTCTCCATCCCATGCCCATAGCAGACATCACTAATTGAGCACAGCCTTGTTCCTTCAGGACTTAGACTAGACCTCAGGATTAGGTCACCTGATAATTTCTCCCCTCCTCCTGTGGGCAGTTAGTCTCTGAAAAGCATTTGCTGTGAGAAGCTGCTAATGTACAGAAACAACCTTGTGGACTTCCCAGCAGCAGGAGCGATCTTGAGGAAGAGCTTTTCTTATTTAGGATCCCAGTGGGATGTTATCAAGCAGGTCTTTGAAAAGTTTTCTCTAGGGATTTTTGGGGCTATGGCAACAACAATGAGGATAATGCCTCACATTTTGATTTGTGCTTTATAGTTTTCAAAGCACTTTCATGCACATTTTCTAACTTCATCTTCATAGAAACCCTGCCTGGCAAAGCAGAGAAGGCATTAGAATCAGAAAAATAGCAATCTTTTTTTAAAATGAAAAGGACCCTAGAGACTTTGTCCAACCTTCTCATTTTATAGACTAAGACTAAGGAAGGAAATACCACCGTTTTAAGAAAAAGTGTAGGTAGAGAGTCCTAAAACTCCATAATGTTTGAGTCCAGGATGGAAAAGGAGCATTTGTTGGTAATGATTTTGAAATGTTAGGTTCCTTAAGATTTAATAATCCCACGATACGTATTGTTTGCTTTACAGAACTTTGTAGCAATACTGGGCCTTCCTGTATGAGGCTCAAGTCTTCTTCTACCTCTAGATCCAAGGAGACCCCACCCCATCATCTTGGGTGTTTTTGTTAGTCTTCCTTTGTGAGGAAGGGGACCAATATATGGCTGATTTTGCAGGAAAGTCTAATTTGGGTCAACTCTATGATATGAGAGGGTCACATGGAAATAATGAGAATGTGGTTTCTTGGTGTTTGGGGAGACTAGACTAGCAGCATGAATTTTTTTTCCTAGGGGCTAATGTGAATTAATTACTTCTTTTATTCTTTTTTGAATTGAATGCTTACTCTTTCCTAGGTACTCTAAGGAAGTACAGAATTTAAAGACTGTCAGAAAACAACAATTGGGAGAAAAGATGAAATGTCTGCAGATGAGGTAATTCAGGGATAATTTGCAGCTCTGACCAGGGTTAAAACGGGTCACAATTACAACATTAGCAGTTTAGTGAAGGGGAGTTCACTATGGGCTATAGTATGGAAGTATAGAAAGGCAATGCAAAGAATGCTCAAACTACCGCACAACTGCACTCATCTCACACGCTAGTAAGTAATGCTCAAAATTCTCCAAGCCAGGCTTCAGCAATATGTGAACCATGAACTTCCAGATGTTCATGGTTTTAGAAAAGGCAGAGGAACCAGAGATCAAATTGCCAACATCCGCTGGATCGTGGAAAAAGCAAGAGAGTTCCAGAAAAGCATCTATTTCTGCTTTACTGACTATGCCAAAGCCTTTGACTGTGTGGATCACAAGAAACTGTGGAAAATTCTGAAAGAGATGGGAATACCAGAACACCTGACCTGCCTCTTGAGAAATCTGTATGCAGGTCAGGAAGCAACAGTTAGAACTGGACATGGAACAACAGACTGGTTCCAAATAGGAAAAGGAGTAGGTCAAGGCTGTATATTGTCACTCTGTTTATTTAACTTATATGCAGAGTACATCATGAGAAACGCTGGACTGGAAGAAACACAAGCTGGAATCAAGATTGCCGGGAGAAATATCAATAACCTCAGATATGTAGATGACACCACCCTTATGGCAGAAAGTGAAGAGGAACTAAAAAGCCTCCTGATGAAAGTGAAAGAGGAGAGTGAAAAAGTTGTCTTAAAGCTCAACATTCAGAAAACGAAGATCATGGCATCCAGTCCTGTCACTTCATGGGAAATAGATGGGGAAACAGTGGAAACAGTGTCAGACTTCATTTTTCTGGGCTCCAAAATCACTGCAGATGGTGACTGCAGCCATGAAATTAAAAGACGCTTACACCTTGGAAGGAAAGTTATGACCAACCTAGATAGCATATTCAAAAGCAGAGACATTACTTTGCCAACAAAGGTTTGTCTAGTCAAGGCTATGGTTTTTCCTGTGGTCATGTATGGATGTGAGAGTTGGACTGTGAAGAAGGCTGAGCACCGAAGAATTGATGCTTTTGAACTGTGGTGTTGGAGAAGACTCTTGAGAGTCCCTTGGACTGCAAGGAGATCCAACCAGTCCATTCTAAAGGAGATCAGCCCTGGGGTTTCTTTGGAAGGACTGATGCTAAAGCTGAAACTCCAGTACTTTGGCCACCTCATGTGAAGAGTTGACTCGTTGGAAAAGACTCTGATGCTGGGAGGGATTGGGGGCAGGAGAAGGGGACGACAGAGGATGAGATGGCTGGATGGCATCACTGACTCGATGGATGTGAGTCTGAGTGAACTCTGGGAGTTGGTGATGGACAGGGAGGCCTGGCATGCTGCGATTCATGGGGTCACAAAGAGTCAGACACGACTGAGTGACTGATCTGATCTGATCTGATGGAAGTATAGAACTTGAACTTGAAGAAAAACAATATCTATAGTATTTAACAGATCCTATAATAGAACTTAGTACGTGACAAGCACTCTTCTTAGTAATTTATAAATATTGATTCATTTCATTATCATGACAGCTTATATAGAGTAGATTATTTTATAGCTGAGGAAATCAAGGTAGGCAGAGCTAAAGTAACTTGCCAAAAGTAGAGGTGGAATTTGAATCCAGGCAGCCTAATATCCAGGATCTTAGTCACTATGCTTACCACCAATGCCATGTGAGTGAGCCTTCTTGGAAGTATATCCTCCGGCCTTGATCTGGCCTGCAGGTGACTGTTGTGGTTGTTCAGCTGCTAAGTCACGTCTGATTCTTTGAGACTCCATGAACTAGTATGCTAGACTGCCCTGTCCTTCACTATCTCCCGGAGCTTGCTCAAACTCATGTCCATTGAGTCGGTAATGCCATCTAACCATCTGGTCCTTTGTCACTTCCTTATCTTCCTGTCCTCAAGTTTTCCCAGCATCAGGGTCTTTTCCAATGAGTCAGTTCTTTGAATCAGTTGTCCAAAGTACTGAAGCTTCAACTTCAGCACCAGTCCTTCTAATGAACATTCAGGGTTGATTTCCTTCAGGATTGACTGGTTTGATATCCTTGCTATCCAAAGAACTTTCATGAGTCTTTTCCAGCAACAGAATTTGAAAACAAGACTGTAGCCCTGGCTGACAACTTGACTGTAATCTCAGTTTAATTGCTAAGCTTCTCCTGGCTACCTGGCCCACACAAACTGGAAGATAATACTCATTTGTTGTTTTAAGCATCCATGTTTCAGAGTAACTTGCTATATAGCAATAAATAACCAATATACCCCTCAGTGTGTGTTGGGGAGTACAGACTCTATCTTAGCCTTATGCCTAATACAGAGTACCTGATTGATAACTTTGAAGTCGCTCAGTCACGTCTGACTCTTTGCGACCCCATGGACTATACAGTCCATGGAATTCTCCAGACCAGAAACTGGAGTGGGTAGCCTTTCCCTTCTCCAGGGGATCTTCCCAACTCAGGGATTGAACTCAGGTCTCCTGCATTGCAGGCATATTCTTTACCGGCTGAGCCACAAGGGAAGCCCAAGGGAACCATGAGGGAAGATTGATAACTGGGTCTTACAGTGAATTATGGACTCTCCAGGTGGCTCAGTGGCAACAAATCTGCCTGCCAATGCAGGAAATGAAACAGATACAAGTTCAATCTCTGGGTGGGGAAGATCCCCTGGAATAGGAAATGGCAACCCACTTCAGTATTCTTGCCTGGAAAATTTCATGAACTAGAGGAGCCTGGAGTGCTGCAGTCCATGGGGTTGCAAAGAGTTGGACACAATTGAGCAACTGAGCATGCAGAGTGAATCATAGATGATAGGGAACCACTGGAAATTTTGGAGTAGGTAAACAACATGATGACAATCTTTTAGAAAAATTAGATGGGAAAGATGAATTAGGGGTGGAGGACATTTGTGTTAGGGAAGCAATTCAGGCTGTTGAAATAGTTAACACATGTCATGGTTTGGCCCAGGCTTAGGTTTAGGGCAAAGAGGAGGAACAAAGCAAATATAAGTTTCCTGAGAACTGGTCCCTTACTTGTCTTTATCACTAGTGTCTGAGAGCCTTACACAGTGCCTGACACATAATAGGCACTCAGTAACATTTATTGAAGGAGTATTGAATACATGAGTTTGTAGGTAAGTGAATGCGAAAGATAGAAATGGGGTGCCCCAGAAACTTTGTTTCCACTTTTCTTTAAAAAGGAAAACTCTCCAAAGATTCTATAGGTAATGTCTGGGGTAGATCTCAGTGACCTCAAACTCCATTTTCTATTTCTGTGATCCTGATTGGGGCCAGCCTGTTTTCAAAGCCCATTCCCACTCTGAGGTTGATTTTAAAACATTCCTTTTCTTTTCATATCATTCATGCCACAAACATTTATTGGGCATCTATAATATGCTTGGCATCATGATGGGCCCTGGGGGGAGAGGATGAGTGAAGGCTGGTCCTGTGGTGCTTCAGTATTTCTTTCTCTGCTTTCATCTCTAGTCATCTCAGAAGTTTATTTTTGAAATAAAGATTCATTTTCTTAGTGGAATTCTTAAGTGGGGAGTGATGAGATGAATTCGGGCTTTTAGGAACTGCTTTTAGAACTTGTGGATGACTTCTACTATTTTCTGCTCACCCTTGCTGATATGCCCTATTAATATTCAAAAGCTGTCACTTTATTTTATCTTTGTTCTTTCGTAGACTAGACTGCTGGCTGGGAGAACCTGGTTTGTCTGGTTTAGTCTTGTCACACTGTGGAGCAGGACAAAAAAGAGACATGGCCCAAGGTTGTTAGTTTAAAAAAGGAAGTTTCTGCATATTTCTCTTGGTATCACACTCTGTTTAATTGACTTCTGTCCCTTTGCCTTGTAAATAAATTTCAACAATGTTAGGAGCAATCCCAGGCTATTGACATTTGCTAGAGGACACACAGTCTGGGATATAAGGCTAAGAAAAAGGCCTAGAGATGGCACTTGTATGTTAAGGGCATTGTCCTTTTAAACAGCAGTGGCTGTCAGCAAGCTGTGTTGAAAGGATTTTGATGCGCACTTGGACATATTATGGGAGTGATGACTGCCCAGGGGCTTGGAATGGGCAGCTATGTGTGGAGCAATTGCTAGAAGGCTTAGATGTTCCGGGTAAGAAACCAGATGAGCAGAAGTGAAGAAAATATATATTTCCTTGACTAATCTTTTCTCCACCTCTTCCTCATCTTCTCTTTCATCATTGCCTTCTTGCTTCCCTCTCTACTTGCCTGCTGCTTCTCCCCATGCTCTATTGTTTTTCATTTCCTTTCTCCTCTGCCTCCATATACCTCTCTTTCAGGTGATTTAAAGGGTGCCTCTGCACACGCATCCTGGCTGCACACATGTGACATAACCAAGGCTCTTTTCAGCTTGTCTGGATACAGTTCAGAACCCCCTAGAGGTTAGGGTGATGGAGGTCAATGGCTTTACAAACCCCCAGACTCTACTGTACCTCTGATCCTTCTGGCCCTCTTGATATGCTGGCAGAGGCACTAAAGAGGCCGTAAGATCTGCAAGGTCACAGCTCAATGCATGGCCAAGAAGGAGCTCTCAACCTGAGATGGATGCACATACATGTGACCCCCTGCTTCCCCTCTCCACGCTGCACAGACAGACGTGACTCCCAGAGCACTCTCTCTGATTCTTCTCATCAGAATTAAGTTCACTTAACATTTTAAAAGAAAAAAAAAATCTGACAATATTCACACAGTTGAGTCTAAAGGACTCAAAGAACTGGGGTTCATTTACATTTGCTCTCCATTTAAGTCAGTGAGGGCACTCTCAAAGCTGCTTCCTCTAGCAGACTCAACTATTATCATAATGCTTCCCTTTTCTCCCTGATCCCCATTTCACAATCACATTTTATTCTTAAATATTTAGTTTTCTTTTATTCAATCTTTTAGGTTACTATATTGATACAGAAGTGGGGTGGGGGGAGATGGTCTTTTTCTCATCCCAGTTAATATTCATCTGTCTGCCTAAAATTTTTTTTCCTGTTTTTTTCTTTTCTTTTCTTTCTTTTTTCTTTTTGTCATTTACTACCATTTTGGCTTGCGGGTATAGAGTTTGTTTTTTTTTTTTTTTAACCTCTAAGCACACCAAATGTCTTTAGACTTGTATGTTAGACAGGAGACTGATAGCATAATGATGATGGAATGTTAAATGCTATCTATGTAAATCAGCTCCATCAATGGGTACAAGATTCAGCTACTTTAGGCCTCTTTTTTTTTAACATACATTTTCATTTTTTTAAAGGAGAATAATATTGGATTGTTATTAACCTACTTTAGAAGAATCTTTGCATTACTAGACACATTACTATTTTGCATAAAGCCACATTAGATTTTGGTATGATGTACAACATTATTTCTCCTAAATGCTGCTTTTAACGTCCAAGTAGTTTCTTTTGTATTTTTGGCAGAAGATTGGTTTCTGATAGCCAGATACCAAAGAAATAAAGATCTTTACATGCTCTCTTCAGGCAGAGGAAAGGAAATTATATTTTCTCCACTTATTTGAAGTGTGGATAGATTCTAAGAGTGATTATGCTTTGTGGTGATTGGTGAAACCTCCAGTTCATCTTGGAGTTCTAGAACAAAGCTGTGAGAGCGAGGCTTGTAAATAGGTTTGGATTTAATAAAGGGCATCAGAGTGGTTACCACTCTTGGTTGCAAGTGTTAGGATCAATTCAAACCTGGTTGTAAACTCATGTACACAAGGGTGCCAGGGGCCTTAAGGGTAGCCTGGAAGGAGGACTCCAAGCAAAGCCACTGGGTTTCTGTCTTCTCTCCTTTGTCTCTTATTTCTCCTTCACCTCTTCCCATCTCTCTTCCAATCTGCCGTTCCCTATATCTTTCTCTCTCATCCCAATTTTTACTTCCCTCTCTCCTTCATTTCTCTCCCTCCTCCACCCCTCTTCCCAACTTTCTCTTTCCCCCACCACTCTATTATCTCATCTCTCTCTCCTCCCATCTCTCTCCATTTTCTCTCTCTTCATCTTTCTCTCACCCCATTTCTACCCACGTTTGCACCATGTTCTGTCTCCAATTTTTGTCTTTCTTCTTTCTCTCCCCCCATCTTTCTCTGTTCTTCTGTCTCTCTTCCCTCATCATCCTCCCCAACCTCTCTCCCATCTTTCTTTATCTCTTGTCAACTCATTTCCCTCTGTGCCAGCTCTCTCTCTCCTCCATATCCATCCCATTTATGGCCTCTTCATACAGACTGTGTCATGGCTTCCTCCACATAGTGGGGGATGTGGCATAGGCAGCTCCAGCTTTACATAGTCCCAGCTTGGTGACGCCAGAGGAAAAAGAATGCTTTAGACTCTAGTTTTATGTAAATATCAGAGAAGGTTTTCATTGACCTGGTTTGGGTTACATGCCCACTTCTTGGGATTAATTCACTTATGCCAACAAAATGAAAAAGCTGCCTCACCTACTTGGATTGAATGCTTATCCCTGTGGCCAGCGGTGATGGGATGGGGGCAAGGTATTAAGCTTGGCACCTTCATTACAATTGGTTAGAGTAAGAAAGAAGTCTTCCCTTAAGAGAACAGGAGGGTTATTAACAGAAGAGACAGGAAATAGACTGTGGGTGAGCAGAAAGAGCAGATGTCTACCACAGCCACCAAGATGGGCATGGAAAGCAAAGAACAGTCCTCCCATTCACTGTCTTATTCTGACCAGACAGTATACATCGGAAGCGGGTAGGAGGAGTATATTCCTTACTAGTGGATGTAGCTGGTCTTTTCTCTTTTGATCTTAGGGATCCTTCTGCTGCAGCTGCTGCTGCTAAGTTGCTTCAGTCGTGTCCGACTCGGTGCAACCCCATAGACGGCAGCCCACCAGGCTCCCCCATCCCTGGGATTCTCCAGGCAAGAGTACTGGAGTGGGTTGCCATTTCCTTCCCCAATGCATGAAAGTGAAAAGTGAAAGTGAAGTTGCTCAGTCGTGTCCGACTCTTAGCGACCCCATGGACTGCAGCCTACCAGGCTCCTCCGTCCAAGGGATTTTCCAGGCAAGAGTGCTAGAGTGGGGTGCCATTGCCTTCTCCTAGGGATCCTTCTAGTTGGTTGAAAAAGACCTATTTTTAAATCCCTTCAGTGACCTGTCCTCCTTGCCACTAATATCTTGCACATCCCAGCTTGTTGTGAAGGGATGGCCCAGGTGAGCCAAAACAGCTATGCATCTGCCACTCAGGCTCTTTACCTAGGCTGCTTCTCATTCTAACTATACCAACTCCACCCAGTTCCTTAGGGCTTCTTAATTCCCTTCAGCAGACGTCGGCGAAATACTCTTGACTCATGATTCAGCTTGAACTGGGTAGGTACATTTTTTTTTTTTTTTAAAGCAAAAAAGAGGGATACCAATCACAAGAAAAAAGAAATAATAGAGTTTGGGGACATTCAGTATTGCAATGGGAAACTGGGGAACTGGGCTGTGGAGGGGCATATTCTCCCTCAGTGCATTTTGAATTGATTTTCAGAGATAGAGATGGGCTCTACAATAAGGGCTGAGTATTACCAAACAAGGACTCGCTGCCCTACGAACAGAGAAGCCGGTACTACGGCAGTGCTTTCAAGAAAAGAGCTTTACTGTGAGGTTGACAGGCAAAGAAGGCATGAGGCAACGCTCTCCAATTTGTCTCCCTGACCCAGGGTTAAGGTGAAATTTAAAGGGCTAGAGGAATTTCAAATGTGGAAGCTGATTGGCTAGTCTTAGAATTAGTCCATATAGGCTACTAGTCCTTCTGGAAGCCAAGTTTTCCTAATTGAAAATTTTCTTGCTTGGTAAAGAGCTCCAGTGGCAATACTTTTACTCTTTTGAGTTTTATAGACTGAAGATTCTTGATTCCAGGGTCATCTTGGGGATGTGGGTTCCTGTTTTTCCCATGTCTAGTGCTGTGTCTCTGTAAAGTAACTTAAGAGCTGATTAATCAACAACCTGTGCAGCAAAACCCTTTTCAGCTGGTGCTGTTTCACTTAATTGACAACCTATTTAAGGAGGCAAAACCGGTTCAAACTGGTGCACTTTCAAGAAAGAACAGAAAAGGGATGCAGAGCTGCTGCTGACTCTCCACTTTGCTTTTTTTGTCCTACGTTGGAGGTGAATGTCCTTTACTAGGTACAGATAAGCCAGGATTTGGGAACTGGGGGTGGGGGGTGGGAAAATGATAAACACAACTTTAATTGGGTTGGAAAGCATTTGTGTGGATTAATTTGCTTCAAAATGCCTTAAGAGAGCCAACCCTGAAGATGAGTTGAAACTATTTTAATTTCTCCCTAATAAATAGAGCCAGGGGTGTAGACAGATACATGTCAACAGAGAAACCAACCTTCATGGGTCCTTCTCAAGAGACTTATGAGAAAGTTGTGGGGCAGAAGGAGAAACGGGGCTCAGAGGTGGTGCTGAGAGCTCCATTTCCTCCTCCAGGCTGTTATAGTAGTTTCTGGCCGAGCCTGTGGCTCTTGCTGCCTATTTTGGATTTGGCCGAGACTCCTCCGGGCGGGCTTTGTGCCGCCTCTGCCTGTTTGTGTAAGAATGTAACACATGGACCCAGCAGTCAGCCAGGTGCCAACCATGTAATCCGACACCATATGCTCCCAAGTCAGGAGAGCATAGAGCAGGTTTTTTTTTTTTTTTAATATACTTCTGCAAGTAGGTTAATTACATTCGTCTATATTTTAAGCTTTAAGGGTCACAGATTCGAAATTATTCCTGACATACTTAGGTGGCCATTTATGACCAAAATTACTAAATGTGAACTGTTGCATCTTGAAGATGGTGCAAAGAGCATATTCTCAGAATGAGACCACAGCTCAAAAAAAAAAAATGCTCTCTTAGTAAGACTGTTCTTCATTGGCAGTACTTATAAAAACTGATTTAAAGTGTTGTTTTGAGGCAAAATCAGTGTTGCTCATCTTTTAGGCATCCTTCTTTGCCCAGATGTTTGTTTGTGATATTTAACCGGTTTTCCAGGGGATATTGGTGGATGGAACCAGCTGTGTCTTTTTCTCAGCTGCTCTTTGTTCTTAAAGTTTAAGTATAAAAGCTAAACTTTGAAAATGAAGTTTATATAATTCAGGTTATTTTACCAATACCAGTTCATCCAACCAGTCCATCCTGGAGGAAATCAGTCCTGAATATTCATTGGAAGGACTGATGCTGAAGCTGAAACTCCAATACTTTGGCCACCTGATGCGAAGTGCTGACTCATTTGAAAAGACCCTGATGCTGGGAAAGATTGAAGGCGGGAGGTGAAGGGGACCACAGAGGATGAGACGGTTGGATGGCATCACTGACTCAATGGAGTTTCAGTAAACTCTGGGAGTTGGCAACGGACAGGGAGGCCTGGTGTGCTGCAGTCCATGGGGTCGCAAAGAGTCGAACACGACTGAGCAACTGGACTGAACTGAACCAATACATGCTAATGACATAGCTAATATTTGTTGAGAGTTCTATCAGTGCCAAAAAGTTGCTGAGATATTTGCATGTAGCGTCTTAATCTTTGAACAACTTATGTAACAGGGACTCTTTTATTCTTGATGTTAACAAGTGGGATATGGCTGTTATCTTGCATTGGCCCCTCCGGGTGTGTACCTTACTCTTTCACTCTGTTCTGAGCCTAGGAGGCTGACAGATACCAATCACATCCACCACCACTCCACCTGCCCTCGGGCTTACTTTTGGATTTGGCCAGTCAAGATCCCTGATGAGACAATTAAAGGGATGACTAAAACAGTTTTAGAAACCCAGTCTCTGAGGACACTACTAAGCATCTCTGCTCCTCGAATTTTTGTCTATGAAATAGAGATGAATTTACCTTTTTCTTGGGTGGTGGTGAGTAGGATTAAATTAGATGACTCACATAAAAAATACCTAGCTAGATTTCTCCATTCTAAAGGTCTGTTTTCTGTTGCATTTTGTAACGTAGTAGTCTATGAAAGTGATACTTCACAATCACAGTTTGTTCTCTAACATGGCAGGGGCAGGAGGCAGAGTGCCATATCCTGCCCAGACACCCTGGACCCACCTGGGAGTGGCCTACATGCAGTGCATTGACTGCCACAGCTACTTGTGTCTGCCTGAGTCAGTGTTCTTTGTCCTCAAGCAATCAGAAATGCCAGTGTTTCCTCTGGCTCCTGGACTGATTTTTTTAATATTCACATTCTTACAAATTTCACAAAAATTTGAATTTTGTCAAATGCTTTCCCAGTGTACATGGTTTGTATGATCTCCTTTGATTTATTAGCACAGTGAATTATATTAATAAATCTCCTTAGATTGAGCACTCCCTGCATGGCTGGAACATTATTCTAATTGGCTAATTGATTGTTTGCTAATATTATATTTATTTTTGCTTCCATGTTTATAAGTGAAATTGGTCTGTGTTTTTTTTGGCTTCCCTTGTAGCTCAGTTGGTGAAGAATCTGCCTGCAGTGCCGGAGACCCGGGTTCAATCCCTGGGTTGGGAAGATCCCCTGGAGTAGGAAATGGCAACCCACTCCAGTATCCTTGCCTGGAAAATCTCATGGACCGAGGAGCCTGGTGGGCTGCAGTCCATGGGGTTGCAAAGGGTCGGGCGTGACTGAGCAACTAACACTTACCAGATTCAGGTATCAGTGTTACACTTACCTTACAAAGGGAATTGGGAAGGTTTCCTTCTTTTTCTACTCTCTGGAACAGGTTGGGTAGCCCTGGGATTGTATCTTCTTTGAAGGTCTGGTTTCTGCATGAAATCCTTTAGGCCTGACGCTTTGTTTGTTGTTTTGTAGTAGGTCTTTGATAACTTACTTTTTGTCTCGTAGGAAACTGGTGTGTTCAAACTTTGGTCTACTGGAATCAGTTTGGTGAGTGGTATTAAAATTATTCATTATTTAGGTTTTCAAATTTATTACACAGAATTATACCAAGTATTTTCTAATGGTGTATTTCAGTTTTCTGTTTACCTTTTCTTATTTTGGATGTTTGTGCTTTCTCATCCTTTTTTTTTTTTTTTTTTAAATTAAGTAAGCTAGTGGTTTGTCTGTTGATTTCTTCAAAGACCAGATTTTATTTGTTTATTGGTTTTACTTTTTCCTCTTTTCTAAAGCATTAGATTTTACTATTTACTTCCTTCCTTCTGTGAGTATATTTTTTATTTTAGAAAGAACAATTTCAAGTTACAATAGCTTTATGATACATAAGACAAATCATTCCTCGTTAATATTTTTCCCCAGATTTTTCTGGGATGTTTTCATTTGTTTGTGAATAGTCTCCCAGAGGTGACTTTTATAATTATTGGTCAAATTTCACTGGAATTACATTGATTATTTTTAGATTTTTGGAGGAGAATGGGTATTTCTATAATACTGAATCTTCTTATCCAGGAACAAGTTATGTCTCTTCATTATTTATTTGTACCTCTCAGTAATTTTATTTTTTATATATATTACACTCAATTTTTGTTAAATTGATTTAAAGTTTTAGCCTTAATTGTTTTTTACTTGTGTGAATGGAATTTTTTCCTTCTATAATCTGTAAGTTGTAAGAATAGTATTGATTTTTGTGTGTTTGTAACTGCCCATTTCATGAATGTTTGTTTCTACTTTTTTGTTCTTCCGTGTTTCCCAAGTGTATAATCATATCATATGCAAATAATAACTGCAAGTTCATTTTCCAATAGTTGTATCACTTATTGTTGATTTTTATATGCACTAATTGGTACTTTCAGAACAGTGTTAAATAACAAATGTAAAAGAAAAACCTCAAGTCATATTGTTGACTTTAGTGAGGATGCTTCTAGTGTTTCAATAGTTAGCGTAATTCTTAATTTTGAGGGAGGATACATGTATCCTTTTTCAAGAAGTAAAATTTTTTTAAAGCAAGAGATATATTTGAATATTATTAAAAACTTTTGACAGTTTTCTTGGTAATCATATTTTTCTCCTTTGACCTATTTATTTGATGAATTTCATTAATGGATTTTCTAAGATTAAAATACTTTTGAATTCCTGGAATGAATCAATTTGCATAATGTACTGCTGGATTCTCATTGTTAAGATTTTTAGGGTTTTTCATGCTACTATTTTCAAAGTTAGGTTGGTTTGCATGTTTTATCTTTTATCAAAAATTTAGTTCTTAATGGTTTCCAAGTAGTCTATCATGTGGCTATACCACAAATTAATGCCATTTTCACTTTCATTCATTGGAGAAGGAAATGGCAACCCACTCCAGTGTTCTTGCCTGGAGGAGAATCCCGGGGACAGGGGAGCCTGGTGGGCTGCCGTCTCTGGGGTCGCACAGAGTCGGACACGACTGAAGCGACTTAGCAGCAGCATTGTTCCCTTATAGAGCCATTGATTTGTCATTTCCATTTTTCAACATTGTAAGTAACAATGAATATGCTTGTCCACCCCTTTTCCTTGTTTCTTAGCTTATTTACCACTTCTTAAGAAAGCCCCTTCCTGACCCTCTGACTACACTAAATCCTCTAATTACATGGAACTGTCTTATCTTCCCAGTGCTTTGTTAGGTCTGTAATTTACATTGACTATGTGTAGTTAATGTCATCTTCTTCTCTACTATTTAGTAAGTGGCATGAAGTCATGGACCATGTCTGATATTACACATCACTGCATCCTTCCAGGAGCTCAGTGCCTGACCTATAGTATGAGTTCAGTAAGTACTTTCTGAATAATGATTATCATCTATGTACATATATTTTCTTCTAAGGAGGGCAGGCCTGTTACATAAAAAGAAATTTTAAATTTTATTTTCTGTGTACATTGAGATAGTAAATTAATTGATTGGAACTGGAGGTGAACTAAATTATTTTCATAAGGGAGGAGAGAGGAATTTGGGATGGTGGAGAAGGAGCAGGTGAACAGAAAGGTTGGAGTCTGAGACACAGACCCTAAAGCTAGTGGTAAAGGGACTAAGGAGCTTCAGAGAAAGGATTTTTAGTTACAGTAGAATCCTATTCAACTCAAGTGCTAAGTCTTGATAGATTCTTAGGAAAATCATTTTTGTGAAGCTAAGACAGTTATTCAACAAAGATGTCAATGTCATCTGAGTTTCACCAAGAAGGTAAATTAAGTTTAAAAAGGGCAACAGTAAAGTCCTGCATGTAGATTAAAAAATACATCTGTTGCCTGAAGTAGTAAAGGTTTGGAGGGGACCTGACTTTGATAGCTTTCTCTTTAAAAATGTGGGCAATTACCTGAGTACAACATGTGACAATTTGTGTGATCAGTATTAAAACAGTGAATGCAGGAATTAATAGGAGGACAACATCCTGTCCAAGGTAGACCATAGTTCTACTTCACCCTATTGGTCAGGTTACATTTAAAGTATTCATTTCAGTTTTTTTTTTAACCTGAATCATTGGCAAACTTGATAGCACCCAGCGTGCTATCTAGTAGGGAAGAGTTTGGAAGGCCATGGCCTAAGAATCATGTTTGAGGGGAAGAGAAACCGTTTAGTCTCAAAAAGAGGAAAAGTTCAGGCCACTTGATAACTGTCCTCAAATCTGTTGAAGGACTGATGTGTTGAAAAGGGTTAGATCCTGTTCTATGGGCTGCAGAAGACAGTATTTGGAACAACAGCATATATTATGGGGCCTAAGATAGACTCAGTACAAAAACTTTAGGATTAAATTAGAATGTGCTGCTGTTGGAAGTGGGAGCTTTCTGGCCTTGAGTATTCTAGCAGAGGCTGTGTGACCATCTATAGAGGAGACTTCTGCTTTGAATGGGTCAGACTACATGACTTCTTCAGTCTTCTCCTATGGAGAATCTATGAAAAAGACTGGCTGCCTCATTGCTTTCACTCTTCATTGTTACTGGTTTAGTATCTGCTTTACTCTTCAGGCTGAAAGCTCTGTGAGGATGAGGACCATGTCTATTTTGTTCACATTGAAGTAGGAGGGGCTGGCATAGAACTTTGTGGTCAGTAATTACTTGGTGAAGTGAAATGAATGGTTGTCACCCACGATAAACAATGCCGATGGAGCAGTTAAGCCATAAGAGTAGAGGAAATTAATTAAGGGGACTGGGTTCAGTTGATTTTTGTCTCTACTTTGGCCCCATCCTTAATATGTCAAGTCTTGAGCCAATAGGAGACCTGGTCTTATTGCCAGCTTTATCTTTTAGAGGTAGACTTCCATTTCTCCACTCATGAGATAATAGGGAAAAACCATATGGCAGAGTGTGTAAGAGCACAGTTCCTGGAGTCAGACTCCCTTGTATTATTTTCACAGGGTTACTGTGAGAATTGAATTTGTGTGTTTGTATGTATGTGTATTGGAGAAGGCAATGGCACCCCACTCCAGTACTCTTGCCTGGAAAATCCCATGGACGGAGGAGCCTGGTGGGCTGCAGTCTATGGGGTTGCTAAGAGTTGGACACGACTGAGCGACTTCACTTTCACTTGTCACTTTCATGCATCGGAGAAGGAAATGGCAACCCACTCCAGTGTTCTTGCCTGGAGAATCCCAGGGACGGCGGAGCCTGGTGGGCTGCCGTCTATGGGGTCACACAGAGTCGGACATGACTGAGGCGACTTAGCAGCAGCATGTATGTGTATGTGAGCTATTATTATAAATTGGTATAAATTCTTTTTTAAAACTTAAGCATTTGGAAAAGACAGGACACATGGTAGGGCTTTGAATAATGTGCATAATGATGAATTCTCTCTATATATACAGAAGCTTATGAAGAAGCCTTCTAAAAGTTGTACATACACTAGAGAGATAGAAGGCTGAATTTGAATCCCAGTTTTGCCATAAGCCATTCTCCTCTCTGGAATATCAGTAACATGGAGCTGAAAATACCAGTATTGACTACCTTGAGAGTGAAGTGAGCTGAACTGTGTGGTAGAATTTTGATAACTGTAGATTAAAATGCGTAACTTGAGTTCTATTACTGCTTATGTCTTTATCACCACCACTGCTCTCCCCACCACACACACTGTAGTGGGGCCCTGGCTCAGCTGCTACTTTGCAGGATTCTTCTCTTCTACCAGCTTTAGCTCCTTTCCTTCTCATCATCCCTTCCTGGGAGGAGGAAGGGAGGGAGTACTTCCTCTTTGCTTTTAGAGCTATCAGGATGCTCAGGTTTAAGGGCTTAGATTAGAAAGAAAAATGGCTGTTTTGATTTCCACCCTGTTCTTCTATGCCATTTCTTTCTTGGTCCCTCTCAAAATTTTCCCAGCTCTCCTGTGGCATAAAGTGAGTCAGAATAGCAAATGAAACATGCAGAAGACATAAATTCCAGGCATAAAATATATATCAAATATACATCTATCAATTGGCTTTATGCTATCTGAGCTGCCCCCAGGGTGTCAGTGGATCAGGTGAATGGATTTCTGCCACTGTGGGTAATTCCATAAGGTAATAGGGCCGGCCTTAATGCAGTGGAGAGGCAATATTCTCCAAGTTATAGATCAAGGTTTAAAAGGGGAATTTGTATATTTTGATTTTGTGAGTCAATGAAGTTGAGTCCCTAAGGCACTCTCGGAACTCAGGCTTTCTGAGGCTGTGGAGAGGAACTGACTAAAAGCCAGGAATGCAGCTTGAAGGAGATGAAGCCACCCTTGGCTCCAAAGGACTGGTCCAGAAAGGTTCAGTCTTAGGATGTCTGAGGAAGCTCAAGAGTAAAGATAATTGTTGTATAAATATTGCTTTATTTTTTTCATTTACTTGATCAAGTTAACTATTATACTAAATAGTGAATTTGTCTAATCAAATGGAGAAAAAATTCAAGCTATTTGATTGACTGACAACACTCAACCAGAAAGGTTCATCAGTTAGCTTTAATTGTGATGTTACACCTCTATGATGATGCACTAAGAGGGAAGACTTGGAGATGGAGAAACACAAGGAACACTTATTAAGATGACATTTTATTTTACAGGTACTGTGCTTAGCATTTCCATGCACTGACTAATGCTTTCTGCACCCCTATGATTTAGGAACTATGGTTATCATTTACATTTTATGGTTGAGGAAATCAAGACATTGAGAAGTTAAGTAACTTGCTCGAGGTCCACCTAGTTGGTGGTGGATCAGGGATCTGAATCCATTCTTAACCACTACAAATACTGCCCCAAAGAGAGAAGCTCTTTCCAATTTGGGGGATGGTTTTCTAGGCTCCCGGAAGTCTGAGAACTTAGATTCAGAAAAATTTGATCAGAAATGAGAATATTAGAAATGTGCCTGGGAGTAAGTTAATATTCCTGAATATATATATATATACACCAGTGTGCTTAAGAATGGTTTCTACAGCTCCACACAACTAGTGGGAGGTAGGGAGAAACCACCTCCAACCTTTCTTGAGATGAAATCTGTTAGCAAATTCCACATTTGGACCTGAACTCCAGCAGAGTTGTTAGAGATCTGATGACTTGGCTGAGATTTAAACGATTTTCCAAACATAGGGGTCTCAAGAAGGATGCAGACTTTGATTACTGAAGTACAGCTGTGCTAAACATTTCCGATTACTGGGGAGTCCCAAGTCTAGTACATGCATATGGTAGTAAGCAGGATACTAAAGATCAATATCTATTAGCCGACCTCTTCGTCCCAACAGAACTCAGTTCCATTCCTGCAGTCACCCTGCCCCATGTGGCCAATTAAACACAGCTGATCCCAATTCCAGATCCCAAGGCTGGGCCTGATTAGGTTTAGCAATCCAATTTTTCTATCCTGGGATTGGTTCAACAGTGGGCATATGATCTGATACTGGCCAATTAGAATTGAGAGGATGTCGGGGGAGGAAGAGAAGTTAGGTATCTGTCAGTTTTCTTCTATTTTAAGGGAAATTCTCAGAGATTATCTTTTTCTTTCCTTTGGAAGTAGCTATGTTTGTGTTGTGATAATTATGCATGTCTCACAGTGTTTTATAACTTTCTCAAAGACCCAACTAAAATCAGCTTAAAGAATACATGTTTATTTTATAACCAATCACATAAGAGTTTCAGAGGTAGGATGGTTACAGGGTTGGTTAATCCCAGGGGTGCAAGATTCCCTGCATCGCTCTCTACTGTGTGTTGGTGGCTTTCTTTGTGCTGACAAGATGATAGTAGCAGCTGCAGGAATCCTCACTCAGGAGAGGCAGGAGTGTCCAGAGGCAGGAAAGGTGGCAAGTTCCTGAAGGTGTGGGAAACGTTCCTAGAAGGGCCAAAGCTGACTTCCTCTTATGTTGCCAAGAATTGTTGCATGTACATTCTTCAAACAGTTGTGGGTAGATGAAAGAAATGACCATAATTGGCTTAGATAATTAACATCTACACTTCAGTTCAGTTCAGTCGCTCAGTCGTGTCCAACTCTTTGCGACCCCATGAATCGCAGCACGCCAGGCCTCCCTGTCCATCACCAACTCCCGGAGTTCACCCAGACTCATGTCCATCGAGTCAGTGATGCCATCCAGCCATCTCATCCTCTGTCGTCCCCTTCTCCTCCTGCCCCCAATCCCTCCCAGCATCAGAGTCTTTTCCAATGAGTCAAGTCTTCGCATGAGGTGGCCAAAGGACTGGAGTTTCAGCTTTAGCATCATTCCTTCCAAAGAAATCCCAGGGCTGATCCCCTTCAGAATGGACTGGTTGGATCTCCTTGCAGTCCAAGGGACTCTCAAGAGTCTTCTCCAACACCACAGTTCAAAAGCATCAATTCTTCGGCACTCAGCCTTCTTCACAGTCCAACTCTCACATCCATACATGACCACAGGAAAAACGATAGCCTTGACTAGACAAACCTTTGTTGGCAAAGTAATGTCTCTGCTTTTCAATGTGCCATCTAGGTTGGTCATAAGGAAGATGAAATATACTATTTGATACTTGAATAAAACTGGGCTTCTCTTGGAGAGAGAAGTGGGAGAGAGTATGACTGCTGGATAGATAACCAATAGGGTTGCCCATACCCTACAATGACTGTAGTTGTCAGACTACCAGTGTGAGTGAAGCCAGCATCGAGGATGCCAAGGTAGACAGATGCAAGTATCTGGGTCCTTAATGACATAATGAGCCACTGAATCAAACCAAAAAAGAAACCTACACAGCTTCCTGTGGACTTCTATTATGTGCCATAAGTTCCCTTCTTATTAAAGCTGTTTGAGTTTTCTATAATTTGCAACTGAGATTACTAAAGACAGATACAAGGTGCTTAATGTACACTTGGTGAATAAATGAATGAACAGATGAAAGGATTTGAGGTTTATGTACTAAGGATGAAAGTCTCTTATTGTATCATATGAGGATGAGCAATTTTTGAAAAGCAGGCAGGGGTAAGTCAGATTTTGGTATACTGAAAATACATAGTAAGTTCTTCTGAAAAGACATATTTATCTTATAGTTCCTTTTTAAAAACATTAGAGCATATCTGTGGTTATTACTGTTAACAGAAAATTACTGAAAGCAACTGGCTCTCTTCTGGATGAGTACAAAGTGGGGAGATGAAGTAGGTATACTATGGAAGTATTTAATAAACCATTTATCAAATATTTCTGGGGTGCTTATGATATCCCAGTCATTGTGGTTGGTCTCAGGGATACAAAAGTGAGCAAGAACAATGTGATCTTACTTTCAAAAATTTGGAGTATTTCTTCTATATTTCAGGGATCTAGACTAAAATATCCCCAATAGATCCTAAACTAGTAGAGAAGTATTACTGTTAATTTGGTTTACTAAAAATTAGGCTAATTGAATATGTAATATTTGGTGGTTGTACAGCAGTCCTGTAAAGTATATACATGTATATAATAAAATAAATATTAATAAATACCTGCCATTGATAACTTACTCTGTGCTATGCGTGGTTGGTTCTAAATGTCATGTACTTCTCATAATGATCATGTGAGGTAGATACTATCAGCAATCTCATTTTCTAGATGAGAAACCTGAAGCAGAGAGCAGTTAAATTTTTTATTAAGGTTACACACCTAGCAAGTTGCTCAGTTTGGTTTTCTACCCTGCGAAACTTTTTCCAGAACTTATTCTCATAACCACTCCTATTTGGGCATTGTATTTTATTCCCAATTGTATAGATTAGAATCTGAGTTTCAGACAGTGAAAATGACTCACCCTGTCTATAGTAGAAGGGAATCTGTGCTGGTCTCAAAGAGGTTTTTTGAGTATTAAATGAAACAATATGTAAAAAGTACATAAACCAGGTGCCTGGTGTATAGGAGGCCTTCAAAAACTGGAGGGCTTTAAACAAATTTAGGGTTTAGTTTTCTGGTCTTATTCTAGGAATTGTCAGAAATCTCTGAATTTCCAAAACCCACAGCATTTCTTTACCATATCCATTTCTTCTAACCCCCCTTGACTTACAGGAGGCCCCTACTTGTTTTTCAAGTATTGCAGGAGGAAATTATAAGAGGTGATGCAGACTCCTGAATGTAAGTCAGAAAAAGTTCTCCTCTAACTGTCTCATTTCCCTCTTCTGAGAATGTCCAAGGTTAGCACAAGAAATCCATGGGCATTGAATTCTCCATCAATTTTCAAAAGGTTACTTATTGTAGAACTTTAGGATTGGAAGGGACCCTGAAGAACTTGTAGTTTTAATCCTGTATTTGAAACAATATCTCCTTCTTTGGAATCCCTCCAAGAGATAGTTTCTGAAATTTGGATCTGGGCCTGGGGTATTCATGAAGATGTTTATCACTCTTCTATCACACAGAGAAAGAAGTAACTTGTTTTTTAAAAATTAATTTTGGTTGAACTATCATCTGTTATAGGAAAGGACAGTAAATCATATAGCTCTATTTATTATCCCCAAGTGAGGCAACAGAAAAGGTTATGAATTTTCTCAAAGTGAACTTACTGTGTAACCAACACTCAGAGGCCTCCTTCATGCCGTTTCCCACATACTAAGCCTTCAAAGGCAATCATTGTCCTAACTTCTGATGCCACAAATCAGTTTTGCCTGGTTTTGAACTTAGTATAAATAGAATCATGCAGCATGTAGTTCCTTGTGTCTGGTTTCATTCTATCAGCATAGAGGTGTGAAATTTATCCATGTTGTTGAATGAGGCTGTAGTTTGTTCATCCTTACTGTTGTGTAGTTTTTCACTGTATGACCAGACCGTGACTTATTTATTCATATTCTGTTGATGAATAATCGACTGTTTCTAGTTTAGGCTATTAATTACAGTGCTTCTGTGAACATTCCTGTACATGTCTTTTGAACATTTGTTCACATTTCTGTTGTACATACCCAGGATTAGAATTGCTGGGTCATAGGAATGCATGTTTTGTCTTTAGTCAATGCTGTCAAACAATTTTCCAGATTGTTCTCCAGTCTAAAAAGATTGAGTTTAACTTTTTAAAGGATAGGACCCAAGGGGAACATAAGAAGCTCCATTATAAGTGATGCTACATCTGTACTCAAAGAATCAGAAGCATCTACTTAAAACTTCATTTGTTCAACATATATTGACTGAGCACCTACTATGTGCTACAGGCTCTTAAGTTTTGGGGATCTAAGAGATTAAAAGAGAATTTAAGCATATAATCCTATTGATAACTATTTACCAACTGTGGTAAAAGCAATGAAGGAAAAGTACAGAATGCCATAAACCCAAAAGACTAATGCTTCCCTTTTTTATTCCTTAAGGGAAGGGGAAAAAAATAAATAAATAAACAACCAACCTCTAACTCTAACAGTGTTAATTGTGAACCAGCTTCCAGGCTGTCAGGTTGCAACCTAATTAATCACTGAGGGTGGTATGGAATTGACGAATTGCTTTGGTGCTCTTTTACTAGTATAAATCTTTGATTTAATGATTGCTGCTCTCTGATTCATACCGTACTACCTTGGTGATCAATATGCATGATAAATGGCTGATTTTCAAGAACCACCCACTTGGTAATGCTCCTTTACATATACAGCATGTGTATATATAAATTAGCATGCAAGACAGATTTCTAACAAAGCAGCAGACGGTGAGGTAATATTATGGGTTGAGAAGGAGGGGCAGAAATGGAGGAGATGAATGGAATTTGCTGATAGAAGCTGGGAGGAAATTTTCAGGAAGGGCAAAATAAAACACTCATTGAGAGAATTCTCTTTTCTGTTTACTGTTTGATCAGTTTCCCTTGGCTTAAGTCCTTCAGTTCAATGATCTGACACTGCTTTGAAGGAGACTTACTATTCACAGCTCCTTCAGAACAAGAAATTCGTTGTAAGATAAAAGCTGTATGTAATTATCAGCTATGGATTCCTTTGCTTTATTTCACAGTTTCTATCACCAGGTGGGCATGAGGGTAGGAAGTTGACTATGGTTTGCAGTGGTCCTGGAAGACCTGTTTTGTGGTTTGTTCATTAAATCCAGAACTGTTTATTGAGTACCTACCGTATCTCAAGCTGCAAGCTAGGTTCTGGAAGTACACTGGTGAGTAAGACAGGATAATGTCCACCCTCAGGGATCCTTTATCTAGAAGGGTCTGTGAGGCTACTAGAGCCTTCTTGGGTATATTGGACACACATGTGCTGTACTTCACTCTGGTGTTGAGATACTTGGTTTCTAGTTTCAGAGAATTATCTTTAGGTGTCTCTCACCCTCCTGTTCGCACACACATATATTTTGTGATTCAGTTTCCTCATCTGTCAAAACCTTGCTTTCTCAGATTTATTAGGGAAAGCCAGAAGTATGTGATGTAACTGTGAAATAGTGAGACCAATTCTGATGTGAGTTTTACAGAAACCAGTCTCTTTATTGCCATGTTGTAAATATGACAGCAACTTGAGTAGTGAAGAATTATATGAATGTAAGCTGTTTTGAATTTTCAGTGAATTTTATTTTATCTGGAAGACATAATCAAAGAAACACTGAAAGAATTCTTGTTGCATTATTTTTGATAGCAAGAAGTTGGAAAACCTTAAAGACCCATCCCTGGAATTTTGGTGAAACATGATGAAATGATTCAAAATGATTACACAGATCTCTATTGACATAAAAAATAAGTTCTCATCATATTATTGAATAATAAAAAAGGTTTAAAAAAGCACATGTAGTTATGATCCTGGGCACAGAGTGGGTATTTGGTAAATATCTTTTTAATAAACAAATAACTGGTTATTTGTAGCTCTTCCCTACCTCCCTATCAGCAAAAAGAAATGTATGGAATGATGCTCCCTAAATTGTTAAACGTTGCTGTCTTGGTAGTGGAGTTTCATGTAAATAGAAAAAAATTTTTGAAAACTATGTTCTAAATAGTTTATTTTTTATAATGAATGTTATTTATATACCTAGAAAATACGAGCTATTTTCATTTTTTTAAAGAACAGTACTCTGAATAAGAATACATTCCATCTGTTAAAAGGAGGCTTGAAGCCTCTCTTCTCTGGGATTTGATCTTCCTCAGTATGCAAGAGAATTAAGAAAAGCGACTCCTGGGCAAGTGGTAGAGTCTCTTTTTACAAGACCTGGAGGGCTGATTTCATCAAGCCCCCCTGGAGAAATCTGAATGGTTCTGCATCTCTCCTCCTGGGAGCTGGTTTGCTCTCCCTCTCCTGAAGCCAGGGGATTCTCACTTTTATTACTATTGTGGCTTCTCTTCCCCTCTACCCATCTCGCCCGGGCGGATTTCTTGTTTCATCTAGCACCCAGTAGAGCTCTGCTGAGCTGGGGCCTGTCTTTCCCACCAATCCTCATCCAATTAATTGATAAAAAATTAATAATTTAATTTTAGTGATGGGAATTATACACCATTCTCTGAGCTCCCTCTTCGTGAAGCATCCCAGAGTTGCCTCATACAGACAAGCACCTGAAGCAAGAGGAAGGAACATTTTCTATATTTTAAGTGGATCTGGCCACTTGAGCATCTTTGATTGGAGGGCAGGCAAAAGAACAGGAGTCTGAGAGCAAAAACGGTCCCATTAGAAATCAGAAGGTTGAAAGGAAATTGGTAGGGAAAAAATCACACTTGTTCCCTCTGTGCTGGTGGATATTTTTGGGACTTGTGCCAACCTACTTACTTATTTTAACCCTGAATGGCATAGGTGTGACACAACTTCATTGATTTTTGGATTCATTTAAAATTCCCTGATTGCTTAGTTGGTAAAGAATCTGCCCACAATTCAGGAGACCCCAGTTCGATTCCTGGGTTGGGAAGATCCGCTGGAGAAGGGATAGGCTACCCACTCCAGTATTCTTAGGTTTCCCTGGTGGCTCAGCTGGTAAAGAATCTGCCTGCAATGCGGGAGACCTGGGTTCAATCCCTGGGTTGGGAAGATCCCCTGGAGAAGGGAAAGGCTACCCACTCCAGTATTCTGGCATGGAGAATTCCATGGACTGTATAGAACATGGGGTCACAAAGAGTCAGATACGACTGAACGACTTTCACTTTCAAAAGTATGAACTCTGAGTTCAGTCTTCACAAGCTGTGGGACCTTTGGCTTCAATGTTTTCATCTGTAAATAGAACTAATAAGACAACTTATCTAACAGGGTTGTTGTGACGGTCAGTGATACGATGTCCTTATAGCACTTATATCCAATATAGCACTTATAGCCCAATATCTGAGACTTTCTGCAAGGGCTCAAAAGTTTTAGATATAATAGTGAATATTATTTCTGCAAGTCAGTATTAGGGATTATTTAGCTAGAGGCCAAGCTAAAGTTTATTAAAGTATTGAAGGGGTTATTTCTTTGTAAATTTAATCTAGGAAGGAAGAGTTTCTTGAAAAAATGTGCTGTTTAAGGCAGTGATGTAACATGATTGCAATGGTTAATCAACTCAGAACAGTTTTCAAGTCCCCTCAGGTGTCTTAGAAACCTTGAAATCACATTATTTCTAGTTAGTTATCCAAGTGTACCTTCTGCTAAACATTCTGCTAACAGTATTTTGAATTACTGCAAGTTTTAAAATACCAGTTTATTAAGTATTGTCTAAAGCAGATGTGTGCTTAAATGGACCTTTACATATTTTAAACAAATTGTGGTTTCAGTGTACAGTAGAATTGGTAGCTTAGACTGTATTAAAATGATGAAGATTTGAATTAAACTCTCCTGGGTTTTATTCATGTAAATGCCATAGTATGAACAGCCATGGAATTATTTGTAAGTATCTTATATCTCCTTTATTCTACAGTAAACCCATAGAGATAAGTAATTGCTCACTTATCTTTTTGTCACACACATACTATTTATAGCTTGGTGTATAGTATAGAGTAAATGTTCAATAAATGTTGAATGGATTATGGCCCAGAGTTTGTGTGAACAAGTATTTGTTAGGCTGGTCAAGGGGAAGATGGTGAAACAGAGCATTTAACCTCAGCCTACTTTTATCTCCTGCAAAGAGGAAAAGATCCTTGGGTTCACTGTGTGTTATGTATTTCTTTTGTGTTTTTCTGACAACACATAGGATGGTAAGTATTCAGTATACACTTAATTGGATCAAAGTAAATAGAAGGAGGGAAAAGTAAATAGAGGGAAAAGTAAAATGGGCTACTATTGTTCTTAAATGAGGAAAACAATTTCCCTGGTTTTAGCCTCTCAATAAAATTTTTTGAGCCTTCCCAACTTTGTAGCTCAGCTGCTAAAGAATCCACCTGCCATGCAGGAGACCTGGGTTCGATCCCTGCATTGGGAAGATCCCTTGGAGCAGGGAATGGATGCCCACTCAAATATTTTGGCCTGCAGAATTCCATGGTCTGCATAGTCTATGGGGTTGCAAAGAGTTGGACATGACTGAGTGACTTTCTATATATACTATAGATTTTGGTGCATGGCAACACAAGTTGATTGCCCATGGAAATCTGGTCATGAAGAGTTTCATCTCTCTTTTTCCACAAAGAATATTTAATAAGGTCACCTTTTGACACACAGTTGGAATTTTATAGCCAACCAGACCATTTTCTCAGTCCTTGCACTCAGCTAAGGAAGGACCCTAGAGCAGTTACCTGGGTAATCGTACCAAGCTTCTCCTCAAATGCAGATAGGGAAGAGCTTTGAGGGAAACATTTGCTACCCTTCTAAACACAGGTTCCTCTGCCTGTAAAGCATAATGAAGCTATAAGCTCAGCATCAGAGGCCAGGCTGGCACTAACTCTGGAACACCTAACTTCATTGTCCATCTCTAGGTAATGTGTTGGTTTGCCCAGGCATCGCAAAGCTTCGTAGCTAGGGATCTGAGGAACTGCTAGAAGAAGGACTTAAAGAAGAATTAATGAGAGAGAAGGATGATTAATGGAGTGGAGTTGTTTTTGCTGATTAGAACGGTTGATTTTCAGTGGTTGTAAGAAGGGATACCAGACTATTTCCACAAGAAAAGCCATATTCTGTGTAAAAGAGAGGCCATTTCGTTCATTTAAAAAAAAAAAAAAAAAAAAACAGTAGAAGCAGAGAACCTTAGAAGTCAGGCTTTTAGGATGTTAGTGTCTCCCACCAACAATTAGATGAGCATAAAGATGCTCCCAAATTGGGTACCAGCAGCTGAGAGTATCCAGCCTCTTGAGCAGGACAAAGCTCACCGGCCAGTGTCGGCTTCATGACAGCTGCAAAAGCAATGGCTACATAAACTTTCTCAAGGGTGGGGGCGCGGAGAAAGCGGAATGTGCGAGACGTTTTTGCAGTAAGAAAAACATAATAAATCCAAGAGCTACACATTGCCTGGGGATTTTTATGACCATAGCCAGGCATGAAGGAATGACTGAACTTAACTAAAGCTGTTAATTACCTGGGTGAGATCAAAAGCCCAAGTAAGGGAATATATTTATGATGCACCTTACAGGATATGCTTCAACTTTTTACTTTTTTTTATTAATTGGTTTGATTAAATAGATTTAAAGAGCCTGGGCAGAGCCCTTTAAATCATATTCCATATTGATCTAATGAAATAGTCAATAAATTTACTAACATAGCTCCTTTCCTTTACAGTCTGAAGGGAAATGCTTCACTGAATGGTTATAACTCAACTCCAAACCTCACTGCCATTCCCACAGTGACTCATCGAGAGCAGGAGGATGCTGGGAAAATCTTTTAGGCCATTTGGAGGAGTGCTTGAATAAGTGGTTTAACACCTGTTCACAGACTACTCACCACCCTCTGACCCTCATCCACCAAGCCCTTTGGTATTTCATGGAGGACTTTATTGGAGCTGGCCAGTGTTGGGTGCCTTGCGAATTCTATGCATAATTTAGCAAATTTACCAATGTTTGCCACCATGTGTTCTAGCCCTGACTCTGGGACTTCAAGACTCCAGCCATATTTTAGAGCCTTTGACTTTCATTTGTCCATCCAGTTCTGTAAATATTGACAAAATGAGGCTCTTAAATACAGTAAAATGTGCTCAGATGAATAACAAATCTATAGTGAAGATGCCTAAATCTCTCGGTAAACCTCAAACAAATCCTGGGAAAGTTTCCTAAAGTAGTTTCTTTGTGTCCCTTTCCCACCTCCTAGGGCAGGGCAGAGAACCTGGATGAGAGACATGGATAAAGGGATATTTTATGAAATCTTTTAAACACTGACATTTCATGAATTTTCTTTTGAGTGAGGAATGGAGCAAGGTTTTGCACTTGCCTTATTAATCCCAAAGATAGGCCTACAAAGCAGCGTCCTTGGGGACACAGTTTCCCTGGGCTTGGGGTGTCAAGTCAGCACAGAGGTGACAAAATTAACTTTGGAAGTCCCTTAATGCACCCATACAGGACAGTGTTACTAGTTTTTGTGCCTAAAATCCTGCAAGTAATTTTTGTGTACCTTCAAGTATGAGAACCACTGTGAGGAGGAACAGAGTAGGTGTGCAGCTCTGAGGAATTCAAACCAACCTGTCTTTAAAATCACCATCAAAACCTTAGTATGAGTGGGGGATGAGCTGGCATTCCCAGAATGACCCTGACAGCCTACAGGCTTTAGTCGACCCTGTTTTTATATTGAGCCTTTCTAACCGTAATGCAGTGTTACAGATTGATTATGATTGCTAAGCTTAAACTAGGAAGCGGAATCACATCTCGGAGGACAGGGGCAGGGGAGAGTGGGTGGGTTTAGTCTCCCAAACTTGCAAGCCTGCGCTAAATTAGACCTTGATGCAGCTTCACTGTACTCAAGAAAGCAATGGAATTCTTGGGCAAACCAGGGCAGTTTGTGGATGTAAAATGACTTTAAAAATTAAACGCTGTAGTGAATTCAAATGTTCAAACTCAGAGTTCCTCAGAGTGGAGGAGAAATCCCTATAATAGAGGCCTTTCTCTCTCCTTTCACTTCTCCCCTCTCATTTTATTGTATCTTCAATTATCTGGGTAATTTGGTCCTGAGGGCATAAATTCCTTTATAACTCAAATCCATTATGCAGAGAAGAGTCATCAGGAAATTACTCAGATTGCATCCCTGATGGTGTGAAGGTTTTGGAGCAGATCCGGCATCCCATTAGCAAAGCACTGCTCTCGAATTTAGATTTGAGCCTGGAGGCTGGACATCCATGCTCTTCCCTTCACCCCTCTTTGTTTCAGCAAGAGCTGCCTGTAGGGAAGTCCTGTGCTGGTGCTGGCTGGCGGCAGCTTCTCTCCATCCGAGGCCACGGCTGCTGCCAGCTTCCCTTGGCTGGCGTAGACACCTTCTCTCCAGGCCAGGGAGAGCCGCTGCCAGGCGGGCAGACGTATGCTTCCATCATGTCTCACCATCTCCTGGAGCCAGGCACCCAGGCCTTTTGATTCCTGTAAAACTCAGGTCCTTCTGGTGGAGAGCTGGTTTTCATGTCTGTGGCCTGACGGGGATTGTCCTTGTGCAGCTGCTGGTGGTCTGTGAGCAGCCTGCCTTTGAGCTGACAGGCCCTCAACCAAAATGCAAACATATTCAAGTTCAGTTTTAGAAGAGGACATTCTAAGTCTGGCAACCTCTCTCATCTGGCTTCATTCTTTCTAGATTTCTGGTTTACTAGGGATATTCAGTTTGGTTTTATTATTTGTGTATACAGGTTTTCCCTCTCCCCCCACCACCCCCGCTCACCCCCGCAAAGTGACGACTTTGAGGAAGGCAGCATGTAGAAGGATCTTAGATTATGGTTCAGGCAGACCTGTGTCTATTGCTCTTTGTGTCTTCCCTCACAATTAAGTAAATACTGTGAGAAGAGAGAATTTTGTGTATTTCATTCTCTGCTGTGTCCCCAGTGTCTGGCATTGTGCCAGGCACATAGTAGGTGATCCATGAGGAATTAAAGTGCATGAGGAAAAGAATGGGCTAGCATGCTGTGCTCTAATTAGCAGCTTTGTGATTTTAGGAGGAATTCTTTTAAATGTCATTTTTCATTTTGTCACCTGCAAAATGGTCATGAAATGTGTAAGACCATAGAGAAAGTACCTGGCTAGTGCTGTGTTCAACAAATGGTAGGGTCTCCCTCTCCCGTTTGTCAACCGTAGAGTGAACTCTTCAAGGACAAACACCTAGTTTGATTCTCCATTTCCCAGGCCTAGCACTGCTCCTGCACAGAGTGGGTGTTCCATAGCGACTTGTTGAATGAATATGTCCTCCATGGGAAGCGGGTGCTTGGGGATCAGTGAAGTTGACTACTGAGGACAGGCCTAGAAAAGTTACCTTTCTATTGTGTCTCATTCTGGTATCTGTTTCTATGTGAGGGAAATGAATAGAGAATTCTCTCCAGATCATCTGGATCTATGGATTATGTGATGATTTGAAAAGGAATTTTTTTACTGAAATTTCTTCTTTTCAGTCAAAAAAGACCACTCATAGGATAAAACGCCAGGCCTTGCAGTGATTTGCTGACCACACTCTACATATTTTGAAGGTTTGATACTTTATGTGTAATTTCTTGCACATTTGTAATGTTAGGTCACTTGACCCATTCTGTGAGTTAACACACCTGCTACTGTTACACGCATTTGACAAGTAAGAAAAGTAGAGGCAGGACATGGAGATTTGCCAAAGTCAGACACTTATTTAGTGGTGTTAAGTTAGAAACTGCATTTCCTCACCCCAAACTCGCCTCACCAGAGCATGTAGCTTCTGTGAGTATTGAGCTGAAAGGAGGATACAGGCGTTTTGCACTCCTGTTCCCTTTGTCAATGTTACTTATTTGCAAAATCTTGCCTTTTTTTCTGTTACTTGACCCAAGGTCTGTATCTACCACACCACTTACAAATTGTTCCAATCTCTATTTTTATTGTTATGCCTGACATATAGTCACTTTCTTAGCTTGCAGTTCAATTAATCATGCTCGTGTAATTCTGAAGGGAACTTTTGTGTTCGTTTAAATTTGGAAGGTGTTGAAGAATCACTTACAGCT
Organism: Bubalus kerabau; assembly: GCF_029407905.1. Taxonomy (NCBI): domain Eukaryota; kingdom Metazoa; phylum Chordata; class Mammalia; order Artiodactyla; family Bovidae; genus Bubalus; species Bubalus kerabau. Next base: position 239,293,211 of record NC_073624.1, read on the forward strand.
TTCAGCACTACTTTCTCCAGATATGACCCAGCTGAGAATGTCTATTTGATTTACTGTGTTAAGTTGTGTCTATCTTGTTTTTCAAGAGGGGCTAGCATTATTAATTTTATTCTATTTGGGGGAATAATTAATTTTATTCTATTTTATGGAATCTATATTTATATTTATAATTCATTTATTTATAATTTTATTCTATTTGGGGAAATAATTAATTTTACTCTATTTTGGGCTTCCCTTGTGGCTCAGCTGGTAAAGAATCCACTTGCAATGCAGGAGACCTGGGTTCGATCCCTGGGTTGGGAAGATCCCCTGGAGAAGAGAAAGGGTACTCACTCCCGTATTCTTGCCTGGAGAATTCCATGGACTGTATAGTCCATGGGTCGCAAAGAGTTGGAAACAACTGAATGACTTTCATTTTCATTTTTGGGAAAAAAGAGAAGAATGTATTTATTCCTATATCAGAAGATATTCCTATGCTGGTAATTCGAGGCAAAATTTTTTTTGTTAACCTCTGATAAAATAACATGTAAACTGAATGCAAATCAAGTGTGACCTAAGACTTCTTATATTATTGACAATTCTGGTCCCATCCAAAGCCACAGAAGATGATAAATTAAGTACTTCTTCACGGTAGTATTGGTGATGTTCAATGCAAACTCTTTTGAAGATGAAATGGAACATTTTTATGAAGAGGGATGAATGAAATACAATAAGCTACTGTGGAGATAATTACTAGAATGGAGGTAAAATAGGTACCTCGGTGATTCTTCTCTAGTGTTGCTATAGGTATGGTCATTTAGATGCAGTATGAAGCCTCAAGCTACAGAATGCTAGCTCAAGGGTACCAAAGTGTAGACAATTCTATACTCAGTTCATATGTTTATTCTTCATTCCATTGGACTAACAACTTCCACATCAAGAATGTGTTTTCATGACTTAGTATAGACCCTACAGTGGTGTTTGAGGTCCTTGCTTTACCTAGTGCCCTCCCAACCTCATCTTGCTTTGCTCACTGCACTCTCTCTACAGTGGCTTTCTTTCTTCTTATTTCAGCACATCAAGCTCGTTTTCATCATAGGGTTTGTCTGTGCCAGTCCTTCTCTATGAAATAGTTTTGATCCAGATCTTCACAAAGTTCAGTGGTTCTTGAATAGAGGTAGGGCTTATTTTGTTTCCTAGGGGAAATTTGGCAGTGTCTGGAGAGGTATTTTATAGTTCTGACTTGGATGTAGGGTTGCTACTGGTATCTAGTGGACAGACACCAGGGATACTGATAAACATCTTACAATGCACAGGATAATCCCTCAAAACAAAGAATTATCTAGTCCAAAATGTCACCAATGCTGAGGCTGAGAAACCCTGAGTTGTAGCTAATCTTTCTCAACATTCAAATGTCACTTCTGTCTCAGACAGGGGTCTTCCCCATCACCTTCTCTAAAGCAACCACACTCTCTCCCGTTACTTTTTTTCCCCCTCAATTCCAGGCTTTATCTGAAATTTTCTTTGTGTATTTTTTTACTTGATTCTTATCTGCTTTTTCTCTTTAAACTATTAATATACACTACTCTGGAGTGAGGCCCTTGTGCTTCTTGTATACCACTGTCTCCTCAAAGCTCAGAATAGTGTCTGTCATTTAGCTGATGCTCTGTACACGTTCCGTGGAAAGAGGGAGGGAAGAAGGGAGGTAAGGATGAAGGAGGAAAGAGGAAGGAAGGAAGGCTGGTTGGATGGATGGATTATGATCATGAATAAATACTGAAAAAACTCAAGGACATAAAAATCACTCCTCATTGTAATGATATATACCAAAAATTCCTAATTGACAAACTGACTGTCACATGTCATAAGAGCACTGGTGATAATAGTTCCTGGTGAATTGTGTAAGTATGTACTATAAATGGTCATTAGTGTAATACTTAATTTTCGGAAGAAGCTCACCAGGTCCATAACCCTAGTTTCCAGTCTGAAGGAATCATGGGCTTCATTAGTTTGTTAGCAGCACAGCTGGAATCTTGGGGACTGATTCTGGGATCCAACGTTAATATGAGTATTAATGTTTGTCACTGGGACAATCTGAGATTCTTTTCTGTGTATTTGTTCTGAGGATTTCAGGGCTTTTCTCCATTTATTTTTCTCAGTACGTTCTTAATTTTCACTGCTTTGTTTTCACTCTTGCTGGACTTTTCTTCCTGATGCCTTTTCATGATTACACGCTGACACTACACTTCTGACTCTGACTATGTCATCTATAGGAACCTCCATGTTCTTTGGCATCATTTATGGGTAATTCAAGCATATTATATCATCATATGTGTAATTATTTTTAAGAGAAGTATCATAAAAAGTCACTTGGATTATCAGTTGTGAAATAAAGTTAGTGCAATGAAATGCATTTAGTGCTGATATTCGAATGAAGGTAACTGGTTGTAATTGAGTAAGAAGGCAGCTCAGGATAACAACGGAGTCACAATCATCACGATGGATTTGCCACTTCCTACTGCAGAGGATCTTCCCAACCCAGGGATCAAGCCCATGTCTCCTGCATTGCAGGCAGGCTCTTTACCCCTGTGCCACCTGGGAAGGCCCCCATCATGATGAATTTGAATTGTTCTTGTCCCGGAGGTAGGTGTGAGTGCCAAGTTGCAGAGAGATTCCCTGAGTGAAATGGAAAATACGTTACTCTACCATGGAAAACACATGTTTCATAAAGACATGACTTTATCAGACTTTTCCTCTGGCTTCCTACTGAGACTTTAAACTCTGGAACTTTCATCATGCTTCCATCCCCCCTCACAGCCTCCATCTTTATCCCCTAATTACATGAGCTTAACTTCCCCTGACCCACAGAGAGTCAAGAAAAACTGGCATATAAAGCCCTGTTGTGTTTTGGTCTGACCTTTGGGTCCTTTAAATGAAGCCAGGATACAGTGTAGGGGTTTGAACTGCTAATGTCTGGACGCCCTTAAGAAGCATAAATCTCTCCAAATCCAAGAGGGACTTGAATGTGGTGATTTCCAACCTTCTTGGATTTGTGACACCTAATGGTTTGATTTACTAACACCTCTCCCCCCACCCTTTTAAAAGTAACAGGTGTGTCATATGTTTATTTTAAAAATTGAATTATTTATATACGATTATTATTTAGCTTATTTTTGAGGTGGGGAGACAGGGAAATCCTTTGGAGAATTTTTAATGGCCATTATGGCTGGCTCCTAAAGGCTAGCTCAGATTTAATCCTCTCTTTATCAGTGACCTCATTATCATGATTCTAGTTCATTTAACCTTGCCTGACTTGGTCTGTTATCTGTACTCTCCTATGTGATACCTGACCACACACTGTCCTCTGTTCTTTAATTGCTCTGGTGTGTTCTGTGTCTTCATCAATATCATTCTCAGATCTGCCCCAATTCTAAGCACAGAGTCAGATCAGATCAGATCAGGCGCTCAGTCGTGTCCGACTCTTTGCGACCCCATGAATCACAGCACACCAGGCCTCCCTGTCCATCACCAACTCCCGGAGTTCACTCAGACTCACGTCCATCGAGTCAGTGATGCCATCCAGCCATCTCATCCTCTGTCATTCCCTTCTCCTCTTGCCCCCAATCCCTCCCAGCATCAGAGTCTTTTCCAATGAGTCAACTCTTCGCATGAGGTGGCCAAAGTACTGGAGTTCCAGCTTTAGCATCAGTCCTTCCAAAGAAATCCCAGGGCTCATCTCCTTCAGAATAGACTGGTTGGATCTCCTTGCAGTCCAAGGGACTCTCAAGAGTCTTCTCCAACACCACAGTTCAAAAGCATCAATTCTTCGGTGCTCAGCCGTCTTCACAGTCCAACTCTCACATCCATACATGACCATAGGAAAAACCATAGCCTTGACTAGACGGACCTTTGTTGGCAAAGTAATATCTCTGCTTTTGAATATGCTCTCGAGGTTGGTCATAACTTTCCTTCCAAGGAGTAAGCGTCTTTTAATTTCATGGCTGCAGTCACCATCTGCAGTGATTTGGGAGTCCAGAAAAATAAAGTCTGACACTGTTTTCACTGTTCCCCCATCTATTTCCCATGAAGTGGTGGGACCGGATGCCATGATCTTCGTTTTCTGAATGTTGAGCTTTAAGCCAATTTTTTCACTCTCCACTTTCACTTTCATCAAGAGGCTTTTGAGTTCCTCTTCACTTTCTGCCATAAGGGTGGTGTCATCTGCATATCTGAGGTTATTGAGATTTCTCCCGGCAATCTTGATTCCAGCTTGTGTTTCTTCCAGTCCAGCGTTTCTCATGATGTACTCTGCATATAGATTAAATAAACAGGGTGACAATGTACAAACTTGATGTACTCCTTTTCCTTTTTGGAACCAGTCTGTTGTTCCATGTCCAGTTCTAACTGTTGCTTCCTGACCTGCATACAGATTTCTCAAGAGGCAGATCAGGTGGTCTGGTATTCCCATCTGTTTCAGAATTTTCCACAGTTGATTGTGATCCACACAATCAAAGGCTTTGGCATAGTCAATAAAGCAGAAATAGATGCTTTTCTGGAACTCTCTTGCTTTGTCCATGATCCAGCAGATGTTGGCAATTTGATCTCTGGTTCCTCTGCCTTTTCTAAAACCAGCTTGAACATCAGGAAGTTCACGGTTCACATATTGCTGAAGCCTGGCTTGGAGAATTTTGAGCATTACTTTACTAGTGTGTGAGATGAGTGCAATTGTGCGGTAGTTTGAGCATTCTTTGGCATTGCCTTTCTTTGGGATTGGAATGAAACTGACGTTTTCCAGTCCTGTGGCCACTGCTGAGTTTTCCAAATTTGCTGGCATATTGAGTGCAGCACTTTCACAGCATCATCCTTCAGGATTTGAAAGAGCTCAACTGGAATTCCATCGTCTCCACTAGCTTTGTTTGTAGTGATGCTTTCTAAGGCCCACTTGACTTCACATTCCAGGATGTCTGGCTCTAGGTCAGTGATCACACCATCGTGATTATCTGGGTCATGAAGATCTTTTTTGTACAGTTCTTCTGTGTATTCTTGCCATCTCTTCTTAATATCTTCTGCTTCTGTTAGGTCCATACCATTTCTGTCCTTTATCGAGCCCATCTTTGCATGAAATGTTCCTTTGGTATCTCTGATTTTCTTTTTTTTTTTTTTGTCTTTTTATTTTTTTTTTAATTTTATTTTATTTTTAACCTTTACATATTTGTATTAGTTTTGCCAAATATCAAAATGAATCCACCACAGGTATACATGTGTTCCCCATCCTGAACCCTCCTCCCTCCCCATACCATCCCTCTGGGTCGTCCCAGTGCACTAGCCCCAAGCATCCAGTATCGTGCATCAAACCTGGACTGGCAACTCGTTTCATACATGATATTTTACATGTTTCAATGCCATTCTCCCAAATCTTCCCACCCTCTCCCTCTCCCACAGAGTCCATAAGACTGTTCTATACATCAGTGTCTCTTTTGCTGTCTCGTACACAGGGTTATTGTTACCATCTTTCTAAATTCCATATATATGCGTTAGTATACTGTACTGGTGTTTTTCTTTCTGGCTTACTTCACTCTTTATAATAGGCTCCAGTTTCATCCACCTCATTAGAACTGATTCAAATGTATTCTTTTTAATGGCTGAGTAATACTCCATTGTGTATATGTACCACAGCTTTCTTTTCCATTCATCTGCTGATGGGCATCTAGGTTGCTTCCATGTCCTGGCTATTATAAACAGTGCTGTGATGAACATTGGGGTACACGTGTCTCTTTCCCTTCTGGTTTCCTCAGTGTGTATGCCCAGCAGTGGGATTGCTGGATCATAAGGCAGTTCTATTTCCAGTTTTTTAAGGAATCTCCACACTGTTCTCCATAGTGGCTGTACTAGTTTGCATTCCCACCAACAGTGTAAGAGGGTTCCCTTTTCTCCACACCCTCTCCAGCATTTATTGCTTGTAGACTTTTGGATCACAGCCATTCTGACTGGTGTGAAATGGTACCTCATAGTGGTTTTGATTTGCATTTCTCTGATAATGAGTGATGTTGAGCATCTTTTCATGTGTTTGTTAGCCATCTGTATGTCTTCTTTGGAGAAATGTCTATTTAGTTCTTTGGCCCATTTTTTGATTGGGTCATTTATTTTTCTGGAGTTGAGCTGTAGGAGTTGCTTGTATATTTTTGAGATTAGTTGTTTGTCAGGTGCTTCATTTGCTATTATTCTCTCCCATTCTGAAGGCTGTCTTTTCACCTTGCTAATAGTTTCCTTTGATGTGCAGAAGCCTTTAAGTTTAATTAGGTCCCATTTGTTTATTTTTGCTTTTATTTCCAGTATTCTGGGAGGTGGGTCATAGAGGATCCTGCTGTGATGTATGTCGGAGAGTGTTTTGCCTATGTTCTCCTCTAGGAGTTTTATAGTTTCTGGTCTTACATTGAGATCTTTAATCCATTTTGAGTTTATTTTTGTGTATGGTGTTAGAAAGTGTTCTAGTTTCATTCTTTTACAAGTGGTTGACCAGATTTCCCAGCACCACTTGTTAAAGAGATTGTCTTTAATCCATTATATATTCTTGCCTCCTTTGTCAAAGATAAGGTGTCCATATGTGCGTGGATTTATCTCTGGGCTTTCTATTTTGTTCCATTGATTTAGCAGGCTTCTTTGCTAACTAAAACTTCTTGGGGGTCTGGACGGTCAACATCTCTGATTTTTTTGAAGAGATCTCTAGTCTTTCCCATTCTGTTGTTTTCCTCTATTTCTTTGCATTGATCGCTGAAGAAGGCTTTCTTATCTCTTCTTGCTATTCTTTGAAACTCTGCATTCAGATGTTTATATCTTTCCTTTTCTCCTTTGCTTTTCGCTTCTCTTCTTTTCACAGCTATTTGTAAGGCCTCCCCAGACAGCCATTTTGTTTTTTTGCATTTCTTTTCCATGGGGATGGTCTTGATCCCTGTCTCCTGTACAATGTCACGAATCTCTGTCCATAGTTCATCAGGCAGTCTATCTATCAGATCTAGGCCCTTAAATCTATTTCTCACTTCCACTGTATAATCATAAGGGATTTGATTTAGGTCATACCTGAATGGTCTAGTGGTTTTCCCCACTTTCTTCAATTTAAGTCTGAATTTGGCAATAAGGAGTTCATGGTCTGAGACACAGTCAGCTCCTGGTCTTGTTTTTGCTGACTGTATAGAGCTTCTCCATCTTTGGCTGCAAAGAATATAATCAATCTGATTTCAGTGTTGGCCATCTGGTGATGCCCATGTATAGAGTCTTCTCTTGTGTTGTTGGAAGAGGGTGTTTGTTATGACCAGTGCATTTTCTTGGCAAAACTCTATTAGTCTTTGCCCTGCTTCATTCCGTATTCCAAGGCCAAATTTGCCTGTTACTCCAGGTGTTTCTTGACTTCCTACTTTTGCATTCCAGTCCCCTATAATGAAAAGGACATCTTTTTTGGGTGTTAGTTCTAAAAGGTCTTGTAGGTCTTCATAGAACCGTTCAACTTCAGCTTCAGCGTTACTGGTTGGGGCATAGACTTGGATTACTGTGATATTGAATGGTTGCCTTGGAAACGAACAGAGATCATTCTGTCGTTTTTGAGATTGCATCTAAGTACTGCATTTCGGACTCTTTTGTTGACCATGATGGCTACTCTATTTCTTCTGAGGGATTCCTGCCCGCAGTGGTAGATATAATGGTCATCTGAGTTAAATTCACCCATTCCAGTCCATTTCAGTTTGCTGATTCCTAGAATGTTGACATTCACTCTTGCCATCTCCTGTTTGACCACTTCCACTTTGCCTTGATTCATGGACCTGACATTCCAGGTTCCTATGCAGTATTGCTCTTTACAGTATCGGACCTTGCTTCTATCACCAGTCACATCCACAGCTGGGTATTCTTTTTGCTTTGGCTCCATCCCTTCATTCTTTCTGGAGTTATTTCTCCACTGATCTCCAGTAGCATATTGGGCACCTACTGACCTGGGGAGTTCCTCTTTCAGTATCCTATCATTTTGCCTGTTCATACTGTTCATGGGGTTCTCAAGGCAAGAATACTGAAGTGGTTTGCCATTCCCTTCTCCAGTGGACCACATTCTGTCAGATCTCTCCACCATGACCCACCCCACGTCCAAGGAGCCATGGCTGCGTGGGCGCAGGAGGGCCTAGAGGAGCTATCCCACGTTGAAGGTCAGGAAGGGCAGTGGTGAGGAGATACCCCTCATCCAAGGTAAGGAGTAATGGCTGCGCTTTGCTGGAGCGGCTGTGAAGAGATACCCCATGCCCAAGGTAAGAGAAACCCAAGTAAGACGGTAGGTGTTGCAAGAGGGCATCGGAGGGCAAACACACTGAAACCATACTCACAGAAAACTAGTCAATCTAATCACACTAGGACCACAGCCTTGTCTAACTCAAGGAAACTAAGCCATGCCCGTGGGGCAACCCAAGCACAGAGAAGATGCACAATAAAATAAGTCAATTGAGTGCTTGGAGACATCCTTGGTTGATAGTTGGGCACAGTCCATGTTTGGAAGACAAACTCTCAGTGCTCATTGGACAATTTCTCAGAAGAGAGAAGCAAATCTGCTCCAAGATTTACTAAAGATGAATGTTTTCTTTCCATGGAAAGAACAATGATAGCTATACCATTAGGCACTATTCTATTTGTGTGCCTAGGTGGAAATAAAATCTTACAGAAATCAAAGGGCATCAGTTGATGCCTTTTAAGGAATGCCATGATATAACCAGGACCTCTTGGCTTATTATCCTGGGTGTTTGCTTCTACTCTTTGTTAGCATAGGAAGGACAATCATGGCCATCCTAGCTGTCTTGATCTTTCACCAGCCATCGTACATGGCCAGGCCGTCTGTCCCTCCTCTTTCTCTGCCAACATCTCATTCTTTGGATGAGGATTCCAAACAGCATGGCTTAGTTTTTCTAACTTCTCTTCTGATATTCAACTTATTTTTTTAGCTCTTATTTCCAGGGTCTTGGAACAAGTTCCTATAAAGGAAGTTGGATTGAGAGCTGTATGAGAGACATTCCACTATGTAATTTACATCTAGGTCAGTAACCTAGGGTTTAGTCATAGTATCTCCAACCCTTCTTCCTTCTGGAAGAACTTTCTGCCTGGGTACTTTCCAAATAGAGGGTGTGCGTGTATGCTAAGTCACTTCAGTCATGTCTGACTCTGTGTGACCCTGTGGCCTGTAGCCCACCATGCTCCTCTGTCCATGGGATTCTGCAATCAAGTGTACTGGTGGGGGTTGCTGTGTCCTCCTCCAGGGGATCTTCCTGACTCAGGGATCGAACCTGTCTCTTGTGTGTCCTGCATTGGCCAGTGGGTTCTTTACCACTAGCACCACTGGGGAAGCCCAAAATAGAGGGTAGGCATTCTATGTACCTATTTCATTCCTAACTCCAATGGTCTGGGAAACGCCTTGTACTAAAAAATTCAGCATGTACTTTCCTACCCACAGTACTTGCTAAGGGAAACTCCCTTACTCTTTGTACCTCCCTGCAGCTGGTCACAAATAGTTAGATTAGGGATGACTCTCTGACTCAAGGGTGATCAATTAATAAGCTTTCAGTTTACACAGCCATAAAATTAAAAGACACTTGTTCCTTGGAAGAAAAGCTATGACAAACCTAGACAGCATACTAAAAATCAGAGACATTACTTTGCCAACAAAGGTCCGTCTAGTCAAGGCTATGGTTTTTCCAGTGGTCATGTATGGATGTGAGAATTGGACCATAAAGAAAACAGAGCACTGAAGAATTGATGCTTTTGAACTGTGGTGTTGGAAAAGACTCTTGAGAGTCCCTTGGACTGCAAGGAGATCAAACCAGTCAATTCTAAAGGAGATCAGTCCTGAATATTCATTGGAGGGACTAATGCTGAAGCTGAAGCTCCAATACTTAGGCCATCTGATGTGAAGAACTGACTCATTGGAAAAAACCCTGATGCTGGGAAAGGTTGAGGGCAGGAGGAGAAGGAGTTGACAGAGGATGAAATGGTTGGATGGCATCACCGACTTGAGGGACATGAGTTTGAGCAAGCTCTGGGAGTTGGTGATGGACAGGGAAGCCTGGTGTGCTGCAGTCCATGGAGTCCCAAAGAGTCAGACATGACTGAGCTACTGAACTGAACTTAACACAGCTTAGGGTGAGAAGTGAGCTGAACAAATCTGAATCTCACCCTTAGGAGTTTGAACTGGGAAACTTGGAGAGCCCATGGCAGCTAGCAAAGGGGGCAGAAAAATGCCCTAAATTAAAGTCATGGCCAGTAGTTTTTATGATGGAGCAGAAACTAAGACAAGGCATGAAGGAAGTGGATAAGCCAACTGTGTCAAGAGGTAAGTGAGATAGGGAGAGGGAAAGAGTGGCCCGGGCAGAAGGAAATGCATGGGGCAGGGTCTGAAAGCAAGTGCTTGATGGACGTAGAGAACCAGTCCAGATCAGATCAGATCAGATCAGTCGCTCAGTCGTGTCCGACTCTTTGCGACCTCATGAATCGCAGCACGCCAGGCCTCCCTGTCCATCACCAACTCCCGGAGTTCACTCAGACTCACGTCCATCGAGTCAGTGATGCCATCCAGCCATCTCATCCTCCGTCGTCCCCTTCTCCTCTTGCCTCCAATCCCTCCCAGCATCAGAGTCTTTTCCAATGAGTCAACTCTTCGCATGAGGTGGCCAAAGTACTGGAGTTTCAGCTTGAGCATCATTCCTTCCAAAGAAATCCCAGGGCTGATCTCCTTCAGAATAGCATAAAGAGCAGTGGTGCTGACTGCAACTGAGCCCACACTGGGTCTTATGAGCTGTATGAAGAAGTTGGGACTCTATTAAAGCAGCAACTGACAGGGAACATTAAAATGTTGATTGAGCAAAATAAGCTCTATAATGACGCAGAAAAATATTTATTTTGGGGATTCTTAGAACAGACTTGATTATATCTTTAGGTTTGTAGTTTGTTTTTTTTTTTTTTTTTGAGGTTCACAGTAAAATACTCTAAAATGAATTTTTATTGACTCTCAGAGCACAAAGGTGAAAGAAACCTCCAGAGGTCATTGAGATTTTAGCCCTGTCTTTAGGCAGAAACATACATAAATCTTTCCAGACAGATGGGTGTTTGTTGGCAAAGGTATTCAGCCGCAAAGAAGTAATTGCTGCTTTTGTTGACAGATTTAGAGATGTTTCACCAAACGCTATCTTAAAATACTATGATTAGATGTAATTTTGCAAAAATGAGTCTATAATGGAGGTGATTCACTTGCCGTATCAACTAAGGAGTATCTTCTATTTACAGTTTATTTAATTTACGTTTGATTAATTTACACTGAGTGCAAGCAGTTATTCTATAATTATCTCTTTGCCTGCATCAGATACATACAACATTATGTTTGGAAAATTGTGAAGTCAGATGTTAACATAGAAAACATGCATTAAGTAATCTCTTTCACCTATTTACCGTCAAAGCAAACCTTTTATGACTTTATATTCATGAGTTTTTAAAATCTGTATTTCCCACATATCGTAACACCAAATACTATTTACCTTCCATTTTTCACAATTTAATATCTAAGCTGTCACAAAACACAATTCTTTTGTTTGTTTAGTCCTAGTATCTCCACCATTAGTAGGAAAAGCAGTAATTTTAAACACATCTTTCAGGAAAACCATATACATGTATATTCTCTGAACTTCACTCAGGCAAGAATTGTGTTCTCTGTGATTATTTATTTTTAAAATACTGATGATGCACTTTGGAAATTGTGGTAAATAGGACTTAAATGAACAATTGACTCCAAGTAATGTAAGCCAAGGGTTCATAAACGATAGCCCTTGGGCCAAACCTAACGTGCTACCTGTTTTCCTGTGGCCTTGGAACAAAGAATCGTTTCTACATTTTTTAAAGGATTGGACAACATTCAGAAGAAGAATATTTCATGATATGCAAATATTATATGGAATTTGAATTTTAGTGTCTGTAAATAGTTTTATTGGAAAATAACTGTTCTCATTCATGTATGCATTGTTTATGGGTGGCTTTGTGTTACAGAAGCACCTTGAGGAGTTGCAATGGACACGTATGATTTGCCAAATTTAAGATATTTACAATCTGGTTTTTTACAGAAAGAGTTTGCTGATTTCCTGTCCAGCGGTAATCATGGTAATCTCATTTCCCCTGTGGATGAATGGTTTGGGAATGAACATAAAACCTAATCCTGGGAAATGGAATATCAGAACTATGCCAAGGGCTTCTGGGAAAGGTTTCTAGCTCTTCTAAAAAAGGCACAGGACAGTATAATTCCTTTCTTCTTTTGTCATTGTTGCACCTGGATGAGGAGCGATGGCATCTATCTTATGCCCATGAGGACTCCCACTTGAAGGTAACACCTGCCTCACTGAGATGGCAGCAGGGAGATGGGAAGGGAAAGGGTGTGATTTTTTTTTTAGCTTATAAACAACAAAAATTTACTTCTCAAGTGCTTCTGGAGGCTAGAAGTCTGAGATTAGGGCAACAGTATGAGTGGATGAGGGGTGTGGATATTGAATCATTGAATGAGCCCTCAACATCACCCTGTCTTTGTACTTCATGTTGTATTGGATAACACACTTGCTTAATGCTCAGCTTGAGATGAGGTTTTCTGGTCCTTGGAGCCAAAGCTTCCTACATAGGCCTCTACAATTTACTACCCTCTATGCCAGTTTAGTAAACTCCAGGAGTTGGTGATGGACAGGGAGGCCTGGTGTGCTGTGATTCATGGGGTCACAAAGAGTTGGACACAACTGAACGACTGAACTGAAGTGAACTGATACAAGTTGTTGGGAATATAACACCAAAATAAAACATAGTCCTTTTCTCTACCAGCTCAATCTAATAGGGAGATACTTCTATTAAAAATGGGATCAGATCAGATCAGATCAGTCGCTCAGTAGTGTCCGACTCTTTGCGACCCCATGAAGGGATGTATAAGGCTATTTTGGAGAGTAAGAGTGAACTTCACAGAAGTGCTAGTATTTGATCTGAGAGCTGTATTTTATCAGGCCAATTTATAGGGTCTTTTCTAGGGAAAGAGAAGAATATATAGAAAGGTGTTTGGGGGTAAGCATAAGAAATTTGATATGGCTGAAGATACTGCTGAAGAGGGAAGGAATAGTCAGAATTTTTGTAGCACAGAACTTGGATATGTTCTTGCAGCAATCACTACAACCACTACTGCTAGTATTAAAACAACTATGAAAGAATTGGTATTAACAACAGCTATCATTTACTGAGTACATATGAGATTGGGCACTTGAAGTGTATTATCTCATTTGATTCTCATCAGAATTCTATGTGGAAGGTCCTATAAGTCTATTTATGTTTTAAAGGTAATTTACCAAGGCTCAGCGAAGTTCAAGACTTGTCCAAAGTCACTTAGCTAATAAGCAGAGAAGTGGGAATAAAACCTTGATCTCTCTGATTCAAAGCTGGTGTCCTGACCAGGATACCTAAAGCCTTTCAGGTCCTGTGGATCAGAGTTGGTTCGAATCTTGTTGCATTCTGCATACCAATGGCTTTAATGACTCTTGCACATCTTGTAGAGCCATTGTTATAGCTTCAGGAACTGCAGCACAGTTGAATTTCAGAGGTTTTAAAAAAATCTTTTTACAAGTACACCTTTGGAAGTGAATATGGACATTTCAGATATGAATTTGGACTCACAGCTTCAGGTGTTTTTCACAGCTGTGCCAGTGGGTACTCAGGAAAGCATAGTTTGTACAGTAGAGAATTTCTGTTTTTGAAAGCAATGCCCATGTCTGTATTCTAATTCAGTTGCAGTATAAATACACACCATCTAGTTGCATTTGGTGTATACATGTCCTTCCTAAAATGCAAGTTTCTAATACCCTGCTTGAAGAAGCAACACTTGAAGGTGTGAGCAGTAGAGAACCATTTCAGAATCCAGATGCAGTGATAACTAGCTGGAGCAAATGAAAAGCAGAGCAAAAGCTGAGTTGCCAAATGCCCGGGTGCCAGAGCCAATTAAGAGAAGTAGTTTCAAATGAGTAGAGCTGATGGGAAAGTGAAAAGGAAACAGGAGGGCTCTGGGGTCACATGGGAGAAAGTGACAAAGAAAAGGTCAGGAAAAGAGGTGGTAGAAAATGCAGGAGGTCACTTGTGGCTGGATCTAAAAAGAATGGGAAGTTTCCAGATGGAATACGGTCCAAGTAGGAGTGAAGGCAAGTTTCTGCAGCTATGTGGAGCCATTATGAGACAGCTGGGCCATGGGGTCAGGTGGCTGCATTCCAATCCCAGTACTGCCACTGTACCACCTAGAGAGGTTAACTAAATCACTTAAGCCTTTGTTTCCTCATCTGTAAAATGGGGATAATCATAGTACTTGACTTGTAAGGTTGTTAGGATTAAATGAAATCATCTATGTTAAGTACTTAGTACAGTGCCAGACTCATAGTAAAATATTCAATAAATGTCAGCCACATTGATACTATCATAATATCTGGCACAGTAAATCGCATTGTTCTTCCAAACTCCATGCAGAATCTTTCTCAGAAGGTGGAATGGCTGTCCAGGACAGGCATTTAAAGCCATCTGTTAAATGAATGAATGGCTCTTACCCCTTGAATTGTTATCATTATTATTTTTTGGTTGGACCACTTCTGCAGTTGATTTACCCGTCCTCACACAAGGGTATACAGTGGTGAGAATTTTAATGCATGAGTGGTTTGGGCAACAGCCTCAAAATGTCTTATTTTTACTACGTATTATTATAGCATTACATTCATAGTTAGGGGTCAGCTGCCATTTCCTGAGGTTTATAACATGCCTGTTTTAATTAACATCAAGCTAAATTTTGGCATACAGGTGGTCAGCCCAGATGTGAATGTTATTTTTAAAAGTGCCTTATGGCTGTTAAATCTCTTTCTTTAAAATAGCAAAACATATATGAGTGTGTGTGCATGGTTGGGGGGGGTGCGTGGTGGAGAGCAGTAAAAATCTGAAATACTGATTATTTCAGGCCTTCTTTAGGCAAACTTCAATGATGAAAAGATTCCTTCAAAATTATTAAAATATGCTCACATAAGCCACAAACTAATATATTGAATAGAATCCAGAATAACAATAAAAATGAGGTGACCACACAGTGGAGAGATGAAAAAGTATATACAGCGTTGCATATACACTCCAGTTTAGAAAAATAAGCACAGAGAATGAATACTATGTCAAAGGGATGCACTTAATAGAGGTGTGAGATGGGCACAAGGGTTCTAACTTTTATTTAGGAATATAAAACTATTGTATGTGAACACACAGTATATAGAAAAACATCCTTTCTCTCTCATACACATCATATGCATGCATGCACACTATATATACATACACATGTCATGAGCTCAGTCATTAATAGATGTGGGTTGATTTCTATAAAATTAATTTACTTTTCTGAGCCTAATTTATAAACAAGGATACTGGACCTGATGATTCATGCAACTCATTGATACCTCCTCCTTCTTTATCCCCATATCCATATCGAATCTATTACCAAGTCTAATGAATTTCGCCTCCTAGATATTTACCAGCCTTTCCATACTTTTTTATCTACCTCTGCCTCATCTAAGCCACTGCCATCTTGCTCTGGGCCACTGCAGTAGCTTTCAGCCTGGTCAGGCTGTAGCTACTCTTGCCCACTTCCAAATCTCATTTCCATACTACTTTCAGAGTTATCTCTTTGAAATAAAATCTAAATGTATTATGGTCCTGGTTGGGACACTTGGCCTTCCCTCATTGCTCTTCAGATAAAGACAAAACTCTTCACCATGGCCTTCTGAGGTCTGCAAAATCTTGACTCTGCCTATTATCTTACCATAATCTTCTGAATTTCTATGCTCTAGACAAGCTGGGTTTCTTTCAGACCTTGTACTTTCCATACTCCTCACTAACACAGAGCCTTTGCAAAGCTTTGCACATTTTTCCTAAAATGGCCTTCTTTCTTTTATCTCATTACATTCTCAGTTGGACCTAAATTGGGGACAAAGTCTTTCCTCAGTGAAAAGGCATGGACTAATACAAAGATGATGCTGTGAAAGTGCTGCACTCAGTATGCCAGCAAATTTGGAAAACTCAGTAGTGGACAAGGACTGGAAAAGGTCAGTTTTCATTCCAATCCCAAAGAAAGGCAATGCCAAAGAATGTTCAAACTACTACATAATTGCACTCATCTCACACGCGAGCGAAATAATGCTCAAAATTCTCCAAGCCAGGCTTCAACAGTATGTGAACTGTGAACTTCCAGATGTTCAAGCTGGATTTAGAAAAGGCAGAGGAACCAGAGATCAAATCGCCAACATCCGTTGGATCATCAAAAAAGCAAGAAAGTTCCAGAAAAACATCTACTTCTGCTTTATTGACTATGCCAACGCCTTTATTTGTGTGGATCACAAGAAACTGTGGAAAATTCTGAAAGAGATGGGCATACCAGACCACCTGACGAAATCTGTATACAGGTCAAGAAGCAACAGTTAGAACTGGACATGGAACAACAGACTGTTCCAAATATGGAAAGCATTAATCAAGGCTGTATATTGTCACCCTGCTTATTTAACTTATATGCAGACTACATCATGAGAAATGCTGGGCTGGATGAAGCACAAGCTGGAATCAAGATTGCTGGGAGAAATATCAATAACCTCAGATATGCAGCTGACACCACACTTATGACAGAAAGCAAAGAAGAATTAAAGAGCCTCTTGATGAAAGTGAAAGAGAAGAGTGAAAAAGTTGGCTTAAAACTCAACATTCAGAAAACTAAGATCATGGCATCCGATCCCATCATTTCACGGCAAATAGATGGGAAAAAAATGGAAACAGTGAGAGATTTTATTTTTGGGGGCTGCAAAATCACTGCAGATGGTGACAGCAGCCATGACATTTAGATATTTGCTCCTTTGAAGAAAAGCTAGGACCAACCTAGACAGAATATTAAAAAGCAGAGACATTACTTTACCAACAAAGTTCCATCTAAGCAAAGCTGTGGTTTTTCCAGTAGTCCTGTGTGGATGTGAGAGTTGGACTATAAAGAAAGCAGACCACTGAAGAATTGATGCTTTTGAACTGTGGTGTTGGAGAAGACTCTTGAGAGTCCCTTGGACTGCAAGGAGATCCAACCAGTCCATCCTAAAGGAAATCAGTCCTGAATACTCATTGGAAGAACTGATGCTGAAGCTGAAACTCCAATACTTTGGCCATCTAATGCAAAGAACTGACTCATTTGAAAAGACCCTGATGCTGGGAAAGATTGAAGGCAGGAGGAGAAAGGGACAACAGAAGATGAGATGGTTGGATGGCAACTTGATGAACATGGGTTTGAGTAAGCTCTGGAAATTGGTGATGGAAAGGGAAGCCTGGCATGCTGCAGTCCATGGGGTCGCAAAGAGTCAGACGTGACTGAGCAACTGAACTGACTGTGAATGCAAATAGCTTTGGGAGAAGGAGTCTACTGAAGGGATGAAGGTGTAAATGACATATCCTGCTTTTCCTACAGATTGTATGTCTTGATGGAGGGGAAAAGCATCAGAATTAATAACTGAATTGCTAACCATTTTTCAAGGAAATTGACTTTATAAAAATTCTAAGTTATACGTATCACTCCCTTTACAGAATCCCATCTATAGTATGAGGTAAATACTAATAATATTCCCACTCTATGAATGAGGAAATTGAGGATAGGAGAAGTTGAATAACTAACCTAAAAGCACCTACTTAGTAATTAACTGGTCTGGGATTCCAACATAAGCTCTATTTAATTCTAGAATTATAGCTCTTTCTTTTATTCCTTAGCTAACTCCATATGGAAGAATAAAAAGGCACAAGTGTAGGTTTTAGATGCTAATGGTAACAGGTATCAAAATTCAATACAACTTCTAGTGTTTAGCTGTGTAAGTTAATTGTTTATCCAGTGATAAAGAAAAGTGATCCAATAAAAAGAAAAATCTGCCCCAGTGTCAGTGTATCACCATTAGTCTCAAGTCTTTTGTATAACTGGGGATTGCTCATTTCCCAGTGTAACTTCCCACTGAGAGTTTCCCAATCCTTGGGCGATACCTTGGACATAGCAGAATGAACAAATCCCACCCACAGAGAGGGCAGCGATGGCTTTCTTGCCATGTTTATGGCAAACATTCAATGAGCCTGCTAGAATTAAATGGCAAAATTCATCACAACTAATTTCTATTTGTCATCTATTAAGCTACATTGTTTTGTCTTCAACATCAAGTTAAATAGTGAACCTCTCACAGTGGAGTGAATTAACCTCCACTTTATGTTCATGTCATTGTCAAATGGAAACATCACTTGCACAAATGAAAAAGATTCGTTAGTAACACGAATGCACAAGCTTCACTCTAGTAAAAGATAAGAGGGACTTAGACCTTGTCATAGTGTGTCGGTGCAGAACTCCCAGTTATTTATGATGCCGGCCGTAATCTTCAGAGATTATTTTCAGCAATGGCAATTAGCCACACTGTGTTGGGGCAATTATGGGCCAGAGTGTCTGCCTTTGACAGGTATGCCTCCATGGCTCTAAGAGCCATGATCCTTGAGAAATGTAATCCCATGGCATACTGCCAGGCGTTCATCTGGCTTTCCCATGGGTGAGGCCTGGGAAAGTAAGCTATGCCCGGCCAGCTCCTTCTAAGTGCTCAGTTGGCTGGCATGAAGAAAGTTTCTTGTTTACATTGCTGCCTGATTCTGGAAGGTCACAGCCCTTGCTCAGAGACAAGATCCAGCCTTCTTTTTCATTTTGCTTCATTTCATTCATACCTTGTCAGTATAAACAGCTCTTAGTTGTTCAGATTCTAATTGTCTAAGCAGTAATATATTTGGGTCCTTTTCTTTTCTGTTTCACCAGTTTCTTTGGACCATTTTACTGCATGTTCACCATTTCCTTAAAAAGTTGATAAGAGAAGTGATAATGCATTTACATATTATATGGGCATATAAATTTGTACCCCCTTTTTGAAAAGCAGGTCAACAAAAAGGATTAATATCTTCAAAAAATGAGTACCATTTGACTTGGGTGTGCCACTTGTAAGAATTTACCCTAAGGAATCAAATGTGTACATACACAAAAACTTAGCTGCATGTCGTCTTCGTATTTGGGCATCCCTACTGTCTCAGACAGTAAAGCACCCACCTGCCAATGCAGGAGACATAAGACACCTGGGTAGAGTGCTTGAGGCAGGGAGAGGATAAGACGTGTGTATTTTGCTGAGGTAGATTTCTTGAAGAACAATTTAAAGTGGTTGCAATTCTCCTGCTGGTTATGTCTTGGTTAATTCTCCTTTTTGTGTAGTATTCCCTGTTCCCATTGGCCACAGGTGACCCATGTGATTTGCAGTATCCATCTCTGTGGTCCTCAGCAGTTGGTCCAGGTGTGGGTATGCAGATCCAAACCACTCAGTCAAAACTCTTCCTTGAGACTTTTAGAAAAATGAAGCTCTGATGAATGTACTTTCATTCCGCTTTTGTT
The DNA here is from genome assembly GCF_029407905.1 of Bubalus kerabau. NCBI lineage: Eukaryota > Metazoa > Chordata > Mammalia > Artiodactyla > Bovidae > Bubalus > Bubalus kerabau. The sequence goes on from NC_073624.1 coordinate 239,312,721, forward strand.
TGTAGAGTTTCAAGGATTGGAGCTATCAGTTGCTTGTGTCTCTCTTACCTTGTGGTGAAGCATACTGGCCAGTGAAACTTACACCTTAAATAGAATATGTGCAACAGAAATACGCCTGATATGATGTCTCAGGCTGAGGCATTTACCAAGCCTTGGTCTGAATGAGCCACACTACTCCTTAATTCTTCTTAAGGTGGAAAATTGGAAGCAGTGACATTCTCATCTTTCTTGAGAAAGGCCTCGGTTTCTCCATATGGTAAGATGAGCTCAACAATACTGATCTATTCCCACTAAGGGGTGAGGCGAGGTTGTGTGAAACGAGCGTTCATCAAGTACTTTGAGATGCTGGACTGAAAAGCCCCTGAAGCTCTAAAGTGCAATTAGCACTTTCCTTTTTCTTTTTGGCATAGAGTTTTGAAAAAGTTACTTTAAAATGTTCTATTAAATCAGTTTTCAGGATCATGAATGCTGGAAGATTGACAGCTCTGGGAAGAGCGCCATCTCTCAAGTGCACATTTTAGGAGATGCAGTAGTTGAAATTGCACCTCTCCAGTACCTTATGAGGCCTCTGCTGACATGACGTGACGTGCCCAGCACTCAGCACAGGTGGGAGAGATTTCCATGATTCTTTCGGTTCTCCCTAGTTTTGCCATTTCCTCCAAGTTACTATGACTTTGTGGCATGTCTTTGTGGGTGTGACTCAAAGCACCTCTAAATTGTGCCATCTGGGTCGTGCAGTATAGTAACTGGGGAGAACTGGGAAGCAGGTTCAGATCGTCTTCAACCCCCACTGTCTGACTTAGGGATGGATTGGCTCCAGAAACAAAGCCCAGTTTGCAAAAGTAAAGGTGCGAGTGGAGTTTTTATAATTGCATTTGGCCATCACATGTTACACAGGAAGAAAAGCACAATTAGGCCCCTTAGAGAAAGGGAGGAACTGAGGGGCCTTTCTGTTTCTCAGGAGTCACAGAATCTCTCTCGTCCTTGCTTGTTGCTCTTCTCCAGCTCTCCCTGCTTGCAGACCCATTCACCTGTCCTCAGCCTCCACCTTCCTCTACCTCTGCAAGTCTACTACACCCTACTCTACCTCTCAGATATCTACAGTCTGTGTGTGTGTGTCCTGGTTCAAATGAGAGAGGGGGAGAGGGAGAAAGAGGCCAGATTTTAGTCCTATCATGTGTACCTAGAGAAGACCATGGCCTTGTGGGGTTGAAGAGGGGAGCAGAGTAGAAGGGGTGCTGGTAAGTAGGCAAAAGCTGGCCTTACAAGTCTACCCTCTGGTTGATAGATGTGATGTGATATAATATCTAGGCTGAAGCCCACTTTCTGGTGTATTTCCAGTGAGAGTGGGCTGCAGAGAGAGTCCATGTGTGAAATTTGGAGGCTGGAAGGGAAGTAGGAGTCATTTTGTAGTTCATACACAGTGTGCCTTATCTGAAGGCTCACCTCCTTGGCATGTGGCTGCAGCCAGGCAGATCTGCAACTATTTTTCCTTCCTCAGGACCCTCCTTCAGCTTCTCTCTGACTCTTCGGCAATGTGCATGCTAAGCTCCATGGGGAAAGGCTCTGACTTCCGCAGGAAATCCACCCCATCGGGTCAGAGGTAATGAGAACTGACAGAGGCTCCAGTTGATGGGAACTCCAGCTCATACAGTGGCTTCCAGCTTGTCTTTGCTGTTCCTCACTTTTCATCCATCTTTCCTTTTTTTGCTGCCTGCCCTGCAGGCTCTAAGAACCAGCATAGGATGCAAAGACAACAGCCTTAAAGATACAGCTTTACTAGTTCCCACAGTTGTGCAAAGTCAGATCCCTGTAACAAATCCTGTAATATGCACATGTACACATACAGCTGCCTCCTCCTGGTCCTGCTTCTGACTGAATCCAGACTCGTGTAGTTTGTCAGTACCCTCGCAGCATTGAGCTGACAGTGATTTCTTACTTTCTACCAAGATACCCAGTGTTTCTGTTTATTTTTTCGTATTTAGGTCCTCTACACAAAACTATTCCTTGGGGGTCATCTTTGTCTTTTCCCCCTTGTACCAATGTTTCTTTATTTAAGTTTGTTAGAGCGTAGTTGATTTACAATGTTGTCTTTCGGGTGTATGGCACAGTGATTCAGTTATACATATACATATATTCATTCTTTTTTAGACTTCTTTTCTTATATAGGTTATCACAGAATATTGACTAGAATTCCCTGTACTATATTGTAGGTCCTTGTTGGTTATCGATATTTAATCTTATATATAGTAGTGTGTATATGTTCATTCCAAGCTCCTGATTTATCCATTCCCCATGTTTCCTCTTTGGTAACCATAAGTTTGTTTTCCATATCTGTAAGTCTGTTTCAATCTTGTAAATAAGTTCATTTGTTTCATTTTTTAAAAAATTAGGTTTCACATATGAGTGATGTTTGTCTTACTCTGGCTTACTTCACTTAGTGTGATAATCTCTAGGTCCATTCATGTTACTTCAAATGACTTTCTATTCTTTTTTATGGCTGAGTAATATTTCATTGTATCTATCACATTTTCTTCATCCATTCCCCTGTTGATGGACATTTAGGTCACTCCTGTGTCCTAGCTATTGTAAATAGTGCTGCAATGAACATTGGGATGCATGTATCCTTTCTGATTATGCTTTTCTCTGGATGTATGCCCAGGAGTGAAATGGCTGCATCATATGGTATGTCTAGCTTTAGTTTTTAAAGGAACTTCCATATTGTTCTCCATAGATGGCTATACCAATTTACCTGCCCACCATAGTGTAGGAGGGTTTCCTTTTCTCCATACCCTCTGTAGCACTTCTTGTTTGTAGATATTTTGATGATAGCCATTCTGGCTGGCATTTCTCTGATAATTAGTGATGTTGAGCATCTTTTCATATGCTTTTTGACCATCTGTGTGTATTCTTTGGAGAAATGTTTATTTAAATCTTCTGCCCATTTTTTGATTGTTTGTTTTTTTTTTTGGACATAGAACTGCATGAATTGTTTGTGTATTTTGGAGAATGAATCCCTTATTGGTTGCTTCATTTGCAAATGTTTTCTCCCATTATGTGGGTGTCTTTTCATTTTGTTTATGGTTTCCTTTGCTGTGCAGAAACTTTGTCTTCTTTGGTATTAATCTTACCTATCAAATTAAATCACACTAAATTAACACTCAGGTGTTAGGAGGCCATTGTGCTTTGGGGACAATCCCCTGAACTCCCACCTAACCCATCTTATCTCCTTCTACTCCTCTTTGCTCACTGCAATGCAACCACAATTATCTCTTCCAGTTCCTTGGATATGTCAATATCATTTCCTATCCGGCACTTTTCATATGTTGTTCCTTCCGCCTAGAATGCTCTTCCCCTGAATCTTTACATGTCTGTCTTCGTCTCATCCTTAAATCCCCTCTGAACTGGATCCTGCTTGAAGAGGCCTTTCTGAATCAGTACATGTTGAACTTGACGAGTAATAGATGTTTGGATTATCATCTTAAGAATTCTGAGACTGAATCCAAGTTTCCAATAAAAAGAGTGCTGTTCTTGATTAGTGTTGCCTGGCACTGGCATCACAAAAATAAAGAGCTGAAAGATAATTTCTGTGTATTTTCCTTCTTTGGTTTAAATGATTTTGCCATTAACTAGAACCCTAAATTCTGGCCTTGCTGCTGACTTAATGTATGAGTTTCATTTAGTCATGTGACTACTTTACTTGAGCTTTCTCACCAACAAGGACCCTTAGTGAATTCACAGATCACTGACACATGTGAATGGTGGTGGGGAGACAATGGGGGGTGGGTGTTCAGTAGATAAATGTGAATATTCAGTGACATTTGGAGTTCTGGAGGATGCAAGAAAATTTTAATATCTTATTTTTTTAGAAATAATGGCTTCTCACCTAAATTTCTAAGCAGATATATGAAGAAACAATTAAATTTGTCTTTTAGAAAGCTAAAGAAAAAGAAAGCCTATGTGGGAACACCTTCTGGGTGCCTCATTCTCTGAGGATGCTAGAAAGAAGCAAAAACCTGGATCTCTGTCTTTGTTGTGCTGTATTAACCAGTATTATGACCTTTGAATATGTCTGTTAACCTCTCAGGACACTGGCTTTCTAATCGGTAGCAGACATATTGCACTTCTGCTAAGATTCAGTGTCAAACTTCCTATAATAAAAATGTTGGCAAGATGGAAGGACTCTAGAAAGTGGTGAAATTAAAGGGTAGGAGAGAGATTCTCTGGGGAAAACAATGGGTTTGCTGGCTGCTGATGCAAGGTTGTAGTGTTGCTTTAGGGAAGGCAGGGAATCTTCAAATCTCTTTTCCCTGGTGTGTCTATCCAGTTTTGATCTGTGACTTCAAATTAGTGTGTGAATGACAAGACACTGCAAAGAAGCATTAGGTGTTTTGTGGGCAGCCTTCATGTGTCCGGGGTGGGAGAGAGGGCAGAGCTGGGGGTCACTCTCGGTCCAGAGAGATGCCGCTGCTGCCAGCTGCCCCTTGAGGAGCCCAGTGGCAGCCTAGGGAGTTACATGACTCCAGGCTGGTCTGATCAATAAAGGGCATCCTTACTATAGCAACGCAGCATGATGGCAGGGCTGTCCATGGATCACGTGCCCCCCTCCCCAGACACTGTGGAGTTTGCAGCAGGCAATTAGAACTTGAGGGCAGCTTCTCTTAGAGGTCGATGAGCTGACAGATGAGCAAAGAGCTTTCCTGCTCTTCCGTCCCTGTATGGGCATGGAAGAGTTTTAGCCCACTTACCTTTGGTATTAGCCTTTCTTGGGTTGTAATGGGAAAATCACAGCAAGGCTTAGAAGTAGAAGCATGGGGAAATCCAGAGAAATCTCTTATTAATAACAACAATAACAAAAGCTAATTTTTATTGTTCATGTGACTCTGATTAATATCTCCTCTCTAGATTGTAGCTCTCTGAGCACAGAAACAGTAAGTGTTTTCACAAACCTCTATGTCCATAGCATCTTGGGCTCGATAAATGTTTACTGAAGGAATTAATCAATTGCTGATTGCAAAACAGGCACCATATTGAAGGTTTAACATAGATGGTCTTGTTGTATCCAGTTAAAGTTCTATTATTACCCTCATTTTATTGACAAATCCAAAAGAGGCTGCTAGAGTCAAAGAAGCTTGCCTCGGGTCAGCCATGAAATGTCTGTGCTATTATAGGGGGCACCTTAGTTTTCTAGTTACTAGAGCAGGGTTTCTTAACTATGACAATATTGGCATTTTGGGTCAGATAATTCTTTGTTGTAGGAGGCTGTCTTGTACATATTAGCAGCACCCTTAGCCTCTACCCACTAAAAGCCAGTAGCACACCCTCTCCTTGCCATTTGTAACAATCAAGAATGTCTCAAGATACTGCCAATGTCTCCTTGGAGGAAAATCACCCTAGTTGAGAGCTGTTGTACTAAAGGAAAGCCCAGGCTGAGCTGAACTCGGAAAGAGGGTTTATTTTGCCTTCCTTTCACAATGTGTATAAATGATGTGTATGTGTTACACTTATTGAAGGTGAAAAGGTTGCAAAGCAAAGCTTTAAAGGGCTTTTGAAAACCATGTGGGTTTATGTATGTGTGAGCAAGGGGACCTCAACCAGGAGTTACATCTTTGGGCTTCAGGCTTGTGACCCCTTTGGTTATAAACTGAGCAGTTCAGCTTAGGCTCTAGAAGAAGGGAGAGGACCCCAAAGTGTCTGGGGAGTTCCTTCTAAGAACCACATTAGCTCTGAGAGAAAATTACATTGTCCTGGAATGATGGTTGAGGGCAGCCTAATATATGGAAAGAGCAAAGGCCTGTATTATTTCCTCTAAGCTTGTTTCTTCATCTGTAAAACTAGAGATTCTAGGAAGATGGACTTAGATGATCATCAGTTCTGAGGCACCCGGGCTGACAACGACAGCGTCTCCTACCTGGAGCTACTGGTGTGTGCATGTGCAAAGACAAAAGGGATGGACACTTTTCTGAAAGTTTGATATGTATTAACCCACGTAATCTTCACAATTCCTGATAAACACAGCCATGTAAGAATGCCTGGTCAGCTGATCACAGAACTGGATTCCAATATATTTCCATTGTCGACATTAAACCCAGTTAAAGTTCTTATTGATGAATTCCAAAAATACTTTTTTATTCATATTGGTTATATGTGGAATTTTGAGACTCAAGCTTTTTTTTCATTCCACAAAGCATATATGATAGGATTGTTTCACAATTATTCTTATAGCAAATTGGGACCTACATGCTGATGAGAGAATTAAAGTAATTTTATGTGATACTTCCAGAATATAATACATATTGCATAATTTTCCTATTGAGAAGAATGATGTTTTCCAGATGCAATCATATATAAACCTAATAATGAAATGTCCACTAGGGTATAATTTAAATTAATCTATTCTGCTTTTTAAAAAATGCATTCCTTCCGTACTGAGATATTTTATTTCTTGTTTAGAAAACTATATAATTTGAACTTTTAACTATCATGCTTAATTTCTCAAAGGAAGGCAGTTAGTCTTTGGAACTTCTATTATTTGTTGTAGTAAATCTCCTGTTCATTTAAAACTTTTCCTCAATTCTTCCTTTTCTTTGGGTTTGGATGTCCTATAGTCCAGGTAGGGATATATATTCATAGATCTGTATTCTAATCTTGTACCTTCTACTATATTGCTTAGAGCAATTGCTTATAAACTTAATGTCATTAAACTTTTTAATGTCACATCACTATCAATAAAATATTTTTGAGTGTGCATCTCTGTGCACAGTTGTTATAAATTATATATACTACTTTCTTGCTGTATATTGGTAAGGTTCCACTTATTTGCTTTTTTAGGCAAAAGCATAAATACAACGTGTATTAATGTATTTAAAAATATGTGTATTAATGTATTTAAAGATAAATGATATGTAATGTATTTAAAGATAAATAATATGTAATGTTTTCACATCCATATTAATCATTTCACATGTCACGTTTGAGAGTTCATTGTGATAGAGAAGTAATATGGCCTATTTTCTTCCCTGATAAATGAGGGATATTATCCATCCTGCTTATCTCAAGGTTGGCAAGAGACTCAAATGAAATAATAGTGATTATAATTGTATTAGTAAATTTAGCTATCACTATCTAACAATATTATTTTAATGATTATTTTATTATTTTAATGATTCCTCCAAATAAACTTAAATTATATTGGTATATTAAGATGTTCTCTGGATTGAAAGACTTCATTTGGAGGAATTACCATGAGTTTTCAGCTATGTTTTGCTGGAAGTTCCATTTTTCTTTATGCCACACTATTAAAAATTTTAAAACTGTAAATATCATTTGACCAATGATGAGACTGAAGCCTCAGGACATTTGTTATTATGATTATACCTCACATACTACCTCAAGGATCTGAGTATTATAATAGAAAATACATATTAAAATAGAAATGAGTACATGGATATTAGCTTTTTGTTTTTTTAAAGGAAGGATGGAAATGATTTTTTAAGGATTTTTTAAGGAATGATTGAATCCAAAAAGTTAGGCTGAGGAAATCTGTTGCAGTTGGGCATAAATATAAGTTCCAAGTTTTTGAGCTATTAGGGCAAAAGGAAAATATCTGCATACTCTTGTTATCCAATAAAAGATAGCATTATACGAGACAACCTCTTTTATTCTCTAAATTTAAACTAAGGGAGAAATTTGCATTGAAGTTATTTATGTTAGTAACATCATCAAGTCTTGATTGCTATTGTTATGAGATTTTTTCCTTTTGGGTGCTCTTTATACTGACCTTCCATGAGAGAATTATGCTGAGAGTAATAAATAAGAATCAGTAAAACTCTTGGGCAGATTTTAAAAATACAGCATATAAAATTAAAAAAAATAGTGTTATTGAGATAAATAGATGGATCATATTGCATATTCAGTTCGTTCAGTTGCTCAGTCGTGTCCAACTCTTTGAGACCCCAAGGACTGCAGCACACTAGGCTTGCCTGTCCATCACCAACTCCCAGAGCTTACTCAAACTCATGTCCATTGAGTCAGTGGACGTATTGCAGATTATATACAATTAAAAAGGAAATTTTTAGATTGGAAGATAAATCAGAGGAAATTACAGATTGCAACACAGAGAAACAAAGAAATAGAAAATGTTAGGAGCTAAGGAGGACAGAGTGAAGTGAATTGAAAGTTGCTCAGTTGTGTCCGACTCTTTGCAACACCATGGAATACAGTCCATGGAATTCTCCTGGGCAGAATACTGGAATGGGTAGCCTTTCCCTTCTCCAGGGGATCTTCCCAATCCAGGGATCAAACCCAGGTCTCTCTCATTGCAGGTGGATTCTTTACCATCTGAGCCACAGGAGAAATCCAAGAATACTGGAATGGGTAGCCTATCCCTTCTCCAGCAGATTTTCCCAACCCAGGAGTCAAACTGGGGTCTCCTGCATTGCAGGTGGATTCTTTACCAAATGAGCTATCAGGGAAGCCTGGAAGATAGAGTAAAAGACTCTAAACTGTCTAAACAGTTGTGGAAGAAGAGAATAGAAGAGGAGGCAATATTTGAGGAGATAATGACTGATAAATTTCTAGAGTTAATGAAAGACATGAATTCTCAGATTAAAATCATATCAAACAGGACAAAACAAATTTATGAACAAAGCCTCATAAATAGCAAACTGAAGAAATTTTCAAAACAAACAGAAAAATATCCTTCCCCCAGGTTACCTATACATTTAATTGCAAGCAGAAGATAATTAAACAATGAGAACTGAATTTCAGTAGCAGCAATGGAATCCAGAATGATTGCGTCAAAAATCAAAGGAAGAAATCGGTCAACCTAGAATAATATATCCAATTAATGCATCTTTCAAAAATAGTTGAAAAAAGGAAACTTGCAGACAAATAAAAACAGTGTTCATAAGCTACCAACAATTCTTAACAAAATCACTTCTAAAGGATAGACTTCAGAAGGGAGTGAAATAATCTCAGAAAAAAAAAAGAATGAAATAAACGCACACTTCAAAAGAAAGCAAGAAAGGAAACCCACACAAATGCAAATAGGACAAATAGACAGTACAAAGTAAGATGGTAGAAATAATATAAATGTAACTGTAGTTTAATTATAAATAGGAAAAATTATATATTTAAAAGACAAATGTTTTAGGATTTGATTAAAGAAAAATAGCACTAAAAAGAAAGCAAAGCCCAGTTTTATATTAAGAGACTTGTCTAAAATTATGAGGACACACAAACCTAAAGAACAGATCTGTGGTGGTCAATGTGGTGTGGGGGAGTGAGGGGGCAGGGATGGATTGGGAGTTTGGGATTAGCAAATGCAAACTAGTATATGTAGAATAAATGAAAAACAAGATCCTGTTGTTTAGCACAAGGAAGTATATTCAGTATCCTGTAGTAAACCATAATGGAAAATAATAGGAAAAAATGTATATGAAATATATATATATATATTTCTAAGAATATATATATATATAAAATCTGAATTATTTTGCTGTATGCCAGAAACTAGCACAACATTGTAAATCATTTATACTTTAATTAAAAAACTTAAACTCTTCTGAGGGAAGCAAAATTAAAAATAAGTAGGACATAGAAAGGTTAAAAATAAAAGAATAGAAAAAGATATACCAGGCAACCAAAAGAAAGATTGTGTAGCTGTGCTAATTAATAACAAGCAAAGTAGATTTTTAAGGCAAAAGCATGACTGAAGATAAAGAGGGTTCCCATTTGGATGAAAATATTTCAACTCCTCAGAGATAGGTAATATTTTAAAATTTGTGTACACCTTCAAATTATATAAAATAAAAACTGCAAGAATTGCAAAGAGAAACTGACAAATGAACATTGTAAACTTTAACATAACCTCTCTTTCTCAAAAACTGACTGCTCAAACAGATAAAATGTTAGTAAGAATAAGGAATATTTAAGTGAAACAACATTGATCTAAGTATCATATATAATAACAATCGCCTAACAGTGAGAAGACCCTCAGTTTTAAGGATTATATAACAGTTAACAAAAATTGACTCTTTACTTGGCTATAAAGCAACTCTGAACAAATTTTAAAAATCAGCATTAAAAACAGTCAGCATCATATGAATACTGAACACACAATTCTCTTCCCATAGTAAGAGATTACAAACTGAATCCCCTACAAAGTACCTTATTTTTAGATAAACTAAAAGAAATGATAATAATTCTAAATAACTCATGCATCCAATGCAAATTATAGTGGAAATTAGGAAAGTCTTGAATCTGAAGAATAAATAAAACATGACATATTAAAATTTGTGGGATATAAGAAAGGAAGTGCTAGAGGAAAATTCAAAGCTGTATAATAGAAAAGAAGAAAGGCTAAATTAATAAGCAAACATCCTAAGTTGGAAAAGCAATACCAATAAAAATAAAAAGCAAGAAACTAGTAAAGATAAAAAAATTCATGGAGGAGGAAACTTTGAACTTTTTCAAATGCTAACTGGGGTTGTCCTTAATCTGTTCATGAAATATTTCTACTTACAAGCAAATGGAAGGGCATTTCTCTGATCCTTACGGTTGTGTATGGTCATTGTGATTTGCTTTGGCTGGTGAACTGTGAGTGAAAGGAAGTATGCATCATCTTTGGATGGACGTTATGTTTGTCAGTACCTGGCTTACAAAAGTCTGTGTTTTTGTGTCATGCTTAACAGCAGTGCTTCAGATAGTGGCTCCTCAATTAGTCTGATCCTGGAGCTGAGTCGTCAGCCTAACTAAGCTGTTCCACAACAGCTTGTAGTGGGAACAAGAAATAAAGATCACTGGTTGTGATTTGGTGGTTTTCTTAACAGTATAATCTAGTGCAGTGATTCTCAACCTGTTGGTGATTTTGCCCTTGAAACATTCGGCAATGTCTGGAGACATCTTGGTTGTCACAACTGGGGCAGGGTGTAGGGGTTCCACTGGCATGTCAGCAGAGATCAGGGATGTTGCTAAACACCCTCAGTGGACAGGACAGCCCCACACAACAAAGAACCCAGCACAAAATATCTAGTACAAAACATCAATAGTGCCAACATTGAGAAACTCTGATTTTGTGTATGTGGCTTGAAAGAGTTAAGAAGCAAATGTGAAGTGGAATCACACCAATTTTTTTTCTTTTGCTTCTATTCCAGTGAATTCTTGATTCAGTCTCCCTGACACTGAATATGTTCAGTCCCATTTTTTTTTAATCTTCCCTCTGATAAGGCTTGGTAAAGCTCAAGCACTCAAGCACAATGATTGGACCGAAAATGTGAGTGTGGAGTCGAGTCATTATGGATGTGCTGATGTAGGCAAGGTCACGCACTAGTGGAGGAATTCTCTGTCTCTAGATTTCTGGATAATTCTCTTCCTGGGATCATAAGTACATCGTCAAATGGTTGGTGTCTGTATTTGCTTCTCTCTGTCTCTCCCATTTACCTTTCCTCTTTTCTGTTTCTTCCTTACATGCAGCCTAAGTAGTGGCATGGCCAGGATCCTTACCTCAGGAGCAAGCTGAGCTATCTCTTTGCTCTTTCTTTTCTCATGTGGCAGTTAGGTCTACAGCTACTGCATGGACCACAGCCGGGGCAGTTTGATGCCAAGTGCTGCAGCATGCTCATTTGTAGTCTGTGGATGTTTGGGTTTATTCATTTTGGAGCTGGCAGGTGTGATCGATTGATTGTCTACCTAGGCAAAAACAGTATTCCATATGGTTCTGTCCAGTCCACTAAAACTCTTTGCACTGAGGTTTAGAGCCAACACCTGTGCTAAAAATGTTACTTTGATTTCCACCTAACATTGTTACTTGCTCACATATAACCCCTGAGCTCTTACCTGAAAGAATGGCTGTAGTCTGTATTTTCATACTCCTGGCCATTGTTGTCTAGTTGCTAAGTTGTGTCTGACTCTTTTGCAATCCCAGGGACTGTAGCCTGCCAGGCTCTTCTGTCCATGGGATTTCCCAGGCAGAAGACTGAAGTAGGTTGCCATTTGCTTCTCCAGGAGATCTTCTGACCAAGGATTGAATCCATGTCTCCTACATTGGCACACTAATTCTTTACCAGTAAGCCACTAGGGAAGCCCACCACCTGGCCTAATATTATATAATTGCAGGGCAAATAAACCTCACTGCTACTTCTTCTGCAATTTAATTCTCTCCATTTAGCTAGACTAAGCTCATGATTCATCTCAATAGAGAACTTTTAACCTCTTGCTGAATGATGAGTTACTTATCAGCTAACATATTTTAAACACTCAGTATTTACTAGGCAATCATATAAACATTTTAATGAATTACATCATTCAAGTCTCAGTAACCCAATTTTAAGCAGACATTATTATATCCTTACTTAGCATATGAGGACGGTGGACAGTAGAGAGTTTAAGGAACTTGTTAGTAGTGTAACACGCCACTCTTGGACTTCAGAGACTATGCTGTGAACCCCTATGCCATCTTGCTTGCCCTGTGACTTAGATTGTAATCATCCCATTTTTCTTTCAGTTCAGAAGGTGGTGGTCTTGGTCGAGTAGGACAGTTGGCAAAGTAGAGACCCATCATAGGTAGAACTTGGTGTTCTCCCTTCACTCTAGCTTGTGCCGCCTGGGTCTTGAGGAACATTAATTTGAAGCATTTGGTCTCAATATGTACTGTCCACCCTTGGAAATCAAATGAAAAGCTGCCCTGGTGCCATTGCAGGGCTTGCTTCTCTTACATTGACTAGAAAGCCTTTGGTAGAACCTCAGGGGACATCAGCTAGAAAAGCGAGTATGTCAAGTTGATTTGGGAAATTGGTACTGTAAGCTCCTCAGAATCACAAACCTAGTGTTCCCTTAATTAGAGAGGTGGCCCTCCAATCAATATTCTTGCTATTCCTTGCTGAGCCATTTTCCTTGCTTCCCAGCCAGCCACTCTGGGGATTTTCAGCTGACGATGGTACAATCCTCCTGGGACTGTACAAAGCACAGAAGGGGAGAAGGAGCATAATTTGTTGGCCTGTTACATGGGGTTGGTAAAGCACAGGACTGCATTCATCGAAGCCAGCATAATTCTTCCGGGTTTTATATTTGGAATTCATGTCCCATGGTTCACAAGTGATGGCAGGATGCAGCAGTTACACTAAAGCATAGTCTGGAAGTGTTTAAGCATTTTAATATTTTTGTTGAAAAAGGAAAATACCCAAAGCTCCATATAAGAAATCACACTGTCCCAAGAACTGAACTCTGCCCAGATGTCTATTATAGCTAGTTTGAACTTTGCATGAGTATCTTCTTACGTAATAAAAGAAACTGAGGTGATAAGAGAGAAAATAAAAACACAGTCATCAATTCTCATTGTTATTGATTCAGTATCATATCAGGCACTAAATGACTGATTCATTATCTCATTCAATTTTCACAACCATCCTACAAGGTAGAGCTCTAACGTCCATATCATACATATGAAGAACTGGGGATTAGAGTGCCAGAGTAAATTGTCTACAATCCCACAGGATTTGAATTCTGGTCTCACTCACTCTGAAGCCCCTTATCTGAACCACTGGTTTGAATTTGATTTATTTGTTCAAATGAAATTAGAAATTCCCACTCCAGATTTGATTAATCAGGATTCTCTCATAATCCTTGGTGACGGTATGAAATAAACTGATTAGTCTTAAAGCATGGCTGAAACAGGTCACCTCGGCTATGTTTATAGGGATAATATAATTACAGCAGTTTTCAGGAGTTTTCAGACTCCCCCAAAATAAACATTAGTGAAGAAAGATAAGTTAGAGACCCCAATTAGCCAGTTTGGATCAATTTCACTAGCTGGATGTATAACTTCCCAGTTCACTTTCCTTGTATAAACACAGCTGTGATGTACCAACACATGCCTTGGCATGCTGGGATCCAGAGGTAAGATGGAAGTTCTTAAAGAGAATTCTGAAAACTGTGTTTATCATCTTGTCCTGTGCTGTCTTGCCTTAGGGCCAGATATTTATTTGGCATAAAATTGAGAAAGAAAACACAAGCTCATCTAAATGGTTCCTTTATAACCTGAGGAAAAGACCTTGAGTTATGACCTCAAAGAGTTATATCAATAAAAGAGTCCCTTAAAACACTTATTCTTCTGTAATTTGAGCTAGTTTGCTATTGTTATTGTTAAAGAACAATTGGCATATTATTTCACTTACTCCTCATGTTGGGACAGTGAATAGTCTAATAAAGTGTCAGCTTGTTCTCAAACGGGCTTTGTCCAACATTAGAAGACATACACAATTCCTGAAACTTAGACTTCATTTGGAAAGTTAGCTAATGACAATCAAAGAGAATGTCTAGAGAAACAGTGAAGAGAAAGGAAAACAAAGGGAATTACGTGTTAACAGGGATAAATTTATGCATTTCAGTTTTAGGGTTTGAAACAGTGTGAAATCCAACATTTATTCATTGAGGATTCTCTTCAGTGTAGGGGATTAAAGCTCTTCATTGAGGACAAAAACATGAGTTTGTTAGCTCTGCGTTGGTACTCAGTGACTTTATACCCTAAGATTAAATAGAGGCTTATAACTGAGTAGTTTAGCCTGATGCCTTACTTTAAAGAAATTTTTATGCAACTGTTTAATTCAAGAGTGTTCTTTTTTGGACTGATGTTAGCACAAGCAAAGGAGGGAGCCAACTAAGTATGGAGTGGCAAGTAGATTTTCTTTCCTGTGACAATACTGATCGATAGAGTCAGCTTTGAGATGACTGAGGTCAAATCTGGGTTTGATTAGTGATGTCTGTCATAGACATCGCAGGGGTGGGGGAGGGGAAGAATGTTGGTAGGATGTGTATAGTTAATATTGGTGATAGAAATTCTGCAGTTTGAACTGTAGCAAATGCTGTGTCCGTTCCCTAAGAAGCTTCTCCACTACTTTAATACTGAAAACATGGTCTCTAATTTGCTGCTTTGGCTTACATTATTATTAAAAAATAAAAGCTAACATGTATTGGGTTCTTATTACACGTCAGGCAGTACTTGCACTTTGCACATATTATCTTATTTACTCCTATTTCACAGATGAGGACCGTGAGATTCACTCTCTAGAAATTGAATCAACGTCTTTTGGGCATCAGATTTTTTGCCTCTAACCATTGCAATTTTGGAAAAACTTTTTATTTTATATTGGAGTGTAGCTAATTAACAATGTTGTAATAGTTTCAGGTGGACAGCAAAGGAATTCAGCCATACATATATGTATATCCGTTCTCCCCCAAACTCCTATCCCATCTAGTCTGCCACATAACATTGAGCAGAGTTCCCTGTGCTATACAGTAGGTCCTTGTCTGTTATCCATTTTAAATATAGCATTGAACACTGCACTTTTAAGGCACATTCTTTTGAAGCTTCTGGTGAGGCTTTTTATCCCCCTCTCTATTTTGGGAGAACATCTCTCCTGAGGAACCAGAGGAATATTGAACAAGAGCATAAAGAACAGAAAACAGAAAGCACAGATCTGGAACAACCTTGTGAAACACGACTAGCCCTGATTTCCCAGGTCACGTAAGCCATTGGTTCTTTAACAGGCATTGGCCTACTTCGTGAAGGGCCTTCTTTGGGATCCAGTGTGTTTCCTAAGATGAGGAAGTTGTAAGTTTTGCTTCTATTGGGCAATAACTTAAAATTGCAGGGGGTACAGAATGGGGATATATTGATAAGAAGGAATGCTTTGGTGGGTCCAGGGCATGAGATACTGCAGTGGAGACAAGTTGGAGAGGTCCTTGCATAGGAAAACAGCATTCATTCACTTATTTATTCAATTGTTCATTTATCCAACAGACTTACTGAGTACCTGCTTTCTCTGGGCATTGTGCCAAGTGCTAGAGATAAGGGTTCCTGTTAACAAGGAGTTTCAGAAGACAGGAGGCTAGCTCTGGATATAAATGATACACTTACAGAGTTTGTCTAAGTTTGCACTGGCTTCCCATCTTTTCCACTTGGAGAGCCTGTTTACTCCAGGTTGGATATCACTATTATTACAACACTCAACAATCTAATTCTAAACAACATAGATGAGATGTGAAAATTCACATGCATCATGTTAAGTAAAGAAAGGTCAAATATAATATTTTATCCACAATATGATCATAGCCATGTCAAAATTATATGAGTGCAACAAGATGACCTAACTGAAAATGTGTCTGAAGATTTTGAAACATTTACGAGAAGCTGAAAAAAATCCTGTCTTTTAAGAGCTGCAAAGATTTTCTGTCTCATAAGAAAATCAGCCTTCTTTACTTCTCTGGGTCAGACTAGTTCTTTGTTCTAGAAAAATGACTGAATTGTCTTTATGTTACTGAAATGTAAAGCTAGAAGCTGGCTATTATTTGGGAGGCTTGTGAACTCATCGAGACACCTTTGACTGAGAAACCAAATGCTCTGTGTGGTCGTGTTCTTTTGTTGCCTGCGTATGAGCAGGGCATCCTGTTTGTCTTTTATCTGTGTGGGCTGAGACTGCACTGTGCCCTAACTATGGTCACCTGTGTCTGGGGTGGTCTGTAGATTATTATTTGAGCTTTTGTCTTCCAGGGAAGTGATTTCCAGAAGGATAAGTAGACACAGTTTTTATCTCATGTGGGGAGTATCAGGCTGACCTAGGGTTTGGGGTTGGACTGGGCTTTCAATGACCTATTTGATCTGGTCATCCAGATTTTGAGAAGTGCCCTGATTCTGGATTATTATTTTCTTTTTTTTCTTTTTTTTTAATTTAATTTTATTTTTAAATTTTACATAATTGTATTAGTTTTGCCAAATATCAAAATGAGTCTGCCACAGGTATTATTTTCTTAAGTATAAACTTATATTATTAAGTTTATACTGGGACCAAAGAGTGGGGCCGCATTCTTGTGAGTGAGGGTAGGGCTTGCTCTGGGAAGGAATGGTATTGCCTTTCCTTAAGATTGGTATTGCCTTAAGATTCCGTAACATCTTATGGAAAAACCCAAAGAAATTTTTTGGCTGACTCAAAAGTTTCCTTCTGTTCTTCTTGAATTATAAGTAAAGTCTTATTAGAAGTTGGAGCCTCGTCTCACTACTGCTGTGGAGAATCAATAGAAAATCTTCTTTCACTTTGGGGGTTCCAAACAAGAGGAGGTTCAATTTGCTTTCCCTCTGAGGCCTGGGTGATGGACCCCAGACTTTGGTCCTCAGAACTGCAGCAGAGGCAGGCTGCAGCAAAAGTAATGTAACTGCCACCTTCCCTTTCCAGCCTCTGTCCATCCCCTATTCTCCTAGATGACAAATGGGATGGGATTTTGCAAGGACAGTATCCCCTAAGATCTAGCAGTCAAGTTGGTAAGGCTTGGAGACCTGGGCAGGTAAACACATTTAGTAAACAACAGAAAAGAAAGGATGGTAAATGGGAGGGGAAAAAAGAGAAAAGAGGAAATTCTAGAGAATTATTTCCATTATTTAATTTCTATAGTTATATTTTTTGTAATAAATCAAGACTCATAGTGATATGATTATTGTGACCACCATCGACAAACCAAGTCCCTGTTCAACAAAGGATTAATACCTGACATTAACTCCATCAACTAACGTCCAATGTAAAAATTGGAGGTATGTCATCTGCAATGGTATCTTTCACATAAACCTACTAATTGATTTTTGTTTTCATGTCCCAGGTGGAGTTTCTTGTGTTTTAATTTACGCTAAGTCCATTTGTGCACTTCTGTTGGTTTCAGCAGGAGAGCATGTTGGTTGGTGAAGGCAGCCAGTCCTGAGAGCTAAAATCACCTAATTATTTTTGTAAAATGATATAAGTCCTACTTATTTTTTTAGTGTATGAAAGACATGTTCATGTATCTAAATTAAAGACAGCAGCCCACCAGGCTCCGCCATCCCTGGGGTTCTCCAGGCAAGAACAATGGAGTGGGTTGCCATTTCCTTCTCCAATGCATGAAAGTGAAAAGTGAAAGTCAAGTCACTCAGTCGTGTCCAACTCTTAGTGACCCCATGGACTGCAGCCTACCAGGCTCCTCCATCCATGGGATTTTCCAGGCAAGAGTACTGGAGTGGGGTGCCATTGCCTTCTCTGAAATTAAAAGATACCAAAGTTTAAAAAAAAAAAAGTATCAAAGTAAACATCGAAATGTTCCTTCCTGTTGCTCTTCAGAGATGATTATTTACCAATTCCTTGAGTAATTTTTCCAGAGATAATTTATGCATATATGAGCAAATACTTGTGTCTGTGATGTTTTTAAATGCACATTTAAATGCTCATCTTGAGCCTGACACTCTGTTCAGCGTTTTACATGCATTGATCCTTCAACTGTCACAATATACCTATGAATAGGGACTTGGGTTTTTTGGGAGGGGCAGGGGGACTCAAGTATTGTTAACATCCCCATTATGTAGAGGAGGAAACTGAGGCTCAGAGACCAGGGTGTGCTGAGCTGTCTTATTATACCAGTGTGTGAGAACCCTTTGTTAAATAGTTAGGAATTTTGTGATCTGGTTGACCACAGACTGAGCTTGAAATTGAAACCACTGGGAGTGTTTGCATTTGTAGAAATTGGCAGATGCTGAAAATCACATTCCTTCTAGCCAGAGCTGGCTGGGCAATGTTTACCAGCACACCATTTCTCAGAGATGTCAAATGACTTGTTCAAGATCACAAGCTAATGGTGGCTGAGTCAAAATTTGACCTCAGGTGTCTCTGACTCTGGACCCTGTGTTCTGAGCCAGGACCACACTGAGAAGCAGGAGAAAATGAACTTGAGCTTCCCAGTGCCTGTTCTGGTGACCTCCCAGCCCTTGGACTCTCCAGATTTAGGCTGAGTTATGCTCTCTCTCTTTCTCTTTTGATTTTCATTAGTATCTTAATAGTTTGTTTCCTTCTCATCATAAAACTGACCTATGCTTCTTGCAGACAAGTTGTAAAATGAAGAAATATATTAAGAAGTAAATAGCCATCCCTGAAATAACTGGTGCTAGCATTTTGTCACCTTTTACTGACTTTGACCTTTGTGTTTTTGGTTGCTTGAACTAAGCTTGATTCTTATTTGGTATCTCTGTTTTTTGCCTTTGGACATTCTTCTCTTTGATTTGTTATTTGATGTTTCTTTGTACTTTTCACTCTGCTTGTTCACACAGGATTCCTAGCTGTGACATGGGCTGCAATTAACCCCGTTCTATGTAGCATCAGCATGTATGGTGGAAAAAAAAAAAAAACAAAACCATGTAGTCAGCTTTATCCTTGAATCAGGCCCTGTGCCTCAAGAGGCTCATGTGAGAAGCAAGAGGGAAACAAAACCACCAATTCAGGTTGCCTGATTCACACTCCCTGTGATATGTGTGTCTTGAGTGAATGAAGGCAAAATCACACACACAGTTTACACTACTCTTTCTCTTCCTCTCACTATTTTTTCCACTGAGCCAAGGCACAGTAGTTGAATTTATGTAATTTGAATGTGCAAATTACATACTTTCTTGGTAAAACAGAGCAACAAGAGGAGCTAAGTAAAACACTTAGCCTTCTAAAGCATAGAAAATCAGTTGCTCAGTGTTAGAGCATTGTTAACTTTAGCTGTAACAGCTAACAATATTATATTTCACCTCTAGAATATACCTTTAAGACAATATTTATGTGTTTGTACGTGTGCTAGCATGTGAGTCTCACTATATATATGTGTGTATGTATATATATATATACACATATATGTATATATAAAGCATAATAACTAATTCTGAATCAGGTAAATGATTGGGAGTGTTAAAGAGGAGCTGTTTTCTTCACAACATTTCAATAGTGAGTAAGTGGCATAGAGAAATAGAGGCTGTCCCAAGAGACAAACCCTGTCCTTGGCTTTGGGCTATGCAAACCCTGTAGGTTCTGAGCATCAGTGATACAAATTGTGCCAATCTGTTAGAACAGACCCAGCTTCCCAGTGGTTTTGTGACTGTCGCCTGCCTCTGCATCTCTTATAATGAAATGGTTCTTGGACAGCTGGGTTATCAGCAAAGAGCTATGTAGGAAGTGCCCTGCCCAATTAATCAGATGTCATTCTGACCAGATTTCTTCAGCACACTGCTTCATGGTAAACAGCAGAGTATTAATAAATGAAAATCAAAAGGAGACAAAGGAGAAAGACATCATTTTTATGTATACTTGTCTTAAGGCATATTTTTCCATTTCTGAAACTTGAAAAATAACCATCTGGAAAGAATCATATTATAGACAAGGCATGTCATGACATTTACAGCAAATATTTTTTCCTGTGAGGATCAGTATTCTCTCATTGCCCCATCAACTGCCATATAATCAGATACCCATAAAGTATTCAATAAATAGAGGGTTCCTGCAATAAATCAATAGTGCAGGAATAATATGTTTTAAGTGTTCACATTTTCCTTTGTTTATCCTTCTTTTTAAACACAGTTTTGCGACACAAACCTCCTTAAACGTTTGTCTTTGTTTCTTTGCCTCTCAGCCACCCAGTCTCGGGCAAATGACATTAAACTGCACCACTGCAGAGAGATCTCTGGCATAAATAAATGTATCAGGAGGTCAAGAGGTCAAGAGCATAAATGAGGCAAAGATTTCAAAGAAATCACCGACCAAATGATTTATAAATCATGGAAAATACTGCTCCAGCCATAAAAGAGAAATTAAATTTATACATCATGAGCTTCAAGATGCTTTGGGTTCTGGTGGGTAACTGGGTTAGAAATGGAAGAGCTTATGTCATCCTGTTGTTGGTTTGGAGCCTTGTTACAGCGGCATTTACCCCAGGACTCTAAATCAGGAGGACTGAGATTAAACTCCCCTGCCCTTCTCCTGTGTCTCCAGAAACATTTGCTTTTACCTCTGACCTAGAATTTCCACCCCACCAGCCTCAACTCTGGAGTGGGGTAAAAATCAGTTCATTGTTGGGCAGGATGATTATACCTGAGAGTGAATATGAGCCTCCCATCTGTTGGTGAAAGGCTGAGAGTCCTACCTTTGTCTACAGAAAAGCAACAGAGAATTATAGCATCTGCCCTGGCTGGCCAAGGAAGCTGTGGAACTGAGGCCTTCTGGAGCATAACAGCCAAAACATCTATAGGAGAGAGTAAAATGAGCCAGTCTCTGTAAAAAGAACAATAATACCTTATGCTATAATCATCTGTAAAGAGAATCTGTCCAGAACTTTTACAGAGTAAAAATAATCCTTTCTACTTTTTGACGCATTTTCTTCAAAAACATGATGTTTAATCATTTCTTTCTTCTTCCCCCCTCCCCAATCTCTTTCTTTTTTCCTGCATTTGGGAAAATATCAGATTGGAAACTGCTTGAAAGTATCTATTTCATCTCTATATGAAATGTACACAGTGATCTGTACATAAAACTGAAGTAATTTCATGGGGAACTTGCCGAAAATATAGTCAGTTGGGAATGTCACTTCAGAGTTAAACAGATGTGAAGCGGCAAATGACACCATGAACAGCCATCAAGCTTTGGAATTGATTGCTGCTCTTTATGACCTATCCGATGGGGACTTAAACTTGGGGCTGGTTTTAAAGTTTTCCTGGAAACAAATTTTGGTAATCCTATTCAATGGAAACAATATGTTGGTTCCTAGCTTGAAATACAGATCTGTGGTGATAACAGAGAAAAACAATATGCTGTGTCAAGATTCCTTTGCTCTCACAATCCCAGGTAGGATTTCAGTGGAGCTCTGAGTTTTATTCCTTCTCTTTTCTTTCCTCTCTCCCTCCCCACTTTCCCTCTCTTCTTTCCTTCCCTCTTTTCCATTTCTATTTTTTCTTCTCAGGCTTCTCTTCTTAGCTTCAGGTATTTGCAGGAAGAAAATCTGTTAGAAAATTTTCAGCTATGTGTTTTGCTTTTTAAATATCTAAGACACATTTTATTCAAACATTTGGGATTAAAGAAATGTTAAGATACATTCTCCCCACCCCCCCATATACTTTTGCTAGTTTTCCTAAGCCTAGGTTATATGTTAAAGGGCATTTAATCCACAGCTTGATACTGCCTTTATTCTTACATTATCAAAATTGGGTTTTGAGTCACCTTGCTTAATGATATCTTTCCAATTCTGTTTTCCTTGATAATTGGAAAGTTGAGTCTTATGGGTTGGGCCACAAATCTATGCTGTGTTTGGAATTCTGGCTCCTAAGAACAGGTTAGTACTGTTTTCTTTCTTTATTCATTTTAGAAGGATGCTTTATCTTCCTTATCTTAGAATCTCTACAAATACCCCAGTGGGGCATCTACCTAAGAATCATCACTTTCCCCAAATAGATTTAATGTAGAAAGTTGAATAGGTTAAAAAACAAACAAGCTCACATAAGCTGCCTTACTTTTCTCTGCCTTTAGCTTTTTTCACATTGAAGAAAAGC
This sequence comes from Bubalus kerabau, assembly GCF_029407905.1. Classification (NCBI taxonomy): domain Eukaryota; kingdom Metazoa; phylum Chordata; class Mammalia; order Artiodactyla; family Bovidae; genus Bubalus; species Bubalus kerabau. The sequence goes on from NC_073624.1 coordinate 239,335,084, forward strand.
ACATCTGAAAAAGAAACTGAGATTTTTGCAAAGATCTGAACATAACACTGTAAACGTTTTCAGTGGTTTTCCCCAATATTCTCATAGCAGTTTTGCTTGGATTATGTCTCATTACTCAATAAAGGACATAAAGGATATTAATTCACATCTTAGAAAAAGCATGTAAACAATGTATCTGGAGAGAACCTGTTAATAATGATTAGTTTGTTTGCATTTTTCTGTGACTTGTTAGAAATTTTGAATAATATTTTGTTGAGGCAATTTGGTTGCTCACTTAGCCTCTTCCTTACACTGTGGCTCTGGTGTTCTCAGTTATAGCTGCCTGTCTCAGTCGAGCTTTCATGTAGTTGGGTCTGTTGGGCCAAGAAAGAGAAGAGAGAATCTCTGCTGCCACTAAATCTCTAACTCTGTTAAAGATTTTATTCATTTTTAAGGAAGTGAGCAATGAATATTACCATATTTGCCTTTTCTGGTCCCTTGCCTTTTCTTTTTCCCCAAAAGAATTCCTACTTTCATTGCAATAACTTTTTGTAAGGGTTCCATATTTTCAGTACAGTGTTTGTCTGGATATTACAACAGAGGGCGGGTTGCCCTGTAGGGGGTCATGTGTTTCCACAAGAATAATATTATAATGAGGAGGAGGATATTCCATCTAACAAATCATTGTAATAACATTTATAATAATAAAAAACGAAAAATACTATTAAGTTTTCAAAGGAAATGCAATGTAAAAATTCATACCTTTGGAACAGATATTGCTTGAGATGATTTATAAGTTATCCAAATTATATCTCTGGTCCATTGGCTGTTGATCACATCTAATGGCTTTGGTTTTTTTTAGCACGTGATATTTTGTTTGTGCTGAGAAATAAAGTCATAATCTTGAACATGCAGATGAAGAGAGGGCTGAGGTATTCTGTAAAAAGGCTGTGTGATGAGGTCTATTACATGGCTGCTATACAGTATATAATAGTGGATGACAAGCAGTGTGACAGTCTGAGTAGAGAGTAAGTGAGACAGTAATTCAGAAATACTAGTCTCATAAGGCAAAAAAATAAAAATCCAAAAACAAATATTTCTTACTGGTTTCAGCATGGAATTTCTTTAATAATACTCTCTGATGTAAGTGAAATCAGATATAATTCCCCAGGGTCTATTTTAAAGAATAAAGAAGAATCTTGTATTTAGTTCATGGACAGAAGACTATAATATAAGAATTCTTGACATTTTTTTCTTTTGTCGTCTGAATATCTGCTTCCTCAATTTCCCTTTGTAGTAAAAGCAATTAGGAGCATGGTCTCTGCAGTTAACAGTTCAAATCTTGCTTCAAAGACAGACTGATCTTATGCAGGCTACCTGACTTCTCCTTGCCTCAGTTCTGTTCTCTGTAAAATAGTGAAGACAGTACTACCCACCATGTAGAGTCACTGTGCGATTTAAGTACATGAAAAGCAGAAGAGTTCTTGGCACATGGTGAGTTAACAATTACTAAATATTCGCTGCTGCTATTATTACTATTGCTATTGAGCACCTACATTTTGCATAGACAGGTTAAGGCAAACTGGGCTAGCCTATGCTCACATGATTCTAACCTGGCTAGATGTTAATTGCTAAGAGTACTAAAATAAGCCTCTGAGACCTCCAAAGGCAAACTGAAAATTAAGCCCTTGGCTGTTAAGGGATAGTACCTGTGTATGCACAATAATTTTATAGTTAAGAAAAATGGAAATATACAGTGAAAATCTGATAATGAGGAAAGAACATTGGATTATGATTTGGAAAATGTGCCATTAAAAACAGACAGACAAACAAAAATGCATGACCTTGGGCAGGTCACATGTCCTTCTTGAATCTCATCAGCCAAATGAGAATGGGAGTGATGATACCCAATCTGTGTGTTTCCCAGGATTACTATGAGATCCGATTAGAAGAAACTTGGGCACAGGAAAGCTCTCTGGAAAGATGAATGTGCTGTTCAGGCAGGAGGTGATGCAAGTTGAATGACAGAGCAGGCTTTTGCCCATCAATCCTGCACTTCCACTGTTGCTGTTACTGCTCCAGTATGGGATGCTGGAGGATGGCCCGATTGCAAATTCCAGGGCACGCACATGGCCTGCTGATTGCACTGGCACCTGCTGTGCAAAAGGAACCAGGGTGCATTTTTATGTGTCAATTCCGGACAGACAGATAATTTTGCTTTGGAATAAAGAGGCTTTCCTGGGTAAAATGGGACAAATGCTTAGACCCCCATATCCTCTGAAACAGCATCTGAATGGCTGAAGCTTTGTGCCCTTTGAGGTCTGAATGATACCTAGTAATTTTGTGACAGTCTATTCCTTAGGCAGAGTCGCAGAGTTCAGCAGCCACCCCCTACAGCCCTGGCAAAAGCAGTTTCCGAAAATGCCAGAATAGAGAGGAGTTAATATACAGTGCGGAAGAGGAAAGGCCCAGGGAGTCCAGATCCAAGCCAGGAGACGGTTTTCAACAATGAGGGACAAAGAGTGCGTGGACGCACACACACGCATGTAAGGCACAGAATTAAGAGGACCAGAAATCTCCCCTACACCACCAATCCAGATGCAGAAATAAGAGGAGGGGGCCCGGTTGGGGCCCTAATCTATCACTCAGCCTGGCACGAGCAGGGAAGTCACGAGCCTGGCACCAGCCGCTGTGCTCTGGGGCCGCCTCCCCGCCTTGGGCGGCAGAAGGGCTGCAGGCTGAGCCGTGACATCCTGGGCCTGTGCTCCTCAACAGATGGCACTGTAAATCTGAAATATTCCACAGGAGAAAGACAAATGGGAATCAGCCGAGGAGGCTTGGAGCCTGGCATACGGAGCGAAATAAATAGAGGCCCAGCATCCTTATGGGGCCGTTCCTTCCTCCTGCTCTTAAATATCACACTTCTGAAGTCATCTCCCATTGGAACTCCCGGCAACTGAATAGGTTCATAAACACAGTTCTCTCTGGGCAGAGGGAAACTGAGAACATCAGGAAACTTTGCACTGATGCTTCCAGCCCCAAGTTAGGTGTGGAGATTGAACTTGTGAATGATTTCACACGAGACTCCTCTCTGGCTGATGACTCTGCCCTTATTCCCCACCTTCGGCCCCATTATTGAGCAGGAAACAGTCCCTTCCCTAATCTTCTTAAATATTTGCTGACCCTGTACTATGTACAATCTCTGTCATCCATTTATTCGCTTGTCATTTATTCTCCTTTATTGAGCATCTCCTTTTTCTCCTACGCTATGCTTGTGACTGAGGCCACAAAGATAATTGATGGTAACTTGCCCTCAAGAAGTTCTAGTTCAGTGTCATGGATAGATATTAATCAGGCTTACAAAACCAAATACAATGGTTAAAAGGCTCGCTCTGCCCTTTAATAGAGAGAGAAGCTCTCGATGTACTGATAAAATTTAGATTCCACTTATTATCTTACCTGTGTTTCAGTGAGTCCATTTATGACAAATTTCAGCTGAGGTGTTTCAGAATCTCTTGTTTGAGGCTGATGTATATAGTTGTAAAATATTTAAAATATCTTTATAGTACACATACAGAGCATAAAATCCATCTCTCACTATGCTGGAGTGGGCATGGCAACCCACTCCATACTGTTATTCTGCAGCTCTGCCTGCCTTCTTGAATGTCAACTGCTTTGTTGTCTCTGATCTTCAGTCACACTGTTCCAGTTTCAGTGAGTGCTCTGCCCAGGTCCCTTGTATGAGTGCCTCGTTGCAAGCTCTCAGGCATCAGCATAAATAGCATTTCTCCAGAGAGGCAGGATGTTGTGGTGGCTGAGTGGACTCTGCAGCAGTCCTGCCAGGATCAAAATCTGAACCAGCTAATTGCTAGCTATTTGATGGTGAAGGAGATGGTGGAAGACAAGAGAAGCCTGGCGTGCTGCAGTCCATGGGGTCACGAAGAGTCAGACACAACTGAATAACTGAACAACAATGTGATCTTAGGCAGATTCCTTACTCTGTTAATGTTTCCCCATTTAAACAATGTGGGTTGTTATGACACCTATCTCATTAGATTGCTAGGAGGTTTAAGTTAGAAAATATATGGGAAGTATTTACAGTAGCACTCAATAAATATTAGCTTTTTTGTTCCCTATGATATCTAATGGCTTCCCAGGTGGTGCCAGTGGTAAAGAACCGACCTGCCAATGCAGGAGACATAAGAGACACGGGTTTGATCCCTGGGTCGGGAAGGTCCCCTGGAGGAGGGCATGGCAACCCACTCCAGTTTCTTGCCTGGAAAATCCCATGGACGGAGGCGGCTGGGGAGCTACAGTCCATAGGATCACAAAGTCGGACATGACTGAAGCGACTTAGCACACATGCAGTTCATATCTAAGTCGACTCACTCCTATTACTGTGTTACTCTCTGCCCTCTTTTCGTATGACACAAGTAGGTATGACAATCATGTAAGGTAATTCTGTGCTTATTGATCTATTATCGATCTTTTCCAGTACAGTGTAAGCTCCACAAGGCTCTTTTACTTAACAAAATATCCCCAGCACTTAGCATAGTGCGTGCTTATGGGTTGATCTTGGAAGTATGCTGCTTGGAAATCATTCTGTCTTGCTTTCCTAACAATGGAGAGTTCTGGATGCCAAACAGAAATGCACAAAATTTTCCATATTGTAATGGGCGTCTGGAGATATTCTTCTGAGACAATTATGAAATATAATATGCCTCCATAATATGATATATGATATCTGGATCTTTTTCAGATACAGGTAGGGAGGTTTCATTGAATCTTCTTAATGAAAATCAATCATCTAAAAATTAAATAAAGTTGATGCAACTAACTATTCAGTCCCACTTGCTTCTTAGCAAAAGCACCCAACCCACCACTGGGATCCCTGTTGCTAAGTTTTCTCAAGAATCAAATTGATTAATAGATTTTTTTTTTTTCCTAAAGGCCTTTCAAGTAAGCAGGTCAAGTAGCTACGATTTCATTAGGGCCTCTCTAGTCAGTGATAGCTATGCAATTTGGTTCCAAACATCCAACTTATAGATTGGCCTAAGCCCCACAGAAGTGATTGTGTTGCAGGGATTTTAGAAGTCTGTGGATTGTCATTAACTATGATTAAGGAATTTTGGAAGGGGAGTAGGAAGCTTTGCTGAGAAGCAAATATTTGCACATTTCATGCAATGAAATGATGCACTAGGGCCAATGCACTCCCCCTTTCATCCTATGCTCCCAAAATCACAAAATATATTAAAGTTGTTTATTAATGACACTTTTTTATATGGGACTTCCCTGGTGGCTCAGATGGTAAAGCGTCTGTCTACAATGTGAGAGACCTGGGTTCGATCCCTGGGTTGGGAAGATTCCCTGGAGAAGGAAATGGCAACCCACTCCAGTACTCTTGCCTTGAAAATGAACTTCTAAAATGAAGAATTAGGAACCAGCAAGATATGGTCATACATTAATGAGAGATTTGGAAATAACAAAGATGATAATGGCAAAGCCCAAAGGAGAAGTTTGATATGTTTAATAGGTTTGATAAGTTTGTTATTTTTGATAACTGGTCAAGTCTTCAACTCACTTCTTCATTTTGGTACCAGTAAAACTTTAAGGGGATACAACATTAGGACAGTAAAAGTAAACATTTATCCATGTACATATATCTATCTCTATGTCTATTATCTATGTTGAAATCCATGACTGTGTATATCTAAATCACCTATCTATATATAATTGTGGCTCATATTGTGAACCACTATAGTAGGTATATATAAATTGCACTTATTTTGTACATAGTAGCAGAGGAATTATAATTGGGAAGATAGCTTAAAGACCAGTGGTGGAAAATGAGGATCATGGAAGTAATGGTGAGTGAAGAAATCCCAGTTTCCACAATGAAAGATGCCCAGTGTTGGTAATACCTGGAGGATTCAGAGGAACTTAATTAGATAACCCAATATCTGAAACAGTTTCAGAAATTATCATTTTTCTCTGAACTTCCAGGTATATTTGAAAGTCAATAAATGATAATTAATAAGGTAGCTTTTTTAAAAGGATAATGTCAAGCACGTTTTTTTTAAAGTTGAGATAGACTTTAGAAATTCCACTTTTACAACTTGAAAAATTTAGAATTTTTAATAGCTTTAGATTTATAGAGAAGTTGCCAGAATTATACAGAGTTCCTGTGTAGTCTGGGCTTCTCTTGTGGCTCAGCTGGTAAAGAATCTGCCCGCGATGCAGGAGACCTGGGTTCAATCCCTGGGTTGGGAAGATCCCCTGGAGAAGGGAAAGGCTACCCACTCCAGTATTCTGGCCTGGAGAATTCCATGGACTCTATAGTCCATGGGGTCGCAAAGAGTTGGACACGACTGAGCAACTTTCACTTTTAATACAAAATCACCTCATTTTGCAGACAAGAAAATTGTCCTAGAAAACTAAATGATTTGCTCCTGTCAATGTCAAGGGGAGAACCAGGATGCAGTTTCCTCAGCTGGCGGCTGAGGGCTCTTCCTAGTAAACTGTGCCTTTTTCCATCTTGTGATTTTGTACTTCCTCTATGTTTTTGCTAATTAGAAACAAATTTGGTTCAGAAATTCATGGTGTGAAATAGATATAGGCAGAGCTGGCCTGGATGACGTCTACTTCATCCCTGAGGGTACCTGAAACATCTTTGAGTAACTCTCAGGGCTCCAAGGAGGATAGTTTGGCAGCAGCTCTGGGGTTCAATGACAGAACTTGTTAAAAGTTAACCATTTGGCACCATCTGCCCTGTGAGGCTTGAGGTGGGGCTGCAACTGTCTGAATCAAGAGCCACTATGAGCAGGGAGGTGACTCAAGTACACAGGCCACAGATGGGATGTGCTATTCTGTAAGAGCATTCTCTTAACCCTTAGAGATTAAACTTAAGAAAGAAAGAGTCAAATAACTACATTTGAGTTCATACAAATCCCCTAACTGTACCTTTCCTGTTACGTGTTCTCGGAATAAAGGCAAGATTGGCTCAAAATGTACATTTGGGTCCTCTGTTTTCCTCATTCCTAGAAAAACAAATTCTTCACCTTCCTTAATTTTTCCTTTTTACCACTGTGGGGTAGGGAAAAAAGGGAGCAAATAAGCAGTTAAAAAAAAAAAAAAGAGAGAGAGAGAGAGAAAAGAAAAAGACATTATGACATAAGGACCTAAAGTTACAGCCTAGAATCAGAAAAATTTGGATTTAATGCCCAGTGTTGCAATATATTAACTGTGTGATTTTTGAGGGAGTTACTCAGTCTCTCTGTGGCTCAGTTTCCTTATTGGTAAACAAGAATGGTATTTATGGCAGGTATTCAAATTTGTCACTGAGGGAACAGAATGAGATAATGCATCTAAATAGTTTTGCCTCAGGCATAGGAAACTGTCAGGACTTAATTAACAGTGGTTGTTATGTTTTTCACTAGTACTACAATAATAATCAGAGGGCAATGGCATCCCACTCCAGTCTTGCCTGGAAAATCCCATGGATGGAGGAGCCTGGTGGACTGCAGTCCATGGGGTCGCTAAGTGTCAGACATGACTGAGCGACTTCACTTTCACTTTCACAATAACAAAACTGTCAAGAGGGGAATAAACGCAAAAGAATGAATAAGCAACTTTTCTGAGGGCAAACCTATAAGTCTTTTACTTTTAGTAGCACTCTAGAAAAAGTTACCTTTCCCAAAGTACTTGTTTTTTTCTTTGAATTTTTGATGATTATTTATTTAATGATAATACATTCTCTCATTCATATAGCATGGTGGAATTGTCGAATTGACTTATTTTATAGAGTTTTTTTTTTTTTTTTAAATAGTCTCATGCTCTAAAACTGAAGAATCTGAGCTATAGGATTTTTTTAAAGATGGAAGTATTGAGCTGGTGAAAAAGTTTGTTTGGGCAAATGAACTTTATGGCCAATCCAATACTTGAATTTTCATGATTTTCTTCAATCAGTTGTTTATTCAACAAGTATTTGTTAAGTGCCTGCTATGCACGAGCAGTATTCTAGTCACCTGAGATACACAAAACAAAGATCCATGATATGAGAGCTAGCTAAACCCAACATAAGATGACAATAAATTATATTGTATGTTAGATGGTTGTAAGTGCTATAGAAAAAGAGAAAATCAGGACAAGGCAAGGAGTGTTGGAAGCCCAGAGGCTTGGTTTTGTTTTATTTTTAATGAAATGTGACCCTTGTGGGGACAGACCCTAGTGTCTGGGTAAAGAGAATAGATGCTAAAAGAACTGATCTTTCAACCACTCTTGATTTTCTGTTCTACTGCCTTCCAGTGAGTCAGCTTTCCCTGCTCCAACAGCCTGATTTCTAGCTGCTACCAATCCTAGCAGATCCACTTTTTTGACGGGCCAGAAACAGGCCCATTCAATTACTCTAACCCATAGCCCAGCCAGAGGTAGATGAAAAGTGATGTTCCAGAGCATGAACAATTTTCTCCTTGTAGTTTTCTAGGATTACGGGCAAACGAGGGAACTCCATCTAGATGTTAGGTGGAGGCTCTTGGGTTTTCTAGCCCCTCTTGTAGGGATTCCAGCTTTCGTTCACAGGTGAGAGCTGCCAGGACACTCAAGTGCAAGGTAGCATTATCATTAATCTCCCAACCAGGGCTCCTATTAATGTGTCACTGAAACAGCCTATTTTCTATACCAGTTCTCACCCCTTTGATATACTGGACATGTGTCAAAGAAATCAGAGGCCATCCATATCTTATCTTACATTAGGAAGAGGCATGTAGAAATGTCCCTTCATTACCAGGACAGTCATGTCAAAAAGAATCGACTTATTGTCAGCGTTTCTAACCTAACAATGTTAATGGAGCCTTTAGACATCCTTTCTCCTCATTTGTTTCTTAGATGCCTATCAAGGAGACAGTTGCATGACTTTCCAAGCTCTGGGGAGCCCTGTGTATGTGTATTAAATGACAGCACTCTAGGCTGCTTATTATAAAGGACACGGGGGTAGGTGGGAGGATTGAGATCCTGGAAGGAAAGCATGCTGTTGGCGGAGTGCCAAGATGGTGAGAGACTCCAAGAAAGACTCCAGGCTCCAAAGTTAGATATTGTTTCTCCCCTCTCCTGTCCTCCCCTCCAAAATTTTCCAACATTGCATGATAAATATATACATTGAGTGAAGACAGTTTCCAGTAATGTTTTAGATACCTTTCTCCCTTAATTCATACACGTAGTTCAATTATTTTTTTCCTGCGACAGAGGAGGAATTAAGGAAAGAAATCATTGGCTAGAGAATTTTCTAGGCCCTTCAGAAAGTAGCTGGTGCTGGGAAGGGATATGCAAGTTGAAGCTGATCTTGGAGGAACCAGCTCCCCAATAACGTGCTGTTTGCCATCCAGTGCCGATCAATGGTAACAAGATGATGGGTTGATATTAATGAATAAATCAATAAGCCATTTCCCCCTGTGGAAGTTACACAAATGCCTTGTCCTAATAGTATGAAACCATTGGAATTTTTCTTGGAAATGCCCATAGACTCTTACAGTAAATCTCTTTCACAAATGGATAATTCACCCTTCTTTCTTTTAAGACACAATGAATATGCTCCTTAGATCTGCAGTCTTAATCAAACCCACTCAGAGACAGTTGAACTTTGTCCAGTCAGCATGGTTCAGCAAGATACAGCCGTCAACTGTGTGCACCGTACTTTCATAGATTTCAGGGGGCTATTTGCCATTTGGGGAAATGCTCAGCACCAGACACCCCTTTTCTGTGGGAATCCGTTATGTATAACTCACAGAGGAAGGTTGTACTCGGCCTTCCATTTCCACGTTGGAAGCTGATTGAATCTAAATTTTCCTCTCACCAACCCCTGGCTCAGCCAACTAGATGTTCTTGCCCGGCTGTTTGGGCTGTGAGCTGTGATGTACACTTGGAGGGGATTAATCATGGTGGTGGCACCTTGCGGCAGTGGCTGCAGCTCTCGGTGGTGAAGGCACAGGTGGCTAGCAGTGAGTTGTTCTCCCCAGTCTTTCTGAGCCCAGTCTTTCTTTTGTTCTCCCCGGTCTTTCTTTTGTGAGCAGCTGTGTATCTCTTGGATATGGCTTGTGTTTCTGGTTTTTGAGTTTGGGGGCTAATACTCTGAGTCACCTGACAACATTTTAAAAGTACCTTTCCACTTAGGTTAGCTAGAGTTGGTTTCTGACCATTAAGGAAGCTTTATCGTATTTCAGCACTGGGATGCAATGCCAGATGTCACTCGCTGCATTGTGTGGAGGAGAAGGCTGAGCCTTGGCAAGGTGAGTAACTTGCCAATGTTTTCACTGGTGAGTGGCAGAGTTGAGACCTGAAGTGAGCCTGTGAGACCCGTGGAAGCAAGCTTTATATCTTATTTAATGTGTTATGTTTAGGACCTGGCAAAGGACCAGACTCTCAAGATTTGGACTCCACATTCAGCCTACAGGTTACATTATTATCTCTATTTGAGAGAGAAACTACAGTTATCTACAGTATATTAGGACCTTTCCAGTACAAAAATGTTTGTTGTTTTTCAGGAGAATAGGCTCAGGAAAGCTGGAGCACAACCACATTTATCTTCCTGTTCAAATGAATCCCACTATTTACCATTCTTGAAGGTGAACATAGTATGGAAGGGCTTTGTGGAAAATAGAGACTACAAAGTGGTGAGGCTGGAATGTCATTTATTCAACTAACTATGTTTTGGGGAACATGCATAGACTGTCACTCTGTGCTGGGTAGGCATCTGAGGTATAGCTTTCTCATTTCATCCTAATAATTGTTAACAATATGATGTTGGTGCTATTATTGTTCTTCTTTTATAGATAAGGAACCTGAGACTTAGAAAGTCTAAGTTCTTGCCCCAGACTTACAGCCAGTAAGCTATAACACCAAATATGACTGACGTCATGACCCAAGCTCCTGACCAATATACTATACCAGTGGGGCCTGTTGACATTTGGATCTGGGGTTTGTTGATGATGGTTGACTGCTTTTGAGCACGTTTCATTAAAAAAATGTATAGAATGGCTTATGTTATTCCAAGGTCATGGTCTTTGAGAGAGATACCCTTCCTCCACTATTTTTATTTTTCTGTGGGAGAAAGCTGAAATTTGGAAGACTTGGCAAAGAGAGTGTTAATGTGCTAACATCAAATGAATTCCATGGATTTTCTATTCATTAAGGCCCATTTCCCTGCACATAACTCACCTCTGCTTGGTTATACTACTCCAGGGTATGCTAGTAAAAAGGGGAAAAAATGGGGAAGCCAGCCAAAAAGAGGTGTTTTTGGCTGCAAAAATCAACTTACACCTACCAACAAAGAAAAACAGAAAGCCTTTGCCAAACAGTAAATATCAAGTTCATTGCCTAAACCCCAGAAGAAAACGTATTAAGCAATTTATGGTACCTTTTTGAGTCTGTGGTCACCTGATACTACTTGGCTGTGAATCTGGGGAATTGCAATTCAGCAGTTGGGAGGCGAATCAGAGCAAAGGTTCTGCTCGTTTCATAGGTTGGCTGAAGTACTGGGGAGATGGCAAAATGAGAGTCCCCTTTGTCTTAGATGATGAATGAACATTTATTTATTCATTTACTGAATCAATTTACTAAGCACCTAACCAGGTACCAGGCAGTCTTTTACCCCTGGGGATAAAGCAGTTGACTAGACTCTCACAATATCCTTCTCACAGAACTTACAGTCTAGCCAGGGGAGATGGATAAATTAAGACAACAAATAAATGAATAATTTCAGAGAGTGATAAGTGACTTGAAGAACACAAATCAAGTGCTGCAATAGAAGGTGACCCTTGGAGAGAGAGTAATTGAGGTTGAGTGGCCTGGAAGGTCTCCCTGAGGCCCAGATGTTAAGAAAAAGCCCAGCCAAAGATTTTTGAGCAAACATTCTGGACAGTAGGTGCAAAGGACACAATGGTAACTGAACAGATCAGCAGAGCAGATCATGAAGGATCTTCATTCATACTCAGCAGCAACGAGAAGCACTTGAGAGCATTTGAGCAAAAGCGTTGATGTGTCTGATTGACATTGATTGAAGGCTCATTGGGCAGTCTCAGTAGAAGGTGGTTTCAAGAGGCCTAGGAATAAACGTGGCTTCCCCAGTGGCTCAGCAATAAAGAATGGGCCTGCAGTGCAGGAGACACAGAAGAAGTGGGTTCGATCCCTCAGTTGGGAACATCCCCTGGAGGAGGGCATGACAACCCACTCCAGTATTCTCTCTGGGAAAATCCCATGGACAGAGGAGCCTGATGGGTTAAAGTACATGGGGTTGCAAAGAGTTGGACATAAATGAAGCAACTGAGCTCATACACACACACGCACACACACAGAAATACATGCAGGAAGAAGAGGTAGAGGATGTAGCCAGACTGCAGAAGTATCACTGTTGCTGAACAGGTGTGTATATCTAAAGTATACTCAGAGTGATTTTCAACTCTGACTGCACATTTGAGTCACATTTGAAACTTCTTAGGAATATAGCTACCTGGGATTCATCCTTGAATATAGTGATTCAGCAAGTTAGGAAACACATCTGTCTTTTAAGAAAGAAACAACAGGAGATTTTAAAGTCTAAACAGGGTTGAGAACCACCGGTTTAAAAGTATTTTCACATTCATTACTACTTTTGGTTGTCCCATAATCTGTGAGTTAGCTGCTGTTGCTTTTCCCATTTCATGGATAGGAATACTGAGGCTTGCAGAAAGAAAGTGATTTATTTAAGATTACATAGTGAGCCAAAGCCAGAATCTAGTTCTCTATATGCAAATCCAATGTTCTTCCTCTTACCCCACCACATATCCCTGAAGTAACCAGTAGGTGGATTACTGTCTTTAAAAATCCAAGATAGAGTTGCCAGTCCAGGTTCGATGCACGATGCTGGATGCTTGGGGCTGGTGCACTGGGACGACCCAGAGGGATGGAATGGGGAGGGAGGAGGGAGGAGGGTTCAGGATGGGGAACACATGTATACCTGTGGCGGATTCATTTTGATATTTGGCAAATCTAATACAGTTATGTAAAGTTTAAAAATAAAATAAAATTAAAAAAAAAAAAAAAAGAAAGTGAAGAAAAAAAAAAAAATCCAAGATAGAGAAGGGTGCTTACCATCAATAAGTGGCAACATAATGGGGATTTGGAGAGAAAGTGGGAGCCCATGGGCTGGAGGTGAAGTATGGAGGTATTCCTACATGGTGCCAGTAGGAAGATGGATCAGATAGCATGGAATCTAAAGAGGTGATAAAAACAGCTTTGAGGGGATAAATGGTGGAAAGTTTGGAGGAAAGAAGGCATAATTAGCTGTGGGAAGATGAAGATACTTTCATAAAGATGCTTCCATGAACCAGAACACCACTATAGTGTCTTTTATTTTTTTTTATTTTGACGTTTAACATTGATTCCAGTTTCTTTTTGGAGAGGGAGAGGTGAAGATTTCTTTTCCATTGGCTCTTCTACCAAGATGCTTTGTGTTGCCTGGACCATGTTAATTTTAAGGATTTTCAACTTTCCCTTTGATCCTGAGATACTTCTTTATCTTCTAACAAGATCCCCTTTAGCTGTGGGTGTGCAAAACCAGTTTCCATTGCTGTCAACAAAGCAATGTATGCTGTTTGATACAGTGACCACTTAGAGAAGGAAGACTGAGTGTGCAATTCTCTAAATTAGCAAGCAGACTAATTTGGCATCCTCCTGCCCCATTCTCTATACCCAACCTCTCTACACCTCTCTCCGGTTTCAGCTTATGTGAAAATCACTGACTTCTTTTCTGGGATGCATGCCTTGCATTTATTTACAATGAAGTGACTGTCATCAAGGAGAAATATTGGATACTCAGGAAGGATCATTCCTTCAATCCATTCTTCATTTAATAGCCAGAGTGATTTTTTTCAAAGTGGAAATCTGATTGTGGCACTTCCCTACTTTAAACTCTTTGGTGACTTCTTATGCAACTAGGATAATGCTGAGCCCATAAAGTGCTTGCAAGACCCCAGGCATGTGTAGTTTACCAAGATTCAACCTCATTTTCCCTTGCCTTTGATATCTATACCCCAAGCACACACACATTTTTGTAGTTCCATGTAGGTAAAGTGCTCCAGCTACCACAGGACATTTGTACATTCTTTTCTTCACTCTAAAGACTCTTCCTTTCCCATTTTACTAGTTAATTTTTTATTTGCACTTCAGAACTCTGTCATTTCATCAGATAGGCCTTGTCTGGTCATCCTAAATTAATCCCAGTTCTGGCTCCCTCTTCTTCCTCAATGTCCATCCTCCCCACCCCCAACCTTTCCCCATCAAGGCATCACACACATCTCATCTGAAGCACCAATCATAGTGGCAATCTCACATTTGTTTTTGTGATTCCTCAAATTTGATTAAAGTTTAAGCCCCCTCTAATCTGTAAATTTTGTGAAACTAGGCCCCTGATTGTTTTTATCAACGTTGGGGATTGCGTGAATTCTGTTCCTGTCCACACACAATGCTTGGTACATAATGATAAGAGTGAAAATAAGAGAATAACAATAGTAGCTACCACTTCTATACTATGGACTGTTCTAGCTCCTCTTGTATATTAAATCCTTTTGTCCTTTAACAACCATATGAGGTAGGTTCTACCATTATTCCCATTTAAATACAGGGAAGCAGAGCTACAGGGAGGCTATACGACTATAAAAGTCACACAGCTAAAAAGTAGTAAAGCTAAGATGAAAACCACTCAATGTGGTTACAAACTTAGCATTTTAAATTATAATGCTATCTTTCTTTTGTATAAAATAGATGTTCCATAACTCTTTGTTGAATGAAGATATGAATAAAAAAGCACATGACTCCAAAAATCTGGAATAAAATTCCAGAGACCTGAGCTCAGTCTTAACTCTGTGCCTGACACCTATGTGTAATTTCAGCTTTGAAGACCTCCATTCCCTCCCTTTGTGTGAACAGGGGAAGTGAGACAGACAAGCATTAAGCATAAACAATCTGACTCCAAGCTGGCATGACTTAAAAGGCTACATCTGGATTCAGCTCTTGGGCTTTGAAACCTTAAAACAAAAATGACCAAGGTAGAGAGCTTGTTTCCTAGATCATAAGGGAAGTTAGAGCCCCTGAGAGATGGAACAATAAACGGAAAGACCATCTGAATGGAGCATGCATCGTGCTTCCAGACCAAGCAAACAGGAAGTTGTAGGCCTTTCTCTGCCTATCATTTTAGGTATTGCACGAGGAGG
Organism: Bubalus kerabau; assembly: GCF_029407905.1. Lineage (NCBI taxonomy): Eukaryota > Metazoa > Chordata > Mammalia > Artiodactyla > Bovidae > Bubalus > Bubalus kerabau. The sequence goes on from NC_073624.1 coordinate 239,350,302, forward strand.
GATTTAGGGGATAATTATCAACAATCACTTCCTTCTTGAGATATTTGTTATTAGCAGTTGTGAATGCCTGCTGGAGAAACCACTGAGTTAATTTTCCTCTTTCCTAATGTAGTTATACAAAAGTCTCATTGCGTTAATACTTTTGCAATTTTGCTGTAACTGAAGCCTCAGAAAACAGCTCACCAGAGATCCCAAGCCTTGCAAACAGGTCTCAGGAAGCCTGCATGGAAAATGCAGACGTGCTCCTCTGTTGCTAGTTAAGCTGGCTGGGACATTAATGCATGCCTCCTCCAGCATTTTAGACCCAGGCCCCAGGCTCAGGCCCCCATCCCCACCCCCAAAGCTGCCATCAGGGTCCTATGTGCCTCCTAAACACTTGGCTGCGGCACTTGGGACATTTTATTGAGGCAGCTTTACTGGAAGGATCCAATTACAGGGAATGGCATGTTAGATTCAGTGCCCCGGTTAACAATGCTATGGAGAACACTGAGGTTCCTTTAGTCCTTCCTGGGATGAAAAAAAGACGAATAGAGGTAATGGCAAACAGCCCCTTGAGATGGCTGCTACTTCTGGACATGAACACTCCACTGGTTTTTTTTTTTTAACTTTATATTTTTATTCATGTATAAAAAGCAATACATCATAGTTGCAGAACAAAAATGTCCAACAATAGGAAATAGAAAGAGTAAAAAGTAAAGTTCTCCCTTCCTGCCCTTAAAATCCCACATACTTCCCCTGAGGTAAGCACTGTTTTCAGATTGTTGCATATCCTTCCAGATCTTCCTTTATTGCATTTAAAACAAAATTATATTATGCTTTAAAAATTTCTGTCTACATTTTTCTGCAACTTTGTTTTTTGCCTTAACAATACATCATGGATATTTTCCACATCAATGCATACAAGTCTACTTTATTCTTTCTAACTGATGCTTTGCAATTCCTAGTATGTCTATATTACAATTTTCTTAAGCAGTTCCTCTTGTTGATCCATTTTTAGATGCTTCCCAAATTTTGGCCACTACAAATAATTCTGTGATGAATATCTATAGTTTCTTTAAAAACAGTGTGCACACATGAGAGAGTTTTTGTAAATTCCGGAGTGATTATTCAGAGGATTAGATGAAAATATTACTTCTAGGATGGTCAAGTTCAGGTTTCCTCTTGAGCTTAAATAAACCTTTGGAGGTTTTCTTTTTTTTAAATATAAATTTAAAAAATAAAATAGTTCTGCAGTCACGTGACTGATCCACATATTTACTTTCCTGTTGTAATCCCTCATCCAGCCAATTCAACTCCAAGCCCTACAGGTAACCACTGCTATTACTTTCTTAGGTTTTCTTCCAAATCTTTTAATGCATAAACAAGCAAATGTGAGTATATTTTCTTATTTCTTCCCCCATTTTTACATAAAAGCAATATATTTTATGTACTCTTTGCTCTTGCTGTTTTCTCTTACCCATACATCTGATAGGCTTTTCCATATAAATACTCAGAAAGCTTTCTCATTACTTAAAAAAAAATTACTTTATGTTTTTAGAACAATTTTAGGTTTACAGAAAACTTGAGTAGAAATTGCTGAGGTACAGAGAGTTTCTATATACCACTCTGTGCCTTCCCACCAGTTTTCCATGTTATCCAAGCTTGCAACAGTATGGTAACTTTGTTACAACTGATGAACCAATACTGATACATTATTATTAACAAAAGTCCATAGTACATTAGGGTTCACTTTTTGTGTCTTACATATCTGAGTTTTGAAAAATGTCATATATTCATCCTTCAGTATCATGCAGAACAGTTTGTGTCCTAAAAATCCCCTGTGTTCACCTAGTTGGCTCTCCCTCCCTGGCAATTACTGATCATTTTACTGTCTCTACGGTTTTGCCTTTTTCAGAATGTCATATAGTTGGACTCATACAGTGTATAGCCTTTGCAGACTGGCTTCTTTATGTAATGCGTATTGCATTCTTCCAAATTTTTTTCATGACTTGATAGCTTTTTTTTTTTTTTAATTGCTGAATAATTCCAATGGGTGAACCACCATTTATTCACTTGTTGAAGGACATCTTGGTTGCTTCCAAGTTTTGGCAACTATGAATAAAACTTCTATTAGCTTTTTTGTGCAAGTGTTTGTGTGGACTGAATTTCATACCAAGGAGTACAATTGCTGAATCATATGGTGAGACTGGTTTAGATTTATAAGAAATTGCAAAACTGTTTTACGAAGTGTCTATAACATTTTGCATCCCCATTAGCAGTGAATGGGAATTCCTTGTCAGCGGTTGGTGTTTAGTTTTGAATATTAGCCATTCTAATAGATGTGTAGTGGTCTCTCATTGTTGTTTTAACTTGCAGTTCCCTAATGATATATAATGTTGAACATCTTTTCATATGCTTATTTGCCATCTCTATAACTGTTTTGGTTAGGTGTCTCTTCAGATCTTTCACCTGTTTTTAAATTTGGATGTTTTCTTATTATTGAGGTGTAGGAGTTCTGTATATTTTGGATATAATTCCATTATCAGGTATGCTTTGCAAGTACTTTTTCTCGGTCTGTGACTTGCCTTTTCATTTTAATAAATGTCTTTTGCAGAGCAGAAGTTTTAAACTTAAAGTATAGCATCATTTATTTTCTTTTATAAATTGTGCTTTTGATGTTGTATCTAAAAAATCCTCACCAAACCCAATGTCACCTAGATTTTTCTCCTATATTTTCATCTAGAAGTTTACATTTAGATTTATGATCCATTTTGTGTTAATTCTTGTGAAAGCTGTAAGGTATGAGTTTAGGTTCATTTCTTTGTATTTGGATGTCTAGTTTATTTCAACATCATTTGTAGAAAAAAATATCATTTAATTATTAAAGTACCTTTACTTCTTTGTCAAAGATCAATTGACTATACTTGTGTGAGGTTATTTTTTGGCTCTTTATTCTGTTCCATGATCTATAATTCTATTCTTTTGTCAATCCTACTCTGTAGATTTGTATTTAAGCCTTAAATTTGCGTAATATCAATCCTCTCAGTTTCCTTTTCTTTACTGTGGGTTGGCTATTCTGGGTCTCTTTGCCTTTTTACATAAACTTTAGAAATCACTTTGTTGATATCCTGAAAGTAATGTGCTTGAATTTTACTACAATTTCATTAAATCTTTAGATAAAAATAAGAAGAATTGATATCTTAACAACTTTTAGTCTTTCTATACATGAACATGCACTATTTCACTGTTTATTTAGATATTTTATGTCTTTCATTAGAGTTTTGGAATTTTTCTTAGATAGTTCTTGTACATATTTTGTTATATTTATACCTAAATATTTAATTTTAATGGAGGGCTAATGTAAATGGTGCTATGTTTTACATTTTAAATTCCTATTGTTCATTGCTGGTATTTGAGAAACTAATTGACTTTTGTATATTAACTTTGTGTCCTGAAACCTTGTTGTAATCACTTACTGGTTCCTGGAGTTTTTCTGTTGATTCTTTGGAATTTTCTATATAAACAATCATGTCATCTGTGAACAAAGACAATTTTATTTCTTCCTTCCCAATCTGTGAACCGTTTCCTTTTCTTGTCATATTGCATTGGCTAGGACTTCTAGTCATATGTTGAAAGGCAGTAGTGAGAGGGGACGTTATTGCCTTGTTCCCATTTAAGAGAAAGGTATCTAGAAACTCACATTATGTATTATGTTAACTGTAGATTTTTTTGTAGATGTCTTCTAGTTAAGTTGAAGAACTTTCACTGTATTCCTGGTTTGCAGAGCATTTTTACTGCGAATTGCCTAATGCTTTCTGTTTTGGAAGGTTCTTATTGTTGATTCAATTTATTTATATACATAGACACTTCAGATTACTTACCCATTTCATCTTTCATGAGTTTTTATAGAATCTGACTTTCAAGTAATTGGTCCATTTCATCTAAAGTTATCAAATTTGTCAGCACAGAATTACAAAATTCCTCATTATTGTCGATTTAATTTCCATCAATAGTGATGGTCCGGCTTTCATTTCTAGTATTAGTAATTTTTGTTTTCCTTTTTTTTCTTGGTTTGCCTGGCTAGCATTTTTTTAATCTTATTGATTTAAATTGTTCTTATTTTATTGTTTTCTATTTTATCAATTTCTGCTCTTATTTTCTGTTTTCTTTGAATTTAATTTGCTTCTCTTTTTGTAGTTTCCTACCATGGGGTCGCTAAGAGGCGGACACGACTGAGTGACTTCACTTTCACTTTTCACTTTCATGCATTGGAGAAGGAAATGGCAACCCACTCCAGTGTTCTTGACTGGAGAATCCCAGGGACAGGGGAGCCAAGGGGCTGCCGTCTATGGGGTCGCACAGAGTCGGACACAACTGAAGCGACTTAGCAGCAGCAGCAAGATGGAAGCTTAGATTGTTTATTGTAGATCTTTTCCTTTCTAACATATGCATTCATGTAATACATTTCCCTGTAAACGTTGCTTTCACTACATCCACAAATTTTGATAAGTTGTATTTTCATTTAATTCCAAATATTTTAAAATTTCTTTGATACTTCCTCTTTGAGCCACGTGTTACTTAGAAGTGTGCTGTTTAATCTTCAAATATCTTTTCCAGTATCTTTCTGTTATTGATTTCTAATTTAATTCCATTGTGGTCTGAGAGTGTACTTTGTTTGATTTATATTCTTTTAAATTTGTTAAGGTGTGTTTTATGACCCATAATGTGGTCTGTCTTAGTGAATGCTGCGTGTGAGCTTGAGTAGAATGTGTATGCTGCTGTTGTTGGGTGAAGTATTCTATAAATGTCAATTAGATCCACTTGATTGATGGTCCTGTTCAGTTCAACTGTATACTCATAGATATTCTGCCTGCTGGATCTGTCAATTACTGAGAGGAGTGTTGAAGTTTCTAAATACAATAGTGGAAATGTCTGTTTCTCTTTGCAATTCTATCAGTTTTCACTTTACACATTTGACACTCTGTTGTTAGGCACATACACATTAAGGATTTTTATATCCTTTTGGGGTATTGACCCCTTTATCATTATTTGATATCCCTTTTGTCTCTGATAATAATCCTTGCTCTGAAGTCCACTTAGTCTGAAATTAGTATAGCTACTCCAGCTTTCCTTTGATTTTGTCTTTCTCTAGCTCTTTACTCTTGTTAGTCTATGTCTTTATGTTTTAAGTAGATATCTTTTAGATATCCAAACAATAAGATAATTAGGTCTTGCTTTGTTTTAATCTACTCCAACAGTCTCTGTCTTTTATTTTGTGTATTTAGACCATTCACACTTAAAATGAGTATTGATGTAGTAAGTTTAATATCATCATATGTGTAACTGGTTTGTACGCATTGCCCTTGGTCTTTGTATCTTTTTTGACTTTCACTTTTCTGCCTCCACTGGTTTTCAGTGAGCATTTTCTCTGTTCCCATTTTCTTCTTGTAGTATATACATTATATTTGCTTTTTAAGTTCTTTTAGTGGTTTCTCTTGGAGAAGGAAATGGCAACCCACTCCAGTGTTCTTGCCTGGAGAATCCCATGGATGGAGGAGCCTGGTAGGCTGCAGTCAGTGGGGTCATGGAGAGTCGGACACGACAGAGTGACTTCACTTTCACTTGTCACTTTCGTGCATTGGAGAAGGAAATGGCAACCCACTCCAGTGTTCTTGCCTGGAGAATCCCAGGGACGGGGGAGCCTGGTGGGCTGCCGTCTATGGGGTCGCTCAGAGTCGGACACGACTGAAGCGACTTAGCAGCAGCAGCAGCAGTGGTTTCTCTGGAGTTTGAAATATATAATTTACCCAAGTTCACTCAATATGGACACTATACCATGGAAATGTATACCATTTATATATATATACATTACATGTATAAGAATTAACTATATTGCTTCATGGGTAGTGTGGTTTATCTGGTAACACAGTACTTCTACTTCCTCCTTTTTATATTTTATAACATATTGTCACTTATTTATCCATAAACTGCAATCATCTAACATATTATTAGTGTTATTATTTTGAACAAACTATTACCTGTTAGATGAATAAGAAAAGTAAGATTTTACTTCACCTTCATTTCTTCTATAATCCTCCTTTCTTTATGTAAGTCAGTGTTTCATATTGTTCTTTTCTTTTTGAAGAACTTCTTTTAACATTTCTTGCAAAGCATGTGTAATGGTGACAAATTCTCTCAATTTTGTTTGATAAAGTTTTTATTTCTTCACTATTGAAGGATGATTTTGCTGGATACAGAATTCTAAGTTGGCGGTTTTCTCCTTCCAACACTTAAATAACATTATACTGTCATAAATATTGAGTGCATATATTTTAATATTTGACAAGTATAGCTTTCTCTCAGTGCTCTTAAAAGATTCCTCCCTATGTCCACCTTTAAAGTTTTCCTGGCTGTCATTTACTTTGTATATATAGGAAGATCAAATAATAATGTCTAATTTCAGACTATCCCCACAAAATCTTGTATTTTTATTGAGGTTACCCTATTCTTCAAATTAATAAGGAAGAATTGTTATGCCAATAGAACCCTTGTTGAGCAAAAAGAGTTGTAGTGTTTTCCAGTAACCATTGGTTTAATATAAAATATAGTTTATTCCTATCTTATTAAGAGTTTTTCTTAACAATAATGAAATTTTTAATGCATTTTTAGCAACTATGGAGATTAGCATCACATTTTTGTGCTTAGATCTGCATTAATGTGATAGATCATATTAACAGATTTCTTAATACTGTAAATCCTTTTATTCTTAGAATAAACCCCACTTTGTCAGATGTATAATTTTTTAATGTGCTGTTGGATTATGTTTGACATTTATTTTAAAATCTTGCTTCAATATTCATAAGCAAGATTGGTCTATACTTTTCTTGTTTGTGTAGGTGTGTGCGTGTCTGTAAGTGCACACACTCAATCTTTGCCAGGTTATTGTTTCATTTTAGGTACTATTGGAATTAATTTGCTTTATGAGGTTGGAAGATTTTCCGTATGAAATCATTTGGATATGTAGATGTGGAGGAGAGGGGGAAATGGGTATAATCAAACTATGTTTGCTATATCTTCTTTGGAAATCAGACTATTATATTTTCTGTTCCTTCTGGAGGCTGTTTGGTAAAATACAAACAACCAGTAGTTTTGGTAAAATATTTGGTAAAATACAGACATTGGTGAGGTCTTTACCTCTAGTGCCACCTGGAAAGCCCTATGCCTTTTATAGTTTTATTTGTAAAAAAATACTTATTTTTATTTTTTCTTGATTAGATTAGGTCATTTATCTTTTACTTTAAAAAATAACCAGCTTTTCAAAGGTCAAACACATATTTATACTCTTCAAGTAAGAAAAAAAGGGTATGAAAAAGGTACATACATATATATTCATTTGAGTAAAAGAAAGGCAGGAAGCATAAGATAGAAACTAATGAGACTGGTTAGTTGCAGGGTGGTAATGGAATGGAAATAATGAAGTTATGAGAACAGAGTGGGAGGAATGAATGGGAGGCACACTACTCCATATCTATGTGTTTGTATAGAGCTCACACTTAGAACCATGACAAAGTTCACATACTGGAAAACAATTAATATCCACCAGGATATGAGTGCAATCCAAAATAGAATATAAAAATCATGAATGAACCCAACTACAGGTGAATAAAGTAACTACACTGAAGGGGATAGAGAAGAAAAAACTAACCTAAGCAAACCTTGAAACAGTATTTTGACTGTACCCTTAGTAAAGACAAAAACATTTATACACAAAAATTGCCCTAGCTACTGAATTTGAGTTTATGGGGCTATGGTGAACAGTGCTGAAACCATGTATATACTAGAATTAAACAATCAATACATCTATTATAGATAATAAAAGCAAGGTTCTTAACTTTCAGAGAAACAAGTTACAGATAAAGGAAAGGAGAAGACTAGAATGGGCTCTGTGGTGTTAGATTAGAATAAGAGATAGCAAAATGAACTCTTAGTTTTTAATGAATACAAATAGATATAGAAATAAATATAGATGTGTGTGTATGCAGGAGTTGGTATACATGTGTATGCTTCCTAGCTGTGTCCACAGAGAGGGGCTAGACACTCCAGTAGCAATGAACACCCTGGCACTCAGGTTATGGTTTCTATAGATCATTTTCCAATAGCAGAAATCAGGGTTCCTTTAAAAAAAACCGTGGATTCCAGGGAAGTAGCAGAGAAACTACTAAGACGAACCTGGGAAATATTCCAGCTGCAGAAGTAAAGAAATATTTTTTAAATGACAGGAATGTGTTTAAAAGAACACTGAAGACAACTTGAAGAAGCTCCAGAATCTCCAAAATTAAAGACAATTTGGGCAAGAAAATTATTAGTAGATTGCATTATAACATGTAGAATAAAGCAAATAATATTTTGCTGTATTTGCTTTATCACATACCTATCCATCCATCCATCACTCAATCCATTCTTCAATCCATCTCATTTTTTGATCCATTAAAAATTAGTAGACATCAGAGAGCTTGTCCCTCAAATACTTCAGCATGCATATTATTAACTAGAGCTTAATATTTTTTTACAATTCCTTTTGAGGTAAGGTTTACATTTTATACATATAAACATACAATTATATTTTGCTGGTATTGCTCAATGTCTCCTGCTGCTGAATATTGAAGTGGAAAAATCTGGGATCATTTTCCTTCATCTTATGAGTGACTTAATCTTTTTTATTGACTCCAGAGGATTCTTTGTCTTCAAAATTCAAGAGTTTCCCAGATACAATTACTATTTACCTTCCTATATCAATTTTTTTTCTTGGAACATGGTGTCATCTTTCAGTGGGCAAATTCAAATCTTCTTTTTAAAAATAAATTATTTCTTAAATTGTATTTTCCATTATGTGTTTTGATCCATTATTTTTTGTTTTATTTAGCACAGACTCCAATTACATGATTGCTGCATCTTCTATATATATCTTTTAGTCATTGATCCTTTTAAACTCTTTATTCCATATCTTTTGCCTTTTTAAATTGCAGTCTACTATTTGTCTTACTGAATTTTCAACAGTGTCTATTATCTCATATGTTCATTCAATATTGGATGATTTGGATTTAAATTGTTTTTGTATTTCTTAGTGAGTTCTGCCATTCTTTATTGCCTGTGTTTTTCATCTCACCATCCATTATTTGAGGCTCCATATCTCTGCTTTATAATACTCCTTCATAGGCATGGTTGCTTCACTATTGTTTTTAACTTTATGATAGGATATCTGACAGTTTTCTAGAAAGTGTTCTTTATCTCTTGGTGAATGTTGCTGGTCTTCTCTACATTTTTCCCTTTTTTATTATTCCATTGCTCCTTCCATTTTTATTATTCAACATTACATCATTTGCATTGCCCTTGGCTAGATATTTGAAGAGGTTCAGAGTGGGGGTATTAGACAGTCCTCAAAGTCTGGGACTATGCTTTATATCTCTCTCAATCTGTAAGTCTCCACGAATAGGAGCAAACCCTTAAACAGTAGTGTTAAAGATGATTAGGCATGATGGAAAAAAGAAAAAGATTTTTTCCTGACTATATTTACACAGGGTGGATTTGATAACTGTGTTGCTTTTGCTACTGATAATATGTCTTCAGTTAACATAAGGATGGAGGACAGTTTTATTACTTTAAGGTGCCTGGGGTCTTTTTGTGTATATCTAACACTGTCATTTGCCCTTAGTAGGTACATAATAATTGTTTGCATATTTGAATTCTTGGGTAGTATGGATTATAATAGGAGGAAAAAGTCAAACCAAAGCTCTTTGCTTAAACCGTATAGATCATCCTCATGAGCATGTGAGCAAAGAGCTCTTGCATATTAAGATCCTATGGTAGGCACTTGTATAATCTAATGAAAAAGACAGAGATCCTGTCCTCTAGCTAGTGCCAGAGAACTCGAAATAATGTTAGAGAGTTTCTCAGCTTCAGACTTTAGGTTATTTTTTTCTATATCTTAGAATCTCCTCTTATGACCTAGAATCTACTTATTTGAGTGGGTGAAGTGTATACTCTTCGGTCCCTGAACTGTTACTATTGTTTATTATACTTTTAATTAATTAACTGTGTGTTTATACTAAAGGACTCATTCTGCAAGCACGTTTAGTTTTTAATGATCAAAATTCAATTGAGGTGGGTAAATTTCTGGATCTTTTTGTTCTGCCTCCTCACTCAATTATCATTTACTCCTGTAATAATCATCATGTGTCTCAGTGTTTGATGTGGCATCTTACTTTGTGATTTTTTTTCAATACAGAAGTAAATTCTCTTATTTAAATAAGTCATATCTTTGCAGTGTATCTTCCTTTTCTTTATTCAAAGATAAAGAACACAAGTGAATAACCAGACACCAGCTGTTTTTAGCTTTCCCCCAAGATTCAAAATCTTACCTGGGGTGTGAAGAAACAGAAGTATCTTGGTCTGTAGCTGATATTATTACTGAAGCTATCATGTGCTGACACGGTAAACATCCCCAGTTACAGTATTTGTTGATGCAAAGAATAAAGAAACATATTGGGAGTGCTAGGATAATCAAAAATCTCTCTGATTCATGCACTAGGGGTGTCAGATATCTCTTTCTTAAGGGAACAGATGTTTATGGACTGAGGGAGTGTGCCTTTTTATTTATATGATGGATTTGGGGTTCTGAGATGTGTATATACTTAATTTTATGATAAGCAGGGTTCTGATAAGTCAAAGACGACTTCTTATATTAAAGGCAACACCGGTTTTGCTGGAGAAGGGCAGGGTGACTAATTTGGTTAAGTGTCTGTGTCAATACTCAGTGGCATATTTGCAGGCAGCTGGTTTAAAAGTAAAAACTGACTTGTCCATTTAAAATGGGTGGTGGTGGTGAGAAAATAGACCTTTAGAAATTAAACCTGCTTAATGTGGCTTTAACAGAATTAAAAATAATAGCAGTGCAGTTTCACAGACTGACTTTCTTGCTAAACAAACACCAAAGCGTCTTTCAATTTTCCGCATGCAGGGACTAGTTTCAAAAGATGGATTCATGTTACCCTGGAAAGCTCCCAACCAAATAATGTCTCTTTATTGGAAGCAAATGAAGAAAAAAGAGGATCTGTGGGGGAGTGGGAGCTACATAATTATATTAAAGCATAAACTCAGGAGTTCAGATAGGGATACGTGGGAGGAATAGTTGCCCTGGCTTTGGGTGGAGAGAAACTGTGATCAGAAATATTTATTTGATAGCGTAGCCTTATTAGTGAGTTAGACGATGATAGAGAAAAGCTTGAGAATTCAGCCAGAATCGAGTTTAAACAAGTTTTTCTGCACTCTAGGGAGCTGGGATGGAGAAGGCGATGGCACCCCACTCCAGTACTCTTGCCTGGAAAATCCCATGGACGGAGGAGCCTAGTAGGCTGCAGTCCATGGGGTCGCTAAGAGTCAGACACGACTGATCAACTTCACTTTCACTTTTCACTTTCATGCGTTGGAGAAGGAAATGGCAACCCACTCCAGTGTTCTTGCCTGGAGAATCCCAGGGACAGGGGAGCCTGGTGGGCTGCTGTCTATGGGGTCGCACAGAGTCAGACATGACTGAAGCAACTTAGTAGCAGCATTAGCAGCCCGGAGTTGGAAGTTTAGTTGTCCAGCAGGGGAGGCAGGAGTGGGATTTGGTGAAGAAGCAGAATGCAGTTTCTAACAATTTAGGTTCCAGAAGCCTGAAGCCTTAGGTATTAGTTGTGACTCTGCTCTTTAGTACAGGTGTGACTTTGGACAAGCGACCCAGTCTCTGATTTATTTTCTTATCTCTAAACAGGGATAAAATCAGTATTTATTTTATAAAGTTTGGGGGGAGATAAGCAGTGCTAGTACATACAAAGCATTTAGCAAATTGCTGAACATTCAGGTAGGATACATAAATGTAAGCTGCTTTGATATTATATTGCAATAATAATGACAAAAACAATAATAAACAGCAGCAGCTGCCATCCAGGATTTAAGTCTGAGTCTTCCTTGTTTAAAATAACTAATGCAACTAACAGTTTTCTCTTGCATATTCACTAATTGTTCCACCAGTCTATTCTTTGAAATACTTTCCCCACTTCTCAGTCCCCCAAATGGGGCTCATAGCAAGACACTTGTATTGAAAGCATCCATCCATTCATCTGTCAGTTACTTATTCATTCAACAAGCATTTATTGAGAAGCCACTGTTTGGCAGACCCTGTTGGGAGCCAGGGATATACATGATGGTTAAAAAGGCAGATTCTTCCATTTTGGAAATTTAAGACCTAGTACCAGTCCATTCTAAAGGAGATCAGTCCTGGGTATTCATTGGAAGGACTGATGCTAAAGCTGAAAGTCCAATACTTTGGCCACCTCATGCGAAGAGTTGACTCGTTGGAAAAGACCATGATGCTGGGAGGGATTGGGAGCAGGAGGAGAAGGGGACGACAGAGGATGAGATGGCTGGATGGCATCACCGACTTGATGGACATGAGTCTGAGTGAACTCTGGGAGTTGGTGATGGACAGGGAGGCCTGGTGTGCTGCGATTCATGGGGTAGCAAATAGTCAGACATGACTGAGCGACTGAACTGAACTGAATTGAGGGGGCTATACATATTAAACAGATTAATTGGGCTAAGGTTTGGGTGTTTGAGAGGAGACTAGGGTTTGGGCAATGGCTTTCCGGAAGAAGTATTTAATTTGAAACTTGGAACATAAGCAGGAATCACTCAGTTGAAGGGGATCAGGAATGGATAAGAACAGGGAAAACTATTCCAAAATGGAAGAGCCTGTGCAGAGGCAAGAATTTGTGAAAGAGAATAAAATGCTATCCAGCGTGCCTGGATAAGGGATGTGAAGAGAAGGTGTCCAGAGATAAGAGATGGGTTGACATTGGTTATGAAGGGCTTTGTTAAAACACCTTCAGAGAGTATTTATTTTATCCTGAGGGCGATGAGATTGGAAAATAGAAAAATCTTAACATGTCCACGAAAACACTGGTATGCAACTTTTTTCCTGCCATTTTCATTTCAGTTATTCCATTTCATCCTCACAACAAGTCTAAGAGGTAGAGGAGGGCAGGCATCTCTCCCCTTCTGTAGCCAAGGAAACAGTGTCAGACTCGTGTCCTTCCAGGTCACTGCCAAGTTCCATTTTGTAAGACCACCTGACGATAAAAAGCACCTTTCGCTTTACCTCCTGATACACTCTCTCTCTAAATTTAATTGATGGGATGTTGATGCTGAGATATTGTTCAAGGAGAACACTTTATAGAGTAAGGCAAGCCCTTTAGGAAGGAAGGTGACCTGATACAGGCCCCTACAGCTCCCAAATCACTTGATTCCATGGAGCTCCACATGCCTTGGCCTGCCTTCTCCATTTGGAAGCTCTGGCTGGGGCTGTTCTTGAAACCCATTGAGGAAACTGTGTGAGGTTATCTCCATTATTCCCTCACATCTTCCTCCCTTGGCACAAGGAAGCTGTTAAAATGAATTGGAATTTGAAAAAGGTCCAAGTGTAGCCGTGCATCAATCACAGATATCTGAGCAGGTCCAAAAGCACAGAAAACAAGCAATATTTAATCAGAGATTCATGGGGCCCACAGGCCCAGGTTACCATACATTCATACATATATACACAAATAAACAAAAACCAACAAATATTAAAAATAGGGCTCTGCCCAGCTTGGAATTTTTCCAGCCAAGAAAATACTCTTTATTTTTCTCACCATCTTAGTGATTTCTTTCTCCCTTGATTTTTTTTAATCCTTATGAGAAGCCAGTGGATTCATGAACAAGGGTAAAATCCTGACAAGCAAGAGAGAGAGAGAATGAATAGGACGTAATTGTTATATGAGGCAACTGTTTATTTTTCTTCTTTAAATGACAAGCTTTTAGGAAGGAGGATACTACACTAGTTACTGAGAAGAGAACAAGGACTTAGCTTTCAGATGTAATAAATCAGTGGGGTAACTATATAAGCTATTGTTTACTTTTGTAAAATTATTTGTATTTTGAAATGATTTTAGACTTGCAGAAGAGCTGCAAAAAAAAAAAAAAAAAAGTACCTATAGGCTTCACACAGTATACACTTATGCTAACAGCTTATGTAACGAACAAATTAATTTTAGTACAATGTTATTAAGCTAAAGAACTTACTTGGATTTCACTAATTTTTCCACTAATGTCCCATTTCTGTCCCAGGATTATATTTAGTTTTATGTTTGCATTTTATGCTTCCTTAGTCATTTCTAATCTGTGACAGTTCCTCTGTCTTTCCTAGTCTTTCATGACCTTGACACATTAAGAGTACTTGCTAATTATTTTGTAGAATGTTGTGCAATTTAAATTTGTCTGTTGTTTTCTCTTGGTTATGCTACAGTTATATATTGAGAAGAACGCAACAGAGGTGCTGTGCCCTTCTCCAGGCACATGTTAAGGGGTACATGGTGTTGATAAATGTTACTTCACCTTGACCACTTGTCTAACATCCAGCACCTGGCTGGCCTCCTAGACTTTCCATGAAAAGTTCTATTTTCCTGTTTGAAATGACTAATTACTTTTGAGAAGATAATTTGGGATTGTGTATGTCCTCTGTTTCTGCCTAAACTTTCTCTCACCAACTTAAGCATCCTTTAGTGGACTTCACGGCAGCAATTCTTACTATAATATGATAGTCTAATAATGATACTGTTTCTTTGATTCTTTTTATGTGCATTCTTGGAATTCTTCTGTAAGGAGGAATTGTCACTTCACTTATTCAGTATTAACTTGTGGACTTTTTTGCTCTTTGGATTATAATTCAATATTATGGCTCTTTATTTTGTTGCTTGATTGCTCAAATTTGGGCCATTGGCAGCATTTCCATATTGGCTGCCTGTCATTTCTGTATGCTGTCTTTTTTCTGTCCTTTTTTTCCCCAAGATTTTCTTACTTCCTGGCACCAGAAGATACTCCAGACTCATGGTACATATGCTCAGTGCTCCAGCCCGGAAAACTACCATTTGTCCAGAAACTAGTTTCTTTTATTGGAGAAAGTAATTATAGAGATGAAGTTCTGATTGTTAATTGTGGTTATTGTTACTAAAGTCTCTGCTACTACTGTTTCTAGGCCCTTTCAGTGGCTAGATATAGGAAATATATGTATGTGTACTGACTAATTCATGCATGCACATCTCTCTCTAGTGATCTATATCTATTTCATGTTGATACCCCTCACTTCAGCACCATAGTCTTCCTCCTTCCTTGTTTTTAGCTACTTCCTCTGATAGTAAAAAAAAACCTGACCCTTATTAGGAACACAATACACTTATTCGTTCAACATTTTACTCAAATATATTAATAGTTTTTCAGAATTCCTATCCCATATTCCTGTAAAAAACAAATTTATCAGCTAGAATGTACTATTTGTATAGAGTTCTTTCTGTTCTTAGCCCAATAGTATCCTCTGAAAACGTTTTTTTCAGGAATATGTAGGCTAGGTACGTTCTTATCCAACATCTTCACTGTGGTTATGTGATTCATTTGTAGTTCAGTTAAATTTGTTTGCCACAGGTTGTGTTCCTTATTTTCCACCACATTCTGGTTTGTTTATTATTTTTACATTTGCGTAAAGTATGGTAGTTTTGTTTAACTTTATAAGAAACCTCCGAACTGTTTCCAGAATAACTCCTGTCTTACATTCCCATCACAATGTATGAGTTTTAGTTGCTGAATATCATTGCCTGAACTTGGTGTTTCTATTGCAGTTGTTATTTTTTTTTAGTTTTACCCATTCTAATAGAGACATAGTGATATCTCATTGTGGGCTTTAAGTTGTACTTCCTTTATGATTAGTAACGTGGGGCATCTTTGAACATGTGTATCATCTATATATCTCCTTTGTTGAAGTGTCTGCTCAGATCTATTGCTCATATTTTAAGTTAGCTTGTTTGCTTTTTATTGAGTTTTCAAAGTTCTTTACATATTCTGGGTGCATGTCCTTTGTCTGTAACCTGATTTTCAGACAAACCTAGTCTGTAGCTTGTCTTTTCATTCTTTTGATAGTTTCTGTCACAAAGCAAACATTTTTAATTTTAATTCAGTCCAACTTATTTTTCTCTTTTATGGATCATGCTTTTCTTGCCATATCTGAAAACTTTTGCCTAACCAAAGGTCACCTGTATTTTTTCCTATGTTTTCTAAAAGAGTTTTATAGCTTTATTGTTTTTGTGGGCATGACCCATTTTATTTAATTTTTGTGTAAGGTGTGAGGAATAGGTCAAAGCACTTTTGGCATATGGATATCCACTTATTTAAGCACTATTGTTGAAACGACTATCCTTACTCTGTTTTAGTGCCTTTGTGACTTTGTCGGTAATCACTTGATTCTACATGTATGTGTTTATTCCTGGACTCTCTTGTTTGTTCTTTGATCTACCTATTGATCTATCATTTCATTAATATTACATGGTCTTGATTTATAGTACCTTTATGTCTTCAAAATTGGTAATATGAGTCCTCCAACATCATTCATCTTTTTCAAAAATATTTTGTGTTCTAGTTTTTTTACTTCTTAAATTTTAGAATTGTAGAATCACCTACCATTTTTAGCTGATTAGATCATTTAGGAATTATCTAAATTTAGGAATTATCTAAAATTATCTAAAAATTTAGGATTAGATAATTTAGGAATTATCTAAAACTGTTGAACAACAACATAGCATTTTTAGATAATTCCTAAAAGTCTGCTTGCATTTGGATAGGGATTGCAGTGAATCTGTAGATCAAATGGGAGAGAATTGACATCAGTTAACAATATTTTCTTTTTATAAATAGTTCACAATTTATATTATTTTTACTTAAATGTTTGGTAAGTTGCCAGTGCAATAATTTGAGCCAAGAGTTGTTTTTTGAAAGGTTTTAGACTATAAATTCATTTTCTTTAATAGGTATAGGATTTTCAGGGTATGTGTTTCTTTCTGAGTTAATTTTGATAATTTATGACTTTAAGGAATTGATCCATTTTAAATTTATGGGTATGGAAGTTTTTTTTTGGTTTCTTTTGCAGTATTCTCTTGTTAATATTATAATGTTGGTAGGTTACATTGTGATAATCCCTCTTTTGTTCCTGATGTTGATATTTTGGGGTTTTCTTTTGGTTAGTAAGGCTAGAGATTTATGATTTTTTAAAATCTTTTCAAAGAATCAACTTTTTATTTCACTGATATTCTCTATCATTTTTCTGTTTGCAATTTCAATAAGTTTTGTTCTCATTTTTATTTCCTTCTTTGGCTCACTTTGAGTACAGTTTACTCGTTTTCTAACTTATTGAAGTGGAGACTTAGATTAATAATTTGAGGTCTTCTTTTCTTATATAAGCATTAAATGCCATTAATTGCCATTTAAATACTGCTTTAGCTACCCATGTTTTGTAGTTTGATATAGTTCAAAATATTTTAAAAGTTTGAGACTTCCACTTTGATCTGTGGGTTATTTTAAAGTGTATTTTCTCGATGCACGATACTGGATGCTTGGGGCTGGTGCACTGGGACGACCCAGAGGGATGGAATGGGGAGGGAGGAGGGAGGAGGGTTCAGGATGGGGAACACATGTATACCTGTGGTGGATTCATTTTGATATTTGGCAAAACTAATACAATTATGTAAAGTTTAAAAATAAAATTAAATTAAATTAAAAAAAAATAAATAAATAAAAGTGTATTTTCTAATTTCCAAAAATTGGAGCATTTTCCAGATATTCTTTCTTTTTTTTTAAAAAATGATTTTTTAGTTTAGTTTTGTTATCTGAGAACATAAGTAGTAGTATTTCTATTCTTTAATTTGTTAAGATTTATTTTATGGTTCCAAATTGGTCTATGTTAGTGAGTGTTCCAGTTGCAACTGAAAAAAAATTGTATTTTGTTTCTTTTGAATATTCTATATAAATGTTAGTTAAATCTTCTGTTCTTGTTTATAATTCCACTTTATTCCTTAGATTAATTTATTAAAGTAGCTACTTCAGATTCTTTTCTGTAGTATTTGTGTGGTACTGTATTTCTCCATCTTTTATTTTTAATCCATTTAGGCCTTTATGTTCAAAGTAGGTTTTTTTGTAGAAATAATGATTTGGGTCTTATTTTTTTTAATCCAATATGGCAATCTCTATCTTTTAATTGCTGTGTTTAGACTATGGACATTTAATGCTATCATTTATATGACTGGGTTAAAATCTATCATTGCTAGCTGTTTTCTATTCTTTCCTTCAGTTCTTTTTTTCCCCCTCCCTTTTTAACACCTTTTCTGTTGTTAATTTAGCATCTTTTAATGATTTCATTTTACCTCCTATGTTGATTGATTTGTTATACTACCTTTTAAAAATAATTTTAGTGGCTACCTGATAGTTTAAACTATACATCTTTCCTTAGAGTCTAGCTTCAAATAATTTCATGAATGACATGAATAACATCATTTCATGCCTTCTACAAGGAACTTATAACAATATATTCCTTCAATCATTTGTGATTTACATATACTATAAATCCACAATGTAGTCCTACTATTTTTACTTGAAAAATTATCTTTTAGAGCAATTGTTAGTAAAAATGATAAAAATGAATTCAATTTTACCTTTGTTCCATTTCTAGCAGTCATCATTTCTTTGTTTAGATCCAAGTTTCAGTCTAATATCATACTTTTTCTGTCTAAGTGAAAGTGTTAGTCACTCAGTAGTGTCTGACTCCTGATGACTGCATGTACTGTAACCCACCAGGCCCCTCTGTCTATGGAATTCTTCAGGCAAGAATACTGGAATGGATAGCTATTCCCTTCTCCAGGTGATCTTTCTGACCCAGGGGTCGAACCTGGGTCTCTTGCATTGCAGGCAGATTCTTTACCATCTGAGCCACCTTTTCTGCTAAACAATGCAATTATTCTTATTTATTGTGGTATAATTGATGATCAGAATATTACATATTTGAAATTTCACAAGGTGAAACATCAGCAAGATGACAGATTAAGAAGTTCAAACACTTGTCTCTTCCATGGAAATAGTTAAAACAACAGATAACTGCAGATTGATTAAAAAAAATAGCTTTGGAAGATCTGAGAACTACAATAAAGAAGAGCAGAAACCTTGGGGATTATGATAACAGAGGATTGCAGCATAGGAATAGGAAACATTTTACCTGCTTCACCCCAACCCACAGTCTAGAGCAGTTCAGTGACAAGAGAGATCCCCTCAGAGGGATTTCATCCTATGGGGAAATGAGAACAGAAGGACCTGCAGAAATCCTTGTCACCTTCATGAACATTTACAGCCTTTGCTACTGAGGATTCCTGCAGTCTTCACTGATGCTGAACTCAACTGATGGAGCTACCTAGAGTCTCTGCCACTGCATCTCCTCCCTGGGGCTAGAGCTGTTGCTATGGTGAAACCTTAGAAGCCTGAGTTGCTGCTTTTCCTTGCTCTCCTTGACTGGCACTACAGTGCCTTGCTACCTAGTGAACTGGAGCTGCCACTAGGCTGTGCCCTACTTCCTGGATCCCAAGTCATGCTTTGACCTTCCATCACTAGGGCTATGCAGTTGGAACTCTTTATCTGCACTGAAGGTCTTGAGTTTAAGATCTGGAACATGCCTTCATCAGGGCTTTAGTGTTGCTGCTCAACACCCTGCTCCTGGGGTCTGAGTCTGGACTTTGACCTGCCGTTCTCTGGGCATGTACCATTGCTGTATCCTGCAGTACTCTCTAAGTCACCTTCATGAGCACCAGAAACCCAGGTCCCAGTTCCATGGGTGATATGCATATGCTTACACCTCAAACACTGGTACCACTAATGTCTTCTGCATCTGTGCTGCAGGCTCCCGATGCCATGGTAAATCCATGTGCCCCTGAGCCCAGGATCCTGGGTCCACTGCCTTTCACCTCATTTGTGAAATTCATCTACATCTCCCATCCCTCCCCACCCCACACATATACACATACCTCATGCTTGGTTAAGATACTTTCCTCTGATAGATCCTTAGTCCTACCCCTTTCTATCAGTGCTAAAGCTCACATACTGTCTTGCTTTCTCTGGATTTCTCGCCTTGAGTCTCACACAGGTGGCCTGACTTCTTCTAAATGTGAAATAACTCTATTGTTTTATCCCTTGCCATACTCTAAAAGGGATCCAAAGGTGTAATTGTACTATTCTGGTGCCCTAAGGCACAGACACTTAGTCTTAGCACTGCTGCTGCTGCTGCTGCTGCTAAGTCGCTTCAGTCGTGTCTGACTCTGCGCGACCCCATAGATGGCAGCCCACCAGGCTCCCTCGTCCCTGGGATTCTCCAGGCAAGAACACTGGAGTGGGTTGCCATTTCCTTCTCCAATGCATGAAGTGAAAAGTGAAAGTGAAGTCACTCAGTCGTGTCCAACTCTTCGCGACCCCATGGACTGCAGCTTACCAAGCTCCTCCGTCCATGGGATTTTCCAAGCAAGAGTACTGGAGTGGGGTGCCATCGCCTTCTCTGGCCTTAGCACTGGAACCAGTTAATTGGGCCCTCAAACAACTCAGTTGAGATCTGAGGCTGGAACACTTCTGCTCTGTGCTCTTGTTTCTCTATCCTTTAGAATTGTCATGTTTCAGGCTTGGAGGAAATCATAAAGACCAAGCATTCAATAGTTATCAACTTTCATTCTTTTGCAACAAAAGGAAGAATAATGTAGACAAGGATAAGAATCTCCCATTGACGCAGGTCAGTTGAGTTTACTCACTACAAAGATAATTTGCTTTGTGGGTATGTGCAATTATCTTCTTTCAGTTCTCTTATTCTTTAGGTAAGAATACTGACATGAGTTACCATTTCCTTCTCCAGGCGATCTTCCTGACCCAGGGATTGAACCCGGCTCTCTTGCTTTGCAGGTGGATTCTTTACCGTCTGAGCCACCAGGGAAGCCTTAGCTATTCTATACCTGTCCAGTAGGTTTTTACTGTAATCAATGAACTGATATAATTTATATATTAAAAAAATTAGTTGCAGATATTGTTCTACATTTGTAGTAACAAATTACCTATGGTGACCACAGCTGTGAATCAGAAAGTAAAGTTGAAAACTTCTGTACCTGGCCTAACCCTTCAACTGACTTTTGAGATCCTATGTTTCTGTCAAATTTATTCATCTTGCACTTGCACACCTCTAGTGGCAGAGGATCTGATTTGCTTCTTCCTAAGGGAACTCCAATAATTAGTAAGCTCAGTCTGGATGGAGCTGAAATATCTCTCTGAAATGTTTCCCCGCCAGTTTTATTGTATATTCTTAGGCCATGTAGGAGGTGTCTGTGAAGAGGTCACGACAGATGGCAGACCTTTGGCTTCTTCCTTGTGGTGTTGGCCAAACCTATGATGGTACCACTAGACTTGATGTAGTCATTCTGGATAACAGGGAATTCTGCTTGATGATTAGGGCTGGTTAGCATTCTTGAAGCAGAGATGAAAGCATTTTGAAGAATGTCCAACCAGGAGAAGCATGTGGAGAAATTGGAGGTGAGGAAAACTCAGAGAAGATGCTCTTTGCCCTCTCTAAATGTCAGTGAATACCAGTCTTACCCAAAGGAGCAGTAGAGTCTAAGAAAGGGAATTTATCTCTGTAGAAATGAATCCTGATCCACAGTATGAGGGCCAATAGAATTATTTTCTGGACACAGCAAGAGTTTATAAATGCAATAAGTGTTCAAGAATCTGTATTTCAGAAAGAGAATAACTGGGTTTGAATCAAAGCTCTGCCATGCCATTTTGTACAGACTGTTCAAGCTTTAACCATTAGCTTCTTCATCTGCATATTTTGGATAATAATAACACTAAGTCATTATGAGATTAAATGTGATAAGTTATGTTATGGGTCACTAAAGGGCATTATTATTTATACTTAAAAATTTACATTCAAGTTAAAAGAGGTAATATTGGTAAAAATTTCAGAGTTAAGATAGCACACTTATTTTTTGGATTAATTTAAAATTTATACAAATTGAAAATCAAACTCATTAAATGGCCTCCCCTACTCTTTTTGTTCCCCTCCTACATGATGTTTAGAAGCAGAGGATAGCTTTGCTAATCTCATCTTGGCAACTCTTTTCAAAGACTGTAGATTACTATGGAAATATTGCATTTAAAACTATGAGCTTAATGATAAGTGCCATCATGACTCTGCTGGTTGTACTTTTCTATTCATGGGCATTCAGATGTATAAGACATTTCTTCTCTGATGGTACATACACAATCTCTGAAGTATCTTGATTCAACTACTTGGATTAGGGATTCTGTGTAGACATAGCCAACATTGTTGCTGGAGGGAAAATAAGAAGAGGCCAATGTGAGAATAACCACAGGTGGCTCAGATGGTAAAGAATCTGTATGCAATGTGGGAGACTCAGGTTCAATATCTAGGTCAGGAAGATCCCCTGGAGAAGGGCATGGCAACCCACTCCAGTATGGCAACTTGCCCAGAGAATTCCATAGACAGAGAAGCCTGGTGGGCTACAGTCCATGGAGTCACAAAGAGTCAGACACGACTGAGCGACTAACACACACAATAAACATATGTTCCAATAAAATACCTGTTCCGTGATATTGTCTTTCAAACTTTAACTGGATGGGCCAAATTGGTGTCTTATTGCTTGATTTAACTGAAGTTGAACATTTTGTCATATATTAATAAGCAAAAGTATTTTTTTATTGTGAAATTTCTGTTCATGTCTTCTGCCCATTTTCTATTGGATTGTATATGTCCTACTTAAATTAGGTTACCTTATTGTTATTGTGTTATTTTTTAACATTATTTGTATTGATTTGTAGAAAATATCTTTACATGTCAAGGAAATGATCACTTTTACATGAAGAATTTTTTATATTTTATATAATTTAAGTAGTGATGGTATCTAAAATATAAATCAGGGAATTATCAATATATCTTTAAGTTCTGGAAAATGATTTCTGTGTGTGTATGTTCATTATATGTGCTTTATTTGCAGTACTCCCAGATCAGTACTAATTTCTAATTAAAATAAAAAAGAAAAAAAACATAAGTTCAGTTTTTATTATTGCTTCTTTCTTTTTTCTTTTTTTTAATTTTATTTTATTTTTAAACTTTACATAATTGTATTAGTTTTGCCAAATATCGAAATGAATCCACCACAGGTATACCTGTGTTCCCCATCCTGAACCCTCCTCCCTCCTCCCTCCCCATACCCTCCCTCTGGGTTGTCCCAGTGCACCAGCCCCAAGCATCCAGTATCGTGCATCAAACCTGGACTGGCGACTTGTTTCATACATGATATTATGCATGTTTCAATGCCATTCTCCCAAATCTCCCCACCCTCTCCCTCTCCCACAGAGTCCATAAGACTGATCTATGTCAGTGACTCTTTTGCTGTCTCGTACACAGGGTTATTGTTACCATCTTTCTAAATTCCATATATATGCGTTAGTATACCGTATTGGTGTTTTTCTTTCTGGCTTACTTCACTCTGTATAATAGGCTCCAGTTTCATCCACCTCATTAGAACTGATTCAAATGTATTCTTTTTAATGGCTGAGTAATACTCCATTGTGTATATGTACCACAGCTTTCTTTTCCATTCATCTGCTGATGGACATCTAGGTTGCTTCCATGTCCTGGCTATTATAAACAGTGCTGCAGTGAACACTGGGGTACACGTGTCTCTTTCCCTTCTGGTTTCCTCAGTGTGTATGCCCAGCAGTGGGATTGCTGGATCATAAGGCAGGTCTATTTCCAGTTTTTTAAGGAATCTCCACACTGTTCTCCATAGTGGCTGTACTAGTTTGCATTCCCACCAACAGTGTAAGAGGGTTCCCTTTTCTCCACACCCTCTCCAGCATTTATTGCTTGTAGACTTTTGGATCGCAGCCATTCTGACTGGTGTGAAATGGTACCTCATAGTGGTTTTGATTTGCATTTCTCTGATAATGAGTGATGTTGAGCATCTTTTCATGTGTTTGTTAGCCATCTGTATGTCTTCTTTGGAGAAATGTCTATTTAGTTCTTTGGCCCATTTTTTGATTGGGTCATTTATTTTTCTGGAGTTGAGCTGCAGGAGTTGCTTGTATATTCTCGAGATTAGTTGTTTGTCACTTGCTTCATTTGCTATTATTTTCTCGCATTCTGAAGGCTGCCTTTTACCTTGCTAATAGTTTCCTTTGTTGTGCAGAAGCTTTTAAGTTTAATTAGGTCCCATTTGTTTATTTTTGCTTTTATTTCCAGTATTCTGGGAAGTGGGTCATAGAGGATTCTGCTGTGATGTATGTCGGAGAGTGTTTTGCCTATGTTCTCCTCTAGAAATTTTATAGTTTCTGGTCTTACGTTGAGATCTTTAATCCATTTTGAGTTTATTTTTGTGTATGGTGTTAGAAAGTGTTCTAGTTTCATTCTTTTGCAAGTGGTTGACCAGTTGTCCCAGCACCACTTGTTAAAGACATTGTCTTTAATCCATTGTATATTCTTGCCTCCTTTGTCAAAGATAAGGTGTCCATATGTGCGTGGATTTATCTCTGGGCTTTCTATTTTGTTCCACTGATCTATATTTCTGTCTTTGTGCCAGTACCATACTGTCTTGATAACTGTGGCTTTGTAGTAGAGCCTGAAGTCAGGTAGGTTGATTCCTCCAGTTCCATTCTTCTTTCTCAAGATCGCTTTGGCTATTTGAGGTTTTTTGTATTTCCATAAAAATTGTGAAATTATTTGTTCTAGCTCTGTGAAGAATACCGTTGGTAGCTTGATAGGGATTGCATTGAATCTTTAAATTGCTTTGGGTAGTATACTCATTTGCACTATATTGATTCTTCCAATCCATGAACATGGTATATTTCTCCATCTGTTAGTGTCCTCTTTGATTTCTTTCACCAGTTTTTTATAGTTTTCTATATATAGGTCTTTAGTTTCTTTAGGTAGATATATTCCTAAGTATTTTATTCTTTCCGTTGCAATGGTGAATGGAATTGTTTCCTTCATTTCTCTTTCTGTTTTCTCATTATTAGTGTATAGGAATGCAAGGGATTTCTGTGTGTTGATTTTATATCCTGCAACTTTACTATAATCATTGATTAGTTCTAGTAATTTTCTGGTGGATTCTTTAGGGTTTTCTATGTAGAGGATCATGTCATCTGCAAATAGTGAGAGTTTTACTTCTTCTTTTCCAATTTGGATTCCTTTTATTTCTTTTTCTGCTCTGATTGCTGTGGCCAAAACTTCCAAAACTATGTTAAATAGTAATGGTGAAAGTGGGCACCCTTGTCTTTTAAAAAAAAGCATCTCTTTCTTAAACTTCATTAACAAAGATGCTTGATACAAGTGCACCACTTTTGTTCTGAGATTCCGTAAGCTTTATTTATTCATTTTAGTCTTAAATATATGTCAAAATGGGTAAGAATTTAGTTAAGAATACCACAGTTTTTATTCTCTGTTTTTTCTTCTAGATAGAGCATTGAGCAGCAATCATATTTTGCTTAAGGAAGTTCACTGCATACACTTGTTCACAAGGTACTGTGCTATGCCCTTATACTGTTTGGATATATCTGAATGTAATTTCTTGTTTCTCTTAGTTTTACCAATAATATCTAGCAATATTTTAAGCTTGGGGTGTTCAATAATGCTTAGTAGTTAAGTAGGAATTGGTGCATTATTAACATTCATCATAGCAGCAATAGTAGTAGAAGTAGTATTTAGAGTTGTTGTTTTTAACATTTCTTCTGTTGGATATAAGAAAAGAGGAAAATATGGTCAGTTTCTTCATCTGGAAAATAGGAACACTAATGGCCTTTCCCCATGAGTTTTTTTTAAGTTTTAAAGAATTAATACATGAAAAAGTTGGCTTAAAGCTCAGCATTCAGAAAACTAAGATCATGGCATCCAGTCCCATCACTTCATGGGAAATAGATGGGGAAACAGTGGAAACAGTGTCAGACTTTATTTTTGGGGGCTCCAGAATCACTGCAGATGGTGATTGTAGCCATGAAATTAAAAGACGCTTACTCCTTGGAAGGAAAGTTATGACCAACCTAGATAGCATATTCAAAAGCAGAGACATTACTTTGCCAACAAAGGTCCATCTAGTCAAGGCTATGGTTTTTCCTGTGGTCATGTATGGATGTGAGAGCTGGACTGTGAAGAAAGCTGAGTGCCGAAGAATTGATGCTTTTGAACTGTGGTGTTGGAGAAGACTCTTGAGAGTCCCTTGGACTGCAAGGAGATCCAACCAGTCCATTCTAAAGGAGATCAGCCCTAGGTGTTCTTTGGAAGGACTGATGCTAAAACTGAAACTCCAGTACTTTGGCCACCTCACGCGAAGAGTTGACTCGTTGGAAAAGACTCTGATGCTGGGAGGGATTGGGGGCAGGAGGAGAAGGGGATGACAGAGGATGAGATGGCTGGATAACATCACTGACTCGATGGACTGAGTCTCAGTGAACTCCAGAAGTTGGTGATGGACAGGGAGGCCTGGCGTGCTGTGGTTCATGGGGTCACAAAGAGTTGGACACGTCTGAGCGACTGAACTGAACCGAACTGAACTAAAAGCACATGGACTCACGTCTAACATATAACAGCTTCTCAACAAAAAATATCTTTTATTATCATGTATCAATATTAAATCCTAATTCAAGAGAAAGCATTTCCACTCAAATTTTCCTGAGCCACTGAGGCACACTAATAGTTCTTCTTTTCTGGAGGCAGTTCTGCTCCCAGAGGTAAGTGTTAGGACTTGAGAAAAGCCCATAGATGTCAGATGTTTGCTCCAGGGTCAAATTTGTCCATGAAAAGGGTATTCTTTCTTCATTCTCAGTAAAACATAGAGTGCTCAGCAATGCTCAAGTCACTCCCTAAATCTACTAAATTAAGTCCTTTTCTAGGAAAATTACCAAGTAGAGGGAGGAAAACAACTGCATGTCATTCAATATTGTGTGTACACTTAGGTCTTTTAGTACATAGAGTTTGATTCTGTGCTTAACCAAGGAAGAAATGTGGTTCTTGCTAATGAGTTGAGCACATAGGAATTTGGAGATGTTCATTGTCAACAGTGCTTCCAGGAAGAGTTTCCCCTCCATTGTCGTGGTTCATTATTGGATTATATGATTTTCATTTTTTCCGTCCCCAGCCTTACCACTTTAAATGTTCCATCCTTTGCAATCAAATGCAATTCTTAAGCTTCATTTAGAAGTAACAATAGTGGTGTTCTATGGAATGGAAAAAGAAAAGGAAGACAAAAAATAGAGATGAGATCTAATTTACCAGAACACATCTTAAGAAATGAGAAGAAGATAAACCTGTCCCTTGGAACCCACAACACTCCAGTATAGGGCCTATTGTGGGGAATTCACAGTGGATTGGGGTTTTACAGGCAGATTTCTGGGAAACAGGGTTTTGTTGGAATGGGGAGTCATAGAGCCATGGGCCTGTTGCAAAAATATTTGGGAACCCTGTCTGTTTAACAGCCTCCAAAATACTTCCAAAGGTCACAAATGCTAAAAATAATAGAAACAACTTCCCTGGATTGGGAGCAAGCTCTGCAAAGTGAAGATGGTATAGGACTAAGCCTCTGGATATAGGGGGAAAAAATCAACTTCTCTATAAATCTTGGTTTACTACTATGTTCACTTCTTGCTTTCTGTCTCTGGTCATGCAGACAGGAGGGCACCTGGTTAGGAGTCCAAAGAACTAAGGACTTATTACTACACCATGACCTCATCTATCATCTCTATGAATCTACACTCTTGAAAGTGAAAGTGTTAGTTGCTCCGTCGTGTTTGACCCTCTGTAACCCCAGTGGACTGTAGCCTGCCAGGCTCCTCAGTCCATGGAATTTTCCAGGCAAGAATACTGGAGTAGTTTGCCAATTGACATCCTTAAATGTCCTCTTTTGATGCTATGAGCCTATGATCCTACTTTTCAAGTGCAAGGGCTGAAATCATAGGGTTAAATGTAAGCAAGATCCTTTCTAAGCAAGCCAGGCTGTTTTGATGAATACATTTTTGTGTAAAGTTGTGGACTTTTTGAACACAAAATCATTAATCTTATCATTCTTCCAGCTGCCTCTACCTCCCACACCCACCCGTTTCCCATGCATTTTTAGATTGTTTTAAAATCAGCCTCAGACAAACCAACACAGATTTATAAAATATGATTATTAGACTATATCTTGCATTTTAGGAATTTAGAGCTGCTTAGGCACTCAGGAAATTTCAGGTCCAATTTCTGTATTTTCAGGCAGAGCAGCAAAATGATTTCTACTTGAAGATGAGATATTGCAGCTGTCCTGCTCATAACCCTCGGGCTCTGCCTTCCAGTACACTTTTCCTGACTGCTAGACCCACATCTGCATATCTTTGCCTAAGGACTTTCCCTGGCCTTTTGGAGGTGACTCTGCCCACACACATGGCAGGCCAGAGATGCCTGAGGAATTACTGCCTTATACTCCAGCATCCTTTGGTCAGTGATAGAAAGTATGTATGATATACTGGGAGAAGATAATAGCAAATGAAGCAATTGACAAACAACTAATCTCGAGAATATACAAGCAACTCCTGCAGCTCAACTCCAGAAAAATAAATGACCCAATCAAAAAATGGGCCAAAGAACTAAATAGACATTTCTCCAAAGAAGACATACAGATGGCTAACAAACACATGAAAAGATGCTCAACATCACTCATTATCAGAGAAATGCAAATCAAAACCACTATGAGGTACCATTTCACACCAGTCAGAATGGCTGCGATCCAAAAGTCTACAAGCAATAAATGCTGGAGAGGGTGTGGAGAAAAGGGAACCCTCTTACACTGTTGGTGGGAATGCAAACTAGTACAGCCACTATGGAGAACAGTGTGGAGATTCCTTAAAAAACTGGAAATAGAACTGCCTTATGATCCAGCAATCCCACTGCTGGGCATACACACTGAGGAAACCAGAAGGGAAAGAGACACGTGTACCCCAGTGTTCACTGCAGCACTGTTTATAATAGCCAGGACATGGAAGCAACCTAGATGTCCATCAGCAGATGAATGGAAAAGAAAGCTGTGGTACATATACACAATGGAGTATTACTCAGCCATTAAAAAGAATACATTTGAATCAGTTCTAATGAGGTGGATGAAACTGGAGCCTATTATACAGAGTGAAGTAAGCCAGAAAGAAAAACACCAATACGGTATACTAACGCATATATGTGGAATTTAGAAAGATGGTAACAATAACCCTGTGTACGAGACAGCAAAAGAGACACTGATGTATAGAACAGTCTTATGGACTCTGTGGGAGAGGGAGAGGGTGGGAAGATTTGGGAGAATGGCATTGAAACATGTAAAATATCATGTGTGAAATGAGTTGCCAGTCCAGGTTCGATGCGCGATACTGGATGCTTGGGGCTGGTGCACTGGGACGACCCAGAGGGATGGAATGGGGAGGGAGGAGGGTGGAGGGTTCAGAATGGGGAACACAGATATACCTGTGGTGGATTCATTTTGATATATGGCAAAACTAATACAATTATGTAAAGTTTAAAAATAAAATTAAAAAAAAAAGAAAAAAAAAGATATCATATATAAGTATCGCAGTTTCATCCCCATCAATTCTCACCTTTGCCTGTTTAAAGTAACTTTGAGGCGCATGTTCTGCACTGGCTCCCAGAGTTACCAACACTGGTAACCTGAATAGTTATCACTTATAATGTATGTAGTGTAATAGTTTCCCCTATACTGGCATCCTTTCATTCCCTGACTTATCTTCCCTATTACCTGGGTTCCCTAGATTACCTTCCAAATATCTGCCATTTGTGCACAAATCCTAACCTCAGGTTCTACTCCTGGGGGAATTCAAAGATGCCTCTGCACCTTGTACATATGTCTACCACGTTTTCCTAGCAGAAGGATTCCTAATGGGTTGCTTTTATTGCTGTGACCCCTGCCAGCTGATAGATTTGTTGATGATTGTCAGTAAGTTTGCATCGTTGCTTGCTCAGGCTTTTGTACAGTCCTAGCATGTTGTAAGATGTGGTACATCTTTGTGGCAATGAATTAAATTGAATTTCCAAGACTTTTTCATTGGTTACGCCAAAGCTGGAAAGAAGTGCCCAGGGCTCTTGAATCCTATGTTTCTTTTCATGCAACAGCATCACCCACACCTTCTGTGATGGACCTCTACTGCTTGTGACCACCCAGCATGCATTCCACCCTAGACAGTTTCAGTCCCCATAGCTAGGGTGTGCCTTCCAGTTCATGTAGTCCTTCCCTCTGACCATAGTGATCTGCTCAGAGATCCAAACTTTTGGAACTGCTGAACTGAGAAGCCTATTCTTTCTCTCTTCTTACTTTCCTTTCTCCCTTCCTCCCTCCCTTTCTCTCTCTCTCTATTTCCTTCTTTTATTCATTCTTTCATTATTACTAGAGCTACTGAACTTATAGGAATGTGAGCCTAGAGCTTGCTGGTGGACTACTTTCTATCCAAAGGAGAGAGCCTGCTCAAAGTAAAATCAATAGAATAAAAGATGGAATGAATAGAGCAAGGGGAGAGAGAGTAGAGAGAGATTGAATCCTAAAGACACTGTCTTAGGTCTTGCATACAGACGTGCTTAAAAGATCTTGAACTTTTCAACTATGTAAGTCAACATATTACCATTTTTGCTTAAGTCAAAATGAGTTTCTTAGAGTTCTTGAGTTTCTTAGAGTTAAACACAAACTTTAGTTAAATTATTGTACCCACTTAGCACCAGACCCTGTTCAGGTACTAGAGATTCAGAGATACAGGTACTTTCACTGCCCACAGAGAATTTGCATATGAATGAATAATTTAAGGAGTAATATTACAACACTTCCCTGGTGGCTCATCTGGTAAAGAGTCTGCCTGCAATGCAGGAGACCTGAGTTTGATCCCTGGGTTGGGAAGATCCCCTGGAGAAGACTATCTGCTCCAGTATTCTGGTCTGGAAAATTCCATGGACTGTATAGTCCATGGGGTCCCAAAGAGTTGGGCACAACTGAGTGACTTTCACACACATTATAACACTAGGTTTTTCATTTTCTTGCTTTCCTTTTTTTGGAGCCACTGTGTTTCTTCTTCTTGTGGCTTTCTCAAGAGACAAAGAAGCTAGGTTATTTTCCTTTCAGTTTCCCCAGTCACAGAGAATTCCTTTCTAGTACTTTTTTTTTTTTAAGAGGCCAGCATATCCTGGTTGTTTGTGCCATGTGATAAATGTCCCCATTGCTTATTAACCTTCAAAATAGGCAGCCCCCACTATTAGGGCTTATGGTCTGTATGAGACAACATAAAAACAAGACACATTCTCCCCCATGCACATTTCAAATGAAATGTAACAGAAGAGAAATAAATAAAAATGGAAAAAAATGCCTTAAATGGTTTATGTTGGAAAATGTTATATGGGCAATAATGGTACTTATATGGGCTTTGGGCAGAGACTTTGATAATGAAGGTTAAATGAGGGAATGTTACAAAAAATGTTCACTGTTCATAAAAATAAATCTCTGGTATGAACCAGAATGAAATCAGCAGAGTTGCAGGCACTGAGAGCAGCTGGGGTGACCTCAGCCTCAGGTTGGTAATAGCCAGACTCGCTGGAACCACACACTCTCACCTCAGCAGGATTCACTTAACTCTCCATCACAAGTACATTGAGTTCCATGGGCCTCAGAGGTGGCTCTTCAGCTGTCACTGAAAAACAAGGACATTGTCCTTTCTAGCATTCTTCCTTTTTAGGTCCTGGCAGGGTTTCCAGGGACCCTGTCTTTCTAGGTTAAGTATCTGTCCAGAGGTTTCAAATGCAAATGTCCAGCAGCAGGTAGTGAATGAGTAAAATGGACTTGAAAGCTGCTGCTGCTGCTAAGTCGCTTCAGTCGTGTCCAACCCTGTGCGACCCCATAGGTGGCAGCCCACCAGGCTCCCCTGTCCCTGGGATTCTCCAGGCAAGAACACTGGAGTGGGTTGCCATTTCCTTCTCCCATGCATGAAACTGAAAAGTGAAAGTGAAGTCGCCCAGTCGTATCTGACTCTTAGCGACCCCATAGACTGCAGCCTACCAGGCTCCTCCGTCCATGGGATTTTCCAGGCAAGAGTACTTGAGTGGGTTGCCATTGCCTTTTCCGGACTTGAAAGGGATAGTAGCAAATTGGAGAAACATGTGCCATATGAAAGGGTCACTATTTAGTTCAGACAGTGGGAATGCCAATTTAGTGGGGTTAAGTCTTTCCTTTTTTCAAGGGGAAAGCTGGAGTTCTCAATTTTATGAATTAAAAAAAATAATTTTCAATATTTGTAACTGATTTTGGTTATATAATAATATATGAATATATTTATATGCATATATATTAATATATGTATATAGATATTTATGGGTGTAGGGGAAGAATATGTGTCTAAGGGGCAAAATTGGCCTACAGCAGCCAGTTTGGAATCTATTATAAGTGAATGCTGAGATTGTAATTATCATTGTTTACTTTCATTGATTTAATAATTCATTGATTATTGCTGTCGAGCTCTCAGATAAAAGTCCTCCAAAATGTCTAGTCCTGGAGGCAAGAGCTTGTATTTGAAACAGTCAGTCATTAGCATGTACTGTGTGCTGGGCATTTGTCTATGAGCTTCACATGGATTATTTCATTATATTCGCCTTACCGTCCAAAAAGAAAGCACCAATGTTGGCCCATTTATAATGAAGGAAACTGAGGTTTCCAGAAATGAAGTATTTGATTGACCACAGTTATTGTATAGGACACCTTTTGTATAGCACCTCTCGTCATCTTGGCCTTGCCACTGTTTCCAGCCAAGGCTACCACTCCACCTCGTGTGCTCTGGCTTCCTTTGACTGCACAAAGATACTAATACATCATGGGGAAGCCCTCTGCCTATGGGGGCAGGAGCTGATGGATAAAGGCTTTTGACCGTGGCTGACAGTTCTGACACACATTCCATAAGACTCCTCAGAAGGCCTTGTGTGAAGTAAGCAGTCACCTGTAGCAGTTAACACTTTCTTGTACTGGTGTTTCCTCCTTTCCTGTTCACCTCCCTGCCCCTTATTTAGGGAATCACATTCCCCCAGTAAACCACCTATACAATCCACATCTTCATTGCAGGCTCTGCTGTTGGGGAAGTCAAGCTAAGATAGTAAGTGGTAAAACTGGAATTAAAATCTAATTTTGACTTGTCTCCAAGTGAATACTGTATCAAATCAGTCTTTATGTGATTCCTTTACCAGGTCCTTTCCAGTCTGGTTGTGAAATAAAGCTTTTGAGTTAAAAAAGGCTCCGAGGGAGGAGGGTTCAGGATGGGGAACACATGTATACCTGTGGCGGATTCATTTTGATATTTGGAAAAACTAATACAATTTTGTAAAGTTTAAAAATAAAATAAAAAAAAAGGCTCCGAAAGGACTCTTGACCAGCAGAAAGGGAGGATGGTAGTGTGAGGTAGTTGGTACACAGAAAATAAATAGGAGAAACAAAGCAAAATGTAATTTTAGTTTATAATACAGTTAATTTTTTGGCACTGCTTATGTGTTTGTCACTGTGCCAAGTACTAAGAAAGGAACGCAGAACTCTGGAAATGAAAACTATGGTGGAAAAGACTTATTTCCAAAGATCTTCAGTGACTTTAGGCAAGAATGTCAATTTCAAATGCCTGCAGGGGCCAAGTGAGACCCTGGAGTTAAACCAGCCTGGTTTTTGTTTGCATATCAAACACAACTGCGTAGTTTTCACTGCTACACAGAATTAGGCTTTAGGTTTTCTCCCATTTTTCTTCCAATACATGGCTGTCCCAGTCTGCTCATTTTCCCATTTTGGATAGACATGAAGGTACAAAAATAGTTTGCTTTCATTAATTAATAAAAATTCAGATACAATTGGTATATAACATTAAGTGTATATAAGGTGAACAGCATTTTGGTTTGATACATTTATGTTTTGCAACATGATTATAATAATGTTAGCTTTAGCTGACACTTCTGTCTCATCACATAACTGTCCCTTTTTTTATTATAACAACAATTAAGACTTAGTCTCTTAGCAATTCTGAAGTTTATAATACAGTATTGTTGACTATACTCACTATTCTGTGCATTAGATCTCCCAAAATTAGGTATCTGCTAGTTTCAAGTTTGTACCCTTAGTTTGTATCCTTTAACACCACCTCCCATTCCCCTACCACCTAGCTCCTGGTAACCACTATGAAAAGTGAAAGTATAGTCGCTCAGTTGTTTCTGACACTGTGACCCCACGGACTATAGCCTACCAGGCTCCTCTGTCCACAGAATTCTTCAGGCAAGAATACTGGAATGGGTGTCCATTCCCTTCCCCAGGAGATCTTCCCGACCCAGGGATCAAACTCAGGTCTTTGCATTGCAGGCAGATTCTTTACTATCTGAGCCACCAAGTAAGTCCCAGTAACCACTATACAATTCTCCATTTTAACTAGTTCAGCTTTTTTTTTTTTTAAGTTGCAAATATAAAAGATATCATGCAATATTTGTCTTTCTATCTGACATCTCACTTAGCATTATACTCTCATGATCCATCCATATTGTTGGCAATGGCAAGGTTTTCTTCTTCCTCATGGCTTTATAATATTCTATATCTCTACCACATCATTTTATCCTTTTCTCTCTTGACACTTAGGTTGTTTCCAAAGCTTGCCTATTATATTATAAATAATGCTGTAATGAACATAGATGTGTATGTATCTCTTTGAGATACTGATTTCAGTTCCTTCAGATGTACACCCAGAAATGGAATTGCTGGATCATATGGTAGTTAATTTTTTTTTTTTTTAGCAACTTCCATCCTCTTTTCTACAATGGCTATACCATTTTACTACCCCACTGAAAGATTCCCTTTTCTCCATATTCTTGTCAACATTTGTTATGTCTTATCTTTTTGATGATAGGCATTCTGACAGGTGTGAGATGATAATCTCATTTTGGTTTTGATTTGCATTTTCCTGATGGTTAGTGATGTCAGGCACCTTACATAGATATATACCTATTGGCCATTTGTATGTCTTCTTTGGTATAATGTCTTTTCATGTTTTTTGCCCATTTAAAAATTGGATTATTTCCTTTTTTTGCCCTTGAGTTGTATGAGTTCTTTATATGTTTTGGGTATTAATACCTTTATCACATACATGGATATTTTCTCCCATTTCATAGGCTACCTTTTCACTTTATTACCAGTTTCCTTTGGGCTTCCCAGGTGGGACAGTGGTAAAGAATCTGCCTGCCAAAGCATTCTTCTGTGCAAAATCCCGTTAGTTTAATGTGGTCTTATTTGTTTCTTTTCCTTTTTTGTTGCCTTTGATATTGTGTCTTGGGCAAGAAATCATTGACAAGACCAATGTTAAGGATCTTTTTCTCTATGTTTTCTCAGACTTTTATGGTTTGGGATCTGACCTTTAAGTCTTTGATCCATTTTGAGTTAATTTTGTCAGTAGTGTAAGACAGCAGTCTAGTTTCATGATGCATGTGGATATCCAGTTTTCCAATGCTATTTACTGAAAAGACTGTCCTTTCTCCATTGCATGCTCTTGGCACACTTTTCATTCGGTTGACATATATGTACAGGTTTATGTCCAGACTCTCGATTGTGTTCCACTAGTCTTTGTGCCTGTGCTTTCCTTACAACTGTAAAGAAAGCAGCCCTTTAAGGTTAATGACAAACAGCAACCAATTCTGCCATCTTGTAAAGGGAATATGATAGAGTCTAGGAATTGGGGAGGCTGGCCCGTCTATCAGCTAGCTATAAGTCGACTCCAGCTGGCTGTCACTGTGTGGGAATGTTTGTTTCCTCATGCCAGATCTCCTAATTGTTCAAGAGTAGTTGGAAACCCAGAAATATTTGTGAAAATCTCTAGATTTTTAAATGTTAACAGCGATTTCAAATTTCTTAAACAACAGGCAAGTCAACCCTGATGGAGCAAACAGAACACATCTGCAAGTTGTATTTTACACACAGGCCACTGGTTTGCACTCTGTGATATAGGCTCAGCCCTCTTTTCCTCTAAAGCCCTTGAGCTGTGCCCTGTTTTCCTGGGAGAGATGCAAGACTGGGAAAAGTAGCATAGGATGTGGGCTGCCATTGAATTTGTCTCTTAGGATTCTCTTCACTTTCTATTTTTAGAGAAAGTAGGTTAAGACTTCTTTGTGTGTGTGTGTGTGTGTGTGTGTGTGTACATGTGTTTTCTAAGGGTTCAGAAATAGACCTAATTTAAGAAAAACACTTATCCTTATCCAATCAAATATGTACGTTGATGTTCTTTAGAAACTATGAAGAGGGCAAGGAAAAACCAATTAACCAAATAAGTGGCTTTTGCTGGTGGATGGTGGTATTTGAACATGTAGGTAGAGGTTTTTTTGTTTTTTTTTTTTTTAAGGGATTCTTAAATCAGGAAGAAAGGAGTGTAGAACTTTCCTTTTTTTTTTTTTTTTCTTTGTGTAAAATTACCATGTCCCCTGGCCAGTTTTCTATTGGCCTTGATGATTAGTTGGCTATTTTAGTAGTTCATTGTCTCATCCTTTAGAAAAAGCTCCTCCTAAATGCGACTCACTATGTCATAACTATATAAAATATTCATTGAGATGGTGCTTTTAATGGATTTGTTTGGAATGAACTCGAGCAGAGGGAGCCATCGCTGATTTGTGGAGCAGCAGGACAGTTTCAGGGCTGTGTCTGCCCCAAGCATTGCTTTGTTCAACAAGGCCCTCCACCTGCCTTCTTTGCCTGCAGGCTGTAATCTGAGAGACGGCACTAAAACCATACTTTTGGGGCTTTTCAAGACTAGGATTTGTATCCATTTTTCATAAAGGTGTTCCAATGTGGTTTTTTTCATATTGTGTTCAATAGAGATCTACTACAGCTTATCTGAATTATACTGGAGTGTTCTTGCCACGTAGGATTTATTGCCTAGAGTGAGTTCTTGAACTCCAGAATTAGACAAATTTAGCTTTGATTCCTGACTCTGTTACCTACTAGTTATGTGACCCTCAGGCAAATATTTTCACATTTCTGAGCTTTAGCTTCCTTATCTTTTTAATCTAGAAAATGCTAGTCCATACTTCACACAGAATTTGAAGCTTGAATGGGGATAGTTTGCAAAGTACATAGTCTAGTGCCTAGGACATATTAGAAACTTACTAACATTGGCCATTATTCTCTAAGTAGTACCATAAATCCAACCGCTGCAGCATATCTGGGACCACTAGAGGTTTGTATGGAGTTTTCTGCTAAACATGCCATATGGTTCTTTTCTTTTACCAAACTTGACAGTAGAGCAGGGATAACTGAGCACCTTGAAACAAACGGAAGAATTGTGGACCAGAGAGGGTAAGGGTAATGATCAAGACTGTCCTGCAAATTAGTGATAAGTCAGATCAGGGAATATAATTGAGTATTTTGACCCCTTTCTCAGCATTAATTACAAACCTTTTAAAAAATCAGATTAGGGGCTTTTCTTTTTTCTTTATTTTTTGCAACCAGAGTACATCTGAATCTGAAATCATGCCATCATGACCTCTACTATTTAATTTATGTGTGTGTACCTCTTTACTTTTTGGTTCTAAGTAGTCACCTTCTTGCCAACCTTTTGTAATATGAAATAAAAAGTCACAAAAATCTTCCCTATCTTAACACAACCAGCCTCAAAACCTGGAGTCTCTAGGCCCAGCCCCAGCACCCAGCAAGCATGCTCTCATTTTATCCTACCCCTTTCCATTCCCTCCTGATACTGAGCACTGTGTATCTGTTAGAAGGAGCTGTAATCCATTTGGGGAATGACCTTGGGCAAATTACTTCACTTTTTGGGTCACAGTTTCTCCATCCTTAAAGTGGAAAAGATGATTAATTTCTTAATAAGGGAATAATAGTTCCCCATAAAGGTATGGAAGGCATCTGACAATGATCTACTTTGCTTGTTGCCTTCTGGGACTGGGTGGGGCTGGGGTTTTATTTTTATAATCTTCAAATTGAAGACACAAATAATTTTCATAAGCTTGCTGAAATAATGAAACGGCTATTTCTCAGGGCAAGGTCCAGTGAAGTGGTAAGGATGGAGCAAACATGGGGGAAATGGGCCAGAGGCAGCCTCAGATATGCTCTTCCTTGGTGTCTCAGTCCTGGGAGGGAAAAGAGGCTCATCAAAATCCTGATTAAGCAGGGATTGCCAACAGCACTCTATCCAGGCAAACAAGAGCTACCCCTCCCCCTTCCCTTTTACTCTTAAAACAAAAATCTATGAAGATTTAATCACATTGCTTTATTTCCAGGACCTAACCTCTGAGTGTTCCTGAGAACATTTCGGTTTGTCTCCAGGCTCTCAAGCTTGTGCCTCAATGGGAATGTGATCCCTTTAGGCTTTTTACTTGAGTGGAAGAAGCAAAGATTGCTTTTTGTTCCCCTTTGACTCTTCTGAATTAACATGAAATTGAAGATGACTGTAGTTAGGGGAAGAGAGAGAGAGAACAATGAGAAGGGAAGTGAGGAAGGAGGCTCAGAAAGCCAGTGCAAAGAGTATGTCTTGGAACCCGAGGGAAGCTCTGTGTTCATCAAGGTGATAGTTTCCTTCCAGGCCATCAGCAGAATGAAAACGGCTCACCCAGCCTCATTTAAATCCTTTCATCTAGGTCTCTGAGGCCCTTCTCTGGGGAATGCTCTTTGGAGTGTGAATTCCTCCAAGCTCATTATCTCAGTGTAAGTGCAGATGCTACCCCCACCTGCCTTTGGTCCTTCTTCCACTGCAACCGCCCTTTCTGGGCTCTAGGACCAAACTGATGCTGGCAATAAGGGTGACTGCATCTTAACTGTGTAATTGACAAACAACGTGGATACTGATGTCTCAGTATTAATTAATGGAATCTGATGTTTGTGGCTGTCATATCAACCAGTGACTTTTTTTTTTTTTTTTTTTCAGAAAAATAATTAAACCATGGGTATGAGTTTGGATCACAGGTAGTGGTTTGGAGGACTTCCCTGGAGGCTCAGTGATAAACAATCTGCTTGCTGATGCAGGAGATGTGGGTTTGATCCTGGGGTCGGGAAGATTCCTGGAGTAGGAAATGGCAGTCCACTCCAGGGTTCTTGCCTGGGAAATCCCATGAACAGAGGAGTCTGAAGGGCTACAGTTCACGGGGTCACAAACGAGTTGGACATGACTTAGCAGCTAAACAACAAGGGGTTTGGAAGTTCTCTATACAAGTCTAAGGGTTTATTGGGATTGGTGAAAGGACCTGCCTCTTTGGTTTAAGTCATGTGTGAGCTTTGTCTAAAACCACAGACTTAGATTCCAGTGCTGATAGAGTGGGGAGGCCCGAGGGGAAGGGGTTTCTGCTGCCTTTCACCCTCATTCCCTCCGCACCTTTGCCACTGGCTTGTTCCTTCCCACTTCCTCCCATGGCTGTCCCTGCTCTGCGCAGGGAAAGTCCACCCATTTGCCTGCTAAAAAGAGGTGTGACATAAATGGTGGCAATAGAACTCCATGAGAAAAATTTTGGTAGAGCATATTGGGATATAGTCACCAGATATTTTATGGTCTGACAGAAAGGCTTGAATTTCAATATTCGGTCCTTCTGAAGTGTCCTTTATTTGCATTTTTGGATCCTTCCTTCTTTTCCTCTTTCTTTCTCCATCTCTTTTCTTGACTCTTCTTTCTTTCCTTGAACAGAAGTCATATTCATTTCAAATTTTTTGAGTAACATTATTTTTGGATTGTGAATGGAAACAATATATACTCATTATAAGAAAATCAGCTAAAGAAGTATGAAAGAATGCCAACTGAGAAGTAATAACATTGAAGTGCTAGTGGTGATAAGCTCTATGCTAAGTGCTTCACATATATGATCTCATTTAATCCTTTCGACAACCATGTGAGAAAGTTACTATTATCACTTGTGTTTTGCAGATGAGAAAACTGAAACAGAGAGGTTACGTAACTTGCCTCAAGTCACATAGCTGGTGAGCAGTAGTGTAGACTTTGAACTTAGGTGGTCTAACTCCAGAGTCTCTTTCCTATCCAATGTGCTCTGTGTTGCTCTGTGATGTTCCAACTACACATCAAGAAAGACAGTGCCAACTGGGGAGACCTCCAGTCACTCAGATTAATCCTCCTTGGGAGCATCTGGTCTGAGGAACTCATCACCCTCCACACTAAGGCTCTCTACTTCTCAGGCTCAGAAGCCTTTCTTTTACAGTGATGAATCAACATTACTAAATTCACAGAAACAGCTGTGGTACTGAGACTATTAATCTCATTAATTTACAAAGAACAAGTCTAGGGAGACTTACATTTACCTATCAGTACATCCTCATTCTACAGTAGAACTGCATGGGAAGCTAACCAACTACTGTTTCCTTGGACTGGGGAGCCTCAAGTCAGTGCATGGGAGTCATTCAGCTAACTCTCAGCTGAGTTATCTTTTCAAAACCACTGTTTTCCTCTTCCCCTACCTCCCTCATTACAGGAGTAATGGAAACCCTAATACACCAGTGCATTAAGCCAAGTCATTGCTCTCCTTTATCCTACAACCCCTCTCCATTCTGATAACACGTCGGTTCTGTAGACTTCTTTCTACCATCAGTTAGGCTACAGTCAAGTCTTTTTGGTCTGGGAGTCATTCTGTCTTGTAAAGTTTGCATATCTCTGCTTATGTCTGCCAACTGTTAATTTAAGCTCAAGTCTTAAAGGGCACATTTAAAAAATTTTATGGAAGTATATTTTACAGATCACGAAATTTTAAAGATAAAATTACACTCTTTTAAAATATACAATTCAGTGGTTTTTATGAAGTTTACCAGGTTGTGCAGCCACTCTCCTAACGCTTTCATCACCCCAGTAAGATCCATCATGCCCATTAACAGTTAATCTCTGTTCCCATCCTGGATTTCATAGAAATGAAATCCTACAGTATGAGGTCTTTGTGTCTGGCTTCTTTCAATTAGCATAATGTTTTGGAAATTGATCCATATGGTAGTGTGTATCATTATGCATTCCTTTTTATTAGTGAATAATGTTTCATTGTATGGGTATGTTATGTTTTATTTATCTATTCATCTGATGAACATTTGAATTGTTTCCATTTTTTAGCTATTATGAATAATGCTGCTGTGAACATGCATGTGCAACTTTTTGTGTGGTCATATGTTTTCATTTCTCTTGGGCAGATATCAATGAGTGGAATTGCTCAGTCATATGGTAGATTTATGCTTAACTTTTTGAGAAACGTCCAAAATATTTCCCAAAGTGGCTACATCAAAGGGCTCTTTTACTGGCCTAATTTCCAAGTTGTTGGCCTATCTGTCATGCTAGCTCCCCAGGGCTGAAAATAAAAGGAATGAAAATGACCCATAATCTCATCCTTATTAACATTTTATTGATACATACAAAATTGTTATTTTATGTATCATACTATATAAATACAAATGTATAAAATTTTATGCACAATAGAGTAAAATCTATTTCTATATGTATGTCTGTATTTCATGTCAAGAAAACTATGTATGTATATACAGATACGTATATAAATATTATACAAGATGAAAATGTACATATACATACATTTAGGACACATTATATTAATAATTGAACTTTTTAGGCTTAGTTATAACTGAATAATTGTCACTTATCTGTATTATTAAATATGAAGTAAATGTGATTTTCAATCTTATTAATAGACTCCACATAATACACCATAGTTTTTAAAACCATTGTCCTTTTTTGGACTTCTGCATGGTGTTGTATTTACGTCTAAGTCATAATTTTTAATGTATATATACCTTCAATATTTACTTAAATTTATCTGGGCTCTATCTCATGCATTTCTTGAATACTTGGATATTTCACGGCTGTATTCACACTTCATCAGGTTTTCCCTCTCAGTTGTCTCTTGGTACAATGTGAAGTCTGGTCCTTTGACCCACAGAATCACTTAGAAGGCAAACTTCTTTTTAAAGTGTGTCTGTTTCTAATAATATAAAAGCTGAAAAAAAAAAAGTTGCTCAGTCGTGTCTGACTCTTTGCGATCCCATGGACTGTAGCCTGCCAGGTTCCTCTGTCCATGGAATTCTCCTGGCAAGAATACTGGAGTGGGTTGCCATTTCCTCCTCCAGGGCATCTTGCTGACCCAGGGCTTGAACCTGGGACTCCTGCATTGCAGGCAAGTTCTTTACTGTTTGAGCCATCAGGGAAGCCAAAGGATGATGTAATTTAAAAAACAACCTCAAGAAGGATGGTGGTTTTGTGAGTATAGATAGTTTGGCTGAAGTATTTCACTCTGTAATAGGGTTTTCTATAAGTCTTGTCTGAGGATGGGAAAGTGAGGTGACTTCCTAAGATTCTCCCAGAGACATAGTAAGAATGATAGATCTTAGTATAAAATACTACAATGAGATAATGCCTTTAGTGACCTTCTAACACATTGCCATATTGTAAACCAAGTCTTCGAACTTATAAAATAAATTCTCAGTGGAGATCTGTTCATGTGGCTGTTCATTTCTCTTTACATGGTCATTCAAGATGTGTCATGGCTCCCCAACCTATGTCACATCTTACCCAAGCTGGGAGATTATCTCTTCCATCAGAAGAGACTTTTAACCTCCCTATCTCCCTCCCCCCTGACCTTTTTAAAAATAAAGTCTCATTGAGATACACACATACTAAAATATCTTATTGAGATACATACATACCAAACTATTATCCTTTTAAAATAGGTTTTATTCAGATACACACATACCAAAATATCACCCTATTAAAATATGTACTGCAGTGGTTTTTAGTACATTCACAGAGTTTTACAACCATCATCACTATCTAATTTTAGAACATTTTGTCACCTCAAAAAGAAACCTAGTAACTCCCTATTTCCTCTTCCCTTTGGCTCCTGGCAACCTCTAATCTCCTCTCTATTTGATAGATTTCCTTATTCCTTATTTGATAGATTACTTATTTATATAAACAGAGTCATATAATATGACTATTATTTCTGCCTCTATCACTTAGCATGTTTTGAAGATTCATATTGTTGTAGCATGTATCAGTACTTCATTTCTTTTCTAGGCAAAATAATATTTCGTTGTATGGATATACCACCTTATGTTTATTTGTTCATCATTCAGTGATTCTACTTTTCTGGCTATTTGTATAATGCTGTTATGAATATTCATATGTTATACGTTTTTGGTTGACATTTATTTTTAATTGTTTTGGGAATATAGCTAGGACTGAAATGCTGAGTTATGTAATAATTCTATATTTAACACTGTGAGGGTCTG
The DNA here is from genome assembly GCF_029407905.1 of Bubalus kerabau. NCBI lineage: Eukaryota > Metazoa > Chordata > Mammalia > Artiodactyla > Bovidae > Bubalus > Bubalus kerabau. The sequence continues at coordinate 239,393,561 of NC_073624.1, forward strand.
CCCAACTGTTTTATTTCTTTCCTCATTAAATTGTTTGGACACTCTTGTCAAAAAATCAGTTGACCATAAATGTAAAGGTTTATTTTTTATACTGTCAATTGTATTATATTAACCTGTATATCTATCCTTTTACCAGTAACATAATGTGTTTATTACTGTAATTCTGCAGTAAGTTTTCAAATTTAAAAGTATGAGTCCTCCAGCATTGTTCTTTTTGAAGATATTTCTTTGGCTATCCTGGAACTCTTACATTTACACAAGAATTTTAGGATCAATTAGTTTTGTCAATTTCTGAAAAAAGTCAGCTGGGATGTTGATACTGCATGTATTGAATCTATAGGTCAATTTGAGGAATATTGTCTTCCAATTTATAAGCATGATTATCTCTCCATTTATATAGGTCTTCTTTAATTTCTTTCAACAATAGTTTGCATTTTTCAGTGTCTGAGTCCTACAACTTCATTGGCTGAATTTATTTATAAATACTTCATTCTTTATGTTACTGTGTAAGTGGAATTATCTTATTAATTTTGTTTATGGCTTGTTCATTGCTAGTATATAAAAATACAACTGAGTTTTATATACTGATCTAGTATCCTGCAACCTTGCTGAACTCATTTATTAGTTCTAATAGTATTTTTAGTGGACTCCTTAGGGTTTTCTATACTCAAGACTATATCTTATGTAAACAGAGATAGTTTTACTTGTTGCTTTTGATTATGTGTGACTTTTATTTCTTTTTCTTGCCCAGTTCCTATGGTCTGAACCCCCAGTATAATGCTGTATAAAGAGCAGACATCCTTATCTTTTTTCTGTCCTTACAGGGAAAATATTGTCTTTCATTATTAAATATGATTTAGTTGTGGGTTCCTTGCTTTTTTGTATGGTTCACTTTTATCTGGAATGCCTTTTTCTAATCTCCATATCTCTATTTTTCAAAACAATATCCATCAATCAAGGCCAAATGCCTAGGCAGATATCATTTCCCCCATCCTGGAATTTATGTTTGCTCATATATCTAACAAAACACTTATCAAATTCCATCTTTTACTGTAACTATTTATGTGTTTATTATGGGAAGCCATCTCCTGTTGTAAGCAGCAACTTTTTGCATATAGCCCAGGTTGTATAGATTCTTATTCTGGAAAATAGTAAAATTATATTAAAGATTAAGTAAAACTGGAATTAGGTTAAATGTTTCAAAAAGTTGCCTCTGACTCCTTTCTTCTAAAAAAAATTTATCACCATTAAACCTTTCTACAGCAATGTGTATGAATTGAGAATTCTTAACTCCTTGAAGAGCTTCCTAGGGCTCAGAAATCTTTTGGTGTAGAAACAGTATCAACAACAAAACTATAGACAGAAGAGTTCTTGGAATCCGGAGAGAGGGTGGCACGATTGTTAACCTGTTAAAAATCATTTAGAAATAGTGCCATGTTTTTGTTCACTAAGGAAAACTTAAAGAATTCTTAAAGAAAATTCAAGAGATGGGAATATCAGACCACCTTACCTGCCTCCTGAGGAACCTGTGTCAAAAAGCAAAAATCAGGTCAAAAAGCAACAGTTAGAACCTGACATAGAACAACAGACTGGTTCAAACTGGGAAAGGATCACGTCAAGGGTGTATATTGTCACCCTGCTGATTTAATTTATATGCAGAGTACATCATGAGAAACGCTTGGCTGGAATGAAGCGCAAACTAGAATTAAGATTGCCGGGAGAAATATCAATAACCTCAGATAATACACCCTTATGGCAGAAAGTGAAGAGCAACTAAAGAGCCTCTTGATGAAAGTGAAAGAGGAGAGTGAAAAAGCTAGCTTAAAACTCAAGATTCAGAAAATGAAGACAATGGCATCCAGTCCCATCACTTCCATGGCAAATAGATGGAGAAACAATGGAAACAGTGACAGACTTTATTTTCTTGGGCTCCAAAATCACTGCAGATGGTGACTGCAGTCATGAAATTAAAAGATGCTTGCTCCTTGGAAGAAAAGCTATGACCAACCTAGACAGCATATTAAAAAGCAGAGACATTACTTTGCCAACAAAGGTCCTTCTAGTCAAAGCTGTGGTTTTTCCAGGAGTCATATGGTTGTGAAAGTTGGACCATAAAGAAGGCTGAGTGCCAACGAATTGATGCTTTTGAACTGTGGTGTTGGAGAAGTCCCTTGAAAGTCCCTTGGACTGTAAGGAGATCAAATCAATCAATCCTAAAGGAAATCAGTCCTGAATATTCATTGGAAGGACTGATGCTGAAGCTGAAACTCCAATGCTTTGGCCACCTGATGCGACGAGCTGACTCATTAGAAAAGACCCTGATGCTGGGAAAGATTTAAAGCAATAGGAAAAGGGGATGACAGAGGATGAGATGGTTGGATGGCATCACAGACTCAATGGACATGAGTTTGAGCAAGCTCTGAGAGATGGTGAAGGATGGGGAAGCCTGGTGTGCTGCAGTCCATGGGGTCACAAAGAGTCAGACATGACTGAGCAACTGAACGACAAAGGACACACAATTCTTTTCCTTGCTGAAGCTGATCAGTGCTGGAAAGGAAAGAGGGTCAGTGAGGCTCACATTTCTGAGACTGACCAGATGACTGGGCTCAGAATTAACATATTGTACCAAGTAGTCTATGGGGTCACAAAGAGTCAGACACAACTGAGCAACTGAACAACAGCAGAGTAGAGATTAACATAGTAATTCTAGAATAGAGTTTTTTGTAGTATGTTCCCTGCACCAACTGCATTCTCTTTTTCCTCAATGTTGTTTTCATTTAGCTGTAAGGATAGTAATCTTATTAAACAAATCTCTTTATAAACTGTTTGCTTATTTTCGTATTCACAGTCCTTAGTACAGAGAGCTTTAAATAGGTGCTTAGTAGGTGCTTATATCTTTTGAGTGAATGGGCAAAGCAAATTTATAATGAGATATCAGTGATCTATGGAAGCTTAATGCATTGATTTTCTGGTGGTGTCCTAAAGTAAATAGACCCAGGGATAGAACTCAGGTCTCCTCCATTGCAAGGTGGTAAAGACAGCAGATTCTTTGCCATCTGGGAAGATGGGAAGCCAGTAAGCCCCCAAATAAATAGATTGCCAATTATTTCTTCAGCAAAAGTGGATGTGTTTTAGATCAACAAAGAGTGGCCATTTGGGATCTGCAACCATGGTGAGCCATATGCAAGTGCCTGCACGGTAAGAAGAGGAGAACTTTTTCAAAGAGGAGAAAAGCAAGCTGAGAGGGCTGTAGTAAACAAAGTATAGTGGCTTTTCACAAGCTGAATTGTGACAGTTTCTCATTGGCTGAACTCTTGCCAGGCAAGAAGAAGTTTTTCTTCTTTGCATTTGGCTTTACTGTCATGTAGGGCATGAGACCTCCCCATTCTGGTCTCCCAACTCTATATTAACTGAAGTTTCTTACATTTCCACCTTTTGATAAGCTCTTTCTCTGATAGCATCACCGATCAAGAGTCAGGTTTTCTTGTTTCAGTGGCCCTTTGTCCCTCAGTGCCAGGAAGGACCTTTCATAAGTGTAGTATTTCATATCAGAGGCAAAGTACACAGGTTGGAAAACTGTTGATGTCACATTTGAGTAACAAGGTAGGAGGGAGAACTCTCAGGCACTTCTTATTTAATGTCCATATGTTATCAAGATGATAGACATTGCAGATCATCTGAAGCATTATGTCATCATCAAAAGTTTACCAACAGACATCAAACAGGTCTGGATATCTTGGAAAAGCTGTCTCACTAGCTGTTGTCTACCTCAATTTTGTAAAATATATTTGCTTTCAGATCAATAGATGTGTACAGGGCCAATCAAGGTTTGGTGCTCTCGTTAGATGTGTTGAGTGCATCCAAGAGTCTATTCCTTAGAGTTTGATGGAACAGTGAGTCAAGTTTAGAACACCCCAGAATCTTAATAATAGCGAGAGTGGCAGGTAAAAGTATTCCATCCAATAATTCCTGAACATAGGAGCCATTGTAAGTTTTATTTTTGTTGAAAGTGAGGAAGCCATGTTGCCTCCACAACATTCCAAAATCATGAGATACTCAGCATATCTACTTTCAGTACAAATATTGGCAGTTTTGCCCTTGACTCAAGTGCGAGCCTGTGTAAGAGAAGAGAATTCAACTTTTTGGGTCAAAGTAGCCATAGGTAAAGGTGCTTCCTCAACAGTATCAAAAGGAGTTGCAATAGCATACCCAGCACAATATTTGTCATTGTCCTCCTTTAAATAAGAACCATCAGGGAACCATGAGAATTCAGCATTACTCAGAGGAATTTCCTGAAGATCATTGTTAGGAGTTAGGAAGTGGTCCATCAGCATTATGGGCTTCTATAGTCTATAGGGTTGAAAAGAGTCAGGCATGACTGAGCATGTATGCACATGTAGAAGGAATTTGTCAGTGACTGAGGGGAGAAGGCAATGGCACCCCACTCCAGTACTCTTGCCTGGAAAATCCCATGGACGGAGGAACCTGGTAGGCTGCAGTCTATGGGGTTGCTAAGAGTTGGACACGACTGAGCGACTTCACTTTCACTTTTCACTTTTGCGCATTGGAGAAGGAAAGGGCAACCCACTCCAGTATTTTTGCCTGGAGAATCCCAGGGACAGAGGAGCCTAGTGGGCTGCTGTCTATGGGGTCGCACAGAGTCGGACATGACTGAAGCGACTTAGCAGTAGCAGCAGCAGAGGGGAGAAGAGTAGCAAGGTTAAGGTTGTTACAATGTATATGAGTCATGTGAGGAGCAGTTAATGAAAGGACTTCTTAGGAGGTGAGGCTGCTGACTGAGAAATGTTGAGCGTGATGAAAATTTCGGAGGGCTTCTTCTGCGTGAAGTACACAAATGGTTGAAGGGTATCCCACAGCAAATTTCCTGTGATGGTCTTAGCCAAAAGGGCAGGGCCACCAATGGCTCTAAAGCAAGGGGAGGTATCCCTATGCCACAGGATGTAGTGACTGGCTATAATACTGGTCAATGGTGATACCCATGTTTTTGGGTGAGTATCCCAAGAGCATTTTCTTCCTTTTCATATACAAAATGGGAGAAGGAAAAAAAAAAAAAGAATCTGGTAATTGGGATACCCAAGGTCAGGTTCATCACACTCTTTCTTAAGGCCTTAAAGGCTATGTAGTGATGGCTATGATCCTTACAATAAAATTGGGTCAAGATTGTTATTCTTTATGAAAACATATGGAATTCTGGCTATAAGAAGTTTGGAATTCACTTTTGACAATAACCAATGAACCAAAGAAAGCCTCACAGTGGCACTTAATTTTGGGTTTGGAGAAACATAGGATAGCATGAAGCCTATATGAATCCAGGTGTGGTCCTTGTTGTTATATCAGATGTCCTAAATAGTGAATGTGGATTTGGGCAAACCACAATTTTTCTTGGTGACCTTATGTCGCTTTAAGGCTAAAAGCTTTAGCAAGTAGATGCCGTCTTCCTGAGGGCTTGAGAAGGAAAGCAAAGAAGCAAATCATCCATATACTGCAACAAAGTAGAACCTCTAGGGAACCTTATATCATCCAGATCAGCCTTCAGGATTTCTGAGAAATAAGAAGGACTCTCAGTAAAATCCCAGGGTATTATTGTCCAGCTGAATTGTTGTTGTTGTTTTTTTTTTCCAAGTAAAGGCGAAAAGTTATTGTCTTGCTTCATCATCTAGAATACTAAAGAATGTACTGCATAAATCAATTGCAGTAAAGAATTTGCTTCTAATGGGAATGAATATTTGTAAAGTATGAGAGTTGAAAACAACAACAGAGTGTCAGGGGATAACAATGTTGTTTATTGTGTCAAGGTCGGGCAAATATCTACTCTTGGCCTGTAGGTTTTTGCACAGGTAAAATGAAAGTGTTGTAGGGGCTAGTACAAGGGATAGTGAGGCCTTGTGCCTTGTAACATTTTGTTGTGAGTTTGGTGTCCTGAAGGTCTTCTTTATTCATAGAGCATTGATTAATTCTGGGGAGATATTTTGAGGGATCTATTTGAATCTTGATAGGAGGTGTGCTATAAATTTTGCCAATATCAGTTGAAGATTTTGCATATAAGGAGGGTTGTAGCTGATTGAATAGGGATAAATGATCAATGCTTCCAGAATCATCTCTAGTATCATCAGAAATGAAGCAAATAAGATTGCAAAAGCTCATCTAATTCACCTGCTTGGCTGCTTTGATGACTACTCTCAAATTCTAGAATAATTCTCCCTTTGGGGAGAAAAATGTTCCAGCATGGTACTTCTCTAAGAAGTCTCAGCCTAATAAATGGATGAGGGCTAAGGAACTAAAAAGAAAAGGGTGTGGATCTTTCAGAGGGTTTAAACAAAAGGGAATAGGTAAGAGACAGGAATCTTTTAAGGTCATTGGAGAGCCCCGCTAGCTGAATGTGGTACTCCAAGGCAGGGGCTGCCTTATAGTAGTGGGGTTGAGCACTAAGAGTGTGGCTCCAGTGTCAGACCTGGAAAAGATTCATCCCCAAACTGGACAAATGTTTCTCAAGCTGGTGAAGAGAAAGCACTGGGAAGAGCCCCTGCAGTTCCTTGGAGCCCTGTCACTTAAGGATTGGGAGGACATGGCAAAGGCTGGTTAGAAGGGCTGTAGGTGTCTGAAATGCTTAAATTTGTAACACTTTTCAGATGTCCTGGCTCTTTTCATTAAAAACAGAAACTAGGAAGCTTTTGGTTTCATTTACAAGCCTTTACTGGCTGGAGTTAAAGATTAAGAATGTTAGTAATCTTAGTGACTCTAGTGCAAGAGAGCTGGTTTTCCAGATTAACTGTATCTGGGGTCAAGATAGTGTCCAATTCCACTCTGGTCCTTTTTACTTGAAGGGAGAGGTTCCAGTTCAGCTCATTATAAACACAGAGTTAAAAACTACTTGGGTGGGATAAACATATGAAAGAAGACCAGAATTTCTTCTTTTTTTTTTCGTAATATGAAGTAAGGTGTAATAACTATGAACAAGTTTATCAGATTTTTGTGTGTAAGCCTGAATTTTGTTCCAATCGATAGGTTTTGGGAAAGTCATAGGAATTGCCTAATGAAGTTGCCTGGTGATGCCCTAGGCTATGTGCTCAGTTAGTGGGCTCGTCTCCTGGCTGTAATCCTAGAGACCTTTTAAGATTTTCCCAATTAGTAGTGTTCCTCCATGCTGGGCCTGGCCTTAACCAACTAGCTGATGTAAGTCGAGAGAAACAGTTTGGAGACCTGTAAGGATCCTTGATTACTTTCAGAAAGTCTTTGAGTATGGCTGCCAGTTCAGCTTTTGGCATTGTTGTTCAGTCACTCAGTCATGTCCAACTCTCTGCAACCCCATGGACTGCAGCATTCCAGGCTTCACTGTTCTTCACTGTCTCCTAGAGTTTGCTCAAACTCATGTCCATTGAGTCAGTGATGCCATCCAACCATCTTATCGTCTGTTGTCCCCTTCTCCTCCTGCCCTCAATCAGCATTAAGGTCTTTTCCAGTGAGTCAGTTCTTTGCATCATGTAGCCAAATTATTGGAGCTTCATCTTCAGCATCAGTCCTTTCAATGAATATTCAGGATTGATTTCCTTTAGAATTGATTGGTTTGACCTCCTTGCAGTCCAAGTGATTCTCAAGAGTCTTCAGCAGCACAATTTGAGAGCATCAATTCTTTGCTGCTCAGCCTTCTATGCGATCCAACACTCACATCTGTACATGACTACTGGGAAATACATAGCTTTGATTATAATGGACCTTTGTTGACAATGTAATGTCTCTGCTTTTTAATACACTGTCTAGGTTTGTCATAGCTTTTCTTCCAAGGAGCAAGTGTCATTTAATTTCATGGCTGCAGTCACTGTCCCCAGTGATTTTGGAGCCCAAGAAAATAAAATTTGTCACTGTTTCCATTGTTTCCCCATGATCTTAGTTTTTTGAATGTTGAGGTTTAAGCCAGCTTTTTCACTCTCCTCTTTCACTTTCATCAAGAGATTCTTCGTTGCTTTTTGCCATAAGGGTGGTGTCATCTGCATATCTGAGGTTATTGATATTTCTCCCGGCAATCTTGATTCCAGCTTGTGCTTCATCCAGCCCAGCATTTGTCATGATGTACTCTGCATATAAGTTAAATAAGCAGGGTGACAATATACAGCCTTGATGTACTCCTTTTCCTATTTGGAACCAGTCTGTTGTTCCATGTCCAGTTCTAACTGTTGCTTCCTGACCTGCATACAGATTTCTCAGGAGGCAGGTCAGGTAGTCTGGTATTCCCATGTCTTTCAGCATTTTCCACAGCTTCTTGTGATCCACACAGTCAAAGGCTTTGGCATAGTCAATAAAGCATAAATAGATGTTTTTTGGAACTCCCTTGCTTTTTTGATGATCCAGTGGATGTTGGCAATTTGATCTCTGGTTCCTCTGCCTTTTCGAAATCCAGCTTGAACATTTGGAAGTTCATGGTTCACGTAACCTGCAGATCTAACACCAGTCATTTCTAAGGGAACTGTCTGGTTGGAAAGGAGCCAGATCAAAGGCTGCTCAGTACAGCTTCAAGGGTACAGTAATTCTGAAGGAATCAAGCCAAAGGTTTAAAGCACAGTTCCACTAGAAAGATCCAATCCTGAAGGAGTCAGGCTAAAAGTTTAATACTCTAGTGTCAATAGACCAACCCCTTTTCCAAAAAGAATGGAGTGAAGTCTAGCCAGTTCTAGAAAGAATGGCCTTATTTTTAAAATGTGTCAAATGAATACTCACATATGTAACAAAGTCTTAAACAGAAAGGATAAAGCCTTAAAACAGATCCTAAGAAAACCCCAAGAGGTTTAAAATGCAAAGAGAGAAGCTAGAATCTAGGAGAAAGACTTACCCTCAAATTCTGATCAGTGGGAAGCAGTGAGCAGCAGTGGACTCAGTATGGCTACTGCACCTGTTTGCTCACCATCTTCAGAGTCAGTAGGAGTCCTTTTCTGGATCCCGGTATGAGCCACCAAAATGTTGACTTGAAACAAATAGACTTTCAGTTCTCTCTTCAGCAAAAGTGAGTTTATTTACAAGTAACAAAGAACTGCATTTTTGGGGTCTGCAACCATGGCAAGCCACATCTAAGACCCCATACAGCAAAGGGAGGAAAATTCTTTCAAAGAGGGGAAAGAGAACTTGGGAAGGCCATCAAAAACAAATAGTTAATTGAAGAATTGAGAGTTTGAAATATGATGACTTTTTCTTTGGCTGAGTTGTGACAGTCTTTCAATTGGGTGAGCTCTTGACAGGCAATAAAAAGAAGTCTTTGTTCTTGTTGGGCTCTGCTATCATTGTAGGGCATGAGAGCATCCCCCTTATGGCCTCTGAACTCTGTTTTAGTAGAGGTTTTTTTTATTATTATTACTTTTTAAACCAGGTATTTACATTTTAAAGGATAATTGACTTAAATGAATTAATCTCTAAATTATAAATGTACAATCCAATTTTTTAAATGTACAAAAGATTTGAGAAACACTTCACCAAAGATATACTGTGATAAATAAGCATGTGAGAAGATCTCAACATTAGTCATTAGAGAATTGCATAAAACCATAAGCCTAGATAGCGTATTAAAAAGCAGAGATATTACTTTGCCAACAAAGGTCCATCTAGTCAAGGCTATGGTTTTTCCAGTGGTCATGTTTGGATGTGAGAGTTGGACTGTGAAGAAAGCTGAGCGCCGAAGAATTGATGCTTTTGAACTGTGGTGTTGGAGAAGACTCTTGAGAGTCCCTTGGACTGCAAGGAGATCCAACCAGTCCATTCTAAAGGAGATCAGTCCTGGGTGTTCATTGGAAGGACCGATGCTGAAACGCCAATACTTTGGCCACGTCATGTGAGGAGTTGACTCATAGGAAAAGACCCTGATGCTGGGAGGAAATGGGGGCTGGAGGAGAAGGGAATGACAGAGGATGAGATGGCTGAATGGCATCACCAACTTGAAGCACATGAGTTTGAGTGAACTCTGGGAGTTGGTGATGAACAGGGAGGCCTGGCGTGCTGAGATTCATGGGGTTGCAAAGAGTCAGACACGACTGAGTGATTGAACTGAACTGATGATGAGATATTAATTGCTAAAGCAAAGCACCCTGACGAAATTAAGTGCTGACAAGGATAGAATAACGGGAACTCTCCCATGCTATCGGCAGAAGTGCAGGATGTTACAGTCACTTTGGAAAATAGGCAGTTTCACATAAAGTCAAAGGTAAACTTAGAATATGAACAAGCTACTCTTTTCCTCAGGACTTACATGAAATAAAAATCTATGTTCACCAAAACTGTATATACAAATGTTTATAGCAGCTATTTGTAGTTATCAAAAACTGGAAACAATTCAAATATCCCTCAATTGGTAAATGGATTAACAATCCATGGAACATTCATGCAATGGAATATTACTCATCAATAAAAAAGAATGGACTACTGATATTCAAAAAACATGGGTAAATTTATTTTTTATTACATTAGTTTCAGATGTACAACATTATAATTGACATTCATACACTACTAAGTGATCACCACAAGTCTAGTTACCATCCATAGCTGTACAGTTGGCTCCCTTCACCCATTTTGCCCATCTCCTCCAAAAATATGAATGGATTATGCTGAATGAAACAAGCCTGACTGAGAGATATATGTTATATGATTATATTTTATATGACATTATGGAGAAAACCAAAGTAGCAGGGACAGAGAATGGTCAGCGGTTGGCAAGTTAGGAGCAGGTGACAACAAAGGAATAGCATGAGGGGATTTATTTGAATGGGATGGAAATGCTCTGTATCTTGATTGTAGTAGTACTTATACGACTGCAAGCATTTGTTAAACTCATAAAACAGTACACCGCAGAGGGTGTATTTTACTGTATGCAAATTGAAAAGTATTTTAGAAATAATGTTTCTAGAGGAAGATGAGGTATGAGGCCTGAAGCTTCATGGATTATAGAACAGATGAGTTGGTTTGGGTCCGGCTCTATGACCAAGTAGTTGCTATGAATTATATGTTACCAGCAGTGAGAACTAGTGAATAGTGACTTAACTTTTCTGGACATCAAAGAGAGCTTAGGAATGTCAGGAAGAAAAGTGGCCAGTGAAATAAATAATCTTTCAGAATAGAATTGAGATCATGAATAGCGATTTCAATTGTGAATTGTTTAAGGAGAAAGGGGCCAACACTAGATTGCTTCTTGTGAAGAAGATACGGAAGAAAAAAAAAAGAGACAAAGAATAGGATGAAAATGTTCCTCCCTGAATGATTATCAGCAGCAGCATTATGGATTCCAAAGGGAATACACTCAGTGGTTCTCATTGGAAATCCAACATGAACCTCTTTTAGAATGCTTGGTCTGTGAAGGAAGCTTTCCAGGAATTTCTTTAAGTTTCGAAGAATCAGAGAAACCTAGATGAATGTCAGCTCTGTCATTTAAAAGGCTAGATCCCTCGTAAAAACCACGATTCTTCTCTAGTCTTCGATTTTTCCATCTATAAAGCAGGGTTAAGAATAGCATGTATCTTTCAGGGTTGAGAAAATTAATAGAGATAATGCGTGTATAGCACTGGGCACAATACCTCACATAAGAAGCACTCAGAAACTTGCAACGAGAATTATACTGCTGCCTAGTTTCCAGAGCTTGCATATGTTTGTTTTTGCCAAGCTCATACTTGTATTTAATTTTTCTCTTGTCACCATCTCATCAGCAGGAGATTATCAAGTTTTAGCAGCAGCATCTTGCTGCCTAGAGTAGATAGAGTCAATTTGAAGAGAGACATATTATTCCCAGAAACACAGACTCTTTTATACTCAGTACAAAGAACCTTCAAAAGTAAGAGCTGTGACTTCCTCCCTCCAGAACTGGTTAACCTGTTGGGATATTTGGTAGATGAATTCTGTGCCACGCACTCTTGTATACTGTGCACCAGGCCGGGAGACAGCAGCTGCTCTCCATGCTCTCCTTCCAACACAGAAAACCAATCTCACAGCACCAGGGGAGGCTGTAAAAAAGGAAAAAAAATGCAAATGTCCAGCATTGATTAGTTTTGCCAGCTGCTTTTCTTTAGAATCAACGGATGGGCCACTTTAGCTTTAAGTCCATTGGACACACTTAGGGGTTCTTTTTGTTATTGTTTGTTTCCTTTGTTTTTGTTTTTGTTTTTTTAAGAAATTGTATTAAAGAATAAATAATCCTTTGCAGGACAAACCTGTCAAAGAAGTTGACAAATGGAAGGAGGGCTTAAATAAACAGAAGAAAGAGATAATAGGCCTCTATTGAACTGTTTCTGAAAATATCTTTGACCCGGGGGAGGATCTGGTTCTTTCAAACGTGGGATTTGAAGAGTCAAAGGCTTTCAGAGGCTAGGCTACTTATGTAAATAAATGAGGAAGCAGGAAGAGTCTGGGTGTAAGGCAATAGGGAGTGGTGGTGGGTTTGGGTGTATTTTTTTATTTTCCTACTCTTTTGAGATCCTTGAATACAAAATTATTTCACTATTTTTTTTCTCAACTCTACTATAAGATGAGGTGATATTAGGGAATGTGTGATGATAAATGACAGTCTTGAAGTGGTTTGTCATTCAGAGGAGAGTGAAAGAGTTGGCTTAAAGCTCAACATTCAGAAAACGAAGATCATGGCATCTGGTCCCATCACTTCATGGCAAATAGATGGGAAAACAGTGGAAACAGTGGCTGACTTTATTTTTGGGGGGCTCTAAATCACTGCAGATGGTGATTGCAGCCATGAAATTAAAAGACGCTTACTCCTTGGAAGGAAAGTTATGACCAACCTAGATAGCATATTCAAAAGCAGAGACATTACTTTGCCAACAAAGGTCCATCTAGTCAAGGCTATGGTTTTTCCAGTAGTCATGTATGGATATGAGAGTTAGACTATAAAGAAAGCTGAGCCCCGAAGAATTGATGCTTTTGAACTGTGGATTGGAGAAGACTCTTGAGAGTCCCTTGGACTGCAAGGAGGTCCAACCAGTCCATCCTAAAGGAGATCAGTCCTGGGTGTTCTTTGGAAGGACTGATGTTGAAGCTGAAACTACGATACTTTGGCCACCTGATGCGAAGGGCTGACTCATTTGAAAAGACCCTGATGCTGGGAAAGATTGAGTGCAGGAGGAGGAGGGGATGACAGAGGATGAGATGGTTGGATGGCATCACTGACTCAATGGACATGAGTTTGTGTAAACTCTGGGATTTGGTGATGGACAGGGAGGCCTGTCATGTTGCAGTTCATGGGGTTGCAATGAGTCAGATATGACTGAACAACTGAACTGAACTGATGTCAGGGTCATGGCTAGTATGTGCTTCATTCTTCATACCACTTGCTGCTGAGAGACAATAATATCAGCTTCAGTGCATATTTGCAAACTCTATTATGAAACAGAATGTAGTCAGAAATTATAATTTTTTTAAAAAAAATCAAACTGAACAGAGTCCTACTCAGAAAGGCCCAGACAGATACTGTGGCTGTTCATGTGCATGGGACTTGGGGACTTGCAATTCTTTCTTAACTATATTATCTTCTTTGGGATGCACTCTATCTTCAGAAATGATCCTGCTTTACCTGTTGCTGCCCCTTCCTTGTCTTGGTCCTGAGTTTGGCTCATTTTGGAGCAAGACTAGTCAGCTTAACTGACTAATGTAGTGTTTCCTAGCACACACTTGCATTGACTTGAGGTTGTCTGGTCTCTGCTGTGAATATGCACCTCTTCTGTGGAAAAGAGTGAGATAATGATTAGACTTTCTTCTTTTTATTTTCTTCAACCTTTATATTTAGCTGGATAGATATAGGTATATAACAATAAAAACACAGACATACATATGTCTGAAAGAATAAAACAAAAACTGACAATGGTGATTGGCTCTGGGGAAGAAGCTTGAAAAGTATTCTTTTTATGCCCAATAAGTGGATTGTGGAATTGATAAACTACATTTCCAATACCATGGATGCTGTATTTGCAATGAAGAAAGAAGGAGAAATAACTAGTTTGAGTTACTTAAACTATACTGTCTGAGGAAAATTTTAAAAATAGAATCTCTAATAAGTTAGAGGAAAGTTAGATAATTTTGTAAGTGACATTGAGACTTCTGGCTGACCCTCTAAAGAGAGTTATATCCCTACCTCTTTTTACCAAAACAGATTTGTAGCATACAGACTTTAGAGTGTTTTCAGGATCTCTAGCTCCTGGTATTCATACCTTTGTGTAATCCCTTTGAGTATGGGAAGGATCAGTGACTTTCTTCTAAATATTGGAATGTGACAAAGGTGAGAGGTTTATGTGATCACATCTGTGATTGCATAATAATGGAATGCCCATCATGCCAGACTGTCTCTCTGACTTTGATGAAGCAGGATGCCATGAATCACATAGTATCAGGAAATGAATTTGAGCAGCAATCTGAAAGAGTTTGGCAGCAGATCCTTCCCCAGTTGAGCTTCTGATGAGAACATAGTTCTGGCCAAGACCTTGAGCCTAGGCTGTGAAACTCTAAGCCAAGGATCCAGTTAAACAATGCCAAACTCCTGATCCATAGAAACTGCAACATTGTGTGTATTGTCTTAAGCTGATAAGGCTGTGGTAATTTGTGATGCAGCAATGAAAAGCTAACATAGTTCTATATGCATTCATGAATTAATAAAAAAAAAACTATACAAATCACTAAAAGGAAATACAGCAGCATGCTTTTATAATCTTGACATACAAAGGATATTTCTAAAGAAGAAATGAACACCAAAAACCACACCAAAAAGACTGGCAAATTTGACTACATTGAAAATGTAAAATTGCACATGAAAAACCACTATAATATAACTAATTTCCTAAATTTTTCTATGTCTGTAAATAAAGAAACAAAACCAACAACCAAAAGAAAAATGAACTGAGAATGTTAACAATAAGTTCAAAGGAAAAAAAATGTCTTTACCATTCAACAAAATGCTCAACCTTATTCACAATTAAAGAAACAGAAATTTTCAAAAATGAAATTTCACTTTTTACTTAATAGATTTACTAATATATGAAGCTTAATAGTACTGGGGAAACAAGTACTCATATATTATTATTTGGAAAGTAAATTGGTGCAGCCTTTTTGGCAATAGAAATAAAAATTTATAGCATACCTACCCTTGACAGCCTTCTTGCATGAAGTTATTCAATAGTCATGCCCACACATTTTACAGTGACTCCTGAATAACAAAAATTAGAAATAAGCAAAATATTCATCAGTGGAAGACCTGTTAAGAACATTCAGGGATAGCTTACTGTGGAAAAAATTTTGTTTTTCCATCTAGAAGTCATGATAAGGAATGATTTATAAGCTGTCCTTGAGGGCAGGGACCATATTTCATTCATCTCTGCTTCCTTTGAGCCTAGGGCAGTGCTTGATGGTTGGTACATAACAGAGAGGAACAAATGGTATTTGATGAGCGAATGTTATGAACGAATACTGGTGCATGTATACAGCTGGGTAGTGTCTGGGGTTAAACATTAAATGTGAGTGCATTTTAAAAAGTGTTTAAATGTGTAAAAGATGAAAGCCAGAGTTAACCATAGACTCTGAGGCATTATGTGATGCTTTTGAATCCTGATCTTTTGTACGCTGAGACCATGTCTGGAACCACCAGGGAAGCTAAATGATCTCTATGAAGGCTTTCCTAGAGTGGGTTTGGGAACTACAGGGAGGAGGAATTTAGTTATAAAAGTGAAAGGAGAAAGAACAGGTAGGGTGTAGCCTGACCCTCCTTTCTGTGCTTCCTTAGTAACACCCTGCCCCAAAGGTCACTCTCCAGCCATCCCTAGTCTCCCTGTCCCTTTAATTCTGTTTATAGTCCAGCACATGATTAATAGTCCTCCCACCACCCTCTCCCCACTGCCTTTAAATGCGGCCACACTACCACTCACCTAAACCCGACAGAAAAAAATACAGTCCTGTCACAATCTTGTGGCAAGCTAGATCTCCCAGCATTAAATCACCATTAAGGGCCTCTGTGAATTTGATAGCAGCTTTAGGGGTCTTTTCCCCCTTTTTCTCTCATTTAGAACTCAGCTAAAGCTTTCCTGTTATGGGAGGTGATGCTATAAAGACAAACAGTTCACTATCCTGGCCTCCACAGGTGCACTCGATCCATAATTGTTCCTTGAGAGGAGAAGTGCAGAGGACCTCCTAGCAAAGCCCTTGAGCCTCTGTCTGTTGAGTTGTTGGCAGGGTGGAGATGTGATGTCTGCATCTGCTATCTGCACAGGCATTTGTGAAATGCTTTTCATAGGTATCCCATTGGATCCTACCAGGAATCCTGCTAACGGAAGTATTTATTATGTTCATTTTAAAGATAAGGAAACCAAGATCCAAAGGCCTGAAGTAGTTAATAAAACCCCAGGACTGAACACAGGACCTCTGACATAAGAGACCGGAGATTCTGAGAAACTTCAGATATTTCCCCCAAAATTTGTTCTTTCCAAAGCCTTCCCTGGGCACGTCAGACTCTGAAAGTAGACATCCTAAGTTCACATCTTGGCTCTGCTGCTGCTGCTAAGTTGCTTCAGTCGTGTCCAACTCTGTGTGACCCCATAGACAGCAGCCCATCAGGCTCCACCGTCCCTGGGATTCTCCAGGCAAGAACACTGAAGCGGGTTGCCATTTCCTTCTCCAATGCATGAAAGTGAAAAGTGAAAGTGAAGTCGCTCAGTCGTGTCTGACTCTTAGCGACCCCATGGACTGCAGCCCACCAGGCTCCTCTGTCCATGGGATTTTCCAGGCAAGAGTACTGGAGTGGGGTGCCATTGCTTTCTCCGCATCTTGGCTCTACCAGTTACTATTTGGGTGACTTTGGAAAATTACTAACTGACCCATCTCACAGTTATGTAATGCCACAATAATGTTGCTAAATGGACAGCTATGGGTCTTCAGTGGCATGCAATATTAAGCATAGTGAACATTTATTTTTGCTCAAGAATCCAGAGATTAGCTGATCAGAGCTGGGCTCACATAGGTAATCTCTGCTTAGCTAGTGGATCTGCTGGGTGTTGGCTAGTTGGCTTGCGTGAGTCAAATTTGCTCCATGTGCCTCCCATGTTCTAGCCAGCTTGTCTAGGCTACTGCACATGAGAAAGGTTTTGAGAGAGAGACAATTGAAGCAGGCAAGCTCTCTTTAAGCATAAGTTCAGAACTGGCACACCATCACTTCTACACAGCTATTTGGACCAAAACAAGTCACAAGACACAAGTCACAAGCCTAGATCCAAGGGATGGAAAAGTAGACTCTACCCTTTGAGAAGACCCACAAAATCACTGGACACAGGCTATGCATAGAGGCAGACCATTAAATGGCACCATTAGTATAACTAAATCCAGCTTAAACATCTGGAAGTTCATGGTTCATGTACTGTTGAAGCCTGCCTTGGAGAGTTTTGAACATTACATGGCTAGCGTGTGAGATGAGTGCAATTGTGCAGTAGTTTGAACATTCTTTGGCATTGCCTGTCTTTGGGATTGGAATGAAAACTGACCTTTTCCAGTCCTGTGGCCACTGCTGAGTTTTCCAGATTTGCTGGCATATTGAGCAAATATGCCAGTATCATCTTTTACGATTTGAAATAGCTCAACTGGAATTCCATCACCTCCACTAGCTTTGTTTGTAGTGATGCTTCCTAAGGCCCACTTAACTTCACATTCCAGGATGTCTGGCTCTAGGTGAGTGATCACACCATCATGATTATCTGGGTCATGAGGATATTTTTTGTATAGTTCTTCTGCGTATTCTTTCTTTATTGACTATGCCAAAGCCTTTGTGTGGATCATAACAAACTGTGGAAAATTCTTAAAGAGATGGGAATATCAGACCACCTGACTTGCCTCCTGAGAAACCTGTGTGCAGGTCAAGAAGCAACAATTAGAACTGGACATGGAACAACAGACTGGTTCAATATTGGGAAAGGAGTACGTCAAGGCTGTATATTGTCACCCTGCTTATTTAACTTCTATGCAGAGTACATCATGTGAAATGCCAGGCTGGATGAAGCACAAGATGGAATCAAGATTGCCAGGAGAAATATAAATAACCTCAGATATGCAGATGACACCACCCTCATGGCAGAAAGCAAAGAAGAACTAAAGAGCCTTTTGATGAAAGTGAAAAAGAATGAAAAAGCTGGCTTAAAACTTAACATTCAGAAAACTAAAATCATAGCATCCAGTCCCATCACTTCATGGCAAATAGATGGGGAAACAATGGAAACAGTAAGATATTTTATGTTTTTGGGCTCCAAAATCACTGCAAATGGAGACTGCTGCCATGAAATTAAATGATGCTTGCTCCTTGGAAGAAAAGCTATGACCAACCTAGACAGCATATTAAAAAGCAGAGACATTACTTTGCCCACAAAAGTCCGTCTAGTCAAAGCTATGGTTTTTCCAATAGTCATGTATGGATGTGAGAATTGGACTATAAAGAAAGCTGAGTGCTGAAGAATTTATACTTTTGAACTGTGGTGTTGGAGAAGACTCTTGGGAGTCCCTTGGACTGCAAGGAGATCCAACCAGTCAAAACTAAAGGAAGTCAGTCCTGAAGATTCATTGGAAGGACAGATGCTGAACTGAAACTCCAATGCTTTGGCCACCTGATGCAAAGAGCTGACTCATTTGAAAAGACCCTGATTCTGGGAAATATTGAGGGCGGAAGGAGAAGGGGACGACAGAGGATGAGATGGTTGGATGGCATCACCGATGCAAAGGACATGAATTTGAGTATGCTCTGGGAATTGGTGATGGATAGGGAAGCCTGGCATGCTGCAGTCCATGGGATTGCAAAGAGTTGGACATGACTGAGCAACTGAACTATCTATCTGAGTATAACTATCTCCTAAAATCCCTGAGCACTTTCATTTTTGCATTTTAGGAATAGGGGTCAAAATAGCATCCATTGCATGTGGACATTGTAAAGATAATATGAAGCAATGTGTGAGGAGTACTCTACTGCATGTTAGGCTGAGGGGCAAGGAATTAGGATGCTCCTGATTCTAATGACTTTGTGAAGAGTTGCCATACCAAGGCATAGACTGGCCACCTCCAGATGTCTTCCACTTGAGAGATAAACCCTCAAGTATTTAAATCATTATCATTTTGAATTCTTTTTTTTTTCCCCACAGAGAGCCAAATCCAATCCTGATTTGTTTCTCCCCCACCATACAGGCATAACAGCACATGTTATTTGAAGAACGCACTGGAGAGGAGACATGAATCTTTGAGTACGGGGTTGGAGAGGAGCAACCCTAGCAGTTCCCGACCTGTACATTTCCAAGTTGGTTTCATGTGATCACGTGAGTAACCGAATCTGGGCCAGATGCCTCTGTCTATTGGTTGAGCAGACCCCTGGCCATGAAATGGCCTGGCCTGAGAGCTCTGTCCAGTGTGGGGGCTTGGTATTGGGTGATGACTAAATACTTGATCAGTCCCTCTCGTACATGTTTTGGATTTGAGACACACAGACGACAGCTGAATGAGGCTAGGAGAGCAGCAGAGGCTGAGAGAAGCTGCATTATGTGAATGTAATATGATGCACTGGAATATCTGACCCCCTCACCTAGAGTGGTATTACATTTTTAAGCAGAGAGTTCAGTTCTCTGTGCGTCCTTGTTGCGCTGGTCCTGAGACTTTTCCTTTCTTCTTTGTGGGACCTTCTGTCATGATGCAAACTAACACCTAAGTGACCCAGAATGTGCTTCTCCTTTCTGTGTTCTATATGGTATCTACAGATGTTGTTTTAAATGATGCTTACTTTTCTCTGTCAATTAACAGTGTATCATGACCACCTTCATGGGCTGGTAAATATTCTTTTCCAACAGCATACAATCTAGAGTAGAGTACAAGTGTCCCTCGCTCTCTAAAAGTAGAGCCTTCCTGTGACCATTCCATAAGACAAAACAGTGTAAAGTGAAAAAGAAAGTACTTTAGGACACATCTTGCTAATGGATGCACAAAATAAATTGAGATAAAGCACAGATGGTCACAGAGTTTAAAGCCATGGCGGCTTGAGGCTGAGGTGCTGAGTGTGGTTCCCAGGGAAGGGTTTTGTGGGCACTGTTCTCGTTTCTTCGGGCATGCGCTACCTCTGTAATGGTTCACTGCAAAGCAGTGCTGAATGCTATTTTCACGCTGTGTCTTTTTTCATAAAAGTGGACATAATCTTTGGGTTTCTTTCAGTGAGCAAAAACAGGTAATGTTGTTTTTTCTAAAAAGAGAAGTGATGTTAAAGCAAACTTTTGAAAAGCGGGGGATACCTGGATTCTATTGTATGGCTGTATTTATTTAATTGCTCCCCTAGTGCTGGATACTTATTAGGTCATGAACTATCTTTTTGTTTGTGTGATTGTTTTGCTTTCATATACAGCATCAAAGTCAACATCTTTGAAATGAAATGTTTGTATACAACTATGATATTTTTATAGATAGAAGTTTGATAGGGTGATACTTTTTTATTTATTTTTAACTGAAGGATAATTGCTTTACCGTACTGTGTTGGTTTCTACTAAAGATCGACATCAATCAGCGATAGGTTTACCCATGTTCCCTCCCACTCGAACATCCCTCCCACCTTCCTCTCCATCCCTCCCCTCTAGGTTGTTACCAAGCCCTGGTTGGAGTTCCCTGAGTCATACAGCAAATTCCCATTGGCTATCTGTTTTACATAGGGTAATGTATATTTTCATGTCAATAGGAGGATATTTGATAAGCAGAGAAATGTTCTAGTCCAAGGATTTGGCATGAAATAAGCACAGATTTGCAAACTAGAAAAACACAAGACATCTTATCAAATAATCAAATTTTGCTACTGTTGGCTACATGGAAGGAGATAGTGGCTGAATTATTGATAGATTTGAAAGCTAAGTTAAGACATGGCCATTATTGAGGGCTTTTTTTTTTTTTTTTAATATATGGGAAACCTGGAGTATCTTAAGGTGAATCTCTTTTTCCCTTACAAAATTAGTGTTGTGTTACAGAAAGGGTCAGCAGAAGTTAATCTAGGCCATTTCACATGAGTTTAATCTATAGTAAAAGGAAAAAATATATATCCTTTTATATTGTAGTGTGCTTTGTTAAAATGAACAAACAAAAAATGTTATGCGTTTAAGGGTATTTTATCAGTGTAGATATATTCTTACAACAAATAATGTGCTAAGTACAGATAGGTCTCTATTGGATTAATACCACCACTTTCTGTTTGTGTCTGCCTTTTGAACAACTGAAAAAAAATGGTGTTTCACTGGATTCTGAAACTAACATAGCTCAAATGGAAGATAACCTCCCCATTTTACAGAAGAAGGAACTGGGGTTAGAAATAGAATGTCATTCATGAAAGAGAATGTCAGAGCTATAATGGCAGAATCTGATTTTTCAAGGTCACCTGACTTCACCCTGCATTTTCTTGTGGTGATAGTGAGACTTGGTTATAAGGCATCATCACACAGCGCTTATATGAAGGAAGTAGGCCTACACCCTCTTCTGATTTCACATCCCCCCACCCCCATATCCCCCTCACTCTGAGTCAGCCAGTTAGCCAGAAGCAAAGTCTGGATGACAAGCCAGGTAGACTGATTCCAGGCTCAGTTTTTCCCAATAAACAAATGGAAATCCTCTTGTTCTACCTTCCTTCCTCTAATTATTAAACCTTAATATGCACAAGAATCATATGGGTTTTCTTAAATGTGACTGTTTCCTAGGCCACATCCCAGGCACTCCTCCATTTCAGCAGGCCTGGGGTTAGACTCAGGTATGCAGATTTTTAACACACTCTTTAGATGTTGATTAGGAAAAGGGGTACACAGAGCAGACTTCAAGAAATGCCATCTGTCCAATTTCAAGGTTGAAATCTGCTTTGTCTCCCCTTCAAGCATGCCTGCTCTTAGCAAAGTGACTCCAGCCCCGCCTTGTTGTAGCCCCTTATCAGTTCTATGTGTTTTGCAAATTGCATTTGCTCTTCATTTATGGACAAACCAGGTCAGCACTGCCAGGCCAATAAGAGCTCGATTTTCCCTGGCCTCATGCATCAGTGACATATTTGCCAGCATCGGCCCAGTTCCGACATCCCTGCAGTCGGCTGTGGTTGATGATGATGCAGGATACACATGACTCGATTTGTGGAGAGCCAGCTAAGCTTTCAGGGAAGTCAATAAGAAAAATCTCATTTTGATCTGCAGATTGGGCTCATTTGATTTGAAAGTCACTGGTGGCAAAAGAAATATGGGGCCCAGGGATGTCTCTTCAAGCCCCTCTCTGGCTGTAATCACCCCTGAGAAGCACTTTTCTCCATCTGCCTCCTCCTCCCCTCCTTTCTCCATAGATTCAATGTGTCAGCGGTGGAGGGGGGCGGGGGGGGAAGCAACAAACACTCTCAGACTTTCTGGATGATTCTTCTTTCTCACTCTGTACAGAGGAGAAAGGGTCAAAATAGCACCATCAACCATTTGCCCAAACCATTTGCTGTGTGGCTCCTAGGATATATGGCCTTGTGACTTCCTATATAGGTCTGTGACTTTCAGCTTAAAGAGGTCAGAGAGGGAAAAATTAAACGTGTCATTATGCTTTATGAAGTAGCTCTTGGGTCTTGGTGTTCCGTGGGCTTATATGCATGTCAAAATGGTAAAGTTTACCTCCAGAGTATCTCTTGATGCTAATGAGATCTGTTTATCCTCACCCCCCACTTTACTCTTTGCTATAGATTCTACAAAAATCTTTCTAGTTTCCCTGCTTCCTACCATTTCCCATCAAATTCATTATCCATGAAGCACCTTTGGTGGCTTTGCATTTTCCTAAAGATGCAATCTAAATTTGTGCTGTCCAGTGTGGTAGCCACTAGCCACATGTGATTGTTCAGTAGTTAAAATATGATGAGTTTGAATTGAGAAAGTGATAACTGTGAACATCAGATTACAAAGATTTAGGGGGAAAAAGGATATAAAGTATCTTATTAATAATTTTCTATGGATTACATGTTGAAATAATATTTTAATTATACTGGATTGCTTCCATGTCCTGGCTATTATAAACAGTGCTGCGATGAACATTGGGGTACACGTGTCTGTTACTCAGCCATTAAAAAGAATACATTTGAATCAGTTCTAATGAGGTGGATGAAACTGGAGCCTATTATACAGAGTGAAGTAAGCCAGAAAGAAAAACACCGATACAGTATACTAACGCATATATATGGAATTTAGAAAGATGGTAACAATAACCCTGTGTACGAGACAGCAAAAGAGACACTGATGTATAGAACAGTCTTATGGACTCTGTGGGAGAGGGAGAGGGTGGGAAGATTTGGGAGAATGGCATTGAAGCATGTAAAATATCATGTATGAAACGAGTTGCCAGTCCAGGTTCCATGCACGATACTGGATGCTTGGGGCTGGTGCACTGGGACGACCCAGAGGGGTGGTATGGGGAGGGAGGATGGAGGAGGGTTCAGGATGGGGAGCACATGTATACCTGTGGCGGATTCATTTTGATATTTGGCAAAACTAATACAATTATGTAAAGTTTAAAAATAAAATAAAATTAAAAAAAATAATTATACTGGATTAACTAAAATAGGTTATTACATTTAACTTCAGATATTTCTTTTTTACTTTTTAAAATATGGCTACTAGAAGATTGAAAATTACATACATAGCTCACATTGTGTATCTTGGGTAGTACTGGTGTAAACTCTGGAATGTGGCTTGTTCTCATTTTGTTCCATTCCCTTATCACACATTCTCTTTTGGTTATATGAATTTCTTTTAATCTCTTGAATTCATTACTTATCCTTTTGTTTCTGGGGTTTTAGTAAGCTATTGCTTTCTTCCATTACTGCTCTTTCACTAACTCTTACTTATATTTCAGTATGTCTTCTGCAAATTGTTTCTTGTATGTCACTAGCTCATTCATGACTTCCTGAGTCTGGCTTAGATGGGCTATCTATGGATCCAGTAAAATCTTCATACACTGTCTTCTTCAATGTCATCTTTGCTTTAAAAAGTATATATACATAAAATCTGCCCATTCCACTAAATTGTAAGCTCTATTAAGACAAGAGCTGTATCTGTCTTATGCACCTTTGACCCCAGAGCAGGAACTCAGTAAATGTTTGTTGAGTAAATCCAGACATCTTATTAAATGCGCAAGGAAATTAAGGTCCTGAAAGGGGGACACTTCTTAACCAAGGTGAATTCATGGCAGAGTACCTCAGGCCAGAACCATACAGAAGAGACATAGATTTAAATAAGTATAATATTGGAGGAATTTTTTAAAATGTAGTGGACAGAGACTTGTGCATGTTTTCATAATTCTATTGAAAAAGGTAAAGAAAGAGCTAACTCACAGAACCAGCTGTGATGCCAAGCCTGATCCTGTCTGGAAGAGTCTCTAGCCTAAGGAAATCCCTCTTCAGCAGCCCTGACTCCAACACTTTTGGCATGTCAGGTTGGGAGAATAGGGCCAGGAGAAGGGAATGACAAGACAGTGGAGATCTGGGCGATAAATAGGTGGAGTAGATACGTATCATAGGACAATCTGAGTCAGACCGTAATGTATTCAGGGAAATTATACACCTGAATTACAAGCCAGAGGTCATTTCTTGGGATGTTGGCACCACCATTCCTCAGGTTGACATATTTCTGAAGAGAACAAAATGAAAGAGTGAATTTTAGTCATGAAGCCTCTAGGGTTCTGGTATCATCTTTTGCTATACATGCATCTGGGAGAAAATTCTTTCTGGTCCTAGCAATAGATAGCTTAGTGCATTTTCAAAATACATCATGTTATAGGTTCTTTAGGAAAAAGTGATATGAAAGGGAAATTTATTTTCTGTAGGATTTTCTACTGTAATTGTAATTTTTCCTAATTATAAGCTCAATGTAGGAAAGTTGGCAAATGTGTTAGCAATAGAAGAGAAACTTTGTGCATAATTCCAACAGCCCAAATAATCCCACTCTATATTTTCTGTAAGTCTTTTTAGTATTCTTCATGTTTATTCACTTATAGTTTTATAAAAGTAAGATACTGTGAGTATATTTTAGTAGTGTTTCCTTTTAATTATGTATCATGCACAATTTCCTGTGTCAATAAGTACTCTTTAGTAATATGATTTCTATTGTCTACTTAATATTCTAATATATTTAAACCTTTCCAACAGTCTTCATTATTGAACATTCAAATTGTTTCCAATTTTTTTGTATTATAAATCACTCTACAGGTATTCCCTTATGAACATCTCTGATGTTTCCAAAAGACAAATTTATAAAAGAAGAATAGGTTACTAAAAGATATTGCACATTTTAAAGGATCTTAGTATTTATTTTTAATTAGTCTCCTAAAAGTTTTATTACAAACTGACTTCAGAGTTCTCAAGTATTCTCTGCACACTACTTTTGTGTTTATAAGTTGTACCACCTACTATCATGAAATTTGTTTCCCATTATGTTGATGATACTTCCAAAAGGGAATGAATTCCCCCCAAAAATGCGAAAATAAATTCTAGACTCAAAATCATATTGATGCCCAGCTGATTATGTCCACTTTCCTCTAGATCCTTAAGAGTGGCATTTCCCAAAATACTCCATGAGAGAAGAGTTCTATGGTGAGGTAAGTTTAGGCAAAGTTGCATCTTCCATTGTTCATCAAGACCTGAAGATCTTGAAAAATCTTGCAGTAAATTTGAGGAGGTACAAATCTGTTTATGGAGAAGGCAATGACACCCCACTCCAGTACTCTTGCCTGGAAAATCCCATGGATGGAGGAGCCTGGTAGGCTGCAGTCCATGGGGTCGCTGAGGGTCGGACACGACTCAGCAACTTCACTTTGACTTTTCACTTTCATGCATTGGAGAAGGAACTGGCAACCCACTCCAGAGTTCTTGCCTAGAGAATCCCAGGGACAGGGGAGCCTGGTGGGCTGCCGTCTATGGGGTCACACAGAGTCGGACACGACTCTATTGACTTAGCAGCAAATCTGTTTAAATCAGTTTTCTTCCCTAAGGTTATTTGGTCATCAAAGTACTGAGGGAAAAAAATTTCAAGTCTGCATACCTCCATGGTATGCACTTAGAGAGCTGCCCATCTAGAGTAAGCTCGAGACAGTACATTATGGGGACTGTACAGTACATAATTTTCTTTTAATTCTATGTACTTGACCACAGGAGGTAGGGCCAAATCAGTTTGAGTTCCTGTTCACATTGTCACATGATCAAGCTGAAGGATTCTCTATTATCAGGCCTTATGGAAATTTCCAGTAAGCCAAGACCAATTTTCTGATGAGCTAAGACTAGAATTTTATCTCAAAAGCTCCTTCTACTCCCCACACCCCCCCAAAAAATCAGTTTGCTTATGACTTTGTGATTGCAAATATATTTTCATCTATGTCAATCTTCATGTATATAAGTGAAAAATCATTATTGTTACCTGTTTAATTTTTGGCCCAAACTATTTTAAGACTCAAATAGAGAATAAGAGGATACTTGTTAAAAAATCTCTCTTAGGCCAGGATTTCTCATAAACAGAGAAATGTAAAAATCAAAATTTTGGTTCCCAGTGAGACTGTATTTCTCAAATATCAGAATTTCACATGCCACCATTTTCTTTTTGTATTTTAGTATTTTTTAAAATTAACTCAAAGTCTTATATACTTTAATTTATCCTCAACAAAAAAAATTCAAAAACATAGATTTGACAGTTTTATCTTTTTCTAATAGATACTAAAACAAAAACATAAAACTGCCTGTAAAACACCTAAGATTATATCGGGTCTTGACAAACATTTTTGTAAAAGGTTAGAGAATAAATATTTCAGGGGTTGGGAGCCATGGCGTCTGTGTCACAGTTACTTACCTTTGTTGTTGTAGTGCAAAAGCAGTCCTAGACAACAAGTAAACAAATAAACATGCTCTGTTCCAGTAAAAGTTTTATTTACAAAGACGGATAGGAGCTGGATTTGGCTCATGGGTTGTAGTTAGCCAACCTCTGCTCTACATGAAACAAAGAGCGTATTGACATTTGCACCTTCTAAATAATTGCACTGATTCATTTTAGACACAATCTGAATGCTCTAACCTGGGCAATAATTGAACAGCAAAATCTCTCTCTCTCTCTTTTTTTTTTTTAGCATTCTACCTCTGTTTTCTGAGATAGTCCCAATTTCAAGCCACATGTCTCAAATATTGGGATAAGATTCATCACTCTAAATCTCATAAGACTAGTATTAAAACAAAAATCAGGAACTAATCTTTGCTGGTACAACAAAAGAATAGACATCTTGAGACAGACTAACCTTTCCTCACCTTCCTAATGAATTCTGCAGAAATGTCCCACTCCTTGATTTTACCCTTGCAAAATTATTCTTCATAAAAGGAAGAAAAAAGCCCCACAACCCAAGCAAAGTGGGCTCCTAAATTATTGACACATTAAAATTTAAAATGTTAATTAACAGAGGCTCTTATCTGAGAGCAGCAAAGTTGCCATTAGTTCCCAACTTTGCTGAATCGAAACTCCTATGTATCTTTTGTTTGACTGAGTTAGTCCACAGTTTACCCTAGTGGCCTCAAGATTTACCAGAGGGGAAACTTAACAAGGCCAGTCTCTGACACACCTGTCCATTGAGCCAACATCACTGAGCTTTGTAGATAGGAAGAATATGTTTTCCTATACAAATATGATAAACCCATCCATTCACTGCTCACTATTTTCCACCCTCAGTTCAGTTCAGTTCAGTCACTCAGTCATGTGCAACTCTTTGCGACCCCATGAATCGCAGCACGCCAGGCCTCCCTGTCCCTCATCAACTCCCCGAGTTCACTCAAACTCACGTCCATCGAGTCGGTGATGCCATCCAGCCATCTCATCCTCTGTCGTCCCCTTCTCCTCTTGCCCCCAATCCCTCTCAGCATCAGAGTCTTTTTCAATGAGTCAAGTCTTTGCGTGAGGTGGCCAAAGTACTGGAGTTTCAGCTTTAGCATCATTCCTTCCAAAGAACACCCAGGACTGATCTCCTTTAGAATGGACTGGTTGGATCTCCTTGCAGTCCAAGGGACTCTCAAGAGTCTCCTCCAACACCACAGTTCAAAGGTATCAATTCTTCGGCACTCAGGTTTCTTCACAGACCAACTCTCACATCCATACAGGAATACTGGAAAAACCATACCCTTGACTAGATGGACCTTTGTTGGCAAAGTAATGTCTCTGCTTTTGAATATGCTGTCTGGGTTGGTCATAACTTTCCTTCCAAGGAGTAAGCGTCTTTTAATTTCATGGCAGCAATCACCATCTGCAGTGATTTTGGAGCCCAAAAAAATAAAGTCTGACACTGTTTCCACTGTTTCCCCATCTATTTCCCATGAAGTGATGGGACCAGATGCCATGATCTTCATTTTCTGAATGTTGAGCTTTAAGCCAACTTTTTCACTCTCCACTTTCACTTTCATCAAGAGGCTCTTTAGTTCCTCTTCACTTTCTGCCATAAGGGTGGTGTCATCTGCATATCTGAGGCTATTGATATTTCTCCCGGCAGTCTTGATCCAGCTTGTGCTTCTTCCAGCCCAGCATTTCTCATGATGTACTCTGCATAGAAGTTAAATAAGCAGGGTGACAATATACAGCCTTGATGTACTCCTTTTCCTATTTGGAACCAGTCTGTTGTTCCATGTCCAGTTCTAACTGTTGCTTCCTGACCTGCATATAGGTTTCGCAAGAGGCAGGTCAGGTGGTCTGGTATTCCCATCTCTTTCAGAATTTTCCACAGTTTATTGTGCTCCACACAGTCAAAGGCTTTGGCATAGTCAATAAAGCAGAAATAGATGTTTTTCTGGAACTCTCTTGCTTTTTCCATGATCCAGCAAATGTTGGCAATTTATCTCTGGTTCCTCTGCCTTTTCTAAAACCAGCTGAACATCTGGAAGTTCACGGTTCACATATTGCTGAAGCCTGGCTTGGAGAATTTTGAACCCTAGATGTTTACAAAAAAATAATACATCTGAATATCATTTTTTTTTCATGTTTACAAAGCTTTTCCATAAATGTATAGTCCCATTAAAATTGTTTAGTAGTCCAAGAGCTGGGAATTTCTATCCTCATTTTACAAGTGAGGAATCCCAAGTTAATCCTGCAGTTGAACTGCCAGCTATACTGTAGGGAGAACCCTGGGGCCATGCTAACCAATTTCCACCTGCTGGATGGTGATTCCGAGTGCTCCTCAAGGTGATTCTTTTTTCCATTCTGCTCTGCCACACCCTGATCATCTCTACCATCCCAGGCCATACTCCTAACCCAACCTTCCATTCGCCATGGTGGTCCTGAAAGCAGCCATTCAAGGGTGCCTGGATGGGTCAAGGTAAACAAGTATTTTAGTACTGAAACACAACTCTGTCCTAACTTAATCATTAATAATATAAATTCCCATCCTTAATTTAACTCATATCTCCTAATTCTATGTTCAGTGTTTTCCTATACATTGTAGCTGATTCTTAGATGTAGAGGAATTTAATTAATATTGACTGAATTGCTAATTCAGCTTTCAGTTACAAAGAGTAATTAGATAATTAGAATGATAATTTGTAAATTAGCATACATTGATGCGTCCACTTTTTTTTATCATTTGCAAACAATCTGAATAAGTCTGTCCAGAGTCCAAGAATATATAACTTAAAGGCATCTTATGTATCATCTAGTTCAACATGTTTAAGGAAACATGGGAGAAATTTGCCCAAGATCATAAATAATAGTGATAAATAATGATTATCGTTCCTTACCATGTGCTTGACATCACTCTAAATGTTATAAATGTTTTAAGTCAGGTTGATTGTTACTCCAGTTTACAAATGAAGCATCTAGGACTTAGAGAAATAGACTTGCCATAGATCATATGGGTGTAGGTGATGGGTCTATGTGAGGACAGAACGTCTGACTCTTGAGGAAAGAGTTCTTTTTCAAAAGCAAAGCCCAAACTTGTGATAAGAATGGCTCTATTCTTTGATAAAAAGGGCACTTTGCCTATATGGTCTTCCTCCTCAAACCCAACGGCAGTCCAACCATGAGGAAAACATCAGACACATCTGAGGGCAATTCTGCAAAGTGTGGCTTTGCATTGTGGCTGACTGCCACACTGCCTGAAGTATACAGTGCCCAGGACCCATCATCTCCAGGGACACTAATTTAACTAGTCTTGAGTGGGGCTAAGGTATTGGCATTTTTCAAAGTTCCTAGATAATTCAAATGGGCAGCCAGGGTTGAAATAGCACCAGGCACACATGTTTCCCAGAAAGAGGGAGTTACTGAATCCCCAAGGCAGGATAAGGAGCAATAGGACTAGGGCTGAATGAGATGTATCTGGAGGAAGGGCTTTCATTGCCCTGGTAAGCAGATTCTTTTCACTCCAGGAAACCACCAGGGAAGAGAACACAGGGGCTGGAGATGGAAAGCTTGAAGGCTGCCGTTTTCACCTTTCCTAATCAGGAGGCTTTTTCAGAATAGTGTTTGGGGATCACTGGGCCTCTAATGGTCACCACATCCTTTGCTCAGCAGATTGTTGGCTTCCCCTGCCTTTTCTCTCTTGAATATATCTTTCTTGAATGTTTAGAGTCAACCCCACACCTAAATGGGCATTTGTCAGTTATGTAGCTGAAGATGTGTGATCAACCAGCCTTGTCAGCTAAAAAGGAGGCTGGCTTCTTGGCATTTAAAATGAATATTGACTGGAAAAGGAGGAGGTAGGGAGTGAAGGAAAAAAATCACAAGTGAAAAAAATGGCTGACTCAGGCCAACCTCAATGCATATGTTGTGAAATAACATTGTTAAGGGAGTTTGGCTGGGGTTGGAATTATGCAAGAGCCTCTTTTAGCACAACTTAAGATGTCTGGGAAAATTGCTCTGGAAATTTCTATGTTAAAAGATTTGTGTTCTTGGGAAAGTTATTTAACTTCCCTCAACCTTGTGAATGAAATGGGATTGGTATATGATAATACCTAATTTATGGGGTCGATTAAACAAGACTAAGTCATCTGCTTATCACAATGTCTGGCACGTAGGACACACTCTACAAGTGCTGGCGCTATTGTTATTGCTCATTTCTTCTTAGTTTTACTATTGCCTGTTTAAACAAACCTGTCATTAAATACCTCCTCCTTCAAGAAGGCCTCTCGATAACACCTATGCTCCAAGACAAGTAATCTTTCTATGTTAAATGCCCTCCTAATACTTTGTAGCTCTCTCTTGAGATCACTGCTTACCATGCTTTTTTGTGTCTTTGTCCTTTTTTCTTTAAGAATATAAACTAATTGATTGCCAAGTGGTATCTCACTAATCCTTGTATTCACAAAAGCTCTCATTACAGACTAATGACCCAATATTTGTGAAATTTAAATAACTTGGCCAAATAATAGATAACAATGAATGTGATCATCCTAGAGGCTCTTAGCACAAGACTTGATGCATAGAAAATGTTTATAAAGTTAGCTGCCATTACCATTTATTGTTTACTGTGATATTGCATGCATTATCTACTTGATTCCTCACAAGAGCAGATCCTCTTAATAGGCACATTTCACAGTTGAGGGTTAAGGCACAAAGAAGGTAAAGTAATTTGCCTAAGATCATGTAGCTAGTGAGGGGCAAGGCCAGGATAAGGACCCCTGGGTCCAACTATTAATATATTCAAAGTCTTGATATTAAGCCAGGAGTAGGGAACATCAGATTTCATGCCTGAGTAGCACATGAGAAAACTGACAAAGGAGAATCAACAGTGGCTAGACTAGTCCTGTGGATTTTGGCTAGTAAGGAGAGGAAGCCCATAAGTGAAAGAAATTTTAAGCTTTAACCTGTGTCAAAGTCAAGTAAAAATCAGTTAGATTTCATCAAACTACTGATCAAAGTGCCAAAAATGGTTTAATTTTTTAAAAGCACATGTAACATCTTTTCATCTGCTTGACTGGTCAAGCCAGTAAAAACAGTAAAAGCAGTTTATTCAATAAAAACACCCACACCGTCACTGTGGTTGTTGGGCCAAGTTGGCCAGCCAAGCAGACAGTTAAAGTGGTCAACCAGCTGTGGATAGAACCTTGAAGAGAAATGTTGAAAGAAGACACTAGCAAAATACTTTAATGTCTGTAGCAATTATTCAGAGGGTGCATCAGGGTATCTGGCTAAGGAAACTCCAGCTGCACAGGGCAAAAGAGGAGGAGGTAGATTTGCATAGGATCCCAGGAACCAACTGAGAGAGTCAGGACCGAGCGTCTCCTTTTTTCCTAAAATTCTAAGCTGTCTGGATCTGTTGGAGTAGCCTGAGTGGCTTTGACCAGCTCATTTGGAGGAGAGGGCTCAAAACTTCTGAAATAAGTAACTCTGAGGGTTGAAATACATGGATCTAAGATGTTAGCTCCTTGTTACAACCATGAAAGGGGTGGCTCATCTGGGCCCAAGAGACAGAGGACCCTGGAACATACCCTGATTCAGATCTTCTGGGTGCAGTGTTGAGCCTTGGGAAGTAGCTTTTTCAGTGAATTAAAACACACACACAAACACACATGTACACACACACAGATATAAATTCCAGAGCCCAGGGCAGTTTTGCCTTGGACCAAACCAAGCATAGCATTGAAAACCTATAGGATATTCAGTAGGGATTTGCATTGGCAGGGATGGAGTACCTGGAGCCCCATGGAGTATAGTTCATTCTGGAACAACCAGCACTCTGCAGCAGTGGAGGAGTTCTCTAGGTTCAAGAAGACACATAAGAATTTTGGCTCTACTGAGCAAGAGTCATTCTACGTGACTTCATTGTAGAATGGTCAGGAAATGGTGGGGTTGCGGTTCCTGCTAACCCAGGCAAGTCATTCAATGCATAGTGTTCTCGGGAACAGGGAGATGCTACTGAGAGGAATGTTATTCACACCTAAGGTTGTAAATCTAGACATTGAGATACTGGTGATTTTTCAAAATCCATTAGACCTAAATAGATTGATAGATTAGATAGATTGATCCACATAGACAAACAGACACTGAGGGTAGAAAAAAAATGCCTATTTAAGAATGAGGGCAGGCCTGGAGGAAGAATACTGTTTAGAAAAGCTACACAACTGAGATTACTTCTAAACCTATATTTAATGAGAAAAATGAAGACAATTAATTTGGTCAATTAGAAAGTAATGAAGACGTTGCAAAAATAACTATTGACAGAAGGCCAATTAGGGATTTCTGCAGTAATTTGAGTATAACACACACTGTAGAATCAGCAGATCGTGAGGGGTTGCCTCCTAGAAGGTTAGAGTTGGTATCATGTCTACTTAATTTCGGCAGTGATTTCTTCATTTAGCAAGTGGAATTGTGATCTGAAATGAACCCAAAAGCCAGACAGTAGGGTTCTATATTTCAAAATCAGAGAGAGTTCACGTAATGGTGACAATTCAGCTTAATCATTAAGTTGGTATTAATAGATGTTAAGGGGATGGGACCTAAAGAAAGGATGTCCTAACAAAAACACAAAAAGGAGTTCGAGGGGCAGGCCATGGTCTATTAGGCAAGTTTATGCTGTATTAACCAGCTTTATAATCAGATTATTGGAAAATAGCAGAAGCCATTCCAGATAAATCATTGCTTCTTCAGGTTATCAGAGGGGAAGGCAGTGTGCAATCTTACCAGAGTGAAGATGAGGATATCATTTCTTTTTGTGTGTGTATTCATCAGGAAAAAAAAGATTAAGAGCTGGCTGAACTCCTGTAGAATAGGATTACATAAAGGTTCACTCGCAAATTAAAATGTGTGTGTGCGTGTGCATCTGGTGTGTGTGTGGAGGTGGATTTTGAAAGAGCCTGGATGGCATCTTCCTGACAGGTGGAGACTATTTTTAATGAATGCAAGGTTGGTGAGCTGTTATAGGTATGGGCCCAGGACTTAGTATGATTTTAAGCCTATGATAACTGAAAAATATTAACCAAACTATTGAGAAATGATACTGTAGGATGTTAGAACTGAAGGAATCTTAGCATCCACCTTCTTCTGCTCATCTTCTTAGCCATTTACAGGGCCAGGGATGTTAACTCCTTTCCCAGAACCACATGTTCTGTCTATGTCACAACCTGAGCTAAAACTATATTGAGGGAGAAGGGTCTTTCTATCATATCATCCCACTTGCTGATGATGCCAATTTGTGGCATCTGTTGCTAACCACCAGGCTTAATAAATAGCTTCAGAATTTGAAAATAATAAGAGGAAATTCCATTGGAAACGAAAGTGAAAGATTAGTTCTGTGTGTGAAAATAAACCCCAATGGTCAGTCTTGACAGCTGGGCAAATGCCCTATGAGTAAGCATGCTGGATAAATGTAGTTGAGTTGTTTGTTGAATCATCTGGTAAGGGGGAAGGCATCACTCAGAGCTGCTTGTAAGGCAACATCACAAAAGAGGAAGGGCAGGGCAGTCAGGCTATACTAGTGTCCGTTATTTAAATTTTGGAAACACTTCTAAGTGAAAAAAAAAAAAAAAAAAATCCTAGACATTGGAGCCATTCCAGAGAAAAACAGCACATAATTAAGGGAATGGAATAGAGAAACTGATTTATTGGAGAAATTAAAGCAACACACTTTTATAGCTCTGTCACAAATAAGGGCATGTCTCTGACATATATCAAAGGCTTTAATAGGAATAATGAGTTAATCCAGGGAGAGATGATTTAGGCACAACATCAGAGGGCAAGGTAACTTGATGGGATTGGGGAATTACCTGTTGAAATGATGAAATTGTCATTTTCAAACGAAAGTGAGACAAAAACACAGCAATTAAGAAGATGGTGCTTAATAGCAATTTTATACAAAGCGATTTGATTTTTAGCTTTTGATGAAACTGAGCCAGTAGAATCATGCTTTCCATATTCCCTCAATTTTTGGAGAAATTTGAACTTATGACACATCATCAGTTTAATAGCAGCTATTACATGCAGGGAGGAAAACACTGTATTAAATACATATAGGTTGCTTGCAGTCTACACCTCACTTTGAAAAGTATTAAAATGTAAACAATATATTCATTTTAGAATTGGAGAAGTGGAGAAATCATTGAGAAGATACATATATTATCCTGAGATAGCATATATTTTCTGTGAGTTAAATTCCTGACTACTCAAGGGCTAAGCATATAGTTGTATGATTGTCAATGTCTAGTTATTTTGTTTGACGTGTCCACATTCCCTTCTCAGAGAGTTTGTTCTCACCCTGGTGATTGGGAAATTTACTGATTCTTCCGGTCACTACTGACTGGACCAGGAGTAAATCTGACCTGAATAAGCCAATAAGTTCCCTTAATTTAAAAATAAAACATGTACCAGAAAAGAAAGGTACAGTCAGTTAGATGGGAGGTCTTGCGAAGTTGGGGTCAGCATTGGGTCATGGCATCGAACACCACAAACAAATCTAAATTAGTAAGGGACAGCAAAGTTGTCAGTAAAAAAGAGCTGGCGTGGATTAAGAAAAACAGATCCAATATCCAGCTAGCACCAGAAAAATTAGAAATGTACTCTATTTCCATATAGCCCCTTCTCCCAAAAGATTCAGTGTGACTCCATGAGGCAGACAAAGGAGCTTCCATACCTCACTTTCAATGCAGGTTCCTAAGTGGTCTAACTCAGTATCCAACCTTTGGATGCCTTTGACTTTCTCTTTGTTAAGGATGCATTTTTATCTCAGCCAGCTTCACTGGGTATCTGTCCCTGGCAACTTTAATCCCTTTCTCTCTGCTCCTGCCCATTTCATTAATGCTTCCCGGTTATAACACATTAAGAAAAAGCTTTTCAGAGAAAACTCATCGTGCTGACACAGACTGGATTGTGACATGTGCTCAGTTGCTTCAGTCGTGTCCCACTCTTTGCGACCCCATGGACTGTAGCCTGCCAGGCTCCTTTGTCCATGGGATTATCCAGGCAAGAATACTGGAGTGGATTGCCAATTCCTTCTCCAGGGGATCTTCCCAAACCAGGGATTGAACCCACGTCTCGTGCATCTCCTGCATTGGCAGGCAGATTCTTTACCTCCTAGCCTACCTGGGAAGGAAGGCTTGTGGATTGTGACATGGGTTGTAGTAATCCTCCAAACAGACTGACGTAATTTCTGTTGCTGAAATAACTGACCTCAAAACCATTGTCTCAGCTACTGGTATGCTTGCTGTGCACACTGGGCCAACCCTTGTCTGGAAGCCAGGTGTTAACTCTGTGTTTTTTGGACCTTCCTTTCACAGATCCCATTCTCATGAACTGTTCAATTGTAGGACTCCTTAGACCACGGCCAGCCTCCCTCACCCCAAATATTGTTTATCCAGGACACTAAGACCAACATTTATGTTCTTAGAATTTATAAGTCTTTCCTTCCCTATAGCCCTTGTGGTTGTCATTTTGATAACAGGCCATTCTGATTTCAAGAAAACCTCATTTTCTGTTCTGAATTGTGGTGCCTTCTTCTGCAGTAGTTTGCTAAGCAAGCCTATGGGCTGTTTGCTATGCTTTCAACCCTCATGCATTTTTAATGATTTACAAGCAAAAGATTTTTCCCCTCCTCCTCTTTTTTTTATAATAAATTTAATGACTTAATACACATCAAGTGGAATTGTTGGTTTGTGGTGACGGTTTTATAATTCCAAGTTCAAGGGTTTTTTCTATTTAATTATGCACAATAACTCTCATGGAATATAATGCAATAACAAAAACATGCACTGATGTTGGCATAAGAGCCTGTTGTTTATTAGTATTGGTTCTGTACTTTATGTTTGAAATAAAATATTTGGAACTAATGTTGGCCATGTTTTCTCCAAACCAGATAAAAAAAAAAAAAAACTTTCTCCCTGAAAATACCATGCTCCAATCTTCAGCGATAAAAGCCAGCAGCTCTTGAGATAGCAAATTAAATTTTATTTGTAGAAAGCGCTGTGCTGTGTTTTGTTGCTTGCTCAGAGTTATTTTTTAATACTAATAATTTAATAAAGTAGAAGACCGATACATTGACCTGTGTTCTCCAAGGCACCAGAGTATTTCCCGGGGTTAAAAGGCATAGCTTGCTGAAAGGTTGTTTGTTTTACATTCTAACCTATTACTTATTTCTCTTGCTTTCTTGCCAGATCTAGCCTTAGCTTTTGAAATCAGTTTTGAATTTTAGAAAACATAAAGCGGTCGAATTTTCAGAGTCTGCGAGTCAGACATCTAAAACACTGATAAAGACTGCTTTTTCTAAGAGCCAGCATATTTGAATTTTGTGCTGGTGAATAGTAAAGTTATCTTCATCCCATTGCTTAAAAAATAACTAAAGAGCTTCTTGGGAGAAAGGAAGTAGACATCTAGTCTCCTAAGACAAATTCAGCAAGGAGACTTGTTCAGTATTTCCACCCTGCGTTATGCTTAATTTACAGAGTGAGAGAAATTACCAGAGTCCACTGCTGGAAAATCTGGGTGCAGGGTTCTAGACTTAGGTAAGTGTCCTGAGAGCCAGGGTGTTTTGCCTTGGTGGAGAAGGATGAGCCTGAGGGCTGCAGAATGTTTAGCTAAGCTGGAGCTAGAAGATAATAGCTAAACATAAAGCCAAAGGCAAAAGCCAAGCAGTCATTCTATCTGAGGCATCTATCTGAAGGAGCTAGATAGGAAGGGTGGGGTGTGTGTGTGTGTGTGTGTGTGTGTGTGTGTGTGCACGTGTGCGTGCGTGTGTGCACATGCGCACTCTCAGTCGCTCAGTTGTATCTGACTCTTTTGTGACCCTATGGACTATAGGCCACCAGGCTCCTCTGTCCATGGGATTTTCCCAGGCAAGAATATTGGAGTGGTTTGTGGTTTGCCATTTCCTCCTCCAGGGGATCTTTCCAACCCAGGGACTGAACCCTCCTCTCCGGCACTGGCAGGCAGATTCTTTACCATTGAGCCAGCTGGGAAGGTAAGAAGGTTAGAACCAGATACAAGGTGATAGGATAGCTTCTGGAAACCCTAGAAAAAAGTGGGGTTGGAGGACATGGATAGTGCCTGGAGAGATTGTCTGAGGTCCTAGACAGACCCAAGGATGCCTAGGGAATACCTGTAACCTTTCTGTGAAGAGAAGTGTAATATAGTAGTTAAAGGTTCAAATTCTGAGGTAGTATGCACATGGATTCAAGTTCAGCTTTACTTCTCAACAGTGATATGTTCCTGGGCAAGTCATACTACTTTTAAGTATGCAGTGGCTTTATGCATTAAACTGGGCAAGTACAATAATGTTCTTTATAAAGCCTGTCATAAAATTTAAATAATGTAATGCTACTGTTGTTATTAGTGTTGAATCAGGAACAGCTACTAATTCAGATTCTTTTAATGTCAAAATACTGCTTTAAATGATATACATAGACATATTTGTATCAATAGAAATATGTATGTGGTTTTTATGCATAAGTGACATTGGGCATCTATATTTTTATTTTAAAAATATTTATTTTGTGTATGTTTTTCCTTTCATATAAACACGTTTATTGAGGTATAGCAGTCATACAGTGAAATGAAGTATACACTGAGGTGTATAATTTGATTAGTTTTAACACATGAATTCATCACTGTAAACCATACCCCTGTCAAGACATAGAATATTCCAATCATTCCAGAAAGCCACATTGTGCTTTATCCAAGTTAAACCCTCCTACCATCCCATCACCCAGAAGTGCATCCTTTACTGAGTTATAATCATAGATTAGCTTTGCCTGCCCTAGGACTTCATTTAAATGGAATCAATCAATATACATTCTTTTGTATCTGAATTCTTTCGCTCAGAAAAAATATTTTGGAGATTTATCCATGTAGCTATGTGTAACAGTAGTTCATTCTTTTAAACTGCCAAGAGCACTCCTTTTATATTATATCACACTTTTCCCATTCTCCTACAGATGGAAATCTGGTGTTTTCTTTCTAGTACTAAAATAAAGCAGCTATGTTGTTGTTGCACTCATCTCACACGCTAGTAAAGTAATGCTCAAAATTCTCCAAGCCAGGCTTTAGAAATATGTGAACAGTGAACTTCCTGATGTTCAAGCTGGTTTTAGCAAAGGCAGAGGAACCAGAGATCAAATTGCCAACATCCGCTGGATCATGGAAAAAGCAAGAGAGTTCCAGAAAAGCATCTATTTCTGCTTTATTGACTATGCCAAAGCCTTTGACTGTGTGGATCACAATAAACTGTGGAAAATTCTGAAAGAGATGGGAATACCAGACCACCTGATCTGCCTCTTGAGAAATTTGTATGCAGGTCAGGAAGCAACAGTTAGAACTGGAAATGGAACAACAGACTGGTTCCAAATAGGAAAGGAGTATGTCAAGGCTGTATATTGTCACCCTGTTTATTTAACTTATATGCAGAGTACATCATGAGAAACGCTGGACTGGAAGAAACACAAGCTGGAATCAAGATTGCTGGGACAAATATCAATAACCTTAGATATGCAGATGACACCACCCTTATAGCAGAAAGTGAAGAGGAACTCAAAAGCCTCTTGATGAAAGTGAAAGAGGAGAGTGAAAAAGTTGGCTTAAAGCTCAACATTCAGAAAACAAAGATCATGGCATCTGGTCCCATCACTTCATGGGAAATTAGATGGGGAAACAGTGGAAACAGTGTCAGACTTTATTTTTCTGGGCTCCAAAATCACTGCAGATGGTGACTGCAGCCATGAAATTAAAAGACGCTTACTCCTTGGAAGGAAAGTTATGACCAACCTAGATAGCATATTCAAAAGCAGAGACATTACTTTGCCAACAAAGGTTCGTCTAGTCAAGGCTATGGTTTTTCCTGTGGTTATGTATGGATGTGAGAGTTGGACTGTGAAGAAAGCTGAGCACCAAAGAATTGATGCTTTTGAACTGTGGTGTTGGAGAAGACTCTTGAGAGTCCCTTGGACTGCAAGGAGATCCAACCAGTCCATTCTGAAGGAGATCAGTCCTGGGTGTTCTTTGGAAGGAATGATGTTAAAGCTGAAACTCCAATACTTTGGCCACCTCATGTGAAGAGCTGACTCATTGGAAAAGACTCTGATGCTGGGAGGGATTGGGGGCAAGAGGAGAAGGGGATGACAGAGGATGAGATGGCTGGATGGCATCACTGACTCGATGGATGTGAGTCTCAGTGAACTCCGGGAGTTGGTGATGGAGGCCTGGCATGCGGCGATTCATGGGGTCACAAAGAGTCGGACACGACTGAGCGACTGATCTGATCTGATCTGATGATGTTGTTGCTGTTCAATTGCTCAGTTATGTCTGACTCTTTGTGACCCCATGGACCACAACACACCAGGCTTCCCTGTATATCACCAGTTCCCGGATACAATGATATAATTTAAGATGAAATAGTATTATGTTTCCAGACTTTCAGCTACCATGTATTATAATCTTAATGTACACATTCTATAACCCACACCTCCACTATTCATTATCTCCCTGGACATGTGCTCAGTTAAGTTCAGTCACTCAGTCGTGTCCAACTCTTTGCCATCCCATGGATTTCAGCACTCCAGGCCTCCCTGTCCATCACCAACTCCTGGAGTTTACTCAAACTCATGTCCATTGAGTTGGTGATGCCATCCAACCATCTCATCCTCTGTCATCCCCTTCTCCTCCTGCCTTCTGTCTTTCCCAGCATCAGAGTCTTTTCAAATGCGTCAGTTCTTTGCATCAGCATCAGTCCTTCCATTGAATATTCAGGGTTGATTTCCTTGCAGTCCAAAGAACTGTCAAGAGTCTTTTCCAACACCGCAGTTCAAAATCAGTAATTCTTCGGTACTCAGCGTTCTTTATGGTCCAACTCTCACATCCATATATGACTGCTGGAAAAGCCATAGCTTTGACTAGATGGACCTTTGTCAGCAAAGTAATGTCTCTGCTTTTGAATACACTGTGTAGGTTTGTCATAGCTTTTCTTCCAAGGAACAAGTATCTTTTAATTTCTGTTCTTAAATATATTTCTTTGTCTGAAGGCTTTTGGAAAACTGTGATCTGAATTTCAGTTCAGTTCACTCACTCAGTCATGTCTGACTCTTTGCGACTCCATGGATTGCAGCACGCCAGGCTTCCCTGTCTATCACCAGCTCCTGGAGCTTACTTAAACTCATGTCCATCAAGTCAGTGATGCCATCCAACCATCTTATCCTCTGTCAGCCCCTTCTTCCACCTTCAATATTTTCCAGCATCAAGGTCTTTTCTAGGGAGTCACTTCTTCCCATCAGGTGGCCAAAGTATTGGAGTTTCAGCATCAGCATCAATCCTTCCAATGAATATTCAAGACTGATATGACTTAAGTGATATAACTTCAGTGATCTGACTTAAGCATCTTTTATTTTCAACACATAGGGTAGATTTCTCCTGAGAGATAGGTGTGTAGACAGTAGGTCCTGATATTAATAGAAGAAAAAGGTAAATATTTTCCAACTTGTTTCTTTGCTTTTTCTTATATGTGTGTATGTATATGTGCATTTCAATGAACAAATATCACCTCCTCATCCATAGGTTTTTAGAGGATAGCAATCTGACTTAAATACCTTATTTTCAGCATATAGTATAGACTTTCCCTAGACTATTTTTGCATATGTAATTTTTTAAAAATACAGAAGACCCAGAGTCTGATTCTGAAAGAATCCACAGTCATATGAATGACAGATTTGGGGTATGACTGGGGACTGGAATGGACACAGAGCTCTTTTAATTCTGCCTAACAAAGCCACAGGCTAATGTTAAAGAATGTTTGTGTGATCTCTCCAGTGGGGAATCAGTTACTCTAACACAGGAGTCTTTACAGAGATCCAAAGTAATCATAAAACTATTATAACCACAAGACCTCTTCATGGTTATCCGCTCAATAGTGAATGCTCCCTTTTTAACCCAGCTCTTATATTCAGAGAAGGATTGTAGTATCTCTAGCCTGGAAGAAATCCCTATTACTGTGGCTAATTTACTTCACCTCTGTGGTTCTTGGATGAAGGATGGAGTGGAAACCACCCCAGGTGATTGACTCTGAATTCTACTCCTAAGCAATATATGAAGAGCTTCAGTGATCTTTCGGAGAAGGCAATGGCACCCCACTCCAGTACTCTTGCCTGGAAAATCCCATGGATGGAGGAGCCTGGTAGGCTGCAGTCCTTGGGGTCGCTAAGAGTCTGACACAACTGAGCGACTTCACTTTCTCTTTTCACTTTCATGCATTGGAGAAGGAACTGGCAACCCACTCCAGTATTCTTGCCTGGAGAATCCCAGGGACGGGGAAGCCTGGTGGGCTGCTGTCTATGGGGTCACACAGAGTCGGACACGACAGAAGTGACTTAGCATAGCATAGCATAGTGATCGTTAGCCATTTAGCCTGCCTTCCTTCCCTGGGAAATACTGTCCAGCTATTCTCTGATGGCTCAACTGGTAAAAAATCTGACTGCGATGCAGGAGACCTGGGTTCAATCCCTGTGTTGGGAAGATCCCCTGGAGAAGGGAATGGCTGCCCATTCCAGTATTCTGGCCTGGAAAAGTCCATGGACAGAGGAACCTGGCAGGCTACAGTCCATGGGGTTGCAAAGAGTCAGACATGACTGAGCAACTTTCACTTTCATCCCCATATCTCAGTAAATTGTTTACCATAGGCAGCCTTCTGATTTATGGGCCTGGGCATTCTTAGGACTGTAAAGAGAAAAGGAAAGTGCATGATCACC
Organism: Bubalus kerabau; assembly: GCF_029407905.1. Taxonomy (NCBI): domain Eukaryota; kingdom Metazoa; phylum Chordata; class Mammalia; order Artiodactyla; family Bovidae; genus Bubalus; species Bubalus kerabau. The sequence continues at coordinate 239,436,246 of NC_073624.1, forward strand.
ATGTTGGAGCTGTGAGGGGAAAGCCTGTCTTTGGACGATCAGATGCTATGAGGAGGGCACCCGTGAACGTAGTTCCTCTCTCACGATGTAAGTATCTTATTTACATTGACATTTCTTGCTCTAACCCAGTGCTGCACACATGGGATAAATATATGTATAGATAAATCTTCATAGAAGGGAGAATGAAATAAGATAGAATGCGATGAATGGAGGAATTGAAAAGCAAGGGGCTCATTTATATTGGAGGTCAGCTATCTGGTGAAGAGGGAGAAATAACAATTTAGCTAATTGTAAGTTATAAAGCAAGGTTAGAACTTTCAGTTTACCATGAATTCACACACTTGTCGTTTTTTGCTTAACATTTATGTTCTCTACTAGACTGTAAACTCCATAAGGGTAGAAACTGTAGATTTTAATGACAATACTGTTAATTTGACCTAACGAGTCTAGTTTCTGAACCTGGGCAAGAAACTAAGTGGGACCCTGATGTAGGGTGGTGTAGGATACTTCATGTTTGTGTTTCCCACAAGGTTTATTTTTTATCATTTTATTTTTCACATACTTATTTATTTATTTAGCTGAGACAGTTAGTTGCAACAGGTGAGATCTTTTTAGTTGCAGTATGCGGAATCTAGCATGAGGGATCTAGTTGCCTGACCAGGGCCCTCGCATTGGAAACACAGAATCCGAGTGACTGGACCACCAGGGAGGTCCCCCCACAGGGTTTAGGTCAACTCTTAGCACAGCATTGATGTTTAGTATTTCATAAATGAACACTTGATTGAAACAAAAATTGGGAAAGCCTGATAGCAGTGGATCTTTGTGTTCTTAGAATTCATTAGAAAAAAACTACTTTGGTGAAGATGATATGGAAGCACCAGGTCTTTTTCCCTGTTCACTTAACTTTGTCTTACAAATACACTGAGTGATGCCAAAAAGTGTATCAGACAAGGTAGTGGGATTTCAACCTGTTACACCATTAAGGAGAATTTTTCAGAATTATCAAACCTCCTTTGAAAACATTTCTACACAGGTCACATCATGATCTGTTTGCCATTTGTAAAGTAAAACACCATCATGAAAAAGAATGTTTAATGCCATAGAGAAAAACCCTACCTTTCCCAGTTAATAAATGTCAGATTGCTCATTTTAGCTGCATGGGAAAGAAGGAATCATAAAATAAGATCATAACCTCCTATGAATTTTGAATCAAAATGGAGATTAAGAAACGAAGGTTTGATAATCCTTAATGTTTGCTCTTTGAAAAGTCTGCTATTTGTTTAGAGTATGGCTGGCATACAATGTGGGATGGACAGTTATGATCAGGCTCCTTTTCATCATCCTGTCCTTGTAGTGTTCATTTATGCAAACTTTCTTGCTCCTGTTCTGAGCCCTGTTTTAAGATGAGAGTGAGAGTATCAATATAGCCAAGTGCACTTGGTATATTCCATCTGACTCTAGTGTCTTTGGCCCTGTGGTTTTTGGTGGCCATCTTTAACCTACAACAGATAGCTAGAATTGCCTTTTCTTCAAATCTTCTAAAGATTTGATTATTTATATATAAAGTATTAAACACTCATAGACATTTGAGCAGTGTCTGGAGGTGGCTGCCATGTCTGAAAACATTTTAGTACGTTTGATTCATGTGATAAATTTTGGACATTTATTACGTATATTGATATATAAAAAATAGTTTATTGATACAATGATATAATTTAAGATGAAATAGTATTATGTTTCCAGACTTTCAGCTACCATGTATTATAATCTTAATGTACACATTCTATAACCCACACCTCCACTATTCATTATCTCCCTGGACATGTGCTCAGTTAAGTTCAGTCACTCAGTCGTGTCCAACTCTTTGCCATCCCATGGATTTCAGCACTCCAGGCCTCCCTGTCCATCACCAACTCCTGGAGTTTACTCAAACTCATGTCCATTGAGTCGGTGATGCCATCCCACCATCTCATCCTCTGTCGTCCCCTTCTCCTTCCGCCTTCAATCTTTCACAGCATCAGGGTCTTTTCAAATGAGTCAGCTCTTCACATCAGGTGGCCAAAGTATTGGAGTTTCAGCTTCAGCATCAGTCCTTCCAATGAACATTCAGGATTGGTCTCCTTTAGGAGGGACTGGTTGGATATCCTTGCAGTCCAAGGGACTAGCAAGAGTCTTCTCCATCACCACAGTTCAAAAGCATCAATTCTTCAGCACTCAACTTTCTTTATAGTCCAACTCTCACATCCATACACGACTACTGGAAAAACCATAGCTTTGACTAAACGGACCTTTGTGGGCAAAGTAATGACTCTGTTTTTTAATATGCTGTCTAGGTTGGTCATAGCTTTACTTCCAAGGAGTAAGCATCTTTTAATTTCATGGCTGCAGTCACCATCTGCAGTGATTTTGGAGCCCAAGAAAATAAAGTCTCTCACTGTTTCTGCATCTATTTGCCATGAAGTGATGGGACCAGATGCAATGATCTTTGTTTTTTGAATGTTGAGTTTTAAGTCAACGTTTTTACGTTGCTCTTTCAATTTCATCAAGAGGCTCTTTAGTTCTTCTTCACTTTCTGCCATGAGGGTGGTGTCATTTGCATATCTGAGATTGTTGATATTTTTCCTGGCAATCTTGATTCCAGCCTGTGCTTTATTCAGCCTGGCATTTTGCATGATGTACTCTTCATTTAAGTTAAATAAGCAGAGTGACAGTATACAGTCTTGATGTACTCCTTTCCCGATTTGGAACCAGTCTGTTGTTCCATGTCCAGTTCTAACTGTTGCTTCCTGACCTGCATACAGATTTATGAAGAGGCAGGTCAGGTGGTCTGGTATTCCCATCTCTTTCAGAATTTTCTACAGTTTGTGGTGATCCACACAAAGGCTTTGGCATAGTCAGTAAAGCAGAAGTAGATGTTTTTTTGGAATTCTTGCTTCACTGATGATCCAACAGATGTTGGCAATTTGATCTCTGGTTCCTCTGCCTTTTCTAAAACCAGCTTGAACATCTAGAAGTTCATGGTTCATGTAGTTGAAGCCTGGCTTAGAGAATTGTTGAGCATTACTTTGCTAGCGTGTGAGATGAGTGCAATTGTGCAGTAGTTTGAGCATTCTTTGGCATTGCCTTTCTTTGGGATTGGAATGAAAACTGACCTTTTCCAGTCCTGTAGCCTGGACTGGAAATTTGAAAATTTCCAAATTTGCTGGCATATTGCGTGCAGCACTTTCACAGCAACATCTTTTCAGATTTGAAATAGCTCAACTGGAATTCCATCACCTCCACTAGCTTTGTTTGTAGTGATGCTTCCTAAGGCCCACTGGACTTTGCATTCCAGGATGTCTGGCTCTAGGTGAGTGATCACACCATCATGATGATCTGGGTCATGAAGATCTTTTTTATACAGTTCTGTGTATTCTTGCCACCTCCTCTTAATATCTTCTGCTTCTGTTAGGTCCATTCCATTTCTGTCCTTTATTGAGCCCTTCTTTGCATGAAATGTTCCCTTGGTATCCCTAATTTTCTTGAAGAGATCTCTAGTCTTTCCCATTCTATTGTTTTCCTCTATTTCTTTGCATTGATCGCTGAGGAAGACTTGCTTATCTTTCCTTGCTATTCTTTGGAACTCTGCATTCAAATGGGTACATCTTTCCTTTTCTCCTTTGCTTTTCTCTTCTCTTCTCTTCACAGCTGTTTGTAAGACCTCCTCAGACAATCGTTTTGCGTTTCTTTTTCTTGGGGATGGTCTTGATCCCTGCCTCCTGTACAATGTCATGAACCTCCATCCACAGTTCTTCAGGCACTCTGTCTATCGGATCTAATCCCTTGAATCTATTTGTCACTTCCACTGTATAATCAATCATAAGGGATTTGATTTAGGTCGTACCTGAATGGTCTAGTGGTTTTCCCTACTTTCTTCCACTTGTCTGAATTTGGCAATAAGGAGTTGATGATCTGAGCCACAGTCAGCTCGCGGTCTTGTTTTTGCTGATGGTTTAGAGCTTCTCCATCTTTGGCTGCAAAGAATATAATGAATCTGATTTCGGTATTGACCATCTGGTGATGTCCATGTGTAGAGTCTTCTCTTGTGTTGTTGGAAGAGGGCCTGTGCTCAGAAAGGCACAAATTAGAGTAGTAAGTTTAAAGCAATAATGATTGCACTGGCAAAAAATGAAAGGTAAAGTTCTAAATGTTCATTAATATAGATCTGGTTAAATAAATGGTATGTATGTAAGAATGAATAAGGTAAGATAATGAACAATACATACAATAATCTGTAAGAATAACCCTGTTACACATAAACTATAAAATGTGGAAAAAATACAAAAATGTCTTCTTAAGGGCTCTAGAGAGTAATTGAAAGTTGGAAGACTTGAAGGAAGTGAGAACTTAGTTTGTGATTTTTGTGGCTTTTCCTTATGGTTGGCAGTGATTATGTCACAGGGCAGGGTAGGTAAAACTCTAAAAGTTAGCCAGAGACAGAGCTTGGGGCAAACACTGTTGTTAAACTGGAGGGCCATTTTAAACAGTAGGCCACAACTTTCTGCCTTGGCTTAATAATTTGTGCAAAGAGGCAAATGATTATCAAGTTTTAAGATGTAGAAATATAATGAAGGTATTAGGCTCTTTCCCAAAAACAGAAAAAATAGAAAAAAGAACATAAGCACACAAAAATCTACATGTCATTGAGGAAGTGTCATAGATTCTTAAAATCCATTTCTAATTTTGCATGTGCACACACACACACACGTGCGTGCGTGCACATACACACACACACACACCCGCACCCGCCCCTGGCCTTCATGACAGAGGCCAGCTTAAGGTTGGTAGACTAAGTAATATCATGGATTAAAAAGTCAGGATAAAAAATTTCTTTAAGGATGAGGATACCCTGATCATTTGATCTGGAGTAAATATAAACTCTTGCACTTTGCCCTAAATAATTAATTACAGATTTACAGAATGACAAAGACATGACTCAGTAGTCCCATAAACAGGAAAAAAAGTTCTGGAATTTTGTTGATAATAAGCTCCATTATGTACTATAAATAATATTATGTGCCTGCCAAAAAAACAAATGTGATCTTCAGTTGTTTTAATGGAAATTAAGGTTTTAGGACTGCAGTGAACAATATGGCAGCCCTTAGCTACTTGTGGCTGTTTAAGTTTAAATAATACAAAAAACCCAGTGCCTCAGTCACATCAGCCACTGTTCAAGTGTTCAATACTTAACATGTGGTTAGGTGACTTTCATATTAGCATCAAATAGAATGTTTCCGTCTTCACAGAAGGTTCTACTGGATAACTCTGCTCTAGAGCAAGAGAAGTAAGAGTTATACTCTGCATTTGTCAGAACATTCCTGCCATAGTAGACATGTGCTGTTTGCTGCTCAGAATGGATTCTTTCCTTTTCCTATAAATAGAATGTTGAATGTCCTATGGAAAACATCTCCTTTCCATTGTCAACCATGTTATTTGTATGGGCTTGGTGCCTCTGCTAGCCTTATTAGCCAGCATAAGAGATCCTCATGACTCCCACAGGGCAGTGTGGTTTAAGGTTGGAGGACTGAGAACTACGGCAGGTCTTTTGCTAGCATATATGGAGAGTCCAGACTTGTCAGGCAGCCATCTGAGAATAGAACCAAATACAGTGAATTATAGAACAGAGAGACAAAGGGAATTGAAAGCTTGGTGACACTGTTTGAACATCTGGATCAAGCTTCATCGGAAGCCCACCCAACAACTGTTAGATTACGCAAACTCATAACCTCCCTTCAGTGTTTAAGTATGTAAGTTGGGTTTCCTACCACTTGAAACATGAAGAGCCCTAAATGATATCTTTGATAAATTGAGTTCAGTTGTGCATGTTCCTATTTGGAAAATGATACAGCATAATGGAATGTTTTCAGAGGAGAAAGACCAGGAGGGTGAAAGAACTTCAAGGAAATATCCCTCTTTTATTCCCATGACCAAATTAAGTCTTCATTCCCAGGCTAATCCAAGTGGCTGATGTGACCATTTTGACATTTCATAAATTCCCCTGGGAAAAAGGTTTCTAAAAGCTTCCAGTCTTCATTTAAAGTGGTATGGTAGAAGGAAGAAGACCATATGATGAAGTCACTGAATCCACAGATCTCCTAGTATCACTAGTACAAAAAATAAGAGAGCAAATCATGTAAAATTACTTTGCTTTTAAATGTAAGTGACACTCATACCAGCACGAGGCTGCATTTTAATAACTATGCTACTACAAATTGTGTCAGTTTAGTTGGATGATATTATCAAAGAAAACCAGTGCATATTATTTCTGTGTCATTGTCCAATCCAGTACATTTTTATGAAATTCTACAGATTGAGTTAATATTTTAGAGCTGTATATATAATGAAATTTAAAATATTCTTTGACAATTGCTCTCCTGGAAGGCTGATAGGAATGTTCAATAAAGGGCTGCAGAGAATTGTTTTCAGAGGCTTGAGGGAAAAGGTAGAAAGACTTATTCTCTACTCTTAAAATTTTTTTAAGCTCCTTTTTTTGTGCCTAATCAAGTCAGCTGTCCACTTGCTCCTTTGCCACCCCCGTCCCAAACCCCTATGGCCCCACCTTTGGAATTAAAAGTTAACGATTCTTCAGAGGTTACAAGCTATAGCGTAGAAATTCACAACCTTGTTTGTACACTGGAATCACCTGAGGGACTTTAAAAATATAGATACTATTTAACATGAAATTACCATATGATCCAGCAATCCACTCACCCAAACGAATTGAAAGCAGAGACTCGAACAAATACTTGAGCATTATTCACAGTGGCCCAAATGTGGAAATGAATGCCCACCAATGGATGGATGGGTAAATAAAATGTCATCTATACATAAAATGGGATATTGTTTAGCTTTAAAAAGGAAGGCGATTCAGACACATGCTACAACATGGGTGAGCCTTGAACATTGTGCTAAGTGAAATAAGCCAGACACAAAAGGACTAATGTATAATTTCACTTATATGAGCTACCAAGAATAGGCAACTTCATGGAGACAGAAAGTAGAAAAAATTGGTTACCAGAACACTGTGGGGAGAGAAGAATGGAGAGTTATTGCTTAATGGGTACAGAGTTTACTTTTGGAATGATAAAAAAAAAGTTCTGCAGATGGATGTTGATGATAGTTGTACAGTCTTGCCTGGAGAATCCCAGGGATGGGGGAGCCTGGTGGGCTGCCATCTATGGGGTCACACAGAGTCGGACATGACTGAAGCGACTTAGCAGCAGCAGCAGTGTTTTTTAGTCACTCAATTATGTCCGACTCTTTGTAACCCCATGAACTATTATAGCCTGCCAGGCTCCTTTGTCCATGGAATTCTCCAGGCAAGAATACTGGAGTGGGTAGCCATTCCCTTCTCCAGGGGATCTTCCTGACCCAGGGGTTGAACCCAGGTCTCCTGCATTGCAAGCAGGTTATTTACTGTCTGAGCCACCAGGGAAGCCCATACAATAGTGAGTGTACCTAATGTCCCTTAATTGTACAGTTTAGATAAAATGTGAATTTTCTGTTTTTTGTATTTTATATATAGAGAGAGATAGACAGATGCCACCCTCAGAGATTCTTATGTAGTTGGCCTAGGATGCAGCCAAAGTATTGGAATGGTATAGGCCACTCAGGTATTTCTAATGTGCAGCCTCATCCCTCAAAGTCTGGACAGGTAATAAAAATGAATAAAAGCATCTGGATGGGACTGCGAAGACAGAAAGAGCACATGCGTTGTCTTAAAGGGGCAGCTGCCAGCACTTGGCCCTGATTAATTTCTCCCCTGAGAGAATACAGGTCCCAGAGTGGCCAGATCTTCTGAAATATTTTAAAAAACAAACATATACCTGAATGTTTTTAGGAAACTTAATTTTTAAGTCATCCTGACTGACTCAAATTTTAAATGAAATGAAACATCTAATGACAAAATAAAATATGTCTGAGGCTGTATGTTGGTTACCAACCACCTCCATTTGCCTAGGACCACCCATGTGGTCCTAGTATCAGAAGCCATCTTGGAAAATCACACAGTCCCAGGCCAACCAGGGTGGCTGGCCACCCCAGTAGGCTAACTGGCTTATATCTTCTGGTCTGAAGAGGCAGAGCATCAACAGTCATTTGATTCCCTTCAGTGATCACAGGCAGGTAAGAATGGAAGGGATCTTGCAGGAGTTTTTATCTCCCTTTGATATTCAGCAGCAGTCCCTCTACCCCAGGCCACTTCAAATAAACATGTATTCTAAGTAAAAACAGCAACTTACTAAGCAAACCCAGCCGTAAGACAAATTTCACAGCATTCCTCTTAATTAGATTTGTATTTCCAGGCTCCTACTATACTCATTGGTCAAGTTTTTATTAAGCTATGTGGTTCTGACATTTTCCCCCACTTATTATCAGCTGTTCTGTTTGTGGAGATCTTTCCTTGGTGTGTAATAGATTTATTAACTTAGGTGTCTGTGACGGGATTTATAGGAAGAAATACATATTTAGTCTTCATTCCCATTTCTGGCACAGAGCTCCTAAAACCCTTGGAATTTCCAGCCACAAAGGTGTCTTTTGTTAGTCAGGTGACTTTTGGAAAGCAACTAAGGGTGGGGCCTGGTTGCCAGGAGAAGCAATCATGTGATTAGAGGGTTGAAACTTTCAGTCTCACCTCCCTGAGTTCTAGGTAGAGGAGAGGGGTTGGAGGAATGAATTGGCCAATGGCCAATGTCAGTGATTTAATCAATCATGCCTATGTACTAAAACCATCATAAAAACCCAAAAGGACTGGGTTTGGAGAGCTTCTAGGTTGATGAACACATGGAGATGCTGAGAGAGTAGCATGCCTGGAGAGGGCATAGAAGCTCTTTGCCCTTTCCCCACACCTTGTCCCATGCATCTCTTCCATAGCGATTACTGAGTTATATCCTTTCGTAATAAACTGAGTAAATGGATTTCCTGAATTCTGTGAGTCACTCTAGAAAATTAATCAAACCAGGCAGAGAGGGGGGAATGTGTAGTCTCTGATTTATAGTCAGTCGATCAGAAGTGCAGGTACAAGCCTGAACTTATACTCAATCTTGTGGGACTGAGACCTTAACCTATGGGATCTGTTGCTAGCTCTGAATAGATAGTGTTCAGTTCTGAACTGAATTGCAAAATACCCAGCTGCATTGGAGAATTTCTTGGTGGTTGGGGAAAACCCTGCATCTACAGTGAAATTGGGTACAGAACGTTAATGGGCTATTCACAGATATTCTGGTTCCGCTGTTTCTGATCACATGGCCTTTCTCCTGCTTACTGACCAATCCTCCAGATGTTAGGATTTGCTTTCCCCATAATTATGTGATCCAGTTCCTTTATAATAAATCTCTCTCTATATGTGTGTGTGTGTGTGTGTGTGTGTATACACACATAAACATCTTATTGGTTTTATTTTCCTGGAGAACCCTAATACAGCATGGCATGTAAACATGAGCCTAGAAGCCCTGCTATGTTTTCAAGTTGCTTCTTCTCTTTGACTGGTGCTCAAGGCCCTTCCCAATCAAGATTAGACCTCAACCTTTCTACCCTATACAACCGATACTGCAGCCTCACTGGACTCCCCAAACCTGAGGCAATCCATACCTCCATACGTTTGCATACTCCTTTTCCTATGCTTGGAGTGCCCTTCCCTTCCTCTGGAAGAATCTTTTTTTTTTTTTTTTTGTAGCCATCACCACTGTCTATTTCCATATTCCCCAAATATTATCCTTTCATATTATCCCAAATATAAGTAAAAAAAAAAAAAAGTGTTAGTCACTCAGTTGTGTCTGACTCTTTGTGACACCATGGACTGTAGCCCACCAGGCTCCTCTGTCCATGGAATTCGCGAGGCAAGAATACTGGAGTGGGTACCCATTCCCTTCTCCAGGGGATCTTTTCACCAGGGAAGCCCATCCCAAATATAAACTCTGTGTCTGTGGAACAATAACTCCTACTTCCCCTTTCCTCAGTCCCTGGTAGCTTCTATTATTTTTTCTGTCTTTATGAGTTTGCTTATTTGGTACCTCATGTAAGTGGAAGCATATGATAGTTGTCCTCTGTCTCTGGCTCGTTTTACTTAGCATGGTGTTTTCAAAGTTCACCCATTCTGTAGCATGTATCAGGCTTTCATTCATTTTAATGGCTGAATAATGGTCTGTTGTGTGTACATGCCATATTCTCTTTGTTTTGGATTCGGTTGTTGATTTTGTTGTTGTTGAGTTGTAGGAGCTCTTTTTATATTCTGGACATTACATAAATACATTATCAGATACATGATTTGCAAATATTCTCTCCTGTTCTAAGGATTGCCTTTTAACTGTCATGATAGTGTCCTCTGATGTATATTTTTAATTTTGGTGAAGTTGATTTATCTTTTTTCTTTTCTTTGTGTTTTTGATTTCATATCCAAATAATCATTAACAAATTCAATGTCATAGATTTCCCTTTATATTTTCTTTTAAGACTTTTACACTTTTGAATCTTATGCTTAGGTCTTCGATCCATTTGGAGTGAATTTTTTTATACAGTGTGAAGTCAGGGTCCAACTTCATTCTTTTGCATATGGCTATCCAGTTTTCCCAGCACCATTTGCTGAAAAGATTATCTTTTCCCGATTTAATTATCTTGGCCCTCTTCTCTAAAGTTAATTGCCCATGTAGGTAAGAGTCTATTTTTAAAAATACATAAAAGTTTGTTATTTTTAGTCTGATATTTTGAAAATTATAACAGGATAAAAAGAGGTAAAAAAAATTCTCATAATTTACTACCCTGATCAACTTGTTAATATATTTCCTCTTGTTTTTTTTTCTTTTCTAATTACATAGCAAAATGCAGATAAATGTAGTAGGCATAAATGGAAGACAAAGTGGAAAGGGTTAAACAGTATCTGTATTAAATTTGTATTTATATTTGTTTTATTGTAGTCCTCTAAAAAAATAGGTGGTGGTTTAGTTGCTCAGTCATGTCCAACTTTTGCAACCCCCTGGACTGCAGCCCGCTAGGCTCCTCTGGCCATGGGATTTCCAAGGCACGAATACTGGAGTGGTTATCATTTCCTTCTCCAAAATATATAAATATGTGTGTGTGTATGTGTGTACATATATACATATGTGAATTATATGTAATTCACTCAGCATTACACCCTGGATATCTGTCATTCAACTATTTATACTTAGATACATGTACCATAGCTTAAGGTACATCTCGAAAGTCACCATTTCTGAAAACATTTGCCCAGTCTTCCTGATCCCAGGTAAAATCTGGGTACATTTTACACTCTTGGTATCCTTGGGTACCTTCTACTCTCCTGCATAAAGGCACTTGTACCACGTACAGAGCACATAGTAGGTGCTTGGTAAATGCTCGTTACATTAGAGATGATGCTTCACAGAGATGTTCACAGAGGTATTCAGTAAATGGTCATCCTGAACATGTGACATCCTTCATAGTCCTCTCTTCCATCCTTTGTATATCATCCCACTAGGCATCAGCAGGATTTCAGGATAGGTCTGGCAAGTGCTGGCTAACCAGCAAGTATTATGGAGGCCATCAATGTTGTGCACATGGCCCAGGCTTGGTTCCCAAACCCTCTGAATGAAGAATATGGAAGAAGTTCTGCCTCAAGATGCCGATTCAATTTTATTTTGCTCTGCTGCTCAAAATATAAGGCAGATTATTTGCAGGAAGGAGGAAATGAAGTGATAGTTCTTCTAGCTAGGTGTTACCTCACTACTTCCTCGGTATCCCTTGCTTTGAAGGTACCCATGGTCTGAAGAGTACTGCTACTCCCGTGCATTAGGGAGCCTGACCTGTGGCTGTCCTCAGTTCCTCAGGGTAAGGGTATAGCAAACGCATCCTCAGGTAGTTTCAATCACTTCGCCTCCTTTCCCCTCTCTCTCCATACCTTACACTAAACCCAGGAGGTGGCAGTGGACTCAGAGCACCTCCTCTCTGGCTACACCACTTACTTAAAAGATTACGAAAGTCATAAAAATGTCAACTTCTGTATTTCAACTCTGTAAACTACACATGCAGAAATCTCTCCACTCACTCCCCATTTCTACAGCTTGAGCAAGAAGCCTTTAGCTTCATGCTTGAATAACAAATAGCATAGAAACCACCCTTTGTCAGCCCATCTTCAAATGTTTCTCCAGCCCCGTCACCAGAAATAAGTTCCAGACTGTAGAAAAGAACACTCTGGGACTGTCACTCTTACCTTTACTCATTGTCACGCGCAAGACCTTTTGAGGAACATCTATCTGCTTAAATGGAGAAATAGCAGTTGCAGAATGATACAAGGCTCAGAAAATGTATGATTTCATGGTATTTGTATAAGTAGTTAATACTAAAATAAAATAACAACAAAGACAAATTAAACTTCAAATCTCTTCCAGGCATTCAGCTGAATGCTGTACACACTTTATTTAATCTCCATGATACTATGGCCACTTTACAGTTGAGGAAATAGACTTTGAATCACTGTTGAAGGTTGCACAGCTAGTCTGTGGTTACTTGAAAATTAGCAGTGTATCCACGTCAGAGTTGCAGCTGTTTCTCTTACACCATCCTCCTTCTTACTGACCTTTATTCAAGCTCTTTCATTAAAAAGAAAACCAATGTACATGTATATATTTCATGGGAAAGTTAAAGATACATGCATCTTTACAGGAGAGTCTCCCAGAAGCTGAAATCCTCAGAAAGAACTGGAGCTGGTACTTAGAGTCTACCAGTGCACAGTGGTATCTCCCCGCCACCGGTCTCCCTTGTTTCTCCCACTCTGTGCACCGTCCCTCTACTTGAAGTCTCCACAGTGAGTATGCTGCTTAAATAGTTAGTACTAGTATCTATGCGTGGGCATTGCTGGTAGAATTTCTCCTATAACCTAAGAAAGAAATTTTAATAGTACTGACTGCCTCAGAAGGGGAAAATTTTTCATCCCTGGGAGAATTTAGGCAGGGATGAAGGATTATTGTTAGTCAGTAATCTTGCCGGTCAGATTCTGCTGTGAATAGGTGGTTGGGATGAAGCTCTCCTCTGTTTGTAGGATCACAGGTGAAAAGATCCCAGAGGATCCCTTTTAGATTTTCTGTGGTTTGCTTTCTCTGGCATATTTATTCCTCCTCACAATCCAGAAGGATACAGACGGATGACCTTTATGAACCCATGTTGGTTCAGCCAGACTCTGTTCCTTGCCATAAACAATGGGACTAGGAAAGTTACTAGCTCCAAAATGAGCCAGTTGGTTTCCCATCCTCCAGAATTTGGAGTTGGGATGAAGAAAAGCAAGTCAGGGTTGATCTCTTAAACAGAGGAAATTTAAACTGAAGAAAGCTGTACTCACCATGGAGATCCAGGTAGAAGGACAGGGTGCACTGAGTGAGAAATAAGGGAGACAGGTGGTGGGGCGATACCACTGTGTCCTAGTAAACTCTAAGTACCAGCTCCAGTTCTTTCTGAGGATTTCAGCTTCTGGGAGACACTCCTGTACCTTTATAGTCAATGGGTTTCTTTTGCCTGCAGCCAACCAGAAGAGGCTCAACTAAGAAAGGGATGAGTAGGGATCAGCCCTCTCTTTGAACATGAGCAAAAGAACAGGCTGGCAGATCTCTGGACTGGGATCCCATTCCTCCATTTCCTTTGCCTTTGCCACCCAGGAATCTGTGAAATCTCAGGAAGACCCATTTCTGTGTTTGCGGAGTTGCATGAGTACAAGGGAGATTTGTGGGGCTTTGTTTGATTTAGCTGTGGCTTAGGGGGTTTAGTAGAGAGAAGGGTACAAGTGAAGGAAAGGTTACCCCACAAAGGAAGCTCAGGAAATGCATGTTTTAAACCAAATCCAACCATTACATCTAAGTTTGGTCCAAGTCTCTTTCTCTTTAGGTGTGTGAGAATTTTGTTGTCACTTCTGTAGAAGTTCATAGACAGTCTTGGTTCATACGTGATAAATCACTTCTGAGGATGGCTTTGAGGTGAAACTAGTGGAGCCTGTCTGCTGCTTTTCAGTGAAGAATTTGAGGCCACCTCTTGAGCAAACTCTTGTATTGGGCGTGCTTAACTGGGAGAAACGTTACCCCAGAGAGACAAATAATCTTCCCATTCTTAAGGAAGTCTGGACTATTTTTCTAGCACACATGGACAACTCATAATTATTCTTAAGTAACCCTGAGAATTTTAACATGAATTGAGTTATGTGTTTCTTGTTAAATGGATCAAATTTCAACAAAGCCCGGGAAACATCTTGAAAAATCACATGAATACAATTTCCAAAGAAAACAATCCAAGAATTACTGCCAAAGAGTTTTATTTCCACTAGGAAGGAAGAGAAGAGTTTCATTTTGCCCCCCACACAGACTGTATGTTCAATTTGTGGTCTGCAATGGAAAATTTTGCTGATTTTGCTGAATTCAGGGGAGGAAAGGAATGAAGGAGACTATTGTTATTTGAGTGATAAAACTGTCTTTCTTTCCTTTAGTATTAATATATCATTAGCATTTTCATTTTGATTCTGTTGATATAAATACTGAATTTTAATGGCATGTGATGTACTACCCCATGATGCTTGTATCATGGGCCTTATATAAAGACCTACAAGTAGGGTGCTGCCAGCCCACACAATACCCTTGTGTGAATTAGAAAAAGATGCCCCTTCCCAGCATATGTAGCCTTGTGAGCAGCCAGTGAGCACAGGGGACATTTGTGCAGATTAGGACCCAAACACCTCTTTCTCTGGTGGGCACAACATTGTGCCATGGTGTAAATCTTGATTTCATCCTCCTTCCCTTTTGCCAGTTGCTCTTATGTTGGACACAGCTTCATTACACCATTTCTGCCTATAAGACATGTAAGGGACTAATCCGGGAATCACCCGTTGTCTAAAGAGATGCAGTACAACCATCATTCTCCATCTTTAGTGAGTAGAAGAGTCACCTGGGAACTTGTTAGAAATACTTGAACCCCACCCCTCATATTCTGATGCAGGACAAGTAACATATGGTCTAGCCATCATTACTGCCTCATACTCCCCCAGGTATTTCTGATGCTGGTGTTCCAAGAACAATGGTTTGAGAAGGAAAGATGTTAGAATTACATGGTCTAGGTCATCTTGGAAGAGAAGAGCTTGAGGCTAGCTGAACTTATTGGAGAAGACCTACAGAAGATGGCAAATTTTAGTTATGTGATAACTAAACTGTAATTTCTGGAACTTTTGCCTAGTAGAAAAATGTCTTTATTTCCCAAAAATGGATGATAAAAGCTCAACTACGTTTATTTGAAATTGTCCCGGAGAGAGCAATGACAGCTGAAGAAAATTGTTTCTAGATGAATCTCTGAAATAAGCTTTGCTGGGGAACTGAAGACTTGGCAACCACTACTGCTAACATCTGCCTTTGGACCAAAATAAGTATAAAGCACAAACATGTTAGCTTGGACTAAGCAGAGCCTGACAGTGACACCAAAACACCCAGAGACATGAAACCTCTGCAACTGTCTTCTCATTGGCTTCCCAGAACTTTCTTCCAGCGGCACCCCAACTCTCTGAGGCACCTCTGACAATACCACTGCATCCTTAATAACAGAAAATATTATATTGGAAATGGGACTGTGGTGCATATGGAATAGTGGTTTCCACTACAAATTTCATTAGTGATTTTGAGGCCTTCAGCCCAGAGCTTTATACTTTCCTAAAGAACAATAATATTCTATAATAATAAGCAAGATAAAATCCACACAGAGAATACATAGCAACAATCATCTATTGATTGTATGAGGCAGCATCTTCCCCGTCATTATTGGACAACCCTCTATCTTTCCAACCCTTGCAATATACAGAAAACCCTCTATATGTTGTCTGTGGTGGAGGCAATAGTTTTATCTCTAAAGATCACATTTGAAAAGGCCCAGAATGAGAAAACTGGGAAGAGGGAGAAATACTTGCAGTCATGATACAGCAGTCCATATGCTCCAACAGTCCATATGCTGGATAAGAACAGATGAAAAGCATTGCAGTTGTTGATCAGTTATTAAAAACATACCAGGGTCTTCACCTGTATAGAACCTTGAGCAATGGTGGTTCAGATAAGCCCAGTACAAGGGCAGCAAGAAAACTGGAAGTTATCCCATTTGAAGCGATGGTGGGCCTTTCCACCCTCTCTTTCATAAATCAAGTATATCATCCAAGTAACAACAATTCAGTTTGTTTCTTCTTTCTTGTCAAGTTCATTGATTTGTTAGTTCTTCCTTTGGAAAACCAAAACTGAAGAAAAAGTCTATGTGAAAAAGGGAAAATTAAACTCTTCCTTCCTGTCAATTTTCTCCAGGCCATTCAGGCCAATTCATTTAGTAAAACAACCCTGGTAGGTGCTATTAGGTGATCTATCAAGGTTCAAATAAAGTAATAGGTATCTTTAAAAAAGTAATTCTTGTATATTTTTGAGATTAGTTCTTTGTCAGTTGCTTCATTTGCTATTACTTTCTCCTATTCTGAAGGCTGTCTTTTCACCTTGCTTATAGTTTCCTTTGCTGTGCAGAAGCTTTTAATTTTAATTAGGTCCCATTTGTTTATTTTTGCTTTTATTTCCAATATTCTGGGATGTGGGTCATAGAGGATCCTGCTGTGATATATGTCGGAGAGTGTTTTGCCTATGTTCTCCTCTAGGAGTTTTACAGTTTCTGGTCTTACGTTTAGATCTTTAATCCATTTTGACTTTATTTTTGTATATGGTGTTAGAAAGTGTTCTAATTTCATTCTTTTACAAGTGGTGGACCAGTTTTCCCAGCAGTCCCACTGCTGGGCATACACTATGAGGAAACCAGAATTGAAAGAGACACGTATACCCCAATGTTCATCACAGCACTGTTTATAATAACCAGGACATGGAAGCAACCTAGATGTCTGTCAGCAGATGAATGGATAAGAAAGCTGTGGTACATATACACAATGGAGTATTACTCAGCCATTAAAAAGAATACATTTGAATCAGTTCTAATGAGATGGATGAAACTGGAGCCTATTATACAGAGTGAAGTAAGCCAGAAAGAAAAACACCAATACAGTATACTAATGCATATATATGGAATTTAGAAAGATGGTAATGATAACCCAGTATACGAGACAGCAAAAGAGACACAGATGTATAGAACAGTCTTTTGGACTCTGTGGGAGAGGGCGAGGGTAGGATGAAACATGTATAATATCATATATGAAACGAATTGCCAGTCCAGGTTTGATGCATGATACTGGATGCTTGGGGCTGGTGCACTGGGATGACCCAGAGGGATGGTACGGGGAGGGATGTGGGAGGGGATTTCAGGATGGGGAACACGTGTATACCCATGGCGGATTCATGTTGATGTATGGCAAAACCAATACAATATTGTAAAGTAAAAAAAAAAAAAAAAAAGAGAAAGAAATGCAAATGCAAAAATTCAAAAAAATAAAAAAGTAATTCTGATTCCATTTCAATTCAACATCAAGTATTGAGTAACTTTTATGAAACTGGAACTGCTAGACAGGTGGAAAGGCAGTATAGGATATGTGATGGTTAAGAGCATGAATTTTGGGTCAAGTAGACAGATCTTGGTTTGACTCATATGTCTTGGGCTTACTGGCTGTGTGTCCTCAAGAAAATTGTTCACCTCTCTGAGTTCTATAGAACCAAAATAGAACATATAACCTCATAGAGTTGTTCAGGATTTAAAATGATGAGCACAATAACAGTGATTGACACATAACAAGCATCCAGTGAACAGTAGGGATTATTATATAAAGATGAAAATCATTGAATTGTACCTTCAAGGCACTCATAATTTAGTCTTAGGGATCCACAAGGTTTTTTCTGTGGAAAGACAGATAGTAAATGTCTTAGGCTTTGCAGGACATTTACTCTTTCATAACTACTCAGCTCTGCTGTGGTTCCACGAAAGAAGCCATAAACATATGTAAATGAATGAACACAGCTATGTCTTAATAAAATTTTATTTACAAAAAGAGGTCACAGACCAAATCTGATGACCCCTGGTCCAGTAGATTAGCTTGTGAAAGTTAGAACTAGTGTGTATTCTGCCCTCTTTCCTGAAAAGAATGTTTGCTGGCCCACTAAATAGTTTGTTAATACTAATTGGTATTCCTGAGGACACATACTTTATGGAGGAAATAGGTTATGGTTAATAATGTCAGTCCTTATGTTGAATTTTTTATTTCATTGAACAGTAAATTTTTGTTAACTAATTAATTAACACATTTGTAAACAATTAGTTTAGAAATGTCAAAAAGCAAGAAGTTATAAATGTCAAAGGACTGAGTTCATAAATGTCAGTGGCTTGATAATCAGCTTTGTGTAGAATATGACTTCAAGGAGAAAGCATAGCTCATGATGGCAACAAGTGATGAAGGTTGAATTCACCAAATCACTGATTTTAAGGACTTATTGCTCTCTCTCATAAGAACTTTTTTGAAAGTATCATCCAAACTGACAAAGCTATTTGATACCTAATTGTTGTTCAGTCACTAAGTTGTATCTAACTCTTTGCGACTCCAATTATGGTCGCACAAATAGTCCTAAAAATTCTACTTGGACTATGAGATAGTCTAGGCAAACCAACACAAAGGGTCTAATCAACCACTCTCAGGATTATTCATACACAAGACTTCTAGCCCATAATCTCTCTTCCACATCTGTATTATCAGTTGAGTACTACCAGAAGTCAGAATCTCTCTGTATTGTATTTCAAATAATTTTTTTTGTCAAAAATAGTAAAATACTTACTAAGTTTAACTTGTATAGTATTCAGGTTTATATATATTAAAAAAAAATCCAGATAAAGATTTACTTCAGATGACAGTTGATCTAACAGCTCAAACATGTCAACAGAGTCCCTATTTTTCTCTTTCTGGTCTGCCTTCCGCTGTGACAAGTTTTATTCTAAAACTTCGTATTAAAAAGACGGCTTGCAGTAGCTTCTGGCATACCTGTTTTCCTTAGTCACATACTGTATTGAGTCACATGCTGTAATGAGTGTATTTTTGTCCCAATATTCTCAGCAAAATCTAGAGAATTGCCATGTTTAGACCAGCTTAGGTTATATGTTTACATCTGAGCTAATCACTGTAGTCAGGCAGCAGGAATACTCTGATTGGCGTAACCTTCATCACACCTTATAATACTGGAGGTCAAGGTGATATTAGTTCCTCTGGGATACTGGAGCTGTTGGAATAGGGAAGGGAGGAATGCATATGTAAGAGACAACCAATCAAGGATCAAAAAGGTCTTTTGCATCCACTGTTGAGTCATTTATGCAGGTTGAGGATAGCCCATAGAAATAGTGTTCCTATACTCTCCCAACCCCTTTCCCCCCACTTCCATCCCTTGCTAACTGCCACTGGCCATTAAAAGATGTGGTATCTCCTTACCTCAAAAAACTTGAAGCTAGCTAGACCCAACATGTCCTAGTATCCCTTGTAATCTTTGACCACCTCTAGGTGTGACCACCTCCTTTGTTATCTGTCCTCCTATGTACTCTTGCTCCATGCTTTATGCCTGGCCAGACATCTCTCACCTCTTTTCTTTCCCAGCCCTTCCCACTAAGCCCATTAGATGAATAACATACACCCTGCCTCTTCAACTGTTTCATAGTCAGTCTCAACCTCTCTACATGTGCCTCTGACATTTTCAAACTGAAACCTATATCTCCTAAATTCTAGGTTTTATGTCTCTGTCCAAATATTTATTCAAAGTTTCTTCTTGAAAATCCTAAAGAAACCTGAAACCCAGCATGCCACACATGTCTACTCTTAGTCTGTGTTGTGGAGATTTCAAAGCATGACTGTACATTCTTTGATGTTCCTCCCTTTAAGAGGTGGGACTCTGTTAGCTTTTGGATCTGGGTGAGCTTATGACCTGATCAACAGAGTACAACAGAAGTGATACAGTGTGATTTCTGAAGATGAGTCATAAAAAGTCATGTAGCCTAGCCTCCACTATGCTCACCAGAACACTCAGCCTTAGAACTCTCATCCTTTAAGTAAGAAGTCTGACTACCTTGAAGCCGCAATGCTATGAGGAAGCCCAAAGCACAGAGAAATCCATGCATAGTCTCTGGTCAACAGTCTTGACTAAGATCAGACTTCAAATCATGCCAGCCTAGGCCTTGACATATAAGAGGAAGACTCCAAACAATTCCAGACCACAGCTGTTCTTGTTCAGTTCAGTTCAGTTCAGTCACTCAGATGTGTTTGACTCTTTGCAACCCCATGAATCGCAGCACGCCAGCCCTCCCTGTTCATCACCATCTCCTGGAGTTCACTGAAATTCATATCCATCGAGTCAGTGATGCCATCCAGCCATCTCATCCTCTGTCCTCCCCTTTTCCTCCTGCCCTCAATCCCTCCCTGCATCAGAGTCTTTTCCAATGAGTCAACTCTTCGCATGAGGTGGCCAAAGTACTGGAGTTTCAGCTTTAGCGTCATTCCTTCCAAAGAAATCCCAGGGCTGATCTCCTTCAGAATGGACTGGTTGGATCTCCTTGCAGTCCAAGGGCCTCTCAAGAGTCTTCTCCAACACCACAGTTCAAAAGCATCAATTCTTCGGTGCTCACCTTTCTTCACAGTCCAATTCTCACATCCATACATGACTACTGGAAAAACCATAGCCTTGACTAGATGGACCTTTGTTGGCAAAGTAATGTCTCTGCTTTTGAATATGCTATCTATGTTGGTCATAACTTTCCTTCCAAGGAGTAAGCATCTTTTAATTTCATGGCTGCAGTCACCATCTGCAATGATTTTGGAGCCCCCAAAAATAAAGTCTGACACTGTTTCCACTGTTTCCCATCTATTTCCCATGAAGTGATGGGACCAGATGCCATGATCTTCGTTTTCTGAATGTTGAGCTTTAAGCCAACTTTTCACTCTCCTCTTTCAGTTTCATCAAGAGGCTTTTTGGTTCCTCTTCACTTTCTGCCATAAGGGTGGTGTCATCTGCATATCTGAGGTGATTGATATTTCTCCCGGCAATCTTGATTCCAGCTTGTGCTTCTTCCAGCCCAGCATTTCTCATGATGTACTCTGCATAGAAGTTAAATAAGCAGGGTGACAATATACAGCCTTGACATACTCCTTTTCCTATTTGGAACCAGTCTGTTGTTCCATGTCCAGTTCTAACTGTTGCTTCCTAACCTGCATATAGGTTTCTCAAGAGGCAGGTCAGGTGGTCTGGTATTCCCATCTCTGTTCTTGTTACCCCTAACTATTTGAATGATCCTAGCTGAGACCCCAGACATCAGGAGGCAGAGATGAAACATCCTTACCGTGCCTTGTCTGAATTCCTGACACGCAATATTTGTGAGCATAAGAAGATAGTAGTTGCTTTATGCCACTCAGTTTTGGGATAGTTGTTATGCATCAATAAATAACTGGAACACCTGTCATTCTTAGTTTGATTTCATAGCTTAGTGGCTCCTGGCCTAGGCTTCCTTTTTAAAATAAAAGCAAATGTTACTAATTTTGAGAAGAGTTTGTCATGATTCCTCCTTTCAAGCTTTGGTGTAATTTGAGACACCTTGGTG
Source organism: Bubalus kerabau (assembly GCF_029407905.1). Classification (NCBI taxonomy): domain Eukaryota; kingdom Metazoa; phylum Chordata; class Mammalia; order Artiodactyla; family Bovidae; genus Bubalus; species Bubalus kerabau. The sequence goes on from NC_073624.1 coordinate 239,457,831, forward strand.
AGAAAAGGTGTTTGATATTTTACTGAGTTCAGTTTCTTCCTTCTAGAATTCTGAAGAATAGGATACAGTTCTTGAAATACATAAAAACTAAAAATTTTTCTGAAATTCTCTCAGTTCAGTGCTGTGTTTCTGCATATCTGGCTTGAGAGATTTTACTTGTTGGACAGATTTTGAATTAGTTTTTTATGCAATGAATAGCTCATTAAACTCAAAGCACCCTTACCCTCTCATTTTGCTTTTCATTATCTTTGCCCTCTTACATTGTGGGCAGTGTTGGATAGTGCCAGACTTTTTAGCATCTGGAAATCATATAAAATTCAGTTTGTGAATAAAAATATTCTACCATTTCCTGGTCAATTTATTTTGCTAAATACAAAAATTTGGCTTGTTCCCTTATAAATGACGAAAAGGGACAAAATTAATGCAACTTTCAATGTATATATATATTTTTAAAATGACCATCCTGTTCCATAAAATAGTTCCACATATTAAGTAACTTAGAAAATGTTTCTCCAGGTTCGATGCACAATACTGGATGCTTGGGGCTGGTGCACTGGGATGACCCAGAGGGATGGAATGGGGAGGGAGGAGGGAGGAGGGTTCAGGATGGGGAACACATGTATACCTGTGGCGGATTCATTTTGATATTTGGCAAAACTAATACAATTATGTGAAGTTTAAAAATAAAAGAAAATTAAAAAAAAAAAAAGAAAATGTTTCTGACTAAAATCCAGTTCTAAAATTGAAACTATTCATTGATTCATTCATCTAAATATTCATTCAATAAATACTTATTGAGTACCCACTGTGTATAAACCATTCTATTAGGTAATAAGAATTCAGAGGTGAGAAAATCCAAAGATTTCCCTTAGAGGGATCCTAAAGAGTCATAGAAAGTGCTTTCCTGAGTACATTCCATGAATTTCTAGTCTCACTTTTGAAACTGCTGCAGAGAGTTCTCAGAAACACATTTGCAGTGTCTCCAACTCCTTTGTCACTGTTGGCAGTAAGCAGAATCTTAGGTGGAGCTGTTCTTTTAACAAATTAAACAATGATCAAAACTTTGCTCATTTTCCCACCACTATTTATCATCTAATTCCATGACCATTAAGATGTTATGTGTGTGACAGCTATATACAGGATCATACATATAACAAAAAGAAAACATGCACACACAGAGGAAATAAAATATACTAGGCAAGGCAAAATATGTCATGTAGTTTAAAAATGTATATTTGCACCTTAAAAAATACTTGCTACTCTAAGATTTTTCAAGGGACATCTGTTGTTTTGTCTTATCAGCATAAGTTCCTTTTTCTAGTAATATCACCCTAATTTTGCTTGGGGAAATCAATGCTGTTCCATTCTCAATCTATGCATTCTGAGGGTAGTAAATTCTGCTCCCCAGATCCGGGGGTGAGCATGTGACATAAGCTCCAATCAGCAAATGCCCATCCTCAGGCCACAGTTATTGGCTCTGGGTCACTCGTGTGACTCCAGCTAATCCAATGAGAGCTTTAACCAAGTTCCTGCAAGAGCCTAGAGAGAGGCACTTGGTCTTTCCTTTAGGGTTACTAACAGATCATCATGCTTCCTTGGGGCATCAGGCTGCCATCTTATTACCTCATGGGAAGATTCATCCAAAGAATGGAACCAGCCCAGAAGGCAGAACTAAGATGAGGAGAGAAAAATCACACCTCTCAAGAGATTTAAGCCTTTTCTCTCCAGACTAAAAATTCCTTAAAAATTTTTGTTTGCTCTTTTATTAGCCAATCTGTCACTTTTAGTAACTTCTGCATCTCTAGATGTTTATAAACTAACCAGTATATATGTGGTACTTAAACACTCACTTTGCTTTAATAAGCTGCCTTTCAAGCCATTCGAGAAAGATTTAGAGGTTAAAGAATGATGTGGTAGGTAATTTATGTTTGAGTCAACCTCCTATTTTATAGACTATGTTTAAAAAAGTACCTATAAATATTTCATCTTAGCATCTTCAGTAATCTTAATGGGTTAAGTGCCCAATGTGTTCTACATGTTGTTCGATTTACAGTGGTCTACCTGAGCAGATGTGAGCTGATTTCCTCTTTCTTATTCCCACCACACACACACTACCAAGCACAGAACTGACCCTTGAACAATGTGAGTGTGAACCACCTTGGTCCACTTATTTAAAAAGAAAAAAATATCTGTGGGTTTTTATTCAGTAAATATTGAATATATACTATAGTAATGCATAGTCTGTGGTTGGTTGGATCTGCAGATCTGGAAACATGGATACAGAGGGCTCACTGTAAAACTATACATGGATTTTGGATTTTCTACTGCGAGGGGGTGGATTCTCCTAAACCCTGTGTTTCTCAAGGATCAACAATATATACACACATATATAGTTCCTGGCTTTCATTCTCTGCTTCAACTTCCAGGATTCTGATTCCTATAAACCCAGGTAGAAATTTAGAAATACACATGTTTCTGTAGAAACTCGTTAATTCTAATCCATCTGAGCTACTCTTTGTGAAGTACTGGTTTAAGGGGATTAGAGTCCTAGAGAATTATAGCTGGAAGAAACTTTACATATGATCTAGTCCAGTCTTCATTTCCCACACCTATTTCACAGTTACAGAGACCAGGACCCAGCTCTAGAGGTGAACACAGTTGGTGCCAGCGCTAAAATGAGTCTCTTGACTCTGTCCAAAGACGTTTCCACTGCACTTGTGTGGTCTTCACACTCAAACCTGAAAACAGAACACAGCTGTGCTCTCCCCTGCAGTCTGAACTCAAGGTTAAATTTTTAGAAAAAGAAAGTAAAAGAATAATGTGAAACCACTTAGCTGGTGTCATGCTGTCCTGCTGGAGTCTCTAGTCAGTTATGTTGGTCGTGTCCAACTCTTTGCAACCCCATGGACTGCAGTACGCCAGGCTTCGTTGTCCATCACCACCTCCTGGAACTCGTTCAGACTCATGTCTATCAAGTCAGTGATGCCATCCAACCATCTCATCCTCTGTCATCCCCTTCTCCTCCCACCTTTAATCTTTTCCCAGCATCAGGGTCTTTTCTTACGAGTCAGTTCTTCGCATCAGGTGACCAAAATATTGGAGTTTCAGCTTCAGCATCAGTCCTTCCAATGACTATTCAGGATTTATCTCCTTTAGGATTGACTGATTTGATCTCCTTGCTGTCCAAGGGACTCTCAAGAGTCTTCTCCAACACCACAGTTGAAAAGCATCAATTATTTGGTGCTCAGCTTTCTTTATGGTCCAACTCTCATATCCATATGAGTACTAGAAAAACCATAGCTTTGACTAGACAGATCTTTTTTGGCAAAGTAACATCTCTTTTTTAATATGCTGTCTAGGTTGGTCATAGCTTTTCTTCCAAGGAGCAAGTGTCTTTTAATTTCATGGCTGCAGTCATCCTCTGTAGTGATTTTGGAGCCCAAGGAAATGAAGTCTTTCACTGTTTCCATTGTTTCCCCATCTACTTGCCATGAAGTGATGGGACTATGATCTTAGTTTTTTGAATGTTGAGTTTTAAGTCAGTTTTTTCACTCTCCTCTTTCACTTTCATCAAGAGCTTCTTTAGTTCCTCTTTGCTTTCTGCCATAAGGATGGTGTCATCTGCATATCTGAGGTTATTGATATTTTTCTTGGCAATCTTGATTCCAGCTTGTGCTTCATATATGTTACGTATATAAGGTTAATACAGGTATATTTTTCAGAGCATATAGTATGTGCTAAGCACTATGTTAATACATGTATTCTCTCTTTTGATGCCTATATGATCCTTAAGATAGAGGCGCTAGCACTGCTTCTGGGTGTGAAAAGTGAGGTTCAGTAATTTACCTGAATCACTCAGGCAGAACTTTGATTTCAGTCCTAACAGGCCCTGGTTGCTTACCATATTCTCCTCATCTTTCTCTCCCTCTGTCTCTTCCTTCTTTCCTTCCCTTCCTCCTTCCCCTTCTCCTTCTATTTTTCTTCTTCTCCATCCCTCTTCTTCTTCCTAAATACTAGTTTCTTGACCTCAGCCAGCAAACCTTCAAATGTAGGCCATTTATTATGATTTGGGAATAACTGGCAATGTGTACTATTCCCACAGTGTGTAATATCCCTAGCACTTTGAATAGGGTCAAAACATGTTTTACTAACCGAGCAAGGGAAACTTGTTCTAAAATAAGGGCCTAGAAAGTTTGGCTGCCTGGCTATGTTGGAGATCATTGATCTTGAATCCTTTGAGATTAAGGGAAAGTCTAGAATATTCCTAATGATGAAGATGGTGATGATCATGATGATGATGATGATAATAAACAATAGTATTTATTGTAAGCTGGGGCAGGAGGAGAAGGGGATGACAGAGGATGAGATGGCTGGATGGCATCACTGACTCGATGGACATGAGTCTGAGTGAACTCCGGGAATTGGTGATGGACAGGGAGGCCTGGCATGCTGCGATTCATGGGGTAGCAAAGAGTTGCACATGACTGAGCAACTGAACTGAGTGAGTCCCAAACACTGTTCTCAGGGTTCTGTATACGTTACTTCTTTTGCTCTGCACAACAGTCCTAAGCAGTAGGAGCTCTTATTATTCTCACTGCCTCTGTAAAGAAGCTCCTTAGCCTATGCAAGATAGTGTGTGTGTGCGCTCAGTCGTGTCTGACTTTGCAACCCCATGGACTATAGCCTACCAGGCTTCTCTCTCCATGGAATTTTCCAGGCAAGGATACTGGAGGGGGTTGCCATTTCCTACTCCAGGGGATCTCCCTGACCCAGGGATCGAATCTGCATCTCCTGCATTGGCAGGTGGATTCTTTACCACTGTGCCACCTGGGAAGCCCATGCAAGATAGGATGGTGGCTAAATAATACATTGTAATTGACTGACTTGCCCAAATCAAGAAGGGTAAATCCTCAATTCAGTTTTTAGGAGTATCAAGGAAAACTGTATCTCATGCTTCTTTTGTATCTTTCCGATACTTATGAAAGTATTAGTGTAGAGAATAGTGACAACAATATTGATTGCTAACACATTTGAAGAATGTACTGTGTATGTTGGACATCTTAATCCCTTTGATAGCATTATGATGTGTAAGCCCATAGTCACCCCATAAACTGGGCCCTGCTATTAGATCCCTCTTGCAGATAAGAGGTGACATAACTTGCTCAATGTCATTGAGTGAGTGAAAGTTGCTCAGTCGTGTCTGACTCTTTGTGACCCCATAGTCTATACAGTCCATGGAATTCTCTAGGCCAGAATAGTGGAGTTTTCACTTTTCACTTTCATGCATTGAAGAAGGAAATGGCAACCCACTCCAGTGTTCTTGTCTGGAGAATCCCAGGGATGGGGGAGCCTCGTGGGCTGCCATCTATGGAGTCACACAGAGTTGGACACGACTGAAGTGACTTAGCAGCAGCAGCAGCAGCAGCAGCAGCCTTTCCCTTCTCCACGGGATCTTCCCAACCCATGGATTGAATCTGCATTGCAGGCAGATTCTTTACCAGCTGAGCCACAAGGGAAGCCCAAGAATGCTGGAGTGGGTAGCCTACCCTTCTCCAGCGGATCTTCCTGTCCCAGGGATCAAACCAGGGTCTCCTGCATTGCAGGTGGATTCTTTACCAACTGAGCTATGCCCAGTGTCATTGCCCACATTTATATCAAAGTCCTTGCTCAGACACAGTTACTCAAGAGAAATACTTGATATCTCTTTCTTCGAGGTCTAAAAGTACTAGAATATTCCACTACAAGAGCTTGGTTATCCCTTACAGAAACAACCCCAGTCTTAGTGTGACTCTTGGTGGCTGAGAATCTTTCCAGAATATTGTATCTGGAAATGTCATTAACATTTTTCTATGATACCAGAGTGCAAGGATACAAACCCAAGTGTAATTCATAGCAGAGAGGCCAGATAGGGTCAGGTCTGCACTTACTTCTCCCAAATAGAAGTGAACTTTATATTGCACTCTTCCAGAGCACTCCTGATATGGAGTCCATTGGAAATAACCAGAAGGCTCCCTTTCATAGGCTGCTTTATAATTCCTAAACAATGAATTGCCAAAAATTAAAATTCAAAAATCATTCAGCTGTATATCCTGCAAGTATAATTTAATAGTGCTTTCCATTAAAGCTTTATTCTTTTTTCTCTTACTAACAAAGCAGCTCCCTTGCTGATTTCCTGTCTGTGGTTTTGAGTTGAATTAGAGTATGTGAGTTGAGCCTGCAGCCCACGGTGAGCTCTTTCCAGTACCATCTGCACACCTCATTTAACACTGAATCATGCATTCTTCGGTCTTAATGTGTCTCTCATACTGCAGCTTGTATTGTTACTTAAATTTTTGTGTGTTTAAGTCTTGTCTCCTCAATTAGCCTGAAAGTTCCCTGAGGTCAGGGACTATGACTTATTCTTCTCTGCAGCCCCAAGAGTGCCATTTCTGTGTATGTGTGTCCAGCAGTCATGTCCAACTCTTTGTGACCCCACGGGATTTCCAAGGCAAGAATACTGGATTGGGTTGCCATTCCCTTCTCTAGGGGTCTTCCTGACCCAGGGATTGAACCCACATCTCTTGTATTTCCTGCCTTGGCAGGCAGATTCTTTATCATTGAGCTACCTGGGAAACCCTCACAGTACCATTTAGTACATTGTTGATGAAATCTATTGAAGGAACTCTCTCATGTGCTGAGTTCTCCTTCATAATGTAATGACTTCATAATCTTCATAAACTTGAAATCTGTGTTTTTTCAAGGCACAGTGATAGATTCCCAAGGAGGACTTAATAAGAAGTGGTGGGTCAGGGTCAGACTGCTTTGGCTTATATAACAGCTCCATTACTCATTAGCTATCTGACTTCAGCAATGTTTTTAAACCTCTCCAAATCTAGCCTCCTTCAAATACTACAGTGCTAATAATCGTGCCTGTGTCCCAAACTTGGTTTATGAATTGAGTAAGTTAACACATGTAAATTGGTTGGAAGAGGCCCTGGTGTTTGGTAAATGATCAATAAATAGTTGCTGCTATAATTGTTACTATTCTCAATGCCCTTCAGCCAAAGACCACCAAGAACACACTTGTAGTTGGTCAAGTTGGGTTTATTACTCATTGCAATGAGGGAGAACACACACCATGAGGAACAGTGGATCATCTCAGTGAGACAGCATTAGAAAGAATTTGTAGGAATTAAACTTGTGTTAGGAGATTTGGGAGCAGGTTTAAGAAAGCAGAGGTTTGCTCTGGATGGAAGCTGTAAGAAAGCAGGGATAATCCTGTGACTGAGTATCTAAAGAAGTCTTATTTAGAAGGAGAGACTGGATAGAGGTTGAGTAGCTAAATGAATCTTTTGTAGAAGTAGGGATCAGACAATGCTGAGGCTGTAATTGGTTAAGAAGCAGAAGTCAAGCATGTCATCCAGGAAAGATGGAAGTTTGGTTATTTTTCTGCTTTGGGTGCTGCTTATGTTTTTTTTTTATATTCAGACATAATTAGGGAGTGGTCTTATTTTTGTCTTGATCCATCATGGTCACAGAATGATACTGTCTGATGCTGATGCTCTGTGAAATGGTTTATGTTACACAGAAGAACATCATGGCCTGGCTGACAGCAAGGCCAGCTCCTGGATATCTGAGGTGGGTTGTCTGTTTCTCAGTAAAGTAATAATAATAGCCATGGTTGATTGAGCATTCTTAGGACCATCCTATAGTGAGATATGTAGGTTTCTTGTCTTCATAGCCCATATATATATATGTATGTATGTATGTATAATATTAGAAATGTAAGAAATAATATCAGAAAAGCCCTACGGAGACAGGAAACATACTACTATAGTAGACAGAAACAAAGGATATGAGGGCAGATAGCCTGATAGGCAGGGGAGTCTCTCTGAAGATGTAACATTTCAGTTGAGAACTAACAACTGAGGAGACAACTTTGAGAACAAGTAAGTGAAGAACATTCCAAGCAGATGGAGAAGAACTTGTGACTAGAAAGCAGCTAGGGAAATACTGGAAAGTGAAGAGGCTCCAGGGTGGCTGGAGCATATGGCTTGAAATGAGGTGCAGAGACAGCATGACAGATCATTTAGGGCTCTAGAGGTTTAACCAAAGAATCTGAAAACTCGGCCCTCACTGCACTGGGAAGCTGTTAAAGACTTCCAAGTGGAAGGGTGAACTGATTGTAAACTGGAGCCTATGGATGGCAGAGGGGTGTTTGAGTTGAGCCATGGAGGATGGATGTTATTAACAAAGGTGGAGAATGACATACCAAAAAAAGTATAGTGTGGAAAAAAAAAAAGTGAGGAGTGGGTAGTGGGGAACCATAGAACAGGTGTCGGGATAGGTAACCGTGTGCTGCTGGAGAGGAGAGTTCATGCTGAGGGCAGAGGGCTCGGTGGGAAGATCATTCTGGAAACTGTCTTTGGAGTCAGTGTGTAGGATTCAAAGTCCAGATTTCTGTAGAGGATGACGAGTCATAATATCCAGGGACACAATTGACAGAGGGAACAAGGACCTAATTTCTGCTCCTCTTTGATGCTTTTTTATTCTTATGGATTTAAGTGTGAGTACTCATTGGTTTTTCTCAGATAAAACTCAGTGAAAACAGATAGACTTGGTTCATTTACAAATGCAAACAAACACAACCTTTTAGGTTTATGATATCAAAGAGATTCATTTTCCCATGTTGCTAATGCTTTGAATTATAATCAGTGTTACTAATTAAGTAGTTCTTCTCAGAAGGCCTCAGACTTCTAGGCTTTGGCTGGTACTAGAGAAGGCTTATCAGTATTCTGGACAAACATGGGGCCTTTCTATTTAAGCAACAGTGACTTTGGAAAAAAAGTCTTTTCATAATATTGTCATTTTGGCCATATTTAGAAGTTCAAATAAATATTTTGCAACTGCTTGGGGCTTTGTCCTCTGTCTGGACAAAATATTAATATGGGTGTGGGTCTCACGTCTGCTCCTGTGATAGGACCATGTGAAACTAGCGAGAGAGGAGATTTCTGAAACAGTGTTGTGATGGTGGGCTGTATTATTATAATTTTTAGAATTATTTTTGGTTGTAACAAACGTAGTCTTCTTCAGCTTAGGACAAAAATGGGGGGGGGGGGGCGTGTATTTCAAGGAGAGGAGGGGCTACTTGTTGCTATTTTTGATCCGTACTATCTATCCACCTGGCATGTGGTAACCATTTATTAAGGCTCTCTGGGAAGTCACCTCTTCCCACCTCAGTCCCTGGGCTTCAGAGTTGCCTTGGCTCTTCCTCTTGCAGCAGCTTAGCTGTGTGATTCAGGCCTGCCAGCTGGTGCCTCACATTTCTTCAGGCCCTGGGTATTGGCTCAGGATGGCCAATTTGAGCCATTGAGAAGCATTAAGACTTTTTACTGGCAATCCTTAAAAGGAGTATCACCTTTGTCACTGAGAATAAAGCTAGCAGAGTATACTGCCGGGAGATCCTGGGAACCATCCTGTGATTCTGAGCTGGGAGGAAGCTCTGCCAAGGAACTCAAACTGAGCAATGGAGAAAGAGAAACAGTTGCATTGCTTGAGGCCTGGAGCAAGCAGTTCCTGAAGCTACATACACCCCAGATTGTTCACTAACAGGAAACAAGAAACTCTCTTCCTGCTTTAGTCAGTTTTGATTGAATTCTGTCCTTGTGCTAATTCCCTCAGTCCTGTCCAACTCTTTGCGATCCTTTGGACCATAGCCTGCCAGGCTCCTCCGTCCATGGGATTCTCCAGGCAAGAATACTGGAGTGGGTTACTATGCCCTCGAGATCTTACGAAACCAAAGAACTGGAGGTCTGATGGGGATCAGAAAGAGCTTGGAAGCAGAATATAGAGACCCATGCAGAACCCCAAGCAGACTCCTTTTTCTTTGTCTCCTCTTTGCTTCTACCTGGGTGCCTTTTTATCCTTCTTTCACTGCAGACTGAGTGCCTGTTTTCAACAGTCACCTTCTCAGGGGCTCCAAAGCATGCATGTTACACCCTAGTTGTTGGAAGACATGAACCAGAATCTCTTTAGATGCTACTTCCAAGTCACCTGGAGGGAAACCCTGCATGGCTTGAGTCAGTCTGGGTTGATTCAGGAATAAATTCTATTGTCTTAGCTCCATGGGAAGCTTTGTGTGTGAAATGTTCTGCTTCAGAATAGGCTTATTACCCCACCCCCAGTGTTAATCCTTTCTCAGAGGTTTAGGAACAGGGGTCATGACAGGCATGCTGAGCACTGACGGAGATGGGTAGTCATGTCCACTGGAGAAATATTTCTAACTTTGGAAAGAGTCATCTTTGTTCAGTCTTAAGCAATCATGAGCATAAGAGCTGATGGTTTTCCCAGAACTGAGGGGTTTTCTACCACAGGGGATTTTATGCTAATGACAGGAGAGCCTCAGAAAAACCTGGATGGTTGGTCACCCTCGATTTGCTGGGGGCAGGCTGAGTCTTTATTCCCAGACCAGTACAGGGAGTTAGCTTCCTGATATGTCAACTAAAATCATGGTTTCAGGAGTCATATAGAGACATACCGCCACCTTCTCCTTGTTCATACCTCTGTTCAGGGCCATCCAGTGTCCTGTATCATTGGACATAAAATAGCAATCCCTCATCAGTATTTCTAACTAATGAATGCAGTGCTGGTAGGGTTATGAACTGTGAACAGAGATCACTTGCTGATTTTGCTCAGGGATGCAGGACTCAGTGGAGAGAAGATGGCCGCACAGAGTGGGGGCAGAGGCAGCATCTCATGCTGTGACTTTCCCTGGGCCCTTTGGTCTCCCACAGGGCACACAGCGATAACCAGCAGTCCCTGAAACTCTAGGGATCTGCTAGAAGAGAGACAGGCGCTCATCTCTGGTTCCACCACTGCCCTTTAGCGTTCAGCCTTATATCACCACCATGGAAGATTTCAAACTAACAGTCTAGAGCTTCAATTTAGGGAGGTGGCTCCCCACCCTAGTAATGCATATTGGCATCACTTACAGAGCTTCCAAAAAATATCTCAGTGCCTCTTTGTTCCCACTAGGCTAATTGGATCAGGATTGTTGCAGTTCAGGCTTTTGTGTTTAGAAATTCTAAAGGGGCAGCCAGGTTAAACATCTCTGGTGTAAAGGATCAAGCATCACATTACAGAGTGAGGAGGAGCCCAACCCCCTCACAATAGAGATTTTCCAGCTTCCCTGTATGATTCAGGTGTCCCCTGTATTCTGGTCATCCATGTCCAAAAGGGTAGGCCTCAGCTGGTATGGATGTAGCTGCTGGGGCCCAAGCCTGACCTGTGGGTCTAGGGACAGCACCTAATCAAGGGAACCATTGTGAGTTGGATAAACACTTCAAAAAATGTCAATATAGTCATTTTTTCCCCAAAAAGAAGTGCCAGTGGTGGAGCTAAAAGGGACATTAGTAGGGTCTCATCTCCTCTACTCCTCATTAATGAAACATAACAGACACTCCGTAACATCCAGACACTATTTGGTATTCTTTTGAAGAGAACAGAGTATTTTTGAGAAGAGATGAAGAACTGATGGAGGAATATGGCAAAGGAAATGGAGGCAAAGAGCTTCAGTGGCTTTGGGAAAGTGTTAGAACCTGCTTAAAAACAAAATGTTTTGAGACCAAGTTACCAAAAGAACAGAGGGCAGGGAAACCTCTCCCCTTACCCCCTACCAGTACCATAAACTTTGGGGGCAGGGGGGGAAAATCCTGACTTTGTTTGAACAGCTGGAGTTAGGAGTTAGTCTAGTCCCCTTGATCTGTCTGGGTGTGCCCCTCCTAAGAGCAGTTAAATCCCTAGCATCAGAGAAGGCATATCCTGCAAAGGGCCTCAGTGCTTGTCGACTCCAATCATGCACCTTACCAGTGGGGAAAGGGAGGGCGCCCCCCGCCCCTGCCGTGCAAGGGAAGGGACCTGCTGAATGTCTCAGCTGGTTAGGGGCAGGCAGGGACAGGCGATGTCCCCTGACTTTGGAGACCGTGAGTGTTCTACTTAGATATAGGACTTCCCAAAAAGAGCCCCAGTGGCTTCCCACATCCTCCCCCACTGCCAAGTGGACCTTGTGTCCCCTCTTTGAGGACAGAGGACAGAGGCCTTCCCACTGCCACTCCCACTTCCTACAGGGTCAACTCTAAGTCTCATTGTGAGATAACCACTGAACCAACAGATGGACTTTAACTTTTGAAGCAAATACCACACTCACAATGAGATTTACACTGAGAACTTTCTCCAATTTTGCCTTTCTGCAGTCTATGTCTTATATCATCATATAGCATTTTGGCTTTAAACTTTTTTTAAATTATTTTTTAACACAATAAACCATATCATTTCAGACTAGTGAGCCATATCCATATAGACTAGTGACTATGAAAAACTTGACCATGCTTTCAAAGTAAGCATGTTTTCATTATTTGAAAGTATATTCCATAAACCCAGTTAGGAGACTCAGTTTCTTGGGAGAGGTCATTAAGGTCTTCTTAAGTCACACACATTCAATAAATATTTTTTAGTGCTTGCTATACATTGCTGTGATTGTTGTTGAAATTACAAAGATGAAAACAGTTAATCTCCACCCTTAAGTTTACAGTAGAGTGAGGCTAGGATAATTAATTAAGATGATAGCTGTTTGTAGGATTAAAGTCTCTAAGATGGTTGATGAAATGGATCTTTTCCATGCTTCTCAAACATTTTCCAGTCTTCTGCCTCAGAATTTTCTTCATGCTCTTAACATCCTCAGCAAACCTTTTTGTTATGGGAAGTACAAAGAGCAAGATCAACCCAGCTCCAGTTTGAGGGGTTACAAACCCTGACTCAGTTGAGCAGGATTCGATGAGGTATTCCCTGCACACAGCAACTCCCCAACAGAGCACATACCCTTTCTAGCCCCAAAGTAACCAATCGGATGCATTTGTTTGCTGGTCTGATAAAGGCAGTGTATCTCAGTGTCCTAACCTCTGAGAAAGATGTGAGGGTGTGTCACCCTTTGGCCCCATCTGTAAATAACCTCTAGCCCTGAAGTCCCAGTCTGTCCCTAGGCAACAGCAAGAAGGGGCTCCTGTTATCTGGCTTTGCTGATATGCCAAGCTAATGGCACGAAGCTCTCTTGGCCATCCAGAATGGAAGAAACAGAACACCAATTTAAATCATGAAAAAAGTCAGTGAATCTATCATCATTAATCTTGCTGTCAGTTTTAATTTTGGGGACATTACCTCACTCAACACCAGTTGAAAAGAGCTGCCAAAGCCGATGATGTCATCATCACTAGCCGCGTCTGACCCTGCCTGCTGATTCTCAGAGCTCGGAGCAAGTTAATAAATCCCCTGGCACTTGGACACACAGTGGAGTTTTATTACAATGAAGGTATAACCCGTGATGTTGTTTCAATTAAATGGCCTGAGAAAATACTTTCTTGTGTTTAGCAAAACTGTAAAACATAATTATCCCCATGCAGTTGGGCCATTTCGTTGTGCTGATGTGATGATTATATATTCTTTTCCCTCCCCCGCCACACATGCGCAGGCTTGTGTGTGAGCGCGCGCGCGCGCGCGCGCTCACACACACACACACACACACAATCTTAGATAAGAGTAGAAGGATGGTTCTAAAGACAGTTAAATATTCCACACAAGTATCTTTTCTAGGTCACCGCCTAGAGACCTGGCTGATTGCAGCATAGCTACATAACTGCGCTGACGCATCCAGGAACCTTTTGTATGCAAAGCAGTTGAGGGAAGTCTGGGGCTTGGCATTGGAAATCTCAGTTAGGGCAGAACATTGACTCTAAAAAGAGGGATCATGCACTCAGGAAAACCTGGGGACCAACAGCTGCTCACTCAAAACCCAAACCTCGTAGCTCTTCAAATATTTATGAATAATTTCCTTTGACATGTTTGCTAACTGTTGAGGATATGAGTTTTTGCTGGTTCTTACTCATGGCCCATCTGAAGTCCCCTGGCCTGACCCTCTTGTGAAGTCATCCTGCTGAACAGACGCCATCCATCGTGTCAGGGCCATTGCCATAGCGTCGGCACACAGGGCGTAAACACAGGCTTTGCGGATCTCTGCTGCTTCAGCAGGAGGGAAGCTGCCGGTAAGGTGAGAAGGCTCATTCCTTTCAGCCCAGTTTTCTTTTCAGCAACACGGCCAGTTTAGAGGACACCGTACTTGGTACGTGAAATAGACAAGCAATGTTTTCAAATACTCTTGCATGATTATCTACTCTCTGTACCGAGGGTAAGATGTTTGGGTGTGTGACCGCATGAATGTATACATGGACACACACACACTTTTAAAGCTTTTAAACATAATGAGAATTTGTTAGCATCAGAAATCTGGACCAATTCCTCCAGGAGTCCTTTCCCTTTGACTTATTCCAAGTGACTCCTCCAAGCTCTTCTCTTCCCCCACCCCAGCAAGCTCCCCTAAATGGCCCTCATCAATCATGCCAAATGGTACAGTTGGCTTTGCACAGAGCACAAATGAGGATGAGGGGAAGACCCCCAAGCTCATTTTTCATGCCCATCTCACACAGGAACTGATCCCAGGTCTCCAGGGGTGAGCAGGCAGTACACAAATTCACTGTCCCACTTGCCCTCCCAGATAGAGGCACTTGGAGATTCTTTATTATTGTTTTTAATGGTCTAATATAAAGTGTATCTATTCACAAGATACATTGCCTGATGTAAGAATCTGTAACTGTATCCTGTTAACAATTCTTGCTGTTTATGGAGTACTGTCTTGACATACTTGTTAAACCTCAATAAATATGTTTTTAATAACCATATGGTATTTAACATATAATAACTGTCTTATTAGGTTTAAATTAAATTCTTGCTCATGACACTTAATTTAGAGTGTGACCAGTCTTTTCCTGGCTAAGAAGGGATTTGAAATAACTATGGTAAGGATACTTCTTTTGGAGAGAGGAGAATGTTTAAACATCATGTGTTTTAATGGTATGATTAAAGCAAGTTGCATTTTTAAAAATTCAGACATGGGGGCTCCTAATGAAAATAACATACAGTAGAGCTGTAACAATACAAGAAATTGACTAGTTATGGGGCCACATTCAGAATGCAGTTATTTCATGCCTGGTGCACATAAGTCTCTAAGGTATGCTAAGAGAACAGCTGGGGCTTACATGTTTTTTTGTTCTTCGTGTCCTTTTTCACCGCACAGCGTGAAGGTGGTAGACAGTGCTGATTCTGGGCAAAATAGGGAAGAACAAAAAATTAGGTCACAGTGCACTCACTTCCTTTATAGGTGCCCCCCCCCACGCACACTCTTTTTATTGTTGTTTTGTCACTTCACTCATTTTGTCCCTTGGTTACTCAGTTTCCCACCCAGGTGCCTGAAAAAGGCTATATATCCTTTCATGCTCCAATGCTTTCCTTAACACTTTGATAATCCCCACTGTGAAGGGGGAACAGGCAGAAAGAGACTTGCCCAGAGCCAGCTGGGGAGATGCGTGCCATGGTTGTCTTTGGATGATGGAATTTGTTCAGGCAGAGAGACTGCTCAAAGTGCTCTGGAGAAGCCAGAGGGAGAAAGCGAGTGTTAAGTCTCAGCCTGAGAAGCACCTGCTCTGTGGGGTTGGGTGAAGCATGAGGGAAAGAAAGCCCAAGTGAGAATCGTTGTAAGCGGAAGAGAGAGACTGAGAGAAATTCCAACTGTTGGAGAAGTCTCATAGCGAGCTGATTTCAGGAAAGTTTCTATGAAGTAAATGGCATTTGATCTAAGCCTTGAAACCCTTAGTTAGGTGACAATAAGCCCTGGTGAAATTAGAGGCCACTTTAGTTGCGGTCCCCCACCAGTAGCTCAGCCTCACTGAGAAACTTGAGTTCTCCAAGCCCTTTAAGTGGCCATTTGCAATCTGCTCTTCTAGACCAGGCTTTCTCAACCTCAGCACCGCTGACATCTGAGAAGGGTCATTCTTTGTTATGAGGCCTCTTTTCTGTGTGGTAGGATGTTGAGCAGCATCTCAGGGCTCTACCCACTAGATGTCAATAACACTTCCATTCCTCTCCAGTCGTGAAAACCAAACATATCTTCAGTCATTGCCGGATATCCCCAGGGAGAAAAATTGCCTCCCTTCTCCTGGTTGAGAATCACTGCTCTAGAGGAAAGAACAACACATAAAAATGCTGTTTGAGAGGCAGTAGAAACCTCAGGGTGTGTTTGAGAAATAATGAGTGGTCTACCATGATGAGTATTCGGGGTCTAAATGTAGGAGTTCTGGAAAATAAGTTACCAAGGGAGATGAGAGCCTGAGTTTGAACCACCATCGAATGGTGGGTAGATTTGGACTGAATTTGGAGGGTACTATGCAGTCACTGAAAAGTTTAGATAGAGGGAGACATAATTAAATCGCTTTGGAATACATTAGAGTAGAGCAATGACTTTCAAACTATTGTAAGAAATTTATTTACATAATGGTTCAGGGCATACAAATATACATTTAACAAAACTTTTGCAATTTTTATGTTATGTGCAGTACAGTCGATCTTTTCCTATTCTATTCTTAAAATGCTGGTCTTGATATACTATATGGTTTCATAACCTACTAACAGGCATTAAAGACAGGAAATGAGAGGTCAGAGAGTTTGGGAAGGGAATATTCAAGCGCTAGGCCAAAAATAATAAGAACCCAGTACTAGGATGGGAATGGGACAGAAGGAAGAGCTGGCAGGAACATTTCCGATACAGAGATGTAAGGAAGAAGGAAAAGTCAGGAAAAAAAATCATGGATTTTATTAATTTTCATAATTATTATTATTCTTGTGCCACCGACATAAGTTGATGCCAAGGTAATAGAGTTGGCAAAGGTTAGTTTTTGTTTTTATTTCTTTACTCATTTTTTGCAGGAAGGAGATACTATTTCTGGCTCTGGGCCTACAGAGTTTGAGCAGCTTAGCATGGTAGAAATGTCCAGCAAGCCACAGGAAAGGTGAACTGTGGCATGGAGGAGGGTCAGGGTGTTATTGTGGATTTATGAGTCATGCCTATGCAGGGCCTGGAGGATGAGGTCACCAGAGGAGGGGGAATGTGGTTTCTGAGTCTAATAGCCTCTCCTTGTATACTGATATCTATCTGAGTAATAATATTCATTTCTAGTATAATAAAGACCCACTCAGCAGATGGTATCACATCATATATAAGTCAAAGCAAACTCAAGATGTGATCCATGCCCTTTGAGAGGCTATAATTCATTTAGGCCTCCTGGCTTGAACCAAATGATTCTTTCATATTGCTTGAGCACCAGCTATCAGCTACACGCTATTCGAAGTGCTGAAAATAAAGCAGTAAATAAAATAAATCCTCCTGCCAGCATGGAGCTTATTCTCTAGTAGAGGGATACAGACAATAAACAAACACAAAATATATGTTATGTTAGATAGTGGTAAATGCTATGGAAGGAAAATAAAGCAGGGGAAGGGAGAGGGTGCCAGATGGAGAAACTGCAACTTTAAATCAGGGGAGCCTTTTTGAAAACCTGGTGATTGAGCCCCCTGGGAGTCCCCGGTTACTTGGGATGACTGACATGATAAAAGCATAATGAAACTAGTATTGATGGTCTCGAGGCAGAGTGTGATCGAAGGCTGTGAGAGGTAAGAGCAGGAGGCAGGGAGTAGGGGTCTTCTAGGAACATTTGGCTCTGGACTCCTCTTTTTACTGAAGCTTTGGAGGCATGGTCATTCATGCCGTTTAGGAGGCCGTAATTCATTTAGTTCCCCAGGCTTGAACTGAATGATAATATCATATTGCTTGAGCACCAACTATTAGCTACACACTATTCAAAGTGCTGAAAATAAGTAGTGAATAAAATAAATATTCCTGCTAGCCTGGAGGGCTTCCCTGATCTTGATTCCTGCCGTCTTTGTCTTCCTACATTCCCGTTTTGTAATCTCTTCTTTTCCAAAGCCCTTTCCCCTCTTATTTTTCGTTTGGAATTCACAAAATTCTGAACTCAGGGATCTCAGGGCATAACACTCCTGACAGGTGAGAGACACTGATCCTGTGTTCTGTGTACATCTTCTCATACCTGACCCTGGGGCACTGGTTCTTTGGGATGTTCAGAGTTATTACATGAAAATAGGCTTTTGTGGTCAAATTCATTTGGGAAATTCTGGGCTAAACAAGCTTAATGGGATTCCTGCCTGTTGCATTTCATAAAATCTGTAGTGTGCTATTGAACACTACAAATCTCCAAGAGGAAAGTGTGCATGATTTTACACTTATTTGGCCGTGGAAACCCATTGTTACGGAAAATCTCTCAGGGAATTGTTGTTGGAAGGTACACACTTCGGAAAACAGTCAATAGGTGATATTGTATGATGATGAGCTTCTGAATCCTACTTTTCTCATCCATAAATTGAGAATGTTGGTCTGCTGCCCCAAGGATGTCAACAGTACCACAGGGCTCTGTCCTTCACCTTAAGATTGTTCAGAATTTTAACCGTGAACTTGGTGAAGAGAAAAATAGATAATTATGACATCCGGAGATGACACAGTGCTGGGAAGGGTGACTAATAGGTCAGATGACACAACCAAGACTTACACTTATCTTGACATGTTAGAATAATAAGCCAAACTGATTTGCAGAAAATATAATAAGGGTAAATATATGGTCCTGCTTTTAGTTTCAGAAAAAAAAAAATGGTTTTTAAAGTGTAAGATGCGGGAGAGCAGGTTTGACAGCAGTTTAAGTAAAAAAAGAAAATGATCTTGGGATTTTGATTGACCACAAGTCCAAGATGAGCTATCAAGAGATGTGGCAGCTCTGAACTGAACCCTATGAGGCTTTATTAACAGAAATGATTGTATTCTGAGGGAGCTGTGGGCTCTCCTGGGGCTGGTTCTTCTGGTCTGCTGCCATGGAATATTAATAGCTAGCATTTTGGGGTGCTTGTTAAATGCTTATCACTACTTTATGCATGTTGTGTGTGTTACCTGGTTTAGTTCCCTCAATAAACACATCAGGTACCATTACAATAGTCATTTCCATCCTACAGAGGAGGACACTGAGACTCAGAAAGCATACCAAAAGTAAGCTGTGGAGCCTGGATTGGAAAGCGGGTAGTCTATGTCCAGAACCTGGATTAGCCTGACTTCTGTGAGGATGGCAAGAAATCTGAGAATTCTAAGATTTGAAGGCATGAGTGATACAAGGGCTACAAATGAGCACTGTCTCCTAACATATGGAAGCTCTTCTGTTGAAGAGATCTCAACTTGTGCTATGTACTTTATGGATGGGACTAGAAATGGCTACTCCAGTATTGCTGGGCTTCCCTTGTGGCTCAGCTGGTAAAGAATCCGCCTGCAATGTGGGAGACCTGTGTTTGGATTGGGAAGCTCCCCTGGAGAATGGAAAGCCTACCCACTCCAGTATTCTGACCTGGAGAATATACACGTCCTATACATGTTCTAAGGAGAAGACAATGGCAACCCACTCCAGGACTCTTGCCTGGAAAATCCCATGGGTGCAGGAGCCTGGTAGGCTGCAGTCCATGGGGTCGCAAACAGTTGGACACGACTGAGTGACTTTACTTTGACTTTTCACTTTCATGCATTGGAGAAGGAAATGGCAACCCACTGCAGTGTTCTTGCCTGGAGAATCCCAGGGACGGCGGAGCCTGGTGGACTGCCGTCTATGGGGTCGCACAGAGTCGGACACGACTGAAGCGACTTAGCAGCAGCAGTATACATGTTCTATACAGTCCATGGAATTCGCAAAGAGTCAGACACAACTGAGTGACATTCATAGGAATGGCTAGTGAAAATCACAGGGAGAAAGATTTCAATTCAACGTAAAGAAAGACTTTCTAAAGGGCCTGTTGTTTAGTCGCTAAATCGTGTCTGACTTTCTGCAACCCCATGGACTGCAGCACGCCAGGCTTCCCTTTCCTTCACTATCTCCTGGAGTCTGCTCAAACTCACATTCATTGTGTTGATAATACCATCCAACCATCTCATCCTCTGTCACTCCCTTCTCCTCCTGCTCTCAATCTTTCCCAGCATCAGAGTCTTTTCCAGTGAGTCTGCTCTTTTCATCAGGTGGCCAAAGTATTGGAGTTTCAGCTTCAGCATCAGTCCTTCTAATGAATATTCAGGGTTGATTTCCTTTAGGGTTCATTGATTTGATCTCCTTACTGCCCAAGGGACTCTCAAGTGTGTTCTCCAACACCGCAGTTCAAAAGCATCAATTTTTCTGTGCTCAACCTTCTTTATAGTGAAACTCTCACATCCATATGTGGCTACTGGAAAAACCATCGCTTTGACTGTATAGACTTTTGTTGGCAAAGTGATGTCTCTGCTTTTTAATATGCTGTCTGGGTTTGTCATAGCTTTTCTTGCAAGGAGCGAGTGTCTTTTAATTTCAGGGCTGCAGTCACCAGCTGCAGTGATTTTGGAGCCCAAGAAAATAAAATCTGTCACTGTTTCCATTGTTTCCTAGTCAATTTGCCATGAAGTGATGGGACTGGATGCCATGATCTTCGTTTTTTGAATGTTAAGTTTTAAGCCAGGTTTTGTACATTCCTTTTTCACTATCTAGTTCCTCTTTGCTTTCTGCCATTAGAGGGGTATTCTAAGGTCTAGACTAATCCAAAATGAATCGAGGAAACCTCATTAAACCTCTCTCTTTCTCCCCTTCCTCCCTTCCCACTCCCACTCTGTTCTACAGTATTCAGCTTGGTCATGGGTTCCATTGTTGGTAAAATTTTGACCTGCATGAACTAAGTGTGTAATTCATGTATTCAATAACTCAGTCAATCTGTTTGCTTATAATGTTTGAGGCACTTTGGAATACACAAAATAATATGACAAGAGTCCTTGCTTTCAAAGAGCTTCTAATCTAGTCAGGAAGAAAGATGTGTAAACAAATTACAGATGATCCTGGACCTATGGTGACTTAACTTGTGAGCTCTGCTTTCCTGACCCTTTTACCCTAAGTATTGTTGATGGTTAGTTGTTAAGTTAAGTAGTCATGTCTGACTCTTTTAAAAGCCCATGGACTGTTGCCTGCCAGGTTCCTCTGTCCATGGGATTTCCCAGGCAAAAATACCGTAGTACATTGCCATTTCCTTCTCCGAGGGGATCTTCCCCACACAGAGATCAAACCTGTATCTCCTGCACTGGCAGATGAATTATTTACCGCTGAGCCACCTAGGAAACCCCACCCTGAATGCTACTGTGTTTGGGGTTAACCAGTTGCAAAGGACATAGCCTTTCAATAGTTAATGATGGCCAAGGTCTAAGGGAATTCGGGGAACTCTGGTTGAAGTGAGAGAGCAAGAGCTCATGAGGAGGAGGAAGGAGGGGAGGAGATGGAAGCAGAATCAGTAGCCAAGGAAGAGTAACAGTGGGGCCAAGCTGTTTGTCCCTGAACCTTTAAGTGCTTTCAGAGGTATTAGTACCTGTTGAAACCTAGGGGTTTTGAGACCGATGACCCTAACTGTGGCAGCACAGAGCACCTGTGCTTATTCAAAGGCGGGTAACCAGGAAAAGAGAGCAGGTCTTATCCAAGCTCACTGGATTTTGTTTCAAGAAGCCTCATCCAGTCTAACCCTTGATGAGACGGTTTCCCTAAAGCACTTTCAGAATGTAGATTTGTGTTCAGCGTTTTATTCTCAGGTTCACTTTTCACTTTCGTGCATCGGAGAAGGAAATGGCAACCCACTCCAGTGTTCTTGCCTGGAGAATCCCAGGGACGGGGGAGCCTAGTGGACTGCTGTCTATGGGGTCGCACAGAGTTGGACACGACTGAAGCGACTTAGCAGCAGCAGCAATGCATTCTTGCAGAATCATTTTTCAACTCGTTTCATGTTAAGGTTGGAATTGTTATAGATTTATGGGCTTGCTTAGAGCAAGCTTTGCTCTTATGTCAAAGAACCAGTTGGGTCAAAAGGTAGAAGTTATCAAAAGTAAGGTAATCGCTCCCTTGTAACTGAGATGTGTATAGGATACAATGGAGGCACCAAGGAGGGGCTGACCTCCTGACCTCAGGGGCCTTGAGAGGTGGTCAGGGAGGTGCTCTTTGAAGTACCAGTAGGAATTATTCAGGAGACAAGAAAGAAAGGGACAGTACAAGTGGAGGAAGTAATGGGACCAATACCACAGAGTCCCACTAAAGTGTGGCTGTGGGATGGACTTTCACTTCTCAAATTATTCTGTGACTAGATCTTTCTCTACCACAATTGTTGTTGTTCAGTCGCTGAGCCATGTCCCTGGTGGCTCAGACAGTAAAGAATCCACCTGCAATACAGGAGACCTGGGTTCAATCCCATGGTCAGGAAGATTCCCTGAAGAAGGGAATGGCTACCCACTCCAATATTCTTGCCTAGAGAAGTCCATAGACAGAGAAGAGCCTGGCAGGCTACAGTCCATGGGGTCACAAAGAGTCAGACACGACTGAGTGATTACCAGAACTATGGGAAATCTATTGCTTAAGACATACAGGGTGATTTTAAGTGTGTGGCACAAACTCATAGCATCGGATAAGGCTGAATACTGAGAATTTCATTCCTTTTGAAATTCTGTTTTAATCCTTCTGAGCATGTCAAGGAGAAGTCTCAGATTCGTGCTGGTTGGCACACCCACATAGCCTTTAACAAGGAGAATACAAGTCTCAAGTTTCTCTCTCTCTGCCTCAATTGTCTCATCTTCAAAATGAGGGAAACAAAGTGGTAATAGGTACTAAGTCACAGAGTTGTAACAATAATATGAAATATTATACGTAAAGCATTCAGAACAGAGCCTGGCACACACTAAGTTACAGTTGACAGTTACCTTTTGTATGTTGTAACTGACACTGGTTTCATTTAAAATTAGATATATGAAAGTGAATGGCAATAAAAGGGGTACATGGAAAAGGCACAAATCAGGCAGGAAGAATGTGAATGAACACAGTTTGGGGACAATAAACCAGAATGATCTCTAAGGGTCTTTGTAATTCTCAAAGTCAAAGATTGTACTGATGAAGGAAGGGGGCCCAGAGAGGAAGGGAGCATTACCCAAGGTCACTGGGCTCATTAGTGGCAAAGCTAGGAGCAGATCCAAGGCCTCCAGATGCTCAGACTCACGTTCTTCCCTCTGGGTCTTGCTCATGGTCCAAAGCCCTGGGACTTCTCAGCTAAGAGAGCCCTGTCTTGGCCTTGCCCTGGCAAAAGGACTCCCAGCAGGGGTGCAGTCCTAGAAATGACTCGTTCCCTACTGCAGTGAACCCAGAGCCATATCCTAAAGCCAACAGTCGCCTGCTGTAATCTCACTGAATTCTTACTGAGCCCTGACACCACGTTCAACACTGGGAATTTGGGTGGGCCTGGAGTGCCTTTAGTATTACTGCTATAATTCAAAACATCCAAATTATTATTTTCTCCACAAGATGAAGCCAGGGGAGTGCTATTAAGTGGAGAGAAAAGTGTTTGTTACACTAGGCGTTCCAACAAAACGTCCTCCTTTGCCATTAAATCATAGCATTTCTAAATGAAATGATATTTTGCAAACTTTGGCAGGGCCTGAAATTTGGACATTGTACAGAATTTTTTCCTCCTCTTTCTCATTTGTGCTTTTTCTCCAAGTGATCCAGAGAACTACTATTTGCTGGCTACATTTTTCTTATTTGTCTTTCCTTATGACCCAAGTTTTTCACTTTCCCCAAAGACATCAGATAACTTGATTTTCTGCCCATAACTTATTTTTTAAGTAAATAATGAGGGTAATAAATAGAGGCTCAAGAGAACAACCCATTGTCTAAATGGATTGTTTCTTAGCATTCCCCTTCCTCTAGGATTAATCATGAAAGGCTTCGTAGAGAAAGACCTGTTACTTTGATGTTGTCAGAAAATTAATGAAATTGTATTGACATGACAATTGAACCCACAAAGACTGAATTTAATCAATTAAGTCTATGAAAAATGGCATCACCCACATTAAACTCTTGACTGAACAAGTATAGTCCTGTGTTCTCTGTGTGGACAGTACTAACAATCACCTACCCATTCTCTGGCAGCTCTGGGTGAAATGGGCTTACTCAGGTCCTAGCATTTCTCCTTTCTCTTGATCTTCACTAATAGGGCCTGCACAATTCATGAGGGTGGCTTCTGCATCCATAACCCCAAAACTGTTGGAGCTCAAAGACTAGGATTAGCAGCTGAGGAAATCCATTGACAGGCCTGGGGTGTATCTGGGTCTCAAATGGTCTGCTGTCCTCCTACAAGACCCTAGAGACTTGGAGTAGGCCTGAGGTTGCAAGTCAAACAACTCTGCCTGCGGTCTGGTTTACATTAAGGAAAATTCCCCCTAGTGACTTGGGAGGTGGGGCTTGCCTGCTCCCCTGCTCCCTGGCCCAGGAGCACACCAGGCCTCTTCTTTGTGTCTTTGGGCAGTATCTCTCAGTAGGCTTGGCTGTATCTCTCTTTGGGCCTCCTCTTTGTCCCTTTCCTGCCAGCTCTCCTTCCTTAAACAATTATTTAGGCCTATAACCTAATTTTGGAATGTTTGGACTCAGAACTCAGGGTACAAAAGTATTAAAGAGTATTTCCATTCCCTGGCTTGGCCTGGGAGATGCTCATTAATTGAATATCTTGGTGTTCATTCATTCACTCATTCATTCATTCAACAAATGTTTATTCAGAACTGTGCCAAGCACCATTCTAGACGCTATCTATGAACAACACAGACAAGAATGTTAGCTTACTTTGGAGCTTACATTCTTGGGATCAGGACCAGCTTCATGATATTCAGGGCCCAGTGCAAACGAAAACACAGAGCCCTTTGTTCAAAACTTGTTAATGATTTCAAGACAGTCACAACAGAGTATTAAACAAAAGGCAGGGGCCTTCTAGTGTGGGGCCCAGTGTTACTTACACAAGTTGCACACCCAGGAAGCTAGCCTCCAAGGAATAAGTAGAAGGTGAACTTGCTCATTACCAGTGGGTGGACAGTGCAAAGGATGGGACACAATACATCTTTCTACAGGAATGACAGTAGTTGGATTCTTCTTTGATAATTCCAGAGTAGACAATTTGGGGGAGTCTCAGGTCATCATAGATTATCATTAGTCATTGCACATATAAAGTATTGGCTTTGGGAGCTCTGAGTAGCAGAGTGATGGCTTGTGGAGAGCTGATGTGCTTGGGGTTCTAAAAAAAAAAAAAAAAAAGAAATCATATGCCTGCAAAGATGATACTTTTTAAGGCTAAACAGAGTAGAGTTACTTCTGATTGCTTCCTTACAGATAAAAATCCTTCCTTACAGATGAAAGTAAATGTGCCATGTGAATACAGAATGGCACTGAAACATGTAAAATATCATGTATGAAACGAGTTGCCAGTCCAGGTTTGATGCACAATTCTGGATGCTTGGGGCTGGTGCAC
Organism: Bubalus kerabau; assembly: GCF_029407905.1. Classification (NCBI taxonomy): domain Eukaryota; kingdom Metazoa; phylum Chordata; class Mammalia; order Artiodactyla; family Bovidae; genus Bubalus; species Bubalus kerabau. Next base: position 239,483,187 of record NC_073624.1, read on the forward strand.
TGGGATGACCCAGAGGGAGGGTATGGGGAGGGAGGAGGGTTCAGGATGGGGAACACAGGTATACCTGTGGCAGATTCATTTCGATATTTGGCAAAACTAATACAATATTGTAAAGTTTAAAAAAAAAAAGGCATATGAGATCAAAAATGAAAAAAAAAAACCCCAAAATTGTTGCAACTGCACATATGTTATTCTAATAATATGGGATGATCTGTTTAGAAGGGACGCCAGTGGAGTACCCATGCAGAACGTGGGTTCAGGGGTTAATTTCTGGATCTATAATCCATAGAGATCCTCAGTGTGGTTTTTGAATGCACTGACTGCTGCTGCTGCTGCTGCTAAGTCGCTTCAGTCATATCCGACTCTGTGTGACCCCATAGACAGCAGCCCACCAGGCTCCCCCATCCCTGGGGTTCTCCAGGCAAGAATAGTGGAGTGGGTTGCCATTTCCTTCTCCAATGTATGAAAGGGAAAAGTCAGAGTGCAGTTGCTCAGTCGTGTCCGACTCTTAGCTACCTCATGGACTGCAGCCTACCAGGCTCCTCCGTCCATGGGATTTTCCAGGCAAGAGTGCTGGAGTGGGCGCCATCACTGACTGCAGGTATCTATAAATGGCTAGTCTGTTGTTTCCTGAATTTCAGTTCCCAAGCTTATGCCAGCCCCTTCCATTACCCCCATTCAAATGTTTTTCTTTCATCCAAAAGTAATGAAAAGAGAGCCAAGGCTCTGACAGTCAGATTCTGTTAACTTCATTTCTGGAAAACAGACTGAGAACATGACTTTCAATTCCAGGCCCAACTGACAAGGAGGGAAGCTCAAGTGAGTGTGCTGGCATTTGCATTTTGAAGTTTTATGAAAATAAAAGAATTCATGTAATCTTTGGAAGTGAAAAACCAACTGAGTAATAGCACTGTGAAGGAAAGATTTTATTCTCAAAGTGACCATTTCACAACTTGGACTATTTGGGGGCTAATATGTTTAACAAGTGATGGTGGCTTGTCATCATTGACTTGTCCATTATATAAAAAGTTCACTGAATGAAGAGTCAGAATAGCTGGTTTTGAGTCTTATCTCTGCCACTAGTTCTCTGAACCTCGGGTTTTATCTGTAAAATGGGGATGCCAATTATCCATTACTGAGTAGTATCATGAGGTTCAAAACAGCAAGGTTTATGACAGTGCTTGTAACCTGCATAAAGCTTTATAAAATATAGGGTTTATTATTATTGTCTATAATTACTGTTATCTATATTAGTTTCCATTTTCCCATGGTGAACTCTTTACATGGCAAATGCAAAGATGGAATGAAAGAGGCATTGCAGGTGGAGCCCTCTGATTATTCACTTTAGGGGGGAAGTGGATAAAGTACAAGATTTTGCCTGGCAGTGATGATAGAGGGGAGCTGAATCCTGTCACAGAAAATTTGAAGGCCCTCCCCTTTTTCATTTCCCTCCATGAACTTCTGCCTGTAGTAATAAAAAATCCTGTGTTCGTGCCTGTGTTGCTTTATTTTAGGAGCTTGACTTTTATATGAATCTTTGTCCCTGTGTGGGATTGCTGAGTATTATTTTTGCCTCATCTTAGCAGTGAAGAAAGGGAAGTGTGTGACATTAAATGATTTGCCCAGGTCACCCAGAAAGCCAGTGATGGAGTCTCCAAGAGTCAATTGTGATTTCTCATTCTCCTCCCCTAGTCACCAGAAGAAACACCACAAAGTGTCTTGGATAGTCTGATATTCAGCCCTACTTCCCAGCCAGGACCAGAGACAATGGTTATTCCTACATGAACACTCTTGTGACCTTCTCCCGGTCCCAGCTTGACTGGGGAAAGGCATTGGAGGACTTTAGAAAGACCTGCTCTGGAGAGCCATTAATGACCAGCTTTGACTCTCAGGGTAGCCACTCACCAGCTCTGTAGCTTTGAACAAACGAGCCTATAAATGTACACATAAGTGTGGACACACATGGAGAATGAGGTTAAGAGAAAGAGGAGAAGAGAGAAAGGGAGATAAGCATGTGCTCAAGTTCAGGTTTAGTACATGATAGTAGTGCAAGAAATAACATTTTCATCTTTCTTTCCTCAGACTGACCTGCTGTTAAATCCCGACACACTTCTCAAGGGTTATCATAAAGCGTTATGGTTTTATTTGAATCAGGCATTATGTATCCTGGTTTCCCTGGCGGCTCAAGACTGTAAAGAATCTGCCTACAATGCAGGAGACCTGGGTTGGGAAGATGCCCTGGAGAAGGGATTGGCAACCCACTCCAGTATTCTTGCCTGGAAAATCCCATGGACAGAGGAGCCTGGTGGGCTACAGTCCAAAGGATCGCAAGGAGTCGGACACAACTGAGCGACTAACACTACTACTACTCTACATGTGCTGTATTCCCAGAAAATTGCTTGATTGCTTGTTAGTTCTTAGAAAGATGGTTATTTTATAATTTCTTAAAAGAGAACAGGCGTCAGAGAAGGTTAGGCCTCAGGCACTGTGTTCCCACAGCTCCCTGTATTTCCCCATGTAACTCTCAGGAGGGCCACTTGCTACTGCTTGTTTCAGTTTCTGTCTGTCCTGTCAGGCTCTCAGCCCCCTGAAGGCAGGGAGAGTGTCTGTTCTGGTTATCGTTGTTCCCACACTGGCACCAAGCCTACTCTGGCATATTCCAGCCAACCCTTAAATGTCAAGGAATGATTGTGTGAAAAATTAACAAGAGTTAAGTTTGTGGGTGCTAGGTTTAAAATGGGTTATTAAGAAACTAAGTGCATTTCAGGCCAATTTCCATCTTTTTTATTTTTTAGTTTTATTTTTATTTGGAGGATAATTGCTTTATAATGTTGTGTTGGTTTCTGCCATATAACAACATGAATCAGCTATAAGTGTACATATATCCCCTCCCTCCTGAGTCTCCTTCCCACCCTACCCCTCTAGGTCATCACAGAGCACCAGGCTGAGCTCCCTGTGTTATATAGCAGCTTTCTGCTAACTCTGTTTTACACATGGAAGTGTGTATATGTGAGCACTACTCTTTCCATTTGTCCCACCCTCTCCTTTCCTCACTGTGTTCACAAGTTCATCCTCTATGTCTGTGTCTCTATTCCTGCCCTGCAGATAGGATCGTCAGTATCATTTTTCTAGATTCCATATATGTGTGTTAGTATACAATATTTTTCTGATTTCACTCTGTATAATAGCATTTCCATCTTTTTGATATTAGTATGTGTAGGACATCCTGACAGTCAACACAAGTTCCTGATAAAAGGGAGAAACTTGGTCTGGCAGGGCCACATGTTCATTCATTCAACAAAATATATTGAACATCAGCTCTACATCAAGGACTATTCTGCCTGCTAGAATACATTCAAGAGTGACCTCAAGAAACCTAAGTCCCTACATTCCAGGAGATTATATTCCAGGAGGAGAAAACAGACAGTAAATAAATAAATATACGTCAGGTGATGCTAACTGTTATGAAAGAAAAGGAAGCTGGATAAGAGAACCAGAAAATGAGAGGGCTGCTGTGTCAGGATAACCAGAGATGCTGCAGATAAAGGGGGATTTGAGCAGAGACCTGAAGAGTGAGGGACTGAATCTATGGGTACCAGAGGAAGTGTGTTCAAAGTAGAAGGATCAGCTGAAGTTGACTATCATGACTGGCTTTGACTCTGATGGAGGTTGAAAGCCATGGGGATGAAGGGAAGCTGTTGGAGCCAGTGTGGTGACTGGAAAGAAAATATTATCCTTCTCCGAGCTTGCTCAGGGCAATCCTGGCTTCTCTTTCAGGCATATGCAGGTGACCATTCTTGTCTTTGGGCTAGAGAAACAGTTGTGGCTTTGTTTTACATGTTGGCTGATATTCTTATGAAGTTTTTAATGATGGAAAATGCAAACCTGCAGAAATGATTCCCACACTACCTGAAGGCCAAACACCTATTTACATTACTTGGGTTGCTTCAGGGCCTGGCCCTGACTCCTTGGCTCTGGGAGGGTACTGGTCAGGAATAGAGCTTTGGGGAGCCAACTCAGGCAGATGCCAGCCTGCCAGTCCCATCCCTTAGCCTCGGCCTCACCGGAATCCTGCACTGATGGATAATGGAAGAGCTCAGGCAGGCAAGAGGAGTGTGCTGCTCATCCATGGAACATCCAGTGCAGCAGCGACACAGTTAATCTTCTGTCTAGAAAATGTTTCAGGCAGCTTAGAGACAGGACATATTTCCAATTTCTCTTGAGAGGAGAAACACGGAAAAGTCGCACCTCCCAGTCAGTCCCCAGTTCACAGTGAAGAGCCTGAAAAATCACACACTAGTAGATGAGAAACAGATCATTGGAGCCGAGCGCTCCTCTGAGAAGCTCGGAAGCACAGTGGCAGCTGGAAAACCTTGTTTTCCTCAGGTTTCCAAACTTCCCTCAACGAACTTCACTGTTGGTCTCCGTCTGGTGTGAAATGATTAATTCCTTTAAATGATGCAGGGACTCAGAGATCTGGGACTGCTTGTCTCTCTTCTGAAACTAGCAAGAAACAGATTTTGTCACTACCTTCTAGTTTTGTGGTTTTTGTTTTTTAATCAGATCCTCTCCTCCATAAATATTTATGCTGGCAATTTAAAATGGCCAAGTGATGCCGCATTAACCTGGGGTACGCTTACCCTCAGTCATTGTTATTTAAATTTTACACCCTACCTGCTTTGACCACAGGATACACTTATCTGCTGATCTGAAGAACAAATATTCACTTATTATCTAATCCCAGGGTGATGCAGTACTTGGTAAAGTGGGAGGTGGAGGTGCTGACCTGGACTAAGAGGGCCTAAGAAGGCCAAGCAGATTGAGTGGCTGCTCAGTTTTGAAATTGTCTCAAAGTGTTCTATGAATTGTTCATTGATCCAAAATTATTTTTATTAATTGTTGTTTTGTGCTGGCTGTGGTGGTTACAGAATTGAATAAAATGTGACCCACAGTCTCAAGGAGATCACAGATTGGTAGGAGAACAGTGTGAAAATAGAAGATCAGTGTGACAGGAGTGTTGGTGGTGGTGGCCCAATGAAAAGTTTATCCCCCACATCTTCCCTTTATTCTTCCTGCCCTCCCTCTCTCCTTCCCTCCCTCCATCTTCATTATATATGATTGAGCATTTAATCTTTTATAATTACTAGTTGGGCTCCCCTGGTAGCTCAGTCGGTAAAGAGTGTGCCTGCGGTACAAGAGACCCAGGTTCAAACCCTGGGTCAGGAAGATCCCCTGGAGAAGGAAATGGCAACCCACTCCCGTATTCTTGCCTGGAAAATCCCATGGACAGAGGAACCTAATGGGCTACAGTCCATGGGGTCGCAAGAGTTAGACACAACTTAGCGACTAAACCACCAAACAGAGCACAAGACTGAGCTATTACCATCAATACACTGACCTTGTACTATTATCCAATATAAGTGAGAAATGTGTACTTTGGAGGAGCAATGCCTCCTAAATTGATGATCCTTCTTTTTTCACCCCTTCAGCCACAAATCTCTAGAAAACTCTCAGCATACTACAAGCAGTTTCTGAGAGCAGGAACTCAGTTTTTCCAGTTCCCCTCTACTTCCTGTTTACCTGGCACAGAGTAACAGCTCAGTAAGTACTGAATGAGTGAGTGAATGAATGAATAAAATATTCCAATTACCACTAAGTGGCTGGGAGACTCAACAATCCACCAGAAAATTGAATCTTCATAGGTGGCCAAACCAGATAGCTCAAGCCACAGTTGGAAAATTTACTCTGGGGTTTGAGTTGTATGCCATAGACATAACTCACTAAAAATATGTGGCTTTCCTGCCCAGGAGGCTTCCAGGCCCATCTAGGAATGACTCTCAAAGTATTCTGGCAGCTCTTTTGGTGGTTTCTTTTGCTGCTTGAAAGCTGGATTTTAGTAGAAAGAATGTTTTACCAATTCTTACCTGGAAAGTCCTGGTTATGCCCAAAGGGACCTTGACTGAGGATGTCTTGGGAGGAATCCACTGTGCCTCCCTGACAGACCCATCTATGCCCGGTTGCTATAATTCTGGGCCTTTGAATTTTGGCTTGCTCTGTGTCAAGTGCCTGGTGTGATAGAAGAGGTGGAAGGAGTTAGAATTTGACACTAGGGGATTGAAGGGCAAGAAGTGATACAAGCACTGTGATCTTAAAACCCGTATTAGTTTCCTATTGCAGCTATAACAAATTACCATAAACTTGGAGGCTTAAAAACAACACAAGTTTATTTGTTTATAGTTCTAAAGGGAAGAAGTGAAAAAAAAAAAAAAGAGAGAGAGAGAGAGAGTGAGTTAATAAGGGTAAAGCAAGGTGTCAACTGTACCAGTTGTCTGGGGTCTCCAGGGTTGAGTCTGTCCCTTGCCTCTTCTACTTTGAGAGGCTACTGGTATTCCTGGACTCCTGGCTGCATCATCCCAGTCTCTGCTCTTCTGGTCACATTGCTTTCTCCTCTCTTGTAGTCAGATCTCCCTCTGCATTCTTCTCATAGACTCTTGTGATTACCTTGGGCCAACCTAGATAATCCAGGTAATCCCCTCACTCATGATCCTTAATCACATCTAAATGTCATTTGCTAGATAAAGTAACACAGGTTCCAGAGATTAGGGAGTAGATAACTTTGGGGGAAACATTACTAAGCCTACCACAAGCCCTTTAGTTTTCCTGAAGCTATATATGTGTGTGTGTATAATATGCATATAAATGAATAATATTTACCTGGTGTTGACCATTACTCTTATACTGTAAAGACTATTAAAACACATGTTTTTTTTAAAATCTATTTATTTTTAATTGAAGGATAATTGCTTTAAATATTGCATTGGTTTCTGCCAAACATCAACACGAATCAGTCATAGGTACACGTATGTCCCCTCCCTCTGCCTCCCACCTCCAGCCCCATCCCACCCCTCTAGGTGTTAACAGAGTCCTGGTTTGAGTTCCCTGAGTTACACTGCAAATTCCCACTAGCTATCTATTTTGCATATGGTAATGTACATTTCCCTGTTACTCTTTCCATACATCCCACCCTTTCCTTTCTCCTCTCCGCTTGTGTCCATAAGTCTGTTCTCCATGTCTACATCTCCACTGCTGTTGTGGAAATAGGTTCATCAGTACCATCTTTCTAGATTCCATGCATGTGTGTTCATATATGATGTTGGTTTTTCTCTTTCTGACTTACTTCACTCTGTATAATAGGCTCTGGGGTCATCCACCTTCTTAGAGCTGACTCAAATGAAGTCTTTTTTATGACTGAGTAATATTCCATTCATATGTACCACAGCTTCTTTCTCCAGTCGATGGACATCTAAGTTGCTTCCATGTCCTAGCAATTGTAAATAGTGCTGCAGTGAACACTGGGGTACATGAAACACATGGTTTATTGTCATTGTGACCATTACTGACACTGTACTCTAGATCCCTGCTACACGTGCCAGTTAAAGCAAGTTGTCCTCAAACAGGGTATTTGTTTTAGTGAATTCCCCACCTCCTTCCAGTCCCAAATACACAGCAAAATTTGATTGATTGTTGCGTTTCTTAAGATCCAGGAAGTAAAACATACAAATCTTAGCTACAGCTCAACGAAGTTTTATATATGTTTACCCTCTAGGAACCAGATGCAGATCAAAATATAGAAAATCCCCAGCTCCTTCCTTAGGATGGTTTCCTCATTCTTCCTCCCAGTAGATTCTCCCAGGTAATTTTTCTCTTACCTGGATGCTTTCATTCAACACTATATACTTGAGAATCTTCTGTGGTTTTGCAAGAAACCAGAGGTTCACTCTTCTTCCATTGCAGTATAATATTCCATTATGTGACTGTGCCACAACTTATTTACCCACTCTATTGTTGATAGATATTTGGGATATTTACATTTTGTGGCCATGATAAATGAAGCTGTTGTGAATATCCTTGCATGTACCTTTCAGTGGCTATAAGCAGTCATTTCCATAGTCAAGAAGTTCAGTGTAAGGGAGAAAAATATGGAGATGCAAAGCCAATTTCACTTTTAAATACAATTTTGAAAATGATAGCAAATTCCATCCAGACCCAGATGTGGAGTTCTATGAACACAAAACACAAGGAAATGTTCTCATGCAAGTTAGGGAGGTCAGCTCAAATCCAGTGGAAGAATGTCTGAGAAATTCACAGACCTTGAATGGCCATGACTTTATGTCAGGGAAGAAACTTGGGTAGGAGCTGCAAGCCCCAATCAGATCAAATGAGCTAGCTGATCCCCATCCATTTAGGATAGAAGACTCTGGAAGGAATTGAATTAAACTCTGACATGTCTCTCTCTAAAAGATAGGTAGGTAGGTAGGTGGTAGATCCAGGAAGTAAAACATACAAATCTTAGCTACAGCTCAACGAAGTTTTATATATGTTTACCCTCTAGGAACCAGATGCAGATCAAAATATAGAAAATCCCCAGGTAGGTAGGTGGTAGAGGGGCACAGTTCAAAGATTACTAGGGAGGACTGTGGTTGATGACAAAGGAGGAGGAGTCTTTGGCAGCTTAAAGCAATTGAAATGTTAAAACAATCCGCATCAGTTTATTTTATGATCTTTCCTCAAGAGTTTCCTGCTGCACTGAATTCTTTCTGGAGCAGATTAAGAAGGAGAATCAATTAATGTGAATCTCATGTTACTGCAAACAGTTGGAGGTCTTAATTGGGCCAGGAGCGAGCAGGTGGTCCTTCACCAGCCAGCTATCCTTTCACCTGTCAGTCAAATGAGGAGAAGGCCTCCATTGCTCATTAGCAACCATTTGTCACCTCGAACAGAGCTTTGAAAGGATTTCTTTGAACTTTGTTTGGGATTGATTTTCTGCATATGCTGAGCTGTTACTGACAAACTCTGGGCAACTGCTCCTCTGTAACAAATTGCATTAAAAGAAAGGGTGAGACGATTATAACAGCCTCCAAATTACACAGCCTTGAAGGGTAGGATTCTCTCCTCACCTCCAGTCACTTCACAAAGCCTTCACTTTCTGACACTGCATTATAATAATAATAACCAGAATAACAAGAACTTTCTCCTCCTTATGAGGACTGTCCTGAATTTATCATCTTTTTTTTTCACTGCCATTCGTTCTAGACTAAAATGGATTCATAATGACTCTTAATTAAGAAAGGACTTTATACTTTGGCTTTGGCTCTTACTTTTCAAGGCGCATTCGGGAGAGGATTTGCATTATCCAGGGCTGGTTTGGAGCACTGCCCAGATGATCCTCAGGATGCTCTTTTAGCCTCTTTCTTTCATGCAGGGGCTGAAGTGGTGTGCTCAGTACTGTATCTTAAGTATACTCCATTGTGTCTAGCACAGAAGTGATGCTCAGTTAAGTATTTGAGTTAATTAATCGATTCAAAAGATAACCATCTTTTATCTTGTGGCTTAAGGGTAAATACACGTTGTGACTTGTCATAACCAAGCAGAGTAGTCATTGTTCAGTAGCCAGATAAATTACTAGAAAGAGTCAATTTTATTGACTAATTGATTTGTTTTACTGAGTATAAGAGCAAAACCTAGGTATTATGAAAATTTTTGAAGACATATGTAATTCTTATGAAGTTGTGATATCCCCTCCTATACAGCAGGGTCATATTTAAAGAAGCATGGGTGGTCCAGCAGGAAATAACCATCTTTACCCACATTTCTGTCAAAAATGGAAAGACACTGAAGACTTTACAACATGCGAGCTTTTCCTTAAACTTCTTATTTGTATTTCTTCTCTAAAACCAGAAAATGTCTGTCTCCATTTCTCTCTTTCCCTTCCCCTCTCCCCCTTTCTCTCTCTCCATCTCCTTCTTTTCCTCCCTCTTCCTTTTCTCTTTCTTTCCCTCTTCCTGCTTTTCTGTCTCTCTCTGCCCCCTCCACAGCAGAACACTTTGATCCGTTGAGTGATGGTAGCCCCACCCGCAGCCTTCCCAGTGCCTTTGCTTCTCCAACCACAGGACGGGAATTCATTTGCTATGGCTCTGAGGACATCGTTTAAAGAGAATCTCTCTAAACAGCTGCAGTTTTTTTCCAGAGAGCAAGGAGGGATCAAGGGATGGAGTTCTCCCTGCCACACACATGTTAATAATTATCATCCTATTTCATGTTAAAAAAATTAGAAAATTAATTTTAAAATTAAATCTTGCCATATACACATAACCACTTTACAGTTTTTTTGTGACTATGCTATACATTACAGTACTGAATCCTAATAATTTAGTGTTTTAAACATTTTCCCATGTAATTAATTAAATAATATCCAAAAATCTGATTTTTAGGGGCTGCTGACACTCAGCCATGCAGCGTCCACGTTGTTTTATGCAATTCTGCTGTTGGGCATTCGGGTTGACATGAGTTTTTGATATTTCTCTTCAATTCCATGCCATAGGGAGGCATTGACTCTAAAGGGTGGACTTTGAGACAGGAACCAGCCTAATGAAAGGAGGGTACTTTCATTAAAGGCTTAGGTCTCAAAATTTACTATACACATTTCCTTCTTGCTGGTTTGGCCTCCTAGGGGTCAGAAACTAAAGCTGTATCAATGGAAGCCAAGTGTGTGGGCTGCCAACTTGAGTCACATTAGGAAGTTCCCAAATCTCCTGGGCTGTATCTTTCTTTAGAACCTGACAGATCGAGGCATAGTGCAAATTAAATAGGATGAACCAAGCCAAATCTCCCCATCTTTCAAATTTCTGACTATAGGTCTGGAGCAGCAAGGGGACTTTTAACACTGACCTCTGGTAAAAAAAAAAAAAAAAAAAAAAAAATGATAACACTCTTGTGTTAATGGACCTGGAAAACCTCCAATTGCTAGAACCAGTGTAAAGAGGATGGGGGGGCATATTTTGCATTCTCAATTTTATTAGTTTGGTTCACTCCACCAGATTTTTATGCTCTGTTCCTCAGGAACCATGGACTGCCTATAAACCTTGAAAATTGCACTGAACTTTGGGAATAAATCCAGCCTCTGGTTGCTTAAGAGATTTTTAAAAAAAAATAGAAAAAGAGGAGCTTGTCAGAAGACAAGTGTCATTTCAGTGCTTGATGTTCTTCATTCTGGCAGTCCTGGGACCATTTCTGCCTTAGCTTATTTATAAGGGAAATAAATAGTCATCTTATGGGGGATTGACATCTGCCATGTGCCCTCTAAGTCCCACTGCTGAATACTCACTTTCCCACTAACATGGGCTTTCAGTGAGCAGAGCTCTTTGGGAATCAACGTAGATCCATGCTTATCCTGGAGTTGCCTTTTGACTACTCTAGGTGTTGGTTTCTGGCTGGGACCATTGTTTTGATCACCAGAGAACACCTGCTTTTGGTGTGCTTTCTTTCCCTCTGGCTAACATGTCATTTGGTTAGGGAAATGAGGTAGTGTGTCATCTCTCTGGTTTCCTTGCAAAGATGGTCATTCTGGGATTACACGGAAAAAAGAAATGATGTGAAAAATGTGACCAAAACTGAATTGGTGACACTAATAAGTGACCAGATTGGGTTGTATGTGAGACAGGTGTGAATTGGACATTGGTGTCTGATGGCTGTTTCTTCAAGGATGTGTCATAATTTCTTGACACTAGGCATGGACAAAGCAGAGGTTGTGTTAATTTGGAATGACAGCCTCTGTCCTGCCTGGGCTTGTGCATTGTTGAAGTTGACAAAAGTTGACTAAGGCAGGTACCTTCTGCTGGGAATCAGGCATTGTTTTTGACACTGACCTATACTTTTCTACTAATATTAGCTCTTTAATGAGGTCATGCTGCTATCAATTTTTAATATGTTTAAAAAAATCATAAATATCTGACCTTTTAGCTACTGAGGAGGCCTTCATAACCTTGTCATCGTCTGCACAGATTTCTGCTCTGCGTGTTTTCCTCATATCTTCTTTTATCACCACGCTTTTTCTATTTTTTTAATTAAAAAAACTAGAATCAGTTTTCATGTTGGCATTATGTATCATTCCATTGTTTGAAGAGCTACTCTATTGAGTCAATTACCCCAAGGGATAGGACTTAACATTCCCCCCATCTCTGTTATTATACTTACATTGTTCTCTCTCTAGTATTATAGCTTCTTTGGAGCCCCGTAGAACCCGTATTCTCAGGATGCCCTCTTCCCAGATCACTCCCTCAGTGGATACCAGCACGAAAGACCCTCTTCTAAAGATCTAGTCTGATCTGATACTAAATGGACTTAGATCTTTAAATCTTCTGCACTGAAGTCAGTGTTGAAAGAAACCATTTGAGTTACTATATATGAGATATAAAGTATCTGTATCTAGCTTGCAATTTATGATTCTAACCCATCCATGGTATTAGAGAAAGAGTAGCTTTGTTTAACAATCCTTGGTACTCGCTGAAAATTCCTTCCTTTGCCTCTTGGTTTTGCGTTTCCATTCTGCTATGGGACGTTGATATTGAAATTAACCTCTGCCAGTTTTGATTCACCTAGATATCATCAAAGAGTTAAAGAGTGGAATTCATAGTTTAGATCTTCCCACCAGCACTTAGGGAATGGTATTTAAACATAGAGCACTGTGTACTCACAAAACCATACATTAAAAAGGACTAGAGAAATAGGCTGTTAGGAACTCAAGTGAGAGCAAGAATGAAAGACTTGAAGTTGCTGGCTTCACAAACAAATATGGAACAAGAGAGGAACTGAGGCAAAGTTAATAATGGCTTAAAGTGTTGACTCTTTGTGATAATATTTCTATTTGCTAAAGTGAAAACTCTTTAAGAAGCAAAAGACTGACTCTATAACAGTAGAGTATCAAACCAAATGACAAGCAGTGTGGATAATTTGAGGGCAAGGATCTTCACACAGGCTCCTTGAGTGACTGAATAAGCTGTCCCTGTTAAGAAGCCTCTTTAAGCTGAGTTTTGATAGTCAATGCCCCTGGGCTCTAAGTCTTTGAAACAGGGCAATTTCTCAGAAAGAGTAATTAGTGCCTTGCTGTAGCACTGCCCCTGGGGCCTGTGCTTTGGGACCACTTTATAACTGAGGCTGCCTTGTCACAGAGTGCTTCAGGTGATTGTCAGAAACAAATCCTCCTTAAGCATCCCTTTTCCTTCTAGCTGATGGTTTTAATCTGTTGAAATCTGGAAACCTGATAAAAGCGAGGTGGCAAAGGCAACGTTGAGCAATGGAATCTGTGCCAGAGTTTAGTTGGACCTGGGTTAGACCAGAGGGAACACAGCCCACACTCCTTACCAGACTCATAAGGATGTGACAGGATACAATGAGATGTCTCAGTACTGAGCTACTGTCATGGGACATGTCTAATCCCAGGTGTCACTGCATAGATATTAATACATTGGGAGCCAGCTGATGGTGGTAAGTGGAAAGTCTAGCAGTAGGAAATAAACAAAAATTTCAGGCAGGTAGGCAAACTCTATTCTTACCGTTTCTAGAAATTTTCCTAATCTGTTCTTGCCTGCCGTTTCATACCATCTCTACTACTCTCTCCTCATTCATTGCACTCCAGTCACTAATGATTTGAGAACAGGCCCAAGTAGTTTCTGCCCCAGGACATTTGGACTTAAAGTACTAGGTGTCCCAGCTCCCTGTGTCTGACTTTTTTTTTTTTTTTTAATTATTTTTTATTGAAGGATACTTGCTTTACAGCATTTTGCTGTTTTCTGTCAAACCTCAACATGAATCAGCCATAGGTATACATATATCCCCTCCCTTTTGAACCTCCCTCCCATCTCCCTCCCCATCCCACCTCTCTAGGTTAATACAGAGCCCCTGTTTGAGTTTCCTGAGCCATACAGCAAATTTCTGTTGGCTGTCTATTTTACATATGGTAATGTAAGTTTCCATGTTATTCTTCCCATACATCTCACCCTCTCTTCCCCTTTCCCCATGTCCATAAGTCTATTCTCTATGTCTGTTTCTCCATTGTTGCCCTGTAAATAAATTCTTCAGTACCATTTTTCTAGATTCCGTGTATATGTTTTAGAATACAGTATTTATCTTTCTCTTTCTGACTCACTTCATTCTGTATAATAGGTTCTAGGTTCATCTACCTCATTAGAACTGACTCAAATGCATTCCTCTTTATGGCTAAGTGTTATTCCATTGTATATATATACCACAACTTCTTCATCCATTCATATGTTGATAGACATCAAGGTTGCTTCATGTTCTAGCTATTGTAAATCGTGCTGCAGTGAACAATGGGATACATGTGTCTCTTTCAATTTTGGTTTCCTCAGGGTATATGCCTAGGAATGGGATTGCTGGGTCATATGGTGGTTTAATTCCTAGTTTTTTTAAGGAGTCTCCATACTGTCTTCCATATGGCTGTATCAGTTTACATTCCCACCAACAGTGCCAGAGTGTTCCCTTTTCTTCACACCCTTTCCAGCATTTATTCTTTGTAGACTTTTTGATGAGGGCCATTCTGACCAGTATGAGGTGATATCTCATTGTCATTTTGATTTGCATTTCTCTAATAATGAACGGTGTTGAGCATCTTTTCATGTGTTTATTAGCCATCTGTATGTCTTCTTTGGAGAAATGTCTGTTTAGCTCTTTTCCCCACTTTTTGATTGGGTTGTTTGTTTTTCTGATATGACTTCTTTTTTTTTTTTTTTTCCTGCAGGTTTCATCTTTCATATTATCTCCTAAGATCATGCTCCCCTAATCAGTCTACCTAAATTATCCTATTGGGCTTCCCTGGTGGCTCAGATGGTAAAGAATCTGCCTGCAATATAGGAGACCCAGGTTTGATCCCTGGGTTGGGAAGATACCCTGGAGAAGGGGATGGCAGCCCACTCCAGTTTTCTTGCCTGGAGAATCCCACGGACAGAGGAGCCTGGTGGGTTATAGTCCATGGGGTCACAAAGAGTCAAACGTTACTGAGTGCACATGCACGTTCCTTCATTTAGTCATGTATTTGAGGCAACTCAGCTAAGGTCAAGAATACATTCTCTCTGCACCAAATTATACTACTTAGCAAAAAAATGCTGTAGCTGCATATCAGTTCAGTTCAGTTCATTTCAGTCACTCAGTCGTGTCTGACTCTTTGCAACCCCATGAATTGTAGAACGCCAGGCCTCCCTGTCCATCACCAACTCCTGGAATTTACCCAAACTCATGTCCATCTAGTCAGTGACACCATTCAGCCAACTTATCCTCTGTTGTCCCCTTCTCCTCCTGCCCCTAATCCCTCCCAGCATCAGAGTCTTTTCCAATGAGTCAACTCTTCACATGAGGTGGCCAAAGTACTGGAGTTTCAGCTTTAGCATCAGTCCTTCCAAAGAACACCCAGGACTGATCTCCTTCAGAATGGACTGGTTGGATCTCCTTTCAGTCCAAGGGACTCTCAAGAGTCTTCTCCAACACCACAATTCAAAAGCATCAATTCTTTGGCGCTCAGCTTTCTTCACAGTCCAACTCTCACATCCATACATGACCACAGGAAAAACCATAGCCTTGACTAGATGGACCTTTGTTGGCAAAGTAATGTCTCTGTTTTGAATATGCTATCTAGGTTGGTCATAACTTTCCTTCCAAGGAGTAAGCGTCTTTTAATTTCATGGCTGCAATCACCATCTGCAGTGGTTTTGGAGCCCCCAAAAATAAAGTCTGACACTGTTTCCACTGTTTCCCCATCTATTTCCCATGAAGTGACGGGACCAGATGCCATGATCTTTGTTTTCTGAATGTTGAGCTTTAAGCCAACTTTTCACTCTCCTCTTTCACTTTCATCAAGAGGCTTTTTGGTTGCTCTTCACTTTCTGCCATAAGGGTGGTGTCATCTGCATATCTGAGGTGATTGATATTTCTCCCGGGAATCTTGATTCCAGCTTGTGCTTCTTCCAGCCCAGCATTTCTCATGATGTACTCTGCATATACGTTAAATAAGCAGGGTGACAATATACAGCCTTGACGTACTCCTTTTCCTATTTGGAACCAGTCTGTTGTTCCATGTCCAGTTCTAACTGTTGCTTCCTGACCTGCATATAGGTTTCTCAAGAGGCAGGTCAGGTGGTCTGGTATTCCCATGTCTTTCAGAATTTTCCACAGCTTCTTGTGCTCCACACAGTCAAAGGCTTTGGCATAGTCAATAAAGCAGAAATAGATGTTTTTCTGGAACTCTCTTGCTTTTTCCATGATCCAGCGGATGTTGGCAATTTGATCTGTGGTTCCTCTGTCTTTTCTAAAACCAGCTTGAACATCTGGAAGTTCACAGTTCACATATTGCTGAAGCCTGGCTTGGAGAATTTTGAGCATTACTTTACTAGCATGTGAGATGAGTGCACTTGTGTGGTAGTTTGAACATTCTTTGGCATTGCCTTTCTTTGGGATTGAATAATTGTCATATGCTGTAAGGTTATCAATTTTTTTTTTTACTGCCTACTAGGTACCTATAGTATCCTCCATGATGAGATTTTTGAGCCTGAATTTCTATTTTTGAAGAGGAATATTTCTCCAGCAGTCATTTCTCAAAGAGTGACCGTTAGTAAAGAGATTTCTCTAGCAGTAATTCTGTGTGTCAATATTACTGTTTAACCATCAAAGGGACTATAGCTTGGACTATGCATGAGTATTGACTGGGTAGCACAGTGGTAAAGACTTGCCTACCAGTGCAGGAGATGGAGAAGATGTGGCTCCATCCCTGAGTCAGGAAAATTCCCTAGAGAAGGGAATGGCTACCCACTCCAGTCTTATTGGCTGGAGAATCCCATGGACAGAGGAGCCTGGTGAGTTACAGTCCATGGAGTCTCAAAGATTTGGACACGACTGACTAACACTTTCACTTTCATACAAACTATATTTTTTTGAGAACTACTATGCATCAGCCCTGTGCTAAGGATAAAATAAAGCTAAGTCCTTTTCATGGAGACTACTTTTTAATAAGATAGACAATTAACAAATCAAAGCATAAATATATAATCTCAGATAATAACAAATTATTTGGTTCTGTAGAATAGTAAAGTCAGAAACTTGAATAGATTCAAGAAGAAATGAGATGTTAGGAAATAAAATAGCAAGGTAAGATGATTTTTAAAACTGGATTTTGTTTTACAGAGATGCCAAATAGAATTGGTTAAAAGTATAGGAGTATTGAGGTCAAGGATTTTCTTAAGGAATGAGGGTTTCAGAGCTGATGGCAGCAATCCACAGGATGGAGAATCTTTGCAAAAGTGAGAGGAAGCTAATTGTAGGGAAAATGTACTGGAGGAGTCATAAGTGGGTGGGATGTAGTAAACAGATGCCCCTCCACCGGCACAGAGCTTTTCTTTTGAGGAAGGTCAAGGCCAGTCTATGCAGGAGTGCTAAGCTATCCAGGAAGAGGTCAGATGTGCTTCTTCTTGTTCCCATGTGTGTCTTTATGCAAGCCTATTTTCAGCCCCATTGGGGAAACTGAAGCATTTCAATCATTGGCTCATGAGTTAGCTCTGAGATCGCAAGAAAACGGGGGTAGAACTCTTGTCCTCCAGAACATCTCAGTCTAGTAGGTTTCTGGAAAAATGCATACCTCTCCTCATATTAACAAGAGCTTTCTCTCAAAGAGTGACTTGATCATTTAGTGATTTAGTTGAGTCATTTTAAATCTGGATTTTTGTTAACCTTATTTTTATTCACACCCATTCTTGAGGATGTTGTCCTGAATTCACAAAGTCCAATTAAGTATGCTAGGCTAATAACTTTACCATGAAAATATCTCAAACTATTCAAGTCCTGAATAAAGTATTCTGCTTTTGACACTACCCACAAACCTCCTAGGATTTGAAAAACTTGAAGTATGCAGAGGGAAATCAGACTAAATGCTCACGTATATTTTATTGGAAACATTTCTTTAAAAACATGAAGACAAGGGGAAAAAAGACCAAATTCAATTTTTGAGCCTGGCACTACAACTTCTCTACAAGTCACTCTATTCTAAACAAGAAAAATAAAATCAGCTTTGTTCCTGAACATATGCTTTTGACATTTTTTTTTCCTTGAAGGCTGTGAATTATTAATAAACTAATTTCTCTTTATAGTTCAATCTTTGGAGATTTAAAGTGTTCTCTGAAATGCACAGGGAAAAGATAGAGCTTGAGTTCCAATCAGCTCCAATCCTCTCTCGAGAGGCTGGCCTTGAGGTATCTCTGAGTCTTTGATATCAATCTTTGATTCAACTGGGAATTTCTGATCATTTCTAGAACTAGTCTGTTAATACTCCTTAATGCCCTGTTTAAATTGGGCCATTTCTGCTAGCTGATTTTATGCTCTCACTTTGCTCCTGAGATATTTTATGTATGTGTCTGTAGCATATGTATGCACATCTCTCTCTTTCTCTGGTTATACTTGATGGATTATTTCTTGGCAAGTTGTGTTAGAAGGCAGGACTTTTGATAACAGAGAATGTCCAGTAAATCGGCAGCTCTTATAATAAACTGCGCTGGATCTGAGTTCCACCAACAGTGCCTCCTCCCTCCTCAGTGGAGCTTTACCGAAGAGAGCTTTTGGCTCTGTAGAGAAAATAAATTTGCAAAACTCCAAGCTGTGCGACAGTAGAATGAATGAGAGCTGGGTTAAGTTCCTTCCCTCTACCTTGCACCATTAAGCATGTTAAAAGGAGCACCCAGCTGAACAATAGTCAGAGGTGAGGAGAGAGGTTTCCTCCATCACCTGGGAGTTCATACAATTTAGCTGAATGTCTGATGTCACTTCACACATTATAATTCTATTGCCTCCTGTGGTATCAGTGTATGAAAATTATCATTCCTGTTTTTTTGTTTTGTTTTTGCAGGGGATGGGGGATCAGAGGGAGAAACTTAGACGCTGAATTTAGTTGCCTTGCATGATAACCCTGCATACTGTATTCAGGGACTGAACATGAGTTCCCATCTATGTGATGGGTCTTAGGGGGATTCAGATTCTGGATAAGGTCTTCTGCCTCTCTGGTCTATTTATTGATCCAAAAGGTGTGGGGTTGGTGGGGGGGTGGCCAGGGAAACTAGCAAACACAGACCAATCTGTATGTACCAGTTCCTTGTTTCTCTCCGCTGAGGGAACTGGCTTCAACACTGGACTCACCTGCCTTTATTTTCCCTCTGCTGCCTCCTCTCATAACCTGCTGCATTATCAGGGTACGATGATCAAGCAAGAGAGTCAGCAGGTGACCATGTTGACAGGGCTGCTTAGCAGGAGTGCAAAAGGATTGAGATTCCACACCAGTAACAGGATCTTTCCCAACATCACCAGCTCATGCAGGCAGCAGACTCGCTTCTCTCCCGAGGAGGCCAGGATCAGAACCTGAGCCACAGAAAGGAAGGGGGTGGGGAGAAGGGAAGGCAGAAGAAGAAAAGAAAGCTTTTCCTTTTTTATTTTTAAAGCCAGTTCTATTCTGGGACTTTATTTACTTTTTTGTTCAGCTCCAGGGGTTAAAGGGCTCACAGTAATGGAAACTGGAGGTCACCGATTTATTGCTGTTCCTCTGGACTCTCTTCTGGGCCAGTTTGCTTGGTGGTGAGTACCAGCATCCTCAGCCTTTCTCACCCAGGACCTCAGCCTCATCCAGCCTGAGGACTCCCTCACTCCAAGACCTGGGAAAACTCAGCTCTGCTGTGGCCAGTGCTGGGCTCCACCAATCAGAGGCTCAAGTGACTGTCCATAAAAGACAGCATCTCCTAAACCAACAGCTAGAAACTCAGGCAGGAGTTGATAGGACAGTCTTAAGGCACAATTTTCTATTCTGGGAAATCTGAATTTTTTTCTCTTAAAGCCTCATAATGATTGGATGAGACCCATCTGAATTATGTCAAGGCATCTGTCTATAAATGTTAACCTCATCTATGAAATACCTTCACAGCACCACCTTGGTTAATGCTTGGTGGTGTCACTGGACTGTAAAGCCTAGCAAAGTGGACACATAAAATTAAGCATCACATGTACCAAGTCCTCTTGTATCTGTCTACTCTCTCTCAAGTCCATCCACTTCTCTCTGTGACTCCACATACCACCCTAATCTAAATGCCATCATCTTCCCTACACCA
Organism: Bubalus kerabau; assembly: GCF_029407905.1. Classification (NCBI taxonomy): domain Eukaryota; kingdom Metazoa; phylum Chordata; class Mammalia; order Artiodactyla; family Bovidae; genus Bubalus; species Bubalus kerabau. The sequence goes on from NC_073624.1 coordinate 239,503,172, forward strand.
GTGCAATTGCTTCCTAAACTGTCTCCCTGCTTAAGCTTTTCCCAAACCATTCTTCACCCTGTAGCCAGAACCATCTTTTAAAAATATGTACCAGATTCTGTGTTGCTCTGTTTAAAATCACTCAATTGCACTTGCCTGGGTCTAAGATCAGTCACAGCTCCTAATACCACATAGAAAGTTCTGCTAGGTCTGGCCCCTGCCTACTTCTGCTGCCTTCTTCATGCTTCCTGCATTCCAGCCAGACTAGCCTTTCAGTATCTTGCGTTTTTCCCGTTTCCTTCTTCTATAGGGTTTTTGCAAGGGGTCTTCCTTTTGCCTTACAGCTCATTCTCTCTCCCTAGGTCTGGGTAATTCCTACTTACAGCCATTGTAGTCAACCTTATTCCCCTTATCCACCAGCCTGATCAGATCATTTCCTCTAAATATATATTATCACACCTCTCCTTTGGAGGACACGTGGCCTTGGACAGTTAACCTTTATTTGTATGGATGTGTGATTGGTGTCTGTGTCCCCCAGACATTGCCTTGTGAAGATGGCAGCAATGACTGACTTGTCCCCCACCACCTACCTGGTTTCCAGTATGACGCTGAGACATGGGGATGCTCAGTAAAAATTAAGGATTGAATATACGGGTGAATCGTCTGAGTTAGGATGGAGGTCAGGAGAAGGATGCTCGTTACATCCTGCCCCTTCCCTCTAACCTTTTCCCATTCTTCCCCCACACCTTGAACAAAACCGCAGCTTCTTCTGATTACAACTTTATATCACAATTGAGCACTAAGACTAGGAGTTTTAAACATGCCAGGAAATCAAGTGTTGACCGCTCCAGTCAGCTTGTTTGGCACCTATACACACATATCTAGTGTCTTCAGTTAGGCATTCCAGTTTTATCAGTATGAAGACATCCCCAATATTTTAAAATCTGGAGATTTCATCTAAAAATATTAATTTATGGCTTCTCATTGAAAAGGAAAAGAAAAAAAATACATCAATCTACCCTTGGCCTGCCATCCCATATGGCAAAAGTCAACTTTGGTTGAGCAGCAACTGTCCATATAAGACAGGACAGGCGGTGTCCTCAGGTCAGTACATTCCCTCACTCAGATTACCTGCCCTGTGTACACTGGCGTTTGAGTTCCCTGCCGTAACTGACAGTAAACTTACATTTCCTCACTTTCTTCTCCATGTCTCTTCAGTAAACTCTAAGGAATGTATCCTAGGGGAGAAATGCAGTTGTATAAAAACTGTTAAAGAGCAATCTGATAACGTGTCTGTTGGTGCTCTCTTCTTAGGCTGTTCTGACCACAGCAGTGGCAGCAAGTCTGCCCTTCACTTAACCTTTTTGATTTGGGTGGGCCAAGGACGAAGTGAAGCTCTGAATTTGCAGCCAGTTTCTCTACAAAAACTGAAATGATTGTATCCATACATCCGTTGCTTTTGTCTATAGGATGGGAGTGAAAATACTTAGCATAACTGTCAGCCAAAATGGCACAGTATGAAGACCACGCATACAAGTTTTTTATGGCCTGACTTCTCCCGGGAACTTAAGTAAATTCCCTGAGCTTGTGACCTTCCATTGGACACAATACAAAGGGTCGTCATTTGCTTGATTCTCATGCTTAAAGGGGGAAAAAAAAAAGAAAGGAAGTCCAGATGAAAGTTAAAAATAGGGCATGTGAATTTAATGCAACTTTCTCTGGGATCATAAGTCTGCTGAAGGGAAGTAAAGAGGGAAGAAAAAAATAGACACTATATTAAATGAGCTTCCTGGAAGAATGCTATTTGCTCACAAATGTTTATTCAAAGGACTCCTCAGACTAATTCCTCATTAACGAAAGTGTCCTGGAATGTAGGTGGAATCCGTCAGAACATCCTTGAAGGAAACTTGAGAGCTAACTCAGAAAAACCTCAGGCTTACAGAAATTTTTTTCCTGCTCTGTCCATCTTTTCCAATTGCTCTTCACTCTTGTTATTAAGTATTCTTTCACCATATCTAGAATTTGTACACATAAAACTCCCACCTTCTTGCAAGTTGAAATTTTGCTTTGGGTCACATGGCTGAGTTAGGAAAAAATAACCAAATTCCAGGGGTCCACAGGAAAAAGGGCCTCACCTACTTTGCAGATATGATTCACTGTAGTAAACAAAGGTTATTTTCTGCAATTTGGTCTGAGGGAATGACTGAATCTAAACTTCAGCTTGCTTCTGAAGCGTAATTCCAATCAGGGAATTATGTCGCAGGTGGAGACATATCCCTGGGAAAGAAAGCATCTGCTTTCATACAGATGTCATCAGTAATAAAGAAAGATGGGGAAGCAGTGTGATCTGGGAATTGGATCGTGTTCATATCAGATCTGCTTTTCAGTTGTAAAAACAGTAAGTTATGCTCGATTATTCTTATACACACTGTGAAAAACTTTTCTTAGCTTTACCAGGGTCCAGAGAGAGACACAAGACCCTGGCGAAGACTTTAGAAAAATGATTATTTCTGAATTCTACCACAAACTCTATCCTGGTTCAGAAGCAAGAGGCTTGGGGGAAAATAAGTTTAAGCTCATAAAAACACTCAAAGGGCATACTGGTCATCAAACAGCTCTGAGCAAACTGCATTTGCAAATAAATCTGAAAACATGTGGATTCAATTTTCCTTGAAATGCCCAGAGGTTAAAAAATTAAGGGGGGAATGTTTGGCAGAAAGAACCTGGGGTTTGGCTGTGCGCACAAGTTTCTGAAAAATAAATTGATTGTTTTGCCAGAGAGAATATATTACCTGGTCCCCCTTCTCAATCACATCTCGAACTTAATTGTCAGTGGCCCTGTTTCTCATTGTGGCTGCAAAGTGGACAGGAGAGTTTGAGTTCATTTGAAAGAAAGCAAGTTTTATTCCTTCCCAGGGTGGCCTTCTGCACAGTCAACCCAGAATCTCAGCACTGTCATGGGTTTCAGCCCAGTGACATAGTGGTGAGAAAACCATCTGCTCGCAAAATCAGTCCTCCTTTGCCTCTTGCCTCCCATCTGCCTCCACTCATCAAGTTTTACCCCACTTTTTTCCTTCCGCCAACCCCCCAAATAATACCTTTTTTATGACCAAATAAACACAGGCAAATGTGGAACTGCTTTAGAGCAAATCCAAACTGTTTTAAAAGATCATGAAAATAGAGTGGGTGGGGGAAAAACTCCATCTGTGAAAAAGCAGTGATTAGCCTTAAAACAATGTGAGGCCAACAGCGCAGAGTCCCATTATGAGATGATGTGTGGTGCCTGTAAGTGGCTGTTCCTGGTCTCTGAGGTAGCAAAGTTGTCACATGACTCCGTTGTTGCCATGGCAATAATCTGTAATTGTGCAGAAAATCCACAGAACTCATGAGCAACTCCTTAGTGGATTGGGCTGAAAGAAAATCAAACCCGTGAAAGCCCTTGAATTGATGTGGTTATGAGAGTGCATTGGCCAAGCTGGTCCAGGTGAAGCTGACCTGATTTTGTGGATTTCCTTCCCCCAGCCCCTGTCTAGCTTTGGTGAACTCCCTCTTTATGTATGTTTTCCACATTTTCATGTCCATAACTGGTGAGAGGTATAAATCCCAGTCAGCTAGGGCAATGCTTCAGCTCCTCAGAATTCTGAGCATGCAGTTTGGAATCTACAGGATGGAAGTTGTGGCTTTTTGGCTGCTGGAACCTCTAAACGCTAGACTAGTACTGAGGACCAAGGCCTGATTTGTACACTTAGATGAAAAAGATTAGAGTGTCCATTGGGGATTGAGGGGGAGAGGCATATTTCTCCCCCAGCAAAGGCACTGAGAACATACTGGGCAGGAGACTAGTGCAGCGAGGGTGTGTTGTTCCTGGGGTAACTTGGCAACAGAGTACACACACATGGGCAACACACCCATCTTAAGGCTGCCAAGACTTGCCTTCTTTAAGGCACGCTAATACAAACCATGCCCCCAGCACGGCCGGGGAACAGAGGGTAGGTAGCATCTCTCCCTCCTGCAGTAGATGCTGTATGACGTTTATGCATGTATCAGCCGTCAACCCCAAGTGGTTGAGGGCATGAGTGAGTGTGGAGGCCCCTGACAGAAAACTTGAGCAGGAAGAGGAGCCAGACAAATCACTCTCAAGTTCCAAACTTCAGCGAGAATCCCATGGGAATGCAGCTTCCAAGTGGATCCCATGAGAACATCTGGGATGAAGACGCTCACGCCAGACTTAAACCCAGACTCATTAGTAATAATGCTTCAGTTTTTTTCTCATCTATTTATTTATCCTCTCATCTACCGCAAGTATGATTTGCTTTTCTTCTGCCCATTTTCCTACTGGGAGCAGGAAAAGGAAGATAGAGAATGAACACCAAGCTGTAAATTTGGGTACTTTCTCTTGGATACCTTCTCATTTGAGGTTAATTAATTACAGACAGTTAACGACAGACTTTGCTTAATTTAGGCAGAAAGGAATGCAACATAGGAGAGTGAAGGGCTTGTGGATTTGGAGAAAGTATTGAGAATCAGGGTAGTACTCAGACAAGAATCTGACAGCTTAGAGATCTCTGTAGCAAGAACAAAAAGTGAACAGTTTGATCCCAGTTCATTACTAGAATATTTAGATTCAACTATTTTCTTTCCTGTCATTTTTCTCAGGATCCAAAGTGTTGGGGGAAAAAGTCCAAATGGCCTAATTTGGATCATGAATCCAGTTTTCTATTCGGAAGATGAATGTGAAAGGGAAAGGAGGGAGATGGTAGAGACTCCTTAGCATCTCATCAAGATTACATGGAGTGAGAGAGAATTTCTCAAAAGAACAATTAAAGTACATGTATGGAAGGAAGGAGATCAGATATGATGATGGTCATGGCTTTGGCTTGGGGAAGGGAGAGTCCAACAGCAAATGTCCAGCAGTAGGGCTTGAAGAGAAAGTTGAACAGTGGAAGTGCCTATCAATTTGACTTATGTTAGTAAGCCTGAGCCTAGACTTGCTGGGGAAATTGCTACAGAAAGGTAGGTAGATGGAGAGGGAGGGGGAGTCTGGAAAATAGTTTTGTTTGGCATCCCCTTTCTGAAAGAGTCTAGAGGGAAGACAGCTACTTGATTTGATACCAGCCATGCTAATGGGGCAGACTTCCAACTAGTCAAAGCTCCTGGTTAATGTCCACTTCTCAGCATGTCTGATTACAGGTTGAAGTTGACCGATCAGCAAACTGCTCAATTATAAGCCCATCTTCTCCCTGTGGTGCCACTAATTAAAACAGGAAGCATGGTGCAGCTCACACAGTCTGTGGAGCTCTTACCTTCCCAAAACTAAATGAGTCACAACCGTTAGCCATTGTCAGTGAAATGCAGCTTCCTTTTTTTTTTTTCCCCCAACCCCATTTCTGTTTGGTGTGAATTCAACTCTGAAAAACCTTCCCTCGGGATTATTGATCCCCTCCATACCCTTTGCTGTGAGAGAGGAACACACGTGGCGGGAGCTTTGAAATGCAGCTCTGTGGAAATCTCAGTGTTCTGGAATGTTCTGACCTTTTGTCCTGCCAAGCACCACTTTTTTTTTTTTCCTGAAATCACATCATAAAGGCTATTCCTACAACGAACTTAATTTTTAAGAAGAGGGAGAAAAAAAGATATGGCTCAGCACCCGTCCATTTACAGGGGAGCTGTTCTCAGGCACCTGGAACAAACTGAAGCCTTTCTTTTCTTTTTCTGTCTTGATAAACATAATGGGCCACTGTGGTAATTTCAGCTGTAAATGCATTTCTTTGTAGAAAGACAGGGCTTTCATGTGCAAGAGTGGAGAGAGAAAAGATGTTGAGAAGCACTGTGGTGACACGCTAGCAGAACAGGGGCTTGCTATACAACCATCAGATATGTCCCAGATTCTTCCCGAAGGCCAAGTCCTTGGCTTCTCAACCAGAGAGAGAAACTTTTGTAAACTCCTCAAGGTCCAGTTAAAATCTTCATTAATATTAAAATCGATACCCCTGGAGATAAGATGACACTCCAGCATCCGTCCAGAAAGACTGCCAGTTAGCCTCTAGCAGCTCTTCCTGCCCGCAATCCTCTTAATGTCTCTTCTCCCTTGAAAAGATGCAACTTGAGATGTTCTTGCCTTTTCATACAAACTTTTCCATTCAGCATTGGATGACTCCATTGTTTTTCCCCAAAAATAAGCACAGTAAGTTCTTCTATCACAATAATTTCTTATCAGTACATCTGGGGACATCTACAGGTTTCTAAGAAAAACACTTTGCACCCAGTTGTAGAGGGGCAGACCAACCTCAGAGTCATTGCACAAATTGTGTGTCATAGGTGAGACTAGAGGTAACAAAATGTTTGGTGACACAATGGGTAAATGCCCTGATTCTGGAGTCAAGAAGACTTTGCTTTCAATTCTGAAATTGCTAATTTGTCACTTTGGGTCTCAGGTTCCAAGTCTGTAAAATGAAAAGAGTAATAATGCCTACCTCAAATGGTTATTAGGAGGATTCAATGAAATAATGAACATAAGCACTGGGCTTATTATTTGTTGTATCAGTTTAGTTCAGTCGCTCAGTCATATCCGACTCTTTGCAACCCCATGAACTGCAGCTCGCCAGGATTCCCCATCCATCACCAACTGCTGGAGTCCACCCAAACCCATGTCCATCGAGTTGGTAATGCCATCCAACCATCTCATCCTCTGTTGTCCCCTTCTCCTCCTGCCCTCAATCTTTCCCAGCATCAGGGTCTTTTCAAATGAGTCAGCTCTTCGCATCAGGTGGCCAAAGTATTGGAATTTCAGCTTCAACATCAGTCCTTCCAATGAACACTTAGGACTGATCTCCTTTAGGATGGACTGGTTGGATCTCCTTGCAGTCCAAGGGACTCTCAAGAGTCTTCTCCAACACCACAGTTCAAAAGCATCAATTCTTTGGTGCTCAGCTTTCTTTATAGTCCAATTCTCACATCCCATACTCAATAAATGGCAAGAGTTACTAACAGTTAGTATCTTCAGATCTCCTGAGCATGGGGCCAGTCAAAATGAATGAGGAGGGAGAAATGTCTGAGGCTCTGGAAGCCCTATGACACACAGGGCACCAGAAATCTTACCCACATCTCTTTGCCACTTTGTTCCCACCACTTACGTGTTTGATATGGTCATGCCTTCAGTTCTGCAGTTCCTACCTTGGGCAGGCTGTCCACAATAGGATGTGGGGACCTGCAGGTGACTCATAAAGTCTCACTTATCAAAGCTCTTTATCTTGCAGGGCTTCAGTACACTAGTTGAATGAAAAAATGGAGCAAATAAACTGATGACTCAGTGGTAAAGAATCCACCTGGAATGCAGGAGATTTGAGTTCAATCCACAGGTCGGGAAGATCCCCTGGAGAATGAAATGGCTACCCAATCCAATATTCTTGCCTGGAGAAATCCATGGACAGAGGAGCCTGGTGGACTACAATCCATGGGCTGCAAAAGAGTAGGACTTGACCTAGCAACTAAACACACAAACACATGTAGGCTAAAGCAGTACGTGTTACACACGCACACACAAACACAGGCTCTTCTAGTTGGTGACTTTCCGCTTATTATTCCTTGACGGAACACTTTGGAAATGGAGATCATTTTGTATATTCCACATGTTATAGATTGATTTAGGTTGAGATGACAAATTGATATTAGCCAAATCTCAGGTCAGTTCAGAGATGGAGAGATGGGGTCCAGCAGTAGGCTTTTTTTTTTTTTTCCCTAAGCCAGGACCTTCCTGACAGTCCACAGTCTACACAGGGAACAGCAGCTAGGCTCATGAGGATTTTCAAAGGCAGGACAGAATGACATGACGGAAACGGTGGGTGGGGAACAGGAAATAGCATGGCTCGCTGTTATACAGGCTCAGGTTGCTGACTGTCATATACAATAAATCTGCTGAAAATGTTAAGGCGATTAAATAAAATAAAGAGAATACAAATGTGGAAAAAAGTTATTGTAATTGGATATTCCAGAACTCGAGACCAGGCATAATGTTTTTATAATAGTGTATATAATAGAGTGTTCTATTCAATAACATAACGATTAAGTAATTGAACAACATTATTTCAAAATATTTTCTGGGTTGGATCTTATGTCCCAGCATCTCAAACACACATAGTTCTAGTTATGAGAATCTGCAGTGTTAGGACAGCAAGCTCCAGCCCACAGAACATCTGGTTTCAACCAATGTTCCCAGTCTCTTGTCTTTATAAGCAGCAAATCTGGAGGACCAGGTTTGCACGTTTGGGTCATTTGATTCACGGGAGGCACAGATACTTTTGGCCACTTGTTATGGCTGGTAGCCAGAGGTACCTGACTTCAATGCCTAAGAGTAAAAATTGTTCTGTGCTTTTTGTTTAGTCACCTATGTGTCTTGTAAGTCCCTGGTGCCTGCGCAATACTCTGTGATGGGTCAGGATTCAGTCACTGACAAAAAAAAAAAGTACTCATTGAGAACCAACCATGAGGCAAGTTCCCTGCCTTCACAAATTTAAGATTCAGCAGAGGAGACAGATATTAAGCGAATCGATGCTTAAATGGTTATCTGATTTCAGTTGTGAAGAATGAATCAGAGGAGAATGATGGGGTATCATAAGGGAGGATGCTTATCTGGTCTGGAGGGCAGCAAGGCTCATCCTTGTAAAGGAGGAAAGCAACATTTAAACCAGTGGCTGACTTCGTCAACAGAAAAGGCAAAAGGTGGGAGTGGAGAAGGCATTTCAGACAGAGATCAGTGCGTGCAAATGCCCAAAGGCAGAAGGGGTGAGACATGTTGAGGAGCCTGGAGAAAGAAGGTCAGTATGGCGGGAGTGGGGGCAGCTACAGGGAGCTGACAGGAGATAAGTGAGGTGGGGGGGCCCTGCTGAGGACAAAGCTAGATCTTGTTCTCAAAGATGCCATCTAATAGAGAAACAACTGCTTCTCAGAAGTATATTTTGTTCATTAGGCTCTCAAAACAAAACAAAAAATGTATATCTAATGAACACTTGCTCCTTCCAGTTTGTTCCCACTAAGGGCAAAAGCAAAAAAAAAAAAACAAGAAATGCAATTCAAAGTCTTTCCCACTCATGGTGGGTTGGTAAAAAGCTCAGTGCATTTCTGTTACCAGTGTTTGCCAAGTGTGGGTTATTTCTGACAGAAGGGCTTAATCAAAGTTCGCCAAAGAATCAGAATATATGTATACATAAAATGAGGAATTGGCTCACATCACCATGGGGACTGAGAAGTCCTGAGATCTGCAGTCGGAAAGGTGGAGATGCAGGAGGGCGAATTGTGTGGTTCCAGTCCCTGCTTGAAGGCCTGATAACCAGAAGATCCCATGGTGTAAGTTTCAGTCTGAAAGCTGGCAGGCTCAAAATCCAGGAAGAGTCAATGTTTTAGTTTGAGTACAAAGGCTGGAAAAGACCAATGTCTCAGCTCAAATACATTTTTCTTTTTTTTCTTTTTATTTATTTTAAGTTGAAGGATAATTGCTTTACAGTATTGTGTTGGTTTCTATGAAACATCAACATGTATCACTTGTAGGTTTACCCATGTATCCTCCTGCTTGAACATCCCTTCCACCTCCCTCCCCATGCCATCTCTCTAGGTTGTTACTGAGCCCTGGTTTGAGTCCCCTGAGTCATACAGCAAATTCCCATTGGCTATCTATTTTGCATATGGTAATGTATGTTTTCATGTTACTCTCTCCATACACCTCACCTTTTCCTTCCTCTCTCTGCCAGCCATGTCCATAAGTCTGTTCTCTATGTCTGTGTCACCATTACGGCTCTGCAGATAGGTTCATCAGTACCTTCTTTCTAAATTCCATATATATACATTAGTGTATGATTTTCTTTTTCTCTTTCTGACTTACTTCATTCTGTATAATAGGCACTAGGTTCATCCACCCCATTAGGACTGACTCAAATGCATTCCTTTTTATGGCAGAGTAATATCCCATTGTACCACAGCTTCTTTATCCATTCATCTGTCGATGGACATCTAGGTTGCTTCCATGTCCTAGCTATTGTAAATAAAGCTGCGATGAACATTGGGGTACATGTGTCCTTTTCAATTTTGTTTTCCTTAGTGTATATGCCTAGTAGTGGTATTGTTGGGTCATATGGTGGTTTTATTTCTAGTTTTTCAAGGAATCTCCATACTGTTCTCCATAGTGGCTGTATCAATTTATATTCCCACCAAAAATGCAAGAGGATAATAAGGTCATTTTTCTTAGAGACAAACATTTTTATAGTAAACTCTCAGAGATGTTTTATCTGGACCAGGACTTGGCCCAAGTGGACCTTGAGACTAAGCTGACCAGCCCGAGTGGACCTTGTCATGTGGCAGGACAGGACAGGGTTGGTGTCACACAGTCTGGGCTGGATAGTGTGGTAGGTGACTACTCATAAAGACCGAACAGAGCCTGACAGTAGCCACAGAAAGACTGCTATCATTATTCAACCAGTATTCAACAGACAGAAGCTGTTACGGTTGTTGATGCCAGTGTTATCATTTTTAATATAGGTACCAGCTTATAACTGGCATTAGCAGAGTCAAGCTGTTGGCAGCACAGACTGGGAATCAAGGACACCGTGCCTGTCCAGAGAGGACCGGTGAGAGTCAACTAAGATCCAGATCCCAGAAGAAATGGCCTATTAGGCTGTTGCTCAGCCAGAGCCTGAGGCACTAGGTGAATAAAGAGAAAGATCCAGTCTTGGAATCTGAAGGAGGTTGGCTGCTGAGAATGAAGTGGGAGTTCTATACTCTTTGAAGCAAAAGGTCATTGCAGAGGAGAGTCTGACCAGGTATTAGTTTCCATAAACAAAATGTAACTAGCGGCTTAGTTCAGTTCAGTCACCCAGTTGTGTCCGACTCTTTGCAACCCCATGAACTGTAGCACTCCAGGCCTCCCTGTCCATCACCAACTCCCAGAGCTTGCTCAGACTCATGTCCATTGAGTCGGTGATGCCATCCAACCATCTCATCCTTTGTCGTCCCCTTCTCCTCCTGCCCTCAATCTTTCCCAGCATCAGGATATTTTCCAGTGAGTGAGTTCTTCACATCAGGTGGCCAAAGTATTGGAATTTCAGCTTCAGCATCAGTCCTTCCAATGAATATCCTGGACTGATCTCCTTTAGGATGGACTGGTTGGATCTCCTTGCAGTCCAAGAGGCTCTCAAGAGTCTTCTCCAACACCACAGTTCAAAAGCATCAATTCTCAGTGCTCAGCTTTCTTTACAGTCCAACTCTCACATCCATACATGACTACTATAAAAACCATAGCTTTGACTAGATAGACCTTTGTTGGTAAAGTAATGTCTCTGCTTTTTAATATGCTGACTAGATTGGTCATAGCTTTTCTTCCAAGGAGCAAGTGCCTTTTAATTTCATGGCTGCAGTAACCATCTGCAGTGATTTTGGAGCCCAAGAAAATAAAGTCTGCCACTGTTTCCACTATTTCCCCATCTATTTGCCATGAAGTGATGGGACTGAATGCCATGATCTTCCTATTTTGAATGTTGAGTTTTAAGCCAGCTTTTTCACTCTCCTCTTTGACTTTCATCAAGAGGTTCTTTTAGTTCCTCTTCACTTTCTGCCATAAGAGTGGTATCATGTGCATATCTGAGGTTGTTGATATTTCTCCTGAAAATCTTGATTCTAGCTTCTGCTTCATCTAGACTGACATTTAGCATGATGTACTCTGCATATAAGTTAAATAAGTAGGGTGATAATATACAGCCTTGGCATACTCCTTTCCCAATTTGGAACCACTCAATTGTTCCATGTACAGTTCTAATGGTTGCTTCTTGACCTGCACACAGATTTCTCAGGAGACGGGTAACATGGTCTGGTATTCCCATCTCTTGAAGAATTTTCCACAGTTTGTTGTGATCCACACAAAGACTTTGGCATAATCAATAAAGCAGAAATAGATGTTTTTCTGCAATTCTCTTTTTCGATTATCCAGCTGGTGTTGGCAATTCGATCTCGGTTCCTCTGCCTTTTCTAAATCCAGCTGGCACATCTGGAAATTCACAGTTCACATACTGTTGAAACCTAGCTTGGAGAATTTTGAGGATTACTTTGCTAGCCTGTGAGATGAGTGCAGTTGTCTGGTGGTTTGAACATTTTTTGCTGTTACCTTTCTTTGGGATTGGAATGAAAACTGACCTTTTCTAGTCCTATGGCCACTGCTGAGTTTTCCAAATTTGTTGGCATATTGAACGCAACACTTTTACAGCATCATCTTTTAGAATTCCATCTGCAATGAAGGAGCCACAGGAGACAGTTTCAATTCCTGAGTTGGGAAGATCCCCTGGAGGAGGGCATGGCAATCCACTCCAGTATTCTTACCTGGAGAATTCCACGGACAGAGGAGACTGGCGGGCAACAGTCCACAGGGTTGCAAAGTGTCGAACACGACTGAAATGACTTAGCACACACGTACGCACACAGAGTTCTCAAAGTGCAACCCCCGGACTAGCAGCTACTGTATTATCTAGGATCTGGTTAAAGAAGGTGATTCTCTGGCCCCATCTTCTGCCTATTGTACAGAAACTTTGGGGTTGGGGCTCAACAACCCATGTTTTAATAAACCTTCCTGATGATTCTGGTACCTGCAAGAGTTTGAGAACCACTGGTCCAGAGGAAGGCGGGAGCTGAAGTGTGCACAGCTAAGGGACACCAAGGCTGCTTCCCTGTCAGGGTCATGCAAGTGCCAGGACACCAGTCAGGACACAGTCCAGCTTCTGTTCTGATTTCTCTTCCCTTGGTAGTGACTTCTCATGTACCGGCAGTCACTTTCTCTGCCCTGCTTCTCTTTGTGCCCACAAATAAGCATAACACTTGGAGCGGATAATTAAAGGACTCTCTCATTAATCATTGTTAGTTCTTTATTTAATATTTTTTAATGTAGAGATTAGGGAGGGCAGAATTAGAATACATTTCCTAATATATCTGAGGTGGTGGATAACTTTATGAACATCTCCTAGGGGTTTTTTTTGTTTGTTTGTTTGAAAGGAAGGGCTCCTCTGTAGTACCCCATGCCTGATGAAGTGTTCAGTACTTGCCTGGTATTGGCAAGGACACCCTGAAGTTTCTCCTTCACCATCCAAATGCAGGTTTGGAATAGAAGAGGGTGATTCTGCAGCAAAGATCTGACAGAGGGAGGCAGCATAGAGGTAGGATAAACACAGAAGGTGTTATGGCAGAAGCACAGATTATGAATCCAGACGGACCTACACAGAGCATTAGGATTCAAAGAGGTAATGCATGCGTCTAAGATGCCAAGCTTAAATTAATTGTCCAATAAGTATATGCAATGAAATTGTATTTTTCCCTAACCTCTTTCCCAAGTTTCTTGGGATCCACAACAGTTTAGTTTACTGGGTACAGTCTGAGATAATCACCAATGTTTACTGAGATCTTATCAGTTAGATGATTTTACTCTGTGTAACCAAAACCTAATTCAAACCAGTGTAAATGATAAGAAATGTTATTTCATAATACAGATCACCCAACTAAAGGAGGGATTCCAGGAGTGATGCAACTAGGACCCGTTGGTTCTGACCCATTCTCTTGGTTCTGACCCATTCTGCATCTCACACTGGCTTCCCTCATGGTCACAAGATGACTGACAGCAATAGCCGAAATTACGTGCTTTCTTGCTCACATCCAGAAGAGGAAAGGAAAATACCTCTTCCAGCTACTCACTCTTATTGGACCAATATGAGTCATGTGCTTTCCCTGAGAATAAGAACATGCACTGATTGGCTGCTTTTCAGAAGTCTGGATATTTGATCTAGTCTCTGACATCCCATTACACAAACTATAATAGAAGTATCTCTGAACTTGGGGGGTAATATGAGCTTCCTCTGAGTTTCATAGGCTGAGTTTTGATGGAAGGATAAATAGCTAGAAATAAAGAAAAGGAGAGCCAAATATGTTCACTACAGTTTTCTACATCCCAGGGACTATGTTAAGCATTCTATATGTATTTTTTTATTTGATCTTCACAGCCACCCTCTAAGGTTGCTCTTTTTATGGATAAGGAAAGAGAAATTCAGAGAGGTTAAATCTCTCACTTGCTCTATATCCCTGGCAAGGTTGACAGAACAAGAATATAGACTCAAGCCCCAGAGCCATGCTCTTCACCTCTGCGTTGTCTGGTTGGCTCACCCCTTTGGGGTAGTGGCTCAAACTTTGGCCTCACAGTGCAGGGCGTCCAGGGACCCTGGCACTAGCCCAGCGAGGTGGACTCATTTTTACCCCATGCTGAGGAATAATGGGAACATTCTGGAAAGAACTTGAGCCCTGCTCTCAGGTTTCCACAGTTATTTGTCTGTTGTTACCAAACACTAAAGACTTTAAAAATTCACTGTGGTCATATAGGCAGGAAAAATGACCTCATGCTTGCAACCACAAATCCAAAATGCTCTGGAATCTGTAAGAAGAACTGCATTTTAATTAGAAGAGAGAAAGAGCAATGAAGACGTTTCTTGGATTTTTTTTTTTAAACCCTCCCCTGGCTTGCCTTCAGGCCAAAATGTGACAAGTGCCCTAAATCTGATAACAAACACACACTTCTGAAATCATTGTTAGCTTTCCTTAAAAAAAAAAAAAAAAAATCACATTAGTTTCCCGTTACCAGTAAGAGTTCAAGAATGCGTAGCCTTGAAATGCAGCACATGAGAACACAGGGAGTCAGCCCCATTAAATATTAAAAAGTAAAAATGGAGCTCTCAACCCATTTTCCTCTTTGCTTAGAAGGTTGTTTTTTTGTTTTTTTTTTTTTAATTGTATCAGGTCCTCAGAACCTTGAACCTGGCATTATAAAAAGGCTTGTAGTTTATCCCTAAAAACCTAGTCACTGGTTATTGTCCATGTATTGTTCTCAACCACTGGGTCAAGCTTCCCAACTGATGATGAAGTTTTCCTGACACTGGAGAGCAATAATGCAGCATCAATTAGCTACTGCATCCTGTGGTTTGTAAATAGAAACCACTGGCCTTTGACACAGTAGCTACTTAATAAAAAGGCAAGACAAGGAAACAAGATGAGGGAACTTTTACATGTTATGAATATATTATATGGCTTCCTATATGTATATATTATAAGACACACACTTTCCTGAGAGCCTTATATGTATTGTCTCATGCAGTACTCTCAACAGGCCAGTGTGATTTTTTTATCCCACTTTATAGGTAAGCACACTGAAACCTAGAAAAAGTAATTAACTATGTGCAAGTTAGAATTCAGCTAAAACTAGAATATGCAGTTGAAAATTTAAGGATAAAACACTCTTTCTGTAAAGAGCCAGAAAGTAAATATTTTGAACTCTATGGACCATGAGGTCTCTGCCAGGATCCCCTAACTCTGCCATTGTACCATGAAGACATTCACAGATAAAATGTAAACAAAACGTATGGCTGTGTTCCAATAAAAATTATGTATGAAAACAATCACTGGCCTAGATTTGGTCTGCAGGTCATATTTTATTGAAACCTGGCTTAAAGCAATGCTTCTCAAACTATCTGTGACAAATTACCAGCCAACTTTTCCTTTTAATTTCTGGTATATCATAATTGATACTTTTGTAAAATACCATAAAATGAATTAACAGAGAATGAAATTTAAAAAGGAAATATTTTTTTTTAAATTTGCTATTGGATTCAATGGACATAAAATAACTCCATCAAACTGTGGTAAAGGTTCATAAACACTCTGAATTTCTGTACTTGACATGGGTCAGTAATGAATAATCCATGGCATGACACCATTCCATGAATGACACTTTGAGTAGCTGTCCTTTAAGAAGTAAGATGTTTAGGGACTTCCCTGGCAGCACAGTGGTTAAGACTTCTTACTTTCACTGCAGAGGGTGTGGGTTCAATCCCTGGTTGGGGAACTAGGATCTCACATATGGTGTGGCCAAAAACATGAAGACGTTAAGATGTTTATTTATTTGATATTTATCCATTTGGCTGTGCCAGGTCTTAGCTGTAGCATGTGGGAACTTTAGTTATGGCATGAGAATCTTAGCTGTAGCATGTGAGATCTAGGTGCCAGACCAGGGATTGAACCTTGTTCCCCTGCCTGGGAGCGAAGAGTCCTAGCTGCTGGACCACCAGGGAAGTCCCGTAAGATGTTTATTATTTCACCTAACAGTTAATGTAGAGGTTGGCAGGTTTGACAGTTTAACCATGCTATCAAGGACCCAGATTTTTTCCACGTCTCATTTTGTGATCCTTGGCATTTCTCTCTCTTTCTGATTCAAGATGGTGGCTACAGTCATCATTGCATTCTCACGTAGCAATGTCCCAAAGCAGGAAGGAAGGAGGAGAGGCAAACAGAGCTTTCCACGTGTGCTACAATCTCTTTTATTAGGCAGGACAAACTTTCCCCAAGCAGCAGTCTTCTCCGATATTTATTTGGCTGTGGGTCACATAATTCATACCTATAGCAGTCTCTAGGAAAGGTTAATAGGAATCCCATGGTTGGCTTAGCCCAATTGTGATTTGTCCCCTCAGACTGGATCAAGAGCCACCTGATCAAATTAGGATTCTGTGAACCAAAGAGGATGTCAGCTCTAGGAATGTGCTTAAGGAAACCTAGCTATATGTCTAAGATTGGGGCTGGCAATCTTGATCTGCTCAACCCCAAAACGGTGCTTCATTCATTCCTGTAGTTTATCCCAGTGAAAGAATTCTCCTACTGTGGTTCTGGCTTTATGATCTGTATACATTTAATCATCTGTGTGGAGCTTTAAAAATTATAGTGTGCTTCCATGTGCATTATACAATTTTAAAGTCAGTGCTTCCATGTTGATACCAATAGGATGCCAGAGGATGGAATTTAAGCCTGGGGATGATGATCATACAACAGAAAGAAGCAACATCAGAACATTGGCTTCCAACACTCTTCACTGAGTTTGTCCCAAGGTGTTTGACCATTGGTTCCACACTTATCAATCAGCAACAACAAAGCAACAGCCAGCCTATCTAGGCAAAAGGTCAACTGACTGTGATGAATGGGCTGGCTGGGTCAACAGAAATGATCCATCTTTCATCACGTTGCTCTAGATGGTGTCCTATAAGGTGACCAAGAGTCCTAATTTATCAGTGACTGAGGGTTTTCCTGGGATGCAGGACTTTCAAATTTTAAAACCAGGACAGACCTAGTTTTCAATTTTAAAACAGAAGTCCCAGGAAAACTGGGATAATTTGGTCATTCTAGTTTCTGGCCTCTGTCTACTATCAAACTGTGCTTCTGTGCATTAGTTGCTGTACTAAGTTCACAGGCCCCTCAGTTTTCCTAGCAAATCGATAAGCAATGTGTCTAGCTTTCTCTTGTGAATGATATTTTTCCTGTAATTAAAACATCTAAACTAAGAGAACCACATGTATATTTTAACTATTCTTTGCTTCTTCCACTGTTGAAGATTTCCCTGGGAAATTTTTAGAAATATTTTTCCTTGATTGTGAAGAAAGGCATACGGAAGATCTTGTCAGCTTTTGCTTCTGCTGCTTTTCTGTCTGCTCCCAAGCCCAACAAAGGTACATGGCAGCAGGTCTCAGAACCCACCCGTGGAGCTATTTGTATTTAAAGATACTTCAACCTGTTCACTGGTTATGCACTGCTGCTCTTACCTGTCTATTAGAAATCATGTAGGACCCTTTAAAAAGTTAAACTTTCTGGATCCTGTACAATGCCTATATTGGGAGTCAGGTATGGATAAGGAATGCGGAGTGGGTTTGGGCCCAGGGACTTTTATTGATGCTTTTCATAAAGTTCCCCAGGTATTCCTAACATAACTGCCGCCAGCCTTAGAAGCAACTGGCTAGAATATGTCACTCAACCTGAGTGACAACTAAAATTGTAGTTGTACTATTAAAAAAGAACCTTACAAAATTGCAAAATTGCTCATCTTTGCCTTTCTTCCCTTCTCTCTCTTTTTCTCCCTTTCTTCCTCCTTTTCTTCAATGGTAGCAATTTATGTGAACATTGAGGGCAATTTAAAGCAATGTTCATGGATTGAAACTTATAGATCTTTGAAGTGAATTAAAATATAACTTCTGAAAATTCAGAAGGCTGTTGCCATCTAAAGGAATGTGAGGCTCAAACAGAAGCTCGGAAGAAAGAGATCTCTGGGTTTATTCCTAGCCAGGACGTACCAGGCTGTGTTACTCTTCCCCTATCATCATCTGTGTGGTCTACTTCTCATGCCTTCATGGTCCACATACATTGAGAAGCAGTGGACAGAGGCACATTTGATTTTACACTGCTTGTTAGGCCACTGGTCTCGTGGCTAAGCCAGGCTACAGAGATGAGAAATCACAGCCTAGCTTCCTGTAATATGACAAAAGCAAGCTGCGTAGCAGTAAATGTTCTCATTAGGGCCTCTTTAACTGCTCAGACTGATTCTATTTTTTCAGCCACCAGAATAGTTAATACAATGTGTGGGACAACATGATTTCCATTGGGGCACAATCAAAAAAGAAGCTACTTTCCGCACTTTCTTTAATCTCTTTCCTTACATCAACCTGAAGCAGAGCAGAGGTCCCCTGGGATTCCTGCTCATCAGCCCTGCCTCCTACAAAAGGGAGATTTTGCCTCGACAGTTCCAAAGAGTCTCGATTCAAAGGTAAAACAATTAGTACACATTAATCATCACAAGGATGGTACTAAAAGCATAATCCTCTTAGAACTGGAACAAATTAAATGGAAAGTAGCAGTATAAAATCAAGCAGAAAAAGACCACACAAATGCAAGAAAGATGAGAGGACATTACTCTGAAATCCCAAATGTCACTGCCAAAGAGGGCGCCCAAGCATCATCTTCTCTGGTCTTGACACCAAAGTTACCCTGCCTTCTTCAGCTGCCTGTAAAACCCAAATGCTCTCCATACGAGGGCCACATAACTATCTTCTCACAAATCTAGAAATGTTGTGAACACCTGCAGGTACAGTTACATAGTCTGACATCTGATGTATTTTCCAAATGTGGAGGCTCGCCCCCTAAAGCCTGGAATAGACCACCAAGGATTTCTCCAGGAAGATGGGGGGAGAAAAGAAGCCTGCTTTTCTACAAAAGGAGGATCTTCACTGAAATTTCCAAATGAGGTCAGCCCTGGGTGAAAGTTTGGTATAGACAAGGAATGTTAGCTTCCTTTGATCCTAGAACTCCGACTTCCCTCTTTTCTCTTTTCTGAGCTTCAGCCTTGAGGTGAGAGCTGTCTGGGAAGAGAAGCCATGTAATGCAAGAAGTAATACTGCTGTCATGCCCTGTGGCAGCTGGGAGGCATGAATGATGGATGGGTCCTTCCTTCGTGGAAGGATAGACTATGCTGATGATAGATATACCCAAAATCCAGGTAAGGGTTCAAAGGTATCTTTCATCCTTCCTCAAGTTGCCCTTTCTGGGACCCTGAATGTTCCTTTTTGACCTCCTTCATGCTTCTTAGGAACCTGGCTTATAAGTTCAGTTCCTTAATTTATTCTTGAAGCTCATACTACTGATTAATGGCCCAAGATTTTAAACTGTCTGTTTTTGTTCTCACCTATCCCCTTTTTTTTCAGCTCAGTGTATCACTACTAGAAATAGATAGCATGATGCTAGGAAGAAGGCCAACAGTCATTGGCCCGAGTTGAGACTCTTGCTTGCAAGCTCCCCAGAGTCCTCCTAGGTCAATGCTGTGTGTCTGTCAGACATATTAAGGAGGTGTTTGGTTTACCCGCCCATGGCAGAGTTTAAGTCATGTGATTATAAACTTTGTGCCATTTCCAAAATGGAAAATATTCAGCTTTTGATGAGATTATTAACTTTCCTCCTGTCCGGGTCCAACAAATGAAAACCAGATTTGTATGAATAAATAACAATCAAGCGCTGAAATGATTTATTTAGTGAAGTTACTGTTTTGGAAACTAAATCGATGTGTCATGTCAAGATCCAATCTGCCCTTCACTCACATGGCAAAGGAGACTTCTCCAGGGTCTACTAGGAAAAAAAAAAAAAAAATGCTGGAATCCTATTAATAGTTTACTCCCGCTATCTGAGAATTACAGTGGAATCCAGCTATGAGAACAAAAGCTCGAAATAATGTTTCTGAGAACATCCTGATAGTGGTGTGTGCTATTTCTTATTGTATTCAAGACACCATGAATAACTCTCCCCCAGAAGGAAAGGAAACAAAGCAAAGGGTAACATATTTTCCCACTGTGTAAATTTCCTTCCTCCAGGAGAAATAGAATTGGAAGACAAAGGCTATGGTCATTACATGTCAGAATGTTGACATGACGACAGCTTCAAAGGTGTGTTAGGCTACACTAATGCGTGCTCTTTTTAAAAAAGACAATAGGAATTGAAAATCATGCACTGCATCAAAGCCTTCTAACTCTACTGAGACAAGTCTATGGAAAACTCAAATTGTGGGGCTATTTTTGCATAAATTACTTGGCAGGTTTGGTGCATGGGAACTGTGTTGTCTAGAATGCTCTGGAGGTGACATACAACTCTGATCTGGGTAATCTGATCATCAGTATCAGAGCTGATGATTACAGCTACCACAGAACCATCTGCAGCTAATTCCAGTCATCCTCCTGGCATTAAACCAAGGCTTGTAATTTGAATCCGTTCTCTAAATGCTCAGGGACCTCAGTATATAGTGGGCTCAGACAGTTGGTGGTACCAACTTGGAGACCAATTGGGATACAAAGACCAGAGGTCAGGGTGGACTAGAGGGGAGGGCTGTGCATTAGACCAAATCCCAGCTCTGTTATTTACCAGATGAATGGCTTGAGATAAATTGTTTAATTTCTTTGAGCCCTTGTTTCTTTATTTACAAAATGGGAACAGTATTATCTAACTTGCAAGGGTATTGAGAAAAGCAGAGACATTGCCTGTGAGGTTCTTGGCACAAATAGGGTGTGTACTGTGTTTATTTGTTTATATTTATTTACTCACTATAGTACTTAATGAATCTCTGTAGCAGAGACTCTTAACTTGGGGATTTAAAGACATAAAGGACCTAAACTCTACCTGCTCCACTGAAATTATATGCAAAATACCATGCACATGTGCATTTCCTGAAGGCTAAAGTTTGTAACTTTCATAATATTCTCAAAGGGGTCTGTGAGCAAAAGAAACAATAAAGCCAACTACTTTCTGATTTGGCTTCATCTGTGTGGTGATCCCACAGCTCAGAATAAAAAAAAAGAGTTTGTAATTTGTGATTCTTTCCTTGTTATATGTATACTGGACCTAGTCATTCTCTCTCCAATGTAAAGCAAAATTGTATGTGTGTATGGGTGTGTGGGTGTTCACATGGAAATGCATGCTTGTGGGTTTAGGGAACGCTAATTTTATAATAAACCACAAGTTTACTGAGAAAAGACAGAACAATTGTGAGACCAAAGAAGTTGATGACAGATGTGCACATGGGGTGGTGCGTGGGATGCTGTGGGAAGAACACCAAGGGAGGAAGCGGGGAGCGGAGAGCATGAAGGAAGAGAACAGAGCTGGGGCAAGGCTGAGAGCCCACTGGGGTTCAGTTTGCTGGGGACTCGGCAGACACAAGACCCCACTGGACTTGTGGGAGGGTTGCTACTGGGGGTGGTGTATACTGTGCCAGGTATGGAGAGGGCTTGCAAGGAATCAGCAGGATAGAGTGTGTGGTGTCATTAAAGGAAACAGAGAGAAATGTATTTCAGTTCAGTTCAGTCCAGTCCCGCAGTCGTGCCGGACTCTTTGTGACCCAATGGACTGCGGCACGCCAGGCTTTCCTGTCCATCACCAACTCTCGGAGCCTACTCAAACTCATGTCCATAGAGTTGGTGATGCCGTCCAACCAACTCATCCTCTGTTGTCCCCTTCTCCTCCTGCCTTCAATCTTTCCTACCATCAGGGTCTTTTCCAATATATTTCAAGGTAGAGGCAAATTATATAAAATAGATAAAATAAGTTATAATCTGGTAAGCAAAAGATTCACAGAGACTTAGGCAGATGCAAAGAAAAATTCATAGACCTGTTGCTCCTCATTCAGCTGGGACCCCTTTGCCCAGATGCTAGTGATTCACTTCACCCCAGGGCAGGCTACTATTTGCACACACATATACCTATATTCATACAAATTGTGTGTGTTACTCAAGCTCTTAACCAAACTTCTTGAGCTTCTCCCCCACAGGACATAGCTATGTGTATACATGTGCACATATATAAACACATTAGCAAACATGCCTTAATGTTGACTAGGAACTGTGCTAAGAGTTTAAAGTTCATTCCTATTTAATCCTTAAAGCAACCCTACGAGAAAGGCGTTTTTATTGGTTTCCATTTTACAGATGAAGAAACCGAGGCTTCCTAAGTGTGAAGTGATTTTTCCAAGATCATGCATTAAGTTGTTTAGCTGGAACTTCAATTAAAAAGGTTTGAGGCTGGACGCTGTAATATAAGTTATATTCCTAAGGCAGATGGCATCAATTTACAAAATGCTAGGGCAGTGATTTAAACACAAGAAGAGCCAGGGACTCAGGTGTGATGCTGCTTCTGAGTCTCATGGAGCCGTTTCATAATACTCCCCAATGTGGATGTGTGACATCTTAACCTTGTACTGTGCTCAGCCGTGTTTTATTACTTCTCTGTACACCAGGCAATAGAACTCTAAACAGAGAGGAGAGGTCAGCTTAAGAAAGGAGCATAAAACTGTTGAGAATCCTTTTATTTTTTTCTACACCAGTCCCACAGGTCTGAGAAAGTCAAGGACTTGATATTTACCATTCATTGGCTTGACACAAATGGAAATCCACACTCAGAAGACACAAAAAGCTAAGAAAATGAAGTTCACCACCTCCCAGCAGTCCTGGTCGTGCAGAAAGGACATGTTGGAGGTGATCTTTTATGGTTGCTGGTTAGTTCCTCATGAGCAGTGTCAGGCTAGGAACCAGCAGGGAGAAAGGGTCCCTTCTGTTATGAGCTTGGAGAGTATCTTGACCTTCGCAGATGTCTTGTATATTGCCTATCTCTGAAGATTAGAATTTTGGTGAAGTTTCTCAAAGGTCACTGAGGCTTCAGAATTCCTAACAATTCATCAAGTACTGCACAGTCTTCTGCCTCAATTGTTTGCATCACCTTTCTTCTCTGCAACCCCTGCAGCTTGCTTCTTCCTCCATATTGCGCCTCTGTCTTTCACTCTCCCAACTACATTAAGTCCGAGATTGAATGACACTGACCTGGCAATATACAGCCAGATTGCTGCTGCTTGAATACAGCTCCTGAGGTGTTTGGGGCTTGTTTGGAGAAACAGGGACATTACAACACATTAGTGAGGATGGATGCGAGTAGCCATATGCATGCAGTTTTCTGTTGACTGCTGAGATTTTTGTTATACTTTGAGGATATCATTGAATTCAGGAAAAAAAATCAATGACAGATTAAATTCATAGTAAATGTGTGCATTTTGTTTGTTTATGTGGCCAACATGTATTCTCTGCCGTTCCTAGGTATAGAAGTTTCTGGAATTTACTCATGCCTGTCACCTTCATTACTGTAGTCCCAGCTCCTATCGTGTAGTTGGTACTCCATAAATATTTGTTGAAGACATGAATAAATGGCAAAATGTGAATTTGAATCCCTAACCAGATGGCCTTATTCATCTTGAGCCCCTAGCTCCTAACATAGTACACATTTGTGATCAGTCTAAACAATTAACATGAGCTATTCCTGCAAATTCTGGGTAGAAGGGCTATGGTGTGCCATAAGTCATAAAGAGGAGGAGCCCAAAGCTAAGCTTTCCTTTGCAGGATCACACAGGGCAATAGATGAGGGGAAGGATTTGGGGAGAATCAGTCATCTCTGGTCTTTGGGACCCCAGAATTACCAGTTCCTTGGTTCATCAGGATTTTACTAGGACCCTTACCTGTAACTTGACCTCTGCTGCACAGTGAGATCTTAGCCATGGACCCACTTCTACCTTTGATCCTAGGAGACATTTCCATTTTAATAGCACCTTTACCAACACAGGACTTTAATCCATAGAAGTTTTAACAGTGGGCACTTATGAACAGAACAGGCCCACAGGAGAGATATTTAGAAGCAGATGTTTATTTTTTGTTTTTACTCAAATTCTATCATTTTGGCATCATCTTGCTCTATCTCCACAAAAAGGGAGTCATTTCCTCAATTCTATTGTGGTATTTCCTCTTTTTGAAGGAGAAGAAAACTCTCAGGGAAGAAACCAGATCAGCCTAACTGAAAAAAAATAAGGCTCTTAAAGAACGCTTAAGCTCCTCCCTCACATCCCTTCCACCACCATTTCTAATCAGTGTTTTGGTAACCACTTTAGAAGAGTTCCACCTCCCTTATGATTTTTTTATTAGGAAAAGCAATCCCACTTAAAAAAAAAGAAGGCATTGCAGCTCGCAAATTTGGAAACTATATTTTATTTATTGATTTAAAAAAACCAGAATTTTTTTGAAGTTGTATTTATGTGGTATCAGCCCTTGGATAAAATATGACAATGTATGCGTAGTATAAATGAGTGAAATTCTCCATGTACAGTGTGGTAATTAATGATGTATGAAAAATGTTGCATGTACTTTTCCTTTATATAGTAATAATTACCATACCAGTTTCTTCATATGTATATGATGCTGGATATACTCTTATGTGGGTCTGAAAGGATCTCTTGATCAAGAGTCAGGAACTCTAAGATTTAATCTTTGCTGTTTCTATCTTTCCCTTGGGCAAATCAATTAAGTTTTTCTAAACCTTGGCTTCCTAGTTTTTAGAAGGATATTATTATAGTTTATGGAATAAAAACTCTGGAGCTTGACAGTCTTAGATTCCAGCTAGATTCTTATAAGCTACACAATTCAATTTATTTCTCTTCCCTGATCCCTTTATAGAGATAATATCAGCACTTACCTAACAAGTTTACATATTAAGAGATATAATCTGTGGACTCCTGCCTCAAAGTTGACTGTAATAGGAATATGGCAGGTAAAAAATGTTATTGAAATAACCAGGAAAAAAGAATAAATTACAAAAATCAACTTGTCAAAGCAAAAGACAGCTATGGGAACAACAAGAACTAGATAAACCCCAGAGAATAAAGATTCCTTGATAGGAAATCCAGTGGTCCTTGGCAATTTTCTTAACTGGAGGCATTTGCAAATTATAATATTGGGCTAAGGATTGGACTTAAATCATATGGAAGGATTTTATGGAGGAAAGACAAATCATGAGAGGTTTTGGCAGTCAAGATCAGATATGATAAACTTATCTGTAAATTGTGATTTCATTCCATTGCTGGGTTAATGTTTATGTTTACTTAAATGTGATATAAATCTCCTACTTCACATTTCTTTTTTCTTTTAATTTTATTTTATTTTTAAATTTTACATAATTGTATTAGTTTTGCCAAATATTAAAATGAATCCGCCACAGGTATACATGTGTTCCCCATCCTGAACCCTCCTCCCTCCTCCCTCCCCATATCATTCCTCTGGGTCGTCCCAGTGCACCAGCCCCAAGCATCCAGTATCGTGCATCGAACCTGGACTGGCTACCATGTTGTATCTACACATCTTTCAATATTTCATTTTCAGCCACTTCATTCATTTCAATCATTTCAAAATATTGAAGCCTCAAACACAGGGAAACATGCCGAATTTTAAGAGTATATATGAGACTTGAGGGGCTGGGGAGAAAGAAGTGAAAACTCTCCCACTCCTGCAGTGCTTATAGTGTGAGCAATTGTCTTAATCCATCTGTGCATCAGGGGATTCCCGGAAAGTAGACTTTTAGGTTTAAAACTAGGAGAGTTCTAGGAAAACTAGATTGAACTGGTCACCCTAGGTGTTTAGGAGGAAACATCCCACTATAAGGAATGGTGGACCTACTGCAAACAAACAAACAAAAAATACACAGCTTTTCTCTTTCCTCAAGACATTTGCCAAATATGTAACTTCTATAAGATATGGAGCTGAAGAATTAACTTCAAAGTTTTACACTTGCATAGTTGAGGAGATTCATCAAGTTTCCCAAACAAAACCTGGAAGGGCCATGCCAGAGGAACCAAAGATGCAGTTGTTGCTGTTGTTTAGTTGCTAAGTTATGTCCAACTCTTTTGTGACACCATGGACTGCAGCCCGCCAGGCTCCTCTTCCATGAGATTTCCCAGGCAAGAACACTGGAGTGAATTGCCATTTCCTTCTCCAGGGGTTCTTCCCAACTCAGGGATTGAACCCATATTCTGTTTCTCCTGCAGGTGGATTCTTTACCACTGAAGCACCAGGGAAGCCCCAAACCATACTAAAAGTGCAACTCAGTCATAATCCAGTCAACCCATGATAGGATTATACTGATCAGCTCCTTACTGTCTAACAGAGGAAAGGGGAACCCCTATTGGTAGAAAGTAAAATATGATGATTCTATGGTTCTTTTATCTTAGTGTTCAGCATAGAATAAAAATGACAAGACACAAAAGAGGCAGGAAAATTTGTGCAGTAATCAAGGAAAAAAAAAAAACAAAACAGCTAATAGAAACAGACCTGCAGAAAGATATTGGAAATTACAGACAAGAAGTTTAAAATGACTATGATAAATGTTCTAAGAAAAATTGACAGATGAAAATAATGAAAAATTTTAGCATTTCAATCAAGAATTATATGAAAAGAATTAAGTTGTCTAGAAGTACAAACACAATATTCAAACTGGAGTCTAGACATAGTAGAATATGTAACTAGTAAATGCAAAAATTGATTAATGGATGGTATTCAAATTGAAATGTAAAGAGAAAAAAAGAATGGAAAGTACAAGAACCATATGCAAAACAATGAAAAGATTACATGCAGTTAGTATTCCAGGAGAGAAAACAAGGCAAAAACAAATATTTAAGCAGAAAATAGTCAAGAATTTTGAAAATTGATGAAAACTATTAACTTACAGATTCAGAAAGCACAGATTGATGCACTTTAAGATAAAAGCAGAACAAACTACATAGGCATAGCTTATTTAATCTGTTAGAAGTTAAAAGATAAAGGAAAAAAAAAACTTAAAACAGCCAGATGGAAAAGACACATTACTTTCAAAGAAGAAGTGATAACTTTCTACTCAATGTTATTGGAGTCAAAAGATAATGGAATTACATTGATTAAAGTGGTGAGAGGAAAAAACTTTCAATCAGTATTTCTATAACCAGTAAAAATACTCTTCCATAATGAGTGATAAGGAGAGAACTTTTTAGACAAAGTATGAGATTGTTAATTGCAAACAAGTAGGCATTCCTAGAACTACTGTAGGAAATTCTTCAGGGTGGAGAAAAGTTTTCCCTAGTGGAAGCCGGAAGAAATGAAGAGCACCATAAATGGTAAATAGATGAGTAAATATAAAAAAATACTGTTTTAAACAACAATAATAAAACTGTTAAGGAGTTCATAACATCATAGAAGTAAAAGGACATGTCAACAGTAGCAAAGAGGATGCAAGGGCAAAAAAGTAATGAAGCTAATGTGTTTTGTTGTTCTTGTTGTTCAGGAAATGGAAAAAGTACTAACAACGTAGACTGTTAAATTCAGGGTTGCATATTGAAATCTTTAGGATAATTACTAAAAATAAGATACAAGAATATAGAACTAAAAAGCTAATAGAGAAAAAATGAGTATAAGCATACAAGAGGAATTCAAAAGAAGGAAGGAAAGCAGGAATAAAGAAATGAAAATATATGAAAAGTAGAAAACTAAAAGTGAGTGTCAAAATTACAAACAAGGTAAATTCTTTTAAAAACTGAATTTTTAAAGACTTGTCTATGTGCCATTTATAAGAGACATAAGTTAAATATAAAATCAGTTAGGTTGAAAATAAAAGGATGAAAAGAAGATGCATCATGAAAATAATAACGAAGAAAAGCACAGAGCATGGCACATAGACAATAACTATTTGATAAAAGAATGGAGGACGGAAGGAGGGAGGGAGGAGTAATACAGGAAATGGGTTGAGGAATAGTAAAGTAGAAGCAGGGGCCAGTTTAGACACAGTGAATTTTTAGATAAAAAGAAAATGATGGTATGGAATAGGTGGAAGAGGTGGATGCAGCAAAGATAGGGTGAAGTGTACAGATTTTAAGGAGGCACGCTTAACATAACTTACTAATGAATTGAGTATCATGACTTGGAAAGAGAAATCGTAGTGATTTCCAATTTCTATTATGAACACCTGGGTGGATGCAGGTACTGTTTATTAAGCCAATCAGGGGTGGATTTAAAGAAAGATCTTAAAAGTCTCTAATGGACTTTCCTTCCTTTCTGTAGAGTGAAGTGAACATAATCCAGTCTCTCTTTGAAGACTGAGTAATTTACAAAGCAGGGAATATTGTCCTGGGCTGTAGAGAGAGATGCAAAGTTGTGACACTGAAACAGAACCATTTACAAAAAAAATCACAGTGCTTATTTACTCATTTAGAAGTGAAGTCAGAGAAGGCAATGGCACCCCACTCCAGTACTCTTGCCTGGAAAATCCCATGGACAGAGGAGCCTGGTAGGCTGCAGTCCATGGGGTTGCTAAGAGTCGGACACAACTGAGCGACTTCCCTTTTACTTTTCACTTTCATGCATTGGAGAAGGAAATGGCAACCCACTCTAGTGTTCTTGCCTGGAGAATCCCGGGGACGGGGGAGCCTGGTGGGCTGCCATCTATGGGGTCGCACAGAGTCGGACACAACTGAAGTGACTTAACAGCAGCAGCAGCAGCAGGAGTGAGGTGCTTGTCTTTGATATCAGTTTCTTCTATAATAAATTACCATATTTCATGATTCTAAGATGCAAATATTTTCACAACTTAACATCTCAGAAATTGAAATGTTTTACTAGTCACAGTGCATTCTTGCTGCTGGTGCTGCTAAGTCGCTTCAGTCGTGTCCAACTCTGTGCGACCCCTGAGACGGCAGCCCACCAGGCTCCCCCGTCCCTGGGATTCTCCAGGCAAGAACACTGGAGTGGGTTGCCATTTCCTTCTCCAATGCAGGAAAGTGAAAAGTGAAAGTGAAGTCGCTCAGTCGTGACTCGTCCATGAGATTTTCCAAGCAAGAGTACTGCAGTGGGGTGCCGTTGCCTTCTCCAGTGCATGCCTGAGAATTACTATTTGTAGCACTTGCGGCAGGTAGTTTATTTGGGAATCAGTCACCCAGGTCAGCAGTGGGTGAGTGAACAGGGAAGGAGAGGATGTTAATACAAGGTAGTATTATTGAATGGTCAGGGTTATAGGTGACTTGTAAATCATCCTGTACTTTCTGTGGAGACCTTTGTAAAGTGTTGCTCAGTATCATCTGCCTGAGGACCCTGTCTACTGTTGGTAACAAGTTGCCCCACGGGGCATAAATTCACATCTTCTGTTGCAAATGTGAAAGGATCAAAACTGCAGGTATGTCACACTGCAATGTCAGAGAAATTCTGGGGCATAAACCAAGATAGAAATGGGCCAAAGTCTCCACAGAACTGTTGCATGTGAGGTATTGCTCAAAAGGCATCTGTGGTTTATGGTTTAATTGTAATTCTTTCTTTCTTTCTTGGTGTTACCTATAATAATGGCACATCTTACAACTGATGACATCTTAAAGTAATGGAAGATGACAGACTTTTATTCCATAGGTATATAGATAGGTTGACCTTGCAAAGGTGAATTTTGTTGAAGTGAGATTTGAATAAACATTTGTAAAGCTTAATTAAGCCATTGGGGGTCTTCAAGGCAGAGATGGGGTATATCATTTGCCCTCATTGGAACTGTATAGGTAAGTTTCCACATATAAGAATTTCTCTACCATGAAAAATGTTTTACCTGAAAAGAACAAGTAGAATGATAGAATGGTGATCTGTCATAGGTAACTGGTAGAGAGGAGGAATTTTCATCTTTGTTCCTAAACAATTGAATCCTTTTTTTCAAATGAAGTTTTTTCTAGAACTCTGTTTATCTGTTTTATAATGCATAAAAATGGAGATTTATATACTGATTGAAGCAGAATTTGGGAGTCCCAAGACTCCATAGCTGTATGACTTCTTATGCCCTCTAAGGGGCTTCTGACATTTTCCTATGGAACCTTAGAGTTCCAACAACAGGATTAGGAGCCTGTGATTCATAGGAGATTGCTCACCACAGCCCTCAGGGCTTTTATTTAGTGTCCATTCACTCTTATTTTAGCCACAATTCTAGCAGGTTTAGTTATTTGGTTTCCTAGCTTAAAACAGGTTTATAAGCAATAAATTACAGGGAAGGAAGAGCTATTTGAGACTGGCTTGGTGATCTTCACACAGAACAGAAGCTAGAAGCTAGGACTGTTAATGGCAAAATTATAGGAAGCAGCTTTTTTAAAAGGACAGTATTCAGAAATATTTAGCATTTGGACCACAATCTAATCCATGTCAATAGTCTGTGAAGGTGTCAGAGTACTATGGGAACATGGAGGAGATATTTGATATTATAGGAGCACTAGCAATTCTCTATTTGGTATAATTCTTAAGGTACTGAAGCAAATAATTTGTAATAATTCCCATGAAAAATAGCTTAAATCAAAATGGTTTGATGTATAATGTCAAGTTTCAATTAGGTGGAACAAGTCCATGAGTAGAGTATTTTATTTCTTAAAGTTATTGAAGAAATAAGACACCACTGTATGTGTTGGTATTCTTTTATCTCTTAAGTGATAGAAAATCCAACTATAACTGGTATACAGATAAAAAGAATAGTTGAAAGTCAAGGAGCTTCAGGTGGGGTTTGATCCAGTATCTTACTCATGTTACCAAAGACCTGATTTCTTCTGTTTTCCATTTTGCTTTCCATATTTCCCATAAATCTGCCACTTAATGGCTGTAGGATGCCTGGTTTCTTCTTCACTCATGTCCAACAGGAATAGGGCAGAGGCAGTGAAGAGACAGAGGAATTAGTTTTCCTTCCTCAATCATTAAGAGTCTTCAGTCTGTTTGGACTGACACAGTTAATGTGCCCATCTCTGATAATGATAACTGCAGCAATAGGGATGTGATTTTATTAATTGATTTAGGCCAATCAAGATTTACCCCTTGAGCTAAAGATGGTGTTAATTCCCCTAGGCTCCATGGTGACATATATAGAGAAATAAATGCCTGGGGTGGTAACAGACCTTACCCATACCATTGATTCTCAAGGTAAGTATTGATAACTGAACTCTAAGCTCAGTGAAGTCAGGAGTCTCTCTTGTCCATTGATATAGCACCAGCATGAGTTACAAGGCCTACCATCACAGGAACTTAATAAATATTTATAAACGAACACATGAATTTTTTTCATTTGGGGAAAAGTGCACAAGATTTTAATTTCGTTTCTGTGTTTCTTGATGCACCCTGGTTTAAGTTGTTGAGGAGCTTTTTTTTTGGTGGGGTGGGGTGTGGAGCTTAACAAGAAGTAGGAAGCATCAGGATCAGTACTATTGAACAAGAAACATTTTCTCCAAGATGTTCACATTATTTACAAAACAAATGAGGATGAAATCATTTAGAATAAGACAAGATGAAGTCAATCATTTATTTCTCTGATTGTGGATATCAAAGGAAGAGAGAAGAGGTGAAAGAGAAGGTCAGGGAGAGGAAAAGAGTAAGAAAGAATAGAAGGAAAATAAGGAAGGAAGCGAAGAAGAAAGAAGGAAAGGGAGTAAGGAAAAAGGGGGAGGGAAGAAAAAAAGGCGGAAAAAAAGAAGGGAGAGAGCTACATGTAGAATCTGGCTCCAGGGCAAAGGCAGTTTGAGATGCTAGTTAATGTATCACATGAATTTGATGAATGTGTGTGTATGTGTGTGGGTGTGTATGCTTTTCTTTTCCTGATGAAGTAAACATCAAGCCTAGTTTGAGGCTTTAAAATTGACCAAACAGCTATGAGAATGTAGACAGCAAGTTATAAATCACACAGTCACTTGGGTGTGGATAAAAGTCCTGGGCCAAATACCTGAGTGTCCACTTCATAACAGGAATAATAAGGCTATTTGAAAACATGACCCAGACCCCAAGCTATAGTTTTTTGTTGTTCCCCTCCCCACCACCCACCCCCGGAGGACTGTCTGACATGTTTATATGCACATATTGGAATTGTATCCAAAGGGGTAAAAGAAAAAATAAAACAATTGACTTTCTGACTTTATAGTCTGTCATTGACTTTTAAGGTATTTCATGAAATGTAGTAATAACTTCAAGATCAAGGGCATTTTCCTTTGGGTCTTCATCAATTATTTCACTTTCTCTTGGCGATGGCCTCCACCCACTTCTTCTGAAATATCAACCACCAGGCTGACGGTGCACTGGAAAAACTTACTCTTTGCCTTCCTGAATGCGTGTTTCATGCATTAAATTGTTTTAATCACTTCAGCTTTTACTAGAGTTTGGCATTGCTGAATTGTGTGTTCCCAATTTAATGCTCTTAGAATGTATTTAAGTAAGTTCCAATGCATTTAGTCATTGCTATTCAAATGAAAGAACCATATTTCAAGGAACAGAGTCCAGGGAGAGAGATGAGGTGAGTAATGGGTAATAAGCAAAAACCATCTATCAAGGCACATTGGGGCTGAAACAGATGGTGAAGAAATGCCCCCGAGTCTATTCCCCTTGGCCGTGGAGGGCCTACTAGTTTTATTTCCAGCAAACATACTCTTTGGCTAGCTTCCCCGCATAGCTTCTGGCTGATCTTTCTTATTTTAAGATCTTGGTGAAGTAGGAAACTCACTTGTTTCTCAGACCTAAGTTCATGAAAAAGTCAGCCCCATGGGGAAAATAAAAGTCAAGCTTAGGAGCCCCAAGCAGGTGCTGGCACAGTCCTCAGCCTCAAGACTGAATTCAGATGGATGTTAGTAGGAATAAACAAAGGGACGGTGGAGTCGAGAGTAAACATTCATAGCAGATGAAGTTTATCCTCTTCTCTCCACTTTTATCACTCATTCTCCAGGTGCTCAGGACATTTTGTGGCCCCATGAATGCCCAAGTTTCAATACTGGACCTCTATCTTTCAGAAATTTACCCAGCTTCTCAGCTCCCAGATCTTCATGTAGAAAGTGGACAGATTGATACCAGTTTTTCAAAAATGATGTGTGCTGCTGCTGCTGCTAAGTCACTTTACTCGTGTCTGACTCTGTGCGACCCCATAGACGGCAGCCCATCAGGCTCCCCTGTCCCTGGGATTCTCCAGGCAAGAACAACTGGAGTGGGTTGCCATTTCCTTCTCCAATGCATGAAAATGATGTGTAGCTTACCCAAAATAATGATATGCTTTCCATTCCACATTCTCCCTACCCTAGTCTTCTTTGCAGAATCAGGGGCGCTAACAGTGAGTCAAAAAGGCATCACAACTGGGTGGCTAGGACTTAAAATTTGAAAACTAACCCTTCAGGCAATTCAATAATTGGTATTGTATCAGCAGTGTGGATCATCCAGAGCCATCCTATTTCTAGGAGTTTATCCTAAGAGGGCATTCACCTAAGTATGCAAGGTGCACATGTAAGTATCCACATCACATTATCGTTTATAAGGGTAAATTACAAAGCACCTAGATGACCATCAAAAGGGCACTGGTTAAATATGGTACATTCATAGGATGAACTAATAATCAACCTCCAAAAATGATGTGCTAACTCTTTAACAATATGAACATTTGTCCATGTCACCATTTCAAAATAAAGAATGAGTTTATATATCACATGTATAGTGTGATTACATATATGAATATATGTATCCACAGTTGTACCCATACTTCACAGCTATGCAAAATCAGGTGGCTACAGAGAAATACATGGAAGGATGTTGAATAAGATTTTAGCATTGTTTTATCTGAGTAGTGACAGCTGAGTAAATTCCCTTTTCTTATACTTTTCTACTTTATGTGAATTTTTTTTAAAAAATGAACCTATGCCATGTTTATCTAAAACACTAAAACTACATGTTCCCTGCAAATGTTTGTGCCAGTTTGAAACCCTGAGCATGGATATTTCTATCTCAGTCTGTGCTGAACTGTACCTCACCTGCTCTTTCATGCTGTAATTACACAAGTAGTTGATTATTTTCCCACTAGGCTGAAATCTCCCTTCAGGATTTCACCTTCATCCCAATCCCCTGTGCCCTGTATCATTGCAATAACTGATACTTAGTGAATGGTTTTAATTCTTTAATCTAGAAGGGTGGTGATCTGGAAGCTATTCCACATTCGGGCATTGCCTGGCAGTGAGGCCTGGTCAACACTTTCTCCTGAGATGGCTCATCCTAAACCAAACCTGGGATGATCTTGAAGGTTCCTTCTACTCCTAACCTTGTCATTCTGAAACTGAACTTGTTTAACCCTCCCAAAGCAAATGAATAAAAAAGATAACATACGTTGATCAGCTTTATAGGGTCTAAAATGCTATGAAATGTGGTATTAAAATTTTAAAAACCCAATACCGATGAGAATAATAGTGACCCGCTGAATATTGATGCTAACACAGAGCAAATTCTAGTCAAAGCTAAATAATTTTCTATTGCCCTTCCTCTCTCCCTGCCCTCACCTCTGGGCCTTAATTCCTTGTGGAGTTAACAGTGATACTGAGTTTGTGGATAAAAGCAGGACCTGACCTGGATTTGTTCCACATTACCCATGCCCTAGATTGAAACGTTAAAGGATTTAGAATAAAAAAAAAAAAAAAAAAAAAGTTGCATTTTCAGTAACAGCTTCACAGTGACAGGGGAATTAATGTCAGCCAGGCAGTGATTTCCCAGTGGCTGGGTTTGTAGCAAAAGTCTTCAACTTTTATGTGTGGCCTGTTTGAAGTTGAAAATTGTTGTTAGACTCTCCAAAGTTGTTTGAGGTGTCACTCATCCTTCGCTTTTGTGTTGGGGCGAGGATGTGAAGCACAGCGGCTGGGAATAGTTCTGTGACTACCACCCCCCAAGGCAGGTCTCTGCCAGGGCCCAGTTGAGCCCATCTCCCAGGGAATTCAAAGCTTTCAGCGCAATGCAGCTCGGCATCCGTCTGCAGCCTTATCACCCACTACTCCCTTGCAGGAACTCTCCAGTCCAGAAAGAGGGGAGGGTCTCATGGCCCCAAGAATGTGTCATGCCAATGTACATCTCTAGCAGTTTTATTCAACATACTATTTGCCCTCCTAGGATATTGTGTTTTGTTTTATTTCTTTTTTCCCAAGGAGGCAACAGCGCAGGGTAATAATAATAATAGCATAGCAACACTAGTAGTACTGAGAGCTAATGTCTTATTTAGTGCTGATTATAGCCCAGACCCTTCGCATAAGATGATCTGTTTTGATTGTCTCAATAATTCCATCAGCTGAATATAAATATCACCATTTTATGGATGAGGCAACCGAGACTCCAAGCTTAAGTGAATTAACCAAGGTCACACAGTTTATGAGTTGGGATTTGCATTCTGGATTCTGATTCTAGAATCTGTGCTGCTTGTTATTATCAGCACCTAGGAAGACGCAGTCTTGGAAGCAGAGAAAGGGACCTTCCAGTCGTGCCTCTGGCACTCACTGATTGTGTGATCTTGATCAGATGTCTCCTTTACCTATAAAGTGGGGGTTTCCCTTGCAGGGTTGCTGAGAGAATCAGAGTTAATATTTCTCAGATCCCTAACCAATGAATGCCACTGACCTTTGTTCATTTTCATTCTAATCATTTTTCTAGATCATGCCCTATTGTCCATTTCTGGCTACCTAAGCCCAGGGTGATGGCTCATTCCTCCTGACCTTGTATGACTCAGTAGAGGTTTTGTGTTCATCCCCAGGAGAGACAAAAGAGGGAGATGAGAAGTCCAGAGATCTACAGCTTAGGTGTTCCTCTGCTAATAAGCCTGGAAGAACCATACAAACCAACATTTGTGGGCCTAAATAGACTGGGAGACAAGGCATTCCACACAGACATCTACCAGTGTGAAGTAGGGTAGCAATTCACTTCATGGACTTTGGAGTTAGAGTTTAAATTGCAGCTCTTTGAACGCTCCAGGTGAAGCAAATGGCTCTGACTGTAAGACAGTGTACCTGGTGCTCATTTTATTACTCTGCTAGCTTGACTCTTTTTGGCTGCATTGATCTTTGCTGTGCACAGGCTTTCTCTAGAAGTGGTGATCAGGGGCTACTCTCTAGCTGTGCTGTGCAGGCTTCTCGTTGCAGTGGCTTCTCTTATTGCAGAGCATGGGCTCTAGGGCACACGGGCTTCAGTAGGTGTGGCTCATGGGTGCTAGAGCCACAGGCTTAGTAGTGGCACACAGGCTTTAGCTGCTCCAAAGCATATGGGATCTTCCCGAAACAGGGATCAAACCTGTGTACCCTGCATTGGCAAGTAGATTCTTAACCACTGGACCACCAGGGAGGTCCCTAGTTTGACATTCTTTATCATTATAGAGACTGGGACGTTAACAATAGCATTGTCCAGACTCCATTCTGAGCAATGGGAGGTGGTGGCTGTGGCCAGCAAGAGCAGATCTTCATTTGAAGGAGGCCTCTGTCCTGCAGTCCCATTTCCAGTGTCCAATTCCTAGAGTCAGACATGCTGATTGATGGCCAATGGAGTCAGAGGTATAAGTCAGCCTTTCTTGTGAGTGAGTCCATATACTTGGCTAGTAGCACCCAAGCCCAGTTCTTTGGCTCTCTCAGAGCTTCTGTAGGCTACGTAGTATCTCTTCTGCTTGTTCTGCAACCAGAGATCTTCACTGATACACTAGAACTGTTGTTCATGAGTGTGTGCTAAGAGTCATGTCGACTCTGCAACCCTATGGACTGCAGTCCCCCAGGCTCCTCTGTCCATGGGATTCTCCAGGCAAGAATACTGGAATGGGTTGCCATGCCCTCCTTCGGGGTATCTTCCCAACCGAGGGATCGAATCCACATCTCTTATGGCTCCTATGTTTGTAGGCAGGTTGTTTACCACTAGTATCACCAGAGAAGCCCCCTAGGACTGTTACCACAAATTAATTATTCAATTTTTTTTAATTGGTGTTTAATTGCTTTACAGTGTTGTGTTACTTTATGCTGTACAACTAAGCGAACCAGCCATGTGCTATTCTGTGTCCAACTCTTTATGTATACATATATCCCCTCCCTCTTGGACCTCCCTCCCACCCCACCCCCACATTCCACCCATCTAGGTCATCACAGAGCACTGAGCTGAGCTCCCTGAGCTCAATTGAGATCAGCAGCTTCCCACTAGCTATCGATTTTACACAAGAAACCTAATCTCCCAGTTCAACCCACCCTCCACTCCCCCATCTCCCCACCCCGTGTCCACACGTGTGTCCTCTACTATCTGCATCTCTGTTCCTGCCCTGGAACTAGGTTCATCCACTGTTTTTCTATTTATAGATTCCACATACATGTGTTAATATATGATATTTGTTTTTCTGTTTCTGACTTACTTCACTCTGTATGACAGATTCTAGGTCCAAATTATTTAACTTCTCTGAGCCCAGTTGTTCCTCTGCAAAATAGTATATAATAAAGAGTTGCCTCAAATGAAACAATGCATGTAAAATATTTATCACAGAGTATGCTGCTACAAATGAGCTCTCACAGAGGACAAGCAAGTAAATGGGAAATTAGAATTAGGTGTGATACATAGCTGGGGATGGTAGAATTCACACAGAACTTTGCAGTCTAAAGGAGGAACATGAAACACAGATTGGTCAGAGAAGGCGATTTGGAAGAGACCAAACAACAAAGCAGTGCTAGGTTGAGATCTAAAGTCTGCCTCCAAGAGAGACATGTTCAGGGGGATTTGGGAAGGAAGGAATGTGGTGGTTGGGCCTTTTTCAGGAAAAAGGAACAGAATATGTGAAGGCCCCTAGAGAGGCAAGAGAGCATGCGTTGCTTGAGGAACTGAGATAAACTTATTGTGACTTTAGTGGAAAGGGTAAGAAAGGGATTAGGTAGGGTGTAGGTAGACTGGATAGTAAACAGAGTGGAAAGCAGCCTGGAGTGGTTTAGAATTCATTGACCTTTCCCATGAAAACCACTCATCTGGGGAACGCCTAATTTTGCACCCTCAAGCCATCCTTCTGCAAGTATACGTAAACTCAATCCAACCAAACTACAAATTTCTGGAGGATAGGGAATGTATTTCATACCTCTCAAGGGCACTGTCTTGCCTATGTAGCTTCTCCACAAATATTTATCAATTGCACTTGGTGTTAAGTAAAGTTTAATGGAGCATGCACTTTTATCTGGAGTACGTTGTGAAATAGCAAATAGCTTTCCATTTGGGTAAGGACCCTTAGGCCCCACCCAACACGTGTATGGCAAGTTTGTTCCCTTGAACTAGCATGTATTCAGTGTAGTGAGACTTCTTTACAAAGTGAAGGACTTACGGACAGGTTCCCTCTCTCTTTTGACCTCCTTTGTTTTTTTCTTTCCTACCCGGACATTAATTATTTCCTAGCCACTTGTGTTTTTGTTTTTGTTTTTTAACTTAGAAATCACACCATAAGGTTGAAAGGGTTATGTGCAGATTTTTTGTTTGTTTTTGTTTTGTAAGATGATATTTCAGCATTCTAAAGAACACTCTTTAGCCTAGTTGGGCATTTTTGTTTCCAAGATGAGGGGCCAGTTGGAATCACCCTGGCTATTGCCCTGTGGATTTTGGAGAATATCCTGGAAGTTCTTTGTAGTTTCTTGAAGAAGAATCTAGACTGGAATTAAGAGGAATTTGGTGGATGCTCATCAAGAATCTAACAAATGTTGCCATTTCTTGGGCTAAATAGGACACAGAAACCCATTGGTCTCCAATAGAGTGCTAGAACTGGCTCTTAACAGCTTATAAAAACCAGTGATGAAGTATTTAGGAATGTCTCGAGCCTCCTATCAAACCACCGGTAGCTTGAAATTATCTATAGTGGGAGTATTATACCATGGAAATCGGCCAGTGTTACAAATCAGGGCTGTACAGAGAGTGACAGCCTGCTTCCTGGTGACTGTAGAGAAATGTACAGCTCAGGAAGGCTTCCTGTGGGAGTCTGGTCTGACCTGATGCTGCTGCAGAGAATCCTATCCACCCACCAGTACTGCATCCATTCAACAGATACCTACCCAGTACTTACTCTATGCCAGCTCCTGTGCTGCCCGCTGTCATGGCATAAATTCTCCAAGAAAACACACATGGTCTTTGCCCACATGGGATTTAAGTCATACATTTACATTTTCTCCTAGTGCTTCCAAGCATAGCCTTTTTATCTGGTCTCTCATAATACTAGTGCTCTACGTGGGCTCAACCCTGTGTGCTGATAAACCAGCTCTGAGGGGAGAGGGAAAGAGGAAGCCCTGATTTGTAACACTGGCCGACTTCCATGTGTCATAAGAGTATGACACAAAGTTTTAGTAACACACTTGAGCATACACAGAGACTTGAGGGTAAAACTAGTATTAAAATGTGCATTGTCTAAGGATTCCAAAGTTAAACTCTTTTTTTTTTTTTTTTTTTTTACAATTGCGTGATACCCCAGCACATTCAGAAGTGCCTCCCAAATATCATTATGAGTCCCCAAAGCTTGTTTCTTTCACTTGAAACACCTTAAAACATTCTAGTGATTAGAATTTGTGATTTGCCAGTTAAATCTACTGGAGATGCAAGTTTAAGTTTCAAATATAAAATTACAGGAAACTACCTAACTTTCTCTTTTGTGAGTGGAATTTGGTTTTTTTTTAAATCATCTGAAAGGTGCTGGTTTTCCATAAATATGGAAATACCATGATTTTTATTTTCCTAGGACTCTAACATTTCAAAATGGCCACAAGTCTCCTCTAGGAATTATGAAAGGATACAGAATTAAGCATGATGACTTTTAAATTTATGTTGTAAAATCCAATGTTATTCCCAGCACAGTGCCTCATTTCCGACGGAAAGCATGCTGCCAGCTTCCCACTTCTTCTATGGACGATATCACCACTCATTTTATTAAAGCCACCAGACACTCATGGAAACATGCATGATGTCGTTTTTTAATGTGAGGGAAAAGAATTTTGGAAGTGGGAGCTAGTTAACATTTCTTAAACATGTTTTTTTATTCTTGCCTTTCCCTTTTGACCTTCCTGAGGATGCATGTGGGTGTTAAATTGTTACCAAAGGGAGGGGCCGTTGTAACTACAACGGGATCCACACACATAAAGACACATTTTCCCACACACAGGACTTGGCTCTAATACACTTTAATGGAATGCTGAATGGAAAAGATGCAGGGTGTTTTTGATCTGCAGAGAAACCCGGCCAGTTTAGTGTCCATCATTTTCTTTTTTAAAAGAGCCAGATTAACATTTGTGTTGGAAAGAAGTGTATGTGAGGGGAGGGAGTAGTTCTCCTCTCTTTTAAAACTTATATACATAATCTATTCCATTTATAAACATTTAACTAATAAAGAGAACTGTAAAGTGAAAAGTAGAAGTCTTCCTTTCCCCATCTCATCTAAGTTTAACTCCTTAAATAGCTTGATGCTTGTGTAGAATTTTTTTGTACTAATTGAAGAACCATTGATTGAGATTCTATAATAAAATAAAAAAAAAATAGTCATCTCACTTGAGGGTGAGAGGTTTGATGGAAAAATATATCTTGTATACATATTATCCTACATCTTGATTTTGTTCATTTATAATTGTATTCTGGGTACAGTTCTGTCACAGTGGACTTCCATACATAGGCCATTCTTTTTAAGGCTTGTGTGGTGCTTCATTGTATTGGCTGTGCCTTATTATTATTAATGTTTTGATTGATCCTCTGTGGATGAGCATTTAAGTTGCTCCCACTGTTAGTGGATACTGTGTCACCTTGAATCTCTGTCTTTACACATTAGACTTGTGTTTCTCTAAAAGCGATTCCTGAGAGCTGAATTTGTAGAGGGAGAAGATTATTAATATTTGTAATTCCGAGAGGAAATATCTTTATCATGAAAAAGAAGAATATTCACTGAGTGACACAGCAAGACTCAGATGCACATAAGATAAGACTAGTTCCATGATTTATTCCTGTTGTTTTCAGTACTGGCTACTCACTAGATTGACTTGAGGGAGAAAAGCTTTGTGAAACGAACTGATGGCTAGACATCACCCTGACAAATTACATAAGAAGCTCTGGTATTAGAGTCCAAGTATCTGTATAGATTTTATTAAGCTTCTTAAGTCAGGTTTAGAGCCACTGCTTTAATGAAGGTGCCTCTAACATAACAGTGAATATGCCATATTTACTATTGTTCAGTGCCTGTCCATCTGTATGCTCAAACTTCTATAAGCATGTATGTTTTATGTAGTTAGGAAAATATGATTTTTCTACTGTTTGCTTGGCTGCTTGGTACATTTGGCCCCAGTTGCTATCAGTTAGCCTAGAAATATAGCAAGTGTCATGTACTGCTCTGCATACAAATAAGGATCAGGAAAATGATCAAACAGACAAATGGGAACTCTAATGGGAGAATGGTGAGAAGTCCTAGATGTGATTAAAGAGAAGATAAAAGGGCCATTAAGCAACTGTGCAGAGTAATTTTTAGCCTGAAAAATTGTAGACAGTCCTATATAAACAGAATCCATATAGGGCATTAACTACCAAGGTAAATAACCCTTTGTCTTCTGCTCCTGTATTTCTTACAAAGTTTGGTTGGCAGATGGTGATAGGGTACAGGATATTCAAATAAATGTAGATAGGGGGAGAGTTGTACTAGACGGGAGCTGTTACTTAAAAATACTCTGTATTTATTGTATACTTCACAGTGTATGAATTGCATTCATGAACATTATTTTATGTGACCTTCACATCAATTCTGGAGAGAAGATATTGATCCCTCATTATAGAGAAGAAGAAACTGAGACTTAGAGAGAAGGGATGAGAACAAGATCATAATGCTAACACATGGGAGAGCAGAAACAACATTATTTTACTTCTAATTTGTGTTTTCTTTGAACTAGCACCTAGAATTTCTTATCATTTCTTTGTGTTCTTTATGCTAATGTACAAATATTACCAGTGATAAACAGAGAGTGATATAGACTATGGCAATTAGGAAAGAACATGACCTGTCTAAAGGCATTCAAATTAAAAAATGTTTAAATACTGCATGAGAAAAAAATGTGTCTTGGGCCAGATTCAACAGACAAGCTTTCAATTTGTAAACATAATTTTGGAACATCAAGGTTTTGCTTAATAGAAAACTAGAGAAAGAATCTGCCTTAGAAGTTGGCAGCAATATTTCATAGACACTTGAGATATTGGAAGCAAGTTTTAAACATGGATGAGTGTAATCTGGAAATAGATGCCTTCTAGAATCATTTTCTTTTTGTGTTTTAAAAGTAGATATGAAAGCATTTATTTGTAATGCCCCTTCCCTCCAATTTCCTCTTTGTTAGACGACCTTGACATTGTCAACCCTGGTAATTTTCAGGAACATAACTTCCATGGTGGTCCAGGGATTGCTGTTTGTTGCCTAGAGAGGGAACACGTTATGACCCATTCCCTCACAAGTTTGGATGGTTTTCCCAATTAGTGAGTAATCATTTGCTGAGAACGTGCAAGGCAGTGTGTCAGGATGAGGACCAGTAATTGCGAAGTTTGGAACTGAGAGGATGGAAACAGACCGAGGATGGTAATAGCTGGGAGAGACAAATGAAGGCAACACCGCAATCGAGACAGAGAGCAAGGGAGGCCAGTGGGCACAACCTCGACCGAAGGCCTCAGCTCTGAGGTTGAATTATTCTAACCTTATACGTCAAGGACATACTTTATCACTTTATATTTTTTTTCTTAGCACTGTCTTCTCTTGATTTTCTCAACCACCCTGGAATTCACTGGGGAAGGTAGTATTAGCTGTAGTTTTTAGATTAACAGCAGCAGAAAATGGTTCAATAACTGCCTAAGGGTCAGAGTACAACATTAATAGCACAGCTGAGACCAGAACTCAGGACTCTATACAGAAATCCTTGTCTCTGCATCTCACACTTCCTCTTTCAAAACTGGATGGGGGCTGGCCTTATGGTGAAGTCTCCCTAGCAGCTGACTCTTCCAAAGACAAGAGGACCTGTCTTCAGGCTTACATTTGGGTCATGAAGAGGATGAAGAAGGGAACTGCTTCATTTCAGCAGGTGAAAGGGAAAATTACAGATGAGCTGCAGTGTTCTATGTAGAAAGAGAAATTTATTTCTCCTCTGACTACTAGGGAAGGAAGGAGGGGAAGGCTAACAACATGGGTGTGGGTGTGGACATAGATCCTGTATTATGTTGTTAAGCAAAGCTGTTTGTAATCTTTGAGACTGTTTCAGGAATGAGTCCATGCCAGAATGCTAGAGGCAAATAAACATTTTAATGATTTTTTTTTTTAACAGCAAATTCTGGGAACTATAGACAAGAACTTAATTTTAACTACACTTCACCAAAATTCTAGGACAGGCTGTTGACTACAGAAGCTTTAGAACCTGAGCAAAGAATGTGGTGAATTGTGAAGGCAAACATAGGTTCCCAAAGAATGAAGCAGGCAAAAATAGCCTGTTTTCTTTGGGGGAAAAAAAAAAAAACAAAAAAAACAAGAAAAAAGAAGTGTGACCACAGTGAGAGATAATGGGTCATAAATCAAGATGAGCTGAATTTTAGTAAAGTTTTTGTCAGAATTTCTTTTTGAAAAAATTAGTGGGCTGTATACCAAAGATTAATTCTGATACATTTGAAACTTGTTGGATAGTAAATGGTCTTAAATGAATTATCAGCCATGGAAATTAATTCTATATCATGTTGGACTTCAGACAACTCCCTATACCTACACCAGTTGTGAAGTGTAGTGATGTATGGTCACTTAGTGTAGTCACTCCAACACGATTCAAATAAAAGTGATCTTGCTCAACCTAGAGGAGGTCTCTCTTGGCATGCCACTTGATTCTACCTTTGACTCAGTCCCAGTGAAATTGTTAGCAACTGTTTATATTAATAATATGTGCTTATAAAATTTTCAGGTTAGCAGAAACCTTTAGGGGACTGTTGTTTACAGTGTCACAGAAAATTGACTTATCAGAAATTATTCATAAGAATTTGAAATAAGAAAACAAATGAAAAACATGTCTGGGGGCAGGTGAAGGAGCTGGGACTTTCCATGCTTTCCCATGTGTGGTAAAGGAAAATGGGTATTACGGAGCTTTCAAACTATCGCGCCATCCTTAGCAA
This sequence comes from Bubalus kerabau, assembly GCF_029407905.1. Classification (NCBI taxonomy): domain Eukaryota; kingdom Metazoa; phylum Chordata; class Mammalia; order Artiodactyla; family Bovidae; genus Bubalus; species Bubalus kerabau. The sequence continues at coordinate 239,547,319 of NC_073624.1, forward strand.
GCCCAGTATGACTTGAAGCAGAAAGCTCAACAGGGACTTTCAGTTTAAGAGCAGCAGCACGACTTTGGGAAAAGAGTAAAGATTCTTGGAAAGAAAGCACAGGAGAGGTGAAAAGAATTGTAGAAAGAGAAAGAGTAAAAAGTTTGAAAGGAGGAGAGATTTTAGTAGCTGTTCTGAGTCAGAGTTTTCAGGAAGGAACAGATTACACAGAACTTTTGAGAAGCATTTCTATACTACCCCCTTTAAAGAAACCCACAGGATGTATTTTACATTATTTTTCAAGATTTTTTTGTATTTAACAATTATCTTTGAATGTCACACGGACCAGCCTCGGCCATGTGGGAAGGGTCTCAGTTACTTACATCTAATTTATACTATTATAACAGGTAACAAACTTTCATGGTAACATAAAAATGGAAGAACCTCAGGATTTCATCCTGCCCCTTGGTTTTCTCATCTTTTTTTCTTGGAAAGTCTCCATAATTTCCATGAGTTGAGCTACCAAGAAACATACCAATGACTATCGATTCTGTTGCTCTGTACCAAACCTTTCTCCTGAGTCCCAGCTTGGGACTGTAACTGACAACTAAGTATTTGGAATTCACAACCGCTTCAAGCTCAGCTTGTGCAGTAAGGAAAACAATAGTTATTCACATACTTGGAGAGGAAGGCTTAAAGGAAAAGAAGCACTTAGTTTTGTTAACTGCAAAATGAGAAGCCTCAGTAATGAGATCACTAAGCCTCTTTTCAACTAGAACATTTTATGAAAGGAAAAAAAAAAAAAAAAAAGGGAGAGTCTTGTTCTTCATGTTCTTAAAGGCCAGAGTGAAAGTTACCAAGAGGCAGGTTTAGATGTCAGATTAAAGTGCAGAACTTTTTCAGTAGAGCTGCCTCTGAAGGTAGTAAATCTCCCATCATATGAGGCAATTAATTCAGACCAACTGTGGAAATACCATTGGATGGATTTCTCCCCTCAGAGATTATACTGATGACTTCTGATGCCCCTTTTTGACTCTCTATATAATATATATGCTTAAATTATATTAGTACATGTAATATACATATATACATATGTATATACTTTATATGTAATTCAAGCATTTTTTCACACAGTTAAAATTATGAAAATTTTCATAGGAATCTATCCCACTTATATGGAAAATTTTATAAATTCCTATTTATCTTGTTAATTTTTCTTTCCTTTCTGCAATTAAAAATTATGTATGTTACACATTCCATCACATGAGACCTCTTAAGTTACTTCATTTCTAAATCATTTTACAATTCTACAGAGCAAAGTCATTCCTTCTACTGACCACATGCCGTCCTAAAGTTATTTAATGGGATTGACAATGCAGTTCCTACTACAGCCAACTTTGGCACTGTGCAAAGTAAGGACATGATGGTAACCAGTCCAAGCCTGTCCCAAGTAACCTTGGTCCCAGGGCCTCATTAATCACAATATATTTTCCGTAGCAAAAGAATTGCACATTCAATAAAAGGAAATTGCTCTTAGCAAAAGTGAAACCCCAAGAGATAGAGCAGGAGAGCATTATTATTTATAATAGCTAGAAGAACTAAGTTTTCTTAGAAGAAAATACAGTAGGAAAACATAGTATGAAAAATGATGCCTTCCTTAGAAAGGGCTCCAGAGGGTAACTGGCATTCTGGCTGAGAGAGGGTTTGTACTTTCTATGTCTCTCCTGGTAAGAGGAAACCGGGATGGCCAGAGCTCTGGTGACTGCTCCAGTTTGCCCCATAGCAGTGCCTTACTCTAATAGCGAAATGGAAGGTGATAATCGTCATAATAACAACTGATAGCATTTATTAAGTGCCTACTGTATGCTCTACTGTATTAAGTATCATATATACTTTATCTTGTTTAATCCTCACAATAAATCTCAAGTAAGTCTTATTATTACCAGTTTTTAAGTTGAGTAACCCAGGCTTCATAGTTTGTCCACTATCACAGCTAGTGGATCTCTGAGTCCAGGGCCCACATTTTCAGCCAATTGTCTGATTTTCTTCCTAGTCCTATGCTCTAGTTTACCTCCAGCAACAAGGTAGTCTTTGGTCATTGGAGGAAAATCATTATTAAAGGTAATTATGTCTCTTTGATATTTACCTGGAGGTTATAAGACTTCAACTCAAAACTCAGAAACTAATGAAAAGGATTGAAGAATGTCCTAAATGTGCCAGGAACACTATGGTTGTAAAATACAGTGCCTGCCCTAAGAAGCTTAGTCTTATTTAGGTCTTTCTACCTATGCAACTTGATTGGATATCCATTTTTGTGGTCCATATCCAAGAATTCAAAAATAATGGGGTTAAAGTTGAGCTTTATTAGAGAAATTATCATAGAATGTCCTACAGACCTGTATTGGAATACATCCTTCATAGATATTGGATGGATAGACATTGGATCTGAGAAGGCAGTGGCACCCCACTCCAGTACTCTTGCCTGGCAAATCCCATGGATGGAGGAGCCTGGTAGGCTACAGTCCATGGGGTCCCTAGGAGTCAGATACGACTGAGCGACTTCACTTTCACTTTTCACTTTCATGCATTGGAGAAGGAAATGGCAACCCACTCCAGTGTTCTTGCCTGGAGAATCCTAGGGACGGTGAGGGGCGCCTGGTGGGCTGCTATCTATAGGATCACACAGAGTTGGATATGACTGAAGTGACTTAGCAGCAGTAGCAGCAGACATTGGATAGATGCGTTGATGGATGCGCCTTAGGTGACAGAATGAAAGGTGGTACTTCAGATTGACCCCACGGTTTGGGCAGGATTTGGACAGGTGTGGAAATAAGAGTGAGGCTTGGAGTTGATTCACCTGTACCTTACTTGAGTATGAATCCCACTTTGGCTATTTCCTAACTACATGATTTGGGGCAACTTACTGATTTCTTGAAGCCTCTATTTCCTCATTCTTCAATTCATGATAATAATTTCCATTCTTTTGAAAGACAAAAATGAGGTAATATTCTTCCTTAGATATTCCTATGACTGACTTTTCATTATTCAGGTCTTTGATTTCTTAGAATGAACTTTCCTGGCCTCTACACATGAACTATTCACTCTGTTCATACTACTCTCTGCTCTATTGCCCTATAATAATATGTTTTTCAAATATTTATCATTCTCTGTACATAATGTATTTACATATTTGTTTATATACTTACGGGCCTGATTCACTGAATAGAATGCAAGCTGTTTGAGGTTGGGAGGTTTGTCTTTTTGTTCATGTCTATATCACGTGCTTAAAACAGTGACTGACACAGGGTAGATACCCAATAAATGTTGGTCTGATGCATGCTTGAATGAATGAAAAATCAGTGGGAATTCTCTGGTGATCCAGTGGTTAGGACTTGGTGTTCTCACTGTTGAGGGCCCAGGCTTGATCCTTGGGGAACTAAAATCCCACAAGCTGCACAGTGCAGCCAAAAAAATTAAATTTTAAAAACTTGAGGAAAAAAACCTTGGTAACCACCAGGGTGTTTGCCGAACATATAAATGCCCTGGCCCCAACTCTAGAGAGTGATTCGGAGGATCATTTTGGGGGATTCAAGGAAATGGGAATTTTGCAAATTTCTTCATGTGATTCTGACATGCAACTAGGTTGCCGGACGATTATGTTGTACAAATTGCTTTTGTTCTCAAGCAACTTTCAGTCTTAGACACGTCACTAATCAAAGAAGGAAAAACAAACATCTCCACCAGTTTGATCACCATAGGCATAAACTTGAGCACCTTTGACCTTCTTAAAGAAAAAAAAATTAAAAGGAAAGAAGGATTTTAAAGAAAAGAAGAGATAGAGGAAATGGGAGGAAAATGCAAAGATAGAGTATGATAAATAAGAACACAATAGAATGCCCTTCCGCCGCAGTCTGTTAGAACAATGATAAAGAAATAAGAAGGAAAATGCAGAAGAAACAGATGTAGCTGCCACAAGTTAAATACACATCTGTTAAGAATGCTCTTCTCATATGCAGGGTCAGAAAAATATGTACAAATGTAGCACCTCGCTGATTGACAGAAAAACCTCAGTTCTGGCACCGGGAATCTTGTTTTCTTGACAGCACTTTGTTTTAAAGCTGGAGGCAGAGAAATGTCTTATGCATGTCCTTAAACTGGAAGGCCTTTTGTTCAGGATACTTATACCATTTGCAGATAATGATGTGCATAGCAGTTTCAGCTGTCTGCATATGCATTTTTATGTTTTTTTATGACAGCTCTGCGTACTGAACTAAAAGGCCATTTAGAACTGTCAGGCACTGACAAGCATTACCCTTTACATTTACAATTCTGTTAGCGTGCATTGTCAGGTGGGCTCACCAGACTGCAGAAATGTGATTTCCTTTGAAACCTATGTATGACTTTAATTTAATACAGCAGCCTCAAAAAAAAAAAAAAAAAAAGACAGAGTGTGAGCCCAAGAGAGCTTTATTAAGTATTCTTTTTCCATTAATCTCCTACTTTTTTGTTTTTATAAGACCCTTCCTTGCTTCCTCGACTTTTCTCTTCCTCTTTCTCTTCTCTCTCTCTGTTATTTCTTCTTTCTTTCTTTTTTCTGGAATCCTTCATGTCATGCAGAAGAGAAGCCAGTCTAAGGGAAAGACTTGACCTGCCCGAGCCAAGCCAGACCATCCCTAACTTTCCATATGGCCTGAGGTTAATTTTCAGTCATACCCCCTTTTTTTAAGAATGTTTGGCTCAGTATAGAGCTGGATGAATATTCAGGGCCTGGATAATGGGAGATGAAAAGAATCTACTTAATCCAGCTAATGACTTATCATTGCCCATTATCAATACCACCTGTCTTTGGGACTCCCTTTCCCTCCCCACAAAACGTTGATTTGAATAGCATGAAGAGCTTGTCCTATAAAAGCACTGATGTGTACACTCTAAGAGGCAGGAAAGCAGTGTCAAACCATGGTTTTGCACTGCAGGATTTCATAGTCCACCTAGGTAACTGCCATATATGAATGAAACAGAGAAGCCTCAACATACCCTAGGCTGAACTGAAACACTCACATCTATTTCAGTTCAGAAACAGAAACAGATTTACTCAAAGGCAATGAAGTTTGATCTTCAGTGAGCTCCTCTCTCTTGCCTAACCTGTATAGTTTCTGGGGATGGTTTGAGAGCCGATGAGAGTTCTTGGTGTAGAGGAGAAGTTGAGTTACTAACAGGTAGCAGTTTTATATGAACATAGCTAATCAATTGCTTAAAGAGATCACAGTATAGAAAAAGGCCTAAAACCTCCAGTCTCCTTTTTGTAACTTAACTTTGTATTCAGAATGTTGTATTCTTTATTTTGTAAAGAATTTCGTATATTGTATGTGCCTCAAATCCCATTACTCTGGACCTGCTTCTGGTTCTGACAGCAGGTCCTATAAGGGGTTCAAAAAGTACCTCTCTAGTTTGAAGAGTCAAGGTAGGCTTTTTTGTTTGTTTGTTTGTTTTTTAAGTTTGTCTTCACTTAGCCCTTAATAAGGGCTTCCCTGGTAGCTCAGCTGGTAAAGAATCTGCCTGCAATGCAGGAGACCCCAGTTCAATTCCTGGGTCAGGAAGATCTGCTGGAGAAGGGGTAGGCTACCCACTCCAGTATTCTTGGGCTTCTCTGGTGGCTCAGTTGGTAAAGAATCCACCTTCAATGTGGGAGACTTGGGTTTGATCCCTGGATTGGGAAGATCCCTGGAGAAGGGAACAGCTACCTACTCCAGTATTCGGGCCTGGAGAAGTCCATGGAGTCGCAAAGAGTTGGACACAACTGAGCAACTTTCAGTCCTTAATAAAGTACAAGATTTGGCTAGTTAGAAGTAGGCCATCATCAGAGTAGAGAGAGCTCTAGGAAAATAATGATCTACAGATAAAATTTTGAAGACCAATGTTTTTGACAATCAATAAAGTATTTTTTACTTTCTAAAACTGAGATATCCATGAAGCACAAAATATATCGTGCTTGGCTAAATACATTGAACAGCAGACTGGTTCCAAATTGGGAAAGGAGCACGTCAAGGCTGTATATTGTCACCCTGCTTATTTAACTTATATGCAGAGTACATCATGAGAAACGCTGCGCTGGGTGAAGCACAAGCTGGAATCAAGATTGAGAGGAGAAGTATCAATAACCTCAGATATGCAGATGACAACACACTTATGGTAGAAAGCAAAGAACTAAAGAGCCTCTTGATGAAAGTGAAAGAGGAGAGTGAAAAAGTTGGCTTAAAGTTCAACACTCAGAAAACTAAGATCATGGCATCTAGTCTCATCACTTCATGGCAAATAGATGGGGAAGCAGTGGAAACAGTGACAGACTTTATTTTGGGGGGGTTCCAAAATCACTGCAGATGGTGACTGCAGCCATGAAATTAAAAGGCGCTTGCTCCTTGGAAGAAAAGTTATGACCAACCTAGTCAGCATATTAAATAGCAGAGACATTACTTTGCAGACAAAGGTCAGTCTAGTCAAGGCTATGGTTTTTCCAGTAGTCATGTACGGATGTGAATGTTGGACTATAAAGAAAGCTGAGTGCTGAAGAATTGATGCTTTTGAACTGTGGCATAGGAGAAGACTTTTGAGAGTCCCTAGGACTGTGTTGGAGAAGGAAATGGCAACCCACTCCAGTGTTCTTGCCTGGAGAATCCCAGGGACAGGGGAGCCTGGTGGGCTGCCATCTCTGGGGTCGCAGACTGAAGCGACGCAGCAGCAGCAGCAGCAGCAGGACTGCAAGGAGATCCAACCAGTCCATCCTAAAGGAAATCAACCCTGAATATTCAATGGAAGGACTGCTGAAGCTGAAATTCCAATACTTTGGCTACTGGATTCAAAGAACTGACTTATTGGAAAAGACCCTGATGCTGGGAAAGAGTGAAGGTGGGAAGAGAAGGGGATGGCAGAGGACAAGATGGTTGGATGGCATCACCGACTCAATGGACATAAGTTTGTGTAAACTCCGGGAGTTGGTGATGGACAGGGAGGCCTGGCATGCTATAGTCCATGGGTCTCATAGAATCGGACATGACTGAGTGACTGAACTGGACTGAAATACATTTCACCATGCTTAAAACCATGGAATCGCACCCAGATCAAAACGTAGAACATATCCAGGTCCCCAGAAGTTTCCTGACTCTGAGCAAGAAATTCTTAATCCCCTCTACCAAGTTTTTCAGAAAGACAGGGTAGGGCATACTGGGAATGATGAATTTGGTATCACAAGGTCATATTTTGTGTTAACCTCCTAACGGTAAAGACTGTTCAGAAAGAGAATTCAACCCCATGGGGTGGGGACTTACCTCCATTCCTTTCTTCATGCTACAGACGGGGAGCACCCTCACACGCTGATTGCCAAGTCCAACTTTACATGTGGGTAACCAAGTGTTTTGTGTTACGTGGTGACTTGGAATTTCAGTGATCCTTGAAGGTCACCCATTCAGGTCATAAGACTATGGACTAAGCATTGACCTTTGCCTTAGGTTCTTTAAAGAGTCCTATTTGCCACATTCATTCTGGGAGGGGTTCACATCAGGTTCCAACAATTTTCTTCGAATCTACTAATCAGTAGCTTTCATCTCTGACAAAAAGAAGGAATGAGGCGCATGGGCTCCTGATGAAGGGTGGAGGAGAGAGAGAGCTCTAACAGGGAAGCCGAGCTGGGAGAGCATGGTAAGTGTGTGTCAGGAGACTCCCACTCTGCCTTACATCTAGGCCTCCTTCCTCAGCCCCCGACTGTGAGCCAGGCTGGTGGGAGACAAGGAAAAAAAAGAGAACAAAATCCAAACAGTGCACTCCCCCTCTGCCCCTCCTCTTTTTTCTCCTCTGTGTCACTAACCTCAAATGCCCTGCAGGAACCAATTACAGTATTCTAATGAGTGCAGTTTCCAATAACGACATCTGCTGGGTGTGTTACTGCCTTAACCACATGCTGACCACCACCACGGCTTCTCAGATCACCTTTCCCAGTGATGAGGCCACCTGCCTGGTGCTCACTAGCTGGCTGGACATCTCCCTGCAGAGTCACCAGGGATGGGGGACCATAAGGACAGCTGTGGGGGTGCTTGTGTTTGCAGAATGCAAATGACTGTGGGCCATCCTGGCAAGGGAATCAACCAGTCAGGTTGGTAGCTTCAACAACTTGAAGTAGTCTTTGGAGGCTAAAAGAAAAGCCACTTTCTGAAAAAGTCCCAGTGACTTGGATACGATTATAGCAAAGGGGTAAATTACTGTGGTGAAGAGCATGAACATAAGGAGTTAGGAAGATTTACCTGAGACTCATGTCTCCATCACTTCCTTGCTGTGTGACTTCTGGCAAGTTGATTAATTCCTAAAATGAGCCTCAGTTTCACCACCTATAAAATGGGAGTAATAATAGCACATGCCTTTTAGAGTGGTTGTAAATGTTTAAAGAATAATTAATATAATATACAAAGCTCTTAGCATTTTGTCTTGGCTCACTGACTAAAATGAAGCTATTATTATTCTGATAAATACTTAGTCTATTAAAGATAGAAAAATATAAGGAATATGAATTGTTGTCACTTACTAGTCAAGCCCTTTCCACTCTCTCTGGCTCTGCTATTGTCTCTGCCTGACCCAGTCCCAGAACTCTATTCATCACTTGTATCCACCTCTATTCCATGCTGCCATCACAAATGTGATACATTCTCCATGTACTTGGAGGTAAACTCTCTCAAACATAACAAGTGAGAAAGGTACATTTTTATTCATGTTATATGTGTACATATACAGGCATGAAAATGCATAAAAAGGAAATCCCACTCTAAGAAAGGAGTGGGAATGATGGAGATGGAGTAGGACAAGAGTTAATTTCACATTTTACTCCAGTTATTCCTACATTATCCAAATCTTTTAAAACAAGAATGTATTCACACATTACTTGTGTGATTAAGAAAAAAGAGAGAGAGAGAATAAAGATGTGTTTAAGTGGTCCAAAGTTCAAGGTTGTAATATTGCTGCTTTTGGGGGATCATAAAAGCTTCTGCATACCATGGAGACCTCCCCATTGAGCCTCTCCACACACCTTCTTGCAAAATAAAATAGCCACCCCTTCCTTACATATCAATTATATCTCAAATTTTTTTAATCTATTTATTTTTTGCCTTTATTTTTTTTTAATTTTATTTTATTTTTTAACTTTACAATATTGTATTGGTTTTGCCATATATCGAAATGAATCCGCCACAGGTATACATGTGTTCCCCATCCTGAACCCTCCTCCCTCCTCTCTCCTCCCTCCTCCCTCCCCATACCATCCCTCTGGGTCATCCCAGTGCACCAGCCCCAAGCATCCAGTATCGTGCATCAAACCTGGACTGGCGATTCATTTCATATATGATATTATACATATTTCAATGCCATTCTCCCAAATCATCCCACCCTCTCCCTCTCCCACAGAGTCCAAAAGACTGTTCTATACATCAGTGTCTCTTTTGCTGTCTCGTATACAGGGTTATTGTTACCATCTTTCTAAATTCCATATATATGCATTAGTATACTGTATTGGTGTTTTTCTTTCTGGCTTACTTCACTCTGTATAATAGGCTCCAGCCACTCTTTATGATTCTGTTACTTTGTTACAAGTCCTTCCTGACTGTCACTCAAGCTTCTGACTTTCTACCCATTGACTGTAAGAATTTGTTTTATAATCCTTTAAAGTGTTTTCTGAAAAAGTGACAGAGAGAGAATGAGAAAGAGAGATTGTCTCCAAACTGTAAAGAAAATATACAAATAGATCATTTGGAAAGTGACTGTCTTTGTATGGACAGTGAGAATCTATCAAAACATTTCTTTTAACTATTTGGCTCCCTTATCCACAGACATGTCTGCTTCCTGTTCACCAGGCACAGGAAGAGGGCTGGGGTAGCAGTATTGGTCAGCGCTGGCAATTAAAGATCAATACCAAATGTAGAACTACCGCACAATTGCACTCATCTCACATGCTAGTAAAGTAATGCTCAAAATTCTCCCAGCCAGGCTTCAGCAATATGTGAACTGTGAAATTCCAGATGTTCAAGCTGATTTTAGAAAAGGCAGAGGAACCAGAGATCAAGTTGCCAACATCTGCTGGATCATCAAAAAACCAAGAGAGTTCCAGAAAAACATCTATTTCTGCTTTATTGACTATGCCAAAGCCTTTGACTGTGTGGATCACAAGAAACTGTGGAAAACTCTGAAAGAGATGGGCATACCAGACCACTATGACCTGCCTCTTGAGAAACCTGTATGCAGGTCAGGAAGCAACAGTTAGAACTGGACATGGAACAACAGACTGGTTCCAAATAGGAAAAGGAGTACATCAAGGCTGTATATTGTCACCCTGCTTATTTAACTTCTATGCAGAGTACATCATGAGAAATGCTGGGCTGGATGAAGCACAAGCTGGAATCAAGATTGCCAGGAAAAATATCAATAACCTCAGATATGCAGATGACACCACCCTTATGGCAGAAAGTGAAGAGGAACTAAAGACCCTCTTGATGAAAATGAAAGAGGAGAGTGAAAAAGTTGGCTTAAAGCTCAACATTCAGAAAACGAAGATCATGGCATCTGGTCCCATCACTTCATGGGAAATAGATGGGGAAACAGTGGAAACAGTGTCAGACTTTATTTTTTTGGGCTCCAAAATCACTGCAGATGGTGACTGCAGCCATGAAATTAAAAGACGCTTACTCCTTGGAAGGAAGGTTATGACCAACCTAGATAGCATATTCAAAAGCAGAGACAGTACTTTGCCAACAAAGTCCATCTCGTCAAGGCTATGGTTTTTCCAGTATTCCTGTATGGATGTGAGAGTTGGACTATAAAGAAAGCTGAGTGCTGAAGAATTGATGCTTTTGAACTGTGGTGTTTGAGAAGACTCTTGAGAGTCCCTTGGACTACAAGGAGATCCAACCAGTCCATCCTAAAGAAGATCAGTCCTAGGTGTTCATTGGTAGGGCTGATGTTGAAGCTGAAACTCCAGTACCGCCACCTGATGCAGAGAGCTAACTCATTTGAAAAGACCCTGATGCTGGGAAAGATTGAGGGCAGGAGGAGAAGGGGATAACAGAGGATGAGATGGTTGGATAGCATCACCAACAACAATGGACATGGATTTGGGTGGACAATGGGAGTTGGTGATGGACAGGGAGTCCTGGCGTGCTGTGGTTCTTGGGGTCACAAAGAGTCGGACACGACTGAGCAACTGAACTGAACTGAACCAGATGTAGATGAACATTTCATGACAAGCCAACTCAGTGAGAAGTAGGAGTGGGTCAGCAGAAATCTGATGGGAACTCCCTGTGCACAGGGCTTTTTGTAGTTTGCAATTGTACATTCAAATGCTGCAGAGCAGTCAGCAGCTGTCTTAGTGAGTTTGTGTTCTGTCTGACCCTCTAAGAACGTGAAAGAAGTCCTGGGGGTAAAATGTCAGGCCTACTGAGAGTCCAGCGGGGACTCATCTCCCCCTTTCCCACCTTCCAGGGATTATGCCCTCATGACCTGGTAATTTAGCACAGGCTGTTCCTTAAGCCTCGGACACACTTCTCCCAGTTCATTGTCTCACACTCCTGCTTGCTGTTCAGGTTTGAACTCCTAAGCATTCTAGCCTTGGTATCTCAAGACTTATCCATTATAAGTTTGCTCCTTTGCTATGTTTATCATAAACCAAATTATTTCCCTTTACAGTACTTATCAATCACAGTTTGTAATCACATATTAATTTGTTAATTGAATTAATTTAATGTCTGTCTTCCCAAGATTATTAAGCTCTTTCAGGAGGATTCTGAATTGTTTTATCTCCTTGTTCAGTGCTTTGCATAGTGTCTGGAGTATAATAGAAGCTCAATAAATATTTGTTGGATAAATGGTAAATTAAGTAATTGGATTAATCAATTACTATAGGTATCTTATAATAAATGCTTATAAGTCTTTATTTTCTCTGCTCTATCTCCCTGAAGTCTTCTTCACTTATACAAATCTTCTTCGGCCTCAAAATACAGTGATAATGATGGGGATAATGGTGATGATATTAAATACCTTCTCAGCCCTGTAAAATAATGCCAGTTTCATAGGATCATTATGACAAAGTGAGGTAACATACATAAAAGCATACTCACAACTATAAAGGTCTACACGATGGCTATTCTTTCCTTGAAGACGTATCTAGTCTGGTGCTAGGAAATAGAAAAGGTCAGTGGCCTTTGCTTTTTAGTTCAGTTCTGTTTAGTTCAGTCTCTCAGTCGTGTCTGACTCTTTGTGACCCCACGGACTGCAGCATGCCAGGCCTTCCTGTCCATCACAAACTCCCAGAGTTTACTTGAACTCATGTCCATTAAGTTGGTAATGCCATCCAACCATCTCATCCTCTGTTGTTCCCTTCTCCTCCTGCCCTCAATCTTTCCCAGCATTAGGTCTTTCCCAATGAGTCAGTTCTTTGCTTCAGGTGGCTAAAGTATTGGAGTTTCAGCTTCAACAGTAGTCCTTCCAATGAATATTCAGGACTGATTTTCTTTAGGATGGACTGGTTGGATCTCCTTGTAGTCCAAGGGACTCTCAAGAGTCTTCTCCAACACCACAATTCAAAAGCATCAATTCTTTGGCACTCAGCTTTCTTTACAGTCCAACTCTCACATTCATACACGACTACTGGAAAAACCATAGCCTTGACTAGACCAACCTTTGTCTGCAAAGTAATGTCTCTACTTTTTAATATCCTGACTAGGTCAGTCATAACTTTTCTTCCAAGGAGCAAGCGTCTTTTAATTTCATGAATGCAGTCACCATCTGCAGTGATTTTGGAGCCCCCCAAAATAAAGTCTGTCTCTGTTTCTATTGTTTCTCCATCTATTTGCCATGCAGTGATGGGACTGGATGCCATGATCTTAGTTTTCTGAGTGTTGAGCTTTAAGCCAACTTTTTCACTCTCCTCTTTCACTTTCATCAAGAGGCCCTTTAGTTCTTCTTTGCTTTCTACTATAAGGGTGTTGTCATCTGCATATCTGAGGTTATTGATATTTCCCTCAGCAATCTTGATTCCAGCTTGTTCTTCATCCAGCCCAGCATTTCTCATAATATACTCTGCATAAGTTAAATAAGCAGGGTGACCAATTCCTAGTATGCATGAAAGAAAAAAACATATTAACCCCTGGAAAGCAATTCAAATTCATTGTGAGATCGGGGACTAAACATATACCTGTCTTTGACAGTGAATTGGCAGCACAAGTCTGAAAAACAGTTGCCATACCTAGCTTAAAAAAAAAAAAAAAAGCTAGTCACAGCTTCCCTGGTGGCTCAGTTGGTAAAGAATCCACCTGCAATGCAGGAGACCTGGATTCGATCCCTGGGTTGGAAAGATCCCCTGGAGGAAGGCATGACAACCCACTCCAGTATTATTGCATGGAGAATCCCCATGGACAGAGGAGCCTGGTGGGCTACAGACCATGGAGTGGCAAAGAGTCAAACATGACTGAGTGACTGAGCACAGCACAGCAACCCTGTGATGTAAGCTTATATCTATAAACATATTTGCTCTTTATAACTCTATTGTTATTATCAAATATCAAAGGACAGGCCCTCAAAGATTCTCCAGGAATGCAACAATTCAGCAATCTGCATCTCAGAGTGTCCCAGGTTTGCTGGGGAATCAGAGAACAGTGGCCTTACTCTTTGTGATTTGCACAGTGTCTCTCCAGTGTATCTGCATTTTGAGCTGAAGGGCAGTGGCTATGGCTTTCTTGCTTTTGTAATTCTTTTCAGCACTCTGAGTCTGCTGGATTCAGCTGAAGAGGGAAGGGCAGAGAAAGAGTTGTTATTGCTTTTCTGATGCTTTCAGTTATTTGGTCCTTGGGGGGTTATAGGTAGGGAAGAAGCATGTGATATGCAGTAGCTCTAGCCTATTAAGACCTAAGGTGAGTGATAGAGAAGGTAGTATGATTTGTAAGGCAGTAAAACTTATTATTTCCACCCCCATTCATGTACCCCACCTCCGTCTTCACCACAAGCTCCCAAAGTACACAGGTGAAAGGGAATGGTATCCTCAGAAGCTAGTCTGCTGTGTACAAGCAGCCATGGCTGGGAGCTCAGCAGGTATATTGAGAGCCTCAGTTTCTTTATCTCTGAAATGGACATAAGAATAGTTCACATCCTGTAAAGTTTGGTGAGGTTTCAGTGGAATAATGCCCATGAAACCTTATCATAGAGCTTGATACAATATCACATTTTCAACAGGTGTTAGTGATTATTATTTTTTTTTTTAAAGTCAAGTATGAATCTGAATTCAAACCCAGATCTTTCTGAGTCCTAACTGCATTCTTTTCAGCTCACCCCTGATCAAATACAGGGCTGTATGCCTACCCTGTGAACAGACAGTGGGGAAAAGGAAGATTAATTAAGGAAGAGCCATAAAAAATTCTCTGAATATAAAATGGATGTAATATTAACATACATAATTACTTCTCAACTTCAGAAGCTATAATATCAAAGATAAAAATCATGTCAGCTTCAATCTTTTTCTCATTGTAGATTCAGACCATTACATTAATGACTAACTTTTTGAGCTGCATAATTTTTTTCTTGGAAAGATACCTTTTTGAGGAGCTAAGCACAGAAGCCCTTTTCCAGCCGTACCCTAGACTTGAAGGAGGAAGGAGAACCTCCCTGTCGACGCCACTCCCCGCCTCCTACTGCCCCGATCTTCAGTGCGTCCACTCCCTTTGTGAGGAAACAAAGGCAGTTAATCACAGGGCAGCCAAATTTCGCCTTTGGCTGGCTGAGGATGTGGATGTGGCTCCAGAACTTAGCCGAGAGCCCCAAGTGTGTGACCCCATGAGTGTTTGTGGTTCAGAGGCTGCTCCAAAAATTGCCAGCCACTGGATATTGGCTCATTCCTGGGGAAGAGGTCTCCAAATATCTGAAAGCTGGGCCTTTGTTCATTTTAAACAGAGGCCCTCACTCCCACCTCTCCTTTCCTGGCTCTCTGGTATGAACCTTCCATCTGAGACACAGCCCAGCATCTGTGGGAACCACCCTTTGGAAACTTATTCCTGTCTCTGAGCCAGCACATCCTCCCAAGAGGAAAGAAACAAGCAATGTCCCAGGGAGATTTGCTGTATCAGATGCAAATCTAGCACCCTCTGAGGTTCTTTTCCCTTTTCAGGACCTCAGGATAGAATTGCATCAAGGAGGAGAACCCCATTTCTCAGACTCCATGTCAAGGGGCCTGTCCAATGTCACAATTGCTGTTAAATGGAACCAGAAGTTGTGTTCTCTTTTTACAGCCTTCTGAAACAATGAATAGAATGGAAGGGGAAGAAGGTAGTTTGGCTTTTCTCCTTGTTTTTCTTATTTTTTCTTTTCTATTGGTGCCCATCCCTCCTATCAGGCCCTCCCACTCCTTCCTGTCCCTTTTCATTAAGTGTCACGCTAGATGCTCCAAGCACTCCCTTCCCTGAGTAGCGTCTTCTGGGCTTCTCTCTTCACCCTATTCCTTTGTCACATATAAACGTTTTACCTACTCTGTGGTCCTTTCCTTCTGTTAGCTCTGACTCAGTCAACTAATTATGGAAATAAATTTCTATTTTGTTTCTCTGTTGCCTCTATCCCACAAAAAATGCCAATAAGTTTAAGATGTGCCGACTTATCACTGAGGCTACATAAAATAAAATCGTCAAAAAATTGGCAGTCTTCTTGGCGAGCAGCCTGTGTGATTCCACCTGTGAGAGATATGCCTTGAATCCTGAGGTATTCTACACCGAGAAACCAAACAGTGCTTTTGTTCCCCTCAAATCAAGTCAATCCTTGACTGGGGGAAGCATGAAAATGAAGAACCATGTACACTGTTAAGATATAAGTCCACTTAACCATTAATAAAATGCCTTTTCCTTCCAATTTGACAATTACATCTTTGTAATATCCTATAAAGCTGTCTTCTAACTTTATAATTCTTGGTCTCCTTGGAATTAGTACCAGAATATGGTAAAGCAAGAAGACTTGATCCATGGTGCCAGGTCTGCAATCGCTCTCCCTTCTCATCACATGCCCAGCACTGTCCCACGCCAGGAAGATCCTCATGTGTACTGTCAGTGCCCTGGGTTTAGCCCATTACCTCAACAACTGCCCCTTCTCAGGCCTAGTGATGCCTTTGTTGTTGTTGTTGTTCTTTCACCAAGTCATGCCCAGCCCTTTGCAGCCCCATGAACTGCAGCATGCCAAGTCTCTCTGTCCCTCACCATCTCCTGGAGCTTGCCCCAGTTCATGCCCATTGAATCGGTGACACCATCCAACCATCTCATCCCCTGTTGCCCCCTTCTCCTTTGGCCTTCTGTGATGCCTATGTCTGTGCATATGTTACTGCAGGACTGAGACTAGAACAAGACTATTCAGGTTCTGAAAGTGGGCTGAGTCATTTGGGCAGAAAATTCCAAGGTCCTTGGTTTACAGAGTATAGTCTAGAAGGAAGTGCAGCAGAGGCTCCAAATGGTACATTCCTGTGGCCCTGTGGACCAGGTGTGGTCTGAGGGCACTTTCTGAAGCTCAGGACTAGGATAAGATTCTTCTTGCCCAAGTATAAAGGTATACTGACCTAAAGGGCCAATAGTTCCTGTTACATCCATGCACTTGGTATCAAGCTGCTTCTTATATGGGCCACTCTACATAGGATGCTACAAGTTTAACTCCAGAGACAGTTGATTTGTTGTTGTTGTTCAGTCACTAAGTCCTCTCTGACTTTTTATGACCCCGTGGACTGTAGCACACCAGGCTTCCCTGTCCTTCACTATCTCCTGGAATTTGCTCAAACTCAGGTCCATTGAAACATCCAACTGTCTCATCCTCTGATGCCTCCTTCTCCTTCTGCCTTCAATCTTTCCCAGCATCAGGGTCTTTTCCAATGAGTCAGCTCTTCACATCAGGTGGGCAAAGTATTGGTGCTTCAGCTGCAGCAACAGTCCTTCCAGTGACTATTCAGGGTTGATTTCCTTTAGATTGACTGGTTTGATCTCCTTGCTGTCCAAGGGACTCTAGAGAGTCTTCTCCAGCACCATAGTTCAAAAGCATCAATTCTTCAGGCTCAACCTTCCTTATGGTCCAACTCTCACCTCCGTGCATGACTACTGGAAAAACCATAGCTTTGACTATATGGATCTTTGTAAGTGAGGTGATGTCTCTGCTTTCTAATATGCTGTTTAGGTTTGTCATAGCTTTTCTTTCAAGAAGCAAGCATCTTTTAATTTCACAGTTGATTTAACAATGGTTAATGAAGCGTATGCGTTCACATTAAGACTGTTGACCCCTCCTGAACAGCACTGACCAGTGCATAATAGGTATTTATTAAATGCATTCTATATAAACAAATGAATGACCTACTAGAATTTTATAAATTGTTTCATATAGGAAAGGAGTGACCAAGAGTGGAAATTTCAGACACTAATAGCAGATGAGAGAAAGCTTGATTTGTATACTTTAAGAAGAATCTTCTTATTAGAGGTAGCCCCTCTATACTAGCTGAAAATACAATCTCTTCCTACTGTGACACATGCATGGCTGTACCCATAGCCAAGAATGTATGCACAATGCCATGAGTCACATTTTTTTAAATTTATTTATTTTTTTACTTTACAGTATAGTATTGTTTTGCCATACATCAACATGCATCCACCACGGGTGTACACATGTTCCCCATCCTGAACCCCCCTCCCACCTCCCTCCCCATACCATCCCCCTGGGTCATCCCAGTGCACCATCCCCAAGCTTCCTGTATCCTGCATCAAACCTGGACTGGCGATTCATTTCTTATATGATATTATACATGTTTTAATGCCATTCTCCTAAATCATCCCCCCCCACCATCCCTCTCCAACAGAGTCCAAAATACTGTTCTATACATCTGTGTCTCTTTTGCTGTCTCGCGTACAGGGTTGTCGTTACCATATTTCTAAATTCCATATATATGCATTAGTATACTGTATTGGTGTTTTTCTTTCTGGCTTACTTCACTCTGTATAATAGGCTCCAGTTTCATCCACCTCATTAGAACTGATTCAAATGTATTCTTTTTAATGGCTGAGTAATACTCCATTGTGTATATGTACCACAGCTTTCTTATCCATTCATCTGTTGATGGACATCTAGGTTGCTTCCATGTCCTGGCTATTATAAACAGTGCCGCGATGAACATTTGGGTACACGTGTCTCTTCCCTTCTGGTTTCCTCAGTGTGTATGCCCAGCAGTGGGATTGCTGGGTCATACAGCAGTTCTATTTCCAGTTTTTTAAGGAATCTCCACACTGTTCTCCATAGTGGCTGTACTAGTTTGCATTCCCACCAACAGTGTAAGAGGGTTCCCTTTTCTCCACACCCTCTCCAGCATTTATTGCTTGTAGACTTTTGGATCACAGCCATTCTGACTGGCATGAAATGGTACCTCATTGTGGATTTGATTTACATTTCTCTGATAATGAGTGATGTTGAGCATCTTTTCATGTGTTTGTTAGCCATCTGTATGTCTTCTTTGGAGAAATGTCTATTTAGTTCTTTGGCCCATTTTTTGATTGGGCCGTTTATTTTTCTGGAATTGAGCTGCAGGGGTTGCTTGTATATTTTTGAGATTAGTTGTTTGTCAGTTGCTTCATTTGCTATTATTTTCTCCCATTCTGAAGCCTGTCTTTTCACCTTACTTATAGTTTCTTTTGTTGTGCAGAAGCTTTTAATTTTAATTAGATCCCATTTGTTTATTTTTTCTTTTATTTTCAGTATTCTGGGAGGTGGGTCATAGAGGATCCTGCTGTGATGTATGTTGGAGAGTGTTTTGCCTATGTTCTCCTCTAAGAGTTTTATGGTTTCTGGTCTTATGTTTAGATCTTTAATCCAACATAATAAAAGCTATATATGACAAACCCACAGCAAACATTATCCTCAATGGTGAAAAATTGAAAGCATTTCCCCTAAAGTCAGGAACAAGACAAGGGCGCCCACTCTCACCACTACTATTCAACATAGTTTTGGAAGTTTTGGCCACAGCAATCAGAGCAGAAAAAGAAATAAAAGGAATCCAAATTGGAAAAGAAGAAGTAAAGCTCTCACTGTTTGCAGATGACATGATCCTCTACATAGAAAACCCTAAAGACTCCACCAGAAAATTACTAGAGCTAATCAATGAATATAGTCAAGTTGCAGAATATAAAATCAATACACAGAAATCCCTTGCATTCCTATACACTAATAATGAGAAAAGAGAAAGAGAAATTAAGGAAACGATTCCATTCACCATTGCAATGAAAAGAATAAAATACTTAGAAATATATCTACCTAAAGAAATTAAAGACCTAAAAAACTATAAAACACTGATGAAAGAAATCAAAGAGGACACTAATAGATGGAGAAATATACCATGTTCATGGATTGGAAGAATCAATATAGTGAAAATGAGTATACTACCCAAAGCAATCTATAGATTCAATGCAATCCCTATCAAGCTACCAACAGTATTTTTCACAGACCTAGAACAAATAATATCACAATTTGTATGGAAATACAAAAAACCTCGAATAGCCAAAGCAATCTTGAGAAAGAAGAATGGAACTTGAGGAATCAACCTGCCTGACTTCAGGCTCTACTACAAAGCCACAGTCATCAAGACAGTATGGTACTGGCACAAAGACAGAAATATAGATCAATGGAACAAAATAGAAAGCCCAGAGATAAACCCACGCACCTATGGACACCTTATCTTTGACAAAGGAGGCAAGGATATACAATGGATTAAAGACAATCTCTTTAACAAGTGGTGCTGGGAAAACTGGTCAACCACTTGTAAAAGAATGAAACTAGAACACTTTCTAACACCACACAAAAATAAACTCAAAATGGATTAAAGAGTCACATATTTTTAAAAATACTTATTTTATTTGGCTCCGCTGGGTCTTCATCTCTTTGTACCTGCTTTCTTTAGTTGCAGTGAGCCAGGGCTACTCTTCTTTGTAGTGGCTTCTCTTGTTGCAGACACAGGCTCTAGGTACACAGGCTTCAGTATTTACAGCATGTGGGCTCAGCAGTTACAGTGGGCATGTTTAGTTGCTCGTGGCATTTGGAGTCTTCCTGGACCAGGGATCAAACTCATGTCCCCTGCATTGGATGACAGATTCTTATCCACTGTACCACCAGGGAAATCCTCAAATATTTTTAGAGCAGGTTTCTCAACGTATTGTCACTATGGACATTTTGGATGGGATCATTCTTTGTTGTGGGGGTAGTTCTCTGCATTGTAAGACATTTAGCAGCATCCTTGGTGTCTACACACTAGAGGCTGGTAGCATTTCTTCCCAGTTGTGACAACCAAAAGTGTCTCCAGACAGTGCCAAATGTTCCCTGGGTGGGGATGGTAGGGGAAACAACCCCTGGCTAAGAACCATTGTTCTTAAAGAAACTGATTCTTTATAGCTTGACATCATCATTCCCCACCCAGTCAGAATTAACACCAAGCAGAACTCACAGCAGGCTTCAGTTGTACCCAGATTCATTGTCAAAAGAAAATGAGAGTCAAGGGAAGCCAAAATAATGTTGTAGTTTGCTATGTTTCATCAGTCTCTAAGATTGTATAGCAAATGGCAACTTTAAGCTAAAAGATGAAAATGTAGAGTAATGATGTTTAAATCTCTTATAGCAATAACTCTACTAATTTCTGCTCTTTGTTGTTGTTTTGTTTTGTTTTTTCAGGGCTAGGGAATGAGCCAGAGTTAATGTGCTTAAAGTTCAAACATAGAATGAGATCGTAGGATGAGAAAGCACATGCCAAAAGCATCTCTAGCCTCATGTAAGCCCTTTTGGGGTGACTCAGGAAAGGGTTATGTGGTACAGAGTCAGCAGCCCATTTCCATGGACATTCCCTAAACCTTTTTTCTGCTTCTGGTCCTACCATCTTTGTTACTTCTTATATTTCCTATATCAAAATAGGAAGTTGTGACTTAATGGCTTAGCAATGTACACATTTGTGTTTGTCATGACTTGTTAAAACCAGGATTTCATGAAATTTCAGTGTGTGTGGCTCTAAATGTTATTTTGCGTCTAAAAATACCCAGAATGCAATTAAGCATATTTATCTGTTTTACAAGGACAAAAAAATATTTATGCATGAGAACACACAATTTTACCTCCTTCCCCACTTTTTTGAGCAGGAAAGGATTGTTTCTTGCTAAGTTAGATTCCAGAATCTTTTTGGTGTTATTATTGAGAATCTAGTTAATAAAATTAAAGAAAGAGTAAATTTAAACTATATCATAAAGAACAAGAGTGGATAGGAGATAGAAGAACTGTGTAGCTGCAAAAATGTCTAACAGAAGAAAAGGAGGGAGAGAGAGATTTGGGGAATAGCTGCCATACATGTGAAGTACACTGTTGATGATCAAAATGTTTTTAATTAAATATTTAAAAGTTTTTTTTAATTTTAAAAGTACCTTTAGTTATTTCATTATGTATTAAGGCTACTAGGAATAAACAATAGGAATTCTTTAAAACTTAGCTACAGAATGGTTTGGTTTTTTTTTCTAATTTAAATAATTCAAGGTTGGCCAAGACTCAGCAATTTGAGCTCAGGGTTAATTCATGGGCTACATTTGGAAGTGACTGACTGTAGTAACTTCCCTGTCAGGCTAATCTTCACACCTACTGAGGCTGTTCTTTTACATCAAATTCCTCTTTTACTCTGGTGCTTTGGACAAGAGGGCTAAAGACAGACTTGTCAGTCAATACACAATCCACCATATCATTCATTAAAAACAAATTCATTAATGAATGTCATGTGATGGTGATAGTCTGCTGACAAAAAGGAGAGGGAGACCTGACCCCTACTCTTAAAGTGCTCACAGTCTTGTCTGTAAGTAGCCTGTAAGTAACATACATATGGTAATCCCCATATAAACTAAATGTGTATCATCAAATGAGCCTAGAATTTTCATAAAAATAGAAGTTATTCTAAAATTGTACATAGCCTTCTGTAGAATCATTAAGAATTGTAGAATTTTCCAGTTACATGAGATTGGTGTATATAACGTGAATAACTGTGCTAGAACGATTCCAGTCCTCACAATTTTTGGACATCTCTAAAATAACATGATTCAGAAGATGTTTATTTCATGTTTATTACATTCTGTACTTTCCTTGCTAAATCTGATATGGGTCCAGCAATGAACAACACATCTTTCTAACATGATGACTCAGAATGAACACAATTTTAGGAGCAGGAGAAGCAGATGAGAAAACACCTCACTGATGCATGCCCTCTGTTGTATTTCAGCCTGATGCCACATCAAACTTAAAGCCTTTTTTCTGATTCTTAAACTAACCGTGAGAAGGAACCATCTCTTTTCCCCTCTGGATCTGGGGACATGCTATATTCCATTAGCAGCCTCTCTGATTTTTCATCTAAAGCTCTTTCCTTGCCTTGGATATTGGCTAACATTTTCCACTGGTCAGAAACTTTGTTTATACAGCTGATCAAGTTAACGGTTCATCTCCTCTGCTCTGTAGGCACTCCAATTCTACCGTCATCATAACTAGGATTGGCTATTTTACTTGGCAGAATTATTTCAGTAATCCAAGATAACCAAATTGGATTGGTGATCGATCAGTTTGTTCAGCACTCATTCCAGTAAATAAAACCAACTAAGCTCCAAGTGGTTGAATTGTTATTACAGTGGAGTCACAATGTGAATCAAAGCTTAGAGACCTCAGGGAATTTCATAAAATCCTACTCTGCAACCAGATGATTGTCCTGTAATATATACCAAATACCAAAGACCCATAGGTTTTAGCCTTTCTTGGTGGAAATAGCTAGTTTTTCTGTGATACATAGATGAGAAATACCACCATTTATAAAAGTGGTCCTTGAAAACCTCATTTTTTTCTATTTGCTCATTTTTTATTCACATTTTTATATAAAATTCTAGTGTGAAAAGAGTATGGTGGTTCATCCCAATCTTTTCATTGATGAACACGAAAGACTGAGTGTTGAGTCATAAATAAATGAGCATAGTTTTGAAATACCTTGTCTGAAAGGAAAGGTGATTTTTTTTTTAAATGAAAACTTGATAGATGCCTCAGAGTATATTATACAAGGAGATATAATGGGATTTTATTATAAACTTCAAACTGTGTTTTTCAAAAACCCAAATTCTAGAGAGAGCTTTGCTACCAACTTGCTATGTGAGCTTAAAACATTTTGTTTTGCACTTTCATTTCCAGTGAATGAAAGTACTAATAATAATTATGCCCCTCTCCATCATCAGAGTTATCATGAGAACCAAATAGAATATTGTATATGGAAGCCCTTTTTGAAGTCTGAAAAGGTATTAAAAGGCATGAGAATGCACACAGGGTTCCCTAAATTGTGGGATGCATTGCTGGTGAGATGAGACATACCCCAGTGTTCAGTTTTTCACTTTGGGAGATGTACATTAAATTGTGTTGAACTACATAATGAGAAAGTTAATCCTTTTTCACTTCTCAGTCACCGTTTCTGATTCCTACATCTTGTTTTGGTCTCCAGTATGTCTCCAGCACATCTTTAACACTTGCTAATCTCCCTTTCCTTAAAGGGAGAGCACGTCTCAGGCATGGGGCCAGGCACATAACTTAGCTGGATTTTAATAACGTGGTTCAGTTTTCCTTGCTCATGTATTTTTGTTATAAATTCTTTAATGGCAAATGGTAATGTTTTTCCATTAATAGCATAATATAAAGTTTTGTTTCTATGCAACTTTAACTATGGAGAAAAAGCCATTTTAAAGAAAAATATTAAGTAAATAAGAGTGATATGTGAATTTGACAGAAATTGTGAAAGTGAGATGAATATGTTTGAAATTTGGGAATATATATACTTGTCATCGTAAAACATAGGCTAAGACCAAGTGTGTTTGTCATTGAGATAGTTGTTATTGTTCAGTCACTAAGTCATGTCTGACCCCTTGTGATTCCATGGATTTCCAGGCTCCCTGGCCCTCTGCTATCTCCTGGAGTTTGCTCAAATTCATATCCAGTGAGTCAATCATGCCATCCAACCATTTCATCCTCTATCACCCCCTTCTCTTCCTACCCTCAATCTTTCCCATCATCAGAGTCTTTTCCAATGAGTTGGCTATTTGCATCATGTGGCCAAAGTATTGGAGCTTTAGCTTCAGCATCAGTCCTTCCAATGAATATTCAGGGTTGATTTCCATTAGGACTGGTTGGATCTCTTTGCAGTCCAAGGGACTCTTAAGCGATGTCTTCAGCAACACCATTTGAAAGCATCAGTTCTTTAGTGCTTTAGTGCTAAAGCATCAGTTTTTTAGTGCTCAGCCTTCTTTATGGTCCAGCTCTCACATCTATACATGTCTGCTGGAAAAACCATAGCTTTGACTAGACGGACCTTTGATGGTAAAGTGATGTCTCTGCTTTTAATATGTTGTACTTTTCTCACGTACCTTTGGTTCATCCCTCACCATTCTTGAACAAGCCTTACAAAGCAACCCTTAAGGCCAGGGAAGGGAGAAAATTGGAACTTTCAGATGCCATTTTAACTTCCACTGATAAAGCCATCCATTGAGAGAATTTAGGCACTGAATCCAACTGAAATCTTCTAAACTTTTCAGCATTAAAAATAGGTGGTGTTGACTGTGCTAAAGAGACAGCTCCTTCCTCAAGAGTCAAGTTTGTCTCATTAACCTTGGAAGGGGGCTCCAGCACACAGTGACCGACCTGGCATATTCGGACACACATATACAGTACATCAACCTCATTCAGGATGGGCTTCAACACTTTGATGAAATACATCTTGTTCCATCCTCTAGAGACCATGTGAATCCACAAACAATTACAATTTTAAAGAAATTGTGGGTAAGCAAATCCTCTGTGATCAGAGTGTTTTCTCACCATTTTTCTATTTTCCATTTCTTTCTTTCTCAATTGAAAAGGAAGTAGAAAAATCTTCAGTTGTGTCAGAATAAAAAGGGCACGGAAAAGTTGTTGGTGGGTTTTAAAAATACAGTTTCTAAAAATTTATAGATGAGCTCAATTTAGAAAAAGTGAGGAAATCACATGCTGACATGCAGTTCAGTTTGGGAGCCTATTTTTTTCCATAGAATGTTGTGCAAAGTAAAATCCCAAAGTAATGATTTTCTTTGCTAATAAATCTTGTTTGAAGTGAGGAAGTCTTGAAGCAGAAGAAATAGTAATAAAAGCACCACTAGGATCATCTTCATTCCTTTCAGATGTGTTCAACTCCAACCCAGGAAAAGTAACTGAGTGTCTCATCCCCATATTCAATACTACATCTCCTATGGGCTGTGTGTGTGTGTGTAATTCACATATATTTTTTTTCTACAGACTTCTAGCCTGTGTTTATACAATTATTGTTGCAAATGTAGGTATTTGACACTTTAATAACATATTATTGCACTTTAAGGAAAACACACCCTTCTGTACTATTCTTCTTGCTGGGTGTAGAGCTCCTCTTTAGAGCAGATGTTCTTGGCTGTTACGAAAGGGCTTTAGAATGCTGGATTCAGATGAAGCTTGGAGGCGAGCGCCAATTATGTCATATGGTGACAGTGCCCAGTTATAACACTAATAGGCTTTTCATTATTTTTAATATATTTTTTTGGTTTTAATTATTCCCATGTATATTTCAGGACTCTCATTATGGAAAGCCAGGATTAGAATTGCTACTATGGTTTTTGCCTAAACAGGACAGGAAATTTTTCATAGTCTGAAAAAGTTTTAGAAGTATTGAGAACGTCTGAAAACAAAACAGAACCAAAGAAAATAAAAACACAAACCTCTCCCATAGCCTGGTCACTGATGACTAAATGTTTGAATTTTTATGTCTGGCATGCCATAGGTTTCTAATAAATTTGTAATGAATGAATACATACACTAAAACCAGTTTTCTATCTTTTTTTCAGTTCAATCACATGCTTTCCTTATTTATCCCATTCTTAGGATCTGGAACCATTTATATTTGTGTTCCCTAAAATAAGTGAAACAGTGGCTCATTCACAGGAAGGTTATTTAATCTTTCACATACCTCCATGTTCTTCCCACATTATTATTATCATGAGTTTACCTAATGCAGAGACAATAGAAATAAATTTGTTGAGAATTTCGTGGAGATTTTATACTTTGTTTGACAATCAAATGGCCCCCCAAGCCAGATCCAACCTGCCTGAGGTTTTTATAAATAAAATTTTATTGGAACACAGCCATAATAGTTGGTTTACATATCATCTAAGACAACTTTGGGGCTTCCCTGATAGCTCAGTTAGTAAACAATCCACCTACAACGCAGAAGACCCCGGTTCAATTCCTGGGTCGGGAAGATCTGCTGGAGAAGGGATAGGCTACCCACTCCAGTATTCTTGGGCTTCCCTGGTGGCTCAGCTGGTAAAGAAGCTTTGGTGCCACAAATAACAAAACTGAAGAAACATGTCGGAGACCAGATACCCTGCAAATCCTAAAATATTTATCATCTGGTCTTTTGACACAAGAGAAATTTACTCACTCTTAGAGTGGGAATTTTAGAGGCAGACAGGAGTTAGTATGGTATTCCTGAAATTCTTTTTAAAGTGTTTATTAATTCAAAGTTTGACTTTATTTTGACTCAGAGATACAGAGGCTTGTCTTATAAAAGTCTTAATATAGCATGGAAGTTAATATATCAGTTCATTAATACTAAGTTTTTACTCTCATTTTTAATAGTAGTGAAAATAGTAATAACTATAACAAAATGCTCCCCTTTTTAACGGAGTAGCAGAAAAGTCTTTCCTGGGATTGCTGTGGTAAAATATGCATTCATAGAAATTAGCTGCAACCCCTTGCATCAAAATTAAGTCAAATGTATTAAAGACACAGTCAGTTTGTACCTTCCTTTTCCCAAGAGACTCAGTGTACATAACAGTGATCCAGTTGGTCTCAAAGATTTAGAAATCATCTTGTGTCCTGGAAATCGATACTTTTACACCTGCCAAAGCGCTAAGGCATTTTCTGGCAGGAGTAGCAAAATGCAGTATCTCAACATATGAATGTTACTGTCAGAGACTTGCTGGCTTAGCTGGGGGGTAAGGGCAGAGGGTGGACTGTACTGTGAGAGTAAGTATTGTGGCAAGAAGAGTGATTTGGTTTTCTCCACAATTCCCAGCCAAGCCCCTTGGGCTATGTGTATTCACCTTATAGGATGTGTACTCACAGGATGGCCCTGGGCCAGTAAGCCTGTGTGGCCATGGCAGCATCTTGAACCTTGCTGGGTGCAAGAGGGAACCCTAGACATAGCACTGGAAAGAAAGGAAAGGGATTTGGTCCAAGTAGTGTTCCCCACCCTGTCCCCCTCACTCTAGAAAAGAGAACAATAATTAATTACCATTTTATTTGTGTCTTCTGTATGCTAAACACCAAGCTAATTATATACCAACTAACTTATGCCAACTAACTGAGTCTTACCCTTCATTCAAAAGTATGCTGTTATCCACATTTAAAGATAAAGAAATTGAGACTTAGAGAGGTTGAGTAATTGGCCCAAGGACACACAGCTGCTAAATGGCAGAGCAAGGATTACGCTCCAAAAGACTTTGTTTAAAATGCTAAGTGAGGGCCTTTTGGGGAGAAGATTGGGTTTCCTGAGTGGGTGATGTCATTTGCACTCTGAACTGGAGTTGTTCAATATTAAAAGTCCCTCCTCAAGGAAGTTGTACTCTCAAACTCAAGCAAAAAGAACTTTTGCTGTGTTGACCAAATCCCTTGGTCAAAAACCTGTCTGCAAACCTATGTGCCCACTGTTACTGCCAAGCTGTAGGGAATGCTGGCAGGGCATCTACATGGGGAAAAGAGAATTAGAATTAGAAATGTTACAGGGTAGAGGGGAAATACACGCATACACACATACCATCACCACCGCCACCCCACATGTTACATGGACCAAAGAAGCTCTCTGAAACACTGACCAAGGAGCATGCATTCAAAAAGAGTGGGTGATGCTGACATTCATAGTGCCCCAGAGGGACTGTGGGTTGTGGCTCATTCCTTAAACTCCGTGTTTGGTTGCCAAGGCTATTACCTATATCTTGGGTCTTGGGACACAAGTAATTTCAGAGAAGTAGGCAGAATCTTCTGGGGCCCCTGGAAAAAATGATAAAAGAAGTTGGGAGTCCTGTGAAAGGCCTCTCTGATCACCAGGATGGAGTTTTTTGTGTTTTTTTTCCAAAAGGAAAATACAAACTTATCCTCAAATAATCATTACCATTCTTATAATGCACAGTGATTCTTGTTAGTAAAGATCAGCCAAGATTTAAAGATCACTTGGTTCCAGGGAGCACCTTCCATGCATTATTTCATTGTAAAAGTGTTACTTACTCAGTCATGTCCGACTCTTTGTGACCCCATGGACTGTAGCCCTCCCGGCTCCTTGGTCCATGGAATTCTCCAGGCAAGAATACTGGAGTGGGTTGCCATGCCTGCCCTTCTCCAGGGGATCTTCCTGACCCAGGAGTTGAACCTGGGTCTGCTGCATTTCAGGCAGATTCTTTTTTTTTTTAATTTTTAAATTTTTTTACTTTACAATATTGTATTGGTTTTGCCATACATCAACATGAATCTGTCACGGGTATACGCGTGTTCCCCATCCTGAACCCCCCTCCCCATACCCCACTCCCCATACCATCCCTCTGGGTCATCCCAGTGCACCAACCCCGAGCATCCTATATCATTCATCGAACCTGGACTGGTGATTCATTTCACATATGATAATATACATGTTTCAATGCCATTCTCCCAAATCATCCCACCCTCGCCCTTTCCCACAGAGTCCAAAAAACTGTTCTATACATATGTGTCTCTTTGCTGTCTCGCATACAGGGTTATCGTTACCATCTTTCTAAATTCCATATAAATGCATTAGTATGCTGTATTGGTGTTTTTCTTTCTGGCTTACTTCACTCTGTATAATAGGCTCCAGTTTCATCCACCTCATTAGAACTGATTCAAATGTATTCTTTTTAATGGCTGAGTAATACTCCATTGTGTATATGTACCACAGCTTTCTTATCCATTCATCTGTTGATGGACATCTAGGTTGCTTCCATGTCCTGGCTATTATAAACAGTGCTGTGATGAACATTGGGGTACTTCAGACAGATTCTTTACCATCTGAGATCATTAAATTGTCCCATGGCCATAAAAGCTAAGTCCTATTGTTATGGTCATTTTAGGGAGAATTAGTAAGGTCCAGGGCTGCCCTGGGCAACATGGTAGCTACTGGCCACGTGTGGTTGTTGAGCACATGAGGACATTTATGCTGTGAATGTAAAATACACAGAATTTTGAAGACAATACAAAAAAGGAAAAAGTATGAAAGCAAAATGTCTTATCAGTAATTACTTATTGAGATGATAATATTTTAAATATATTAGCTAAAATATATTCTTAAAACTAACTTTGTGTGTACTCAGCTGCTTCAGTCCTGTCTGACTCTTTCTGACCCCATGGACTGTAGCCCTCCAGGCTCCTCTGTCCATGGGATTCTCCAGGCAAGAATACTGGAGTGGGTTGCCATGCCCTCCTCTAGGGAATCTTCCCAGGGATCAAACCCACGTCTCTTGCATCTCCTGCATTGTAGTGGGATTCTTTACCCACTGAGCCATCTGGGAAGCCCAAAATTAACTTTACTTTTTTTTTTAACTTTTTCTAATGTGACTGCTAGAAAATTTTGAATTACCTCCATGCCTCGCAAATGTGGCTTGCTCTGTTTCCACTGGGCAGCTCTGGTCAAGAGCAGAGATCAACAAACAGGCCCACACCCTGGTTTTACCCAGCTTATGAGCTAAAAATGCTAGAATGATTTTTATGTTTTTAAAGCATGGTAAAATTAAAACCAAAAACAATCTGGCCTATGAAGCATAAAATATTTGCTATCAGCCCTTTAGAGAAAAAGTTTGCTGGTCTAGATGACTATCCAATCCAGGACCACTAACTCCAAAAGGTGTGCTTTACCCACTGTGAATACTGGCTTTCTTCTAGATGCCAGACAGTTCACAAAATCTTTATACACAGTGCTTATTTTAATTCTGAGATTAAATAAGACTAATGACTCATGTTTATTCAAAATGTTATTATAATACTACTTGCCACTAATAATGTTATTATATCCACTTTGCTGATGAGCAAGCCAAGGCTTATAGAGATGCAGTAGTTTGGCTTATGTCACACAGCTAATAAATGACAGGACTGGAATTTAAATCTACTTCTTCCTGAAAGGTACACTTGTAGGCCCCTTGCTATCCTGCCACTGAATTCCTGTTTGTTTAGGGCCAGCCTCTGCGCTGATCAGTGCTGAGTTACCTACTCCCTGAGTTTTCTTGCTGGTTATTTGTCCTTCCATGAATCTAATCCAGGGTTCAACAAACTATCTTGGGCCCATAGGTCAAATTTGGCCCCACTGTCTTACACACACACACACACACACACACACACAGACACTTCCCAGGAGGCTCAGAGGGTAAAGAATCAGCTTGCAATGCAGGAGACACAGGTTCCATCCCTGGTCAGGCAGATCCCTTGGAGGAGGGGATGGCAATCCATTCCAGGATTCTCGCTTGGAGAACCCCATGGACAAGCGAGCCTGGCGGGCTACAGTCCATGGGGTCACAAACAGTAAGACATGACTGAAGTGACTGAGCACTCATTGGACACGCCCCTGCCCTTTTGTTTGCACAAAAGGGTCCCCAACCCCTGGGCCACAGACTGGTACTGGCCCATGACTTGCTAGGAACTGGTCTGTACTGCAGGAGGCGAGTGGCAGATGAGCAAGTGAAGTTTCATCTGTATTTACAGCCTCTGTCCATCACTCACATTACTTCCTGAGCTCAGCCTTCTGTAATAGTAGCAGCAGCATTATGTTCTCATAGAAGCAAGAACCCTACTGTGAACTGTGCATTTGAGGATCTAGGTTGTATACTCCTTATGAGAATCATCTTTAAACCATTTCCCAACACACCCTCCTCCCACCTTGGTCTATCAAAAAATTGTCTTCCACAAAACTGGTCCCTGGTGCCAAAAAGGTTGGGAACCACTGGTCTATGGGTAGTTTCACACTACAATAGCACAGTTGACTAATTATGAGAAAGGCCACACATCCCACAAAGCCAAAAGCATTTATTATCTGGACCTTTACAAAGAAAATTTGCTGACCCCTAATCTAACTCATTCAGGACAGGTCATGTGGTCCACAGGGCTCACTACAGTGTGGGGTTGGCTAGGGCCCAATAAACATGGAGTAGGCGAGTGAGTGAGTGGTGGGGGAGAGGAGAGTCCAGAGAGCACTTTCCTCTCTCCTCCTTGTCCAGAGCCCACTTCGTTAGTTAGTGCACACATGCACTCACAACCCTGAAATGTTGCCATCTCTCTAATTGCTGGTGTTGGGATTCTCCCATATTCCTTCCCCACTTCCTTCCCCAATAGTTACTTGACCCAGAACATGTGGATTACATTTCACTTAAAATACATAGGGAATTTAAAATGAAAGGAAAACATGTTTGGCAACAACTAGAGTACTTTGCAAACCATCTGGGATGTTCTCTTGTTTGTACTGGAGCTCAGTGCCGCTGTCCTCCATGGAGAAATGATTTTCACAATGGAACTCTTCACACTTAAGTAAAACCAACAGGAGTGTGCAATGTTGGCCTCAGTGTGGCTTAGGAAAGAAACTGGAAACCAACTGGTTGTAAAACAAAGGTGGCAATTCAAGGACATTTTGGGAAGAGTCACGGCCAGGATTGTTGCACTGTGCTATGTGCCGTTTCCAAACTCTGTGATAACAGCTACCATTACTGAGCATTTCCTGTGTTCCAGACACTTTTCTAAGCACCATCTTCCTTTTACCTCAATCAATCCTCCCAACAACCATAAGGGATGGATCCTATTACCCACATGTCAATCTGAGGAAACTGAGAATTAGGCAACGTACTCCCCCCACTACCACGCAAGTCATAAGTGACAGAACCAGGACTTAAAGCCAGACCAGGATAAACTAACTCTGATGCCTCTGTCCCATATTATTCTACACTCACTGCCCATAAGTTCACCAGCTACACTTTCCATGCCTTGTGACCTACAGCAGTGCTGTACATATGATAAACACTAATACTTACCTATTTCCTCATTTATATATTCAAAAATATGTATTCAAAACTACTTTACAGCAGATACCATGGTAAGTAATAGTCAGTGGTGATCTAAGACAGATGGTTTTAAATAACATTAATTAAGAAAGACATTACAGCCATCTCTGCATCTAGAAGATTCCAAACTCATGGACATTTTGTCCATTTTATTCTCTATGCTTATCCATTTCTTCTTACTAGGAGAATAATTTATTTTTCTTATTTCTCTGTTCTTCTTGCTCTGCCCCTACCCCCTCTCCAAAAATTCCAGTCCTGAAAACAGTCTCCATATTGTGAAAAAGATTTCTTAAACCACAGGAGTGATGTAACTGTAGGCCTGTTTTTTCTCTCTTATGCACACAAAATATTGGATATGAGTGAGATTTTTAAAAATTGGTTTTCAAGTGTGATGAAAAGAGTGTCCTTTCTACCAGAACAAAACAACCCCTAATGCGGAAGCCTCCTTCCTGATAGGGTTGATATCCCAAGATGAAGAAATCTGTGCATTGGGCCACAGCCTAAAATCCAGTGCAAAAGGCAGAGAGAAGCTCTGGACTGGGAAGAACTTCCATGTTTAGGATGGAGCTGAAGGCTCCCTTTGGGCTTTGGAGGCTGTGCTTAAAGACATGGCCTTTGTTTAGATGGGCAGCGGCCCAGAAGCCTCGCTTGCAATCCAGCTGATATGACAGGGATTTTGCCATGGAAAGTGTACGCATTGGAGCGTTTCTCAGCTAGTCACTAGCCATCAATTACTTAAGAGTCAGATCTTGGCCAGAGGCCTCCGTTCCACAAAGTATGTCATTCTGTGTTCACAGAAATGGAGTTTACAGTCCTGCCGCTAAATTAAAACTGGTTCTTCCAAATTAAAAGCAGACAGGACAGATGTGCAGGGAAGAAATGGAGACTCACATCTTTTGTGAATCAGCTAATCATTGTGCCAGAACTTGAAATCAGCTTTTCCTGTCGAGGCCTCAACTGCACCACACCTATGTAAACTGCATTAAACCACATTATATGAGGTGGAATGAACATTTTACCAGTTCTTTCTTTCACCCTGCCATCTGGAGAAGGATAAAGAGTTCCGTGGAGGCCCGAATCCCAAGGACTCTGCAACATGGGAGCCTGGGGTCAGCACCTGAGGGTGACCACATTCAGCTTGTCCCTTGTTGAGCATTTAGGACACAAGATGGACAAAGAACCAAGCTAGCCACTCATGAGGACAAAGGTCCAAACATGATCCTAAAGCTTTGGGCCTGCATTTCTCGGGAACATGATTAAAGATAAGGTTTTCCATACTTGGCCTGCCCTCTTAACCTATTCATGATATAAAAATATTAGCTTTAATTTATTGAGCACTTACTATATAAAATTTGAAAAACTTCAATAGGATCAAGTGACTCCCTATTTAAAATCCTTCAATGGCTTCCAACTGCCCTAATGATAAAAACCAACCTCTTTTTTGGGGTCGCCAAGTCCTATAGGATGTAGTCCCTACCACATCTGATATCCCTTCTCCCCTTTATCTCCCCACTCCAGACCCATTAGAGTTTCTCACCTGTACCACATTCTTTCTACTGTTAAATACTCCCTCTGTGCAGTGCTCTTCCAACCGTCTTTTTCCTACTAAACATCATTATTGAGAAATAACATACATACCATACAGTTCACCCATTTAAAGTGTACAATTCAATGGTTGCTAGTATAGTCACTAAGTTGTTCAAGCATCACCACAATATAATTTCTTTATTTTTAATTTAATCTTTATCTTATATGGAAATCAGCAGTGACCACAGGACTGGAAAAGGTCAGTTTTCATTCCAATCCCAAAGAAAGGCAATGCCAAAGAATGCTCAAACTACCGCACAATTGCACTCATCTCACACACTGGTAAAGTAATGCTTAAAATTCTCCAAGCCAGGCTTCAGCAATACATGAACCATGAACTTCCAGATGTTCAAGCTGGTTTTAGAAAAGGCAGAGGAACCAGAGATCAAATTGCCAACATCTGCTGGATCATTAAAACAGCAAAAGAGTTCCAGAAAAACATCTACTTCTGCTTTATTGACTATGCCAAAGCCTTTGACTGTGTGGATCACAAAAAACTGTGGAAAATTCTGAAAGAGATGGGATGCCAAACCACCTGACCAGCCTCTTGAGAAACCTGTATGCAGGTCAGGAAGCAACAGTTAGAACTGAACATGGAACAACAGACTGGTTCCAAATAGGAAAAGGAGTACGTCAAGGCTGTATATTGTCACCCTGTTTATTTAACTTCTATGCAGAGTACATCATGAGAAACCCTGGGCTGGATGAAGCAAAAGCTGGAATCAAGATTTCCGGGAGAAATATCAATCACCTCAGATATGCAGATGACACCACCCTTATGGCAGGAAGTGAAGAGGAACTAAAGAGCTTTTTAACAAAAGTGAAAGGGGAGAGTGAAAAAGTTGGCTCAACATTCAGAAAACTAAGGTCATGGCATCTGGTCCCATCACTTCATGGCAAATAGATGGGGAAATAGTGGAAACAGTGGCTGACTGTATTTTTCTGGGCTCCAAAATCACTGCAGATGGTGATTGCAGCCATGAAATTAAACCACGCTTACTCCTTGGAAGGAAAGTTATGACCAACCTAGACAGCATATTCAAAAGCAGAGACATTACTTTGCCAACAAAGGTCTGTCTAGTCAAGGCTATGGTTTTTCCAGTGGTCATGTATGGATGTGAGAGTTGGACTATAAAGAAAGCTGAGCACTGAAGAACTGATGCTTTTGCACTGTGGAGTTGGAGAAGACTCTTGAGAGTCCCTTGGACTGCAAGGAGATCCAACCAGTCCATCCTAAAGGAGATCAGTTCTGGGTGTTCATTGGAAGGATTGATGTTGAAGCTGAAACTCCGTACTTTGGCCACCTGATGTGAAGAGCTAACTCATTTAAAAAGACCCTGATGCTGGGAAGGATTGAGGGCGGGAGGAGAGGGGGACAACAGAGGATGAGATGGTTGGATGGCATCACTGACTTGATGGACATGAGTTTGGGTGAACTCCAGGAGTTGGTGATGGACAGGGAGGCCTGGCATGCTGCGGTTCATGAGCAGCACAGAGAGTCATGAGCACAGTTGACAGAGAGTCAGACACGACTGAGCAACTGAACTGAACTGATAGTTGATTTACAATGTTGTATTAGTTTCAAGTGTACAGCAAAATGATTCAGTTAAACATATATCTACTCTTTTAAAAATTCTTTTCCCATTTAGATTATTACAGAAAATTGAGTAGAGTTCCCTGTGTACAGTAGGTCCTTGTTTATTATCTATTTTATATATTTGCTGTTGTTCGTATATATAGAAGTGTGTCTATGTCAATCCCAAACTCCCAATCTATCCCTCCCTGCCCCTACCTTTTCCCTTAGGTAGTGGTAAGTTTGT
Organism: Bubalus kerabau; assembly: GCF_029407905.1. Classification (NCBI taxonomy): domain Eukaryota; kingdom Metazoa; phylum Chordata; class Mammalia; order Artiodactyla; family Bovidae; genus Bubalus; species Bubalus kerabau. Next base: position 239,582,924 of record NC_073624.1, read on the forward strand.
TTTCTAAGTCTGAGAGTCTGTTTCTGTTTTTTTGTAAATAACTTCATTTGTATCATTTTTTTGGTTCCTCATATAAGCAATACTATATGATACTTGTCTTCCTCTGACTTTCTTTGCTTTGCATGATAATCTCTAGGTCCATCCATGTTGCTGCAAATGGCATTATTTCATTCTTGTTTGTGGCTGAGTTATATTGCATTATATGTATGTGCCATTTCTTCTTTATCCATTCCTCTGTCAATGGACGTGTAGGTGACTCCATGTCTTGGCTTTGTAAATAGCACTGCAGTGCACATCAGGGTGCAAGTATCGTTTCCAACCATGATTTTCTTTGGATATATGCCCAGGAGTGGGATTGCTGGATCATAGGACAACTTGATTTTTAGTTTTTTGAGGAAATTCCATACTGCTTTCCATAGTGACTGTACCATTTTACATTCCCACCAACAGTGTAGGAGGGTTCTCTTTTCTCCACATTCTCTCCAGCATTTTTTGTTTGTAGACTTTTTGATGATGGCCATTCTGACAAGTGTGAGGTGATACCTCATTGCAATTTGATTTGCATTTCTCTAATAATTAGTGCTGTTGTGTATTTTTTTGTGTATTTTGAGCCATCTATATGTCTTCTTTGGAGAACTGTCTGTTTAGATCTTCTACCCATTTTTTTTTTTTTGATTGGGTTGTTTATTTATTTATTTATTTTTTTTTGATATTGAGTTCCATGAGCTGTTTGTATAATTTGGAGAGTAAACCCTTGTTGGTTGCTTCATTTGGAAATATTTTCTCCCATTCTGTTGGTTGTCTTTTTATTTTGTTAGTGGTTTCCTTTGCAGTGTGAAATCTTTTAAGTTTAATTAGGTCCCATTGTTTTTGTTCTTATTTTCATTAACCTAGGAGGTGGATCCAAAAAGATAGTGCTGTGATTTATGTAAAAGATTATTCCGCCTACATTTTCCTCTAAGAGTTTTATAGTATTGTCTTACATTTAGGCCTTTAATCTATTTTGAGTTTATTTATTTATTTATTTTGGTATATGGTGTTAAAGAATGTTCTAATTTCATTCTTTTATATGGAGCTATCCAGTTTCCCCTGCACCACTTACTGAAGACACTGTCTTTTCTCTATTATGTATTCTTGCCTCCTTTGTTGTATATTAATTAAAAATAGGTTTGTGGGTTTATTCCTGGGCTTTCTATCTAGTTCCATTGATGTATATTTCTATTATTGTGCTAGTACTGTTTCGATGACTATATCTTTGTAATATAGTCTGAGGCCAGGGAGTCTAATTCTTCCAGCTCCCTTTTTCTTTCTCAGAATTTCTTTGTCTATTTGGGGTCTTTTGTGTTTCCATACAAATTTAAGAAATTTTTCTTCTGGTTCTGTGAAAAATATTGTTTGTAATTTGATAAGGATTACAATGAATCTGGAGGTTGCTTTGGAGGATAGTCATCTTGACAAGATTGATTCTTCCAATCCAAGAACATGACATATCTTTCCATCTGTGTCATCTTCAGTTTCTTTTATCTATATCTTGTAGTTTTCAGGGTACAGATCTTCTGTCTCTTTAGGTAGGTTTATTTCTAGATATTTTATTCCTTTTGAAGTGATGATGAATGAAATTGTTTCTTTAATTTCTCTTTCTGATATTTTGTCATTCAGTTCGTTCAGTTCAGTCACTCAGTCGTGTCCGACTCTTTGCGACCCCATGAATCACAGCACGCCAGGCCTCCCTGTCCATCACCAACTACCGGAGTTCACCCAGACTCACGTCCATTGAGTCAGTGATGCCATCCAGCCATCTCATCCTCTGCCGTCCCCTTCTCCTCCTGCCCCCAATCCCTCCCAGCATCAGAGTCTTTTCCAATGAGTCAACTCTTCGCATGAGGTGGCCAAAGTACTGGAGTTTCAGCTTTAGCATCATTCCCTCCAAAGAAATCCCAGGGCTGATCTCCTTCAGAATGGACTGGTTGGAGCTCCTTGCAGTCCAAGGGACTCTCAAGAGTCTTCTCCAACACCACAGCTCAGAAGCATCAATTCTTCAGTGCTCAGCCTTCTTCACAGTCCAACTCTCACATCCATACATGAGCACAGGAAAAACCATAGCCTTTACTAGACGGACCTTTGTTGGCAAAGTAATATCTCTGCTTTTGAATATGCTATCTAGGTTGGTCATAACTTTCCTTCCAAGGAGTAAGCGTCTTTTAATTTCATGGCTGCAGTCACCATCTGCAGTGATTTGGGAGCCCAGAAAAATAAAGTCTGACACTGTTTCCACTGTTTCCCCATCTATTTCCCATGAACTGATGGGACCAGATGCCATGATCTTTGTTTTCTGAATGTTGAGCTTTAAGCCAACTTTTTCACTCTCCACTTTCACTTTCATCAAGAGGCTTTTGAGTTCCTCTTCACTTTCTACCATAAGGGTGGTGTCATCTGCATATCTGAGGTTATTGATATTTCTCCCAGCAATCCTGATTCCAGCTTGTGTTTCTTCCAGCCCAGCGTTTCTCATGATGTACTCTGCATAGAAGTTAAATAAGCAGGGTGACAGTATACAACCTTGACGTACTCCTTTTCCTATTTGGAACCAGCCTATTGTTCCATGTCCAGTTCTAACTGTTGCTTCCTGACCTGCATACAAATTTCTCAAGAGGCAGATCAGGTGGTCTGGTATTCCCATCTCTTTCAGAATTTTCCACAGTTTCTTGTGATCCATACAGTCAAAGGCTTTGGCATAGTCAATAAACCAGAAGTAGATGTTTTTCTGGAACTCTCTTGCTTTTTCCATGATCCAGCGGATGTTGGCAATTTGATCTCTGGTTCCTCTGCCTTTTCTAAAACCAGCTTGAACATCAGGAAGTTCACGGTTCACATATTGCTGAAGCCTGGCTTGGAGAATTTTGAGCATCACTTTACTAGCATGTGAGATGAGTGCAATTGTGCGGTAGTTTGAGCATTCTTTGGCATTGCCTTTCTTTGGGATTGGAATGAAAACTGACCTTTTCCAGTCCTGTGGCCACTGCTGAGTTCTCCAAATGTGCTGGCATATTGAGTGCAGCACTTTCACAGCATCATCTTTCAGGATTAGTGTATAGAAATGCAATAGATTTCTGTGCATTAACTTTGTATCCTGTAACTTTACTGAATTTATGGATGATCTCTAGTAGTTTTCTGGTAGCATCTTTAGGATTTTCTATATATTGTATCATGTCGTCTGCAAACAATGACAGTGTTTTCCAATTTGTATTCCTTTTATTTCTTTTTCTTCTCTGATTGTCATAGCTAGGACTTCCAAACTATGTTAAATAAAAGTGGTGAGAGTGGACAGCCTTGTCTTGTTCCTGATCTTAGAGGGAATAGTTTTAGCTTTTCACTGTTGGGTATGATGTTAAACCATAATATACTTTAAAATCACCCCTGAAAGAAACCTTCTACCCATTAACAGTTACTTCCCATTTTACCTTCCCACCTCCAGCCTAAAGCAATCCCTAATCTCCTTTGTGTCTCTAATCTCTCTCTAATAGTAGACATTTCACACAAATGGAATTATACAGAATGTTGTGTTTTGCATCTGACCTCTTTTTTAAAAAGTATTTATTTATTTATTTGGCTGCACCAGGTTTTAGTTGCAGCATGTAGGTTTTATTTATTTTTTTTTTAGTTGTGGCATGAGGATTCCCTTTTTAGTTGTAGCATGCAAAGTCTTTAGTTGCAGCATGTGGGATCCAGTTCCCTGAACAGGGAACGCACCCAGGCCCCTGCATTGGGAGCACAGAGTACCAGCCACTGAACCACCAGGGAAGTCCCTGTCTCTGACTTATTTACGAATCATAATGTTTTCAAGGTTCATCCACATTGTACCTTATATCAGTACTTTGTGCATTCTTACTGGTAGATGCTATTCCATTATATGAATATCCCACAGTTTGTTTCTCCATTTGTTAGCTGATGAACATTTGAGTTGTTTCTACTTTTTAATTATTATGAATAATACTGCGTCAACATTCACTCACAAGTTTTTGCCTGGATCTGTTTCCTTTCTCTTGGGTATATACCTAGGAATGGAATTCCTGGACCATATGGTAACTTCTGTTTAACATTTTGAGGCAGCCATCATATTTTGACCTATCATTAACTACTACTCATTCTTCAAACCTCAACAAAAGTGTACCTTCCTCGCAAATGGTTTCCTGTCCCTGTCCCTCCCTCCTGAGTCATGTGCTCTAGTTACATGTCTCATAAAACTTAGTGTCTTCTCTTTCATAGTCCTATTCTATTCTCTTCTTGTCTCATGGTGGCACTAAATAGAGGCCCACTTAGCAAGGGACCAAAGCCTCTTGGCAACAGCTTCATCAGCAAACTATCTTGGAATCAAGTCCACCAGACCCAGTCAAGCCTTTAGGTGACTGAAGCCCTAGTCCTTGTCTTAAAAGCAACCTCTTCAGGGATCTTGAGCCAATACCATGCAGCAAATTTCTTAAATTTGTAACATACAGGAATTGTGAGATAATAAATATTTGTTGCTTTAAGCTACTAAATCTTGAAGATAGTTGTTTTTTGATTTTTCTAACATAACAATATAAATGAGTATAGTTGTACTTCCTGGAACACACAAAGAGCTCAGTAAATGATGAATAAGGGAATGAATGAGTTAAGGAATAAAAGCCATGGACTTTCCAGAAATAAAGACATTGAAAGCTACTTTTATTAAACACTTCTTAGATGTAACTACTTATACCAACATCTCATTTAATGACCCCATAAATCTTAAATGATACACAAGATGATCAGTATATTACTGATGAGAAAACTGAACCCCAAAGAATCTAGGAATCAAAAACAGACCCATGTGACAATAAAGCAGGAAAAAAAAATCACACCACGCTGCCATCTAATATAGCAGATGATTTCCCCCCCTCATCCAAGGAAACCTTTAGCAGTTCTGGGACATGAAGCAAGATGAAAGATTACCTACATAGAACCACACCATTTCATTTTTGAGTTTTTGTTCTTTAATTGTTTATTTATTTTTAAAAATTTTTAATGAGGTGAAATTTACATAACATAAAATTAATCACTTTAAAGTATATAATTTAGTGGCACTTAGTACATTCACAGTATTGCTCAAGCATCACTCCTATCCAGTTTCAAAATAGATTGATTTATTTTAAACCTTTAAATTTAAAGATTAAAATTTGTAAATTTAAAGATTATAATTATAGAATTTATAAATTTTAAATTTATTTTAAACCTTATTTTAAACTCAAGAGTCGAGTTAGTCACACTTGTCAGTTCATGGCACATTAACATCATCATCTGAGCAGGACCCTTTCTTTAAATCACTTATTTGTGATTCTCTTTTATTCTCCATCCTGGGAGCTCTGCCCACCACCACCCACACAGCCATGCTAACTTGTCTAATAGCTACCTCATTCTTTATCCATGCTTTGTTTTAGAAAACCCTCATGCACTTTCCAACTTTGATCCTCCATTTGTCCTCAGCATAAAGAAGGCCTGTACAATTCATCTGTCCTTAAAGAGGAATCTTTGTTTTTATAGAAAAAAGAAAGTGCCAGATAAATAGTCACAAATTCTTGGTTCTAAATCAGAAGTATATAAGCTACAGCCCAAGGGCCAAACCTAGCCCTTAGCCTGTTCTGTGAATTAAAGTTTATTGGAAGACAGACACATTTATTCATGTATGTATCTTGTCTGTTTTCTCACTACAGTAGCAGAATTGAGTAGTTGTGACAGAGACTAAGTGGCCAGAGAAGTTTCAAGTCTTTACCATCTTGCCCTTTACAGAAAAGGGTTGCCAAACCTTATCTAAACCACAATCTGTCACCTACAACTCTTTGTCTGATCATTAGGCAAATCTGTTCAGCTCTTGAGCTTTAATGTCTAGTTCCCAAAATTGAGACCAGTGTACTAAAACTAGTTTTAGTTCTCTTTTTTTAATTTTCATTTTTACTTTCTTTCTCTCTGTCTTGTGCAATAGAATGTATTTTTCAAAAAAAAAATGTTTATGAGAAAACCCAGTGTGGAAAATACAAAAAATGAAATTTCTCTCATGGAAGCAGAGTCCTGCTGGGCTGGCCTCCCCTTCATGTATTTCTCCATCAACCTCTCAGATGTTATATTGGTATGCCAGGACCCTGAAAACCTCTTTGAAAAAATTAACCCACCTCTTACTGTCTTCAAGGCCAGTCCCCTCTGTGGGATCCTGCTGTTGGATGGTAGTATGGAAAGTGATGAATTTGGGGGTTAAGTTCCAACTCTGACATTTGCTGTGTGGCTTAGGCCAGTCACTTTAACCCCTCTGAAGCTCAGCATTCTCATCTGTGAGGAAAGATATGGATACATAATCCTGATACCACATGTTGGTTGGTTGTGAGGATTTTAAAATAATATTTCTAACATACCTGACCAGGAATCTGCATTCAGTGAATGGGAGCTGCAAAGCCTTAAAAAAAAATTTGTGTGAGGCAGTCTATGTGGCACCTCCTTCTTTGTATGTGTTGGTCTTGAATCCACATTTAGAGCATCAGTCCCTTGAGTTCACTGTTTATTGGAGTCTTCACTTTTGGGATGTTGCTGCTGAAGCTGGAGAAATCAGCCTTTTCATTTGTGTGGAAATCTGTTACTATGCAGTGTGACTCGGGGACACCCCCATTGTCTACCCTGACTGCAGATGGCATCTTCACTGGCTGGGTGAGTACTTGATATCCACGATTAGTGGTTAACAGACTTTGGGCTAAGATTGTGCAACTTCAGCCAGAGAGTGTTCCAGACAGGAATAACATGTTAAGCCATTCTTTTCTGCAGGAGGCTATTTTCAATTAATGAATTTATCAAATTTAAATCACTATGGAAAGCAGCATAAATAAGACTTAGGAAAGGCCCATAATGTGTGTAACCACTTATAAGAATAGACAGAAGTCAACTGCAGAGGCCAAGGAGAGCAGAAAGGGTTCTTTTAGGGAGTCCTGACCTACGTCTGCCCTCATCTCAGGCAGGCTGTGTGGCTTGAGGCAGTCCTCTAACCTCTCTGAGCTTCAGTTTGCTCATGTGAAAAACAAAAAGCCTTAGAATCCTGAGTGACCTCCCAGGGTTATTGTGAGCATGTGTCGGCTCCAGTTCCTGGCATGTCGTGGGTACTCGCTCAATCAGAGCTCCCTGAATGAACCAGTACAGTGTCACAAGAGACATGTGAGAGCACTTTGAACATCAAAAATCATCATGTAACACTGAAGCTGTTACATGGTAGAATGCAACAAGAAGCATCAATGCCTTGGAATTCACCTGGGGTGCTAGGCACCCTGGGGGCACTGGGAAAGGGAAGAAGGATGTAGAAAGATAGGAATACATTAATAAAGATAAGATGCATTCCTGGGACCTACCATGGATTATATTTGGGAGTGATCAGTGGGTTTGATCTGAATCAGAATTGCCCTGAATCAAGTCTCATAGACACTGAGTCAAAAGTTGCAACTCTCATCAGAGCACACAACAGGCACTAACTATGTGCCAGGTATCATGCTAATCCATTCCATACACATCCTCATTTGATCTTTAAAAACACTGAGATGTAGGTACTTAGCCTAATTTTTAGTAACACCCATTTCTGTGCAGTGAGACTAGTGAGACAGAACCAGCTCAGGCTGCAGGACTGTGAGTGGGAACTGCTGTGGTGCACGTGTGCATCTGCACAGAGGAGAACAGGCACCATGGAGCCTCCTTCACCTCTTCCTCAGCTTTGGTAAACTTGAAAGCCACAGGGCGATGGGGCAATGTCAAAGAGGAAAGGATCCTAGATCCCTGAGTTTCCTGATAGAGAATAAATCCCTCCGTTCACATGAGTGAGAAATAAACTTTTATCCTGTGAATCTATTGAGGTGTCAAGGTTTATTTTTGTTGGAGCAGAGCTTGATGCATCCTGACAAACACAACAGCCCGTATTTATTTAGTGCTTGCTACTATGTTAAGGACTCTGTGTATATTTTAAATTTCATTTCATCCTCGTGGCAGCCCTCTCATTCTCATTCTATAGGTGGTGAAGTCAGTAAATTATCTAAGAAGGCAGTTAGGATGTATCAGACCCTGACAGTAAACCCAGGCATTCTGATGCCAGAGCTGCCTTATGATCTGCTATGCTTAAGCCACTTTCTAAGAGAAGGAAAAAGATAGTTGAGAAGCTGAGGAACTTGCCCAAGACCATGGAACTCAGAAATGGTGAACCATGATTCAAACCCATGTCTGTCTGGTTTCACGCACTGCGAAAGTTGACACTGTCTTTTGTGCTCTGCTTTGCAGTTTTGTTCCAGGCTGATCAAGAGTGACCACTGTGTGTCTTACCCTAGTTTTTCCACTCATTGTCCAGCAGACAGGATGTGAACATACTTCGCAAAGTGTGAAGGGATGTGCAGACACTGAGACAGTGTGGGGTGATGTTTCCCACCTCCTTATGGGTGTGGAAGTGGGCACAGGCTGGCTGGCTTGCCTTGTGCTCAAATCCTTGTTCACAGGGGAGGCTGAAGATGCTCTGGCCTGAAAATGAACAGCCCTTGCTCTGGGCAGCACTTCCCACGACCAGGAAGCTTCTCTGTGCCTGAGAAGTTACAAAACTCAGCCATACCGCCATGGGTGGTCCCTGGAGACACCAGGAGTCCTGCTATTGACAGGCGTATTGACTTTCAAAACCACAGTGTTGGAGCCTCAGGGCACTCTTTGACTCATATTTCCTTCTTCAGTCTATAATGGCACAAAGGTTCGGAGAGACAGCCAGAAAGTCAGGCACAGCCCTGCCCGAGTAGGTAATGAGGAGAGGGGACTGTGGCTTGAAGGAAAAGAAATGAAAGAGATAATAACAGTAGCTCACATCCAGGGGGCACATGTGCCAGCCAGGATTTAGGCTGCTCTGTGGGCAAATATCATGGAAGTCTCACAGCAATACTGAGAGATGGCTAGTATTTGATTTTACAGGGCAGGGAATTGAGGTTCAGTGAGATCATATGACCTACCCAAAGTCATACATCTAGGAGTTAGAAATTATATTGGGTTCCTCTAGAAGCAGGAATCTTAAATTGCTTGGCTCTTTTAGTGTTTCAGTGTTGATTTGTTTTCCAAATGCTTTTCTATGTGGGTTCACTTGACAGGTTTGCTATAATGAAGAGCCCACTGGGGTTTTTACCTTGAAAACAGCATTTGTAAACGTTAATTTGTTTGATCCTCACAGAAGCTTTGTGAGGTGGAAAGGATGTATTCAATTTCCTATTCAAGGGCACTAAGACACAGAGAAGTAAACATCTTACCCATGGTCACACAGCGAGCAGCAGAGGCAGGGAAACCCAGGTGGTCTGAAACCTGGTTGGAGGTTTTCCCATGAGCCTCCAGACTCTCCTCTTAGACGCTTCACTTGGGAACTGGCCAAGAGCTCAGGCTTAGACGTGGCACCTTCCTGGATCTGAGACAGAGGGTCAGCTCACGAGTTCTGTGGACCTGTACTATACAGTCTTTCTGGATCTGGGTTTCCTTAGTCATAAAGTAAGAAGAATAATGGTAACACTCACTTCATGGTTATTGTAAGGATTCAGTGTAATTGCACATAAAGTGATTGTTCGGTGGCTAGAAACAGTTATTTTTCTTAAACTGTAAAATCTCTTCATCTGACTACTGCTGTCTGAGAAAGCTCACACTGAATAAAAACTCATCGTGATGTGATAGAGCCTGAGCCTCCCACAGCTCATGTGTGTTTCATCCTCTGAGATTTCCAGGAAACCTCACTATGCTCGGTGCCAGTTTTCTGGTTTCAGTGGAAAATACTGCCATTCGGTCCCCTCTGTGGCTAGCTCCTGGCGCTCTGGAAGAGAGGCTGGGTTTGGGCGGCATTAAAGACTCTACCTCCCCTACCCGTGGATGGCTCGAGGGCTTCACAAGCCTGGGAGCTGCTGTCCCTCTCCGCAGCCTCAGTTGTTTCCTGATAACAGTGTTATTCTCTCCGGTCTTCTGGGAGTCCCACCAGCATCATTAATCAAAGCACCACGTTGCTTCCTTGTACTGAAGTATCCTCACTGCCTCATCAATCATAACAGCAGCAAAGGGTGTGCTTCAGATTTCTAAGGAAAGCTCTGCACAGCACCAAAAGGAAAAACACCATCCGGGGGTGGGGGGAGGCTTAATTATCAGCTGGTCCTCAGCCCATCACTCACGCTGGAAATGTCTTTACAGCTTTATTTGGGTTGTGTCTCTTTTTAAATCCCAGTAAACAGCCGTTAAGCTAAAAACCCTCATTGCTCGGCACAGGGAGCCCCACTGGTTTTCAAGCTATTATTTTAATAAGGCCTATTTTACAATTAAGGCACCATGGGCTTTAAATTACATATAAAATAAAATGTGGAAATTGAAGCATTAAGTGTGTGACTGCCGTTAGAGAAACAGCAGCCGCTCTTTGTGGTAAAATGCTGTCTGGTATAAAAGGAACAGAACAGAAGGCTGGGGTTATGTACCACCACGACAATAAAAAAATGCACACACGTACCATGAGAATGGCTTGTTCACTCTTCTGCAGTCAGGCTTTGAGGTGATGCCTAAGTGAGCTAAATAACAATAATAACTATAATAATGCTGTGAATATTAATAGTAGTAATAATAATAGCTAACATTTTTTGAGCACTTGCTATGTACCTGTGCCACTCGTGGACCATGTCACCCTCTCAACAAGTGTGAGAGGGAGGTTATTCTTATCTCCATAACACAGAAGGAAATGGAGGCTTGGAGAGGAGGCCATGGATCTAAGGCCTCATTGCTGGCAAGGGACAGAGCTATGAGCCAAATGCAAGTCTACCTTAATCCAATCCCTGTGGTTGCAAACACTGCTCCAAGGCTAAGCCTGTCATCTTATCAACAAATATTTCTGAGCACCAACAACTATGTTGCATACCAGGCAGTTCTTTGGCAAAGGAAATAGCCATGGCCCTTGCCCTTGTGGTGTTTGTAGTCTAGCAGGAGGCACAGCTTATAAAAAGGCAAAAACTGTGTGAATTTATGCTATATATATGATACATGTTACCAAGGAAACAAGCAGAATGCAGTGACAAATGTGGGAAGGGGGCTTCTACTTAAATAGTCGGGGAGGACCTCTCTGAGGAGGTGATGTTGAAGCTGGGGAGGAGAGGAGTGAGGCAAGAGACCCCACTGTAAGACAAAGTACAGCCTGCTCTGCAGCCTGGCAGAAATGAGTGTTGAGTGACTTCAAGAAACTGAGGGAGACTGGTGAGGTTGCCAGGCAGTCCGTGAGAGAGGGTGGAATAAGATGAGGAAGGCAAGACAGGGTCAGCCCAGTAATGGCCGCAGTAAGGAACTGGCTTTCTTCTAAGTCTTTGGACACTTTCAGGCCAGGCAGCTCATGCTCCAATTTTAAATAGATTAATTTGGGCTACTGGTGGGGATGGATTTAAGAGGATAAGAGAGAAAGTAGGGAGATGAGTTAGGAGGTAGTGGCAGTAGCCTGGGAGCCCCGAAAGAGTGGGCAGTGGAGATGGCAGCTGAGTGGATTCAAGCTGTATTTAGGAGGTAGAAATAACAGGGTTATTGTCAACCATCCATTTCCCACATGATTCCCACCAGACTGTGGTATCCTGTCATCTATCCTATCCTCCCAGCAGTCTCTCCACTCCCTCAAGCAAAGTTTCATATTCCAAGCTCTTCTGCCACTCCCTTCCTGAATGTTCATACATTATGGAGCTTTGCTAGAACTGCCAGCTACCTCTTCCTCCCTCTTGCATAAGAAATGTCTTTAAGTTACCACCCACTCCCACCACCCTCCCTATGGTTGGCATTTAAGGACAGAGGGTTCAAAAAGGTTTGGAGGGTTCTTGCACTGTTACATGTTAAACAAGCTGCTTGCAGATCAGGTCTGTCTGCCTCTATAGATAGCTAACAGTGGAGGGTGATGCTACAGATGCTTATTTGCATTTACAAAGCATCAGAGCCCCATGGGCAGGAGGGCTTTTAAAGAAAAGCACTGGGGGATTGGACAGGAGCTGCATCTACTTGAGTGGTCAATGATGCTTTGGTGGCAAGTCCTTGTCTTCCCTTGGAAACCTCTCCGAGAAACAGAGGGTGTGGCCAGCTGTGTCACAGACTTGGAAACTTTTCAATTCTTGTCCACAAAATCCAGCTCCTGGGTGGTACTGAGTCAAATTCATTAACATCTGACATCTGTTCAGTGGTGTATGGAAAATGACTTGCAGCTTCATGGTTGGATTCCCAGTATGGCCTTTCAGAGCTGCAAGCTTTCTTGGCAATCACAGCACAGATCCTGGGATGGGATGGAGGACCTTCAGAAAGGAGTGGTCTTTTTGAACTCTGTTTATGTCCAAGAGGCCAATACTGGCAGAGTGGAGCTTAGAACCTTCTAAAGGTGCTCAATGTAGGTCTCTCTCCTAATGCTCGGGGAAGTATATTGAGAAAATTCTAGTTATCTATTGAATTGTTTTTCAGGCCCACCTATGTGGAATGTATCTTTGTCTTGTAAGAACTGACTTTCTCATGCCCTCAATCCATATGCTTCCTGTGGGAGAAACTGTATTTCTGCTGTGGGCTCTGTGCCCTGGCTTCAGCTAATGGAAGACCAATCAGACTTCCTCCCCTAAGAATGTAGAGCTGAGATTAAGATCTCAATGGAACTAGTCTCTCTCTCTCTCTCTTTTAAATTTTACTGAAGCATAATTGATTTATAATTTTGTATTAATTTCTGCTGTCAGCAAAACGACTTATACATATATTCTTTTTCATACTCTTTTCCATTATGGTTTGTCACAAGATATAGAATATACTTCCCAGTGCTATCCAGTAGGACCTTGGTTTTTATCCATCTATACACAATCATTTGCATCTGCTAAACCCAGACTCCCAATACTTCTCTTCCCAACCCATCCCCCTTGACAACCACAAGTCTGCGCTCTCTGTCTGTGAGTCTGTTTCTGATTCATAGATATGTTTGTTTGTGTCATATTTAAGTGATATGGTGTTTGTCTTTCTCTTTCTGACTTACTTTGCTTAGTGAGATAATTTCTAGGTTCATCCATGTTGCTGCAAGTGGCATTATTTTATTCTTTTTAATAAGTGAGTAATATTCCATTATGTAATATGTGTATGGTGTGTGTGTATATATACACATAAACACACACCATATCTTCTGTGTCCTTTCATGTGTTGATGTTTAGGTTGTTTCTATGTCATGGTTATTGCAAATAGTGCTGCTATGAACATAGAGATGCATGCATCTTTTCAAATTATAGTTTTGTCTGGGTATATGCCCAGGAATGGAGCTGCTGAATCATATCAACTCAATTTTCAGTTTTTTGAGGAACCTCCATACTGTTTTCCATAATGGCTGCACCAATTTACATTCCTACCAATAGTATAAGAGGGCTCCTTTTACGCCAGACCTCTCCCAGCATTTGTTAACTACAGATTGTTTAATGATAACCATTCTGTCTGGTGTGAGGACTGCATTGGTACTGTGAGTACCTCAATGGTACCTCATTGTAGTTTTGATATGCATTTCTCTAATAATTAGTGATGTTGAGCATCTTTTCATGCACCCTTGGCCATCTGTCTGTCTTCCTTGGAGAAGTTCTATTTAGGTCTAGGGCTGATGTCTTGAACAGACGAAATAGAACCCTACTAGCGAGGAAAATCAGGTTTTCCCCCAGGCAGTACTAGGGAAATTAGTGCTATCTCTCACAACAGGTAAACCCCAAATCTCAGTGGCTTAATACTATAAGAGTATATTTCTTATTCATGCATGCAGGAATGCCATGTGAGCAGCCTTCAGGTTGCAGTGGCAGGAGAAGAGAGAGGTGGAGGGTCACAAGGGATATTTTTAAGGGCCAAGACTTACATTGTCTCCATTTGCATTCCACTGAATTAATTGAGATGGTCCAAACATAATGCTGCGAGAAACAGGGAATTGGAGTCTCTCTGCACATCAAGGAAAAGGAAATGTTATAGTGAGCACATAGTGTTGCTTCACCACCCTGTGTGAACCTGCAAACAAAGCAAGTCAGACCCTAAAGGGAGTGGGAAATGAAGTAAGCACAGGCTACAAATAGCATCTCTATAATGAACTCCCATTGTGGCCTCAGGTAATTTAAGAGGTCTCTGCACTTACAAACAAAAAGTAGCATACACAACCAACCTTTAGTCCACTGCACAAAGACACTTTAAAAGACTTGAAGATAACATGGCTCAAGTTCAAGCCCAACTCCTCACAGTGATGAAAAGGTGAAGTTTCACATACTTTTATGACTCTAGGCTTCTAATCATAAGTGACCTTGAGAATACAAGTGTTCTGGTGCTGGGGAGGTCTGTTGCCTTGGGCTTTAAAAGATGAAAATTTTCATACCACCAACTGAGAGAGTATCCTTCAATGAAGTCATGATTTTTTTTTTTTTCTTGAAAGAGCATACTGTCCTCTTACAAAGGTCATGTTATTTTGCATTTCAGACAAAGGGCTGTAGAGTGAGGAGAAAATCTGAATCAAAGGACAGAGCAAAGAAGACAAATACACCATTAGCATCAGGGCACTTCCCTGTGCAGATGGAGTGGGTGGCATCCTAAGTGGGCATCCTGGTTTCAGTGGCATCAGGAGAACCTCGCAAGCTCCTCCTGCTCAGCTCTGAAACTCCATCTGAGAATTTCATTTATTCCCTTGGCTTAAATCTTTATAAATATTCCCAGCCTCATCTTCCCCAAACTCAACATTCCTGCACTCAACATCCCAAAGCTAGTTCAGTTCAGTTTAGTCACTCAGTCGTGTCCGACTCTTTGTGACCCCATGAACCTCAGCACACCAGGCCTCCCTGTCCATCACCAACTCCCAGAGTCCACACAAACCTATGTGCATTGAGCTGGTGATGTCACCCAACCATCTCATCCTCTGTCCTATCAATTCCCCATGCTCACTCCAATCTGTCACCTTCTGCCCTGCCGCACCCCTCTCTCTGCCCCAAAAGTCTTTGTCCTCCTCTTCCTCGTGGAAAATTCCACTTACTTTTCTCCAGCCCCTTTCAAAGCCTTACCTGTGCTACTAACAAAGATCACTCCTTCTTCTGCGGCACCATCACTTCTAGTATTGTTTTGCCTTGTAAGTATTTGCTTCTCATTTGGTCTTCCCTGTCCCTGCTCAGTTCCACAACCCCAGACGGGGCACTCTTTAAAGGCAGGATTTTTTATCTTGTATTTAAACCTCTATGCAATCATCCATTATCTGACATACAGTAAAAATGCTCAGTAAATCATTCAACTAAATAAAATCAACAAGCAAATATATGTATCTGTAAAAAATTACATCTAAAATTATAGCCAATCAAGTCTTAGCAAATATATAAGTAAGTAGAAACCTATATGCAGGTCAGGAAGCAACTGTGAGAACTGGACATGGAACAACAGACTGGTTCCAAATAGGAAAAGGAGTACATCAAGGCTGTATATTGTCACCCTGCTTATTTAACGTATATGCAGAGTACATCATGAGAAACTCTGGGCTGGAAGAAGCACAAGCTGGAATCAAGATTGCTGGGAGAAATACCAATAACCTCAGATATGCAGATGATACCACCCTTATGGCAGAAAGTGAAGAGGAACTAAAGACCCTCTTGATGAAAGTGAAAGAGGAGAGTGAAAAAGTTGGCTTAAAGCTCAACATTCATAAAACAAAGATCATGGCATCTGGTCCCATCACTTCATGGCAAATAGATAGGGAAACAGTGTTAGACTTTATTTTTTGGGGCTCCAAAATCACTGCAGATGGTGATTGCAGCCATGAAATTAAAAGACGCTTACTTCTTGGAAGGAAAGTTATGACCAACCTAGATAGCATATTCAAAAACAGAGACATTATTACTTTGCCAACAAGGGTCCGTCTAGTCAAGGCTATGGTTTTTCCAGTGGTCACGTATGGATGCGAGAGTTGGACTGTGAAGAGGGTTGAGCATGGAAGAATTGATACTTTTGAACTGTGGTGTTGGAGAAGACTCTTGAGAGTCCCTTGGACTGCAAGGAGATCCAACCAGTCAATCCTAAAGGAGATCAGTCCTGGGTGTTCATTGGAAGGACTGATGCTGAAGCTGAAACTCCAATACTTTGGCCACCTCATGCGAAGAGTGGACTCATTGGAAAAGGCTCTGATGCTGGGAGGGATTAGGGGCAGGAAGGGAAGGGGACGACAGAGGATGTGATGGCTGGATGGCATCACCGACTCGATGGACATGAGTTTGGGTGAACTCCGGGAGTTGGTGATGGACAGGGAGGCCTGGCGTGCTGCAATTCATGGGGTCACAAAGAGTCAGACAGGACTGAGCGACTGAACTGAACTGAAAGTAAGTAGCAATCAGTTGGTGCTTCAGGGTGAAGATAGCTCTTGTTACTGTTACTGGAAGCATTTATTTTTTTTCCTCTCTGGCTTTACCTCCTAGAGTGCTCAGGTTCTCCGCTCCTCCTTTGTTTACTGCAAATTCACATTTCTCAGCTGTGCCTTGCAGCACAGATTATTTCTGTCTCTTGCTCTCAAACTTGCACACACAAGTTCATTGACATATTAACAATATTAGAACATTAGTTTCACAGGGAAAGCAATCATGCTTGTCATGCCCATCAGCATCCCCAGTGCCTAGAAAAGTGCCTGACACAGATGGGTTCTGAATAAATCCTTATTGAATAAATGAAAGAATCAACAAATCAATAAATATGTGGAAAAAAATAAAGTCCTTCCCATTAATATGCTATTGATTTTTTAGAAATTAGTCTAGGTTTTAGGTAGCATTCTTTTTCTCTTAGATGATAAATTGGTTTTATCTCATTTAAAATTGTGATCAATTGGCAGCAGCTAGTTGAAACACTCTATTGAGAAGAATTCAAATTGGGAAAAGAAGATCATGATTGAATAGTGATATCTGTATTGGGGAAAGGAGAACAAAGTGGTGATGCATCTTTTATGCTCAAAAGAGAAAACTCCAGGTTAAAACATAAGTAATATTTGAGCATTTGAGGTTCAGGTGTTGACATCTCTGTAAAATGGTGAGGAATAAAGGAGGTCTGGGATGACACAAACGTTTATGGTTCCCGGGTAACTTGAATTTAAGGTCTTCCCTGTAGCTCAAATGGTAAAGAATCTGCCTGCTACGCAAGAGAACCAGGTTCAACCCCTGAGTCAGAAAGATCCTCTGGAGAAGGGAACAGCAATCCACTCCAGTATTCTTGCCTGGAGAATCCCATGGACAGAGAAGCCTGGCAGGCTACAGTCCGTGGGATTGCAAAGAGTCAGACACAACTGAGTGACTAACACTACTACTAACTTGAATTTGAAAAAAAAACATCATTAATAATTAAAGCAATTTGTTTGAAAATTTCTATTCAGATTTATAAATGAATCTACTGGTTTAAATTGCTAAATCATCTGAAACTGCAAAAAACTACTCATCCAATTATTTCATACATGGACAAGTGTTTGGGTATTTTGGAATCAATCTCCTGGAGATTCTCTGGTATTTACTAATGCCAGCCGCCAAATATCTCCAGTATTTCTTCTGCTAGATACACGGTAAGAGGGCATCTTCTCTGGCTCTTTGAAAGTGGGTGTGGTCACAGACTTGCATTGGCCAATGAAAGGCAAACAGAGGAGACAAGGGCCCCCTTGGGGCAAAAGCTCTTGAGATCCAGTATATGGCTTGCTCTTCCTGGTTCCTCCCATAACAACCAGCAAAGCTCCAGGCAGGATGCTCTTCTTCAGCCTGAATCACTGCCTGAAGATATCATGGAGCAGAGCAGAGTCTCCAGCTGAGCGTGAACAAAAAAGAAACTTGTGCTAACATGTTTAAGCCACTGAAATTTGGGCTTTGTTTATTGCTACAATATAACTGAGTCTGTCCTGACTGATACATTTTCTAAATTGGGAATTTACAGTATGTCATAGTACAAGGTAGTGATGAGACTGGTCGCTAAGGACCAGTTACTTGGCTAAGCATCCCCTTCTCTAAACTGTGGCTTCTGTTCACCTGAAATATTTAGGAAAAGAATCAATAGAGGGAAAAATGAAAGCTCTACCTCCCACTGTTCCTCGTCATGAACCTTGTGCTCCAGCCGAACAAAGCAATGCACTGTTCTTTGTAATCACCCCCAGGCTTTCTCATTTCATGCCTTTGTTCCCACTGTCCTCTCTCCTTAGAAAACCTTTCTATCACCTTGCATCCAAGTCACTCCCAGCTCCCAAGGACCAGCTACAATGCCGACTCCTCCAAATGCGTCTTCCCACCAGCTAGGACTGATGTTCCCCTCTTCTGAACTCTCAAAGCACTTCACCATTATCTCTCTCATTATATTTCCCATTGTCTACTATAAAGGTTTATTGATGATTGTAAGAAAGAATAGAGGGATGAAGGAGAAAGGAGAAAAAGAAGGAAGCAAATTTAGGGGATTATGGGTAGTAGTATGGAAGAAACAGTTGCAAATTTAGGAAATTGGTCTTTGCCTCTCTATTTTATATTTTGGGCTTCCCTCCGCAAATGGCTTTTTATTCTAGTTGCCCTCTACTCTTTCTGTGCCTCACAGTTTCTTCCTTCCAGTTATATCTTGTGATTGGTTACAATGGGGTAATTTTTCAGATAAGATATATCCTTGCTAACAGGTGAAGAAATTTATGATCCTTCCTGATTAATGTAATAAATACTTCTGTTGGCCTCCCCTTCATCTCTTGGTGATTCATGGTACATATTGATGGCAACTCTAAGCTTACAGGATAGACAATTTGAAAAATTCCAACCTTAATTCCTTTAATGACCCTTTTGAAAGATACAAACCAACTTTCAGCTCTTGGAACAAAACGAAAATTCTGGGTCTCTTGTTCAGAAGTTTTTGAGACTTTCAAGATGGCAACAGCAGAGCATAATACAAAGGGTGAGACCCTTATAAGTATGGGACCCTATATAACTGTGTTGATTGCCTATCCATGAAACCAGCCCTTGTGTGTGATGTGGGAGTTCTTAATGCTTTGAAATCCTGCAATGTAGATGACAGTCAGTTCTGATTGTATATAGAGCCTCTCCAAACTGGCAATACCTTTATCTCCATCGTTCTATCTACTAAGCAAGACCTTGTCATATTAGGAAGACAGTGACATCCAGGAGTTAGTTACCTAAGGAGTGTGACAACCTTCAGGAATATTACCTCCTCATCTTTGTTCTCTGCAGAGAAAGTGATGCATTCCAGCATCAAAGCAGTGGTTCCACTCAGCTTCCTACAGCTGCCTCTCAGGATATTGCTTTAGATTGAGCATTTGTTTCCCTCTCCTCCAAATTCATTTGTTGAAACTTATTCCCCAATGTGACAATATTTAGAGGTGAGGTGTTTGGGAGGTGATTAGGTCATAAAGGTAGATGCTTCATGAATAGGATTAATGCTATTATAAAAGATACCCTGGTGAGCTCCCTTGCCCTTTGTGAGGACACAGCAAGAAGACAGTTGTCTATGAACCAGGAGTCTGGTCCTCACCAGACACTAACTCTGCCAGTGCCTCCAGAACTATGAGAAATAAATTTCCATTTTTTATAAGCCACTCAATCTGCAGCATTCTGTTATAGCAGCCCAGAAGGACTAAGACAGATGTCGTGGAATGAGTTTTGATATGTCCTCATTTTCCTTTAACAGTTTGTCGACTAGAGCACTTATCTATTTCTTGACAGAGCTGAAAGTTTGCCCACATCTTCTAATAACTGTGGTCTTGATGGTCTGGGAGTATGTTTTATTTTATCTTAAAAAAAAATTTCTTTTCCCTACCTAAATCAAAGGCAAGTTGAGAATACTTTTAGCTTATGTTGTCTAACTCCTCCACAGTTCAATTCTACATCAAGGTAACAGAGAAACTGTGGGGTGTTCTCCAGTAGGGCAGGCCAGCAGGAGTTCCCAGCATGGATCTGTGATGCTCTGTGATCCACTGGCAGCTTTGGAGAGCACACCACGCACAGGGGAGGACGAGTCTGCTCCTGTTCAAAATTCCAGGAAACACCACGATCTGCAAGTCATATTGCTATTGCCCTTGCCCTGCCTTTGACAAGCTAAGTCAGTAAGTTTGGGAAGAGAGTAGCAGGACAGATGAGCTCGAAGCAGTGGACTCGATCCCCACAGGACTGGAGCCGGGCTACTCTGCTTCGTTGGACTTGTCATTTACAGCTCAGGTCTGCAGTTAGACCAGCATCCAGTCTGATGGACGTGGTACCCATGTCCTATCTGTTGTTAAACTTTCTGACTATCTTCCTGGAACAAACCCCATGCCCATTTTCAATTTGGTGTCCCACATAGATGTAACTTTCAAAACGGTGGTCTAGATGGCTCATACGGGCTCATACCACTCTTCCCAACCCCACTTCAGTGATGGAACATTGGTACCTTAGAATCAGCCATAGTGGGAGAATTTACACTGTAGAAATCAGCAAGTGCTACAAATCAGAGCTTTTTTGGTTTTGTCTTCAGAAAGCCAGCTAATCTGTTCATCAGACGTCTTAGATAGATGAGAGATGTGTGACTCATTGTTTGGTTAGTCATCCATTCTTTCACCCATGATACAGTCAAAAAACATTAATTGCTATATAATTTATCTCCCAGACCGAGACATTTTCAAGAGTAAAAGAGGAACCCAGAGTAAGCAAGCGAGAATGTATCGGTACCATCTTGTAGTGCCTCTAGGCACTGTGCTTGGGGTTGGGGCTACAGTGGTCATAGGAGAGACATGGTCTCAATCCTTCTGACATTACAGCCTTATGGGCTTAAGGAACATACCAATAAATGGCATTATTTACTGCTTCATCTCCCATGAATAGTATCAAGAGGTCTAAATCAAGTACTATGAAGATAGTCCTGTAAAAACTGATTTTATCTTAATCATCTAACTTAAAGAAATTTTGAGTTGTGACTATATCAAGTAATTTTGCTGTCTTAAAAAACAAACCACATATCAAGCTACCAACAGCATTCTTCACAGAGCTAGAACAAATAATTTCACAATTTGTATGGAAAAACAAAAAACCTCGAATAGCCAAAGCGATCTTGAGAAAGAAGAATGGAACTGGAGGAATCAACCTACCTGACTTCAGGCTCTACTACAAAGCCACAGTCATCAAGACAGTATGGTACTGGCACAAAGACAGAAATATAGATCAATGGAACAAAATAGAAAGCCCAGAGATAAATCCACGCACATATGGACACCTTATCTTCGACAAAGGAGGCAAGAATATACAATGGATTAAAGACAATCTCTTTAACAAGTGGTGCTGGGAACTCTGGTCAACCACTTGTAAAAGAATGAAACTAGAACACTTTCTAACACCAGACACAAAAATAAACTCAAAATGGATTAAAGATCTAAACGTAAGACCAGAAACTATAAAACTCCTAGAGGAGAACATAGGCAAAACACTCTCTGACATACATCACAGCAGGATCCTCTATGACCCACCTCCCAGAATATTGGAAATAAAAGCAAAAATAAACAAATGGGACCTAATTAACCCTAAAAGCTTCTGCACATCAAAGGAAACTATTAGCAAGGTGAAAAGACAGCCTTCAGAATGGGAGAAGATAATAGCAAATGAAGCAACTGACAAACAACTAATCTCGAGAATATACAAGCAACTCCTACAGCTCAACTCCAGAAAAATAAATGACCCAATCAAAAAATGGGCCAAAGAACTAAATAGACATTTCTCCAAAGAAGACATAAAGATGGCTAACAAACACATGAAAAGATGCTCAACATCACTCATTATCAGAGAAATGCAAATCAAAACCACTATGAGGTACCATTTCACACCAGTCAGAATGGCTGCAATCCAAAAGTCTACAAGTAATAAATGCTGGAGAGGGTGTGGAGAAAAGGGAACCCTCTTACACTGTTGGTGGGAATGCAAACTAGTGCAGCCACTATGGAGAACAGTGTGGAGATTCCTTAAAAAACTGGAAATAGACATGCCTTATGATCCAGCAATCCCACTGCTGGGCATACACACTGAGGAAACCAGAAGGGAAAGAGACACGAGTACCCCAATGTTCATCGCAGCACTGTTTATAATAGCCAGGACATGGAAGCAACCTAGATGTCCATCAGCAGATGAATGGATAAGAAAGCTGTGGTACATATACACAATGGAGTATTATTCAGCCATTAAAAAGAATACATTTGAATCCGTTCTAATGAGGTGGATGAAACTGGAGCCTATTATACAGAGTGAAGTAAGCCAGAAAGAAAAACACCAATACAGTATACTAACGCATATATATGGAATTTAGAAAGATGGTAACAATAACCCTGTGTACGAGACAGCAAAAGAGACACTGATGTATAGAACAGTCTTATGGACTCTGTGGGAGAGGGAGAGGGTGGGAAGATTTGGGAGAATGGCATTGAAACATGTAAATATCATGTATGAAATGAGTTGCCAGTCCAGGTTCGATGCACGATACTGGATGCTTGGGGCTGGTGCACTGGGACGACCCAGAGGGATGGAATGGGGAGGGAGGAGGGAGGAGGGTTCAGGATGGGGAACACATGTATACCTGTGGCGGATTCATTTTGATATTTGGCAAATCTAATACAGTTATGTAAAGTTTAAAAATAAAATAAAATTAAAAAAAAAAAAAAAAAAAACAAACCACATAAACACTCTTCATGTTCAAAATGGTCACCCAGAGAGACTGTATAATTATCCCAGGGAGGCTGCCATTAGAAGAACACCCAAGTCCTAAGGGTATTTTGATTAGCTTTGATGGTGGTCAGTCTTCATCCCTGCTGCACAGATTTAACTTTCGAAATGGACCCAAAGTTACTTGGCATTAAGTATAACGAAGAAAGAAAGTAATCGAACTGGGCAGAATACTTTGATTTAAAACAAAGTGGAATCATAAGGTCATGAGATGAAGCTTCCTCTGAGGTTAGCTAAAGTGACTTTGCAAACAGACACTCCTCAGAAGTCTTACCAAGTGAAGTTTTGCTCGATTTCTTTGGATAAGCATTCTTTATTTTTAAAATCACCCCAAGAGCTTTTGGCCACATCTTATATAGCTCAGGTATGGGGGGAAAAGCAAGGCTGCAGTAGAATAAAGAAATCTTAGTGGTTTGACATTTATGTCACAGATTCACCAAAAGCTTACTGATACAATTTTTTTTTTCAATGTACTACTAGAATTGAAATAGTCAAAATGTCCTAAATATGGTTAATCTTAAAATGGTGCTAGAGAGAGCGAGCAGCTGCTGGTTTACTGATCTTTAGGAGGCGCTGCTGCTGCTAAGTCACTTCAGTCGTGTCCAACTCTGTACGACCCCATAGATGGCAACCCACCAGGCTCCCCTGTCCCTGGGATTCTCCAGGCAAGAACACTGGAGTGGGTTGCCATTTCCTTCTCCAATGCATGAAAGTGAAAAGTGAAAGTGAAGTCGCTCAGTCGTGTCCTACTCCTAGCGACCCCACGGACTGCACCTACCAGGCTCCTCTGTCTATGGGATTTTCCAGGCAAGAGTACTGGAGTGGGGTGCCATTGCCTTCTCCAGTAGGAGGCGCTACCCCACACAAATTCCTACTAGTGCAAACTGAACTCAAGCCCCAGTGCATTCAATCGGCACAGGGTGATGGAGCACCTACCACATTTCAGCACTCAACCCTGCGCATCCAGCAGCAAGGAAAAGTCACAAGACTTGTGTGTTCCTGAAAGCCATAGCCTAGCTTTGATCAAAGCATAGGCAAGATGGTTTTACACTGCTGTGCTAAAATAAATTCCACTAAGGAAAAGTGTAGGACTTATGAGTGAGTATTACCCTCCTGAGGAAGTAAGGTTCAAGCTAGGATGTGAAGTATGAATAGGAATTAACTGGACAAAATAAGAGAACAAATAAACTGTGAGGGGAACACCATGGGCAGAAATTCAGAGGCTCACATTAGCATCAGGGAATCGTTCTACTTTGGAGATCACATGACCAAGCTCTTTTTTTGGTAAGTGAGGAAGGTGAGAAGGTCTTCTAGAGACCAAATGTCTTGACTCATATCTCATTCAGGGTGTTGCCCAGCACCTCCTGGCACTTCTTGAATTCCAGATATGTCTGAAGCAAACAGCCTAAAGGTTTGGATAAGCAACAGGTATGCTCTTGAGATTAACGTCCAGGACTTGTGTGTGCACACACACACATATACACACACACTTAGATTTACTCACATGCACATATTTATTTATGCACACATATACATACCAACACATATACATACCAACATCCGCTGGATCATGGAAAAAGCAAGAAAGTTCCAGAAAAACATCTATTTCTGCTTTATTGACTATGCCAAAGCCTTTGACTGTGTGGATCACAATAAACTGTGGAAAGTTCTGAAAGAGATGGGAATACCAGACCACCTGACCTGCCTCTTGAGAAACCTGTATGCAGGTCAGGAAGCAACAGTTAGAACTGGACATGGAACAACAGACTAGTTCCAAAAAGGAAAAGGAGTACGTCAAGGCTGTATATTGTCACCCTGCTTATTTAACTGGTATGCAGAGTACATCATGAGAAATGCTGGGCTGGAAGAAGTACAAGCTGAAATCAAGATTGCTGGGAGAAATATCAATAACTTCAGATATGCAGATGACACCACCCTTATGGCAGAAAGTGAAGAGGAACCAAAAAGCCTCTTGATGAAAGTGAAAGTGGAGCGTGAAAAAGGTGGCTTAAAGCTCAACATTCAGAAAACGAAGATCATGGCATCCGATCCCATCACTTCATGGGAAATAGATGGGGAAACAGTGGAAACAGTGTCAGACTTTATTTTTTTGGGCTCCAAAATCACTACAGATAGTGATTGCAGCCATGAAATTAAAAGACGCTTACCCTTGGAAGAAAAGTTACGACCGACCTAGATGGCATATTCAAAAGCAGAGACATTACTTTGCCAACAAAGGTCCGTCTAGCCAAGGCTATGGTTTTTCCTGTCGTCATGTATGGATGTGAGAGTTAGACTGTGAAGAAGGCTGAGCACCAAAGAATTGATGCTTTTGAACTGTGGTGTTGGAGAAGACTCTTGAGAGTCCCTTGGACTGCAAGGAGATCCAACCAGTCCATTCTGAAGGAGATCAGCCCTGGGATTTCTTTGGAGGGAATGATGCTAAAGCTGAAACTCCAGTACTTTGGCCAGCTCATGTGAAGTGTTGACTCATTGGAAAAGACTCTGATGCTGGGAGGGATTGGGGGCAGGAGGAGAAGGGGACGACAGAGGATGAGATGGCTGGATGGCATCACCGACTCGATGGATGTGAGTCTGAGAGAACTCCGGGAGTTGGTGATGGACTGGGAGGCCTGGCATGCTGCAATTCATGGGGTCACAAAGACTTGGACACAACTGAGCGACTGAAGTGAACTGAACTGAACTGATACATACCTATTTGTATTCTTTGCTTTTGAGAATGGCTGTTTATATTGAGCAGCAACATTGAATAACAGAAAGAACTGAATTCCACTCCTGCCCATATTGGTACAAGTCACTACATCATTCCATGCCTCTGTTTCCTCATCTGTAAAATAGGGACAAACCTTCTGATATAAACAATGCATTGGGTTTTAGAGGTGCTAATCAGATTGTTAATATG
Organism: Bubalus kerabau; assembly: GCF_029407905.1. Taxonomy (NCBI): domain Eukaryota; kingdom Metazoa; phylum Chordata; class Mammalia; order Artiodactyla; family Bovidae; genus Bubalus; species Bubalus kerabau. Next base: position 239,608,604 of record NC_073624.1, read on the forward strand.
AAATTGTTGTACCTACACAATACATTGTTATATAAGTGAATATTATTAGGCAGCCAGGAAATTAAATGGTGGTTTGGTGAGGCCCCTCATGTGGTGACACCATGACTTTGCTTCCTTCTTTGCCTGTTCATCTGGAAATTCTCAAGCTACTTGGTACACGCTCCACAGATCTATAATCGAGAGAGCTGCCCCACCACGTTCACAGACCTTCTAGGTAGGGGTCAGTATCATAAGGTTTGGATACCAGATCATGATGCTGGCTTTGTTGTTTTCCAACTCTGTTGCCCTTGAAAAAGCTACACAATCTCCCTGAGCCCCAGTTTCCTTGTTTCTAAACTTTGGATACTAATATTTTCCTCACAGACTAGTGAGAGGCAGAGGTTATTTTGGGAACACCCCGGGCCCCTGTCTGTTACCTAGGAGCCTCAGGAGGCTGCATTTGGCAAGGCCAGCGCTTTACTTCCAGCATCAGCTCCAAGCATTGCCAAAAAATGCCACAGTCCTGTATATCTGCTGTATCACTATGGATCTGTCATTCTGTGAATGTTAGCATATCTTTTGGCGACAACATTTGCAATTTTCAGTCTGTCCAATGTTTTGGAGTTGCTTTAGTTGTTTATTCAACCAACATTGAGTGAGCACCTACTATGTGCCAGATACCATTCTAGGCACTGGGACACATCATGAACAAGATAAACTAAAAACATCACTCTGCGTGGGGGTCGGGTGGGGGACAGATAGTAAACCATAAATAGAGCATGTTAGTAAATTCTGGAGTATGTTAGAAAGTGCTTAGTTCTGGGGGGAATAAAAGAATTGTGTGGTTGTTTAATGGGTGTTAAGTTTCAGTTGTGCAAGATGACTAAGCTCTAGAGATCCTCAGTGCAACATGGTGCCCACAGTTAACAATATAATGTTGTTCCCTTCAAAATCTTTAAAGGGATGGGTTTCATGTTATATGTTCTTACCAGAAAAAAGCAAAACCAAAAAGCCAACAACCAAAAACCAAAGGGATACAAGGAAACTATTGGAAATAATGGACATGACTATTACCTTGATTGTGGAGGAGGTGTCAGAAGTTTTTGAATATGTCCAAAGTCAAGTTGTACACATTAGTCATGTATAGTTCTTTGTGTATAAGTCATATAGATCAATTATCCCTTACATATTGATATTTTATATATCAGTTCAGTTCAGTCGCTCAGTCGCGTCCAAGAGTGGTGTTCTTTGAGACCCCATGGACTGCAGCACTCCAGGCCTCCCTGTCCATCACCAACTTCCAGAGTTCACTCAAACTAATGTCCATTGAGTCAGTGATGCCATCCAACCATCTCATCCTCTGTCATGCCCTTATCCCACTTTCAATCTTTCCTAGCATCAGGGTCTTTTCCAATGAGTCAGTTCTTTGCTTCAGGTGGCCAAAGTATTGGAGTTACAGCTGCAGCATCAGTCCTTCCAGTGAATATTCAGGACTGATCTCCTTTAGGATGGACTGGTTGGATCTCCTTGCAGTCCAAGGGACTCTCAAGAGTCTTCTCCAATGCCACAGTTCAAAAGCATCAATTCTTCAGTGCTCAACTTTCTTTATAGTCCAACGTTCCCATCCATACATGACTATTGAAAAAACCATAACCTTGACCAGACGGACCTTTGTTGGAAAAGTAATGTCTCTGCTTTTTAATATGCTGTCTAGGTTGGTCATAACTTTTCTTCCAAGGAGCAAGCATCTTGATTCCAGTTTGTTCTTCATCCAGCCCAGCATTTCTCATGATGTACTCTGCATGTAAGTTTATAAGCAGGGTAACAACACACAGCCTTGACGTACTCCTTTCCCAATTTGGAACCAGTCTGTTGTTCCATGTCCAGTTCTAACTGTTGCTTCCTGACCTGCATACAGGTTTCTCAAGAGGCAGGTCAGGTGGTCTGGTATTCCCATCTCTTTCAGAATTTTCCACAGTTTGTGGTGATCCACACAGTCAAAGGCTTTGACATAGTCAATAAAGCAGAAGTAGATGTTTTTCTTGAACTCTCTCACTTTTTCAATGATCCAAAGGATGTTGGCAATTTAATCTCTGGTTCGTCTGCCTTTTCTAAATCCAGCTTGAACATCTGAAAGTTCTCGGTTAATGTACTGTTGAAGCCTGGCTTGGAGAATTTTGAGCATTACTTTACTAGCGTGTGAGATGAGAGCAGTTGTGCGGTAGTTTGAGCATTCTTTGGCATTGCCTTTTTGGATTGGAATGAAAACTGACCTTTTCCAGTCCTGTGGCCACTGCTGAGTTTTCCAAATTTTCTGGCATACTAAGTGCAGCACTTTTATAGCATCATCTTTTAGGATTTGAAATAGGATTTGAAATAACTGGAATTCCATCACCTCCACTAGCTTTGTTCATATCTCAATTGTATTGAAAGCTGTTTAAAAACAAGGAGCAGTATAAAGTTATCAAGAATGCAGAATTTGGAGCGGCAGGTGTGTCTTATTAGGGTGTTCAGGGTAAGCACACCTGGAGAGAAATAATTTCATCAAAGACTTGCAATAGCTGAGAGACTGAGCTACATTGGAAATGAAGAGGACAGAATATTCTTGCAGAGGGATTAGGACCATGGGTGATGTATGAGGAGGAATAACAAGAAAGCCAGTGTGGTGTGAGCAGGGTAAGCCATGGAGAAAATAGCTGGAGAGGAGGTTGCAAAGTTAAAGGAAGCCCAGATCACTGAGGGCTTTGTAGACATTGATTAGACTCTGGATTTTACTCTGAGTTTATTCATTTCACAAGTAGATATTAGGTTTCTGTTTCATGGACAGTCATGTGTTAGAAACCACAATGGCCAGGAAGAAGTCAGAAGCAAAAAGAAAGAACAATCTGTTGGTCCCTTTGCTGCTGAGACTGGTGGGCAATCAATGACATCTATTGATTATGTAGGCTTTCTTTTGTTTATCTGGTCAACATGTAGATTGAATATGTAGATTATGTAGCTACATCTATTAATGTAGTCTTTCTTTTGTTTATCTGGTCAACACACAGAGCCCTTCATTTGATGGCTGTCAGGGCATAACTGTGAGAAAATCCAGAGAGGGTCCCCATTTACCTTTAGCTTTCAGCCTGACACAAGTTCTCTCCCTCTTGGAACTATTAACATTTGGGGCCATTTAAGCCTATATTGTGGGCAACTATTTTTGCACTGTAGGGAACTGAGCAGCATCTCTGCCCTCCACCTACTAGATGATAGTAGCAATTCTCCCAGTTGTGATGACCGGAAGTGTTTCCAGACACTGTAAATGTCCCTGAGTAGGGCAGGCAGAATCATCCCCATAGAATCAGTATTCAAACTGGAGAGATGCACTGGACTTCTGTCATTAGTTTTGGATAGTAATGGCTGAACCTTTTCTCTTTAATTTGGAATCCTCTACTTTATGAAATACGGAGACAGAGCATATGTCCTTCTGCAGTATCTGAAAATGCCAAAAACTTGCTTTCAAGACTTCCCTGATAGAGAGGATATGCACCTAGGCTCAGCCAGTCATGTGTATCTACTCCTAGTTTTGTATCTGAAGATAGAGCTGCAAAGAAGCAGGGCCAATAGAAAGTGCCCTGGCAGTTATAGGGGCACAGTAAGATGTAGTTTCCAGGAAAGCAGGGGAAGGACGATCCACAAGACTGTGTGGTCCAGAGATACAAGTTCCAGAGCTGAGTGCTCAGGACTGGAGGAGACACTATCCTGCTCACAGCATTTCATGACAGGCAGGACTGTCTTCCAGGTTCCTAGTTTCTGTGCTCAGTTCCCACTAGTGCTTTCCCCTGTATCCTTTTGGTGAGTTATTTTTCTGCATTAGTCATCCCCATTCAGTTTCTGTTGCTTTCCATCAGGAACTTTGCCTGAGACCAAGAATAAGACAGATCAAAAGGGGTTGGTACTTGCACTTGGACAGAATGAGCTCTTACTGAGTAGTTGTCATTTGAATTTTCTTGTGATTTGGAATACTTCAGTAGCTTGCCCTCATGACCTTTGCTTTTTTTGTTTTTAAAGAGGAAACAGTCAAAATTCTTACGTGCTCAGAGACACTGCCTTAAGCCTTTCCTGAAGAGAGACTAAATGGAGGAGGGGAGGGAGAATTGTGCTCTTCTTGGGGACTTAGATTGAAGACCGAAGCCTCAGAGAGCTCTCCACTGAACCCCATCCATCCATAACCTCCAAAACTCTCTATGAGCTACAAAATGGTGACAGGAATTTTTAATAGACTGTTTACTAGACTGTGATTTGGTTTAGACCAGTCTGGTCATCTTTATGACCTAAGACCTTCTCGATATCTCTGCTGGTTGATAACTGTGTTTGAATCTGGCCCTTCCTCAATCAGATTCTAAAAGAGAATTAAATCCTAATGTCTTAATGCATCCATTGTATGTGATGAAAAAGACTTATCAAGTAATGATGATAATAATAAAGAAATACTAAGAATGAACACTGAGCACATTCTTGTGCCAGGGACTCTTCTAAGTGCTGCACAGGTAGAACTTTTCCTTTATTCTTCACCTTGACAATACAAAGCAGGCACTATTATTATCCCCATTTTATAGATGGGAAAACAGAGGTATTAAGAGGTTAACTAACTTGTCCAAGGTCACAAAGTCAATGAAGGATGGAGCTGGAATATTGATGTTGATTTATTTAGGAGCATCAACTCCTTTCAAGATGGTGATTAAATCTTCTGACTTGAAGCCATGGATTAAAATACAAGTTCTGCTTCATACTATGAGAACGTACTTTTAACTTTTTTCATTGTTAAAATAAACAAATAATAGTATCTAGACTCGTAGGAATCTGAGAAGATTAAATGAGTTAACATGTAAAAATTGATGCTTTTGAACTGTGGTGTTGGAGAAGACTCTTGAGAGCCCCTTGGACTGCAAGGAGATCCAACCAGTCCATTCTGAAGGAGATCAGCCCTGGGTGTTCTTTCGAAGGAATGGTGCTGAAACTCCAGTACTTTGGCCACCTCATGTGAAGAGTTGACTCATTGGAAAAGACTCTGATGCTGGGAGGGATTGGGGGCAGGAGGAGAAGGGGACGACAGAGGATGAGATGGCTGGATGGCATCACTGACTCAATGGACTTGAGTCTGAGTGAACTCTGGGAGTTGGTGATGGACAGGGAGGCCTGGCGTGCTGCAATTCATGGGGTCACCAAGAGTCAGACACGACTGAGCGACTGAACTGAACTGAACTGTAAAAATTTAGTACCTGGCACCAAGTAAGCATTCAATAAATGTTAGCTAATATTATTAATATTGTTATTTCTTTGTGTATAACTCAGGCACACTGGTTGCAGAGCTTGTGTTCTTACTCCAATACTATAATGTTTTTCTTATTAGACTCTGTGTCCTCCATTCCACAGTCGAACGGCTGACACACATAAAGCAATCAATAAATACTTGATGAATAAATGAATGAATTAGTAGAAGATACAGGGGAGAATTAGTAGAAGATACAGAAGAGAATTGGGTCTGATGCTACCATGTGGGGTTTGGATGGGGAAACACAAATTCATATTTCTTAGGAAATAAAAATAATCACCTGTGTTTGCTTTCATTAATGGATCAAGAAACATGCCTTCTTTCAATAGTAAATGACCAGTTTGTCTACACTAAAGCAAACACCAGGCTCTGGGACCTCCCAAGCTTTTCGAAACCCTGGTCCCTCTCACACTTTTTCTTTGCTTCTTCATCTGCACCTAACTGCCGCCCAGCCTGTGCTGTGAATTTCATGGCCATAGCTTATGCCAGTAAAAAGCTTTCATGCTCTGCTAATGTGGCATTTGTTTGGTAATATGTGGGAGAGAACATTAAAAATAAATCCAGAAATGGCATCTTATAAATTTGGAATTTCTGTTCTCATAATTTATAGGAGTTCATGTTAGAGAGCACTGTCTTATGCATAAATACAATTTTTTTGTGTGAGCTGATGATGGAATTTATATCAAAGGGGGTCGAACATATACTTCATGAACTCAGCATCCGCTTTAGAAGCTATTTCATGTATAACTGGAGACAAATGATCTCTCCCCCTGTTTGTCTTAACTTAAAATTCAGTTGGTTTGCTTGAATTCATTTCCAAGGCATAGCAGTGGGGGCAGGGAACCCAAGATTTATACACCTTTAATATAATCAATTCTAAACATATCTTTAGACAAATAATTTAAAAATCTATGCATCACAAAACACCTCTATTAATTTCAGGATACGCAGTTTGGAGAATTTTTATGTGATTGTGGGTTTGTATGTTTAAGGATATATATTTTTTTAATTCCATCTTCTCTTTCCTTCCCTCTCAGAAAGAAATTTTAACAGGAATGTTTTGAAATAAAATCCCACAAGGAAACAATCCTCTTAGACAATTAAACTGGGAGAAGGTCCCCTGAGGGCAGAAAAAAAAATCCATAAAAATAATTGCCGTGCTGGGTTTCTGCTCTAGTTTGGTTGGGCATAAGCAAAGACATCGGATGCCTGTGCCCACACTCAGAGGAAACATACACACAAATACACGCAGAGTAAGTATGTCCCTCCATGGAGCTGGCTTTTGACACTGCTGTGTGTAGCTACCTGGCCACACTTGGGGCCTTTCTGGCAAGCAGCAGTGATGTGGAGACTGTAGGCAATATAAAATAACAATCAGGTCATTTACAAGGTTCTGCCAAATATTAACCTTCTATCCAATTCTCCTTCAACCTTTCAGAGCCCCTAATGTAAACCAGGCCAGCTCCCACATCACTTTACAATATTCTGGGATGGGGGTGGCAGTAGTGGGTGAGTGGGGGGAGCTGATACACACTTGTTAGAAATATCTTAAGGGGTGTGTTTATACCAAGATAATGATGTGGTTTGTTGTTGTAGGGTTTTTTTTTTAAGTGCCAGAAAGATTGTTTAATTGCCCTCCCCTTCCTTAGGGGAAACTCAAAGGTTAACTCGTTCGAGAAAGTAGGGTTTGCATTTGGCCTGCTGATAACAGGATTACTTGAGCTGTGGTTGAGGGTATAGGAAACTGTGGTTTAGGGCCAGGTGGCCGAGAGTGTTTTGGCAGGGATGACTGAAGTTATGGTTTTGTGTCTGTGTTAGGCACGAGAATCATGTATTCCTGTGTTTAATGCCACACTTCAGATCATGCTCAGACAGCTAATGTTGTGTTAGTATTTATTTTTAACATGCTTATTATAACTATTGTTAGCTCTGTTAAAGAGATTGTAGGTTTGGACCTTGATCTCTACATTTTCCCTTCTCTCTCTCTCTCTTTTTCTATTTTTAGCAACCAGTTTTGGGCCCTTATCATGTGCCAGACACCATGATTGACATGCATCATAATCCTATTTAATCCTCAGAACAACCATGGAGGTGGATATTGTTAACATCTCCATCTCAAAGATAAGAAAGCATCTTTCCCAGGTTAAATCACAGCTGAATATGGGGCTGGATGCAAATCCCTCTCCCCTGACAACACAGACTCCTGGGCCCTATGAACCTTCTGGTTTAAGATGTCTTTAGCCATCCATGCCTGGATCTGTTCTGCAAGGATCACTAGTTTTTGCTTTCAAATGTCAAGGAAGCAAAAGCAACTGAACTAGTCTGAGGCATGTCACAGAGGACTGTATCTCTCAAATCATCCATAATCACCAAGATTAAACAGAGAAATCATTCCTAAGTGAGCCCCTCTGTTTAAAGAATGGATTTTATTCTCTATTCCTGCTGGACAAATCCCAGACAAGTATCCCTTTCCCCTCTAAAGCCTGATCATCCCTTCCTACCAAAGACCTTGGAGAACTTTCGCGCAATTGCCGGTTTGAAATTAAGCCAGGTGAATAGTTTAGCAATAACACAACAGCAAAGCTGATATCTCTGGGTCTAATCCGGAAGTTGGTGTTGTCACAACTTCATTGGAAGCGGGGTAACATTTCTTGTCAGCCAAGATGTTACATCTTCCTGTGAGTCTTCTTTCAGTGTATTTCTTTCTTCATGGAGTGGGAAGTGGGGAGCCAAATTCTTTAGCAAACGGAGTGTTAGAATAAAGAGTTCTGCGTGAACTTTTAAAGTGAGTACCAGTGTACGTAGTCAAGGAACCCAGATTTAACGGCAGTGCTGCTATTTTAACAATAGGTTACCAGATCCATTGGGCAATCTGACTAAAAGCCCATATTTATTTCCCTAATTTTATAAACATTTAATAGGTCCTTATTAAACACATCAGCCAGCATGATTTAATAACACAATCAGTCTAGAAGTTTAAGAAAATTGAAAACAGGATTTGAATGTAATACAGGCACAATTACTGGAGATTATAGGGAATCATTCCCATATGTCTCCAGTGGAGAGCTGCTAATCTCTGTTTGCGTGGAGGTGATTTCCTTTGGAACCCTGCCCAGCCTTCAACAGCACTAGCGCTGAACAAATTAGATTTGAAAGTCCCCAATTTTATGACTAAGGTAATATACTCTGTGAATTTAGAGAAACACTGAATTCCTATTTTCACTGGCTCTCAAATGCTGGACAGAGACCTTGATTTCATTTAGTTTGGCTCCACTTAGAATATGGTCATAGGTTTGAAGGGGTCAGCATATGTTTTTGCGTGTCTTTCATAGATACTCTAACTCCTCTCCTCCCACAACACCGAGACATTCGCATCACGGCTCCGTGAATGACGACAGATCTTAGGAATGTGCTGCAATTAGACCTGGAAGACAGCCTGCTGCTCTGGGCTTGGGGACCCGAACCCCCTCCTCTAAATGCCTGAGCCCCTCCCCCGATTCCCTGTCCTCTGCTCGTAGGCTCTGTAAGTAGATTTTATTATGCTCAGAGTGGCAACCTGGGAAACTCAGCTTTGTTTTTCCCTCTTTCTTAGGCAGTGTCTAGAAAAAGGGTGGACTGTTTACAAGGAGGCAGAATTTCTTGACTCGGTAAGACAACAAGAGCCAGTAAGCTTAAGGTTGACGCTCTTGGAGCTGCTGTATTAGGGGCAAAGCTGAAAATAGGTTTCCTGTTTTCTGACAGTCTTTGCTTTAATGTTCTCTTCCCATCCTGCCTCCTGTTTTTGTAGAACTAGAAAAACATAGTAACAATGACTCCTGATTACTGGGCACTGAATACATGCCAGCACATTATAGTATTAATGACCTGAAACCTCATCAGAACCCAATAAGGTCAGTATCACCATTTATACTTGACATAAAAGGAGACTGAGATTCTGTCCACTTCAGATCCTTGCTCTGATCTCAGCAAAGCAAGGATTCAAACCCAGAGAGGTCTTTGATTACAAGGTTCCAGTTGTTAATTTCTCTTTAGAGTTTGCTTTTAACAATGGTAAAGATAATGGTGGCTCAGGCAATAAGGACACTGCTTGCGATGTGGAGATCTGGATTCAGTCACTGGGTCAGGAAGATCCCCTGGAGAAGGAAATGGCAATCCACTACAGTATGCTTGCCTGGAAAATCCCATGGACTGAGGAGCTTGGCAGGCCATAGTCCATGGGGTTGCAGAGAGTAGGACATGACTGAGCGACACACACCCCCCCAAAGATAATGAGATGATAGCAATGCCTTATGTGTGTCTGAAAAGAAATTGTAGGTTTTCCTAGGCATCCTCCCACTCAATCCCGTATTTCTAGTTTTATCCATTCAGATTTTCCAGCGTTTTCTTCTTTACTATGGTTCTTTTAGTTTCTGAAGATACAGGAGCAGCAAGAAGGGGAGAATCATAGGACTTAGAGGATGAATTTTGGGTAAGATCTAGAAGATGTGTTGGGCAGCTCACAGAGAATCAGGGGAAAAGATTTTTAAATTCTCAAGTTAAAGGTTTATCAATCACTTACCATATTCTAGGAGCTGTTCTAAGCACCTTTCTCGTATTTCCCTTCATTTCAGTCCTTCAAACCCTATTAATTTATCCTAAATAAATATTTATTTTACCCACATTAAGTAGTTTGCTCAAAGGTATCCTGCTAGTAAGTGGCATAACTAGGATTTATACCCAGGCATCTGGGTCCAGCGTCCACTCCCACCACTACTCTATGGCAGTTGAATATCAAGTAGAACCTTCACTCTGATACCTGCAAATGAAGCATTCCTGTTACGTGTCAGTTAATTTTTGTTGTTGGACTGCATGTTTGCCTTTCACTGGACCCCTTGCCTGAAGGCTTCAGTGGATTCATCTAAGCAGAGTGGGAACCAAACCCATGATTTAGGAACTCAATTTACAACCTAAGCATATTCTTTTCTCCAAACTACATACATACACATATATGCACAAGCACACACATATACACACACACTTATGTGGTATAACTCACAAGCACAGACAAATTCATTACTATATATTAAAGCTTAACTTGTTGACTATTAAAACAGAATGGAACAAAATTATCCCCTCAGATAGTCGATAACGCCAGAACTCTTCATTCACCTTCCATTGTAGTCAGGGATGTGAAGGTTAGCTTAAAGGTGGAATGTTCGACACCCAGACATCTGTGTATAGACTTTTTTTCGCTTCTTTCTTTTGCAACTATAGCAACTAGTCTCCAACTATAGCTTGCATTAAAGATACTGTAGAGAATACTGTATCCTATAGATAATTCATACAATATTAGAGATAGTATTGATATATAAGACTAATACCATAGAGAATTGAATGCATTGAACCAGAGGCTTGTCTCCTGAATCTGATGGGCTCTGAAGGCCCTGCCTCCTCTTCACACTTTAGACCAGCCAGGTAAGAACCGGTTCAGTGGCCCAATGCTTTGAGGCTTTTGAAATTATACCAGCTCTGGGAGGTACCAGTTCAGGGCCTGGCCTAGTGAGATGTATCTACACCACAATTTTTCATCAAAAAAATTGTGAGAAGCCTCATCTTAAGTCAGAATGTGCTGAACTCTAAAGAGAATATTGCTGGGCCACATAGAGTAGCATCTTTTATCAATCTTCAACTTTTGCTGTAAATGATTCAGATACCTTCTAGAATCATTGAACATAGCAGCCTGAGTATTTAACAACTTTTTAAAAGAAATATAGGTAAGTTCAGGTGAACTGTCTGAGAACAATCCAAGTTAATAAATAGCAGATAGACTTTTCTATTTCTAGAAATCAAACCCGCCTGAGTATCATCCCATTCCATCACTAAGTATTTTATTTCATCAAAGTTTTCCAGTGTAGGTTTTCCACTAAATCCTCATGGTTAATTCTATTTCCATAGTGTTACTGAGTGGTTATAGAGCATGACCTCTCTGGAGCCCACCTGCCTGACTTGCAATCATCACCCTGCCAATCATTAGCTTTATGTCCAAGGCAAGTTCACTTCATCTCTCTGTGCCTCAGTTTCCCCACCTATAAAATTGGGAGAATAATGGAATCTACCTCCTGGAGTGGTTGTGAGGGTTAAGTTAGTGAATCCATGTCAATTACTTAGAAATGTGGTATACTGGCACACATTCAGAGTTTAATGAATGTTATTTCCTGTGCCTTCAAATGAGAAGATAAAAATCAAGATAGAAGTCACTGCAGTCAATGTATCTCACAGATGTCACTGGGCAAGATACAGATTTGATTTTAAAATGAATAAAATAAGTTGAGTGTTATATTGTGGACCAAGGATGGGATTTTAGAATTAGACAAACCTGACTTTGCATCCTGGCCCTGCCCCTTCCTGAAGCTGTCCTCCAGATAACATCTCTGAGCCTCAGTTTCCTCATTTATTAAAAATAGGAGGATGCTAATGCCTACTTTAGGAGACTTAATGAATGCAATTTGCATGAGGCAGCGTGTGGTCAGATACGTGAACTTCAGAGCCATACAGTTTTTGGTTCAACCCCCCTGCCACTTAGTGTCTGTGTGATAATGGAAAAGACGTGCACCGTTTCTGAGCCTCAGTTCCCTCCTCTGAAACAAAGGAACAATAAAACCCATTTTGCAGAGTTGGAGTGAGGGTTAAATGAGATTTCTGTACAATTCCTGACATATAGTCAGTACTCAATAGATTATAATAGTGTTATTATTAACAGACTTTTTCAGATCACATAGATGGCTGCCACTTCCATAGCCACACCTCATGAGAATGACTTTTTGTTGTTGTTTCAATTGTGCTAAAATACATATTACAAAAAATTACCATCTTAGCCATTGCTCAGGATACCACTCAGTGATATTTAGTGCATTCATATTGTTAGACAAGGATTACCACGACACATCTCTAGAACTCTTTTCATTTGGCAAAACAAAAACTCGGTACTCATTGAATAATAACTCATTTCTCTCTCTGTCTTCAACCCCAGGCAACCACCATCCTACTTTCTGTGTCTATGAATTTGACTACTCTAGACACTGCAGATAAGTGGTATCATATAGTATGTGTCCCTTTGTGACTGGCTTATTTCACTTAGCATAATGTCCTCAAGGTTCATCCATGCTATAGCGTGTGTCAGGATTTCCTTTTTAAAGACCCATTGTCTACTTATACCACATTTTGTTTATCCATTTATCAAGCAATAGACACTTAGACTGTCGCTTCCACGTTTAACTGTTATGAATAATGCTACTATGAACATGGGTATACAAATATCTCTCTGAGACCTTGTTTTCAGTTATTTTGGATCGATACCCAGGAGTAGAATTGTTGGATCATATGGTAATTCTACTTTTAATTTTTTGAGGAACTATTGCACTGTTTCCCACGGTAGCTGCACCATTTTGCATTCTTACCAACAGAGGACAAGGATTCTAATTTCTCTATATTCTCACCTACACTTGTTATTTTCTATTGGTTCTATGGTAACCATCTTAATGGGTGAAGTGCTATCTCACTGTGGTTTTCATTTGCACTTCCCAAACGATTATTAACACAGAACATCTGTTCATGTTGGAGAAGGACATGGCAGCCCACTCCAGTACTCTTGCCTGGAAAATCCCATGGACAGAGGAGCCTGGTAGACCAGTCCATGGGGTCCCAAAGAGTTGCACACAACTGAGCCACTTCACTTTCACTTTCTTTTCAAATGCGTATTGACCATTTATATATTTTCTTCAAAGAAATGTGTATTCCAAGTTCTTTGTCCACCTTTTAATAAGGTTTTTTGTTGTTCAGTCATACAAAAAAGACATTTCATAAAACTTCCAGAAACTCATTTTATGGAGAAACTTTTTTTTTTTCTTAAAAAAAAAATTCTTAAAGGAACTGTGAGTTTGTTTTTTCTTTTCTTTTTATTTTAACCATAGGTGGCCATAAATCTCCCTTTCCCTAGGAGTAGCTTAAATAGAGGCCTTGGGTGAGAGAGTACAGGAAAGACCTCTGCCTCTGGAGTCCTGACATTTTCCCATGTCCACTCAGGTCCCATAAATGGGGGGAAGGTTGCTTATCCTGCTTGGTAGCAGACTGTCCATGAGCCTGGCCAACCCAGTGTGCCTCAGGATGACTACAAGGGAAGAGGGTGCCTCACAGTTAACCGGACCCCACCCACCCTCATAACCTCAAACAGTGACTCCTTCCACATACCTTATCACCTCAAAGCATCAACCCTGAGAGCCTTCCTTCTGGGGAGCCTCCTTCCTTCAGAGAACTCCTAAGTGAGGACTGAGCTGGGTCACTGCGTGTGACAGTAAAATTCTGCTGTGTTTTACCAGCTCAGCTCTGTGGTAAGAGGCCAGGAGAAGCAGCAGATGGATTTTGCTGGAGCCTAGTGTCTTCCATTCCTTTCGTTCTCTTGCTTGCTCGTACTAGTGTCCTCAAAACCTGAGGCCTGCTTGGCACCATCTCCTGCGTTTATTCTTGGAGAATGACTGGCTCTTCTCTCTTGGCCCTTACCAGGTGGGTCGCTTAGAATTCCTTGCCTTTGGCTTCTTTTATTTAATGCCATTTAATTCTATTTTACTGACAGAATTCTACCTTGGTTTAATATGCATTTACTCAACCTTAAGACTGGATGAACTTGCCATGAAACAGAAAGGGAAGTTCAAAATGTGAAGGGATGTAGTGTACAAAGACCAACGGATAGCTTCTTTGGGGCGAGGACCATCAAACGTCTGGCAGGAACTTGTGAAAATAACATTCCTGTGGTAATTCCTCCTAGTATGCAGTGACCTGAGAACATTTCAAGCATTTTATTTTCGTGTCTGCTCCAATCACTAAAAACAATTTAAAGAAGCAAAATATCAGGGCCAAAATTTTTCAAAGAGATCATTTTTTTTCACCTCTAGCTTGAGAGCAAATTGTAGCTTTCTAAGCAAGCAAACAAAAAGGGCTTTTGTGCATATCTGATTAGCTCATTTCCTTTGATTTTGGCGAGTGATGTCATTTGGGCCCAGCTGTTGGTATGCTGCAAATGATTTCCCTTCCTTGTGTTTCAGCAAGCCTTTTCTGCCCCTAATGGAATTACTTTGACTGGAACCCAGCATTTTTCATGGTTCACCTCTTCTATCAGCTAATACCCAGGACTCCTCTGGAAGGAATAAGGAAAGGCTGCAAAGGCATTTAAATGCCTGGAGAACAATCATTTCATGTAGACTGTCATCAAGCAGTTGTCATTCTGAAGTCTGTTTGCTTCCATTTGCCTTGGCTGCTTCTTGACTCATCCTATGCAATAATGGTGAGGATCTGAGTAGTGGAGGGGTTCTGAATTAAAGGCTCCTGGGTCCTCAGAAGCAGACTCACCACAGATCTGATAGGTTAACTGTGTAGGGAAGACAGCAGGGCTGTGGAAAGAACTAGTGAAAGTGAAAGTCGTTCAGTAGCGTCCGACATTTTGCGACACATGGACTGTACAGTCTGTGGAATCCTCCGGGCCAGAATACTGGAGCGGGCAGCCTTTCCTTTCTCCAGGGGATCTTCCCAACCCAGGGATCGAACCCAGGTCTTCCACAGTTCAGGCGGACTCTTTACCAGCTAACAGGTGATGTACTAAAGCATTGGCTTTCACATTCTGTTGACCCGAGTCCAGATTCCAGGGCCACGCCTTGTTGGCCTACTGTTGGAGCCTCTGCAAGCCTTAGTTTTCTTACAGGCAAACAAACAAACAAAAAACAGCAACTAAAAGTAAGCACAGATAGGGAAGGAGGCTGTAGGTTTGTGATGGTAGGGGATATATGGGAAATCTCTGTAGTTTCCATTCAGTTTGCTGTGAGACTAAAACTGCTCTAAAAAATAAAGTCTATTTTGAAAACAATGTGAGCACAAAGGGTCAGGGAGGCTTAGAACCTTATGTGGCATGGTAGACGTAATCTGCTGCTTATAAACTAGGTATTAGATATCAAGCTTGGGCTCATCCACTGGGTCAGGGATTTTTAGCCAGGGCCCTATTGACATTTGGGGCCATTTAATTCTTTGTTGAGGCCTGGCGTGCTGTGATTCATGGGGTTGCAAAGAGTCGAACACGACTGAGCGACTGAACTGAACTGAACTGAATTCTTTGTTGTGGGGTGGTTGGTGGGTGTCCTGTGCATTGTAGGATGCTTAGCATCATCCCACTATCCCTGTTTTATATCTACTAGATGCCAGTAGCACCTCCCCAACACACACACACCCAGTTGTGACCAACAGAAACATCTCTAGACATTGCCAAACGTTTCTTGAGGGACAAAATTGTCCCAGATTGAAAATCACTCTATTAGTAAAGGAGAAACAATAATCAGTGCTTTTGATGGCTCCACTGCTCTGTCAAGGTGAAGACTGAGAGAGTTGCTCGCTTGTCTCCCAGTACTCACTCACCTACTTAGGTTGGTCTCACAGGGACATCTGGTTCACCTCATCTCTGTCCCTGATCTTCGGCCCCCACATCTGGAATGTACTGTTTTCTCTCTCTGCTCCTCTCCTCCAGTTTGGACCCTTTCTAGCTGCACCCCCCACTTCCTTTAATAATAAATTATCCTGAATCTTTTAAGCCTCTGGATCACCTTCTCTTCCCAGCTTCTTAGCCTGCCACTGAATAGATCACCAAATTCTGCCCTGACCCTGCAATGAAGGCCTTAAGATCAGGAGTTTTAAAGCAGGAAAAGACATGTAACTGAGTGACCCTCTGGAGCAGATAAGGAAATTAGGCCCTAAAGAGGTTAAAGGACTCAGCCAAGGTCACGCTGGTTGATGGCATAGCTAGGCTTGTACTCTCTGTCTGGTAGCTGTTACCCTGGAGTACATTGTCACAGGAGTTGATCCCTGTGTCCAGCCTCTGCCTTCATTTACAAATAGCAGTTCCATTTATATACTGGTTGGAAAGGGTAGACTTATCAGCTGTTCAGAGGCATTCAAAAGTTCTGGTCCTCCTAGGGATGCTTAGCGTAAAAGACTTGCTTCCTTGCTCCTCTGACTTATACTCAACTCTAAACTCAGTAGTCAGAGAAATGGTATAAACAGGCTCCAACTTAAGTCTGCCTCTGAAGTACCTGGGAAGCTTTTGAAAACACAGATTGCTAGACTCCAGCCCTAGAATTTCTGGAATGTGACTGGGACCTTGCATCCTGAGGTGAGGCTGGTGTTTCAAAGCCTCCACTTGGAGAACCTGATGGAGAGTGATGAGGAACCTATACTTTAGGACTGGATAACCCACAGACAATAGACTCAGTCTCCATGAGCCTCATTTTCTCATTTTTTAAGATAATGATAATTAGAAGTGCTCATAAAAATGAACTATTATTTTTTATTGAACATAGTACCTTCAATCTCTGGCGTTTACTGGCTCTCAGCATGTGTCCTGTCCAGAGGAGTAAAAAGAGGCCAGTTTCCTTCCATTTATCTAAACTGGTGGCTTAGGCACTCACAAGGCAGTTGGGCTCAGGGAATGTGTTTAATTTGGTATGGAACTCTGAGGAAATCACTTGATTTCTCAGGCATTTCTTTAAAATGAGCAAAATGGTCCTTTTCTTCTCCCTTCTATACCTGAGCAACTGTTGAACAGATCAGAGAAGATTGTATTACTTGATAATATGAGACTGTTTATTCATGTTTATTCTTAACTCAAAGCCTCTTTTGGTGATTACCTGTTCTTTCAAAACCCAGCATGTTTTCCTTCTAGTAGGCACTTTCTTCCTCATTGTAGCCCACATAGATAGCTCCCTTTTCCCCTGTCTCTATTACCTGATTGCTACTTAAGTATAAGCAGCTTGCTTTGAAACTTACCTGCCTAATGACTGCTGTCTCCACATCTCTTCTCTCCAATTAGAGTAAATGTTCTTTAAGGAAATGAACTATGCTTTCATTTCTTTTGAATTCTCCCTGAGTGCCTGGCATCATGCTATGAATAGTCAATAGACAAATGTTGGTTAAATGGATATTTCAGAGTTTGCATAGAATTAATATCAAAGTTTTATCCAGGACATGGGAAAATAGTTTCCTTCATTTTTAAAATTTAAAATGTAGGTCTTTTCATCTTCCATGTTGTTGGTTCTTGTGTATGAGGTTTTGGTCAGTGACCAACTCCTGAATGCTCGAGTTGACCACCTACAGAAGGATCATTTCTAGGGGGAATCTATATGCATCATTTTCTTCTGGGATTATATTAACAAAAAGTTTGGAGGGAGATCACAGTCTTAGGAAACTGAAACATGTCTGGCTTTCAATCACCATATCACCTTGTAACTAAAAGTATAAAAGCATTATGCTGAGCTAACATCAGTCTTCCCAATATAAATGGTCAAATATTAAACTGTTAAAATAGCAAAACTATGAGAGTAGTGAAAAATAGAATGGAAAGGAGGGAATTGAAAAATGAGATGAGGACTTACAGTCCTGGGTTGCTCATTTTAGTCCCACTGAAGTGTAGCCGTGAAATAAATAATGGGCTAGTTGGAGTCCATGTGGTTCAACTTGTATTTCCTCTCCCTTCCCAAATATGCTTTATTCTAATAGAATTGTTTTTCTCCAAAGATAGATTTCCCTGGAGAGAAGTCAGGGAGCCATGACTACTTGGGTCCATGGCAGATCCACTAAGTCTAAAATCTTCCCATATTCTGGATGAGATTTTTTTTTTTTTTTTTTTTTTTTGCTAGTGTGTGTCACTTCAGGAACACTTATCCACCTCTTTTAAGTGTCCATCTCTTTTCTTGCTCACTCATTGAAACCACATCCTTAGAGAGGATTTGGTATACCAATCCCATTCCACTTCGAGTCATGAATATTAAGTCTACTCACCAAGGGGTGTGACCTCTTCAGGAGGCAGCTGGGTGGAGATGATAGGATAGAAGACTTGAAACAGGTGGCTTGACTTTCCTTGTGATAACCTTCAATCTTCAGTGTGGACCAGCAGCTCTCAATCATTGGTCATGGCACATGTTTGTATATCGTGCCACAAAGTCATAGGTTGCTAAGTACAATGTACAACACTGGTGGGTAGTTTTGTCTTTAAACTAAACTAGAATTAAAGACCTCCTGAGCCATAAGTCACTCTCATGTCTGTTTTAATATACCTTCTAAAGTAGGGTTAAAGCTCAACATTCAGAAAACGAAGATTATAGCATCTGGTCCCATCACTTAATGGCAAATAGATGGGGAAATAGTGGAAACAGTGTCAGACTTTATTTTTGGGGACTCCAAAATCACTGCAGATGGTGACTGCAGCCATGAAATTAAAAGACGCTTACTCCTTGGAAGAAAAGTTATAACCAACCTAGATAGCGTACTGAAAAGCAGAGACATTACTTTGCCAACAAAGGTCCATCTAGTCAAGGCTATGGTTTTTCCAGTGGTCATGTATGGATGTGAAAGTTGGACTGTGAAGAAGGCTGAGCGCCAAAGAATTGATGCTTTTGAACTGTGATGTTGGAGAAGACTCTTGAGAGTCCCTTGGAATGCAAGGAGATCCAACCAGTCCATTCTAAAGGAGATCAACCCTGGGATTTCTTTGGAAGGAATGATGCTAAAGCTGAAACTCCAGTACTTTGGCCACCTCATGTGAAGAGTTGACTCATTGGAAAAGACTCAATGCTGGGAGGGATTGGGGGCAGGAGGAGAAGGGGACAACAGAGGATGAGATGGCTGGATGGCATCACTGATTCGATGGACGTGAGTTTGAGTGAACTCCGGGAGTTGGTGATGGACAGGGAGGCCTGGCGTGCTTTGATTCATGGGGTCGCAGAGAGTCAGACATGACTGAGCAACTGAACTGAACTGAAAGTAGGGTTCAACCATTGTCCCTGCATATGCCTATGAAAGTGATAGTTGAATATCTCATGTTGAAAGTGATTTTAAAAGACTGGACAACTTTATGTTATATATGTGGATTCCATCCTTGTAGCTCCAATGAGTTATAGCAAACAAGACCTAGGTCTAGGATATTCTAGCTCTGCAATCTACCAGCTTAGAAGGCTTGGACAAAAGTATTTAACTTTGAGGAAATCTTAGACTTCTAGTGTGAAAATTAGAAAAATAATAAGATCTAGCTCAGAGAGTTGTTGTGAAGATTAAATGGGGTAAAGTATGTGCCTATATACAGTAAACCATCAAATGATTTACTGTAGTAATACTGAATATTCTTTAAAAAAAAAAAACCATAAGAAATAAAATAAATTGAGTGTTCTTTTTATGCCAAGCATGAGAGTAAGAGCTCTCATGTGTAAGTGCTTTCCATGTGTAAGTTTTTTTAATCTTTGGAGAGCAGCCACTTGTATTTGGTAGTTTCTGCTAACCCATCCTATATATGAGAAAACTGAGATTGAAGAATGCATTAAATGTATTGCCCTTAGCAAGTGGAAAAGCTGGATCTCAAACCCATACTTGGATTTCAGAAGTCATGAGCTTAACTTTTGCAGAGCCACTCTTTAAAGTTTTATCAGGAGTAGGTGTGTACCCCACCCTGTGATTCAAGTGGACTTCCCAGCACTGAGTTTTATTCTCCTAGACTGTAAGCATCTTGAAGGCAGATACCATGTTTCATTCAACTTTGAATCTTCATTCCCCTTTTCTGTGTGGCCTATATATTGGTGAATTCTCAAAATAAAAATAAAAAAAACACTTCTTGGATATTTGTTGAGTCATTTTATAGCACCTATCCCTGTTGGTTGTATGATATAATTATTGCAAATGAGTTTTAAAAACAAGTTTCTTGTATTCTTTGGGGGATGAAAACAGAAACCATGAAATTAGTTCTCAAGTTCCTAGATCATAGAACATTATCTGAACACAAATCCCTCCTGTGGAGGAAAGGAAAACTTGGAGTTGTCTTTCCTCTTAATGCCTCAAACTTCATCTCCAAGGTAGCGGTTGATTAATTCTCAAATGATACCATGTGTCCAGTATCAACTAATGGGCAGCTTCTGATGTGTGAGTGAATTTAATTGTGGTCCCAGATGTTACTTTGAAAAATAAGTTGTCTGTGATTTGAGGAGGTGGTCCCACACAGATCAGTTGGGAAGGAGAGAATTATAGTGATGTGTTGAAAGCAATCACTGCAGGGAAAAGGATGGCTGAACTGTTTGTCTACCAGGGAGGCAGGATGTTTTACAGGATTTAAAAGAAAAGCATAGTGTCTGCACACTTCCCTTTCTAAACATTTGTGTTAGTCAGATCCCCACCTCTCAGGACATTAGGAAAGAACCAATATGAGCCACTCAAGAAGGATCTGGCTGTGTTCTGTCTTAAGTGGAAGAAACTTGAAGCTAAGCCATCTCTCAAATTTTGGCCAAGCAAAACTAAAAATGTTAAGTTGTTGAATTGTGGATACTTGATCCTAATTTTTGTTATTTATAATGATGGCGATAATGTTGCTATATGCAGATTCTTTTGTTGCAGCTGACATAACTCAAATTGCTGTAAGCTGTAAAACAAACAGCTTTCAGTAAAGTTTAGTAATCAACTAGACCAGAGTAGACTTGACTCTCCTATCACTTTATTGCGTGGCTCAAATGATGTCACCGTGACCCTGTTTCTCCCCCTTGCCCAGTCACCTGTCTCTCAAAACCGGCACTTATGTTAGATTCCACATACTCACAGAATGGCTGCAGTGATCTGAGATCCTACTTTTGCTCTGATTCATTTCTTAGATGGAAAAATTGATGATCTCTTTCCAGGACTCTTTGCCAGTGTCTCACTGCTGTGATTGGGTCATTGGCCCATCTCCAAACCAATCACTGTAATTAGGGTGGGGATGGACAAAGTGATGACCTATTCCTGGCATTTGTGCTTCTCTCCAGAAGTCCATGGGTTAGTAGTTACCAAAACAGATATCCATGATAAATATGAACTCTCACTACTATTGCCATGTGTTGAGAGCTCTATATCAGGCACTGCTGCTGCTGCTGCTGCTGCTAAGTCGCTTCAGTCGTGTTCGACTCTGTGCAACCCCATAGATGGCAGCCCATCAGGCTCCCCCATCCCTGGGATTCTCCAGGCAAGAGTACTGGAGTGGGTTGCCGTTTCCTTCTCCAATGCATGGAAGTGAAAGTGAACTCGCTCAGTCGTGTCGACTCTTCGCGACCCCATGGACTGCAGCCTACTAGGCTCCTCCATCCATGGGATTTTCCAGGCAAGAGTACCGGAGTGGGGTGCCATTGCCTTCTCTGATATCAGGCACTACCTAATATTATCCCCCACAGCCTCTTATTCATTCATTTAATTGTTCATCTGTTGTGGTCTTAGCATGATGAGCAAAAACAAACTTGATATTAATTCATAGTTTAGAAAGGGAATGTACCATGGGATATGTGCTGCATCTACATTTTACAGGTGGGAAAATTCAGGCTTTCCTAACATTATTTCAGTTTCAATTATTTTAGTTCCCTACAGTATTATAATTATTAATTGAAAAACAGAGATCCAAACTCAAATCTGTTTTCATAGGCCATGTCCTTAACTGCTGTGCTGATCTAAAATGCTTTGGGGAAGAATCTGCCCCAGGCTAATATATATTTATCTGTGACCATGCCCCACCCCGCACCATGAGGATTATCTCATGATAAAGTATAGGGAACACAATATAAAAGTCCAAGGAATATATATCTTCCCACTAGTAATGAGTCAATATTAAATTCTGGCTTCTTAATGAAGTGACCACAGACTGACCAACTAAATTTTGTGAATGTGTTTTCATTTATAACATTAGGTCTCCTCAGTGCTTTATAAATAATAATCTGGTGTTGGATATTTGGTCCTGTGAGAGCATCTTTGAAGCTCCTTTGTAAGATCAGAATTTTTAATCCTTTCTGGCTTCCAGGATTTTAACAGAACACCTTATGCTACACATGATGTAACCAAAGCTCAGACAGATTAAATGACTCATCCAAAGTCACTCGGCTAGTAAAAGGTTGAGCAGCAACTTAACTCTCCTATCCTTTTCACTCTTGTCCTGGTGTTTCCTGAACTGCTGTCCTCCTTCACAATTTTATGGTAATATACTTATTGACTTTACTTAAGTATCCACGTATCTCCTCTAATCTCATTCTAGGTGATAATACTCAGTGTTACTAAGTGTATATTTTTCTAGGGTCCATTTCAATAAACAAAACTATTCCAAATTTAGGAATCCATCCATGAATCCCCTAACAAATTTTTCATGTACCATAAGTAGCAGTTTCTGACACATTGAGAAAAGCTGTGCTGTGCTCTGTCATTGCCTCACCAGTTAGTTTCAGAACCAAGGCTTATGGTTACAGACAGGCAATAGTTAATTTCCATGAAAAGTTTTTTTTTTTTTCTTTCCAGGAAGAAACATATATATATATATATGAATGGGGATATGATCATTTTCAGTTCCTTCCCCTCTGCTGACGGCCTTCTCAATCACAGTCACATCCTCACACTCTGCTCACTTCCTGTCTTTGCTTGTGGGTGAAACACACCTGCTCCTTAAAGGCTAACCCAACTTTCCAGGCCCCACTAATAGTTAATGCAATTTACTGTTCTGCATGAGTTTTTGTGGGATGCTTCTTTAGTGACTGTCAAATTGTATTATTGTTCAGATTGAGAACTATGTCTTTTGGAGAGTGACTTCAACAACAAAGTTATCACCACCTTCACTTTGTTCTGTTATAATTATATTTGGCTCTCCTTAAGTTTCCTACTGATTTCTGAAGATCCTCATAAGCTACTTAAGGATGAAATTCAAACCCTAAAGTACATTTTTATCCCTAGTTATTTTGAAGGAAAGATTAGGAAAACTACCTAATACCCCTCTATTTAAATACAGAGATTAAGAGAAAGGGAAAAGACCCATTGCATGAACACATTTCTTTCAAAAATTTAAGCACTTGGAGGCGGCTCATTTGTTTTACCCTTTAACAATGAAATTAAGAAAGTCTTTGTCCTCATCTCTATTCTTGGCTGCCGTGATGCTCAAGGAGACTGGGGATATTGAATGCAAGTGTGCCTTCTTGAGGGCAAGGGGTTGCACATTTATGTTTTTGTGTTTTATTCTTTTTCATGAGAGAAGCTATCAGTCTGAAGGATAGCACTGTGATTTTTTCTCAGCTCCACATTAGGGTGCTAACCAGGTTATCGATGGCCATTGTTGACTCCAGACAGAGTTTAGATCCATTCTCCTTATTGTAATAGACCTCAAATCTGTTGCATCTTGGAATCACCTAAGATGCATTTAACAGATATTGATGCTCAAGCCCCAGGCTGACCAATCAAATCAGAATTCCTGAGGCTAGAAGCCAGGTATCCTTTTGTCCTCTTGAAAGCTCACCAGATGTCTCCAGTGTACACAAAGTGTGAAGAACTTCTCTCCCAGAACCCTCTGGTTTTAAGAGTCCCTGTACTGTCATGGTCAGATGCAGTCAGATGGCGCTGGGGGGAATCGTTCCACTTACACAGGGCTCTTCATTTCAGGTCTCTATCATTCATTCACAGTGCTATTTTTTTTTTCTTGTTTTCGGTTATACATTTTTATACTTTTTTACTTAACTGCATTCTCTACCTATCCATCCTGAAATAATAATAGAGCACTTAATATGTCCAGGCAAGAGTACTGGAGTGGGGTGCCATTGCCTTCTCCATATCTGTCCCCACAAAGGTCCATAAATTAATTCATTAAGTCCAGACAACAATCTTTAAAGTAGGTGCTCTTATTATGTCCATTTACAGATGAGGAAACGGGGGCATAGGAAAATGAAATAATAAGCCCCCATTCACATAGTAAGTGGCAGAATAAGGATTAAGAAATATACCAATTTATCTCCCTAATAAGACTGTTACAAGGACTAATGGGATAATGCAATTCTACTTATATGAAATGGAGAAAATATTTGGCTGATCTGTAGAGACAGAAAGTAGATGAATGCTTGCCTAGGGCTAGAAAGTATTGTAGGGTGATGGAGAGTGACTGCTACATGATTTCTTTGGGGGTTATTAAAATGTTCTTAATTGATTTGGGTAACAGTTTCACAACTCTGTGGATATTCTGGAAACCATCAAATTGAATGCTTTTAATGGATGACCTATATGATAATTGCATCTCAAAAAAAAGCTATTATAGTTTGAAAAACAATTTGGATGACACTATCTTTGGTGAAATTTGGGAACCAAATCTCATTCCCATCTTCCGTTAGAGTCGTCTGAGGATCTTTCCTAAGTTACTAGTACCGATGGCCCGGCACCTGAGATTCTGATTCAAAAGAGCCTGGAGCACCAGTGTTTTAAAATTTCCCACATGAGTATGATACACAACTTAGATTAAGAATCTCAAAACAGATAAACTTTAAATTCCCTCTTCCTTTGAGATGCTATTTTCTCAAGCTTCCAATTCTGTCTTAGTGTAATGGACATGAGCTCTGGATCAGATGCCTGCATTAGAATTTAGCTCCGCTTGTTATAAGCTGTGTGATATTGAGTCAGCTATATAACCTCTCTGAGCCTTGATTTCCTCACCTGTGAAATGGAAGCAATGCTAGCATCTACTTCACAGAGCTTCCGTGAGGGCTAAATGATGTGTGTAAGTGATTTAGTGTAGTGCCTTGCGTATAGTAAGACTTTAAGAGAATGATGACATGGATGATGATGAAGATGTTGATGATGATGATGCTTCTCCTGGAAGGAGAAGAAATGTAAATTTGGATGTTGGAAGGCTGGATATTTAAGATGAAATGTGGCCAAAGCACAGATCAAGTACTGTAATGGATGGATTTTGTGAACAAAGGTTGTGGAGTAAGAGAGTCAGTGGCATTGAGAAATAGTCTTGTTTGGCTACTCTAAGTTTAAAAGATAAAGAGCTAAAGTTACTCATTTTAATGCTCCTTTTATAAGATGACATTTAGATGAGGCTAAGCATAAACACTGCAGTCCTTCTCACTGGTTATGTTAACCCAAAAAGCAGTTTGTGCTCCTGACATCTAGGGAAAATGGGGCGTGTGTCTGAGAAAGTTATCCATTAGGTGCAGGTGTATTTTTAGACTGGCGATGTCTTTAAAATACATAATACACACACACACACACACACACACACACACACACACACACACACACACACTTCAACAAACAGACATGGAAAACTACCAAGCATGAGGAAACAAGACTCTAATTTGAGCCTTCGTGGAGATCCAGCCTCTATCACATACCTACATGTGGAAGAAATAATGTGGTACAAACTTTCTAAGACTTTATTTTCTAGCTTCAGAAAACAAGAAAGATTGATGATGCTTAATCTGCCAGAGGATCAGTTCCCTGCTGCTGCTTTTCTTTTTCAGTCCTCCGCCCCCTTCCCCCAAACCCACTTAAAAAACAAAATCAGAACCCAGTATCCTCTGAGTGCACTTTTGGCAGACCTTGGCTTTGGCATTGTTTTTCTGACCAGTTTACTGATTAGTGTTTATTGCTAATCATCTGTGGCTAGAAACATGACCCAGAGAGGAGAAAGAGCAGGGCAACAGCATGCAGTGACATTGTTAGAATTATTCACAGTGTTTTCAGCAGGAATCACTCAACTCAAATCCGCAACCACAACAGATGCCTTAGCATGCCAAATCCCAGGCATTGGCAACCAGGCAAAGCAGGCTTTCCTCAGCACTTGGCAAGATTCCCCTTCCCTTTGCCTCGTATCTGGAGCCCAGTGCTTGGCCAGGAATGAAGGTGAGACAAGCTGAGGGAATAAGAGTTTGCTGTATCCGACAGCAATGCTCTGATGCCAGATGTCTCCAATACACCATAGAAAATCAGGAGTTTCAGTAAGGACATGGACACACTTGGGCACAAAGGCAGGATGGCCAAGGGAATATCCAACAATATACTTTGAGTTACAGTCTCTCTCTGAGTAATGTAACCTCTCAGAACTCAGACTTTTCTGGTGAAGAAATTAATTCACTGATGTAGTATCTCAACAAATGTTCATTGAGTCCCTGCTTTGTGCTAGATCCATAGTGGTATAAGGAAGACAGTAGATAAACCAAAATATTAAAATTCACTATTCAAATAAATGATAGACTTTTATCTACATCTAAATCTGTGACTTTGTAACAGCCGCTGTTTCTGTCAGCACTTAGAAGAAACTCATAGACTGAGATTTACCTTATTAAATAGATATGACTATATCATCTGTTACCAAGTCCAGAGCATAAATATTGTTCACTTTGCTAATAGAGTAGTTCCTTTGTCTGGAAATAGATATTTTAGTAGTTAATGTCCCCCTATCTACTTCCAAAAGTAAAAAACATGTATACTTGTGGTGGATTCATTTTGATATTTGGCAAAACTAATACAATTATGTAAAGTTTAAAAATAAAATGAAATTTAAAAAAAATTCCTATTCCTATATTCATTTAGGAAACATTTTTAAGTTACCTATCACCCTTTTACCCCTAAAACCATTCTTAACATTTTGGGCATAGATTGGGAATTTTTAGACCATGAAAATGTGTCTTTATTATTTATATTAAGCTAATAGATCTTCAGTTCAGTTCAGTCGCTCAGTTGTGTCCAACTCTTTGCGACCCCACAGACTGCAGCACACCAGGCCTCCCTGTCCATCACCAACTCCTGGAGTTTACTCAAACTCATGTCCATTGAATCGGTGATGCCATCCAACCATCTCATCCTCTGTTGTCCCCTTCTCCTCCTGCCTTCAATCTTTCCCAGCATCAGGGTCTTTGCAAATGAGTCAGCTTTTTTTTTTTTTAATTTTTTAATTATTATTATTTTTTTTTTTTACTTTACAATATTGTATTGGTTTTGCCGTACATCAACATGCATCTGCCACAGGTGTACACATGTTCCCCATCCTGAACCCCCCCTTCCACCTCCCTCCCCATACCATCCCTCTGGGTCATCCCAGTGCACCAGCCCCAAGCTTCCTGTATCCTGCATCGAACCTGGACTGGTGATTCATTTCTTATATGATATTGTACATGTTTTAATGCCATTCTACCAAATCATCCTACCCCTCCCTCTACCACAGAGTCCAAAAGACTGTTCTATACATCTGGGTCTCTTGCTGTCTCGCATACAGGGTTGTCGTTAGCTTTTTGCATCAGGTAGCCAAAGTATTGGAGTTTCAGCTTCAGCATCAGTCCTTCCAATGAATATTCAGGACTGATTTCCTTTAGGATGGACTGGTTGGATCTCCTTGCTGTCCAAGGGACTCTTAAGAGTCTTCTCCAACACCACAGTTCAAAAACATCAATTCTTAGGCACTCAGCTTTCTTTATAGTCCAACTCTCACATCCATAAATGTGATCTTACTATAAAAGTAGATCTTACTATATTGCAAATTCAGCTTCCTGGGACAAAGATGGAGGAATAGTATTCTAATGGAAGGATTCTTTAGGAAATGGTGGTTTCTATCCTGGGTGAAATCTTTTACATTAATTTAGTATTTTTGCCAAACCAGTAGGATATGAGGATTAGACAATGATAGAGGCTTCCCTAGTGGCTCAGTGGTAAAGAATCTGCCTGCAGTGCAGGACACCACCTGTAATGCAGGAGATGTAGGTGCGATCCTTGAGTGGGGAAATCCCCTGGAGAAGGACATGGCAACCCATTCCAGTATTCTTGCCTGGGAAATCCCATGGGCAGAGGAGCCTGGTGGGCTACAGTCCATGGGGTCACATAGAGTCAGACACAACAGCAACTAAACCACCACTACCAGTATTTTTGTCAAACCAGTAGGCTATGAGAATCAGAAAATGATATAGGATGAGATAATGGTATTTTATTTCATGTTTTATAATATATTTGTTTAAACGTTAAGATATGCCTTTTCATCAAAGAGGACAATTCTTATGTCCAAGAGAGCTATAAGTATTGCTGAGTGGTGAGAATGGTTTTTACTTAATAAGTCAGTATTTTTATACAGTGTCTTTTAGGTGCCAGCGATTAGGTGAGGAGACTGCAAAGTAGAGGTATAGGTATTTAGTCTGGGGGACAAATGAGCTTAAGCCAGTAACTTCACTAAGTATCATGGGCACATGCCATAAAGGGAACTACATATGCTATGAGATCACATACCAAGGTCCCTAACTTACCCTAGATAATGAGAGAAGCCTTCCATAATCAAGTACCCTTTAAACTCACACAATGTGAAGGCAAGGGGTTCAGTCTGGTCCATGGTGAAGACCATTTAAGCAACCACAGCAGATTAGGATTTGTATTTCAACTGTTTGAAACAACCACCCTCACCAGGGGCATTTTTTACCTTGCTGAGATTTTGGTGCTATGAATATGATTACACAGTGAATCTAGAAAATTCTTTATGTGCTCAACCCACTAACTGACCTTCATCCAAAGAGAATCCCTCTTCCTGGAGACCACTTGCTGGAGCCCCACCCTTCAGCATTTGACGTATGGTACCACTTGGGACCTAGTTAAGGGAATACTAGGAATTCCTGACTATATGCATAAATGGATACAAAAAGCATTAGATAGATTCTTTGAGTGGTTGTGGCAAAAAAAAAGATTCATCGTGATTTATGCCCTGTACATAGGGAGTTGTCTGATGTGAAGTCAACAACTGAAATCGAATGAATAATTCAGCATGTGGATCAATCGCATCATCTCCCTTGCCACGTTATTGCTATTTTTACGTAATTGCAAAGTGAAAAATAAATTGATGCCATAAATAAACAAGTGTCATTTGATATGAAATAGACCCTAGCATTTTAGGGATGTTCTATTTTCAGGTACTACTCTGAAGTTTTTTATACAATTAAAAATATGCTCATTAAAATGTGGGGAGAAGTATCGCTAGGTGGTAGTTCAATGCCGCTGTTAAAAGAAAAATAATGTAAAAGGATGAAGCATCACGTCTCTTCTTCAAGGGGCATTCTTTGTTGGTCTCATTCTGGAAGGTGTTGCTCAAGAGAAAGCTCTTAATTCCCATTACATAATGTGATAGAAAAATAGAGTGTGCAACACAAACAACACGCTAAATGTCACTAAATTTTGTATTAGTTTTTAAAGTAGGCAGATACAAATGGACACCACCTAAAAGCCTGCTTTCCTTCTGCATGAATCTTTTCTTGATGAAGTGAATAGTAATTAATAGCTCCTTGTCATATTCATTTTATACCTCTTTAAAGAAAAACACAATACATAGTCTAGATAATCTCATATCTTAGACATTAACTGTCATATCATTGTCAAAATTGATGTTACAACTAGCACTTGTTCATCATGGCACAAAAAGAATAATCAATTTAATTATTGCAATTATTGGCCTTTCCATTTTTAAGGGTTTTTATCAAAGTCTTACCTCCCTTAATTAGAAACTTTGCTTCTTGAAAGTATTAAGAGCACTTGTTTTATGGGTGCGAAATAAATCTCTAAAGTTTACGCTTATTATAAAAATTAGAAACATCTTTCATTTATTAGCCTTTGGTCAAAAAATAATTCCAGCTTTAGGTTTAGTTTTGAAAATATGTGTTATCAATAAAATTAGTGAGTCTTTTAGCATATTATCAACTGCATCAACCCTAATAGGTTAGTTTTATATCTTTAAACATCTTATCTCTGGGAGAATGAACTTCATTTGAACATCAATTAAGTCCACATCAATATTTGTTGTTTTAGAGAAGAAATTCCTCTGGGTCAAATAAGCTTTCTAGATAATATATCTTGTCTAACAGTACACTAGGTAGAGTTATTAGTAATAATAACAAAACAGTTGCAGATTATAGCATGATTTAGTGATCATAGCCTTTTCTCTGTCTTTTCAGATAACTACAGTTCTCTTTTGTTCATTCTCAGAACTGAAAGCACAGTGAGTTTTTAAAGCCAACTATAATTTAAAATAAACTCTTGCATTCTCCTTTCCCAGCTCAGATCTGGGAATGGACAAGAGCTAAGTGGGAAAGAATTAGACCTTTTGAACTCTTAGAGGGGAAAAGCGTAGGGAGTTTGAAGACTTCTGATGTTTCTCATCCGGGCTGGGTTTGTATCACTGAGAGGCTGGTGTTCTTGTCTGTGCCCTTCAGTAGGGTCAAGCATGTTTGTGCAGCCAAATGGCATTTCATAGGAAAAATCAAACTCAATTTGTTGAGATTTCTGGAGAAGAATGAATCCAATCTGGGGTGGAACTGACAAAGCACACGGATTAAAACAAATGCTAAGCAGTGCCCTGCGCATGCCATTGTAATGTCTAAAGATGATTGCCAGAAGAGAAATACAATGGTTTTAGACCTGAGGTGACAAAACACATTCTCTTTCCCTTTTCTCTTGGTAGAGCTTCCTTTCAGAAGGGAAATGAATCTCTATTATATCCCAGTGATCAGAGAGGAAAGAGTACCTCCTGCCAGAGCTGAACATCAGAGGATGTTAGTAATATTGACTGAGCAAATTGGATTCATGGAACTGATAGATTCGACACTGCACATTCAAAGGAATGCCATGATTTTGTTTATCTGATCCTGTATTATAGAAGCTTGCTATTGGTTTCTCAGGACCAACCTGAATGATTTTTGTAGCCTAGAGTTAGATGGGTGGTTAGCTGGACTCCAGGGCCAGAGAGTCTGGTAGTGCAGGTTGGGCATGCACACCTTCAGGACAGCCTCGCTCACGTAGATTGCAGTATGGATGTAGCCTCCTTGAGTAAAGGTGCAAGACCTTTACAAGAGTAGGAGCAGCCCTGCAAGTTCTTCTCATTCAGATCTGCTCCACTTAGTCACTTTGCTATTTCACTCAGCTTCCCTCAGTGCAAGAATACAAAAAAAGAAAAAAATTGTTTGCAGTGATCACTTATAAAGCAACAAAATGATGGATATATCCATTGCAATCCAGTGCCCAGCCCATTCTAGATGCTCAGTAAGCTTTTGTTGGGTGTACGATTTTATATATTGTGTGTGTGTACACACATGTGCTAAGTCATTTTAGTCATGGACAGGGAGGCCTGGTGTGCTGCAATTCATGGGGTTGCAAAGAGTCAGACACAACTGAGCAACTGAACTGACTGAATGAGTGACTCTTTGCAATCCTATGGAGTGTAGCTCACGAGGCTCCTTGGTCCATGGGATTCTCCAGGCAAAAATACTGGAGTGGGTTGCCATGCCCTCCTCCAGGGGACCTTCCCAACCCAGGGATCGAACCTGCCTCTCTTATGGCTTCTCCTGCATTGGTGGGGGGTGGGGGTGGTTCTTTACCTCTAGTGTCACCTGGGAAGCCCTCTATGTTGTATGTGTTGGTGAATCTCTTTCATTAAGCTGTAACTCGTCACAGAAGGGATGCGAACTGTCCTGTTCATCTCTGTCACCCGGGTCCAGGCCCCAGACAGTGGCAAAGTTAATTAAGTATTCAATTAGTATTTGCTGAATGGCCTAAAAAATGATAAAACATTGCCTAACAAGGTACATATTGCTTCCTGGGTGGTTCAGTGGTAAAGAATCTGCTGCCTACCAATGCAGGAGATGCAGGTTCAATCCCTGTGTCCAGAAGATCCTCTGGAAAAGGAAATGGCAACCCACTCCAGTATTCTTGCCTCGAAAATCCCATGGACAGAGGGGCCTGGTGGACAGTGTCAGGTATGACTTAGCAACTAAACAACAACAACAAGGTACATACTATTAATATTCCCATTTTACATCTGTGGAAACTGAGTTCTAAAACAGTAAAGTGAGGATCCCCAAAGGAGCAACACATGGTGTTGCAGCCCACACATCCTTCTGGTCTGGGTACCTAATCTCAGTCAGACATAAGAGGTTTGTACCTTTGGACCTTTTTGTTCCACATATAATCTCTCACTTTGAGCAAATTGTTTTGGATTCTGAGGGATGCTGGAAAAAATGGCCAAACAAAACTTGCTGTTGTATTTATTATCAAGATATTCTTGAGTATAAAAGTAATGACCTATTTAGGAAGACTCTGAGAGAGATTTCTCAGTGCTCTGAACTAGGAAGCTTTGATTCCTCCTGAGTAACTAGCAGGCTTTTGTTTTGGGTTTTTTGGTGTTTTTTGTTTTTTGTTTGATGGAGCTGTTTTGTTTTTATTTTTAAATATACTTGCTTTTTAAGGAAGTTTTAGGTTCATAGGAAAATTGAGAAGAAGGTATAGAGAGTTCCCACATACTTCCTGCCCCTGTTATCAATATCTGCCACCTGAGTGGTACATTTGTTACAACTGATGATGCTACATCGATGTTGTTATCATCCAGCGTACATAGTTTACCACTGGGGTTCGCTTTCAGCATTGTACACTCTTTGGGTTTAGAAAAATATATAATGGCATAATCACCTTTATGGTATCATACCGAGTAGTTTCACTACCCTAAGCATCTTTATTCCACCTATTCATCCCTTTTCTCCCCACCTCCCAACCCCTGAGAACCTCTTATTTTTTTCATGGTCTCTATAGTTTTGTTTTTCAGAATGTCATGTCGTTGGGATCATACAACCTTTTCAGATTGGCCTATTTCACTTACTGATATGCATTTAAATCTCTTCTTTGTCTTTTCATGGCTCGATAATTCTTACCTTTTTAGTGCTGAATTTACCACAGTTTATTTATCCATTCACCTACTGAAGGACATCTTGGTTACTTCTACGTTTTGGCAATTATGGATAAATCTGCTATAAATATCTGTGTGCAGACATGTGTGTGTGGATATAAGTTTTCAACCTTTGGGGCGTAAATACCAAGGAGTGCATTGCTAGAACCTCTGGGAAGAGTGTGTTTAGTTTTGTAAGACTGCTTGGCTTTTTATCTTATGAACAATGTGCATTGTGTAATTCCTCCAAGTTCCGAGTTTGCTTTGTCCACTTGGAAAGTCAAAACTGACTTTGAAAGCCAACTTTAGTCATTGTGTACCAAAGTGTGTTTTTCACTTCTAGTGTGTTATTTTTCTTTCTTTCCCTGTCATCATGATTTTTTTCCTCTTACTGCATTTTACTGTTAACATGCTATTACATTTTCTGTGGTGTCTTTAATTTTATTAACTGGAAATAAGGATCTCGTAGGTAATCCCAGTAAAGGCAAAGTTTGTGGGAATGGTTAAGAGATTAAGAGACCCAGGGTTCAAATGCCAGTTCTATCGCTTTAGTTGTATGCCCTTGAATGAGTTACTTTACTTCAGTTTCTCCATCCATAAAGTATCATAATAATAATTTCTGCCGCATGGAATTGTTGCCAGTGTTAAAGGAAATAATCTGTACATTTTTGGGGGGAGGGTTTAAGTCCCACCTCCCAACTCTTCCACCTAAATCCATGGATCTAACGCCTTAGAGAAGGTTCTCTCAACCTCCATACTATTGACAGGTAGTATGGGGTCAGGTAATTCTGACCTATTGTTCTGTACATCATAGGATGTTTAGCAGCATTCATGGGCTCTACCCACGAGACGCCACTAGGATCCCCCTTAGTCGCGACAACCGCAAGATGTCTTCAGACATGGTCAAAGATTTCATGGGGAGCAGAATCATTCCTGGTTGAGAACTTCTGTTCTAAAACTCTCGTGTTGTCATTTGTTGATTGGGACCACTTTTTCTCCAGTAATTCTCTATGTCAGATCACGTTTACCCAGACTAGTGCACATGTTGTTGAGTTCATTTATTTCTTACATCAAAATTGAGTGACCCACCTAGAATCCTGGTTTCCACCAATCATGGGGAAACATTTATTGAGCACCAGCAGTGGACTTTGCCTTTGAGGAGACATTGTCTGGGGAGTGAGTTGGGCCATGTATGCAAACCACCGTGACACACGCCAGTGACTGCTTAAGGTGGCGACAGGCAAACTCCCCAGGCCTATACTGTTCTGTCAGAATGAAAATGCAAGTCACATACTTTGACACAAGATTTTTTTTTTTCAGTTGACATTTCAATTTATATAAAATATTATGAGTATATACAAATAAAATGATAAGTAAGTAAAAGTCTGAGTCATCCTTTTGAAAGGAGTAATTACATGAAATTGGAAAGTGCTTGGAAAAACTGGGCTATATGACAACTATCTGAGGAGGGAATGATTAATTTTTCTAGAAATAGGCAGATAGCCTGGTTCATACTGAAGCAGTGATTATTGGTAAGAGGTTAAACTGATGTCCCTTCCTGATACCATTTACATTTTGATGTGGGGCTGTAATGTGCTAAGTGCAAGTGTGGATAATGTGGGGATGATACTTATGGAACCTGAACATTTTCTGTAAACAAACTGAAAGCTATTGGGCGAGGGGTGGGGGGGATGGACTGA
Source organism: Bubalus kerabau (assembly GCF_029407905.1). Taxonomy (NCBI): domain Eukaryota; kingdom Metazoa; phylum Chordata; class Mammalia; order Artiodactyla; family Bovidae; genus Bubalus; species Bubalus kerabau. The sequence continues at coordinate 239,643,147 of NC_073624.1, forward strand.
GCAGGGAATATTCTTTTTAGCAAACAAAAACAAAGCAAAACACACCTTGAAAACAAGCAAAACCAAACAAACCAAAAACAAATTCTGGGTCCCTGATGATTCTGTGGGTTTTTGCCATGACCAAACTGGATCCAAAAGGCACTTGGATAAAGTCAAATAAATATGGAGGGAGCGTCCTAAGACTAAGGATGATGATAGGAAAAATATGAGTTAATGATAAATAGAAAAAAATATTGGCAGTATTCTTATTAATTTTATTAAAGCTAAATCTAGAAAACGTGACTTCTGCAAAATTTTCCTCCCTGAACTTTTCTCTTTGCTTTCCTGGGACTCATCATCATACAAATGAAACCACCCCTTACGTGTAGAGTAATTTAGAGGTTTACTGGAACATCCTGAAATTCATTGTTTTCATCAGTGTTTATGCCACTAATTACCAAAAGTACTTAATTTTAGAAGTTTCCTCCTGACTATTATTATGCTTTATAAATCCCTCATTTCCAAATTCAAGTGTCTCCAAGTACTAAGTGTGTTAATGTTAATGTGTCACTTCTTTCTGATAATTGTGGAGATTGTAGTGGGTTTTGAAAATAGAAGGAAAATGAGACAGAAGATGAAGTGCCTTCTGAGAAAGAGCTGAATTTATGTTCTCACATCAGGTTGTACCATAGAAGTTACAAAACACCCCCCATACCTGTGTACAGACCTATTTGTTTTCAAACCTAAAGAGCCATATAATCCAATATAGGGGCTAGGTGAGAAGGCAGTAATACAAACCAGAAGTTCATTCTCCATGTGTTTTCTGGAGCTGAAATTTATACAGTCCCATGAAAAGCAAAAAGATACTTGTCCAGTGTGTATAAGAGGGTCATTTTAAGGACACATTTGTTGGACTTCAGTCTTCTGGCATCTGTTCAGGACAGCTAACAAAAGTCAGTTGTCTCTTACCTTCTCATCGCCCCCACAGGACTCCCCCTTCTCGCAACAAATCCCTAGCAAATTCCACTTGCTGAGTGTCCCTCTATTAGCATAATGGTGTGTTTTAATTTGGAGAAAGCATGTGTTTCCTATAAGAAAGTTGTTTTAGGTCTTTAAATGTCTCTGTCAAACACTTTCTTTTTGTTTGGAGAAATAATTACAGATCAGTACTGTTGAAACCAAAACATCAGAGAAATTGCCTGTCCCAGTGTTTCTAATTTGGTGGATGTCTGCTTAGTGAATGACAAAAGTTTAGCTTGGCCATGCCAAGAAAAACACATCTAGTTTGACCGTTGCAATTGCTGACTGGGTTGTAAAGGATGACAGTCACTGCGCTGTGGTTATTTCCCTCACATCCCAGTGAAAGAACTCTCTTTCTACAGGACAGATCTGTTCCTGTGACTCCAATCATGGCAGACAGCTGGTGAAATGGTGATGTCAACCATGGTTGTCCTTGGATACTATTTCCCTCACCCCTTTTTAGGAGGCATCTTATGTTGGCCCATAAATGCTCAGAACTGCCACACTGATATTTTAGCTGATGTCTCCTCTCTGTAAACATTTCACCTAGACATTTTCTGATCCCAGACCTGGATGGGGTTCTGTTGTAACTGTCTGACTCTACTGGCTGAAGAGAGAAATATATCATTTTGAGAGACGTATACATCTTAGCATTTAAATGAATGGTACATTCATGGGATAAAGATGACTTAGATGTACACATGCACACACATACATATGTATGTTTAGAAAACTTTCTTTGGGAAGTAGAGAAAATTATAGAGTAGAAATAAAAAGCACAGAGTGTGCTTGGAGACAGAGAGAGTGGGTCAAGGGGAGGTAATAGATGGTGATCCAGGCTTTCCATCCCTGCTCCTACCAGCACAGTTTCTCTATTTGGTGTTTCGTACAATGGAATCCTGGGCTTCCTAGGTAGCGCAGTGGTAAAGGATTCACATGCCAATGAAGGACATAAGGGTTCAATCCATGGGCCAGGAAGATCCCCTGGAGGAGTAAATGGTAACCCACCTCATTATTCGTGCCAGGAAAATCCCATGGACAGTGAAGCCTGCTGCTGCTAAGTTGCTTCAGTCGTGTCCGACTCTGTGCGACCCCATAGATGGCAGCCCACCAGGATCCCCCATCCCTGGGATTCTCCAGGCAAGAACACTGGAGTGGGTTGCCATTTCCTTCTCCAATGCATGAAAGTGAAAAGTGAAAGGGAAGTCGCTCAGTCGTATCCGACTCTTAGCGACCCCATGGACTGCAGCCTACCAGGCTCCTCCATCCATGGGATTTTCCAGGCAAGAGTACTGGAGAGGGGTGCCATTGCCTTCTCCGAGTGAAGCCTGGTGGGCTACAATTTATAGGGTTGCAAAAAGTCAGATACAACTGAGCAACTGAGCACACTCACAATGGAAGCCCATATGAGGTTTCATGTCAAAGAAAGTCTCTACTGCAGAAAAAGACAGAAGTTGAAAAAATATTTTCAAGTCACACATACAGCAGACTACTGACCTATGAACAATCCACAAGTACACACAGCAACCTGGTAAATCTCACAAGCACAATATTGAGAAAAGAGGCCAAGCAAAACAGAGTATGAACTGTACGGTTGTACTTATAAACAATACAAAATCAGACAAACTAGTCCATGGTGTGAGAAGTTAGAGCAGTTGTTATTTACCCCTGGGAGCAGTGATTGTTTTCGTTCAATTGCTACGTTGTGTCCAGCTCTGTGACCCCAGGGACTGCAGCACTCCAGGCTTCCCTGTCTTGAACTATTTCCTGGAGTTTGCTCAAACTCATGTCCATTGAGTTGGTGATGCCATCCAGGCATCTCATCTTCTGCTGGCCTCTTCTCCTCTTGCCCTCAGTTTTTTCCAGCATCAGGGTCTATTTCCAATGAGTCAGCTCTTCATATCAGGTGACCAAAGTATTGGAGCTTCAGCATTAGTCCTTCCAATAAGAATCAGGGTTGATTTCCTTTAGGGTTGACACGTTTGATCTCTTTGCTGTCCAGGGGACTCTCAAGAGTCTCCAGCAGCACCACAATTCGAAGTGATTAGAAGGTGCATAATTAAGGGTGCCTCAGGGTTCTGGAAATACTCTGTTTCTTGATCTGAGTGCTGGTTACATTAGTGTGATCAGTTCATTGAACTGCACTTATATGCGCATTTTCCCTATGTATGTTTTACTTCAATACAAAGATAAAAACATATACCCACAGCCAAAGTTTGGCCACAAGGTAAGATATCATGTATTTTGGAAGTCTATTGAGATAAGGAAGGCTTTGAGTAGATCTACAAGGAAGAGGCAGGTGGAAAGAGAAGTACAGAGGTGGTTTTTAAAACAAATATATGGCCCTCTAGAATAGATAAAGATGGGACTACCATGTCTGCCCTCCAGTCTGAGCCCGTGGTTCAACCCAGTCTCTGAGGTCCAGTCTCATCTTCTGAATCCCAAACACAGCTGTCATTAATCCACACATATTTACTGTATTGATCCATCTTAAAGACCTCCTCTTAAAGGTCTTGCATTAAAAATTTAGATTTATTAAAACAATTTGGAAATAGCCTAAATATTAACAATATGGGGATTATTTAATTAAATTACCTTAGGCCCATATAGCCATAAACTACTAGTCATTATAAACAATAAGTATTTTAATAACATGTTAAATGTTCTCAATAATTGCTGGGAGAAAACAGGTGAAAAAACATGTTTTACTATAATAACCAGATATGTATACAAAGCAAAAAGCAAAACCTGGAAGAATATGCATCCAAATTTTATCATCTAGGCATGAGATGATGATTTTTATTTACTTTTCTTATCTGAATTTGCTAAATTTGTCATCTGGAAAATTTATTGTTTTGTAGTACAGAAAAAATTATGTTTTTAAAAAATAAGGGTCATTCAGGCTACAAAAGATAAACAAAGTATAATTATAAAAAGTAATTCAAATTCCAGGAAATAAGTGCCAGGCATAAGTATTGACATTAAATCTTATGAGCACAGAGAGGGAACAAATACTAAGTAATCATGGGAAGTGGTGGGACTTCAGCTGAGGTTGAATTCTGATATCAGTGATGGTAGAGAGCATTCAGGCAGTGCTTGCTCTCTGCTGAGAACTGCATCATAAGAATTTTCGATATTTATACCTCACAATAACTTCACGATGTAAGTGATAGTATTTATCCATTTTTCTAAGATGAGAGAACCATTTAGAATAGAGAAAGTAACTTGCCCTAGATCCCATGGCTAGTAAGTTTCACAACCAGTATAAGAAGCTCGGCTTTTGTCTAATTCAAAAGTCTGCTTTCCCCACCTTGCCTTCCTCCTTAGAAGGAGAAGCAAAATTCAAAAAGTTACTTAACTTTGTTTTCAGTCAGTGTGTATATTTGGGGATGGTTGAAGGTGATGGTGGGGAAAAAAAAAAAAAATGGAGCCACTTACAGCATTTCCTTCACCTAACAGCCTTTTTGCCTGATAGTAAGTTAAGAGTAAGTGTTCTGCTTTATTATGTTTTTAAGGAACCCCCTCATATATATTGTTTACCAAAAGGTAGACCAGAATGACACTTTTTGTGTCTTTTGTTTACTAAATTGCAATGTCAGGATAATAAATGCTGTGGTTGGAGTATGTGTGTGTTTCATTTCTCAGGGAATTCTGTACTTCAAGGGCTTTCCTCTTCAACATTGCAGATAAAACACGACAGCACACTCTTTAGTGAAAGAGACACTTCTCCTTCAAGATGCCTGTTCAGCTGTTCCACAGCTGAAGAGCTGGGACGACTTAAATTACATTCTTTTTCCTGCCATTAGAAGGGAATGGGGGAGGAGGGAGGACAAAAAACTTGCATCTGGTTCAATTTCTTTGCCAAATTCTTCATTTAATTGTTTTGTAATTTGAAGAAAACCACAAATGACAAGATGAAATTGCTAGAAGTATAAATACAGAATTTAATTGTTCATGTCAGGATTTCAATTCCCAAACCATGGTAATTCAAGTCACAGTTTCGGACAAACAAACAAGAAAAACATTGGATACTGTTGCTGGGTTTTCAGAGCCCCCGTGATCGCACCTCCCCCACCTCCCTACCAAGTTCATTTAAAGTCCTTCAATCAGGAAAAATTGAGAAAGAGGGAAATTCTTATCTCTGTGGATTTGATCACAACACCTGGGATCCAAGATTCCTCAAAAAAAAAAAAAAAAGCCATCACATCAAGCTGATGATCTAAAATAAACCAGTACCTAAGTGTTAAACACTTCATTTTTGGGCTCCTACAAGTTCAAAGAATCTTTGATAGTAATAATGTTCTTCTAAAGAGGTATCTTTGTTTTGGTTTATGACATAATCTTCCCTGGCCTAAGGGGCAATTTTACCCAGTTGGGGTTATTCTGGATTTTAAGTTAGGAAAGGTATACATGTTTACCCTCAGCCACCAAGCTGAGTTCCACTGGCTGGAATAGTGTTACATGTATAGTATATGCTCAATTCATATTTGTTAACTAAATTTGATGAGCAAATGCACAATAGAATGAACCCTAGGGTTTTTAAAAATAGTTGAGTAGATAAGTGTCTCAGTTCTCTGTTCTATGTTCTTATCAATTTTTATGGAGTCTCCAAATTGTAACTTACCAGAACTGTATTGTTTGCATTCCCTTAAAGCTTGATTTTGACTCCATTAAAATCTAACATAGTAATTGAGACTGAAATTCTATTGACTTTTAGAATGGTTTAATTTGCTGTATAACTCAGATAATTTTATTTTTACCAGCTTGATTTGTATTCCAAAATCTCAGAGTCTATTATAGAGTCAAAGGGGGCTATGTTGAGGGATGGAAGTTCCTCTATGTGTTCACAGGCCAATTGATTTCTTCCTTTGAATCTGAAATTTGAAAGGAGGGATTAGTTCCTAATCTTAGTTCAAGGTACTATTTTATAAGATAGTTTGTGGGAATGATTGGTTATATTGTACAGTGAGACAATTGAAATCCCTTTTATATAGATATATTCATAAATCATAGACCAAAAAAAGTTAAAAGAATCACAAGAGAGAAAAATCGAGAATTGCTCAGGTCATGTACATGATTAAGAAAATATATTATGAAAGAGATTTATTTCTAAGAGCTTTGTGAGACTTTAAAGGTCAGTGGATTCTATACACACACTTTAAAATACTTTTTTTTTTTAACATCAAATAGTAGGAATGACTTATTACTTAATGAGATATGGAAGAATCTTAAATTTTATATAAATACTTGTTGCTTCAAGAAAACTACATTCATGATTTTTCCCTCTTCCTGATAATAGTGCAGAAATCCAAGTAAATCTTAGTTATCTATCCAATGTAGTACATCTCAGTGACTCTCAATCTTCTTTGCATTGAATCCCACCAATCTCTATCAAAAATTTTGGCTTTATCATGACAGGAAAAAAATCTAGTTTTTTCTCAGTGAGAAAAACTCTTTCATCAGCAATGTTGTTACATTTTTTAAGGATGTCAAATACTATAGTAAAAATATACGTGTTTATATATCATGTAGTTCTGGCTTTAATACTCAAATAAATGAAAACAAAGATGCATTGTTTCTTGAGTTGCATTATGATACTTTCCAAAGATTTTCTACAAAATGTTACCATCTAGATTGTGCTTAATGATAATAGTTTGGTAATTAAGTCCAAAGTTGCAAACTTTGGTGAGTGACCTCTTATTTGCTTCTGAGTTCATCCTAATATAGCATTAAATTGAGAACTAGAACTGTAAGAGATGCTACAAACACCTCCTGCACGCTGCCTTTCCAGACTGGCTCCATTAACCACCCTTTCGCTGAGAGGTGTTCATATAAAGAGAGCTAATTGGTTTCTTTGGTGACACACTTCTCTGGTAGGGCAGAAGTCATCTGGAGGTATCTTTCTAACCCCAGAGATATCTATGCCTATGTTATTCTGGAAACTGCCTGTTTCTTTCCTTCTTCACTAGTCATGGACCCCAGCAGCCATTCCTGTAATGAGTGAGTATACATTCACTGGCAAAGCTAGCCATGACACAGGTAAGTCATACAGTCCTCTTTGTTGGCAATCTATAACTAGAACCAAGAGAAAATAAAGTCAGCTTATCTGTGTGGCTACAAGTCAACATGTAGACTTAAATTGGGGGTGGCCAAATTCAGCCACATGTATTGGAGATGCAGAGATAGTGAAGAACAAAACAAGAGACAAAGTTGAGAGAAAGGGAGAGATGAAGTGAGTTTCTTTCTAGTTCTATATCCTGAGGTCCAAGCAATTTCTGCCCTTGATTTCTCTGAGACACCTTTATATCTCACAGTGAATTCTCTTTTTGCCCTTTTTGATGGGACAGGAGTTCTTGTTACTTGTTGTCTTAGTGTCCCAGTGAATTCAGGTAAATTGCCCTTGGGAGGTTTCAATGATGTTGGCCTGATTTCTTCCATTTCACTGCGTGTTCTCTAGCACCAGGTGTCAAGCATCCTGCTTATTCTGAGGGCTCCCATAGCTTGGTTCAGGGCTCTGTCTTCAGCCTGTGCTGCCATGTGGGGAGGGATGGAGAGGAGGGTAGGATGAAGGGATTTCTCCCTAAGTCCTAATCTCTCTGGGAACCATCTCAGCTCCTCTGAGCTGCCCAGTCTTCTTGGGGGAAGTATAAAAAGTATTCTCTACTTAGTGTTCTCATGCTTCTCAGTAACAAGTTTATAATGAGTATATTATATATAATTTTGAACTAGGACATTGGTGGGAATCTTACAGCAGGCATCTTCTGATGACTTCAGTGCCAGCCACCAATTTTCAAAACTATGTTTTGAATAGATTTCATTACACTATGTGTAGAAGCCAATTTTCCTTTATTATATTTCATATTTTGTAGCTTGACTTTTAATTTGCTTCAGTCTTACTTGAAGAAATTGCATCCTTGGCTTTAGAAGGGAAATTTTGCAACTTGATTGTTCTTGCTGCCACCAGTTGATTTTTGACCACTGTTTTTACTACGACGGCTACATTTTCTTTAGTGTCCTGGTACACTGAGGATCATGAATCCTGCTTTTATTAAATTCGGTCCCATATTTTAAATCTATTTTTTCTTTAGTGAACAATCATGTTGAGATTCTAGATGTGTAGTCCTCAAATTGTTAAGACACATCAAAATCACCTGAAGGCTTTGGTGAAACACAAATTACTCTGGATCCCACCCCAGAGTTTCTGCTTCAGTATCTGGGGTGGATCACAATAACTAGTGTTTCTACTATGTTTCAAAGAGATGCTGTTGCTGCTGATCAGGACCACACGTTGAAAAACACTGTTTCGAGGATGAAAGGAAAAGCTGCTCTTGGCTTTCCCCATGTGTTACACAGATCACCAACTTTTGATTTTCTTTCACCACTAAACCAGTATCATCATGCAAACACACCAGGCTAAATCTTACTGAAAATCTTGGGAATTACTATGGTGCAACTCAAGGATATAAGGAGTTGTGTTAGGATTATTTAGAGAAACAGAGCCAATAGGATATTTTTTAGTATTTATTAATATCCCAGTAGTATATATGGGGCTTCCCTGGTGGTTCAATAGTAAAAATCCATCTGCCAGTGCAGGAGATGTGGGTTCAATCCTTGGGTCAGGAAGATCTCCTGGAGAAGGAAATGGCAACCCATTCCATTATTCTTGCCTGAGAATTCTGGGGACAGGGGAACTTGGCAGGCTACAGTCCATGGGGTTGCATAAGAGTCAGACATGGCTTACTGAACAACAACAAACAACAAAATAGGGTATATACTCATTAGTAAACATTTGTTATAAGAAATTGCCTTACACAGTTATGGAGCCTGAGAAGTCCCAAGATCTGCAAGTTGGCAAGCCAGAGACCCAGGAGAACCCACAGTGTAGTTCCAATCTGGGTCCAAAGGCCTGAGAACTAGGAGAGCCAATTGGTGTAAGTTCCAATCTATGTGCAAGAGAAGATCAATGTTGAGCTCAAAGAGTCAGAAAAACATTCCTCTTACTCAACCTTTGTTTTTCCATTCAGGTATTCCCTTGGTCCTTGGTTAGATGAAACCTTTCCACATTAGAGGGGCCAATCTGTTTTGTCTATGGATTCAAATGTTAATCTCTTCCAAAACACCCTCACAGACACACTCAGCATAATGTTGGACCAAACGTCTAGGTACCCCATGGCCTAGTTGAGCTGACACATACAGTCCACCATCATAGGAGTCCTTGTTTTCATTTCTTTGAATATTAAAGTCAGAGTCAGTCTCAACAGTACTTACTACTGTAGCTTTTGATATCATTAAAAATTAAACTTCATGAAATATATAATAAGATAATCAAAATAGAAATCTTCCGATTAAGGAAAATAAAGACTTGTTTGTTTCTATCGTGACAAAAAACAAGACTTTTGTGTTTATTATAGACATTCTTATGTTGATTACAACCAGTTGCAGCTATTATGATAGTTCTATCACTGCCCTTCAGGTATAATACTATATTTTCTTGAACAGGAGAGAAGTGTGGAGTTGTTTCTAGTTTACACCAAGAATTCACTAACCCTCAACCTACTGTATTTATGACTTTTACTGATCTAGCTCTCTAATTGTGTCTATTTAAATGCTTTTATTGCCTCACACTCTTTTGTTTTGTGGGGGTGGGGAGGTTTGGGGGGGCGGCCAAAATACGGCTAACTCCTGGGAAAATGTGATGAGTGTGAACATCATGGGCATAGTAAGAGATAAAAAAGACTGAGATCCACTGCCTCATGAGACCCATTGCCACTTTTCTCCCCTTGGATTCACTAGCTATTAATAGGATTCATAACTTATTCCGGGTGAGCAGTATGTTCTCGTTACGGACATAGCAGCATTGCCAAGCAACATGAAAATGTAAGTGCTGGATCTTAACACTATCACAGATGATAAAAAGACATAGGAGTAGGAGTCCCGGGTACTGCAATCTGGAACCATTGCCTTACCAAAGAGGCAATAGACCTGGGGACCAGGGGCAGACATGCAAGTGAGGGAGATCGAGTGTCAGGACTGAGTCAGAAGTTGCCAGTGTCTACATAATTCAAACTGGTGCTGAGGAGTGTGGGAGGCAGGACTCTGGGTCAGCAATCCAGTTCTGAAGAGAACAAGGAAGGCTTAAATAGGCCTCATAATTCATTCATGCACACCTTCCTTCCTTTCTTCTCTCCTTCCTTTCATCTCTCCTTCCTTCCTTTCATCTCTCCTTCCTTCCTTTCATCTCTCCTTCCTTCCTTTCATCTCTCCTTCCTTCCTTCTCTCCTTCCTTCCTTCTTTCCTTCAGTGAAGCATATCTGGGGGAATCGTGTTCAGTGAAACTTCAATGAAGAGATATTTAGTCTTTTGTGTGTCAAGCACCATGCTGGACCCTGGGGATCAGGAGGTAAACAAGCCAGACATAGTCCCACCTACCCAGAGCTTACACAGTAGCAGGGAAGACAAGTCATGAAGATTAATTACTCAGTAAATGATTTAATTCTATTTCTGCTGTTATTAATGAGAAATACATACAGAAGCTTGGGCTTCCTGGAAGAAGCAAAGTTGTTCATCTGAGGCTTCAAGGAATGAGAAGAAATTAATTAGGTTTAGAGGAAAGGGCTATAAAGAAAAGGAAAATGATCGGAGAATGTTCCAGGTAGAGGAAACAGCAGGTGTAAAGTACCTGAAGTGGGAAGGAGTCATGGGGTGTTGGTGGCCCCCCTCACCCCAACAGCCACAATCCTTGTGCAGGATGTAATCTACAAACCCACAGTTGCCTTGGTGCGGTATATGATGATAAATTCTCTTTTCTCATGTTATTTGGCCCCTCAGTTGTATTTCATACCAATTAACCATTGCTTTCTTCTTGAAACTCTTTCTTCCCTCAGTTCAAATGATCCCACACTCCATTCATTTTCCTTTTACCTCTACTAGTTCTTCCTTCTCCGTTGGCCTCCACATGATGGTGCATCCCAAGGTTCAGTCTTCAGACTTCCTCTTCTTTTTGTTCACACACTCCATTGGGGCTCTTTTCTGGACCCAAGGCTTTAAATCTCAGTATTGTGATGATGTCTTCATTATTATCTCCAGCCCTGACTTCCCCTTAGTACCCCACATTCTTAAATCCTACTGCTTATGTAACATCTCTACTTATGTATCTAAGACACAGCACCTCATACATAATATGAATTAAACAGATCTTTATTTCCCCTCAAAACTATTCCTGTCCTATCTCCCTCATATCTCAGGAAATGGCACTTAATTCATGTAGCTGTTTGGGTCGAAAACCTAGGAGTTATATGAGAATCCTCTTTTTTCAATGCCACAGTCACTCCATCATCAAGTCCCATCAACTCTCCCTCTCAAATATATCCCAGATTTCTATCACTTCCCACGCTGTTTCTCTCATCTCAGTCGATGCCACCGTGACCTTACACCCAGACAGAGCAAGCAGCCCTTCCCTGGCCTCCCTGCTTCTACCTTGTCCTCTAAAATCTATATTCTGTCAAGAGGTTAGGAGACTGTTTTCTAGAGTCACGGAACTCTCTAATGGATTCTTATTTCAACCAAAATTAAATTCTTACCATGATCTACAAGATCGTATTTGATGTGTCCCCTGACTACCTGCCTACAACTCTCAATTCCTCCTCCTCCTCATCTCATCCGCATTCTAAGATCAAGTCGTACACACTAGGGTTTTTCTGTTTGCTAAATTCATTGTGCTTATTCCCATCTCAGGGCCCTTGTACTTACATTTCTTCTCAAGGAACACAGTTCCCCCAGATATGCTCAGCCCTGTCTAATCTCACTGCTCAGGCCACTGCTCAGGGGAGATAGTCTTCTCTTTAGTAGTCTCTCCCTCACAACAGTCACACGCTCTCCCAGGACTTGCTCTCATTCTCTTCATAGGTTCAGGATAATTAAAAATTCCCATTTATGTTACTTGTTTGTTTCTCTGGCCATCCTCCTATAGTATATAAGTTTTCGGAAGTCACATACTTGGTCTAACTAGTAACTCCAGCACCTTGAAAATGACCTGGCACACAATAGCTGGTCAGCAAATAATTAGGAGTAAGTGAAGTATGGAATTTTAGCTACTTGAAATGCTGCAATCAAGACTCAATACATTAAACCTCCAGGCAAATGGACAGATGAATGTGTTTCATATCTAGATTGGAATGTATGAAAGAATAAATAGTTTCTAGGCCAATGGCAACACTTATATCGTAAACTTAGGGCTTCCCTAGTGGCTCAGTTGGTAAAGAATCTGCTTGCAATGCAGGAGACCCAGGTTTGACCGCTGGGTCAGGAATATCTCCTGGAGAGGGGAATGGCCACTCCAGTATTCTTGCCTGGAAAATTCCATGGACAAAGGAGCCAGGCTGGCTACAGTCCATGGGATCTCAAAGAGTCAGATATGACTGTGTGACTACAGTGGACAGCACATGGCTGATACTTACAGTTAGTAGCTCCTTGGAGGGGAAAATGTTGAAAAAAAAAAAAAAAACATGGGCTCTTTAGGTCAAGGGACCTGGATTTTAATTCTGTCTTCAGTTTTTGATATGAGCTGTGCTGCTGTGCTCAGTCAGTCAGTCGTGTCTGATACTTTTGTGACCCCATGGACTGTAGCCTGCCAGGCTCCTCTGTCCATGGGATTTTCTAGGCATGAATACTGGAGTGGCTTGCCATTTCCTACTCCAGGGGATCTTCTCAACCCAGGGATCAAACCCATGTCTCTTGCATCTCCTGCATTGGCAGGCGAATTCTTTACCACTGCACCACGTGGGAAGTTCTTAATTTTTGCTATGCCAACTTAGAAATCTTTCAGTGTCCTATCTTTTTGCCTTTTCATACTTTTTGTGGGGTTCTCAAGGTTGGTGATGGACAGGGTGGCTTGGTGTGCAGCAGTCCATGGGGTCGCAAAGAGTTGGACACGACTAAGCAACTGAACTTAGAAATATTTCTTACTCTATATTACCATTATGCAATACAAATCATACCACTTGACTTTCAGGTTTGTAATAAGGGTTAACCCTATGTACAAAAAGTCATAATATGAAATCTGTTTAGTAAATCATATTAGGCCTGGCAGTGGCACTGATGCTGTGGCTGTCACTGATGGAAGTTGTGAGAGTACCTCATCATTGCTTCCTCCTGACTGCTGGATTTGCCCTTCTTGATTTCTCTTTGCTCTTTCATGGTCCTCCTTTCCCTCAAAGCTCTATTCCAGACTAACTCTTTCATGCCCTTTATTCTTTAACCCATGTCTCTCTACATCCTCATCATCTATGTATGGAGGTATACATTAATTTATTTGTTCATTAAACATACTCATCAAATATAGTATTTATTGAGTGCTTACTTTACACCAGATTTTAAGCTATAGCAATAAACAGAACCACTTGAAGATATCATACCACTTCAATCATTTAAGCTCTTGCATAATTAAGGATCAAAATTAGTACACTTAAGGAGTAGGAATCAAAACTTATAGCATAGTATCTGAACACAGCAAAGATTAAGTAAACATCTAATGGCTTTGAGGACGGTTTAGTATCAGTTCAGTTCAGTTGCTCAGTCATGTCTGACTCTTTGTGACCCCATGAATTGCAGCACGCCAGGCCTCCCTGTCCATCACCAACTCCCAGAGTTCACTCAAACTCACGTCCATCGAGTCAGTGATGCCATCCAGCCATCTCATCCTCTGCCGTCCCCTTCTCCTCCTGCCCCCAATCCCTCCCAGCATCAGAGTCTTTTCCAATGAGTCAACTCTTCGCATGAGGTGGCCAAAGTACTGGAGTTTCAGCTTTAGCATCAGTCCTTCCAAAGAACACCCAGGACTGATCTCTTTTAGAATGGACTGGTTGGATCTCCTTGCAGTCCAAGGGACTCTCAAGAGTCTTCTCCAACACCACAGTTCAAAAGCATCAATTCTTCAGCTCTCAGCTTTCTTCACAGCCCAACTCTCATATCCATACATGACCACAGGAAAAACCATAGCCTTGACTAGATGGACCTTTGTTGGCAAAATAATGTCTCTGCTTTTCAGTATGCTATCTAGGTTGGTCATAACTTTCCTTCCAAGGAGTAAGCATCTTTTAATTTCATGGCTGCAGTCACCATATGCAGTGATTTTGGAGCCCCCCAAAATAAAGTCTGACACTGTTTCCACTGTTTCCCCATCTACTTCCCATGAAGTGATGGGACCAGATGCCATGATCTTCGTTTTCTGAATGTTGAGTTTTAAGCCAACTTTTTCACTCTCCTCTTTCACTTTCATCAAGAGGCTTTTTAGTTCCTCTTCACTTTCTGCCATAAGGGTGGTGTCATCTGCATATCTGAGGTTATAGTAGCAAGTATTAAGGATCTGGAGCTAGATAGACCAGGGTTCAAATCCTGGCATTACCATTGTTTTTCCCATGTGAGCTAAAATACTACTTCTTCACATTGCATCTCTTCCCACCAGCATGAATGATGCCTTTCTTGCACTCTAAGGCTTAGTTCTGGGGAGCCTTTTCTGAATCCTCTTAGTCTAAGTTAGTCACTCTGCTCTGGACTTCTAAAGTTCTCAGTATCTCTGTTTTAGCATGTATCACATCTGGGATTATATGTCTATGTCCACATCCTGGTTCTTTCAGGAATAGAAACATCTTATTCTAATGTAGCACACACTGCTGCTGCTAAGTCACTTCAGTCATGTCCGACTCTGTGCAACCCCATAGACGGCAGTCCACCAGGCTCCCCGGTCCCTGGGATTCTCCAGGCAAGAACACTGGAATGGGTTGCCATTTCCTTCTCTAATGCATGAAAGTGAAAAGTGAAAGTGAAGTCGTTCAGTCATGTCTGACCCTCAGCAACTCCATGGACTGCGGCCTTCCAGGCTCCTCCATCCATGGGATTTTCCAGGCAAGAGTACTGGAGTAGGGTGCCATTGCCTTCTCTGAACGTAGCACACACAGTGGCCAGTGAATGTCTAAACTGGTTGCACTGAAATTTGCCTGCTGTCCTTTTTACATCGCCCTACTCAGTTTGCATACTTCATTTGCCCTAGTGCCTTAGTTGTTTTGGAAGCACTGCTGTGACATTATTTGAGTGTTTGACCTTCCTAACTAAAGTATCAGCTCTCCAACGACAGGGCCCCCATCTTTTCCTCCTTGTTTATCACTCCTGCCGACCCATGCTCTGCTCTGGTCTGTGTAAATGTCCCCTGTCCATATTATTGACCAAGTGTTGAGCAAGTAACTCTCCAAATGTTAAATCCTTTTAAGAGGTCAGCAAAATCCTTATTTTGCCATTTTCCTTGTTCTTTGAGGACAAAAGAATCCCCCTAGAATTTCTTCTATGCTGTTCACTTGCCATCAGCCCCAGGTGACCTCCTCGAAGGCACTGCCTCTGTAGGTAAAAGGTATTTGTTCATCTTTATGAATGTCAGTCTCTTGACATTCATGGTAAATAGACAAGTTCTCAGTCTCTTGACATTCACAGCAAATAGACAAATCCTTCAGTAAATGACAATGGTCCCCAGCATCACATTAAAAACTCTTGGGGATAAACACTCAAGGGTAGCCATGATTCAGGCTCGACTTTCAAAGGCTTTGTAATGTGCTTACCTACCAAAAAAAAAAAGTCTACCGTCACCAGTTACAAACTCAACAGCAGCATTTTTAGAGCCCTCATCTATATTTAAACTTTCTCTTGCTTAGTCAGGAGCAGAGATGTTGCCTGCCAGCATTTCCTAACAGCAAGAAAGACACAGCAGCTTCCAATATAACGAGCACAGCTCATGAGGGCTGCTTCTTTGGTATTCACTACTGCATTGGTTTGCCAGATGATGCATATCCTATGCCATTTTGATGACTTCCTCGCCAATCTTCAACAGATTAGAGGGCCTTGGGCCTCCTCTGGGGTTATTTAAGCAACAGTCCACTCATTATGGAATTAACAAATATTTATTGAGTAGCTTCTATGACTTGAATACCTGCTACTACTTTAGAAGTAGCTTGTGTAATGATTAAGGTCGTGGACTCTGATACCACATTAGGTGGGTTCAAGACCCAGAGTGTTCCACTTATTATAATAGCTGTATAACCTTGGGCAGCATATTTAACCTCTCTGTACCTCAGTTTCTCCATTAGTCAAAGGAGAATAATAATACCTACTTCATGGGCTGTTGTGAAAATTGAGTTAACATCTAAAGTGCTTCGAAGTGGATAATGATAGCTGTTGTTAGTTAGTCTCTCTACTGTGTCCCTGGTCCTGAACAAGGCTCTTGGAGTTACAATGATCAACAAATTTGTTAACATTCTTGCTTAGAGTTCAGCAAGGGAAATTAATAGCACAATGATGCTAATGGTTGTATACAATAATTACAAGGTAGGATAAGCATTTACAGAAAAGGAATCTTCCTGAACTTGAGTGTCATGTCTCTCTTTTACCTAATCTACAAACAGTAAATTTGCACACTATATAATATTCTGCGTAATCTATAAGCATGAACCAAAGTTGCACAAGTGGAGACAGAGTGGTAGGCCAGGAAGGAGTGAAACAGGAGATCTATAAAGGGTCTTTCAAGCTATGTTAAAGATTTTAGACTTATCCATTTGGAAGTAGAAATTCACTGAATGATTTTTAACTGGTGGAGGCTTGGTGCTTGATTTGTGTTTGAAACTAGTATCCTGGTTACATCTTAGAAAATGGATTATAGAGATGCCAAAAATAGATACGATGAGCTTGGATTATGATGGGGTAGGAAGAGATGGCAATAAATATAGACTAGATCCATCTCATGTTGCTGATATTTTCTACCCTTGGAATACCAGCTCTGCCTTTGTCCATGGTGATGGAGTAGTTTATTTGGTAAACCCTCTACTAGAATCTAAATATTACCAATGGGATGAACAGGCCACCAACATTCTATACAAATGTTCAGAAATTATTTGCTTAGATGCATGGAATCTTCTGGTGGTGCTGAGAAGTTAAAAAAAAAAAGATACATATACATGTTCAGGGGAAGAGAAGGAAAAGAATGCTGAAAGAAATGATACATTCTATTGTCATGCAATGAAAATAAAAGTGCTCCAACAAAGTGTGTTAATCATGACTTTTCTAAGAATGGATGAGCTTTATGGGAGGTGCACAGCCCTTGGCACCTCCAGTGGAAAGGCTCATCTCTCTGGATATGGCAAGATTTTGCTCTTGCACGAAAGCAGATTTTGGCTAACATTTCACAGGCCTGTGTTGACAGTTTTTAGATATGAAATTTTCAGAGACAGAGGTTTGGAAAATGGGTCTTTAGCCAGAGTGCCTGATGCAGGAAAAAAAAAAACATTTGGAATGAGATTAGAACATCTCCATTTACTACCAAGAAATGAAGACAGGATAACAACTCTTAGGGTACAAGATGCTGACGTGACAAGAGGGAGAAAGAACAAACAACCTACATCTTATTGAACACTATATGCTAGTTTCTTTGCTTACCAGGTGCTATTTAATCTTCATGACAACACTGGGGTTTTTACCTATCTTTATTTTTATAATTTTATTTATTTATTGGTTGTGTGGGGTCTTCATTGTTGCATGTAGGCTTTCTCTAGTTGCAGCGAGTGGGAGCTACTCTCTAGTTGCAATGTGTGGGCTTCTCATTGTGGTGGCTTCTCTTACCGTGAAGCACAGGTTCTGGGGTGCTCAGGCTTCAGTAGCTGTGGTGCATGGGTTTAGTTACCCCGAGGCATGTGGACTCTTCCCAGACCAGGGACTGAACCCATGTCCTCTGCAGTGGAGGCAGATTCTTAACCACTGGACCACCCAGGGAAGTCCAGTATCCTTATTTTTTTAATTTTTTTAATTTTTTTTATTTTTTTAAAACAAACTTTTTGTTTTGTATTGGGGTATAGCCAATTAACAATGTTGTGATAGTTTCAGGTGGACGGCAAAGAGATTAAGTCATGCATATACATGTATCCATTCTCAACCAAACTCTCCTCCCATCCAAGCTGCCACGTAACATTGAGCCCAGTTCCATGTGTTATACAGTAGGTCCTTATTGACTATTCATTTTAAATATAACCGTGTATACACGTCCACACTGCAGATGGTCATTTCAGCCATGAAATTAAAAGATGCTTACTCCTTGGAAGAAAAGTTATGACCAACCTAGATAGCATATTGAAAAGCAGAGACATTACTTTGCCAACAAAGGTCCGTCTAGTCAAGGCTATGGTTTTTCCTGTGGTCATGTATGGATGTGAGAGTTGGACTGTGAAGAAGGCTGAGTGCCGAAGAATTGATGCTTTTGAACTGTGGTGTTGGAGAAGACTCTGGAGAGTCCCTTGGACTGCAAGGAGATCCAACCAGTCCATTTTGAAGGAGATCAGCCCTGGGATTTCTTTGGAAGGAATGATGCTAAAGCTGAAACTCCAGCACTTTGGCCACCTCATGTGAAGAGTTGACTCATTGGAAAAGACTCTGATGCTGGGAGGGATTGGGGGCAGGAGGAGAAGGGGATGACAGAGGATGAGATGACTGGATGGCATCACTGACTTGATGGATGTGAGTCTGAGTGAACTCCAGGAGTTGGTGATGGACAGGGAGGCCTGGCGTGCTGCGATTCATGGGGTCGCAAAGAGTCGGACACGACTGAGCGACTGAACTAAACTGAACTTATACATGTCCATTCCAAACTCCACAACCAGTCCTTCCCCCACCCTTCCTCTTGGCAACCATAAGTTTGTTCTCTGAGTCTGTGAGTTTCTTTCTGTTTTATAAATAAGTTAATTTGTATCATATATTTTTAAATTCCACATATAAGAGATGTCATATGATGCTTCTGCTACTCTGACTTACTTCACTCAGTATGACAATTTCTAGGTCCATCCATGTTGCTGCAAATGGCATTATTGCATTCTTTTTGATGACTGAGTAATAATTCCGTTGTAAATATGTACCACATCTTCTTTATCCATTCCTCTGTCAGCGGACGTTTAGGTTGCTTCCATGTCTTGGCTATTGTAAACAGTACTGCAGCGAACATTGGGGGGTGCATGTATCCTTTCAGATCATATTTTTCTCCAGAGATATGCCCAGGAGAGTCATTGCAGGGTCATATGGTAGCTCTATTTTTAGTTTTTTTAAGGAACCTCCATATTGTTCTCCATAGTGGCTGAACCAACCAATTTACATTCCCAGCAACAGTGTAAGAGAGTTCCTTTCTCTCCACACTCTCTCCAGCATTTGTTGTTTGTGGACTTTTTTTGATGATAGTCATAGAAATTTAAGCTCAGAGACCTTAAATGACTTGTTCAGGGTGACTCAGCCTGGACATATAGATAAGACTTGAACCTCATGCCATCCGGTCCTCAAAGGCAGCCTCCTTTTACTACATGAGACCTCCACATTTGTGGCATTGTTTCCCCAATCTTCATTGGCTTAACTGGGCTTTTCTATAAGGACTTTCCCCCTCTTTCCACTCTTGAAGGTGTAAATAACTGCCTTTATGGAAAGTGAGAAAGCAAGACAAGTAGAGAGGAGAAATCAACAACTGTCCCACTTTTCTGTTTCTCCAGCCCCAAAGCTTGACACTGCATGACAAAATACTGGAAGAAAGAGGAAAAAGATATTTTGGATGAAAGCAACAGTAAAATGGGTTGGAAACTTTATCATCCTCCAACAATACGTCATAGCCTTGAAATTGGTACCAAGTGCTACTTTATGGGGCTTTGATGGATTTGCTAAAGGGAGCATTGTGGTTAAAATGGGTGCATCATTTCTTTCACTTCCATAGAGTCTCTACCTGTGTGCCACACAGGCCCTCCTAGATTCAGCCTCTTCTTGTCATCAGAATCATCAGCAGTGGTCTCTTCACAGGGATATTAGTTGGGCGATGTGGAGTGCCAACATTCTCTGGAAGGAACTAACTCCTTGAGTCACAGGCACATGCCATAATCAGACCTCTAACAGCTGTAGTGAGGATGTGTTGGCAAGCTACACTGAAATTCTAGGATGAATTAAAAATATATATTCCAGCCCTATGTCTAAATCTCAACCTTGTACCTCTTTCATGATATTTTTCCTGTTTTACATTAATGAGAAGACAATTCTCTCCTCCTCTGCTTCTGTAAATGACATTCATAATTTTAGCCATTTCACTCTCATCTGTATTATTAGTGATTTTAAATCAATTTAATTTTTTATGTTTAGTTTTATTCTAAACATATGTGATATGAGATCAGTAGTATTTATATTTTCTACATGCATTAGTAGAAATGCATAATCATTTTTTTCATTTACCATTCATATTAACCCCCCATTAGATCAGTGACATGCATACTATATTTCAGAAATTTCTTGTACAAGAGGCCAGTTCTGTCACTAAAAGTCCACGTGGCTGCAATCATTTTTTTTTTCTTTCTTAAAATCAATCTCTCCCTCTGCAAAATGGGAAGACTTCTATCTTCCATCTTAAATTAGGAAGCTTCAGTGACAGAATCAGTTACACCTAAAATTTATTCAGTTCCTGTCATTTCCCAGAGGCCATACCATGTTCTTGATGTGCTTGTTTTCCTGTTTAATCCTGACCATGATCCCTGGCTTTCCCGGTGGCTCAGTGGTAAAGATCTGCCTATAATACAGGAGGAGATGCAAGAGATGCAGGTTCTATCCCTGGATCTGGAAGATCCACTGGAGGAGGGCATGGTAACCCACTCCAGTATTCCTGCCTGGAAAATCATGGGGTCTGAAAGAATTGGACTCAACTGAGCATGCACATGATCCTATGAGAAAAGTACTATTAACACAATCATGTCTGTTTTGTAAATGAAGACTCTAGGATTTGGGCTGTTATGTAGCATGCCCAAGGCTCATCTTTCATCCAGTGGTAGAGTGAGAATTGACCCCTGTTCTGCCTGATATGAAGCCCAGGCTCTATCCCATCAGCATGTCTGGCACATGCTTGGCACAGTAAATGAATAACCATGTGTTCCTCTCCCATTGTGTGGGATGCCTACTGATGTTGTTCTGTCATGGGTGTTGGATTTTTGCTGGCCAGAACTGCCTTCTCCCCACCATGCCACCAGTACCATGTTACACAGAGCTGATGCTCAAGGATTATTTTTGGATGAGTTAACCAAAGGCTCTAGATTCCCAGTGGAATTACCTTTCACGTTTGCCTCAAGGAAGACCATATCACATCTCTCTGGTGACTCGGGGACAGCATAGTTGTAAACAGAAAGTACATAAGCCCAAAGCATTCACCTGCTAATGGAGCCTAAGGGTCTAGTTCCCAGTTTTTCCCATTAGGTGAAGACTTTGGTATCTAAAAAGAAATCTTTTATAAAAGTTTTTTGTTGTGCACATTTTTAATAATGAATTAGAAATCAAAATTAAGTTTTCATAGAAAGTGGGAAAAGATTGTATGTGTGTCTGTGGGAGGATAACAGCCAATATGGAAATAGGAAAAGTATATGTTTACTTTTTTTAAAATTATAGGATCTCTGTAGGCTTCCCTGGTGCCTCAGATGGTAAAGAATCTGCTTGCAATGCAGGAGACCTGGGTTCAACCCCTGGGTTGGGAAGATCCCCTGGAGGAGGGCACAGCAACCCACTCCAGTATTCTTACCTGGAGAATCCCCATGGACAGAGGAGCCTGGTGGGCTATAATCCATGTTGTTGCAAAGAGTTAGACACGACTGAGCGACCAAGCACAACACAGCACAGAGGGGAGAGGCTTTGCTTCCGTCATAATTCTGCACAGAACTCTTCTTCATTCTGGCTATCTCCACCCCCTGATATAACTAGTTATTAACCATCTTCTGGAAGCAAACATAAGCCTCCCAGAGACCTATCAGGTACTGTGACAGCAGGACATGGGTCAGAATCCCAAAGAAGTCTGCCAGTGGGCGATTGGGGTCAAGATGATGGCACCTATTTGCCATAGAACAGATAAGAGAAGAAGAAGAAATACACCCTGACCTTAGCCCTGATGGCTCAGTGGTAGAGAACCTGCCTGCAATGCAGAGACATGGTTCTATCCCTGGGTCGGAAAGATCCCCTGGAAAAGGAAATGGCAGCCCATTCCAGCCCACTTCTTGCCTGGGAAATCCCAGGGACAGGGGAACCTGGTCTGTCCATGGGGTTGCAAACACAACTCAATGACTAAACCATCACCGAGGAAAATGCATGCCTGTGCATACACATGAGTTTGTACACAGTTGCAGGGACAAAATGGACCCTCCTAAGCATCTATGGATCTCCCCCAACACAGGTTAATAATGCCACAAGTTCTGAAGATTTGATGAGGAGATCCCCTCCAGGAACAATATTAATCCTTTTCAGGTATCTTACACAATATAGAACATTTGGTGTTTGTTTCTGAGGAACTAGAGTTGTTAGGAAGCATTCCAAACAATAGTCTTCAGTTTTGACATTTTCATTAAAAACGTTACAGTAACAGTAGAAGTTCTTGCTTTGGACAATATACTAATGTCATTTTTACAGCATTTGAACAAGAGAAGATAAAGAGAGACAAAGAGATATGGCATATTATCTATTATAGTTAAACATCAAAATCTGTTTAAAAGTAGTCTTCCTGTATATATTGATGCTCAACGTAGAAATAATAGCATTGTTGAAAGAAAAAACTTAAGTAGCTCTTACAAAGTAACGGGCATTATTCCATGTGCTTTACCTAAAATATATGGTCTTTTTACCTCGTCCTCCATGAAATCTACCAGAAAAAGAAGATATTTTCTTATTCCTAGATGGACAGAATCCAGGGTGAAGGAAGATTTAAAAGACACCATTAAAATGATGGAAGAGTTTTTGTTACTTCATTGTTATTAAACTTCATTATGTAAGTTTTTTTTAATCTCCAGGGATTTAAACAAATCAATTTAACTGACCATTCAGCAGAGGGACCAAGAATTCCTAACTCTCCAAAGTTCATCTTGGTGGCAGCAAGTGAGTTAACTTTTCCAAAGGCCCAAAGTCTCTTTCAGAGGAAACTTATGAAGCAAAATGCCTTGCTTACCCTCATTGTTCTCTAGGAAAACTCTTGTTTTCCACCTCAGTTGGTATTTTGCAAACACTTATCCTGGAGACGCTGGGGGCCATGGGGAATGGAATGCTGCCCATGAGCCAGATGTTTGAAAACCTTAGCTCTGAAATGTGGCACAGTACCACAAACTGTCAACTTGTGTAAAAACTAAAGCAAAGACAAAAACAGAACGTAATATTTACCAGATGAGATTTGTGTGTGTGTGTAATCCTGCTGGAATTTTGGGAGTATCCAACTCTCATACATTTCAAAATGAGCCTTGTGTCCCACCCCATCCCACCCCACCCCTCACCCCCAGTTTTTCCCTCCTGCACAGGGAAGGAGAGTTTGGAAGTGAAACGCTTTGTCCAAATCAACAAGGAGCTTGATACAACCCTCAGCAGTTAGCTATACATTGAAAGATACACAAGAGGGTTTTGGCCCCATCTCAAAGAGAGAATCCTAAAAATATTGTTCCTGGTATGATTTTCAGAAATAGTGCTGAACAATGGAATATTGTATGTGTTGGCAATTTTTATTCAGCATAAGTGACTTAATGATTATATAAACTGTATGTTCATTAACTTGTCCAAAATTTTGGTGTGTATAAAAGAAAACTAGATTCAGATGAGAATTTCCAGTCACATGGAAGAAAAAAATTTTTTTCCATATGAGTACTGATGTCATTACATTCTGTCCTCTGATACAAGTGAGCAGCCTAAAGAAACCAATAGAAGATACCCATTTAGAGGAATTTATTTTAGAAAGAATCAGAATGGGGGAAATGGTAGAATTTTAAGTACATTTGAAACACAAGTCTTGTGAAGAAGCATCAAGTTATTTGGGTTTTAATTTTGAAAGTAGTTTGAAGAGTTACATCTCCAGCTCTCATTACCAGTGAATTACTCTTTGTGTTGAGAGAGGAAATGAGCTTGATTCAGTGGCTTGTTGATAACATGTTTGTGAGTGCTGAGTCTAGGCCAGCAGGTTTGTACCATGTAACCTCTCCCCCATGACAGCTGGTTAGATCAGGGGTAAACGCATGACCCGGGGGAGTCAGTCCATGGATTAGGTGATGACTAATCCAATTCTCTCTTTCTTTTGAAAAACTGAACTAAGAGACCCAGTGCCTGAGATCAGACAATGGCAGGTTCCTAAACTGAAAGATCACATTCAGATGGGAAATGGGAGAGGGGAGGCTTTTTCAGCCTGTTGCAACCTGGAGGATTAACAGAGGTCAATCTGCCCAGAGAAGTGGGAAGTTTGATCCACTGCACAGAAAAAAAGATATAAGATGATGTTTTCTCAGAAAGAGAAACATGGTAAGCATAGATGGCTTGAAAATGGATGGTTTTCCATTTCTAGTCCATCTGAGATCCAGAAATAGGTCACACTCCTTTTTAAGCTAGTTAGGTAGGTGCCTTTCCACAACTAGAACTCATACAGGTCCTTCTTGTATACATTAAAAATTTTTAAATACAGTGGTGGGGTTTTTTTATTCATTGTTTACTTGGTTTATCTTTACAAAAAGTTCTTTCATCCTTGGGTGACACTGAGGTGCAGCAGAGCCAGTGAAAGAATTGGGTTTGCTGGGGAAAGCATAGGGACTGTGCTTGGCAGAAATCTGTGTTTAATAACTGTGTATTGATGGAATTTGTGCCTTGACATAAGTAAGGTGAGAGTACGGTGGGTTTGCAAATGAAATTGCTAATAGCTACATTCCAATTCTACCATAGATGGTTGATTTCAATTCTTTTTATCCAGCTGTGTTGAAGTAAGTGAAACTGTAAGTGTTAATAGCAAATTAAATGAAAATAGATACTGTACATGTGCATTATGGGAACCATAAACTCCGTAACCTTAGCAGAAGATTCTAGAGAAGGAGAAAAAGATCCCTGTGGTATGCTAGTGAATAATTTGAAAGCAACTGCCTTACTTTTAAGTCCCCACTTCTGACTAATGGAGGCTCTGATGACAGAAGATCATGCTGCCACTCTGGGAGGTCAAGATTCTAGTTTCAAATTGCAATTAAAATGGATTTCTGCCTCACCAACCCCTCCCCCACCTTACCTAGCACCTTCCTTCTCCCACTCACTGCCTGGACTTCTCATGTATGATGTGGCTTTCCCAAATACTGAGCTGAGGAGTAAGGTGTTTTGTTTTTTTGTGTTAACAACTTTAGCTCACATATTAACAGTGAATACTGCTGGTTGCTGGTTGACATGTGCTGGGAACCTTGCTAAGCATGTCACATATATCTTATCTCTTTAAAAGGCACAGCAACCCCAGGTGATGGGCATTTCCTGGTCTCTTTTTGCAGGTGTGGAAAATGATGCTCCCAGAGGTCAGGTTACATGCCCAGCATCACACAGCTCTAAGTGCCAGGGTTGGTATTTCCCCATATCTGACCCACTGTTGTAAACAACCAAGCTCTTCAGATTATACAGTTGTGTGCTTGAATCTTGAAAAACCCAATCTCAGGGTCACCTCTGATATCAGATCTTTTCCCCTAAATGACCAGGTACCTAGATCAAAAGTTTGTAGACTCTCCAATTGAGAAAAGGTTGGGTCTCAGTTTAAATGGTGTAATTTTTCAAGTGTTCATTAACATGAAATGATCCTGAATATTCTTTTCTGTAAAAAAAAAAAAAAAAAGATCACCCCTTTTTATATTATCTGTGGCAGCACATTGAGTCAACATAATAAATGCTTTATACATTTTAAGTACAAAGGTTATTCAACTTCGTGTGAATTAACATGCATACTTTTAGACTGTCTTATTGTCAACTCCTATTTCAAGAGACCTATGAGAGACCCACTTCCTCCAAAAGTCTGTATGGTAGAAAGTCTCAGGCAATAACATTACAAACAAACAGAATTCTTTGGATTTACCTGCTTTGTTTCAGGAATGATTAGGAGAGAGAGTTGATCTTTCTTAGAATTAATTGAGGCTATTTTTGGAGACCCATTTTTCCAAAAAAACACAATGTTCTCACATTGTGGTTTCCAGTTTGTTTTTAACCTAATACCAAGTTACATGCAATCTCAGGATAGAATTTAATCTTTAAAACATGTCAAAAATTTTCCCTGAAAGAATGAGGTTGGGGCAGTGGGTGGTGTAGTAGGGAAAATGTCTAACTGGCAAGTGTACCTTTGCCTTGGATGGAAAAGAGATTGCTATTGACCCCATGACGGCTCTCCAGTAAGACAGAAGGCCTTACATACTACGTCCTTCTGGATTGAAGACTGTTGGTTTTGCTGCTGTGCTAATACAGAAATGGGAGTCACAATTATGCAAATAAGCATTTGCTTAACCTAACAAATTGTTTTATTTTGGCTCTTTCAGCTGTGTAGTATGATTTCTTTTTTTTCTTGGAAAATCAGCTGACTTTAGAAATAAAGGAAATGTAATAATTAGCACGGGAAATATAGTTTGAAGAGGCAAAGGAGCCAGAATAGCGGTTGTGGAAAAGGGAATCAAAATCATTTGATGTTACAAACTGTACTATTAATAGGGCTCCAAGGAGAGGAAGGAGTGAGTGAGTTCCCAGAGCTACTAAGATTGCACCGGCCCTTCTCTTGCTTTCAGCAGTCCCGTTGTATACCTTTGATTGTTGGCATGGATTCAAAGCATGGAAGGGTACTTTACTTAGAAATTCTCTCTCACACATGCAAAGGAGGATGGGAATTAATGAATACGATGCCTAGAAATGGAAGCCCCATATAGCACTAAGCAAGTATCCATGGCTTAATCATTTGAAACATTCCCCATACATATTTAACCTCACTGATCTCTTCTCTCCAGCCTCTTGTTTTCTGTTCTTTCTTTCTTTCTCTTTTTTGTCTTCTTTAAAGAGAAAACTTCATCTGATCTGGCAGAGAATGACAAACCTCCAAAGTAGGTAGTTTCTATTCTAATGACAAATGTTATCCTGGGGCAGCTCGCAGGGCCTGGATGTACACACAGAGAGTTATCTGGTTATAACTGGGACAATACGTGGTAAGGGGAGAGCTTGGGAAAAGTTTTCCATCAATGGCCGGGTGCATTTTTTCTTCTGGGGGGAGTCCGAGTCAGCAGGTGGGATTCTCTCCTTGCCCACTACAAAGGTTTAGGGGCATTAGCTAAGATTGCAGACCTTGCCCTTATCAGAGTGGTTGGAATACGATAACATGAGCCCTTTCTTTCTCTTACCAAACACAAAACCCTGTCCCAAAGAAGGCAATAGGAAACCCTTTGTTATTTCTGGGCTTGGATGGAGTTTAAGATGCTTCTCTAAATTCATGGTACATTCCAGCTTGGAGCTACCCTACACTCTAGGCTGGCTATGTTGGACTGGGATTTAGGGCAGGGGACTGGCAGATATGTAAGTTTCTTACTAAAATGATTGGGAAGGAAAAGTTTTACTTTTCATTTTGTTGTGTTTTCTTTGGCCCATCACTGCCTGAATGGCCTTGGCCGTAGAGCATGAAGTGGAAGAATAGGGATTGCTGGTGTAACTTTAGGAGACTGAAGAGTGGGGTAGAATGGACCATGAATTGTGATATATGTACAGCCTCATAAATGCTGACAAGCATACACATTCATAGTATTTAGTGAGGGAAAGAAAAATGGGCCGTTAACTAATGCGCATGATATCTCTTTCTTTTAAAACAATGAAAAATGTATGTATTTTGAAAACAAAAAATTTTGGATGGTAGTAGACCAAAATGTTAACAGAGGTTGTCTTAAAACGGGAGATTTGGGGAGGGGGGTAGGTTACATTTTTTCTCTTTGCTTATTCAGTTTCCCTCTTTTTCCTAGCATGTTCAAGTGTACATATATTTCCATTTAAAATTAAAAGCTAAAAAAGTGAGATACCAAAGGAAAAAATCATATAGAGATTCCAATGCACAGGTCCTGCCCCAGCCTCACTGTGTCTGAGGAACCTGTTCTCCCATCCTTAGGGCCACTTATAAAACAGTGATGAGAACTACACCCTCCTCACATTGTGAGCATTTGATAATTTAATATTCATGGGAATGCTTTGTAAAGTATATACTTTCTGTGACTAAGGGCTTGTGTTTACTAATTTGGCATCCTTCTCTTCCAGAGGAGCCAAGTCTTTCCTTAAGAATTGTCTGTGAGCCTCGTATGTGGCTCAGGGGGTGGTACTTGTGTCCTCACCCACAGGAAGGCCCACGTCCCCCAGGTCCCTGCCAGGGCCCCCTGGCTTCCCTCTAGCCCTTCCTTCATCATGGTGAGGGCAGTGATATTGCGTGTTTGGAGGAGGCATGATTCCTGGACATCTAGTCAGAAAAAAATGGGAACCAGGTAGAAACAGCTCCAAGACAAAATTATGGCTTCAAAGGAGATCAAACAGCCTGAAATCTAACCATCACCAGCCTGAATTTCAGCTTCCTAATATGAGAAGAGGCAGGTCAGGTGGTCTGGTATTCCCATCTCTTTCAGAACTTTCCAGTTTATTGTGATCCACACAGTCAAAGGCTTTGGCATAGTCAATAAAGCAGAAATAGTTGTTTTTCTGGAACTCTCTTGCTTTTTCGATGATCCAGCAGATGTTGGCAATTTGATCTCTGTTTCCTTTGCCAACAAAGGCCCATCTAGTCAAGGCTATGGTTTTTCCAGTAGTCATGTATGGATGTGAGAGTTGGACTATAAAGAAAGCTGGTGCTGAAGAATTGATGCTTATGAACTGTGGTGTTGGAGAAGACTCTTGAGAGTCCCTTGGACTGCAGAGATCCAACCAGTCCATCCTAAAGGAAATCAGTCCTGAATATTCATTGGAAGGACTGATGTTGAAGCTGAAACTCCAATACTTTGGCCACCTGATGTGAAGAGCTGACTCGTTTGAAAAGACCCTGATGCTGGGAAAGACTGAAGGCAGGAGGAGAATGGGACGACAGAGGATAAGATGGTTGGATGGCATCACTGACTCAATGAGCATGAATTTGAGTAAACTCCTGGAGTTGGCGATGGACAAGGAGGCCTGGATTGCTGCATTTCATGGGGTCACAAAGAGTCAGACACCACTGAGTGACTGAACTGAATCTGACAAGGGGAGATAGCACAGGGGCTTCCCTGGTAGCTCAGAGGTTAAAGCATCTGCCTGCAATGTGGGAGACCTGGGTTCGATTCCTGGGTTGGGAAGATCCCCTGGAGAAGGAAATGGCAGCCTACTCCAGTATTCTTGCCTGGAGAATCCCATGGAGGGAGCAGCCTGGTAGGCTACAGTCCATGGGATACAGAGTCAGACATGACTAAGTGACTTCACTTTCACTTTCAGTCACTGTCTTAGCACAAGCATTCATAGTGAGAGAATGACCTTGCAGCATGAAGTAGAGAGCCTGGCACAGGGTTAGTGCTCAGTGATTGCTGGCTGTTCTGCTCTTGATCCACTGAATGGTCCGTGCTAACGACAGTGCTGAGCAGTGAGTACACTTATTACAAGCTACTCACTAGTAGTAAGAAACATGGTAATGTGGATCCAGGAATGACTGGATAATGTGAGAAGGTAACACCCAATGTGCTGCATTCTTTTGATATTAATTTTCCCATCTTACTGGTGTTTGAAATGCAACAGGCTTGGTCCTCCTTGTGGCTTCAGGGCTTTATTATACTCTACCCGAGAGTGTTTTCTTTGCCCAACTCAAGAGACTTTGGGAGAAAGTCAGAGAGAGTTGAGCTATTGCAGCAATGAATAAATAACGCTGTAATGTGAACACTTTCTTCAACTTGTGCCGCTGGGTTTGCAGATCATTTCACAATGGTCCCCTGACTGTGAAGGAGATCTAATACATTGAGTTCTGGAAAAGACCAAGAAGAAGAGAGCAGCCAGTGCTGGGCCATAGCATGGTTGTCTGATAAAGGGATATTTTGTCTAAAATTGAGGGCAAGAGATCTCTTTGCAAAGAATAAGAATAACAGTAACAACATTGTTGATCATTAATTATATGCCAGACTCTGTTCTCAATCCATTGCAAGTAGGAAATTTTTTTAACCTTCAGAACAAAAAACATTTCAAGCCATTTTTATCAGATAAGGAAATTGTGTTGCAAGGAGGTTAAGAACTTTCCCAAAGTCACATAACTAGTAAAATTGGGAACTGAAATTCAAAGCTAGTCCACCAACTCCTATGTCTATGTTGGGCCCCTGCTGTGCCAACTTCATCTCCATTATCTACTTATCTAATGGGTTGTTGGAGGAAGAGAAATTAAATATCCCTTATTACTCCAGGAGCCCAAAAGACCAGTAGTAGAAAGTTCAGGGAAAGAGATTTCATTTCAATCTGAGAAAGGTTAACAATCAGCAGTAATTCAAGGACTGGCTGCCACGTGAGGTAGTGAGACTTTGTTACTAGAAGCATTCAAGGAGTTATCGGACAGTCACTTGAGATGGGCAAGCTCTGAGGGGATCTTAGTATCTGGAGATAGGTTACACGGTTACACTAAATTAACCCTAATTCTTCTTACAACGCTGAAAAGTGTTCTTCTGGATTTGCCCTAACACATTGTAGTCTTTTAATAAGAATTTTGGTAAATGAATAACTGAGTCCACAGATTTTGTAAACATATCAAAGACTTACCTGCACACAGCAAAAGTGACCTTTTCTTCCTGATGCCTAAAGTGCTTAGTGACTCTAGATATGCCAATCAACAGTAAAGGTTATCCTCGTATTGTAATTTTATATTTGACTGTTTCCTTTGCTATAATTGGATTTTAAAATCCTTGCCCGCAGAGATAATGCCTTACCTAGTATAAAACAGAGCACATATTAGAGGCCCTAAATATGGGTATTAAATGATGAAGTCAATAGAAATATGATTCCATTCCAGGTAAATATTCTAGATGCTGCCAAGATGTCCTGGGTCAAAGATCCATTCTGAACCACTCATCCATTCATTTACCCAAAGCTGATGATTTTGCTTAAATCAACCTCTGCTATGTGCCAAGTACTGAACAAAGAAGAATGAGACTGTTCCTGCCACCAAGGGAGGGCAAAGTGATAAATAACCTCATGGTGAGAAAGCACCAGTGAGGTCCCAGGAGCTCATATTAACTCAGCCTTAGAAGTAAGGAAAGCTCCAGAAAATTTCTCAGCCAAAGAAACTGGACGGTCAAAGACCTGGAGGCAGGTACAGGGCCAAGCACAGGAGGCATTTACTAGTTGATGTGTCCATTGAGTACAGTTGGTCTGTGGGGCTGTGTCATATAGACCAGTGGTTCTCAAAGCGTGGTCCCCAGCCTAAGAGCTACAGCATCATCCAGAAACACATTTGAAATGCAGATTCCAGACTCCATCCCAGACCTGACTCAGAAATTCTGGGAGACCAGCACTCCCTGTTTTGACAGGTCCTCTGAGTAATTTTAGTGCAGGTTTTTTGTCCTCTTTAGAAACCATATACTCAAATAAGACGAAGCCAACTAAATCCTCACCACCCGCCTACAAACAAATCTTGATTGAGATTGTAGAGTATCACTTCTCAAAAAAGGCAAAGCTCCTCTGCCCATGGATTCTTCACAGCATTCTCTTGGTTGGGAAGAGGAGATGGTCCAAGGGGTCTAGAGCAGTAACACACAATAAGAAGATGACAGAACAACATCAGTGAATCCTCTTTGTTCTCACAGGAGTTAATGATGATCTGTGTTTCACTGGGACATTCAGAATTGGGGATTCGGGTCTGTTTCCTGGGTCTCCAAGGACAGCCCTAAGATTTGGGCTGTAAGTCTCTGAAAAAAACAAGGAAATAGAAAGTGAAAACAAACGTGGACATTTATTTTCCTAACTTGCCAATTGCAAACAGAATGTTGTTTAATAAACCATGAAATGATTCACAGAGGTCTGTGTATTATTCCAACGTGCAGCTGGCTGATGTAAAAGAATCTTTTCTCTTGGTCTTTCAGGCTATATACAATTCCCAGGCATGCCAATTTGTATTTATTTATTGGTAAGGCCTGTATCTGCCTTATGAGTCAGTGGACTGGAATTCTTGCTGTCACGTGGGCATGGTAAGCAAGAGCCTGCAGGGGCCGATGAGCTGCTGTTAACCTCAGACACTCCTCCCCACCTCTAAGCAACCCCCTCACCCAAGTCCAGGTCATCATCTGCATTCATGGATAACTGCATTTCCAAAATAATCAATCTGGATATCAACATTAGTCCTGTCCAATCTGACTTCCACACACAGCCAGAGTAATTTTTTTTTTTAATGCACATGGGATCATGTCAGTCACTTGCCTATAAGACTGTCTTTACTATATCTTCACTTCTAGTCTTATAAAAACATCTTCCCACTGTACCTAGAATAAAATGCACGATCCATGTTATGGCCACCAGCCTTGCACATGTGTCTTCCTACCTTCCATCTTCTGTCTCTATGGTTCATTCTACTCCAGCCACAATGACCTACCTCCTTGTTTTCAGTTCCTGGCAGTCGCTTTGTTCTTCACTGCATCAGCACCTTTGCAGGCCGGTGTGCTCCCCGGTAAATGTTCTCACTGCTGCTCTCTGTTCAGTTCATCCTTGAGGTCTTATCTGAGCTGTACCTCAGGAAACCCTTACCCCCAACCCCACTAGGCCTCAGAGACTAGGTCAGGGCCTTCTGTTACATGTTTCAAACATTCTCAGTTGCAAGAAAGTAACAGTTTACTTGACTATCTTATATCCTCTTTCCTTGTGAGTCAAAACTTGGTAAGAACAAACACCATGGTTGTTCTGTGTGCTGCTGCCTTCCCAGGTCCTGGCCCTTGTGCAGCAGGGTGGGTTGTCAATCACTGTCATCAATATCATTGAAAGACCCAGTGAGTGAACCAAAACCCTTTAGAAGGATTTGGGATTTCTGAAGCAATTTAAAGGAAGGGAGAGAGATGTGTTAGATGTAGGGTGAAGACCATTCCAGCAGAGGAAAAAGATCAAATTCAAATTTCTACGCAAAGGATTTGTAACTCAGAGGCCACAAAATGATAAGTCATCACTTGAAAGTATCTCTGTTTGGCTCCCCTGTGCCAGGAGCACAGCTTTCCAGTTGGAAGGGAAGAAGTGGAGAATCCCAGCACGGTCATATAGGATGTTTTTTACTGAAAGTTGGATATGTTGTTGAAAACTCTTGATGGTTTACCAAATTGACTCCTATTTTCAGAGTTTAGAAGCACGAACATTTCCTCTTGCCATTTGCACCTAAAGGACTTGATTCCTGTAATATTCTGCTTTCTAGAAACCTCTCCCCACAGACAATGCCAAGTATGGAGTCTCTGAGGGCCTGGGCAGGCTCTGGATGTAGAGTGAGGGGGTAGGACAATTGACGAAGCCAGTGATGTGGCTTCTCTCAGGTCATTTGGAAAGACCAGCTCTCTTTTTATCTGTTACTATAGACTTGTGCCAGCCAGGAAAAGACATATATAAAGAAAGTCATTTGTTTTCAAAGCAATATTAGTGTCTTGAGCTAAACAGAGTGTCAAAAACACATCTTCTCTCCATACACACGCATACAATCCCTAGACCTCTGTGTTGCAAGATGGCTTCCACACCAGACATGCCATTCACAAGGTGCCTACATCACTTAGTGTGAGCCAGTTTTGACATATCCATGTCTGAATCACTTGAGGATGCCAGAAAAATATTTCTTTTGTTTACTTTCTTCCCAAATAGTTTTCTACTCAATGTCTCAGTGTCTGAAATTCCCTCCATTAGGTGTTTTTTCTTTGGGATAAAGTACTGCCCTTTCTATGTAATCTCTTTAAATAGCAAAGGCTTAAATTACATCAAATCAAGTATAAAATAGCCTAATATTCAATATCTTGAAAGCAGTGAGTCACACAAGTACATGCATATGTACAAAGTCAGTGAATATTCATTTAAGATTTGCGCATTTTATTTTTTGGAAAGTTTACATTAAAAGAAAAAGCAAATAAATATATGTTAATCAATTATATGCCTGTGAAGTATTTAAGGGAAGTTGTACAGATGTCTGTAATCTACTTTGAAATATGTTTTTAAAAATAGATGAATTGATGGACAGCTAGAGGGACAGGTATATGATTAAAAACCCCAAATAATGAAACATTAATGGTAAAATCCAGATGATCTTTAAATAGATGTTCACTAAAATTATTTCAACTTTGCTGTATGAAAACTGCCATAATGTTGAAGGAAAAAGAAAAGTAAATAACCTGCTGAAGTTCTTATTGGGGCTTTCCCGGTGGCTCAGCAATAAAGAATCTGCCGGCAATGCAGGAGACACAGGAGAGTCAGGTTCAATCCCTGGGTCAGGAAGATCCCCAGGAGGAGGGAATGGCAACCCACTCTAGTATGCTTGCCTGGAAAACCCCATGGACAGAGGAGCCTGGTGGGCTGCCGTCCATGGGGTTGCAAAGAGTCAGATACGACTAAAATGACTGAGCACACACACACACACACACACACGTTCCTATTCAGAGAAGGCGATGGCACCCCACTCCAGTACTCTTGCCTGGAAAATCCCATGGATGGAGGAGCCTGGTGGGCTGTAGTCCATGAGGTCGCGAAGAGTCAGACATGACTGACGTTCCTATTAGAGAGCCTCATATGTAAAGGTCACTCAGTATGTGAGAGCTGTTGTTTGAGTAATGAGAGGAGTAGGAGAGTGGTTTTCAACCTTTTTCTAATATTCAGATGCCTGGGTTCCCCTTCCTGACATCCTGATTTAATTGGTCTGGAATGGAACGCATGCATCAGCATTTTTTAGTTTCATCCCAGGTGATCCTTTTAGGTGACAACCTTAGGAACCCCTGTCCCTCTGGCCTGCAGTGGTGACCGCATTGCCTTCCTCCTGAGGCTGACTTGCAGGACACACCTTGCCTAGAATTGGGCCCAGGCCCCCACAGAGAAAGGGAAAAGGGGAGCTCCTCCAATAACCGGGCAGACTAGATCTGCCTTTGCCATCTACCAGGGCCATGTGCATACTTGCGTGTGCTCAGTCGCTCAGTTGCTCTGACCCTGCGATCCCATAGACTGCAGCCCACCAGGCTCTTCTGTCCATGGATTTTCCAGGCAAACATATTAGAGTGGGTGGCCATTTCCTCCTCCAGGGGATCTTCCTGACTCAGGGATCAAACTGGAGTTATGACTTCCCTGTTTGTGGCCCAAGTAGAACAACAACAAAAAAAAGGTAAAAATCATAAGGAGATCTTTTGTTATAGCTGGCTGAAATAACCCATATTACTTTTAACTTTGAAAAACAGACACAGTAGCATCCATGAAGAGGAAAATCTTTTCTGTTAACTTTTATTCACCTTCATTTAATTTTTAAATATGTAGTAAACATGATTGTAGGGCTTCTCATTAACTGGGGTATCTTACAGTCATAATTTTTGATACACAACATTACTTACCAATTAGCCTGTCTTGTTCGTTTAAATTTCTTTGCTCATATTTTAATGGGAGCTAATGATGCCTTTGTTGACTTATTTAATGTTATGTAAATGTGGCTATAAACTGTGAAGGGTTTAAGCAGAAGCACTATTTTTGCTTACTCTTCAGATTTTGGAGTGTGTAGAATCCCCAGGAAACACACATATCAACACAATGAATATAAGCTTACTGAGGAGACCAAATAATAATAATAATTTTTAAAACAAGCAGTGAAGGATGTTTAGACCATAAGATTTTTATTTTCCTCTGTGTTAATTGTTTATTTGGGCATCATTGGAATTTCAAAGTTAACTTCAACAAAGTGCCCCCCCCCCCTTTCTGCTTCCATAATTACTCAACATAGGCCGATCTAAGACCATCTTCTAAGCTCAGAAAGGGAGAGCTGGGCTAGACAGGTTCTCTTGTTGAGTTTCATGAGCCTTGCTCTCAACAGAACTGCTTTCTCCCTTATGGCCAGCACATAAATGTTTGAATGAAGAAATGAATGAATGGGTGGATGGAGGAGGAAATGAATGAAGGAACAGAAACATAGATGAAGCTTCCAAGATACTGGATTCTCAATAGTAGAGCCTCCATTCCTCCCACAGTCCTGTCCATTCCCCCACCTCAGCCACTAACTTCCTTGATATAACTGAGACTGTGTAATTAGCAGTAACCAAACACAGTCATATTTCAATTACACATGCTTTACTCTCTTCTTACCACTTTATGATTTTCCAGTTTACTTCAAGTGCTGCAACTTCATGTATTCACGAGATCCATTGATCCCAACACTTCTTCTCTGTCCCTTACCACCATCAAGTCCTCTCTTCCCTCCCACTCCAGTTTTAGCTGCATAGTAAATCATAACAGCCTCTGACTAGCATACATCCTTGAACCCCTTGCTGAACTTACCAGGTTAAAGCCAGCACCTTGGTTAAATCTCACTCTCTTTCTACTTTGTACTTTCACTCATGTGGCTGCATGTTGGTGGAGAAATGGTCTCCCCATGCTGAATAGACTCGCTTTGGAGCTGTGACCACAAATGTTATGCAGCTCCTTCTGCTGCCAGGCAAGCCTGGTAGACTCCTAGCCCAGCCTGCTCCCAGTGGGATTGAATTGTGTCACTCCCCCCTCCCAATTCATATGGCGAAGTCCTGATGCCCGGTTTCTAAGAATGTGACCCTATCTCACAATATTATTGCAGATGTCATTAGTAAACTGCAATCAGGTCATGAGAGTGTGCCCGAATCCTACATGACAGATATCCTTATGTAAAAAAAAAAATTCAGACACAGACATATACACAGGGAGAACTTCAGGTGAAGATGAAGTTGAGAGATCAGAAAGATAACTTCTGTGAGTCAAGGAACATCAGAGATTGTCAGAAGCTAAGGAGAGGAGCATGAAATAGAAACCAACCTGCTGACACCTTGATCTTGGACTTCTAGCCTCCAGAACCGAGGCAATAAATTCTGGTTGTTTAAGGCGCCCAGTTTGTGGTACTTGGTTATGCAAACAGATATGTCATTCTGTCACATCTTCTTTAACCTGAAATCTTCAACATTTCTTCCCCGTCCTCACTCTCCAGTGATGACTCTGCGTTTCCCTTCCCTGAGAAAAACAAAAGCATCAGGAGCCTCCACTCCCACATACACTCAGCTATACGAGAGCATAAATGACTACGCACCTTCTACTGAAAGCCAGTTTGATGTTCTACATGCCCTCCTCCGGGCCTCCTCAAGGGTATCACCCCAGCTAGTCTCTCCTCTTTGTCCTTTTCATCAACTTTTCCCTCTTTACTGCATCATTCTTATAGGAATACAAACATTTTGTTATTTCTCCTATTATCTCTTAAAAGTTCTTCAAGAAAATGTCAAATCTCCTTTTGATTCCCACTTTCCCTCAACCATACTACCTCAGTTTGTTGCTTCCCTTTGCAATAAAGTTCCTGGAGGAAGTTACTCATATTCATTGTCTGCAGTGTCTCTCCTCTCATCCCCACAAATCCACTCCAACCCAGCTCTCTCCCCTGTGCTCACAGACATTTCTTTCTTCAGGTCACCAGTGACTTCCATGCTAAATCCAAAGGTCACTTCTTAGAACTCATCTTACTCAACAGCAGCATTTGACAGTTGATCAACCTTTCCTCCCCAAAACATTCTCTCCATCTCGTTTCTAGGACAACACGAGACATGTTGCTCCTTCTAGTCTCCTTTGTCAATTCTTCCTCATCTCCCTAATTTCTTCCTTCTAAGGTTCCCTGGGTCTTAGTAGTGGTTTTTGTTTTTTCTCTAACTACACTCATGCTCTTCTGTCCCTAGCACAGTGCTCTACTCCAAACTTCAACTCCAGTGTTAGACTGCTAATATTCTCTCTCCATTTGGATGTTTGATATGTCAAACTCAGTACATCAAAAATTCAATGACTGTTCTTTCTTTCCCTGTCACTTCTCCTTAGAGCCTTCTCATATAGAGCCTTCACTATCCCAGAAGGGATATAAACATCATTTCCTTTGCTCAGGCCAGAAAACTTGGGGTCATCCTTGACTCACCTCTTTCCTCCTGTCTCATGTCCAATCTCTCAAGAAATACTGTTGGCTTCAGCTTCTCAATAGATTCAGAACTTGACTCTTTTTACCACTGCTATGCCTACTGCTATAGTTTGAACTTACTAAAATTTCCTTAATGGTGAATTACTACAATCAGTTCAGTTCAGTTGCTCCATCGTGTCTGATTCTGCAACCCATGGACTGCAGCATGCCAGGCCTCCCTTTCTATCACCAACTCCCAGAGTTTACTCAAACTTATGCCCATTGAGTCAGTGATGCCATCCAACCATCTCATCCTCTGTCATCCCCTTCTCCTCCCGCCTTCAATCTTTCCCAGCATTAGGGTATTTTCCAATAAGTCAGTTCTTCGCATCAGGTGGCCAAAATATTGGAGTTTCAGCTTCAGCATCAGTCCTTCCAATGAATATTCAGGACTGATTTCCTTTAGGATGGACTGGTTGGATCTCCTTGCTGTCCAAGGAACTCTCAAGAGTCTTCTCTAACACCACAGCTCAAAAGCATCAATTCTTCGGCGCTCAGCTTTCTTTATAGTCCAATTCTCACATCCATACATGACTACTGGGAAAACCATAGCTCTGACTAGATGGACATTTGTTGGCAAAGTAATGTCTCTGCTTTTTAATATGCTATCTAGGTTGGTCATAACTTTTCTTCCAAGGAGCAAGTGTCTTTTAATTTCATGGCTGCAGTCACCATCTGCAGTGATTCTGGAGCCAAAAAAAAAATAAAGTCTCTCACTGTTTCCATTGTTTCCCCATCTATTTGCCATGAAGTGATGGGACTAGATGCTATGACCTTAGTTTTCTGAATGTTGCGTTTTAAGCCAACTTTTTTACTTTCCTCTTTCACTTTCATCAAGAGGCTCTTTAGTTCTTCTTCACTTTCTGCCATAAGGTGGTGTCATCTGCATATCTGACGTTATTAATATTTCTCTCAGCATTCTTGATTCCAGCTTATACTTCATCCAGTCCTGCATGTCTCATGATGTAGTCTGCATATAAGTTAAATAAGCACGGTGACAGTATACAGCCTTGACGTACTCCTTTCCCAATTTGGAAGCAGTCTGTTGTTCCATGTCCAGTTCTAACTGTTGCTTCTTGACCTGCATACAGATCTCTCAGGAAGCAGGTCAGATGGTCTGATATTCCCATCTCTTGAAGAATTTTCCACAGTTTATTGTGATCCACACAGTCAAAGGCTTTGGCATAGTCAGTAAGGCAGAGGAGATATTTTTCTGGAACTCTCTCGCTTTTGTGATGATCCAGCGGATGTTGGTAATTTGATCTCTGGTTCCTCTGCCTTTACTAAATCCAGCTTGAACATCTTCAATTTAAGTCTGAATTTGGCAATAAGGAGTTCATGGTCTGAGCCAAAGTCAGCTCCTGGTCTTGTTTTTGCTGACTGTATAGAGCTTCTCCATCTTTGGCTGCAAAGAATATAATCAATTTGATTTTGGTGTTGACCATCTGGTGATGCCCATGTATAGAGTCTTCTCTTGTGTTGTTGGAAGAGGGTGTTTGCTATGACCAATGAGTTCTCTTGGCAGAACTGTATTAGCCTTTGCCCTGCTTCATTCTGTACTCCAAGGCCAAATTTGCCTGTTACTCCAGGTATTTCTTGACTTCCTACTTTTGCATTCCAGTCCCCTATAATGAAAAGAACATGTTTTTCGGGTATTATTTCTAGAAGGTCTTGTAGGTCTTCATAGAACTGTTCAACTTCAGCTTCTTCAACATTATTGGTTGGGGCATAGACTTGGATTACTGTGATATTGAATGGTTTGCCATGGAAACGAACAGAGATCATCCTGTTGTTTTTGAGATTGCATCCAAGTATTGCATTTTGGACTCTTTTGTTGACCACGATGGCTACTCCATTTCTTCTAAGGGATTCCTGCCCACAGTAGTAGATATAATGGTCATCTGAGTTAAATTCACCCATTCCAGTCCATTTTACTTTGCTGATCCCTAAAATGTCAGTGTTCAATCTTGCCATCTCCTATTTGACCACTTCCAATTTGCCATGATTCATGGACCTAACATTCCAGGTTCCTATGCAATATTGCTCTTTACAGCATCGAACTTACTTCCATCACCAGTCCCATCCACAACTGGGTGTTGTTTTTGTTTTGGCTCTGTCTCTTCATTCTTTCTGGAGTTTTTTCTCCACTGATCTCCAGTAGCATGTTGGGCACCTACTGACGTGGGCTGTTCATCTTTCAGTGTCCTATCTTTTTGCCTTTTCATACTGTTCATGGGGTTCTCAAGGCAAGAATACTGAAGTGGTTTGCCATTCCTTTCTCCAGTGGACCACATTTTGTCTAAGTCTATTCTTTTTAAAAATTGCTTAGCAGTTTTATTCATTTATTTATTGACATATAGTTGATTTATAATGTGTTAATTCCAAGTGTATAGCACAATTATTCAGGTGTGTGTGTGTGTGTATAAAACTGTGTACACACATATATAAGTGTATGTATACACTTTTATATGTATACATATATGCATTTTTTCTTTTTCAGATTCTTATAGGTCACTACAGAACACTGAGTATAGCCTAAGTCTATTCTTAACACAAAGCAAATTGATTCTTTTAAAACATATAGGGTAATGTCACTCCGTGCAGAACCTAGCGACTCCATTTCATGCCGGTCAGAAATCAAAGTTCTTGAAATTGTTTACAAGATCTTGCCTGATCTACCTCTCTGACCTCTGACCTATTGCTCCCCCTGTTCTTTTTTCTCCAGTCACATTCTTCTCAACAATTGTTCCTCAACCTACCTGGTACATTCCCATTCCAGGGCCTTTGTACCAACTGTCCCCTCTACCTGGAAAACCCTTCTCCCAAATATCTCCAGAGCTATGCCCATAATTTTTGGCAAGCCTTTGCTTAGATCTTTTCTTCCCTATCAAAGATCCTATTAAATATTGTAATGTGCTCTTCCGAAGCTCCTGGTCACCCTTAGCGTTCTCTTCTTCTATGTTTTTGTGGAGTACTTATCAACTTCTCTTATTAGATATATTAGTTTGCCAGGGCTGCTATAACAAAACTCTACAGACACAGTGGCTTAAACAATAAAAATTTATTTCCTCACAGTTCTGAAGGCTAGATATTCAGGATCAAGGTGTCAGCAAGTTTGGTTTCTTTTGAGACCTCGCTCCTGGATTTGCAGATGGCCACCTTTTTGCCAACAAAGGGTCATCTAGTCAAGGCTACGGTTTTTCCTGTGGTCATGTATGGATGTGAGAGTTGGACTGTGAAGAAGGCTGAGCGCTGAAGAATTGATGCTTTTGAACTGTGGTGTTGGAGAAGACTCTGGAGAGTCCCTTGGACTGCAAGGAGATCCAACCAGTCCATTCTAAAGGAGATCAGCCCTCGGATTTCTTTGGAAGGAATGATGCTAAAGCTGAAGCTCCAGTACTTTGGCCACCTCATGCAAAGAGTTGACTCATTGGAAAAGACTCTGGTGCTGGGAGGGATTTGGGGCAGGAGGAGAAGGGGACGACAGAGGATGAGATGGCTGGATGGCGTCACCAACTCGATGGACATGGGTTTGAGTGAACTCTGGGAGTTGGTGATGGACAGAGAGGCCTGGTATGCTGCAATTCATGGGGTTGCAAAGAGTTGGACACGACTGAGAGACTGAACTGAACTGAACTGAACCTTCTGGCTGTGTCCTTGCAGGGTCCTTTCTTTGTACTCACATGCCTGGTGTCTCTCCTTGTGTGCAAATTTCCTCTTCTTTTAAGGATGCCAGACAGATTGGATGAAGGCCCATCCCAGCAACCCCATTTTAACTCAAGCACTTCTTTAAAGGCTTGTCTCCAAAAACACTCACTTTTCTCAGAATATATGAGGGGTTGCTGCTGCTGCTGCTGCTGCTAAGTTGCTTCAGTCATGTCCAACTCTTGTGTGACCCTATGGACAGCAGCCCACCAGGCTCCTCTGTCCACGGGATTCTGTAGGCAAAAATACTGGAGTGGGTTGCCAT
The DNA here is from genome assembly GCF_029407905.1 of Bubalus kerabau. Classification (NCBI taxonomy): domain Eukaryota; kingdom Metazoa; phylum Chordata; class Mammalia; order Artiodactyla; family Bovidae; genus Bubalus; species Bubalus kerabau. The sequence goes on from NC_073624.1 coordinate 239,685,119, forward strand.
TTCCTTCTCCAATATGAGGGGTTAGTGTTTTAACGTACGAATTTGGGGCAGAGAGGGAAACAAAATTTAGGCCATACTACTAGGTAACTTATTGCATTTGTTAATTATTCTCTATCTCAACTCCATAAGCCCTAAACATGGGAAGCTAAGGTCATGACCACAAGCACCTTGTCTGTCTTGTTCCCTCCTGTGACCTCTGCATTGGAAAGAATACCTCATACAAAGTAGACTCTTTTTTTTTTTTTAATTTTTTTATTTTTAAACTTTACGTAATTGTATTAAGTTTTGCCAAATATCAAAATGAATCCGCCACAGGTATACATGTGTTCCCCATCCTGAACCCTCCTCCCTCCTCCCTCCCCATACCATCCCTCTTGATAAATATTTGTTGAATGAGTGAATGGATAGATGCAAGTCCAGTGTATTAAGAGTTAAGAATAACAAGGACAGGTTTTGTGGGTTACTCAGGTATATGAGATCTAAGTTGTATTCCAGTTACATGACCTTGTATTCTAAGTCTTAACTTCATTTGCAAGAGTGCAGAATTTTGTCTGCCTGTCTCATAGATGGTTTTGAGGTTCACATGTAATAATGTATATGAAAGTGCTTTGGGATCCTCAAGTCTCATTCATATACATGTCATTTTATTTACCATGTGGCTAATAGCAATCATAATACTAATAATGGCAGCTGCCTTCTACTAAGTCCTTACTGGGCGGCAGGCATGTATTATGTGCTTCACAGTCACTACCTTATTTAATCCTCATAGAAACGGTCAAGGAAGCTGCTACCTTCTATATTGTTCTAAGAAGGAAAACTGGATAATGGTCATTGAGCATGAAAAAGATGTATTTTCTCTATGCTCTTTGGCAGAAATTAACTTGACCTTTAGAACTTTAAAGAAGCATCTGTGTTTGTGTGTGTGTGTTCAGGTTAGTATTTAAAGTCTATCCTTCAGATGATTAACAGTAAGAAATCAACGATATGTAGATTAGTGCTGTGACATGACATTGTACTTTATAAAGTATCATGGTGTCCAGGGCATTTCAGAAATGGCAAAATCTCTCTTTTTTTTTCTTTTTCCTGCTTTCTTTTTTAACTCTTAAAAAGGTAGCCACTAAACTAGACAACTTAGAAGCATTCTTCTCATCTCTCTAGATAAATATAACCTGCTGGCTGTCCTAACTATATATTTTTAAATTTCTCAATGCCTCATTCCTTTTTGTTTTTCTAGCATTGTAGCAATTGCTAAAGGTCTGCCAAGAAGGATTTTTGCTAAACCTTGTCAGAGCAAGAACCGGAGTAATTTGTGTACAGTACAGTTAAAATTGCACCATTATACTTGAAACTAATATTATCCTAATGAGTTGAAATAGGGGAATAAGGTTGCTTAGAAAAGATTATAAGTGACTTAGCACTGGTTTCTCACTTCCAATGATAATGTTCTTCAGTACTGTGTTTTGAACACATTGTTATAGATTTAAATATTTTAATATTCATTTATTCTAATATCCCTTTTGATAGGTACCATCTTTGTGCTTGCATTTCATCAACTCTGACTAGTGACACCACTTTATTTAATATCTTTCTTGGCCAAATTTCTTGCAATTTGGGGGCTAGATTTTAGCTGCTTAAGGAGGTTTCTGAAACTCCTTTGTGATTCAACATTTAAAACTCAGGTACTCATCCTAAACCCTTTCACATGGAATTAATCTAGAGCTTATATAAATGTCCTGGGATACAGTCTATTGGAGCCATTGTCAACATTTGCCCGAAGTTGCAACCTAGCTCCATTTTCAGTTGTGTTTGGAATTGAAATAGAGGTCTTTATCCCTAAGTCTCAGTTTGATGTATTCTAGGCGGTCAGTGATTTCAGCCAGTCCTGAAAAGGTAGATTGAACTGTCTTATGCTGGGTAGTGCAGGTACGGAGAGGCCCATCTGCCCTAGAATACATCCTCACAGGCCCGCATGACGCCTGGTCCCCTCATCTCTGCCATTTGTCTATAATCACGTTGCCTGTAGAAGGTCCCTGTGAAATGCAGATGGGCTCTGGGGGAGTAATTTATGTCCCTTACTAATGTTAGTGCATGTGAGTGACAGGAGAAGGAAAGGCAAGTTTTGATGAAGAAAGAAAAACAGGAAAATAACAAGCCCCACAATCTTTCTGGGATGGGTGGGACCGTGGATGTTTCCATAGGGACTGCAAGTACCAGTTAGGGGCACTGAGTTCCTGAGCACGAGGTGCTTCTGGCAGACTCGGTGGAAAGGGGATGAGGAGAGGAGAACTGATGTCCAATTTTGCCTGTGTCATAGTTTACAAAGACCCATTCTTCCTTACACAGTCCTCTCACTCACAAATTCACTCCTTTACCCCAGGTCTTCACTTTTATCAACGTTCAGGTCTTACCTCAAATGTCTGCTTTTCAAAGAGGCCCTCTCAGACTATACAGTCTAAAATGACAGTCTCCAAAATGTGTGTCTTATCTCAGGATGCCATAAAACAGCCCATAAATTTATGTTCCCACAGATCTGGAGGCTGGAAGTCTGAGATAAGGATGTCAACATGGTTGGGTTCTGGTGAGGGCTGTCTTCCTTTCTTCCACATGATTGCTTCCCCATTGTGTCCTCATGTGGTAGAGACAGAGACAGACAGAGAGAAAGCAGGCCGAGGTTGCAAGCTTGGTGTGGGGCCACAGAGCCAGTTCAGAGATGGCATTTGAACCAGAGAAATGAGTCTCCAGGACCCTCCCTCTGAACTCCTACATTCAATTCCCTTAATACCATGGAGGTTACAAAGATTTGGGTGTAAATGACTGAGTCTGTGTAGGATTGAATCTTTAGCTCTAAATTCTTTTAAAAGATTCAAGAAGCAAAATAGAGATAAGATAATAATATGGAGTGAAGCAGACGTGTAAGGAGAGGAAGGAAGAGAGAGCTACGCCTGTAGTGAAGGGAGGGGCTGCAGCTGCCATCTATGACATGCAAGGGGACAATGCCAATGCTTACCCTAGCTTGGTGATGGTCCACACTGAGCTTCCTGAGCTTTCTGTCATGTACAAAGTGGACAGGATGGATGGTGCAGTGGGGAAAACATTTGTTCTGAAACTAGAGAGATACAGGTTTTCATTATGACATATGGAAGCCATGTGACCTTGGGTGAGATCGGAACTCACTGATCTGATCTTTTATCATTGATGAAATGTGGACAGTGTTATTTCAAAACTTGCTGTGAATGTTAAATGTATGTATAGAAGTATCCTTAGTATGTAGTAGATGTTCAATAAATTTAGTCTCTCCCTTAACCTTATAGAATTTTTTAGGAACCTTAATATACATTTCAAATATTTGTGCCTTCTTAAAGCAAAACATAGAGAAGCCAACAAAAATCACAAAATAAGTAAAAACCAAACTTGGTTAACAGTAAACTCCCAGGAACATTTATTTCTTGATCTTTCTTTTACTTTTTCACCTGGAAGTGACAGGTTGTTATTCTAATGTTGCACTTGTTTGTTACTTAAACAAAATTTTAATGAGAATAAGAAAATTATGTTTTATTTTTGGTTCTCTTTTGACTTGTTTCCATGGATCTTTAGATTAAAGTAACAGTCTTATAGCTAGAAAATGGGCCTGCCAATGGTGCAACCTCCCTCCTTGACTTATTTTGTGATCTTAGACATATCCATTACCTCTTCCCTGACTGAGCTCCTCCCATAAATTGTAAGACCTAAAATTTATGGGCATGTAATAGAAGCAGTAGAAATATTGGGTATAAAAATTCCTTGGAAAAATTATTCTGTACAATCATACGTTGGGCAAGAACTCAGACACCTTCTGATCCCTCCCAAACACACACATATTTGGAGGGTGAGTTTGTTATTGCCATTCTGAGTGCTAAGTTGAGAGAGGCACAGGTGTGAGGAGGAAAGCAGAAAAATCAGGCTGTTGTGGGAGAGGAAAAGAGAGGCAGCTTTTCAGGTCAACAATGCTCTATGCTCCAGACCTGCAGTCGGCCCCAAAACTGAGGGCACACCAGCCACCACCAACCTCCTGCATTTCTTCGCCCCCATTTCTTGCTCCAATGGCCTTGCCAGGGCCTTTGGGAGAAGTTGGTGCTTTCCTGACATATGAGCCAGACACTTGAATCCCACACTCCTCCTGTCCCACCCTAGAATGCTCCTCTCACTCTTCATAGATTTGAACTTGATCTCCATGACCCCCTGAAGCAATAGTAAAATCACACTGTCTGTGTGCTCAGGGGCACTTCTGTGGCAAGAAAGTCAATTTTTTCTTCATATCCTTCTGAGAGTTTATGACCCCAAATTTCCACTGGGTGATCTCTCACTCCCAGAGTTTTAACCACCATCCTAGCTCCACTCTCAGATACTGACAAAGTGTCTCCATCTACACCTCAAACTCAATGTGGCTGCTTCTTACTGTACCCTATGTTCCTTGTCCCATACAATCTCTTAGTTCATGGTACCACATTGTCCATCCTTCTGCACCACCTTCCTCACTCAGGCAACTGATTAGTCACTCATCCTAGCAATTCTTTCTCTGAAGTTTTCCTTGAGCTGGTCGCTTTCTCTCTGCTCTGAACACCATTTCCCCAGGGTAGACCTTCACCACCTCTTACCCTGACAGGTACAACAGCCTCCCTCCTGGCCTTTCTACTTCTGCCCTAAATCTGTCCTCCCTATTACAGCTGACTCTACCGTCTAAGACATGGCCTGACCACATTCACACAGCATCCTGGGGCTTCGTGGACAAAGGTCCACTTTTACTCGTAAAAAAGTAAACAAGACCAGCCACCCTGCCTGCTTCTTCAGTTCCATTCTTCCCATGTCCCCAGGTGCGCATCACACTCAAGTCAAACTGCACAGCTCACTGTGACCCCTGTGCACCCAAAATTTATGGGCATGTGATAGAAGCAAGAAGAAAAAGCCTTCCTCAGAGATCAATGCAAAGAAATAGAGGACAACAACAGAATGGGGAAGACTAGAGATCTCTTCAAGAAAATTAGAGATACCAAAGGAATATTTCATGCAAAGATGGGCTCAATAAAGGACAGAAATGGCATGGACCTAACAGAAGCAGAAGATATTAAGAAGAGGTGGCAAGAATACACAGAAGAACTGTACAAAAAAGATCTTCACGACCAAGATAATCATGATGGTATGATCACTCACCTAGAGCCAGACATCCTGGAATGTGAAATCAAGTGGGCCTTAGAAAGCATCACTATGAACAAAGCTAGTGGAGGTGATGGAATTCAGTTGAGCTATTTCAAATCCTAAAAGATGATGCTCTGAAAGTGCTGCACTCAATATGCCAGCAAATTTGGAAAACTCAGCAGCGGCCACAGGACTGGAAAAGGTCAGTTTTCATTCCAATCCCAAAGAAAGGCAATGCCAAAGAATGCTCAAACTACCGCACAATTGCACTCATCTCACACGCTAGTAAAGTAATGCTCAAAATTCTCTGAGCCAGGCTTAAGCAATACATGAACTGTGAACTTCCAGATGTTCAAGCTGGTTTTAGAAAAGGCAGAGGAACCAGAGATCAAATTGCCAACATCTGCTGGATCATGGGAAAAACAAGAGAGTTCCAGAAAAACATCTATTTCTGCTTTATTGACTATGCCAAAGCCCTTGACTGTGTGGATCACAATAAACTGTGGAAAATTCTGAAAGAGATGGGAATACCAGACCACCTGACCTGCCTCTTGAGAAACCTATATGCAGGTCAGGAAGCAACAGTTAGAACTGGACATGGAACAACAGACTGGTTCCAAATAGGAAAAGGAGTACGTCAAGGCTGTATATTGTCACCCTGCTTATTTAACTTGTATGCAGAGTACATCATGAGAAATGCTGGGCTGGAAGAAGCACAAGCTGGAATCAAGATTGCTGGGACAAATATCAATAACCTCAGATATGCAGATGACACCACCCTTATTGCAGAAAGTGAAGAGGAACTAAAAAGCCTCTTGATGAAAGTGAAAGAGGAGAGTGAAAAAGTTGGCTTAAAGCTCAACATTCAGAAAACGAAGATCATGGCATCTGGTCCCATCACTTCATGGCAAATAGATGGGGAAACAGTGGAAATAGTATCAGACTTTATTTTGGGGGGGGGAGGCTCCAATATCACTGCAGATGGTGACTGCAGCCATGAAATTAAAAGACTCTTACTCCTTGGAAGGAAAGTTATGACCAACCTAGATAGCATATTGAAAAGCAGAGACATTACTTTGCCAACAAAGGTCCATCTAGTCAAGGCTATGGTTTTTCCGGTGGTCGTGTATGGATGTGAGAGTTGAACTGTGAAGGAGGCTGAGCGCCGAAGAATTGATGCTTTTGAACTGTGGTGTTGGAGAAGACTCTGGAGAGTCCCTTGGACTGCAAGGAGATTCAACCAGTCCATTCTGAAGGAGATCAGCCCTGGGATTTCTTTGGAAGGAATGATGCTAAAGCTGAAGCTCCAGTACTTTGGCCACCTCCTGTGAAGAGCTGACTCATTGGAAAAGATTCTGATGCTGGGAGGGTTTAGGGGCAGGAGGAAAAGGGGATGACAGAGGATGAGATGGCTGGATGGCATCACTGACTCGATGTACATGGGTTTGAGTGAACTCCAGGAGTTGGTGATGGACAGGGAGGCCCGGCATGCTGGGATTCATGGGGTTACAAAGAGTCAGACACCACTGAGCGACTGAACTGAACTGAACTGAACTGAATAGAAGCAGTAGAAATATTGGGTATAAACATTCCTTGGAAAAATTATTCTGTACCATCATACGCTGGGCAAGGACTCAGACACCTTCTGATTCCCCCAACACACACATATTTGGAGGATGAGTTTGTCATCCCCCTTGTGAGTGCTAAGTGGAGAGAGGAAGAGGTGTGAGGAGGGAGGCCAAAAAAATTAGACTGTTGGGGACTGTTTCTTCATATCTTTTAGAATACTGTCTTCTTCCCTTGGAATTTCCGCTTGCCTTCTGCTCTTCACTCAAGCGTCTGTTCTTTCACGTCCGCTTCTCTCTGCCCAGACAGACCATATATCTTTGTGCTGTCAGAACCCTCTTAGGCACCAGTATTACCTAGACCAACCCTGGTGTATATAGGAGGTTATCTGTTGCATGTTTGTGCTCCCCATGACACCATAAGCACCTCAAAATCTCATCCAACTTGAGCCCAGTGCCCATCACATGGCCTGCCCCTTCCTTGCTTCTCCATAGTGCCTACTGGACTGAAGTTAGTTAAATATAAAGAAGGTAACTGTGCTAGTAAGTGATCATATTTCCAGACTCGGCAGTGCAGAAAAGTGAAAGCTAAAAGAGTCGCCTAGTTATAATTTTTCTTCACTTACTTATATTTTAAGTGACCTGAAAGTTGCTTATTTTCTGTTTTCCTATTTCTTAATGCCTTCATTAATATCTCCCATACATGCTAATAGGAAATGAAGAGCTATCATAAAAAAAAAAAAGAGCTATCTATTGTAAGAAAAAAAAAAAAAAGCCTCTTTGAGAAGTAGCAATCACACACATTTCTAAGTAACCAGTGCCATTCCATGGCATTCCTGAGGCCACAGTTTGTTCCATGGCGCTTTATACTCCCTGTCAGAACCTGCTCACATAATTGGTAACAGTCCTCCAGAAATGATGGTCCACATTCATTTGTATATGCCAAATTCTAGTGTCAAAGCAGAATTCTAACTTGGCAGATGGAGAATCCAGAACTGTTCTGTGATAAGCACTCTGAAACCACTGTGACCAAGGCATTAGTGGCCCTGGACAAACATCCATCATAGGATGAGGCTTCCCAATGATTAATGAGCTTTTATCGAGTCTCTGAGCCCCAAGATGAATGTGGAATTCTGTAATCTGGGCCATTTCACAGGAGAAGATGCCCACAGCTTGTATCATGTGCTCAAAGGGGTCTCTGAGACCCCAAAGTTCATGAAGAATTTAAGAAAACTGTAGACTCTTTTTCCTGTGATAACTTGTTCTGTTTACGCGTATTAATTCTGGGTGGTGGTGGTGGCGAGTGGGTGGGGGATACCAAGTTGAAGCAATCTGTTCTTCATTGACCAACTTACGGCTCATAAATGAGTAATCAGCATAATCTAAATACTCTAAAATGAAATATTCTTTTGGACTCAACAAAATGCTTGTTAGGTTGAAACCAATCAGTAGGAAATGACTGGTGTTTGTTAGTGTTTGAGAGGAGAGACCAGATTCTTTGCACATTAGCATTCCAGTTGGTGCCAACATAAACCTCCAGACCTCCAAGTCACAGAATGTGTTATTGTTTTCATATGAGTGAATCTGGGACCGCGTGTGAGTCCTGTTTCCATCACTGACTTGAAAAATGGAGCTCCCTGTTTCCACAGACTCTGGTGACAGACGTAACAAAACAGTCCTTCTGAAGGTTGAGCATACAGAAAAGAACATTCTTCCTCAAGCTGGTGTTGTCCTGGCTATTGTTTGCATTTAATCATGGAGTTGAGAGGACAAATAGCACAAACTCTGATCTGATGGCCATGTGAGCTAAAAAGCTTGGCTCGTGGAATGCAGCCCACACAGCGAGGGGCCCTTCCTGCTTGTGAAGGAAGCTCCCCCAGGAAGGACATTGATGGTTTAGGCCAGTTTGGCGTTTTTCTGAGAGTGCTGTAAGATATTATTTTCTAATGTACTGCTTCTTATATAACACCAATTTTCCAGGACCTCAGAGGCTAGGAAATATATTTCCTAGGCTTTCCTAGGCTAAGGAAAATAGTGCCAGGGATGCTCCACACACCATGGCACTTGCTGAAATGGGTCTGCGAGGAAGACAGCCGAACCTGGAGCTGTTTGCCTGCTGCCACCTTTGCTTTTCTGTAGTAAATGTGGTGCTAAGAGTCAAGCAGGGAAGTTCAATAAACCAGCGTTTGAACCCCAGTGACGCTAACTGTGCCCCTGAGGATATTACCTGATCTCCTTCAGTCTTAGTTTCATAACCTCTAAAATGGTCCGGCCACTATATCTGTCTCATAGAATTGGGGTGAAGATTAAATTCTCAAAAGACATATTGAGGTAACATCAGCAACAATAAGTAAGTCTTGGGTTTCCAAAAATTATCTCCTCCACAAAAGCAAAGAGCAAAAGCAAAGAGCAAAAACTAGTCAGAATCAATTTTTTTTTTTTGGAACTTAGAGATGAATCAAAGGGTGGCAACAATCCAAGGAGCATTTGTTGAAGAATTGTAATTATACCTCAGAAAGGACAGTCCATTCCACCCACCTTGAAAATCCACAGCCCACTAGAATGGTGAAAGCCATCAGCCAGGCAGAAACTTAAGGGGTACATGTGGCATTGGAATTCCTTCAAACCTTATTCTCTTCTTTGTTATACATGGCGTTTCCTTGAAGACTTCACTTGGGAGGTTGTCTGTTTTTAACCTGACTTGCTGCTTGCCATGTAAAAAACCATTTCCCAGGGGACATTTGTGTAAAAGAAATTCATCCTAACTGTCTGAAGAATTGGATAACAGAGTAAACGATAGAATCTATGTCTCAAATACTGATACGAGGACAGTAAATTGGTACAACCGCTTTAGAAAACTATTTGCATGTATCTATTAAACTTGATTGCACCATTTTTATGATGCAGCAATTCCATTCCTAAGTATACATCCAACAAATACATATATTCACACTAAGACATGTTCTTGAATATTCATAGCAGCAGCAATTAATAGTAACTCCCAAAAGAGAACTATACAAATTCCCATCAAAAGTAGAATGCATAAGTAATTTGTAATGTGTTCATACACTGAAATATTCTACAACGAGAATGAGCACACTCAATAATATAAATTGGATATATCATAGACATGACGTTGCATAAGAGAAACTAGACACAAAAGACTTCATACTGTAGGATGTCATTTACATAAAACTCAAAACAAGCAAAACCATTCTATGCTTCTAGAAGTCATAATAAAACAACTGGAAGAATTACTGAGGAAAAGGGAAACAAAGGAATTCTGGCAGTACCAAAATATTCTATGTAATTCCTGAAAATACATCAAGCTATATGCATGTGATGTGTGTACTTTTCTGTATGTATGTTATGCATATGTACTCCATTCAAAGATTTGTAAATACAAAGAAAAAGACAAATGAATGAATGTCCATAGTCCCACTAATGCATTAACCCCGAATGTTTTGGTTAATGTTTAGGTCATGTTTTCCTATTCAATGTTTATGCATATTTGAGTACAAATATTCTTTTTCTTACAAAAATTGAATTGTACTATATTCCCTACTTTATAATCTGATTTTTTCTTAATAATATGCTACAGTCATCTTCCAATGTCAATATATAAATTATTCCTGGAACATATCCAGTTTTACTTAACCAGTCCCCTATTGTTGGGCATAATGGTTGTTTCTAGACCTGACCTCTTAGATGAATTGTTAAATCACCAATGAGTCATCATACTCATCTGTATTTTTTTTAACATAAGAGTAGAATTATAGGTGAAAAAAAATGCAATTTTGAACTTTAATACATGTTTAAAATCATCCTCCAAAAAATACTGAAACTATACTCCAATCAAATTTTATGGAAGGACTCATTCCCTTGCCAAGAATGAGGTTTATGATTCTTATTCATATTTCCCATTTTACTGGGCCAAAGAAATTATATCTTGATTTATTATTTTTGTAATTTTTATTTCTGCCAGAATTGAACATTGTTCACATATGTGCATCAGCCATTTATATTTCTTCTTTTGTGAACTGCATGTTTGTGTACCTTATACATGTTTAGAATATCAACCCTTTGTCCACTTTGTATTTCAAATGTTATTTCTCAGTTTGTTGCTTGTTTATTGGTTTCTTTATACCATTTGGGGGTACAAGTATCACGTCTGTCATGATTTTCCTATAAATTGTATATTTAATATTTTCTTAACTATTGGATTTTTTTTCACATTTCATCTGTCTAGAGTTTATCTTGGTATATGAAGTAAGACAGGAATGTGACTTTTGTTTTCCAGTAAATAACCATGTCTCTTCACTTACTGAACACTTCTTTCTAGGGCTGGCATATTGAATTTGCTTTTTTTCAGGGACTGAGGAAGTGAAATTTTAAGATAAGGTTTTAGCAGACCCTAAAAGTCAAGGAAGTAGTTCTCTCTGAAGATTTAATGTTTTATGTAACATACCTGAAATAAAATTTTGTGTATCAGCATTCCAGGTCGATTACTAATTCCTTAGTCTCTTTTGTCTTTATCTGTTTCAAGGATATTAACTCTTTGCTTTCCAATATATACATCAAACTGTGTTTCTGCTGATCTCTGTCTTCCTGCTTGAGAAATAATAAACTATCAGCAACATTCCTAGGATCTTAGTATAGGTAAATTTGAACACGTCAAAGCAAACATAGGAAGTCCTGTTTATTTCATTCACAAGTGGAATGCCAGCCATATGTAAGGTTCTTCATAATGTATATGAAGTACTTACAACAGATTATACAAACTACTTAGAACCCATGACTAATTACCCCATGGCATAATGAATATGTTGACCATCAGGTATTCATCAGACCTAGGAGTACATTGTTTAAGCACAATCCTGAAAGTGATTGTGATTATTCTGTGCATAACTTTCTTATTTGTTGCTCATGAAGCATATTCAACAGTTCTTTGTTCAAATTAATCAACCACTGGTCTAGGCTCAGCTTCTTTATTGTTAAGTTGCTAATGAAAAAGGAGGAAGAAGAGGAAAGGGAGGAATAAGGAGGAGAGGAAAAGGAAGTGGGGGAAGGAAAAAGAAAAGAGGAAAAAGAAAACTTCAAACTAGCTAAGTATAGAAGGTGATTTATCTGCACATAGATGATAAGTTCATCTTGGTCAGACCCATGCATTCACGTAAGACCCAGAATCTATTTCTGTATAGGTTTTAGCTCTGTTTTCTTCGCGTTTGGCTTTTCTTTCAGACAAGACTTCACCAAATGGTAGCAAAGGTTGTATCAGTTGCTCTAGGATTTTAGCCTCCTAGGTTAGCAATCTCCCCAGAAGACAAGAGCTCCTCTCTCCCATTAGTTCTGGCAAATGCCCTATGTATTTGCCAGGCATGATGGTTCCAGGCAAAGGGTTTTCATTGGCCCTTCAAAGATCCCATGCACTAGATATCAATCCCATGTACATCCCTGAATCAGTCACTATAGCTAGAAAAGAAAGGGGTGTACCCAGGAGCCAGGTCTGTGTTGTGTGCCCATGACAAGGTATGAGAGTGGAAGTGATATTGGTTCTGTTGAGTTTTGTTATCAGGAGGAGGATATTTGCAGCCAAACCAGGTACCTTAGAAAATTCTAAAGAGTTGACTTGAGCAATCTGGCTCTTCTGTCCCCAAACTGCAAAGTACTGCCTATGGTAAAAATAAGAAGAGCTATCATATAAAGAGACTTTTGAAAGAGACTTCTTTTCAGCACTTACTGTTAAAGAGTAGAGACATGCTTTCTCATCCTCCTTAGCTACTAAGGTTGGAAAACTTATAACATTGTTTCCTTGCATTTTGTTTTCCCATATGCCATTGACTGTCACATTTCACAAGTTAAGAAACATGTTATTTCTTTGTTTATTTTGTCAATCTTTTGTATTCTCTGGAGAGAAATTATGTGTCTCTGTTTCAGTGGAATAGATTTAATCTGATTGTCTTGTCTCTAGACTCACCTAACGCCTTGTCTTTCACAGTCAAAGTTTTTCCTTTTCCCTCACTTGGTGAAGAGATAAATCTATCCCAGATTCTGGAAAATACAGATTTCTAAGTAGATCACATTAAAGACTTTCCAGTGTAGAAGGAAGTTGCTCCAGAAATGTTAACTCTTTCTCTAATGTTGTTTGAAAGTTGCTCAGTCAATGTAATTTTTCAAGAACTCTAAAGGAGCCATTGACCTTGTGCTTTGGATCTTTTCTATCCCTATAGTCACACTTTGTCTGCATATCTCTTGTTAATTCTCTCTCATATTAAACACCCACCTTCTTAAACACACATGCATACACACACATACACATACATACACACACATTCACACACACATACACACCTGAGGCTGAGGTTTGAGGAAAATCCTAGAATGTTTGTCTTTCCAAGTAATTTGCCTAATTTTATGAGTGGCTTCCTGATCAATCATGGGGATAATTTGGGGTCATCCTGGTTATGTTACTGAAGAGGAAGGCAGTGGACTAGCTGTGTGCTTTACTAAATGTATCCCTGATATGTTTTTATGAAGTCAATTGCTTCCTATCACTTAAAGTATAAGGAAGTTTAGTTGTTGTACATTAGGCTTAAGCTATTCTTACTCCTTGGAAGGAAAATTATGACCAACCTAGACAGCACATTAAAAAGCAGAGACATTACTTTGCAGACAAAGGTCCATCTCGTCAAAGCTATGGTTTTTCCAGTAGTCATGTATAGATGTGAGAGTTGGACTATAAAGAAAGCTGAGTGCCGAAGAATTGAAGCTTTTGAACTGTGGTGTTGAGAAGACTCTTGAGAGTCCCTTGGACTGCAAGGAGATCCAACCAGTCCATCCTAAAGGAGATCAGTCCTGGGTATTCATTGGAAGGACTGATGTTGAAGCTGAAACTCCAATACTTTGGCCACCTGATGTGAAGAGCTGGCTCATTTGAAAAGACCCTGATGGTGGGAAAGATTGAGGGCAGGAGGAGAAAGGGACGACAAAGGATGAAATAGTTGGATGGCATCACTGACTCAATGGACATGGGTTTGGGTAGACTCCGGCAATTGGTGATGGACAGGGAGGCCTGGCGTGCATGGTTCATGGGATTGCAAAGAGTTGGACACGACTGAGTGACTGAAATGAACTGATTCTTATCTTCAAGCTACTTAATTATTTATTTGTGAGTTATACTATATGTATTGCAATTTTTTCTCAGCCAACTATATATAAACAATGTATCCAGGTATATATTGTTTAGCGCATTAACGTATCATTAGTAATTAAATATATTAAGTTCTTCACTGGCTATCTTTAGCTGTCTTTCCTCCCTTTTCCAAAGCTTTGCTCTCCAATGCACAGTCCATGGAGCACTAGTTCTAGAGGATACAACCCCAAAAAGGGTTTGGAGTTCCTTGTGCAAATATGTTTAACAAAGACCAGATGAGACCCAAAGAAGCCTTTATTATGTCAAGTACATTATTACTTTTCAAACAGGTTATTCTTGTGTGCTTCCTGCACTTAAGGGAAAGTGAGTAAATACTGATTAGAAGGGCTCCAGCACAGGATTTGGAAAGTTAGCAAATGGTTGAGCCAGAATGATAACTATGTTAATGCCAGCCATCTACTGCAATCATGCCAGTATATATGTTATGCATGATAAATATATGAAGAACTTAGAAGGGAAGATAATCATTTTGAGGTAGAAGTTGTTGTTGTTCAGTTTAATAAATCATGTTTGACTCTCTGTGATTGCGTGGACTGCAACACCCCAGGCTTCCCTGTCTTTCACCATCTCCCAGAGCTTGCTCAAACTCATGTCCATTGAGTCGGTAATGCCATCCAACCACCTCATCCTCTATTGCCCTCTTCTCCTCCTGCCTTCACTCTTTCCCAGCTTCAAGATCTTTTCCAGTGAGTCAGCTCTCTTCACATCAAGTGTTCAAAGTATTGGAGCTTCAGCATCAGTTCTTCCAGTGAATATTCAGAGTTGATTTACTTTAGGATTGATTGGTTTGTTCTCCTTACTGTCCAAGGGACACTCTCGAGGGCCTTCTCCAACAACACAGTTGGAAAGCATCAGTTCTTCAGTGCTTAGCCCTCTTTGTGGTCCAGTTTTCACATTTGTATATGACTACTGGGAAAACCATAGCTTTGACTATATGTACCTTTATCAGCAAAGTGAGATGGAAGTATCAGGCTTAAATCATTAAAAATGGAAGCCAAAGCAGGCTCTGAAATACTAGTAGAATTAGGAAATCAGATCAACAATATTCCTGGAGAGAACTGAAATGAAATGAGGTAGGTGGAACTCTGTCTTATAGAATAGCAGTGGTCATTGGGAAAGCACTTGTTGTGTTATAGGTAATCCATTGCCTCTCAAGTTGGTACCCTCCTTCGACCTCAGACCAGTGATATATCACCTTCTCTTCCACTACAGCTGATCTCCCAAGACCTGCATCTCATCTCCCCACCCGTTGTCTGCCCCCAGGTAAGTTGTGGTACAGTTGTCAAGATTGCTACCGTGCATGACGTCGTATCTAAGGGGACACAGTTTACATAGTTGACATCACAGATTAGGAAAACTGTTATGACCAGTTTTCTGCAGATGGCAACAAAGTATCTACCTGGAGCCAAACTAGCACATTATTGTCATTTCGTGACCCATGGAAATAACCTGTTTTGAAGGCAGAAGTGTTGTTTTCTAATTCGCACACAGGTACTCTGTGGGCAGTTGGCAGTCTTTGCTTGCTGAATGATCAGAATCTTGAACACATTTCCAGGGGGCAGTAGTCTAGAGTCTCCAGATTTGTCAGAGTGTGAAGAAAATAGAAAGCAGCTCTTTGCCTTTATGAAAAGTTGGAAATATTTCCAACTTTGTACCAAAGAAATCTTGGAAAGTCAAGCATCATGTGTAGTCATTTGGGCCTAAGTTGCCCTCTTATGTCATTGATGATCAAGTATTATGTATTATCCTATTCATTAACATTTTCAAGATTTATGAGTTGTATCCACAGGTGCCATTTCGTCTTCTTTTAAATTTGGTACGACTTTGGAATTCTATTATTTACTTAGCCATGAAATTTTGTAGTGAGGGTGGCTTCTAAAATGCAAGAGCATCTTGCCGTTTGTACACCTTTAAATGATCTATTGCTTGTCACTCCCACCTATGTCAGCCAGCTACATTCAACATGGTCCACTTGTGAATTTGAGGACCACTGAGCAGACGCTAGGTCTATTTTCCAAAAACAAACTCATCAAATGACCAACCTGACAAGTTATCAAGTCACCAAAAACCCTCAAAAACCTTAAACCAGGTCTTGAAGAGTCAGCGTGGCCATTTTGCCACAGGCATTCGGCAGAGACCAGCCAAAGTTCAGTATATCCCATGTTATCTTGTTCTTTGGAGCCTCTGAATTTTCAGAATGAAAACTTCTTTTATTTTCTAAATCAGGAACAATGTGCACAATTTAAGTCCAGATTTATATAAAAGAATGAGATTCTCTTCTAAAGCTTTGAGTCCAGTCTACTGAGTTTCTATCATCTTTTAGCTCAATGATTTGTTAAACTAACTTGATTAAATGTGTATTTTGTGAGGGATTCAAATTTCAAAATTCCAACCATTCAGACACAAAGGATATCTGTGCCTTTTAAATGCATTTCTATGCTGATTTGCATCCTTTTTTTGTGTGTGGGCTTGATTTCCAAATGGTAGCTTTATATTGCATGGTAATTTTCACCAATCTTTGACAACTTTCCTAATTGCTGAAACTACAGCTTTGAAAAACAAAAAGACAAATCCTTAAAGTGGCTGGCTCATGCAGTATGAATTCTATAAACTTTAAAATTTGACAAATTGGTTAGTCAGAATTGCTTGCTTGGCAAATTGGTCTATTTTCCATGAAGCAACTGTCCAGAGAGCTTTCAATGCCAATACACACACAACCTAGCACCCACGTACGAAGACAAGGCCCTTCCTGGTACGAGCTCTGTCCTGCAGCAGGGGGTGAGGGGGGCTGTACCTCTCTGTTGCTGCAGCAGGGGGCCCTTTGTCGTCACTGTGCTCATCACTAACGTGCCCAACATCCCTGTCACAGGTCCACTTTCTTTGGTCTCTTTCCTGTGTCACCTCCAGCACTAGTTACTGCCAAGGGCTTCTCAGTTCTCAAAGTTTGAGGGGTCTCCACTACTAGTCAGAGCTGCTTTATTTCACTTCAGCTAGTCAGCTTGTGGTGATGCTTCAAGGGGATCCCCACTGTATCCATTAAAATCCTTTTCATTTGCTGAATGTCCAAGGGCTGAGTTTTCTTTTGACTTTTATGCGTTTCTTGTCTGTTTCAGAGTTTGCACTTATAACAAAGTAGCAACAGGAGTCGTAGTAAGCTTGTGTCTATATCAGCTAGAGAATTAATATGCAGTTAAAGTTTGATCTGGTAGCACTGGCGTCATGCTCACTCATCTAGAATTCTGGCTATAATATAGTCATCACAACCATTATATATGGATCATCGCTTTTCCAAGGCATAAAAAGACAACATGCAATTTCCTATAAAATCAGATCAAATAATTGCACCTTTGATAGTCCAGAACATGCTTTTAGAATTTATGAGTCTTCAAATTCCTTTTTACTTCCATCAGTTTTGAGTTAACCATAAATGTATGGAAATTGTTAAGGGAGAGTGTTAATTAATATGATATAGGATGATAGAATTTGTAATGTGCTGATTTTCCTAAAAGTATCTGATTATTTAAGATCTCCAGTGTTTTGTTTGGGAGTGGGAGTGATTAATAGGGTAAAACTGAGGATGAAAGAAAGAAATTGTAATTTCTTACCGGAACTTACACATGACTAATTTGAGGCCTTTGCTTTGCTTCTTTGTGTCATATTCATTAGCGCAGTTATTCCACTGAATAAACCTGAAGCTTTTCCTCTCCCATCTTCTGAGGTGGAAATTCAGCCATCCTTCTAGAGGAAAAGCCAGAACTGAAGGACAAACCTGAGATCCTCTGGAGACGCCCATACCAGACAGCTCTTAACAATTAGTTCCTGGCTTACTTGATCACAGGTTAATTTCTCTTTCCAGAGGCTAAACTTTCCTGACCATTGACAGAAACCTGGGGACCCACTGCCTAGTTCTTTGCTGCCTTTCAGGCAAAGCTCAGATTGCCATGTCTTCCAGTTGGCAATGTAGGCTGTGTCGCTGTAAGAAATGACTCGGACGAAGATGGGGGTGTGATTAGCTCTAAATGAAGTTCTAAACCACTGGTACATGAAATGAAACTTTCTCTCTCTCTCTCTCTCTCTCTCTTTCTTTTTCCCCTTTCTTTAACCTGGGCTGCTGATGTAAGTGGCTCTAATTTACTTTTCCCAAGAAAACAAAGCAAAATAAAAGGCAGAATGGCAAAAAGATCTCTTCTCGAAGTGGAGCACTTCTGCTGCTGATAAAAGGGAGTCATTTGCAGCTTTCATGGTGTCAGTATTAATTTCCAAGCAGTCAAAGCCACCGCTAATTTATTTACAGAACAATCTCCTTGCCCAGGAGCCGGGCTGGTGAGAGCGGTTTCTAGCCTCCAGCTTTGTTTGTTGACAGGCTGATTTCCCACAAGGCCATTTCCACCTGTGTTTCTGTTGTTTTTAGTGCATGTCTTCCTTTCTTCTCCCCCGCCACCACCTCCCTGATGGCTGCTGAAGGCCCTTCTCATCTCGGGTCTCTCTCATCCACTTCTTCCCTCCAGCCCCAAGGCCTCCTGGCAGGGCTTTGCAGTCACTCTGCACTTACCCAGAGTCTCTGCTGGCAAAGTCCCAGGGGGCCCCTCATTTCTTTCTTTCTTTTTTCCCTTTTTTTTTGTTTCAAGGACAAGATTCAAAAGAGCCCGCTACACACAGGTTGTAGGGTGCACCTTCAGATGTGCCTTCAAATAGGGGCTGAGCAATTTGAATATTTGTGCTCCTAGAAAATCAGCCTGTAAAATTGTCCCCCAAAGCCCATTAAATTCTGCAAAATCTCTCCACTTTGAGGGCTTCATTATGGAGTCCAATTGGGGGGCCCAGCACCTTTCTGCCAAAGTGCTCATCTCCAAAGATGCCTACAATTGAAATTATAGAGTGGCTGCTTTGGCCTCAGCTCATTGCATATCAAAGGATGGGAAGGCGGAAGGGAAGCATCTACAGAGCAGTGGAGATACTTGCTGCCTGCCAGACCTAGACAGGTAATAGATTGAGATGTTTAAAGTGCATTGCTCATGTGTGCACATGTGCCTCTCTGCCATTTTATAGCTTGTCTGCAGGGCAGCATGAAAGACCTAAGACATGTTTTAAAGTTAGTGATGGTGCCATATGGGCCCAGAGTGGGAAATAGGTACTAGGCAGCCCATTTTCCAGACTGTGCATTTGCTAAATCAATAAAGAATATTGAGACCAGAAGGGACATCATCACAGCTATATAACCTGCACCAAACATTGCCAACTTGGATCTATGAGGCACTTAATAATTAAGAAACATCAGTGGAAAATGTACCTCGCACTATTTTCTCAGCCTCTGCATAGTGTGCATAATCCATTTTGTGCATCTTTTTTGCAATAGCTATTTTTTGGATTCAGAGATATTTATTAGTTGCTTGTGTGTAAAGATGCTGTGTTTAAATAGCCATTTGTTTGCAAAAGAAAGGAAACCAGAAGGAAAAGCACAAAGTTTTATCCTTTTTGAAACCATACAATTAATCTGGAAAATTATAAAGAACCAGAGTCCTACCAAAGGGAATTTTGTTGTCTTCTGTGGTTGAACAGAAGAGTGTAAGAATAAGCAGAGTATAAGAACTGGCCTGTGGTTTCCATTCCCCCCAGTAATTACACAACCTAAGCTTAAAAAAAAAAGTTTCACTTTGCTAACAGAATCTGCTTTACCTCCTGCCCTCCTCAAACTCCTGCATCTTCTTTTTTCAGATTATTTTCTCCCATGTCTCTGAGGTTTGTTTGCTTATGAGGGATGTGGGATTCCTGGCGTCTGAAGGTGCAGCCATTTCTCACTTCTCATTCCTGAGCTCTCCGTGACCAAAAACTCTTCTATCTATTTTGAAAGCGGAAACAATGCCATTTCATTGCCTGCATGCATAACTCCAAGATGCCTGAAACAATTTTACTCAAACTTTCTACCCACTCACCTTTGGGCTGAGACTAAACAGGCAAAGTTTGGGCCCCAAAGGACAATTTTTCCGAGAAGTTGGGAGCAGGTAGAGGCACAGCTGAGTGATGAAACTTATCTGACAATTGTCATCTGCCCTCTTTGCATCTCCGGTCTCCTTCCTCCCCGTCTCCTGGGGATGCCTTCCTTTTCTTTTCTCTCAATAATTTTAGCAGTTCCTCACTCCCTTCCCCTTGCCTGCTGGTCCTCTGGGATGAAGCAAAGGCTTTAAACCTGTAAACTGTATAAAATTTCTCCAAAACCAACTTGAAACTCAGTTTAAATTGGAGGGAGAGGCCTTACTGACGGAGGTGGCAGCCATGCACCCACACACGTCTGATGGAGCTTGTGCTGTCGGGGCTACTGTCTGATTACGTGGGCTAGCGAGCTCTGATGTCTGTAGCCTCGAGTTTTTTGTGTGGCTTGATAGAGAGACTACTCCCCTGGCAAACTGTGAGAATGTGGGAAGACACTAGATTTTTTCCTTCCCCACCCAGCGGATACTGTAGCTCAAAGTCCGTGTTGAGATGCTGAGTCTCCAACACCGTGGATGTTCAGAGGCCCCTTGGAAATGGGCAGAGCAGACGCAGCTCAGTGTTCATACCCACAGAATGTGAGAAATAGAACATTTTCCTCATTCTTAACTGAAGCTTTCATTTTGCAGACCATTCTACTGATGAGGCAGAAGCCTAAGCTCTGCCATGTTGGGGTCTCCTCAGCGCCTCCTCCCCAAGGGTGAATTTAGATCCAGACAATTGGCATGGCCCCAGAACACAGGAAGGTCAGCTCTACATGGTTCTCAGCATCTTTTCTGAGCTGCTGTGGCCTGTGTGGTCCTCACTTGTAATCTAGGCTGGTTGCTGCTGAGGCATCCCTTGTTTTACTCAGTCTCATCCCTCAGCCCTGGCCACTCACTGGTCTGCCCTTGAGGGTGGGAGTGCTGTTTTGGTGATCAGGTTTCTCACTGGGATATGGAGATCCCCACCAGACTGTGTAAACCCGTCTCTCTCTCGTTCCCCTCAGGCCATTCTCTCTCTAGGCATCTTGGAACGTGCCAAGGAACTACAGATAGAGCCCTGCAGATAGAGGTCCTACAGATAGGACCTCCCACATTTCTGTCTAAACATATCCCCTCCATTCCTCCTAAGTCTGGAGGATCTTTCTGATCTTCAGGGAAAGCCCAGTTCTTCTGAAACCCCTTTGCTTTACTCGTGGTGGTTTTCCCAGCCATTTTGTGAATGCCTAGAATCCTCTTTGTGAGGGCTTTTAAAACACAAAAGCCTGAAAGAAACATCTTTTTTCTCTGCTTTGCATTCAGTCACAGCCATTTTAGGAACTTGTGACTTGGATGGTTGGGGGGAAATAATACATAAAAGAGGAAATGTGGAAGAAAAGAAGAATGTGCAGCCACTATAAACCAGCTATCCCCCCTTTTTTTAGTATTCATTGCAGCTAATTAACCAGCTTAATTAACCCATCCTTTGCTTCGAGACTGTTTAAATAACTTTTCTATCATGCAAAGAGCCAAAGACAATAGTGCCCATAGTTAATGCTGGTGACAAGGATCATTGTACTAAGCCATTCCTTTTAACAGCCTTTCAGATCATTTACAAGGCAGGTTATAGTCTTTGAATTAGCGCTGTGATTAAGAACATGAGCTTTGGAATCAGACCCAGTTCTGCACTTACCTAGCAGCTCAGTGACCTTATGCAAATTAAAGAACTTCTCTAAGCCTCCAGGTCCTTGGGGGAACCGCATTAATGTCACTAGGTGATGTAGATGAACTGATGTGTGCACAACACCCAGCACACAGTAAACATGAATCTTTCCCTGTGTTATTATTCACCTCTTATTTCTATGCATTACCACTAGAACAGATTTCTTCTTATGAGCATATATCTATAGCATAACTGCTCAGAAAATGAAGTGAAATGAAATGAAGGTGGTAATTTACAGCCAGAATTAAAAGGTGGCAGAGAGAGAAATGTGTCTGATCATCTCACTGGATAAACAGAGTGATGGAAAGGAATAGTAGATCAATTTTCTAAGTTAAGTTTTCTTTAACTTATACCCCATATATTTCAAATTGGGAATGATAAGAATGGGCATTGAGTAGGGGATGATGTTTGTAAAATTTTGTGGTTGAACTTTACATTTTCTCCTGAGCTCCCTAGAAGCCAAAGTAAAAGGGGAAACATATAGTGTACATTATTAGAAGGGAAAGGCATATTTAAAATGTCATGCATGATATAAGGGAAATGAAAATTTCTTCCTCATCTTGACTTTATATTTATGCTGTCAGTCTGTGGACTGTAGAGATGAAAAAATTGGATAGGGAGAGGCATAGAAGATAGATTACAGAATTAAATCTCTCTCTCTAAAATGAATGGTAAGTGCTAAGTCATTCTAGTCATGTCTGACTCTTTGCGACCCCATGGACTGTAACCTGCCAGGCTCCTCCATCCATGGGACTCTCCAGGCAAGGATACTGGAGTGGATTTCCATTTCCCTCTCCACTAAAATGAATAGAGGCTGACTTAGAAAAAAATTCTCCTCAGATCTAGAGATTTTTTTAATTAAAAAAAAAAAAAAGAGGAGGAGGAAGAGAGCCAGATAGAGAGCCTTAGAAGTCCTCCCCAAAGTTTGGAGGGGTCTGTCTTGCTTCATGAACTCCACAGGAGCCCTTTCCAGCATCTTTGCTTAGAGGCACAGCCTCTGGGAAACCCTTGCCAATCATCATGCAGTACCAGTAAATCCTGGGAAGTTAAGTTTAACTCTTGCTCCACTTAGGCAAGTGCTGGGCCTCAGTTTCTCTATGGAAAATAGTGTTCATAATCTGTCTTTTTCTGTTCCCAGGGAAGGTTCTTTTTCATCCCCTCTAAAATACTTCCTAACTCCTAAGTCATACAGGCAGGCATTGTAATATTCACTGAGGATGCAATAGTGAGCATGACAAACATGGCTTCTACCCTTGTGGTACCTACATTCTAATGGGAGGAAAACACAAGTAAACATATGAACAGAATCATGAGAGCTCAGGCCAAGTACTGGAAGACCAAAACATGGGGTGTGAGGGGTAAGCCATCTCAGTTGGAAAAGGATTGAAATCTGAGATATTCAGGGATAGTCCATTTGAGAAAGTACCGTGTTAAACAAGACCTAAAGGACACGAAGTTAGCAGATACACAAAGAGAAAGAAAAAACTCCTTGTAGACAGAGGAAAGAGTGAGTCCAAAGGTCATGTAGTGGGAAAAAGCACAGCATGTCCATAGAGTATAATGAGCATGGGGAGACCTGCACGAGGTATGTTCAGAGACAGAAGCACAGCTCCATCCTGAAAAGCTCAGTGGCTAAGAGAAGAGGCAAGTATTTCCTTCTAAGTGTGATGGGTGCTACTGAAAGGTTTTGAGATGGAATATATTGCATGGTCTGATTTGTGATGTAAGCAGACAACACTTGCTGCTAATGGGAAGCAGAATAAGAAGAGATGCACAGAGATAATCAGGAAGGGCCATCATCTCTTGCCTGAATCGCAGCTAGCATTTCCTAGTGTCCAGACTCCTCCAGGACAGGTTTCTTCATAGATGGACCCAGTGCTGGGAAGGAGGAGCCTAGATTTGCCTGATTGCTAATTAATTTCTCCTGATCCCTTCAGGGAATTCTGTCCATATTACTGAATGCATCATGAAATTGACTTCAAAAGTTAGGAATTACATGGGCTTTCTTAAAATGACATGTTAATAATTTCTTGGATATTGTTTTGTGAAAACATCTCAATGAGAAGAGGACTTTTTTATTCAGTGCTTCAGCTTTTAAAATTAACATGATGAATCTTTGCTACCACTGCACTAAAAGTAGGGGTGCACAAAAAGGGAATGAGAGCAACTCTTGTAGTAGAGTGGAGATGAGGGGTCTGGTGCCAGCTTCACCCTTGCTGTATGACTTTAGGCTGCCGCTTCCTGAGTCCCTTCGTTTTGCAAGGGCATTAGAAAAATATTCTCTAAAGCTATCCGTTCAGCTCGAAAGGGACTGTGATTCTTTGGCCTTGGATCAGAGCAAAGGTTGAGGTTGATCGTTAGCTACTGATTTCTCTGAGTGTGAGACTAGTATTAATGGAAAATAGCTTAGTGGTTCACTTACCTTTTTTTTTGGTCCCTTTTCCTAAAACCCCATTTTTGGGTTTAGCAGGTCCAGAATCCAATTAATTTTCAATCTCTTCCTTCCCACCCATAATCCACCTAATAAAGGTATTCGGGGTGATTAGATAAGTGATAGTCTTTGCTTTGGCTGATGTGTGAGCTGGAGTTCTGAGCTCTCCAGTGCCACCCCTGCATGTGTCCCTGGGGCTCCACTTGCTGGTTTCTTCATTCTGCTGGAAAATGTGATCCACGGCATCAGTTCTCTTACTATTCCCACAAATCAAGCTCTTAGTAGCCCAATAAAATCGTGAGACTTGGGATTAAAAAAAAAAAAGAAAAAAAGTGATTGTGTTGCTTGGATGCTAATGAGACACATATATCTGAAACAACTGATTAAAGACCTTGGAAAGAAAGTCTGGACACAACATGCAAGGTGGCTGATTTAAATAGGTGAGGAGCATTCCAGATACACGAATGTCAGGTACCTTTACTTCAAAGAGATGTACTTTAAATAGCCTGTTTTTCCTCACGTATTTTCCCACGAAATATTGGGACACCAATGGAGTGAGAACAAGCAAAGGGGCTGAGTGATTCTCCCATCAGGATCCTTCATCTGCCAGGTTAGCGCCAACAAATGTACCAAGCTGGCAGACCAAGTGTCTCCAATGTGTTTCTAGAATGTGTTGTGCAGTTGATAATAAATAACTCCTAAGTTGTGTGATTACATAATGATAGCCACGTTCATTCACTTGTCTATCAAAGGAGCCATACTTGAGTTTGAGCTCCTTTCCCCTGGGCCCATGAAGTGTTGTTAGCTTGGAGTCTTTAAAATTTCTAGCAATCCTGGGCTAAGTGCACTGGGGTGGAATGTAGTCCCTTTTGCTTAGTATTCCATTAGCTAATGGGTGGGAGCCCGTCAGCTTTCTATTTATTCCTTAAGCCATTAAGGTTCACCTGCTGTGCATGAGACTACACTTGACAAAAAAGAGTGATAGTTGAAATAAAATAAATATCAAGCCTTACAAGATCTGATGGGTATTGTTTAAAACATAATGGGCTTCATGGAAAGGTAAAGGTGAACCAGCTATTACGAGTTGACACATAGCATTGTGGGCAAGATGCAGCAAACAGAGCTCTTCCCTGTGCTCCAGGCCAGGGGCACTCACCAGTGGAGGGGAGTTGTTTGAGAGCTGTCTTCCAAGTGCCCCCCAATATTTGTCTGCAGTGTCTACCTAAGTCTCTTGAAAGGTGCTTGATAAATTTCTCAGTCAATCTTACTGCGACTTTCTTTAAACTCTTTAGATACAAATCATACTCTTTCTGACCTGCACATGACTCCGCGTAGTCTGGGTCCCGCAATAGGACCATTTTTCACCTCTCTTCCCCTCCAACCACACTGATCTTTCTCAGGTCCACTGCAAGGAATATTCATTCTCTCTTTAATGTTCTTTCTTGCCTTATTCACCCTTCAGATGGCAGCTTGAACACCATTTTTTCAGAGGAAGCTTTCCTTGGTGTTCCGAAGAAAGTTGGTTTCTAACTGGATGATCTCCTGCTTTCCTGCCCTACATCATGTATTATATTTAATTGCATACATATCTTACTAAGCACAGCACAGCACGTATCTTATTAAGGTTTGCTTCTCTCACTAGATGGAAAGCTCCTTGATGGCAAAAATCATGTCTGGCTTTCCAGCACCTAGCATAGTGCCAGTTGAATAAATAAGGGAATTCAATCCTGAGAGATCTTCATGGACAAAAAAAATGCAGACATGGACTGATGGCTATAGAGAAAGAAAGCTTGGCATTTCTTGGGTTTGGTTTGTGATAGTTAAGGTTTATTCTGTGGTGCCTAGTTTTGACTACATCAGTTTCCTTAATTATCTCCACTAATTATCACTTAGCCTTACATAGACAACTTTTCTGAGCTCTGTATTCTTTCTCAATTGTGTTTGTAAACTGAACCATTTGTTTTCTGAGCCCATCTCTTTCATATAGCATCTTATCAAATGTAGCTACCTACAATGAGCTCAGGCTTTTAATATTTCATTCCCAAATCTCCTTAGCCTACTCCCAGTCTACCTGTCTAGATTATCTCGGGTATTACTTTTACCATGTTTTATTAAATTCTTACTTAATATTTTCTCTGTTGCATACCACTGGTCATGATTCTCCCAACCTCCAACTGGTTCCTCACCACCCACCACTGAGTTTTAAAATAATTTGTTTTCAGTTTTTTCTTACAACTGCACCTACATCTAGGCTTCTATTTCAGTGTCGATCAGCTATTGCCACAATAATGTCACATAAGAAATCACTCCAAAGCACAGGTGTTTACAAACACAGCAAGTTTTAATTCTCACCCTTGCAGATTTGCAGGACAGTAGATCCAAGGAAGAGCTGATATTGTCAGCACGTCTGGGTGAGTGGGCTGTAGGCCGAGGGTCAGCGCAGCTCAACTCCGAGATGTCAGTGGGCTCCGGTTTGTTCTGTGTATGGACATATCAGGATCCAAGTTTAAGTTTCAGCAGTTTTTTGGAGGAAGCTCTCTTCCTGGCATATCTGTGGTGTGTAAGAACCAAGTCAAAATTCACAGTCACATCTGTGGCCTCTGCCTATATCATGCGAGCTCATGTTCCAGGGACTGCATCAAGTCATGTGTCCAAGCCCACCATCAGTAAGATGAGGAGGCAGACAGCATCCTGCCAGTTTCCCTCACAGGGCTCTTCTCAATGTGTATGTTTGCTTATTAATATGCTTTTTTGTGCTGAATTATTGCCCATGTCCAACGGCTCTTACCTTCAGCAACTAGAATGATGTCTGGCCTATATGAGGCACTTATATATTTGACTAATTAAGCAAAGAAGGAATAAGTGACTTCAAGAGATTTCTTGTGCTGAGTTGCAAATAGGCCTCTAATAGTCCATTCCACAACTGTGTTCAGTTCAGTTTAGTTCAGTTGCTCAGTCATGTCCCACTCTTTGCGACCCCATGAATTGCATCACGCCAGGCCTCCCTGTCCATCACCGAGTTCACCCAAACTCATGTCCATCAAGTTGGTGATGCCATCCAGCCATCTCATCCTCTCTCGTCCCCTTTTCCTCCTGCCCCCAATCCCTCCCAGCATCAGAGTCTTTTCCAATGAGTCAACTCTTCGCATGAGGTGGCCAAAGTATTGGAGTTTCAGCTTCAACATCAGTCCTTCCAAAGAACACCCAGGACTGATCTCCTTGCAGTCCAAGGGACTCTCAAGAGTCTTCTCCAACACCATAGTTCAAAAGCATCAATTCCTTGGTGCTCAGCTTTCTTCACAGTCCAACTCTCACATCCATACATGACCACTGGAAAAACCATAGCCTTGACTAGACAGACCTTTGTTGGCAAAGTAATGTCTCTGCTTTTGAATATGCTATCTAGGTTGGTCATAACTTTCCTTCCAAGGAGTAAGCGTCTTTTAATTTCATGGCTGCAGTCACCATCTGCAGTGATTTTGGAGCCCCCAAAAATAAAGTCTGACACTGTTTCCACTGTTTCCCCATCTATTTGCCATGAAGTAATGGGACCAGATGCCATGATCTTCGTTTTCTGAATGTTGAGCTTTAAGCCAACTTTTTCACTCTCCACTTTCACTTTCATCAAGAGGCTTTTTGGTTCCTCTTCACTTTCTGCCATAAGGGTGGTGTCATCTGCATATCTGAAGTTATTGATATTTCTCCCAGCAGTCTTGATTCCAGCTTGTGCTTCTTCCAGACCAGCATTTCTCATGATGTACTCTGCATATAAGTTAAATAAGCAGGGTGACAATATACAGCCTTGAAGTACTCCTTTTCCTCTTTGGAACCAGTCTGTTGTTCCATGTCCAGTTCTAACTGGGGCATGAAGTTTAGGGTAGGAATGTTTACCTTTGAATTAGAAAGAGCAGTATTGGGGATCCCTAACCTTTCATCTGGTTACAGCTGGTTTTAAAGGATTATAGAAAAGTTGACCACATCCCTAGAATCCCATGCAATAAATCCATGGTGCAGGCAGAAGTAAGGCAGGGAGAAGGAGAAGGTCTCCCTATAGTGGTGCTGGAATCATCAGAGTAATTGCTCTGCTTGAAGAGCTACCAGTGAGCCAAACACTGATCAGGAGTGTTACACAGAAGGAAACGGAAAAGGATATGACAGTGGAGGAGATGAAATGAAGAGGAGGAGCAGTCTTCCACTCTGGGTGACGTGCAGCTTCCATGTGGAATGCTGTCTGCACACCCTCCCACCCCTACCAGCTCTACCCTTCTGAAATGAAATGAAATGTTAGTCACTCAGCCGTTTCTGACTCCGTGATCCCATGGACTGCAGCCTGCCAGGCTCCTCTGTCCATGCGGTTCTCCAGGTAATACTGAAGTTTGTTGCCATTCCCTTCAGGGAATCTTCCTGACCCAGGGATCGAATCTGGGTCTCCCACATTGTAGGCAGATTCTTTACCATCTGAGCCACCAGGGAAGCCCTGCTGACTGTTTCTCAAATAGGAGTGGACCCATGAATCTTGCTCTATGTGCTCACTGCTCCCTATTCTTGCCCCTCACAGTCTAATATGTTCAAACATTATTAACAAGGAAGTGTTTATGGACTTTCCCTTCCCCCAGTTGTCAAAGGGAATCACGTTTGGCCACTCCAATGTCTTTCCTTTCCCCAGCTCTGCTGAAGAGGAAAGATTTTCTTGCTGGAAGAAAGACAATGCAGTGAGAGAAAATAATGCACTGGCGTGGGGGTTGGGGTAAAAAGAAAAATCACATCAACTCAGAATAGACTGTTGTCAGATGGATTGAGCAAAGTAGCGTCTGAGTAAGGAGAGTAGGAAAAAGGATGGTAGAGGAAAGAGAATTTTAGCAGGTATTGCTGTGGACTTTACAGATAGGTTCTTATAATGCCTTTAAGGCATTTGAATAAGGGATCAATTTTTTTTAAACTAAATGTGGGTGTTGACATGTATGCAGAGACAGAGCCACAGGCTTGTTCAGATATAGTAGGGTTTGTTGTTGCTTAGTCACTTAGTCATGTCCAACTTTTTTTTAGGCAGTAATGGGGGGAAGGAAATGGGTCTATTTAAGACACAGTTAAACCCCAGCCCTTAGCAAAGTGCTTAACACAGAGAAAGTCCTTGGTAAAAATATACTGAATAGACAAATGTGTGAGAGAAGGCATGGCTGATGGTTCTAATTCATTTTTTCCTGCTCTCCCTCATTTTATGGCCATGACTCCTTGCGGAGTCCCACCCAAATCTATGTTATTTAAAGAATCAACTTCAATGGAATGCCCTCCTTTTTGTTGACATTTTGTTGACTCTTTGTGGAGTACTGGATGCTCCTTATAACCTAATTCCCTGTGCAATATATTTCCTGCAAAGAGTCAGCTCTCAGGCCTGTGGTTCACTCCAGGGCTCAGAACGTTCCTTCTTAATATAGAATGTGGAAATTATACAATCAGTGGGAAAAAAGTATGCCAAGTAGATAAAAATCAGTCCCACTGTAGCGTAACTCTCTAGAGAGAAGAGATAAAACTGCTTGATACTTAAGTTAAAAAAAAAAAAGTAGCAAAATATTTCCAGTTCCGGGAACTGAATTTCATTCCTAATGTAAATATAGAAACCTCTGGAGAAGAGGATCATACTTGGAAGAGGGAAGGAAAACAAAGGGAACGGTAGGAAAGGATTTCACTACCAAGCTCCATAGCTTAATAGTAGGAAACAGCCCAAATAGAGACATCAACCACTTCTTTAATTGTGGGTGTCTCAATCAGAAAACTGAGTTTCATCTTGACTTCTCCTCCTCCCCCAATCCTAACATTGCCTCATCACCAAATCAGAGTGGTTTTATCCACTAGATATTTTTACTTGGAGTATACTTGACATTTAACATTGTGTAAGTTTAAGATGTATGACATGTTAATTGCAATGTGATTACCACCTTAGCACTAACACATACCTCCATGGCATCACATAATTGTTTCATTTTGTGGTGAGAACATTTAAGACCTAGTCTCTTAGCAACTTTGAAGCTTGTAATACACTATTGTTGACCATAATCAAATGCTAAATATGTCTAATCCTATCTATTTTCCCCTTTCCCATGCTTCTAGTCCAAGCTACGCATTTTTTTGCCTTACCCATGGCAATGACTCCTAATTGTTCTCTTTACCCTCTGCCTCTCTCCAATTTGTTCTCTAGGTGGTTATCAGGATATTTGTAAAATACATGTTTGATCCCTTGTTTGCAAAGTTTAAGACTCCCCACTGTGCATCATTACAGCAAATATCTACTGTAAGATAATTATCTACTGTAAGAGTTCAGTTCAGTCGCTCAGTCATGTCCGACTCTTTGCGACCCCATGAATCGCAGCATGCCAGGCCTCCCTGTCCATCACCAACTCCTGGAGTTCACTCAAACCCACGTCCATCGAGTCGGTGATACCATCCAGCCTTCTCATCCTCTCTCGTCCCCTTCTCCTCCTGCCCCCAATCCCTCCCAGCATCAGAGTCTTTTCCAATGAGTCAATTCTTTGCATGAGGTGACCAAAGTACTGGAGCTTCAGCTTTAGCATCATTCCCTCCAAAGAACACCCAGGGCTGATCTCCTTCAGAATGGACTGGTTGGATCTCCTTGCAGTCCAAGGGACTCTCAGGAGTCTTCTCCAACATCACAGTTCAGAAGCATCAATTCTTTGGTGC
Organism: Bubalus kerabau; assembly: GCF_029407905.1. Classification (NCBI taxonomy): domain Eukaryota; kingdom Metazoa; phylum Chordata; class Mammalia; order Artiodactyla; family Bovidae; genus Bubalus; species Bubalus kerabau. Next base: position 239,715,867 of record NC_073624.1, read on the forward strand.
TCAGCTTTCTTCACAGTCCAACTCTCGCATCCATACATGACCACTGGTAAAACCATAGCCTTGACTAGATGGACCTTTATTGGCAAAGTAATATCTCTGCTTTGTAATATGCTATCTAGGTTGGTCATAATTTTCCTCCCAAGGAGTAAGCGTCTTAATTTCATGGCTGCAGTCACCATCTGCAGTGATTTTGGAGCCCAAAAAATAAAAATCTGACACTGTTTCCACTGTTTCCCCATCTATTCCCCATGAAGTGATGGGACCAGATGCCATGATCTTCGTTTTCTGAATGTTGAGCTTTAAGCCAACTTTTTCACTCTCCTCTTTCACTTTCATCAAGAGGCTTTTTAGTTCCTCTTCACTTTCTGCAATAAGGGTGGTGTCATCTGCATATCTGAAGTTATTGATATTTCTCCCGGCAGTCTTGATTCCAGCTTGTGCTTCTTCCAGCCCAGCGTTTCTCATGATGTACTCTGCATATAAGTTAAATAAGCAGGGTGACAGTATACAGCCTTGATGTACTCCTTTTCCTATTTGGAACCTGTCTGTCATTAAATTATCTACTGTAAGATAATAAGAGAATAGAAATGAAGAAGAAAAGACAGACACCTCTTAGAGAAGACTTGCTATAAAATGGAGCAGAAGGCTGATGGACAGACTGAGAGCAAAGTGAGGTCTAGTCGTATTTTGTCTAAGATGAGATAATATGTGTAGGCTGATTAGATAGTAATGTTGAGGAATAAGAAATTGAGATGTTGGAGGGACAGCATAATCATTCCAGGAGCAACATTTTTGAGAATGTGACTTGGAGCCTGTGAGGGCAGGCATGGCCATGAGCATAGTGTGCTGGAAAAGGTTTACTTCTCTGGACATCTTTTAAAAATGAACTTTTCAATGAGGGTGTTTTGGCAAGGCAAAAGGAAATTTATTAAAAAAAAAAAACTTATCTGTATATTTAACATTGAACATGGCTACTGTAGGATATGGAGAGTTTTTTCACAATTATATATTCCATTTCCCCACGTTCCTTTCTTTTGATTAATTTAACGTTGTTTTCTTCACATAGCCAGCTCTAGAGGCATTGAGCATGGCCCTCCATGCCCTGCTTTACCTTATTTGCCTGGAGAGTCTGTTTACACCACGCAGGCAGGCCATTCCATGCAGCCTTCCTAACCTAGTGCTAGGAATGTGAATAGGACCCTCAAATCAAGCTGGGTAAACATCTCCTTTAATAACTTGTCTTTTGGCCACAAGTCCCAAATTGACATTCTTAGAGGCCCATGGACTTTCTTTTTTCCCCAATGCAGTGTTTTGAAAGCACTATTTTTGGATTAGATGGCAGCATTTAAAAAATGAGAATTTCACACAAAAATAATTCAATAATATTCAAATAATTCAACAATGGCATTCTTGAAAAATGAAAGATGGGCATCACTGGGGCTACATTCCCATGTGGGGACAACTGCCTGGAGTAAGCGAGGGTTCCTTGTCTGTTTTTTTACCCCAGCTTACCCACCTCATGGTTTACCATCATGGTCTCTGTGGTCAGATACAGAGCATTGAGTTTATGACCACTGGTTCAGGCCCTACAGGCTGGAGCTATGACTGGTTTGCCTACTGCATCCTAGCAAACCAGTGAAGTGCCAAACGGATAGTAGGTCCTAAGTCTCTGTTCTGAACTTCCCAGGCTCCTCAGTGCCATCTCGCACAGCTGTGTACTCCACAGACACAGTCTTCCTGTTCTTGAATGGGCCGCACCTGCAGATGCATGCTCAGTCGTGTCCAACTCGTTGTGACCCCATGGACTGTAGCCCACTAGCCTCCTCTGTCTATGGGATTTTCCAGGTTGCCATTTCCTTCTCCTGAATGGGCCCTGTCTATGCCCAAAGCCTAGATCCTTATATCTGCTCTCATTCCCTCTCCTTTGGTGCCACCCCACCTGCTGACTTCATCCTTCACATCTCAGCTTAGATGTCTCTCTCTCTCTGGAAGCCTTCCCCAACCCTTCAGGTTAAAAACAGATCCCACTGTAATGCACTTTCAGAGCATTCTAGACTTTTTCATTGCCCTTATCAGTTTGTTAGTTAGACTTGTATGGTTGGTTAATGTCTCCTTGCCTCACTCAACTATAAAGATCCATGAGGGCAGGATCAGTGTTGCTGTGCTTGTTATAGAATCCTCCAGGCCTCACCTGGTACCAGATGAAACCCTCAAGGTCTATGTGAATAAGTAGGCCTTCCAGGAAATAGGCCTTAAGGAAAGTAGAAGGCAGTATGTAGAGGTGTGGATGCCCGTCTTATTCTGTGGAGCATTATGAGTGTCTTGTCCTTAACACTCTAAACTACTCTGAGTATAGATTCCTCTTGTCTGAGATTATGAGTGGCCTAAGGGCAGGGGACTCTTGTTCCCTTTTTATCTTCCGTACGTGATACAGAATTCCAGAAATGTATATTGAATGACCAAATTAATCAGCATGGATTTAAGATAAGGATGGTGGCTTCTCTGCTTATTAACTTATTCATTACACTCTTTCATCACCTCAGATTGGGCTCTACTCCAGAGCAAAAGTGTATCAGCAATGCCCACCACAAATGATCCTGATGGTCGTTGCAGGATGACCTAGCAGCTCTGGTCATCAAGTTTCTGTTAGTGCGTGGCCTATTTGCTGAGTTTTCGAGGCATTTTATAAGCATCATTAAGCTTATCATGTCCAATAATTGTAAAAGTAGGGAAAGCATTGAATGTGCAATTGGAGAGACTTATGATGATGATGGAAATTAAAGTGAAACAGTTTTACAGGAGTAGGTGCCCATTGGGTGTTTGTGGAATGTTTGACCCTAGGTAAATTTGTTTTTTTCCAACAGGAGAAATGTTTTATCGACATGGGATTTAAAACTATAGATCTTGGAAAGTTCTGTGTTCACACATGCCTCCTCCTCAGTGAACCAGGGCACATAATTGACCAGAAAGCACATTGGGATTAATTAGCAGTGGTATGTGAAGAGCTTGGTTCAGACTTGCAACATGGAGGATGACTTTCCAGCGAGGCCAGATCCTAGGTTCATAATTCAGTCACTTCAGGGGATCTCATGGCTTGCCTAGTGTAATCGGGGCTCTTGGCTCAGACCAGGATGGGCATTGTGTGTCCAGCTGCTGCCAGCAGAGGGCAGCAGCACGCTGTGTGAGTTCAATTTGCATTCCAGATTAGCAAATGCCCATGCACTGACAAAGAGGGAAAGTGGGTGTCCCAGGACTCCTCTTGCTGCTTTTCTCTGGGTGATAACACTGGCCCCACGCCATTGCACACACAGACCTTTTTACATTATGTTGGACTTGGGCTCATCTGAAATAGAGAAATGAACACACAACTAGAAGCTGCCATCACAGACAAGAAGTAACTTTAATTAAATATTGTGAAAGTTGAAAAGTTTTTACAGCTTGAATGTTTGCAAAAAAAAAAAAAATTATAACAATCTCTACAGTAGTTAGGTTCTCTAACGATTGAACTGTACAGTGTGTGTCTATTCCAAAAGTCTGATAGGAAGGTGAAAGGTTAGATTTAGAGATGACTTCGTTAAGCTGCATCCTAGTACAATGTGAGGCCAGGGTGTGTTATGCAATCCAGTCATCCAGAAGCTGTATTTTTCCCCCCAAACTGAAATCTTAGTTGAATTCTCTATTTTGTTTTCTTCTTAAAGCCATATTCTGTATTTAGGGGAACATCTTTTATTTGTAAAAAAGTTCCATGTAGAAGAGAGAGGGTCAGAGGGCCAGAATGTCTTTTCATCTAATCAATGTAAATAGAGGCAACAAAACACAAATTATACACATTTTAAAGGCTCTTTGGACTTTCAAGAAAAGTTCTAATCACTACAATGGCTGACAATGGGTGGCGTCTGTCACCAGGGACTGAGCCGGACATCTCACCGGCTGACCCGGGGTCCTTCACAAACAGTTAAGGGGCTCACCAGACAAAATATGGCTTTAAATTGTACACATCTTCAGGCCAGCGCTTACCACACAAATCCAGACAACCTTTCTGAGTACCGAGAAGCAATGTGTCCACTTTGCTTACATTTTCCAGTTTTATTATTATTTATCATTATTATTTCTCACCAAGAAAAATCAGCTTTCTTCCCCTCCCTTCCCTCCCGCAACACCCCTCCCCCACCCGCCCCAACCCATAAAAATCGCACTCTTGACAGTCTAGTGAAAACCATTGCAAAATCCATATGGGGGCATGCACAGTTGCAGCATTGTTGTAAATTTTCTTGCTCTACTAGAAAAAGTTACATTATCTTAAGGTAACAAAACAGTTCTTTTGTGCTTTTCAATTTCTTTGTTTTTTTTTTTTTCTTTCTTTTTTTTTCTTTTTCTTTTTTCTTAGAATGTTAGTGATGACTGACAGTTCTGGTGCACAGTTACAATGTACAAGTGAAATGAATATGATTTGCATTGTTAAGGCATCCAATCTGCTGGTTTATATTTATGTGAAAGACAGAGGAAATATACAAGCAGACTTAGGAAAGAAAGTATGTTCATTGATTTCTATGAAGTTTCTCCCTGGAATTTAATGCACAAAATGCGTCACTCCAAAGGGAGAGGTTCCATGCATATTAATAGAGTAAAACAGCATTAGGGTTTTCTTCTGTAAGCTTCCAAAGCAAAGGATACATTTTTTTTTTTAATCTACGGAACTAAATGCTACAAGAATAATATGCTACTATTTTTTGCCATAAATTGGAAAAAACTTCTTAACTTACAAATAATACAAAAATAGACAATGGCTTTTGGGTGAAAATTAAAAAAAAATGAAGCATGGTTTAAAACAATACTAAAAATAACTATAAATGAAATGTTTAAAAATCACATTGAAACAGCTAACTATAGGTGACCAAACAAATACGCACTTTTCACATAGCAAACATACACAATAAAATAAACTGGGAGTCAGAGGAAAAGGAGGAAGGGGAAAGCAATGTACAAATTCCAAAGATAAATACATTATTTATATGGATATCTTACAAAATCACCTTTAAAACAAAAAGCCTTTTAATTAATTTTGCAAGTATGTGCAAGCTAAAGGTAGTGAGCTTTTTTTTTTCCTTTGCAAAATATGCAGTAAAATCTTTTTATGATATTGAAAAACCGTCTTAAGACATTAAAATGTATAAATAGAACAACAACTTTGGCAAAAAATCACAAAAAATCTACAGTATTTATAACTACATACAAAAACACAACAGCAAAGAAAAAAATATCAGGCAAATGCATCCTCAGAGCTTTGCTGCATCTTTGCCATTAACTTCTATTGTAAGAACACTTCCCAGATAATGAGAGCAAAAATTCCCATCAAACAGAAAACTGTGTTTTGAGGTCTCAACCTTCTTCTCCTTTCTCCCAGTTTCCTTTTATTCTTGATTCCAAAGCACTTAACCCATTGTTTCAATCTACTATGTTACAAATAGTAAGGGTCGACTGATAGAGGCGCTAATCTCAAATGGGAAATCTCAAAGACCTGCTGTGTTGGAGGATTGGGATGAAGTCAGCATTTAGGATGAGTAAACTTTAACCTTGTAAATGGCAGCGTGTTACTGGGATTTTGACTTGATAAGTAACTGGAGGGAATAGTTTGGAATTCTGTGCCTGACCCTGTTCCATGCAGTCTCAAAGGAGATTCTCACACAGTGTGTGTGCCTCCAAGCTCTCGAGAGGCCATTGGCTTCAGAAGAAGTTGACATAAGCAAGAGAGAGAGAGTGCTATCAGGTTTAAATATGCAGTTTTAACATCTGTCTAGAGGCACTGGATTTTTGAGTAGAAGGGGAAAATGTGATCACTCACATCACTGGTTAACTTTCCAGGCTGCATTTATTTACACAGTTACTTAAGACAACAATACGAAAGGGAGAATAAGCTTGCACTGCTAAAGGGTGGCATGTTAAGTTAGATACTGGAAATGCACTGTCCGAGTAACTACGACTTGATATGCTTTAAGGCGCGGAAGCCGACCCTTAGTTTCCTAAAAAAATCTAACTGGCATTCCTATTCTGTCCCATACAAGCTTTTTTTTTTTTTTCCTTTTTTTTTAAACTTTTTTGTAAATATCACCACTTCATTCTCCTTTTACACAGCTTTAAAAACATCATAAATTAAAACATGGAGTCTTATTTATAGTGTCCCTTGTATACAGCTTTACGGTTTATAAAAGACAAGTGATTGCAGTTAAGCTTAAAAAAAAAGAGAGAAGGAAAGAAAAAGTGGATTTGATTTTATCAACACAGAATAAATATATCCCCCCAAGGACGTGGGAGGTACAACAACTGTAACCAACACCCTGCGTTAGCAGATCCCTTCCAATTTCAGTATTTGCTAGGTCGGCGATATTGTTTGTTTAAAAATCTGCAGTTATTGTGATTCCTCTTAAAAAGGCCTGAGTTAAAAGTTCCACTCTGGGACTTGTATCAGATTACTCTCTGTAGCAGAATCCAACCTCTTCATTAATAAAATTCTTCAAGGCAATTCTTTCACATGGGAGGAACAATCATGCCAGATATTGCTGTGGAAAGAGAAGACAAGAGTCAGTGGCTTTTGTGTCCAAACTTCCTACTGAAAGAGAAAAAAGATGGGAAAAAACACCCACACCCCACTATGTTCGTTGAACATTAGCCACAAGTGAGCTTTCTCATCTTCCCTGGAAGGAATTTTTAATTACAAAATATACATGTACTTTATTAAGAATGTAGTGTTATCAGTGAGTATATGTGTCTTTAACAGATGATCCTAAACGTCCCTCCAAATCTGATTTCAATTTTAAGACATAACTGGCAAGTCAGAGTCTGAATACTGCTGGGAAAGTTAGAGCCCCATCGCTTGCAAAGGAGTGGGAATTTTCAGTTTGTCACTCTTTTTCCCCCTTGCTTTCACTTCCAAAATATAAAATGAAAAACTGGCCCACCGTAACAGCCAGCAATCACTACAAAAAACCATGGCTCTGCCTGTGTCCTGTATTAGCATGAGAGCTGAGCACTGAGGACTGGAGCGGCGATTTGGGCGCCTCCACTTTAGTCCTCAGGCCTGGGGTGAGAAGCAGCCAGCTCCAGGAGATGTCATTCCCTGGGGGATGAGGAGGGAGGGTGTCCCCTATACCTCTGCTGCAGTCAAGGTTTCTGAAATGGTCTGACCATGTCTCTAGAAAACTTTAGCCTAGGAAAGCTGAAGGAGATCCTAAGGCAAAGGGAAAGCTGTATGGGAGAATTAAAAATCTTGCAAAGCATTGTTAGGAGGCCTCACACAGTTGTATTAAAAGAGCATGGAATCCCACAGGCCCACATTCCACCTCTTTTCCGTTTGCTAAGTCCCCCAGAGGTGCTTGCTTGCTTGCGTGCATGCTCAGTCGTGTCTGACTCTTTGCGACCCCATGGACTGCAGCCCACCAGGTTCCACTGTCCAAGGGATTTTCCTGGCAAGAAAATACTGGAGTGGGTCGCCACTTCCTTTTCCACCCAGATTTATTTACTTGTCTCTGTGAACCTCTCTGCCTCCTCGGCTAGGAATGGGGTGTATTTGCTAGGGCTGTGATACTGTTCAGAGTTGTGGGAGATTTAAATGTTAATGACCAATATGAAGTGCTTAGTTTTGATAAGCTCCTAGTGAAGAGTTGGGCTCCTGTTAACTTCTGCTGCTAAATTAGCTGTGTGACCTAGTGCAAACTGCTAAACTTTTCTGGGCTGTGTTTCCTTATATCAACTAGGTATTGTCCAACATGAAACACTTCAAAAGGGACAAGTGCAGAGTTCAGGATGGCAGCTTTGAAATATGTGGAGATGAGAGCAGTGCTTACATTAGAAGCAAGAGGCAGCCATCTTTGGCTTTAAGTGATGGCTTAGCATCCTGTCAGGCGGAGAAAGGAAGTCATTGCTTTCTTTTTGTTGGCAATTCTAAATTTAAATTAATGTCCTTGTCAGTGGTGACTGCATCTAGGAAGTGACCCTCTAAATTTCCCAGCTCTCATGTCTGCAAGAATGGGCTTTTTTAAAGAGAGCCCCAAAGCCTTCAGTAGACACGGGAAGGCCAGGTGAGGCTCTGAGTGCTGTGAGCCCTGCAAGCCTCTGCTTCCCCTCCCCGACCCCGACATTTTTGATTCAATTTTTAAAAAAGCATTTTGCCAAACACTTTTTCCGTTAATTTTTAAACCCATCTGTATTCACAAGGAAATTTAATCCACATGTTTCTGATTCATTTACACGTAAATCATCCAAATGTTGTTTTGCAAGAGCCATTCTGCAGTCCAAAAGCTCCTAGAGTCTTTTTTGTAAGTCCTCATAAGCCATTTTTCTTAGAAACAGGAAGTGTCTCTTGCCAAAAGCAGGCCAACTTAAACTCCCAACGATTTGGGATCCATTGGAAATGCAGTGTGCCCCTAAGATGCAAGTGAGCCCTTGATTTTGACTGACACAGGAAGCTGGGTATTTCAATCCAAGCCTTGAGAATTCAAGATGCTGTAGCTCCAAAGGCAAGGAGGATGGACTGGGAAAGAGGGTCTTTGCAGAGTGAGAGCTCAGCATGGTGCTGCCTCCCTAAGGATCTTTTCTTCCAGGCTGAAGGTAGGTCCAGGCACCTCTACTAAAAGGCAGACCTTCCCAAGGGAGTGCTACGGCCTCTGGCAAAAGAAGTGTCTCCTTATGCCTTCCTCCAAAAATCTAGCCTGTGTGCCCAGCAGTCTCCTAGAGCAGAGCCTGATCACCAGGAAGTTTCCATATGATACAAAGCAAAAGGGAAAATGGACAAAATTCCTGCTAATTTGGGTCGGTGGACCCAGTCAAAATTTATCAATGGGGCCCTAAAAACATCAGGTTTTTTTTTTTAAATTCTAGATGACCAGAATTAAAAAAAAAAAGAAACAAACAAACAAACCTACTCAGTGTTCTGATACCTGAATAATGTGTTAAATCAATAAGATGAAACTTCTATTATGGCCACATTAAAAGCTATAAAGCAAAGCTAACTAACATGCTGCCAGTCCAGAGCTAACAGTGTTTCTTAATCTCGGACACAGGGGTTAAAAACTCCAGCACGTTGAGAGCCCAGGCTGGCATCCTAAGTGAGCCAGGTTCCCGCTGTGGGGACTGAGGTGGCTCAGCCAGACTCAGGCCTTCTGTAGCGAGAGTGGCACTCACTGCTGCCACGTGAGAATGCCTCCACATAGCCACCACATGTTACTCCAGAGAAGGTGGAGAGGTGGAGTCTCTAAAACATAAAATAGCCCAGTTTATATGTGTTAGCAAAAAGTTAAAATCAAAGCCAAATAAACAAACCTACAGTCTGGGGGTGTCTAGGGGTGACTGTGGTCTGTCCCCACTTCCCTCCCTCTCCTTCATTGGTCCTCGGACTCCTCTGAGGGTCTAATGGAAGCCAGGGAACCTCTGTCCAAGAAGGCTTGGAGATGCTTACACCCAGAATTTTGCACGTAACATCAGGGGGTTACTGCTCCCTAAATCTCTTCCATCACTTCCTAGACTCCAGATGCAGAACCCTTATTGATGAGTGAATTTTGGGCAAGGAGTCCCGTTTGTGGCCTCTGGGTTTAGGCACGCTAAAGAGGCCTTTTAATAAAAAAACCTCATTGCATGACTGCGGGGAAGCTCCCGGGATGTTAGAAGCTGTTTTTCTTGTGTCTGTGCCGTAATCCTCAAGATTACTTATGTGGGTGAGATGGATGGGTGTTTGAGGCTTAGAATGTTCCAGAAATGGTGCTGGCACAAAGACTTGCCCAAGTGGGGCCCATGAAGATTTCCGTGAGGCCACGACACCCCCACACTCTCAGAGTAATGTGTGCCAGGGCATCACAAGACCGAAGTGGCTCTGCCATCCCCCTGGCAGCTGGGTGTTCACATTCCCTGACAGAAGCTCAGAAAACTACTGGCTTCAGCGGCAACGCATTTTTTAATTGGATAAGAACAAAGACAAAATGCAAAGTTCTGCCGAGCTGGGAGAAATCTGGAATGAGAGGGTGGAATGTGAACGTCCTCGAACCACCACATGTGTAAGGATGCGGCGCTAATCGGGAACAGGACGAGGGCACGAGCTTGCACAAACTCAACATGTGCGTCAAGCAGAACACAATGCCAGGAGATGTGCTACCAGACTGTGGAGAGCTGGGTGGGGCCGGCCAGCCTGCGCGCCAGCGAGGTGGGGAAAGGGGAGAAAAGCACTATGTGGGTACGCTTTCTGTTCATTCTTCACTGCGGAGACTGTCCGGAACATAGGGTTTAAAATCCCCACCTTGGGGGCAGGTCCAGTGACATGGTGACAGCATTCTGGGGGCTGCCTATCTCTTAATGAAATCCTTTGAGGCCCAAAATTAGATAGAATCCATGCTTCAGGGGCCCAGCTTTGGGAGAAGGGAAAGTGTGTCTCCAGGACTATAACTGAGCATATGAGGTAACTCAAGCCTCTGAAAACATACACACTTGAGGAGTCTAAGATCAGGACTGACCAATGACATCTTGATAACAATGGAAGGAGATGTCTCTGTGTTGTTATCTTTAAATCCAAACTATGTCTAAATTTTACATAGTTTTTCATAGGATGTCCACTGGTCTTAATGGGCCAATAAGTGCAGAGAACTAAGAGGGAGACTCTCTTCTGTTTAGCTGCTGGGTGTCTTAGAGCCTTTAATTAAACTTGCATGCATTGTGACTCCAAGATAGTAAGCACCATTTTCGAGGTTTGACCATAACCATTTCTTTCTTTTTTTTAAAACAGAACATTTTATGAGACTCCAGAAATACTGAGATAGATAAGAGTTTGTCCTACAGATGTCTCAGGCAAATGGTAGACTGTCAAAGGTTTTACCTACCTGGGAGAGAAAACCAGCTGGAGTCACAGGAGAAACTGAAAATTCTAAAATATAAGAATAGAGCTCCTGACTCCCAGGTAAGGACTTCCTTGTTACCCTTTCTCCCTGCCTCTTGGTACCTGTGCTCTAGGAGGGTACATGGCTTAGTGGCTACCACACGAGACTCTGGCTCAGGTTATCCTTAAACCTTCTGCTTAAAATGCCTCCCCCCCTCACCTCATCTCCCTGGGCCTGAATCCTACTTGCCCCTCATCCAAGGTCCAGTTCAAAGTCAACCTCCATGAGGCTGGTCTGAATTCTCCCTAATCTTTCCCTCATCTAAACTTCCACAGCTGGTTGCCCAGTGGCTTGAATATGACCATTTAGTTTAACATAGGGGCTTATATTGGGGCTTTCCTGGTGGCTCAGACAGTAAAAAAATCCACCTAAAATTCAGAAGTCGCAGGAGACACAAGTTCAATCCCTGGGTTGGTAAGACCCCCTGGAGGAGGGCATGACAACCCACTCCACTATTCTTGCCAGGAGAATCCCATAGACAGAGGAGCCTGGTGGGCTACAGTCCATGGGGTCGCAGAGAGTCAGACATGACAGAGCAACTAACACTTTCATACGTACATAATAGTCAGTTGGGCTGGGGCTTAACCCCAATCTCCCCTGATGTGCTAGTCCTATAACTCTGGATGAGCCTTCTCAGCTCTCAGTTTCTGCATCTGTATAATGGGGACAATAAGGAGCCTATATCTAAGGCTGGTTGGAAGGAACACATGAGACGGTGAAGACGACAGGCTGGGAAGAAAACCTCCCACATGAGTGGCTCTGACCATTGTTGTCGCCATCACGTGAGGCCACAGTGTGTATCTGCTGAGGAGTAAATGTGTGCTGTCACCAGAAGGGGCTGAGAAAGGGCTGCTAAGGAGACGGATCTCTAAGGAGTTGGTTAAAAAAAAAAAAAAAAAAAGAGTGATGGACAATTAGCAGAGTGGTAGTTAGAGGTAAATAGACCTTTAAAACACTTTAACAGCCTAACTGTGTCACCTCTAATCTTGCTTATATGGTCAATTTGCTTAACCAACTCTTCCTCCGTCACTTGCCCTGTCTTAATGATCACAATTCTGAACAAGGTGGGTCCAAATGAAACAGCTGTTACTGTAACAATGACGACGAGGAGAATACCACAACTCCAGAGAGTCTCCTCCTCAATTCTCTAGCCTACGTGTCTTTTTTAATAGAAGTGGAATTTAGAAAGCTGAAGATGAGGTAATTCTTAGGTTTCGGGTCTAGGGGCCCACGTTCAGAATATTACTTTTCCCAGAAGCCAAGGCCCCCGGGAAGAGACCGCTGAAAACAGGGGCGCACCGCGCCCACGTTTGCAGGGGAAGCAAACAGACGACAGCCGCACAGCGCGGGTGGGTGGGGCCTGCCTGGTGAGTGGACGGCGGCGGGAGCAGAGTGGGCGGGGCGGAGGAGAGCTGCCCGGAAGTTGGTGTCAGTTACTGTGACTTTAATTTCTCTCCTCATACTTCCTCTGCTGCCATCACCCTGACACTAAGGACCTTTGGTGCATAACAGAACTGATAACACAAAACCCACCAGAACCCACACTCAACTAGAAGGGAAGGGCAGTGTCATCCACAACAGCAAGTCGAGCACAAGCGTGCCGGAGTTATATGCTCCCGCTGTGCACTGGGCAGGGTTGGAGAGGTGGAGACGGCTGCAGGTCAGAAGGGAAGGGGGAAGCAGGCTCTGTACTTTGGGGCTCTGTGCAGGCTGGGTTAGAAACGCTCTAGGGGTGACAAATGTACACACCTTCTATGTGGCCCTGTCTTGATGCCATCTCATCATTACTTAAGTATACACACACACATACACACACCTTACACCACCAGAAGTTCCCTTAATCCAGGAGGTTCTAAAATTGGGGCTGAGTTCCTCCTTTCAGACCCTTCCTGGTTCCTCCTTGATCCACACAGCATGAAAAGACCTTTGGCCTCACCGAAGGGCTGCCCACTTCAGTCACGGACCCTCGAAGAGCTATGGGCCTTTTCTTCTCACATGCCACCCTCTCCACAGCTGATTACAAACCCCATTACACCTCCTTCCTGACGTCAAGTCTACATTTAACAAGGGCTATGATTGGCAGCTTGGGAATGGTAGATTTCTGCTTTCCATACGTTTTTATCCTTATTTAAACCCATTATAAGTTATGTTCACTTAGGCATTACATCCTCAGTTTGCCAGCTGGAGGTGTAGTCAGGGTGACAGAGCATTATTTGTAGCTGAAAAAGATACTTGCATGAATGGGTGGCTCCCCTTTAGTGGGGTTGAGCATTTTCTACCACAAACAATATTGCCTGAAATGTCATTCCAGAGCCTGAGTGTCTTCCTCTTCCCTCTAAGAAGATGGCTCTGCTGGGGGATGTTTCAGGGATGGGCATGGGCACTCACCTCGCCTCTGCTGGACAGACTGGCCAGTGCTCAGCAGGGCCCTTCTGGAGTCAGGAGGGCGCAGGCAGGAGGAGCGGCTTTAGGAGACACGCAGGGGCTGCGGTTTTGGCACCAGCATTACTAGATACGTGACCCTGAGCAAACTGGGCCTTCGTTTTCCCATCTATATAATAGGGATCGTACTGCCCTCATGGAGTCTTTGAGAGAATGGATGTAAGTTGACGTCAGTACAAAGTACTTGTATGGACGTATAGATAGACAATGAGAAACAAGACTGCCTTCTTGAGCGCTCTCGACCCAACGGCTGAGCTCTGTCAGTGAGATGGGCACGCCGGACACTGAAAGGCAGGTTCTGTGGGGCACTGGGTTGGGGCACAGATCCTGAGGGTTTATTTTTATCCCCTCTGTTTTTGCCTATGCCTCTGGGCAGGTGTTTACTCTCCTGATGCCTGAGTTTTACCCTCTGTTCAGTGGAGATCATAACGGTCCTTGTGTTTCATCAGGAAGTTGTGAGGATTAAATAAGATAAAGCAGGCACAGTGCTTAGCACCGGTCAGTGCTCAAAGAATGGCAACTGATGATTTTATTGATCTTACTTCCCTGCCAGCTGCCTTAGGAATCCTGGATGCATCCTGTTTACCCACTCTGAGTAGCATAGTGCTTGGAAGATAGAGCAGGAGATAGAACTTTTGAGCCTGAGTTTGAAGCCAGCCTCTGCCACATACCATTGTCTCCAAGTCAAGCCATTCCCTAACCTCACTAGTCTTTTGCTTTCTCGTCTATAAAATCTGAGTACCGATCCCACAGTCCCACTGTGGGAAAGGAAAGAGGCCATGCAGCTCAATACCCCAACTCAGTGCCGGCACTTAAGGAGAAGGTAAGAAGCGGTAGACCCGTTTTAAAGGTTCCTTTTTTCTCAATGAATAGAAAGGTCCCCTAAAATCTTTGTGACTCTTATTTTCCAGATTCCATGAGGGGGAGGAAATCAAACAGTTTTAATATGAACCAGGGTCCTCCAGGGGCACTTTGGGCTTTCTGGTTCCCAGCAGTAGTAAGCCTTGGGTGTTTGGTCTAAGATGTTGTAACCTCAGGGCCCTGACTGGGCTGTCACACCCCCTCCCCATGATCAGCCCCACACGTGTTCATGCTGACACAGGCAACAGGAAGGGAACCTACTTCAGGAGAAGGCCAGTCCCGGGAGAGACCCTGCAGTGGAGAACTTGCTAGAGTCCACAAAAGACTGATCTGATTATGGTGACCACAGGGAACGAGAGAGGAAAGAGAAACGACGACATTAGTAAGTGGTGACGGTGTTTCTCAAGGAAATCTAGGGCCTGAGCAGAACTGCTGGAGTTGGAAGAACTGCACAGGCAACTCCAGCAGAGGAGGGATATGGGGGGCCTGGGGCCAGGTCCAACAAGGGCGAACACACAGGAACAGAAGAGCTGAGGGCAGACAGGGGCAGGCAAGCCCAAGGCCGAGTGAGCCCTGAGCAGCAGCGCGTCTGCTGCAGGCCCTGGGAAGGTGAGTCAGGGCATCTGGTTGGCCCCAGGTGGGGCCTGGGGCTTACCTTGCAGACTGTTCCCGTTGGTGCTGGTGCAGGTGGGAGGTGGGGAGGTCTGGGGTCTGACGACAGGCGCAAAAGCACTCTTCTGTTTCACGGCTGAGACCATGTTGGCTGGTGAGAAGGAGAAGATGCCAGAGGAGCTGCTGCAATTGGAGGGGAGGCTTGTGGAGGAGGCCATGGTGGGGCTGGATGGCACGACTAAGGGGCAAGGGGAAAAGAAAAATCAGTGCTTCTCCTGGCATCCTGACGCCCACCCCGCTCAGGCCACCCTTCTAGCACGAGCCTTCCCTAAACTCTCAGGGTCTTGTCAGATTTCATCGTTTGGTACCTGGCACGTGTTTCCTTTTGTTGGTGGTGACCGTGATCTTTTGTGTGTTTATTGTAGGCCGACTATGTGCCAGGCAGTATGCTAGAGCATCTCAGGCCAGGAGGCAAGAGTGTTCTTACCAAGGCAATAGTATCACATAATAGCTTCAACAGTAAGTATGGCCCACTCTGGGGAGTCGGGGAAGGGAAACCAAAGAAGGTTTCATGGAGGAGGTGCCAAAAGTATTTCAGGTAGGGCCTATACTGAGGTTCTAGCAAAGGGTCTGGGGATACAAGAGACAGGAGGTGGCCAGACTGAGAGGGTGTGGTCACTAGCGGAAGGAGACGTATGAGAAAGAAGAGTGAGTTGAAGGCAATTCCAGGATTCTAATTTAAGGCACTGATGAATGGATGGCGGTGTGTGTGTCCGATGTCTCCCCATGAAGCTACTACAGCTTCCTGAAATGTATGTGTATGTGTGCCAGTCATGTCTGACTCTTCAGGACCCCATGGACTGTAGCCTACCAGGCTCCTCTGCCCATGGGGATTTCCCAGGCAAGAACAGGCCATTTCTTCCTCCAGGGGATCTTCCCCACACAGGGACTGAACTGGAATCTTGAGTCTCCTGCATTGGCAGGTGGAGTCGTTACCACTGAGCCACCTGGGAAGAAGCCCTCTTGAAGGATATGACTGTATCTCCATGTTCCACAACATGGATAGAGGTAGGTAGGAGGCCAGATGGATAAATAATCCACCACGTGCTTTCTGAGTGACTAATGAGGGACTACAAGTCAAAGTTCCAAATCCTTTCTACCTCCTGCAGAACTGTACAGAGATGCATGCGTGTGAGCTAATAAGCAGCAGGATCGGAGCTTTATGTAAATACTCACAGTCTGGGAGTGGTGGGGACGTGGATTATCAATGACAGGAGATCTCTGGTGACTCAGAGAGAGAGACAACCTAGCTGCTTGGGGGATATGAAAGAGTGTGAGTGATGCAGGTCCTCTCCACCTGGCCTTTCATCTTTCACTAGTTGCTAGTCATCTCAGGTCACTTTAGGAAATAGATATTGTACACACGAAAGCCCTCTACACTCAGGACTTAGGGCCATCACACACCCACCTTCCATTTCCTCTGTACCCCAGGGAAAAGTATGAGTCCTGTCCGATGATTTTTCAGGCACTTAATTCAAATTCTAGGTACTTCTTCCTCACTGTATTATTTTCCACATTATGTAATAAACATTCTATATTGCCTTGTCACCTGCAGGAATCTTCACATCTTTTGCATCTATGTCAGTAGCTTGCTTGGCTAGGACCTATTACATCCTTTTTACACCTGAGCAAACCAAGCGAGTAGAGACTCAGAAAACAGTCCAGTGACTTGCCCCAGTGAGTGAACTGAAAGGTGAGTTAGGAAACCACACCCCAGTGCAGGGCTCTGTCTTCGAGGCTACCCTGCAAAGGAAACAGATCACAAGGGGACAGGCCCCTTCCCAGGAGCATACCACAGTCCAAACCCCGAGTAAGTGGCCTCCCCCTCAACCTCCTGGCTTTGGAAACTTAGGGAAGAGCTTATCAAGTCAGTCACAGATAGCAGTTGCCATGGGGGGAAATGACCTCTTCTAATCAGCCTTCAGCACTACACAACCCAAACGCACTGGATGTTTTATGGAGCAGAACAGGGAGCGGCCAATCCTCAGGATTTTCACAAACATTTCTAAACTGTACTTTTCTTTTAATGAGACCAGCATTTTTATACATCTCTTAGGATTTGTAAATGTGAAAATGCACTCAATAATAACACCCATTTAAATTGCAAAACTCCTGCACTGGAGGTTTGATTTTTAAATATTCGTAGACTTGAAATCCTGCTGGTTCACTGAGGAAGGCAATTAATCTCGTTGGCAAATGCGATCATTATGTGTATTTAGAGGTGGGGTGTTTGAGGGGGGCCTTAACAGAGGAAGGGGTGAAATATAGTCAAGCAGTTCCATTTGTTATAACATTATTAGTTATCAGACACCACACCAGAAAGGGTGTTCACCAGTGGAAATGTCTTATTTTATTTTTTATTCTGTTTGGAATTTTTCAACATGAGTGGTTTATGAATAATTAAATATTGTGGAGGCAAAAATTCAAATCAGCTGGGCTTTTTGTTTATTGTTTTATTTGCATTTATGCAGATAAAACCGTCCCATCTGAGAGCCTATTTGAGAATTTAATACTATATTTGTGAGCACTGAGGAAATCAATTAATGGAAATTAAATGTTGGGAGTTTCACAGTCTGACAGATGCAATCTCAGGCTCAGGTCGCTGGGTGTCTGCACAGGCTTAGGAAGACAGAGCAATCCAAGGCCCTAAATTGAATTGCTACCATATAGCAATTAGGTTATTGATTTAATTAAGAATGCCACCTTTTAATTTTCAGGTCATGATTGAAACCTTTTCTGATTGAGTAGAAACGGGAACACTGAAATGATAGATTTGTAAGAAACAATCTTTTGATGAATCAAAGTCTAACGTGAAACTGGCCCCAAACATTGATGCTTCAGCAGACAGATGTAATATATGCAGATTATTGGGGAGAATTTTAAATGTACAACAAGCTGCTGATTCCAAACAGATCAAGTAGAAATAAAGAAATACAGAGGTTTAGCTCACACTGAGCCTACAAATTCAGCCGAAAGGTAAATGGCACTAAGTATTACTTTCAGAAGTTAACTTCTTGCAAAGGCCAAGAATGATCTTTCCTCTTTCAACAGCCTAGCACACTCTGCATTTCCTCTCTCAGAGAAAGCATCATTTTCAGTATTTTTAGCTGAGACTCTCATTTTTTAAAAAATTATACCATTCTTTCATGTAACAACACAGCTTCTATCAGCTCACAAAATTCTAAGAGCTTAGAATTATTATACACCAGAAGAGCCACCCACACTGTCCAAGATGAACTTGGTTTTCTATGTAAAAATCCTCAGAGGGCAATCGAGAGACAGTGGAGACATAGCTCATGACATTTTGTATGTAAAGACGCCAGTTCCCTGAGGTTCTTTAGATGCAATTGAAACACTGCACTTAAAAAAAATAAATCCTTTAACCTCAGCTTCTTTAAGACAGGGGCAATGCACAAAAGAACAATTTCTTGTATATGTTTTTTCATCATGCCAAATTTTGGGGAAAAATAAAGTGTGTTTTTTGGTTTGAATGTTTGGTTTTTCTTTGTACAAATTAAACACAAAGGGAAAAAAAATCTAAACATTACAAGAATAAAGGAGAGGGACTTCCCTGGTGGCCTAGTGGCTAAGACTACATGCTTCCAATGCAGGGGGCCCACATTCAATCTCTGGTCAGGAAACTGGATCCTACATGCCACAGCTAACACCCGGTGCAGCCACTTAAGTAAATATCTTTAAAAATAAAAGATTTTAAGGTTTAGATAGTCATTACCATGCTAAACTACTAGCACCACTTAAGATTATCATTCTATCATTATGATTATTACCGAGATTTACTAACTGCATCACCCATGGGCTGAGCATTAGGACAAGCTTATTACATGCATTCTTTTATCCAAGTCTCACAGCAACTGTGTGGGAGGGAGAGTGGGTTCCTTCCCCATTTTACAGATAAGAAAACTGAGGTTTAGAGAGGAGATGAACCTGCTCAGAGCCACGTGAGTGACTGGTAGAAGAGTCAGACCCAGGTCCGTCTGACTGGAAGCTTGGGTTCTCACAATGACCTCACATTGCTACTCTGGTTACAGGCAAGCTCTGCTAGAGAGACAGGGCAAGGAGGCAATGATGCAATGATGAGCAAGGAGGGCAGAGATTCCTGCTGGAGACAGTGCTGCCTTGGGTTGCATCACTGGGTCCACACCTGGCAGGGCAGAGCCTGCACAATGAGCCAACACAGCACAACGCCCAGGTTTTGAAGCAAAAAATGTGCAGAAACACAGGACACACATCTTTACTTACTGGCATAGGGTGAGTTGGCAGCTGAGCCGTTGAGGAAGGTGGGGGAGCCGCCCAAATTGGACATGGCAGCAGTGCCGTATCCATTCATACTCGTGGTGACCGAGTTATAGTTGGTCTGCTGGGGGGTGGTGCTCGGCACATACCCATGGGGTGACACGCTGCTTGAGTTGCGGGTGAAACCTGAGAGGCGGGGGTGAAAGCAAGGATGAGGGTGGCATTCAGGTGGGTGGTGGGCCTGGGAGGCTGGGGGAAAGGAGGTCTCTGTCTCTTGCCCCCTCACCACATCCCAAAGGGAAGGGGCCGAGTGATTCATGGGTGGGTTGGTGGTGCTAGCTCTGTGATTAAAATGGGAAGCGAGCAAAAGACACATTTCTCAGGAGATCGTAAATACTTAGCGGGCCCGTGAGAAGTGGCAATGCAGGACCTATAAATTACCATTTTGGAACAGAAATAAATCCCAATCTGAGAGATGTACCCTGGAGGTAACAGGTTCCTACTCCCTGGGTGAGGATGATAGGCTCTGGCCCCTCCAGAACTTCAATTCCAGCCCTCTTTGGGACCTGTCAGTCATGGTTTACAGTGAAAAGTCGAATGCAGAGATGGCTAAATTCATGGATCCTGTCTAGCCACCCCCCATCAGATTACCAGACATGATGGCTAGAACCAAAAGTCTACAATAATATCTGATACACACAGACCCAGGAATCTCCCTTTTTTTGGGGGGGGGGGGGATTTTTTTAAATAAACTCTTTTGTGTCAAATAAATGGGGAGGGGTAGCTTGAGGTTGGGAAGGGGCAAGGAAATCAGCCCAGGTGGGGTTGGGGACAAGGGAGGGCTCCTGACCCTGATTGGTGGCCTGCGACGCCTCAGAGACATTCACGGCCAGTTGTCCACTGAAGGAATTCACGCCCATCATTCCCGCATGGACTGAGGTGTTCGTGAGTGCCGGGAGCTGGCTGTGGTTGCGAGGAACACTGTACAGAGCCTCTGCGATGTCAGCCGCTCTCTTCAGAATAATCTCCTGAAAAGTAACAGGAACATCCGGTTTAACTGCCCCAGTCACATTCCTGGGAGTACCACATCCCAAGTGTTTACTGCAGGCTGCACTCAGGGCTTTCCATGATTAACTGCACTAACTGCTGCAACCTTTTCAACAAACCTGTGTGTTCAGTCTCATCATCATCAAGCCCATACCTCAGATGGGCCAACTGAGGCTTAGAGAGGCGAAGACCTCATTTAAGGACACTTACCTCCTTAAGGACAAAGCTGGGCTGCATAACTCTGTGTGACTTTGACAGCCGATTAACTCAGCCAGTCCTCCATACTACCTTGCAGTACGGGACAGCAACATGGGGCCTTCCCTTCCCCACCAGTAACACAGAAAACTCTGGGGTCACTCTCTCACACACATGTGTGCACACGTGCCCTGAAATTCATCTCCCTGAATGAAGTTAAGGGAAGGTTAAGTGTCCTTCAGTGTTAGTGTGTTAAGTGTGTCCTTAAGTATTAGTAGGGCTGTGTCCCTTGGACACCAACCGATTCAAGCGACACAAAAAAGGAAGGATTATCTCAGACTTGTAGTTTCCTGAGCAAGTTGAATCAGAAACATGGAATTGCTCTATGAAACAGACGCAGACAATGTTCAGGCCTTGTTACACTTTTTAGGAGAAGAAATTAAGCCCCCTTTTCCTCCTAAATTTTCTCAAAAACCTGAAAGGAATAAAATTGAACACCAGTAACTCTCTTCTTCAATGATGAACTATATTCCCACAGGAGATTCCTTTTAAATAAAGTACCTTTTCTCATAAGAAAAATTATTCCCTAGAAAAGGCAATAAAAGATTTACAAAAGAAGAGAGAGGAACTGAATGGCTTTGCAACATGTTAGGCCTGAATGACTTTTACTCTGAACTCATGAAAGCGCTTTTATAATTTTCACGCTTTTTCATTCTCACGAGGACTCTGGGAGCTTCCGCTGAATGTGGAAGGTTCGAGACCCAGCACACTCACCTGGTTGTTGTGGGGCATCCCATAGAGTGCTTCTACCAGATCTGCAGCCCTTTTGAGTATCACTTCCTGTCAAGGAGAAAAGCAGATACAGTCCTCTGAGTGAAGGCAGGATGTCTTTACCTTTTCACATGATCATGTTCTATTTTCCCTCTCACCATCCTTTGCCAACACACCACTTTAAGGGCAGTGGGTTTGGGGAACCCCAGAATGGTGTTAAATCACCAATTTATCCCTGTTCATATACACACTTAATCAAGTCAAAAGGTGAGCATCATTGGTACTGCAAGATAAAATACATCACTCAATAGTCTGCCATAAGCACGATAAAGCACTCATATGTTTATTGCTGAATACAATTGCAAGGTCATTTACTAGATTACTACGATCGATGTCAGTTGGTGCATGTTATGAATCCCTAAGAAGTGTTTATTTTGCACTTAATTGCTTATTCCAGGAACCATGACCTTATCAGACAGGTCATTTTCAAGAGATTTCCAATCAGTCTTCAGCTAGTAAGAAGCATGTGGCATTAGCCTCCTCTTGTATATCTCCCTTGTGTGGCAGAGTCATGAGATCAGGGGGTGATGTGCTGTTTTGTCAGAGGTTCTTACAAAAGAATTCTCCTGCCCCCAGAAGCTCCCTCTGCACCAATTGTCATGACTGGCAGAGTCTGCTTCTTTTATAGCAATTCTTTGCTATTTCAGTGTTGTTTGTCATTTTCCCCAATTGCTCATTCATCCTCCTCCTAGGTGTTATGCTCTGCTGTTCACTCCAGTTGAAGAAAAAAATGTCTCCTTTCATTTAGGTGGACTTCCATATTTAGCTAGCATGCCTGTTTCTAATAATATAGGGCACTCTACAAAAATATGTGTGGTGGTAATTTTTTTCACTCTAACCACAAGAAATTGTTCCTTTATTCAGCCCCAATTTTCTGAAGATTCATTTATACTGCAGTGTGAAAAGAAAAGCTAAGCTTGATACATATAAAACGGAGGTTTATCAGAGAACCAAACATGAAAGCATGGTATGATTATCAGAGGTGATTTGCAAGAAGATATGTTTACTTTTTTTTTTTTGCTGTGGGTAAAGTTTCAAGAAGAAGTTTTACTTTAAACATTTTACATAATAGATTTCTGCATGGAGAAGCAGTACTGTTCAATTTTCACATACTGCAGACATTGATCACAAAATAGGAATATAATTACATTCATTTTGCTGTCACCATAGCCTCTTCAAAAATCCTTGAACAACTCTTGAAATGACAAGCTTTTAGATACATATTAGCATTTTTCAATTTTAAATTCTCTATAATATAAGATAAAATAGTTGTCATACTGCAGTAACTACTTATGACATATATAATGTCCTAAATTCAAAAATGAGGTAGAGGAGTTTTCAGTTCTCAATAAACATTTATGCGTGCTTTAAGCTGCTGTTATACCCCATTTACAAAACAGTTCTGTTATTTTTCAGGTAAGGAGTGGAAAACATTATATAATCAATGGGGTTTGAATCAATCCATCTGAAATAATTTCTTTATTTTTTAATGCAAGCTACAGGATAACCTACCACATTTTTGTTTGCAGTGCTGTCTGACCACAGCAGTTAATAATTTACTATGGTATGGGCACAGTAAACCCTATCCCCAGATCAAATTCAGCCCGTACTGCTTTCATTAAAACCTCACGGCTTTATCTGGCTCTTAGAAAAGATGAAAACAAAATAGGATCAAGTTAGTTTATATACTAAAAGTTGACTTCTCTGGGTCTATATTCATTTATTTCTTCAAATGAATATTTATGTCAGTGTTTGGGCTTGGCAAAGAAGGCATTTTTCTTTCTTCTCATTTTAGGGAAAAAAATACAAGACTGTTGTTTGTCAAAAGCAAGATGAGGTATGCAGTTAGAACCTGCATTTGTGAACTTCAATCTTGAAACAGTATCATTGAGGATTTAAAGCAGCGCTTATTTTAATTAATTTCACAGGACCAGGGAGGAGGCAACTTCCAATAAACTCCAGTATCTTTGAAGTTCTTGTACCTGAAAAATTCCAATTATCAGGGTAGGATATATATTTTAAACTGATATTTTTAGTGATAACAGGTTTTGATGACATAATTCACTTGTTTCTTTTTCTCCTTACTCAATGCCCAGAGTTCTTATCAGCATTCAACCCCCTGAAAGTGAAACGTGAACTTCACTTCCTAGAGTTGCCTCCTCCTTCAATCCATGGAGCCAGGACACGCTTTCCACTAGGCACATTGCTGTAGTCAGGTCAGCAGCCCAGCATTGCTTCAGACCAGCAGTCTTGAGGACAGTGAACCCAATGTCATGTCCTGAAAGTGACTCTCTTAAATGGCATCTTGCCTATTTTAAAGTGTCCTTCATTGTGGTATCAACTTGGGGCTTAAGGGGGAGACGGCTTTTGGCTCAGCTTGGCCAATGTGATTCAGCTTCTATTAGTTATTTCTGCAAATGGGAAGGAGAAAGGAAATGTCTGGGTCCTCTATGAGTTAGTGCAGCGAACCTGCAAGGTGCTTGGATTTCGGTGACCAGAAAATTGCTCTCACCTCCATGTCATTAGGCTCCCAGTGAACTAGCCCCCAAGCGTGTTTGTGTTGGGGATCTAATATATTGCCTTTCAATCAGAGCTGAGAACCACTGAACACACAGACAGAACATGACGAGCAGGTCAGGAAAGCAATAAAGATTTTACAGAGCTGTCCAAGGTGCTAAATTTACTCAATAATGGGTTTGGCACCATAGTGTTAACCTCTCATTTACTACCAGTTTGAGGGACTAAATTGAAGTAGCTGACTTCATTTACCTTGAAATGTATATTTTATGACATTATGTAAGTAGATTGAAAGGGCACTGCAGTTTTAACAATTTAAAGGCTAAAGCATGTTTAAGATGAAACTTGAATATTTATTGTATATTGCACTTAAAGTATATAGAATGTTAAAATGTATTGATTAAATTTGTAAAAGGCATTATAAAAATGACAGGTAGTATAAAAGATATATGCCTTTTAAAATCAAATTGATAGTATATGCTATCTCTTTGGTGGTCACAAGTGTAATTTTTTTGCAGTTTTATATGGTAATTTGAAAAATCTGTAACTTCACATTAGGAAATGATTGAGCCTGGGATGTTAAAAAAAGAGAGAGAGAAATTTCCCATAAGGGGAAGAGCTGGATGTTTCATATAATCTTTTGTCTCGGAAACTGTTCCTAAAGTCTTATTTTTTGTGACATCGTATAAGGATCCTTCCATTCTAATATGCAATTTTAATATTTCTGAAAAGAAAGAGCATCTGACTAGTACTAATATCTAATTTTTCAAAGCATTTATTTGTCAAGAGAGATTTTCTCTTCTCTTCTTAATGTTTAAAACGACTCCCTGCTTGCAGTTTAAAACATGAGGGTAGAGATTAGACTCTTCCAAGATAATTAATCCTATCCTTGGATTAAAAAAATACATATCCCATTGGGCAATTAAGAAGACAAATACTAGTACCCTAAATATTGAAAAGCCCCAGAGTCTCCTTATAGAGGTAATGCTTATTCTCCAACCTATATCCTGAGTCAGACTATTTTTCTTTTCATAAGTTTGGACTTATTCTCTCTTAAAGACATAGAAAATGTTTACTCTTTAAAAACAACAGCAACTTTTTACTGACCTATTTCCTTTCACAATCAAAACTGGTCATTACCTGCCTTGCTATGACCATTGATGATTATATGAATGGGATTCTGAAGAGAAAAAATGGATAAGCTATACTAAATCTGTTTAGAATTAGTAGAAACACTGGAGAGATTCAAGGAACAGTCAAGTATAATTGTCATAAGTTTTGCTATGTTTTGGAACCTTAATGATAAAAATGCCAAATGGGCTACAAAAAAGTGAGAAGATATGGCTTTACTTCCCATGTTGCAACCAGTCAGTTAGCAAATAATTCTTAAACTTCCTGTTGCCCAAGTAGTCGCACACCAACATTCCTCTTTCAACAGCACCTTTCAAGGCACCCTATCTTCCCAGAATTTAGGTACAGGGTTCCTAGGAGGTTGCAAAAGATCTCCACCCCTCTTTATTCAACCTCTTCTCCCTATACATGTGAAGAACTGCTCTCTATTCTGGGCTAGCTTGACTTCCTCAGTCTAGCAGGAACATGCTGGGCCCCCTCCTAGCTCCAAACCATCACTCATTTGCTCTTACTTCATCTGGAACACTGGCTTCAGTCTGTGTCCATTTGCAATGCCTTCCCATCCTGTAGAGTCTGGTAATGAAAGTGGTACTGGTGGTGGTGGAAAAGAAAACTATTGTGTTTGGAAAGGGAGACTTTAGCTCATTCGGTCCTCATGGTGAGACTCTGTATCACCATTTGGCAGATAAGGAGACTGAGACTCAGAGAGGTCCACCAATTTGCCCTGAGGTCACACAGCTAATGAATGTCTGAGCAGGGATTCAAGCTCAGTCCTGTTACACATCAGAGCCTGAACTCTTCATACTTACACTATCCTATCAGATCTAATTCCACCTTCACTGAGACTCCAGCTTCTAACCTCTTTCATTCCTCTGAAAAAGAGTGCTGACTGCCCCACCCAGAGCCACACAGAAGTAGATTCTGTAGGGTCATTTTGTTCTGCTCTTACGTGTGCGAGTCTTCAACCTCCAACAACTAGACTGTAGGTACTTTGAGGTCATGGCTATGTCTTAATCTCCTTCTCTAAGCCCCTAGCACTGTGTTCAGCAAACCACAACCCTTGAGAAATTCTTATTGAAGAGTCTAAAATAGGTACTGATTTTTAAAAGTATGTGCTTAATTTATATGAGGAAATGACCAAGTCATATATTTGGCATAGTTTATAAAAGTAGAAGACTTAAATTTGGTACCCCATTTGGCTCTAGACTTTTTAATCCAATATATAAATTCCCAAAGGTCAAGTCTGGGGAGATTTTTTATATCAATTTTTTAAGTAAATTTGCTCCTTCACTCCTGCTGGCTTGTACTTACACTTTAATTTTGTGACTAATATAATGAATCATCTCGGGTACAGACATTATCTCAAGTTATAGGCTGCTATCAACATGAGGCTGGTCTTGATGTACATTAGCCTTTTATTAACTGTACTCCTAGACTCTTAGAAATACTTAGGTTTTTGCATACTCTCAGGAACAAGGCATATCATATCTGATATGCAGACATGGCTAACTCATCTTTCCTTCTGTTTTATGACAGTAAAATCTCTGAGGATTATTCACCCTCCATGTGAATCATTGGCATCTGATCTGAAATGTGTTGCTCTTAATAATAAGTGCATATTCACTGTGCCCACCTGGCTTCCCAGGAAGAGTGGGAAGGGTGTCTAAACATCTGATACTGAGCCCATTTATAAATCCAGTTCAATGTTTCAAGTAATTCAAACCCAGATGAGCAGGGGAGATAGCCTGAACTCCCTTCCATTCAGAACACATATAGACCAACTCATAAAGCCAGATGGGTACCCATTTACCAACACAACATTAATTTCAAATATCAGAATCAGATTTTGAGACTCTGGAAACTCCCTCATAAAATTAAAGCCCAGGGATGCTTCAGTAATTTCAGAAGACAATCTGTGCTTGGCTTTATGCTCCCTCAAGTAGAAAATAATGTTTTGAGGGACGTAGAAAACAGAAGCTAAATGATAAGCATCAATTATCAAAGTCAAGTTGACTTGGGCGATTCCTATGAAAGAAGTACAATACTTTCCTGTCACTGCACATTTCCCTGACACCCATTTATCACCAATCTGCCTTCCTTATCAGGGGATTCAAGATACAGTGGGTCCAAATATCAGAATGGCAAAATCACTCCTGATTTAAAGTCGATAAGCACCTATCAATGAAATCAGCACTGACTCCATGTACCTCCTCACTCTGGAGTTTACACTGGATTCAAATTTTGAACAGTGTAATTCAGCTTATTTAAGTTCCAGCTCTTTCCCCACTTGCTTTTGAAAGTGTGGGGGACACTGATTGGAAAGTCTAAGAGCTGAAAAATTGATTGGAAGTTTCCGGCAGCCCATTTCCCACAGAGCTGTATGTACAGCACAACGAATACTAGTTGTACTGAAAGGTCTTTCTGTGGAGGGTAGTTTTCTATCCCAACTTCCTTTATGTTTATTCAGCCAAATGGAAAATTCCACAATGGTAGACTCTGCGTCCTAAAAAAAAAAAAAAAAATCTTATAATGAGGGCAGTGAGGGAAAGAATAAAACAAACCAAAATAATACTTGAGCACTGTTTAGTTTCCAATCCTCTGAGACATTCCTTAAATTTTTCATTTTTTCTGGTATTATGAACTTCTCAAAATGGAGCTTACCGCAGATCATTAGACGCCTTTAGTGTCACACTTTCAACACTCTTTACTCAGAAGCCCTATGACTGAGAAGTGTCGCTTACATTTAGCATGGATATAATTAAACATGTTTCTGTTGAAAGGGGCATTCTCATTATGGCTAAGGACCACTTTAGACTAAATTGAAATGGAAAGGAGGAACATAGATGAGGTGTAGGTAGCAAGTGGTTATTTCTAGGGAGGCATAAAATGCCAAATGTGTAACAATTATATTTTACAACCCTGCATTCTAAAGACTTCAGAGCATTTTACTATATAAGAAGCCCCTGTGGAAGCTTAAGGAGCATTCCAGCACACACTCATTTCCCATAGCCTTTAAAGAAAGATAAAATTCAAACCATAATCAAAATCGGCAGAAATTTTCAAAACAAAGGATTGAAGTATTTTGAAAGGGTCTACTGCTATTCGCACAAGAGGCTTCAAAAGTATTCTAAAGACACTGCAGAGGTTTGAAGGGGAGGGGTGCTTCCAAACATCCTCTAATTTTGAGGCTGATTTTGTGTTCAGATTAGATGATACTCCTCTTACTTCTCAAACGTATGTTAGGTATTGTGCCACGTGGCTGAAGGTGCACCAGAAAGCTTTGCATTTGTTACAAGCATGGTATAGAAGACTTCTGAATCACATGAAATTAAGGCAGTTGTAAGCTAACACAGGTATATCAACGTAAGACATACTAACTTACATGATTGACTTTTACAGTGGAAAGAAAAAGGCTGTTTTCAGGCAGCTGTTATTGCCTCAATGGAAAAAAAAATCAATGAAAGTGAAATGAACAAGAGATTTTGTCTGAGTTGCAGTTAATACCACTGAAGAGCTATGGATATTAAAAGGTCAACAAATAAATTAGCCCGAGTGTTATGAAATGAATGATTTGGCTTATAATTTTATTGAGTGAAAATTGTTCGCTGCCTATTAGACCAGGTAATTTTTATCTCGTGCCTCAATTACTGTTCCGTAAGCAATAATATAGTTGTAAGAGCTGCTGGTTCGATCGCGTGACCTCTGAGAAGCCGGCTAGGACAGCTGACTTTACTATGATGGATAACTAAGCTTGGTCTCCACGAGGTGCCAAACCTCCCTTTCCTGCAAGGGGATCTCATAAAAGAAACATTACAGCTTGATTCATTTTACCAAAATGTTCGACTTTTCAAGTGTCAGCAGTTAAGTATAAATTGTGAAACCAGGTATTCCTGAGAAGAGTGATGACAATGGCTTCCCCCCCTCTTTTTGGTCTCGTGGCATCTCTTCTAAATGGTGTCATGGTAATTGGTGAATGGGAGCCTGGGGTGCTTCCCGCCACAAATACAGTGAAAAATGGTGTCTGCACCCTTGTGGATATGACCTGCTTGGAGGTACAGAGCTGAACTTGGTAACCTCTGGCTGGCTCTTCTTATTCCGATTCATTGTACTGGTTTAAGACCAACGCTCTGGGTTAGGTCCTGCTGAGTGGCCTTGGAAATCGACTTTCTGATCAGGATGAAAGTCTCTGCTTAAAGAGAAGGCTGTGGACAGAGGTGCCTTTTTCAGGGCTAGGTTGTAAAGTCAGCACATGAAACAAAACCTGCCTAGAGTCAAAATTACCCTTGAAACTCTTTTAAGTTGCCAAGGCCTGGGCTCTTAGAAACACGAAAGCCAGAAATTAACTACTTGTGTTTCTCTTTGTCTTTTGGCTGTGGCTTCCCTTTCCCTAGGGTGAGAGTGAATAAATATCTAGTTTGAAAGTAAGAGGACCATGGAGTAAACAAAGAGATTCATTTTATGTACGTCGGCGTATGTCTGTGTATGTGTCTGGCGTGTGTGTATACAAATGTATGTGTATATTTATATTTTTGGACAAGTACGTGTAGTTAAACTTGAGTAAGTGATGCATGCAGGCTGGAACTACGCTGGACTTTAAGGATATCTAAGGGAGGCAAAAATAGAGTTGGTTTTGGCTTCTTAAATTGTTGAACATCACTGGTTATTGCATGTACCTCCAGACGAATGGTATCTGTAAATGATGATTCCCAAAGCTTTACAGATGGTCCTGACTATAACTGCAATTAAAATTCACTGCCTCAAGACTGCTGGGGCTCTGTTGGTTCTTATTACTCCAGTGTTTAATTGAAGTGTTACTCAAGGCTGAAAACAGCAAGCATGGCCGGAGACCTCCTAGTGTCTCTGTTTCTTTGGTCTTTAAGAGAAGGGTGTTGGGTAGAAATGAGCCCCTTGTGCCTCCCCTGTGACTTCTCCTTGAACTAATGAGTAATTATATTCAAAGCCTCTGTACACAGGGTGTGATATGAAGGTTAAAGTTACCCACACACATGCATGCGCACCCACCCATCAAGAGCTCCATGCTAAAAAAGGACTTGAAGGAGGCTCAAGAATACAGCTATTGGAGTAGCTGTTATTACAAGTCCCTACCGTGATGACTCAGGGGCTAAAGAGAAAGCGAATTATCTCCTGGTACTGTATGTGTATTTTTAATTCCTGCTGCCTCTTTCCCCTGACTCAGCCATCTGTGAGCTACCCTCAGACCCTGCTACCACCTTCCTCCTCCCCCTGGCTGAACTTGCGAAATTCTAAAAATCTGGTTTATAAAACTGCCTTTTTCCTTACAATTCCCATTTCTTAATTCTAGGAGGCAGTGCTTTAGAGATTCGGGCTCTGGAATCCAAAAGCATTGACTCAAAACCTGCTCGGCCACTTTCAGCATTGCAAACGCAGCCCTCGGTTTCCTCTGTTTCCTCATCGGTGGACTCAGACCAGCTTCGAGCTCAGCAGACAGCCAGTGAGGCTTACGGAGCAGGAGGTAGACATAGCAGTGATAACCCTTCCTTATTTCCCAGAGAATTTGGGCAAACTATGTGCATTCTTAGAGCCAACGCGGATTATGTGCGTGCAAAACCCTGTGAAAGACTCTGAACAGACTAATGGTGAGGAAATCTGGAAATGGAAAAATCTTTATCGACAGCTGCACGAGCTGTCCTGAGCCTCAGTTTCCTCATCTCTAAATTGGGCATGATTCAATAGTGACAGAATAACTTATGCAGAGTTGGTTAGTTAAAGATAACATAAATAAAGTAACACAGTGAGAATTAAAACTTCTGTGGGAGTCATGGCCTTTTTAATGAAGCTACAATCTCCCTCCCCAGAAAAATAATGTGTGCATGCAGTTGTGTGCATACTCATCTCACACACACACACTTGTGTATACAATTTCAAGGGCACACAAAACTAGGTTAAATCCCCCCGATAAAAGAAGCATAAGTAGGAGGGGACATCAAGCCCCTAAACTGGGCATATTATCAAAATGGGGAAGTGGAATTTGCCTGTGAGTTTTCTGGCAGAGACAGAGGAGAGAGGGGTAAAAAATAACTGCATTCCACAGTTTGTGTTTTTGACAAGAAAAGGCAGAGACAAAATGGTTTTTGGAATCAAACCCAAGCATGCTTTTCCTAAGAGGTGAATATTCCATATGACTTGCTTTTGTTACTGTATTTTTTTTTTTTTTTGGTTTGAGTCATTTTGGTTCCCAGATATAATGTTAATAGAGTTTCTTAAAATTAAAAACAAAACAAATAAATGATTAGGATTAGAGAGCAGGGCCGGTGTCACAGAGTGGAAGATAAAGACATAGGGTTTTTCTTTCTCCTCTTCTGAAACCCTCAGTCATCCTCTTTTCTGCTAACAGGCAATGTGGTTATGCAAAGATTTCTTATTTGTATTTTCACTGATGCAACTGCAGGTTTTGAATTACGGATAGTCTTTGCATAAAGACTAAAACAATAAAAACATAATTAGAATACATGGTATACAGCCGACTCCAGTTTTATTTTGCCCCAGCTCTGTATTTATGATAAATCACTAAACACGACCAATCTTTAGGGCAGGTGATTTTGGGTCTCGTGTCTGCATTGAGCAAAACCAGTGCCTGTGACTAGCGTCTGAATTTCCATTCTGCAAGTGTACAGTGGAACTGAATAATATTTGGCACAATGCAGTGCACAACTGAGCCACTAAATGGCTGATTTACTAAATTATTATTAGATGAGCCCTTGCTGTTCCAAATGAAAGTGCAGTCACTGTCTTCCTTCATGGTGTGTTCAGATTGTTCTGTGTTTAAATATTCAGCATGAGGCTAATGCGAACTGATGAACTGAGACTATAAACATTCACTTTCAATACAGATAGAGCGACAGAGATGAAACATATCATGTGCCCTGTGGAGGTGAAAATGATTTATATTTAAGGATGTTGCTGCCTACTTCCATTACTTTAAGGTACTCTTAATTAGTATGGTGTTGGAAATGACTGATTCCCGTGTACAGGAAAAAGAGGCTGGGATTGTTATTTTTTTGCACACCAGTGAATGAGAAGCTACCCCAAGGATCTGCTGCCTATGTTGTGGTTCAGAACCTTGAGTTTTATTCATGGCGGGCTGCACCATGCCAGCAGTCTTATTTCTAATGGGAGAACTATGGTTTCTAACATTCAGTGTTTTCTCTGCACCTGCCCAAAGGGTCCACAGCCCCTCCTCAGTACCATCCATGCCTCAGCAGCCCACCTCCTTACCGTCAGCGTCTATCGTACCTACTCCACAGCCAGCCCGGGACCTCACTCTCCGTCTCACCAGCACCTTTACTGACACCTGCTGGAATGAAGAACCACCCTTGCTCCCTGGACAAAGATAACCCCCTCCTTTTTCCTCCCCTTTGAGGGCAGTTATAGGCAAGCACTTAAAATACTGTGATCACTTACAGTAGATTAGAATTTTTTATTGGTGCCCTGTTTCCATAACAACACGAAGACAGCAGATGACTTAAGCTAAGCTTGCAAAGCAAAAGGCTGCTCATCTGGCAGTTAAAATGAATACAGTTCATTTCACAAGTTTCCCATATGGACTCTTAGTGTATGGTAATGAGGAGACCATATGGTGAGAGAAAATGCAGTGAGAACAATTGGGTTCCACTGGCTGAGTGGGAAGTAGGGAGAGAAAATCCGGGTGAGAGATTCCGGTGTGTGCGCTCTCTGGGTTCAAGGTTTGGTTGAGGTTTGTTTGGGTTTGCGTTTGGGATGGTTGTGTTCCGTAGGGGTTTCGTGTTTCTTAATCTGTTCCTTAATATGTCGGCTGCGTGAAATGACAAACATCTTGCAAATTTTGCAATATCATTCATCACAAACTGTCAGCAGTGTTTGCAAATCTGACTTGCAAGATCTTTTAAATGTGTTGTGCTTAAAAGGCAACAGTACTAAGTTTTTAGACAAAGTGCAGGAAAATTTAAGCACTTCTGACAAGCAGAAACATTAACAGTAATCATTTTAAAAACACTTGCATCTTTTGCCTGCGTGTTTAGCTGTAAATAATGCTAGAATGTATAAAAGCTTTAAAGTAAAAAATGTAATAAATACTTTTTATTATGTTTCATAAAGGATAACAACAACAACAACAAAATGCTGTGCATCGTGTGCATGTGTTATCTATAGGTACAGAGGTATGGAGATACCCCACTCTCCTCCCTGCTCACCAGACTGGAAAGTGGGGAGGACAGCTTGAGAAAGGCTCTAAAGTCAACTCTGTACTATACATGCTTCATAAAAGATGAATATAAATGCATTAGTTAGACACGGTGAGCTAAATTAGAAGGTCAGGCAGGGCTGGGAGGGCTGAAAAATCACACAACCAATGAGTGTAATTACTCTTTTTTAAGTCTATTAAGTGGTGTTGTTCTATCAAGGCTCAAGGGTATAGGACATGAAGAACAAGATAAAGTAATGTGTATTTATTACTCCCACTGGATCAATTTACCAGATATTTTCAGCTCCATAAAGCAAAATACACAAATGTCGCCTTTGTTACTTTTCTCAAACTGCTTTATTTTCTCTAAAAGAGGGACTGGCTCTTGGAGAAGAGACACATTTGCCCTGTGCAGGTCCCCATGCCAAACCCTCTGGGGGGGAAAAGAGAGAAAGCTGGTGCATGTTTAAGTAGGATGGGGCTGAGGTTAGGCGAGGTACAGGAGAGAGAAGCCTGTGGCCTCAAGGCAGAATTACTTGGGTTTCCAGAATTGGAGGGAAATGGGAACTTGATGCAGCGAGGCCCGAGGCCCTGCGTGCAAACCCTAGCTTTCCCATGTGCTTGCTGTGAGTGGCACACCGCCAGCCCTCTAGAAACTCTGACCCTGTGATGTGGGATGTACCCGTCTTTCCAGGAATAATAGCCCCCATATACTGAAGTCTCGCTATCCGCCCGAGAGGCCCCTTGCATAAATTATCTCATTAACACCCAACAGCCACAATGTGGGGCAGCTGCTTTCCGAAGGAGGAATCTGAGTCTGGGAAGGGTGAGTCCATGCACAGACAGTGCAGGCGGTTTTCAAAATCCATGTCCACCTAACCTGAGTCTCCCCTCCTGACCGCCGTGCTTTTCAGAAACCTTGATAAAGCCATGCCAGGCACATTGCAGGCACGACATACATGTTACTGATTCCTTGGGCCTCACCACAGACATGTGAATGCCGGCCAAGCACGATGCCTCTGTACTGATGCTCACGGATCACTCAGGAAGACAGCTGGCAAACTGAAACGGGACAGGGACACCTCTGGCCTTCAAAACAGAGACAGCCAGCTCCTTGCTCAGTACTTCTGGAGGGCCTCCTGCATCTCAGCATCTCAGAGCTTCTGAGTGACCACAGTCGCCATCCCCCTCACCTCCACATGATAAGAAAAGTCAACTTTCACCCCAAAGTTGGTCAAAAGTTCCTCTCCCTCCTGCCAGGATCCAGAAAGGCAGGCACATCTGTATGACAGAAGAGAATGCTGCAGCTGGAAACCCTCAGCCTGCCCTTCTCCACACACACATGAGAAACGAAACCAAGTCACACCTGGTCTTTGCATAATGACAGGATTTTAAATCGGTGTGTATGGCAACTATCCCTGATGGTAGCTTTTGGGGTCAAAAATCATCTACAGAGAAGGATTCCCACTTGCTCCCATTTTCTCATTTGGTAAATGGGAATGAGGTCTGCTTTCCCGACTTCTCTCACAAGAGGGGCTCCCATAAAACAAAGCATGTACAAGTTCTTTCAAAAAGCGCAAGCCAGTATACAAAGGCATATTATTATGGAAAGCTGTCTGCTTGGTCTTTGGAGCAGTTTCATTTGACAGAATATGTGGGTGGTTGTATGAATCTAGCTTTGTCTATTCACAAACACATGGGTTTAATAAAGTGGAGTTTGTTTTTTAAGGTGTGTGGTCCATGGCGCACTGAAACACTCCTGTTTGACAAACACTGACCACGATTCTAAGAAAGGCGGAGCCCGTTTTCATCCCTCAAACAATGGACAGCGGGACTATAAATCTCCCAGGTCCACAGGAATACCTCGTGCTGGCTCCATCCGCCACTTCCTGACCCTGCTCTTGAACTCTCACTCCACCTTCACATTCAGAGCCAAGAGGACACCACTCTGATCTGAGTCACAGAGGGAGCTTCCTGGGGTGGGCTCTGGCCAAAGCTCTCGCACGGTGCAGTGGCTGGATGCAAGCTATGGAGTGTTTCCTTAACACACAAACCCATTGTGTCCTTGATTACTCTTCCCAAACCCAGGAAAGCAGGGCTGGGAATTTCACCATCGGGCCACCAGGGACGAAGTGACACGTGCCTGGGCTATTTGTTCAACGCTTCTGAACGTGATGTGCAACTGTGAAGATGTTTTTAAAAGCAAATACACAACACTCAACCATATATTCCTGTTTCTCTCCTTTCTTTATGAATAAGTACTGCTTGGGAGCTAGAGACCTCAACCATTAAACCAAATTTGTCTCCTGTTTTTTCAGCAAATATTTATAGAGTGGCAGCGGTGGGCCAGAAACTATACCATGTAGCACACAGGATTACTTTTTTTTATCCTGATGTGATCCCGGTAATGTCTGCATGGTTATTTTACCCCCATTTTATAGATGAAGAAACTGAGGCACAGAAAATAAAGCATACAGTCCACTGCTGACCCAGATTGGGATTTCCTGAGTGGCAGGGATTGGTTAGGAGAGCTCTCCAAAGTCAGAGTCTCATTCTCACAGCTGGCAAATAATCATAGCTACCTTTTTGTTGAGTGATAAATAAGTGATGAAGGCAACCCCCCAAAGAAGGAAATATTACTATCTCCATTTGACACAGAAGGAAATTGAGAGACAGAGTGGTAAAGAATTTTGGGGCAAAAAGGAATTTTGACCCAGACGACAGAGCTGGAGGTGCCATGGTTCTGAGTCCCACCTCACCCAACCTGACTCTCCAGTCCCTTCAGCAGACTCGAGAGAGATGCCAAATGAAAGTGAAAATGGTTCCCAAATGGAAACAATGGGAAGAATCTGCTATGCACTCCTGACTTCTTTCTACCACTCAGAAACCTTAGGTACTGACCACTGGGTGGACACATATTAATTACATCCTTGTGCTATGAAATTATCAATTATTTTCCCATAGGAAATGCATGGGAGCTAGGTTCTTGCCAGACAAAGGAAACTAAAGATAATTCTCTCCATGGCACACCTATGCTGCAGAAGCAAAGGAACAGTCACTATTACTCTTAGATTCTCGAATTGCTCACCGAGAATAAGTCAGGGTGAAAGGGAAGGAGGTGTAAGGTGGAGGCCCCTTGCAAAGACAAGGATCTGAACAGACTGACACATCATAGGGTTTCTTCCTCAGGTGAAATGCTCTCAGGAAGTTTTCCTAAGGTGAACAGCACCTAGTGGAGGTGAAACTATAATGGGAACTCAGGGCTGAGACTGAAGGCTCTGTAGTTCTTCCCAGGCTTAGGAGAGGACAGACTTTGCTTGTCACAGTTCTTCCTCTCTTCCGGCAGGCAGGGCCCCTCACCACCCTGCCAGCCCCTCATATCTGTGCATCAGTTTCAGGGGGTGGGGTAGCTTTCTCCTGGACAAGGCCCATTCTGACAGGTGGCCCTGCCCATCCCCCATGCAGCAGACCCCACAGGTAAGATGCGATGATGAACTGATCACCTAAAGAAGTTTGCTGAGCTAGGAAGGATGTCAATTTCATTTTTGTAGGTGCTTTACAAGGGGAAACAGACCTGGAGACGACATATCTCTAGACTTACTGTGGCTTGTGTAGTCAATGAAATTTCACTGTGCATCGTCCTGCCCTTTGACATTCTTTAGCATTTAGCATTCTCTCCTCTGAGTCCTCACACAGCATTGGTTGTCCTTTTGTTAAATGTGGCTATTGTTTTCTGTTGTGCATGGTGTTGTATATACAGCGATGGGACTATCTCAACACTGACAACGGTACAGAAGAGAAACCAGCAGACGTGCGTTTCCTTTTCTCTGCACTGGCAATTAATGACACACCACTGTATAACATATATTGCTCTGACTGGCATTTCTGTTTAATTTCTCCCAATTGTGTCTTAGGTGGGATGTTTCTGGAGGGAAGAGGCTCATGTCTCAGTGACCCAAATGCAAGATCTGCCAGTATGTTTTCCTTTGAGCTCTAGCTATTCTCCCCTCACCAGGAATAAGTAAAGACTGTCATGGGGGTAGAAAGCAATATTCTGTTTCTTCTTGAGAAATGATATGATAGAATGATTAATAATCTGGACGTTGGAGCCAGGCTTCGTGGATCTGAATCTCAGTTCAGCAGTTTACATGTTGTGTGACCTTAGGCAATTGATTTAACCTCTCTTTAGTTACTTTCTTCTCTAAAATAGAGGTGGTCCTGGTACCAATCTCCAAGGGTGTTTGAGAGGAAGAAATGACATAAGTGGGCTTCCCAGGTGGTGCTAGTGGTAAAGAACCCACCTGACAATGTAGGAGACCTAAGAGATGTAGGTTTGATCCCTGTGTCGGGAAGATCTCCTAGAGGAAGGCCTGGCAACCCACTCCAGTATCCTTGTGTGGAGAATCTCCATGGACAGAGGAGCCTGGTGGGCTGTCGTTCTTGGGGTTACAAAGAGTCAGACATGACTGAAGCAACTTAGCATGTATGTACAATGACCCAAGTACAAATAAGTACAACATTACCTGGCACATGAGTGCTTATTACTTTGATTACTGCTTACCTTACTGTACTAAATACACAAAGCACAGAAATACTGAGTTGCTTCTCTATGAAATTTTATCAGTAGCAAAGTTTTCTGCCAATCATCCAAGCCCACATCTCCAGAGACTACAAACCAAAGAGAAGGTATCCTACCTTTGGCAAACGCTCAGGGTCACCAGGGTGCCGGGGAATAACCTTCTGTAACCTCTGGAAACCATAATCAATGGTGGGTTCGTTGAGCGCTGCAATGAAGAAGTCATACAATTAGAACAATTTCAGGAAATAAAGCAGCATATGATTTGCAGCACTTATGGTGTGGAAATAACTAGGAAGTCCAAGGTTTCATTGATACTTTTGAATTAGATCGTAAAATGATGGACAGATGATCCCTTTTGTTGAACACTTCTACCATCTAATTCCTGCTCTTTACCATGGTGGGCACTGACTCACTCTAAAGAACATGAGAAGCAGATCCTGAACTCTGCTCTTCTGGCCAAATTCCATATTTCTTACATTGTTGAAGGTAGAGAGTAAAATGGAATTGGATATGAGGCTATAGGATTTCCTTTGGTCAGAAGGTTGGGTTAAAACACTGGAAGGCTTGTCCAAGGGTGTTTACAGTCATAAACAGCATAAGTATCTGCATAGCTACAAAATATTGAGTGGCCTTCAGCTGATAGAGGATCTCAATGCCAGCAGTGGCAATTAAGCAAGAGTGTGGCGATGGGCACAGGAGACTGGATCTTCTCAGTATGCAAAGGCTGTGCTACCCTTGGAAGACTCCAAAAAGAGACAGGTATTGAAAATGCCCTTGATATGACACCCTCACATCTAAGATGACAGACTGATGCACCAACATAATATTATTTCAGGAAAAGGCTAACCCCTATGGAGCAACTAGCTTAGAACAGCTGGGTCTCCAAGATGAATTTTTAAAAAGAGTAAAAGAAGAGCATAATATTTGTGGAGATAGTGGGCCTTTCTGTACCCTAATTGACTACACTTTCTTCAAAGCATCCTTAAATTCAACTCGCCACAAAGTGGACTCTGGTATATCATTTTCAAAGTTCCTCCCCAGGATATGAAATATCTCCAGCCTTCCTTGCCTGACCAGAAAAAGATGGCGGCTCCATCCTCTACCTCATTCTTCATCTCCTCTAAGTGATGGGTGGGTGTGGGGGTTTGTTCTTTTATTTTTAGTGTAACCAAAGTATTCAAACACATAGTTTCTCCCTTACTGAATAAAAAGACATTTTGCTATATACATTAGAAAACAAGGTGCCACATGCTTTACTTAAAATGCATTTCCATTAACCTAAATTTTAAAACTAAGATTCATACTACTGCTAACTTTAAAAAACTGTATTAAATTCAAATAGGTCCCAAGGCTAATGGAAGCAATTTGTATACCAACCCAAACTGACTGGCCCACTTTTCAAAATACAGGTATGATAATCTTGTGGTTTTAAAAGGACATTTAAATTGAAAGACTGTGAATTTAGTACATAATTATACCAATAGAACCCTTTAACTTGTCAACTTGTAAATCTAAAAGGCTATCAATCATTTCTAAAGAGGAAATAAACCTTAAAATTCCTTGATTGACAGTGCTTACTTTTTATGTAAGAAAAAAAAAATGAAGGGAAAAAAGGCTGCATAAAGTGGCCAGAAATCCATTTACAAAAGTACATTGTTTTACATAGGTGAGTAAAAAGCCAATAATTACACCTCCAAAAGATATATAAATCAGAGTAAGTACTTTTTCCTCACTTGTGTATTTTAAGTTGGAGTGAACTTCAGGTAACTTTTTATTAAGAAGATTTCTTTTACCCAAATGCAGTGCTTGCTGAAGTTGTTAATATAGTAGCATTTTCATTTAAGATAATGTAATCATTTTTGCAAATATGAGATTTAGCCATTTCTCCCACTTACCACTTCCAAATGGTAAACTTTCAATCTGTCTCTTGTGGAAATTAACTAAAATTACACCCAAGTGAACCAAACCTCTCTATACTAGTATATGAGTTAAGGCATAATATTTATTATTCCTCCCATTTTATGAATTACTTTCTAAACCCTTGAGAAGAATTCTTTTTTCAAATTAGACTTGTAGAGAAAAAGCCATAGAATTCTTTATGCAGGGGAGCTGTGACTCATAAAATCCCCAGTATTTAATCAAGAAATGCACAAGAGCAACAGGAATGAGCACCTAGGTTAACCTGTATATCACATATCTCCCACCCATAATGCTAATTGCCAACAAAGACGTTTAACCATAAAAACAGCTGTAGGCAATTAAACGTATTATTTTTAATACCTAAAGATATAGTTCAGCATGCTGAAAAGTCTAATTCTTGGTTTTACTTTTCAGTGTAAGCCACCAA
Organism: Bubalus kerabau; assembly: GCF_029407905.1. Taxonomy (NCBI): domain Eukaryota; kingdom Metazoa; phylum Chordata; class Mammalia; order Artiodactyla; family Bovidae; genus Bubalus; species Bubalus kerabau. The sequence goes on from NC_073624.1 coordinate 239,755,859, forward strand.
TAAAACTTGACTTGTCGACCTACCCCTTCAGCTGTTTGCATAATGAATTAATTCCTACTGTGTCAAGAAACTCGTGGCTGTTAACTGAATGACTGTCTGATGTATTAGGGGGAGGATGTATTTCTCTGACTACAGGACCAACTCACAGCAGAAAGACTGACATTTAGTATCCACAATTAAAAGAACTGATTCAAATATCATATAGAACTAATAGTTAAAGAGCTGAGGAGAAGTCATTCTGCTGCCACAAATAGTAATTGAATTAGATATATTAAACTCATTATTCAAAGAAAAATAAGCATCTAGTCTATGGAAGTATGCTATGTGAGGGGAAATATTTTAGGTAGAGGGACAAAGGCTTTTAATTTATTTCCCATGCCTCTATGATTTGCTCTACACTCATATTTTTTATTAACCTGCCCTCAATTTAGGTACTGAATATTTCAATGGCATTGTCCAGTGCTGTAAACAAAGATTAACACTAAAGATATGTAAGCAAAGCTCATTGTCTTAATTCAAAGTTGCCTGATGATTTCTCTGACTGCACTGACTAAAGAAAAGTATTAAACCAATTACCAAGTGAGAAGGGCCATCTGATAAAGATTATTACTTATAAAAAATAAAACCCTGAAAACTGATTAACAGTCTAGGGAGGGGGATGGCTAAATTATGGCACACCCATAGGAATATGATGGAGTCCTCAAAAGCAATGCTTTGGGGAAAAAAATAGGAAAAAATATTTAGTGGCATAAAATATATTGCTATGCCAAGAAGCAGATCACAGAAGCATTTTGCCATATGGCTACTTTTTTTTAATGAACATATACAGAGAAGAAAGAAAAGGTTTCTGTGTATAAACTGCTTAACAGTAGTTCTAAGAAGTGAGTCTTCAAGTGCTTTTCTTCCTTCTCTTTGTGCTGTGCATTGTATACATTTTCCACAATGAACATATATTACTTTTATAATCAGAGAAAAAGGTTAAGAGCAAGAGATTGTTCCCAAGATGGAATCTGACCTGCTTGTATAAAGTAATGACATAAGAAACTTTGCCTTAAAAGGGGTCTGTATACCCTTTAATAACCTTGCCTAGGTTATTACAGACCATAAGAAAAATAAGTAGTATACTTTCAGCCAGTTGTATAAATATGTGACTATTCATAAACTCTCTGAAAATCAACAGAGAAGGTAACGGGGAGGAATCATAAAGAATGGTATATTTATTTTCATCAGTGGGGGTAGTCGTACCTTAGGGACATACATCTACTCTGCAAGAATGTAATATAAAGTTAATCCTTCAACAAAGTGACTTCATTGTATTCAAGCACAGGGCTCAGGGGGCACCAGAAGAAATGTAACTAGTCAGTTTTTTCCCCTCAAAATTTGGGACAATTCTGAGAATTTGGTAGAGAAAGAATAAAACTTAATCAGATGTGATTAGTCCCAAAGTATAAGTATCTGAGGTTGTAAAAAGAAAAAACAAATTGTCAACTGCAAAAGGATTGCAGTGATGAGAGCCCCTCATGTCACCCCAGTTCCAAACACCTAGTCCACACTCTGAATAGGGTTTGAGAGGCTGTTATCCCAAACCAGCTAGAGATGGTAACAGAAAAAGAGAGGCTCAGAGGTTTAGAAAAATCCATAATCCCAAAGATGAAAAGCTTCCATTTTTAAACCAGAATAATAAAATGGGACCAATGAGGGTACTTTAAAAATTCCATAAGATGAGACTACCCTGGTGGTTCAGTGGTTAAGACATTGCTCCCAGTACAGGGGGCATGCATTAAATACCTGGCCAGGGAACTAAGATGCCACATGCCACATGGAACAGGGGAAAAGAAAAATAAGAGGAAAAAATTCCACAAGATAATTAATTGTCCATTGATTCTATAATCATTTTTAGTACCTCCCATGTGGTCAGATGATGATGATAGGAATTAACTCTTTTATGTCACAAAAGCCCTTAAATGATGTCAGTGACATCACTGACTTGATAGATTTGAGTTTGAGCAAGACCTAGGAGTTGGTGATGGACTGGGAAGCCTGGCATGCTGCAGTCCATGGGGTCACAAAGAGTCAAACACAACTGAGCGACTGAACTGAACTGTAGCCCTTAAAAATAAAAGACACATGTACCCCAGTGTTCACTGCAGTACTGTTTACAATAGCCAGAACATGGAAGAAACCTAGATGTCCACTGACAGACGAATGGATAAAGAAGTTGTGATAGATATATACAATGGAATATTACTCAGCCATAAAAAGGAACAAATCTGAGTCAGTTCTAGTGAGGTGGATAAACCTAGAGCCTGTTATATAGAGTAAAGTAAGTTAGAAAAACAAGTATCTTGTATAAACACATATATATGGACTCTAGAAGAATGGTAATGATGAACCTATTTGTAGGGCAGCAGCAGACACACAGACATAGGGAACAGACTTGTAGACACAGCGGGAGGAAGGAAAGGGCAGGACGAACTGAGAGAGTGGCAGTGAGACATATATTACTGTATGTAACATAGACAGGCAGTGAGAATTTGCTGTGTGATGCAAGGGAGCTCAACCCAGTGCTCTGTGACAGCCTAGAGGGGTGGGTGGGCTGGAGGAGGAAGGAAGTTTCAAGAGGGTGGGGACATGTGTGTACCTATGACTGATTCATGTTGATGCATAACAGAAATCAATACAACACTGTAAAGCAATTATCCTTAAATTAAAAATAAATAAATATAAATAAGCTGTCTGAGAGGTGTACATAATCTCGCCCTAAAGAGAGAGAACTGCTCTGATTGTAGGGTTGTAACCCAGCTCCAGCTCCCTTGGCCAGGCTTTCTTCCTGCTCAGCGATGCATCCTCTTGCCTCCTTGATGGTCAGATGGTGGGTCACCCCTCTGCTCCTCTGACACTAGCATCACACTCCATTCCACAGGGCCATGTGGATTGAAAGACCGGCCGGACTACTGCGGAGCCACAAACATTTGCATTCAAGATTTCCTGCCCTGATCACTCTTAGAGGTAGATATATATTAGTCGAGAAAGCTTAATAAGACCTCATGGAGCTGTGTACATGCATACACTACAGGAAGTCTGAAACTTCCCTATCAATGCACAAAAGTTGAGATTAAATGACTCTACACAGCAGAGCAAGTTTGCAGGGCAGATGTATCAGCTGACATTTCAGCAGGGTCCTCTCAGCTACGACAGGATACCGGGGAATGGGTATTGGGACGAAGCATAGGATCCATGCATGGAGGCTCAGTAACACTGGAGTCATTACTTTTCAAAAAGGAAAAGTTAAATAATAGTTTAGAAAACATCAAAGCACTTCATGTGACCTTATGTAGGGTCAGTTTATAAATGGCTCTGGGTTCCCTCCCAACCTCACAATCTCCAACTCCCCTAAAGGAAACCAGCAACTTTCCATGCAGAACCAGTCTACACAGAGCCGTTCCCCTTGGGGCTTCAACCAAGGTTCTGGTCAAGACAGAAAAGCTCTGGTTATACAAAGCTATTTACAGGGTTCAGATGTCCACATGGCTACATGCAAAGAAAATTTAGAATAATACAACCAGATTTAATATACTACTCACAAGGACAAGATTACAAAACTCAATCAAAACATCTGGTTATGAGTCAATCCTAACCAAATATATATGTGGATTGTGGCCTTTTCATGCCTTTAGTTGTCATTTCTTTAATCCACTTCAAAAACACATCAAATAAAGAAAAATCTCTTTAAGAGGATTTATTTGCAAATTAAAATCGTATACAAGACAAATGCATTCTCAGCTATGAGAACTGAATTTTCTCTTTGCCAGGTTGCCTTTTAGAGAAAATACTCCTCGGTCCTCCTTAACTGCTGGAATAGGTACCCCTGGAAACAACGGGAATAAAAGGCAAGAGAGTTGTGTTCCCCAACATCAAGGGAACAGCGCTTTGGGTGCCATTCTAACATGAGAGCTCAGAGTCCCCTTGCTTTTATGGCTCAGTGACTCAATGCAGTGCTTTAACATATTTTCTGGGGTTTTAATTTCCTTTTTTTAATGGTTGTGTGACATGATGTCATTTTGACTGGAAATAAAAAGAATGCAGATATTAGAAAGGTAATATTTATATTCTATTGCCATTTAATGTCCAAACAAATATCTAGACTCAATGCCAAGTAATAAATAAGGCCTCATAGCAGAGGCAATGATAAAACCAGCACCTGGGTCTCCACGCTTCCCTGGTGACTACTCTATATTTGAACTAAAGGAATAGCAGCAGAGCATTTCCCTTCAAGGCAGATCCATTCTAGGCATAAGAGTTATTACATATGTGTTAGGCAGAGTCTTTTTGTTCCATAATGGCCCTATTTTTCCCTCAGTCACTAAATTAACAACCAGAGGTGAACAATAAAACAGCAAGTTATCTTCAGGAACCTATCCTTAAGGCTGACTTGAAAAGATATAAACCTTAAAATCAACCAGAAACCTAAACAAGAGCCAGAAATATGCTTAATGAAGAAATGTGTTGCATTTCCAGCCGCTTGGATGTTTCATCTCTCGCCTAGATATGTAGGGCACACAGGCATTCCGGGTTGCCTCTTCCCGGAAGGGATACACTCCCTAAGAAACCTAACACCAAACCCCTTGCAAGCAGAGCCCCTGCTTTCGGTGTGAAATGCTTTCACAGCCTGGCGCCCTGCCCCAGGAGCCAGGGAGGCTCAGAGGGCTTTAGGAAGAGGCTCACTGAACTGCAGAAAGCTGTCACTGAACCAGAAGGGTGTCAGGATGAAGCCAACATGGGCAGAATTTACCAACAGAGGAGCCAAAGAAAAACGTCCAAACTGGCTCTGAACATGCTCTGATTTCTTATTTGTAGTCTTCAAACCTCTTGATGTGGAGCAACAACACTGAGACTCAAAAGTAAAGCAAAGGAAGTAATACCTCTCTCTACTGTAGGTCCCATCAGAGGTACAGCTGGCTTGTGTGGCTGCATTCTCTTTACAGAGACTGGAGCCAGAGCCCGCGAGGTAAAGACTGGAGAGAGAATGGGAGCTGCAAAGTGGATCAGAGCCCAGTATGAAGAAATGCACGGGCTCTGGGAGAGAGAGGTGGAGGACCCTGAGGACTGTCGCTTGGAATGGTTTTAAAAGGATTGCATGTATTTGGAAATTAATAACTCCTCCAGAAGTGAAAGCAATCAAGAGCAGGAAGCAAGAATTAAGAGCGACTTGTTTTTGTTTTCCAACATGGAAAAAGCTTGACTGTTTTCCTAAAAGGAATATATTCTTATTGTATAAAAAATACAAAAGAAATGCAAAACAGTGGGGGAAAGCCCCATAACAGATATACTTTTGAGTGAGTGAGAGTTACTCAGTCATGTCCGACTCTGCAAACCCATGGACTGTAGCCTGCCAGGCTCCCCTGTCCATGGAATTCTCTAGGCAAGAATACTGGAGTGAGTTGCTATTTATTAGTGTGTAGGCTTTCAGGCATTCTTACAATGTTGGTTTATATAAATATAGATTGTACACATATTCATATCCATCTCATTCTTTTTAATAGTTGTAGCATATTATATTATATGGATGTCCATAAAATTTATGCAATAAATCCCCTGTTAGTGGGGATGCATTTTTTTCCCCAAATTTTCACTGCTTAAGTGTTGGAATGAACAACATTCAGGAGAAATTCTTGGATAAAAGAATATATACATTTCAAGACTTTTGATTCATATATTTCCTAAAAATCCTCATAAAATATATACCAATTTACACGTCAATGGGTTACTTTTGAAGGAATCTGCAAAAGAAAACTAATTTTTAAGATTAGTTCATTCTTGAACTCAATTATTCTCTAAGTTATAAGGACCTCTGATTATTTTTAATAGATGTTAAAGATCACAATGATTCCTTGGAGAAGTGTCATTTCAAACATACCCCGAGGTCATATAAAACCCTTTTCCCAGTAATATCCTAGCGCTTTATAGACCTTATCTCATTGATTCCTTTAATATGCCCTTGACATAAATGTTAAAATTTATTACTCTCAATTTGAAGGTGAGAAACTGAGGCACTGGAAGAGCTGGCTGCAGGAATCAGAACAAAAGCCTCAGTGCTCTACTTACTAGGCCAAGATGACTATTTTAATATTGATAAATCTCAATTAGCAGCATATTGACAAGTCCAGCTACCAAATCAATTAAACGGCACCTTTTTTTAAAACTAAGTATCTGTGCAACAGAAATGCAGCACTAGGAGGAATCCTTGTGCCGGACTCCTGACTTTTACAGGTGAACACGCACTTGGCCTGATTTTTTAAAGCTCACTCTGTCAACAGGCACAAACCTATTGGAGAAGCCCCCCTGGCATTTTAAACTTGCCTCCCAAATGATCAAGAAACTGTGCTTTCTGTCTCATCAAGTTCTTCTTATAGGTCTGAGCTGTGCTCTCAGAAGTTGATTTGTCTTTTGAGAAAAAGAGATACATAATGCTGTTGAGATCCATTAAACTGATTTATTTCCTACCATAATTAACTGGTATTTTCGAGAAGATCTTTGATGAGAGGCAAAAGTGGAGCATTTCTTAAACATACCCCCTTCTTGCCCTGGAGGGTTATACTCTTATCTAAAACGGGAAGTAGGTGAATGTAGAATCATTAGGGAAAATTCTACTGCTCTCTAACTGTGATGAAGTTGATGAGGTTGCCCCGGTTACTACGTATGATGTGCTCTTAACAGTTTGGCCTTCCAGGATCCTTAGTTTTCCAAATATGATGCAAGTTTAAAACTAAAATTAAATCCCTCAAGCAAACAGAAACTTAAAGATCTCCAGGATTTTTTTTTTTTTTTTTTGCCTTTCAATCTCTTCCATTTTGGAGTTTCTTTTTTTTAATTAATCACTTATGATTAGGTTTCAAAGCCATATTTGCTCAATTGAACGCAGAGAGGACAGCTGTCAGTGTGTAATGGATGCTGGTGTTTTAAGAACTGGAGGCCAACACATTCTGTATTTCTTCCTTAATGTTTAAAGGTAAATCCATCATTCTCTTCCCTACTGACATATCTTCTGATATAACAAGAGTAATATTCCTTCTATAATTGTTCTTCAGATTTCTTCCCAAAGAGTTTTGACAATAACTGTTATCAAGGGGGTAAAATCACCCACCCTGTCTGATGAACATGTTTTCTTGTGTTCCCACCCAAGCGAGTGCTTGACACTGTACTTTTATCATCCAGTGTGTTCAGAATGAGCTTAGAACAGCAATTGCCGGGAATAGGCAGGCGATAAACCGCATTGATTTAACACATCTTGTTTTCAATCATGCTCGGATTTTCTGAGCACGCATTTTTCCTGTACTCCGGCTTGTAGCTTTTATCTGACGAGCTGATCCCTTTTCACTGGAAAATGAAAAGGTCGCACAATAAGACACGGTTTACTGGAACTTGAACGCACACCAGGGAAAGTATTTTAGATAAATACTGTCAGACATAGTGGAGCTGAATTTCAACAACACAATTGTTAAACAACAATACTTATTACTCTCCTAGAACAAGCTACCAGCGTCTTATAGTTCTCAGCAGGGAAGAGCACTGAGTCAGGCGCCAAAGCTCAGAAAGCCCGCTCTGTGCCTCGCGCTAACGGAGCGCGGAGTTTGGGGCCGTGGTTCCACTTGGGACTGTTAACATCACAACTCAAAAACTACTGCCTCTGTCACACAGTTGCTTCCTCTAAGCCAGTGGGCAGGCTGCAGAAGAGCTGGGTGACGAAGTCACAGCAGAGTTCTGCAGACAGATTGGGAGGGGAGAGAAAGATCCCAAGAAGTGACCAAAGTGTGATTGCAAAGAGCCTATTCATTCCACTAAGAAGACAGGAGAGTACTTGTGACCAACAGATACTTGAGGATTAAGTACTTATTTGGTTATATTCTAATGGACTCAAAGAGAACGTGTAACAAGTATGCTGTGTGGAGCGTTAATAATGGCCTTGCAGACAAGCCTAGAGGTTTTTGTCAGCCTGGACTCCAACCTTAATAGCATGTGATATAAAATAAATGAAGTCAGCCTTCTTCAGTGTTGACCCAACCTAGTGATGATTATTACTGCCTATCATTAGCCTTTGATTTAGCCAGAAAGTCTGCTCTGCCTGAGTGTTTGAGGCTGGAATCCTACCTTTTCAGCCTCAACACACATCCTGAATGTATTATATCTCTATTCATTTTCTGTGCTAGAGCTTCTTGAACTTTCTCCCTTCACAGTTATTATTAGGCATCTCAATAATTTTTTCACAAAGCCTTCAAGCCAAAAGAAATGCCCGACAATCCTGCTTAATTAACTACTTAGGTCCAAATAGATTAGTATTTATATCCTCACATCTTAACATTTATATCCTAATAGCTTAGTTTCTTGAAAAAAAAAAAAACAGAAATGGAAATTAAAAATAATATAATAATCCTTTTAATTCATCCTAAAATAATCACAGGAACTTACTCGTGGGATGTGTGCTCCTATTGAGCACAGCACAACTTCTCAAAGTTTCAAGTAAGATCGGACATTGACAGCCACTTTTCTATTCCAAGATGATTTTCACAGCAACTGCTGAAAACTCAGCCTTGCAAAGTTATGATTCCATCAAAAGGAAAACAGTGCAATCGAATAGTGAGCTCTGAACCACCTGGAACTAGCAGCTTGTCTGATACCTGACAAAGTACCACTTGTTTCCCTTAAATTTAAACAGCCCATGTCACCCTGGACATTTGCAGGGACACCTGGTGCATAAGTTTAAGGAAACATGGACTACTTAGAAGCTTACTACTACTAAGTCGCTTCAGTCGTGTCCAACTCTGCGAACCCATAGACGGCAGCCCACCAGGCTCCCCCGTCCCTGGAATTCTCCAGGCAAGAACACTGGAGTGGGTTGCCATTTCCTTCTCCAATGCATGAAAGTAAAAAGTGAAAGTGAAGTCGCTCAGTCATGTCTGACTCAGCGACCCCATGGACTACGGCCTACCAGGCTCCTCCATCCATGGGATTTTCCAGGCAAGAGTACTGGAGTGGGATGCCATTGCCTTCTCCGACTTAGAAGCATAGAATCAATTAAATGCTAAGATGCTACAAGGATCCATTGCATTCATTGTGTCTTTTGTTCTAATTATTAATATAATAACAGCACCAGCTAACACTTTCTAAGGACTGACTATGTGCCAAGCACTATACATAGATTAACCTATCTGCTCTTTACCAAAACCTTAAAGGGAAGTGTAATTGTTATTCTCATTATACAGAGAAGGATACTGAGGCCTAGAGGAATTAAACATTCTGCCTCAATCCATAGAGCTAACGAGTGAAAGGCTAGAGATTCAAGAGCAGTGAGTCTGCCTCCCAAGGCCTGCTCTTAACCTCTCTGATAGAATAGCCTAGCTAAGACAACCGAGAGGTCTCCAGGACAGGCCTCTAGCAATTCTAGGCCTGTAGTGCTCCTCTAATGCTTTTCTTGCTCCCAATATTCCCCTCTACGTACAGTCTGTTCTAATTCTTACTTTTGTCCCAATTTATGTCCTACTCTAGCCTCATTTGACTTGCATTTCTTTAACAGCACACTCTCTGCCTCTGTTCCAATCCTTTAGAGTAAGACAGAGCTAGATTATCATCCGGGTTATGTGACTGACCAGCTATGCGCCTGCTGGAAAGTCACATTCTTTATGTCTCCTAGTACGTATTATGAAGACGTGATATAATACTATTTGTATAATGCTTTGTACACAAAAAAATACTCAATAGGCAGTTGTTATTACTAAAAACAGAATACCTGACATGATCTTGAAATAGGGGCAGATGTGGGGAATACAGGAATAACTAGATATATTTATGTATTCTCCACCCTCAAGAAACTCCAGAGGCTAGAGGGACATAAAGACAGAAACGGAATTCTGTAACAATGTGATAATTACACCATGAGGATGCAGAATTATAAGGGAACATCACATATTCTTCACTTGTCCTTGAGATTCAGCCTTTCCTTCCCTACTCACACTAATAGGAAATTACAGTTCAAAGAATTCCACCACTTTTGACTCTCAAATGTTACTCTGAAACAGAGCTCTATCTGGAATAAGACATACTTATTTTAAAACCATATAAATTTTGTGATAAAATGGATATAAGATATAGGTGGGAGACACCTAATTCAACTGAGAATTTTATCCCAGAGATGAGTTGTTTTACATTGCTTAATTGATTCAATAAGATTGAGTACTTGCTGCATACAACCAGGTGCTAAAGAAAATGAAAGAGAGAAAGAGAGAGAAATACAACACAGGTGCAGTTTTCCATGCGGTGTCCAGCCAGGAGATGCTTCCATCTGAAAACTCTCCCAGGCACTGTGATGTGCCCGAGAAGAGTTTATAATCCAGGGAAGACAGGACTATAATCAGTCACTCAAAAGATACAAAACTGTAGCATTACTAATGCAGTAATAGTATGCTGCACTGGAGAAGGGGAAAATAATTATCTGTACTGGCATCAAGGAAACATAAACCCAAGAGGTCATGTCTGAATTGGACGTGTAAGGACAAGTAGGATTTTACTACTGAAAAGGGTGGGAAAAGAATTTGAGACAAAAGAAACAGCAAGAGCAAAGGCAAAGAGATGTAAAAGGATATGATGTGTTCAGATAAGATTAGATATTCCAGCTTGGGGAAACCATAGTCTAAATACTGGGAGTAGGCTGTCGAAGGGTGACCATGACTAACAGTATTGGCCTGGAGGGCCTTGCTAAGAGATATACCTGGTGAGTAACAGTGGGCTATTAAAGATGTTCCATATCACAGAAGAGACACAATCAAATCTATAGTTCAAAGACACAACCATAGGAGTCCAGTAGAAGATGGATTTTTAAACTCAGAACTATCACAATAATCCAAATGGAAGATAAAAGACAACTAATAATGAGGTGGTTGTGGAGAAAAGGGTAGATTTCAGAGATATTATAGAATATAAGTTTCATGATTTCAGTAATATGGTAGATGTGAGGGATTATAAAAGATGGAGGATGATTCTGACATTTCTAATGTATCTGACTAGGTGAATAGAGTGGCCATTTAGCAGGACAAAGAATGGAAGAAGAAACTATCCACAGAAGGAAAAATCATGAGTTCAACTTGAGAAATGCTGGATTTGGGGTACCAATAAGATATCCAAGTGAAAATGTTTAGTAGACAGTTGGAAATAAAGAACTGATATTCAGGGAAAAGATTAAGGACGGACTTAAAAAATTAACACATTATCAGTAACACTGAGATATAGGTAATAGCTGAAGCCATCGATGTGAGATGAGAACAAAGAACACACAGTGCTATAGGGAATGCCAGCAGTTAAGGAACAGTTTGAGAAAGATTCAGAGACAAAAAAAAAAAAGGTCGATACAAAACAAAGAAATAAATATCAAGAAAGAATAATGTCCCTAAAATCTAATGAGCTTAAAATTGTCCACACCATCTAGTGTTGCTGGGTACTCGACCAGGAGAGGGCTAGGGAGGAGCTGTCAAAAGAGACCACTCCAAGATGAAGACTCATGACTACTTTAACCCAGAGGCTTGGGCTTTCTTGTGTCTCACTCAATAACCCCCAAATACAAAGATCCAAGCACATCAAATCAGTAAGGGATGAAGGCAAAGCTATTTGCCCAGCTGAAGCTTAGCTAATCACAAGAGGCAGAAGAGAGAAGAGGACATTCAGCCCTGACTGGAGTCACCTCGGTCCTAAAGGAAAGTGTAGAACTCCAGGTGCCCTGAGACAAAAACTATGATGCCAAGCTCACGTCTAGGTCTGGCCATTTCTCTTATAAATTGGAAGGTATAGTTGGAAGGGTGGGGATGATGGGATTTTCCATAGCTCTTGAGTTTTTCTGCTCCCAGTCTTGATGCCTGTCTTCTCAGAAGTGGGCAGAACCCAGGTAATCCCTCACAGCACCCAGTTAGGCTCTACTGCTTCTAACATCCTCTACATATGGACTTGTGGACCATGGGGACTGGGTCTCCTTGCCACAAAATATTGACAAAAATATGTTTGTATATGTAACCAGAATTTAATCTTCTTTGGATGTCGGTGGTCTTAATATTGGTCCCTGATGACTTAACAATCAATAGATGTTTAGTTAAGCAGTTCACTTGTTTTGGAGTAACAGTTATTGTGTGGGTAATGGGTATGTGGCCACTTCCGCAATAACCCCACATCCCCTGATGGAGTGAATGTTACAATCACACATTTGTTGTTATTAGCTCAGGAGATGCTGGAAACCAATTTTGAAAAGCAAGTAATAAAGCACCACATAAAAAATAATGGTGTAATTACTTCTTGGTCAGGTTAAACCTACTGTGACGATAAAAACCAAAGGGAGCAGCAAGCATCATAAGTGGGTTTGCTGTAAATTTGACACTGGTTCTGACCTTCAGTGAGAAAGTCTTGAACTCACCCACCTAAGCCAGGTGCACAAAAGAGTATTTGTGTCGCATAGCTTTATCAAGTCTCTGTTTAAAAGCACTTTAATGAATGTACCCCAGGAATGCTATGTCAACTCTCAAGAGCTAAAGAGAACAGACCAATTGCTAAATTACTGACCCACAGGCTTTCAGATTTCCATTTGAATTTAGGCCCTCAAAAAAAAAAAAAAAAAAGATTCAAAAATTTCATGGGAGAGCTATTGTACCATGAGGGTATAATTGGTTCTCTAAATGTAGAAGAAGAAAGTAGGGGGTCTAGTTGGAACATGGGCCACACTGTCCAGGAGGTGAAGGAAATTCTGATTGTTGGTGTCGATTTATGAGCACACTGGTAACCCACCAATATGAACAGAAGACACACCAGCCTCTGATTTCAGGTTGTGATCTTATACATCTCACCTGAAATGTTTGAGAGGCCTCCTACATCCACATGAAATACCATAGATGGAGGTGTGAGTGTAGGGGTGGGAAGAACCTTAGCCACAGTTATGACAGAACGTTTAAGGAAGGCATGGCACAGTCCATGCGTAAAGATATTACTTGCTGCCTTTGATTAGTTCCAGCTTTTGGGAAAACAGTTAATATCTTTGCTTAGCCCTTCTAGGAGTTGCAAATGGTTCTCCTAAGGTTCATGCATTATGAACTGACACTCTGACAGGATGCTAAAGCCAGTGTTTGCTCACTGGAAAAGCAACAACGGACTCACTTTTACTAATGAAAGTGACTTCTGTAGGTTACATTCTCAATGACAGTAACTCTCTTGGAAATGCAAGTACTCTTGTATGCTGATGGTTGTTTAGAAATGGGTACAAACTTTCTGCAGGGCAAACTAGCTAACACTGAGTGGAGAGGATGAAAGATTAAGTTCAGAGACCAAACCATGTGTTTAGAAACATCTCCAAAGGAAGCCCAGTGGCCACACAAACCACTTCTAACAACACTATTTTTTCCAGTGGACACGGTACACACCAGACTTGTCAGCCTTCAGAAATGCCATTGTGTGTTTCAGGAGGTCACTGTTCTTGCTCTGACTGCCCTGGATCCTTCTCTTCCTTCAAACTGGAAATAGAGACTGAAATTCTCCAAACCAAATCTTCCAGTTCTGTCTAAATTGATGGGTGCGATGGAGTGGCTTAAAATGAATAATAAATGAGAAAAGGAAAAAGAACTGACCTTCCTTCCATATTCTCCCTCTACAATCTACCTGTCCCCATGCAGGTTGGTGCATTTAGAGGAAATGAAAATACATATTTAACACCATCTGTGGAATTCACTTTGCCTGAGGCCACTGTGTCAGATATTGTTGCTGGGTTTTTCAGAAGGCAGGGGCATTTCTGCAGGGACAGAGACTAGGCCTGATAAACTGCTGACCTAGTCCCAGATGGAAAATATTTATGATTATATTGGGACAATAGGTACTGTGACCCTTTAAGAACAAAATCAAACATACTGGGTTGCATTTTTCAAAGGCTACCCAAACAACTTTTAGGGAAGAATACATTCTTCTAAGTCTCCTTTCTAAGTCTGGAAATTAACAACTTGATCTTCATGCGGTCAGGTAGAAGGCAAAAGCACATCCATTCAATCAGCTTCAGAACTTTATTGCTGCCAAGATCCTTCCTTTTACAGTAAACACAACCAAGCTTAGAGATCCTAACTGATCAGTGCAAGACCCAACAGCTAGTAAACAGTTGAATCAGAAAGAAAAACTCCAATGTTGGAACCTAATTCACACTAGGTCCCACATCAGTTTTCCATGAAAAGCCTGATTTAAAACAAAAAGGATCATTTACTGAGACGTGAGATGTGGTACTGGGCATTTAAAATTTGTTAACTTATTATTTTTTTCTTCAATGGCCCCAAAGGTTCCTGTTTCACAGATGAGGAAACTGAGATAAAGGGTGAGTAGGCAATGAAAAGAAATATGACTAGATTATATCCATGGAAAAAAGACAGCAACTGCCCTTTAGACAACATCCTCATTAAAAGATCCATCTACTACAACTGCTGACCATTTCAAAGCCAAATGGTGCTGCCATTTTATACAACGGCCACTGACTGCAAGCAAGGTCAGCAAAGGCTTCCAGGATCTTTAAAATATCATGGAGGATGTCTACAAGGTGTCCACATTTTAACAAAACCATTGCCAATCTCTCAGTCCGTTTTGCAAAGACTCCTGGGACAAAAAACAACGTGCTCTGACTTGGCCTAAATTCTTGTAAAAGAAATGAGACAATAACTGTAGCCCACAGGAAGTGATGCATGCTTAGAATGTGCCAGAGCTGTGCTCAGCGCTGCGTTATACATCGTTAATTCCTAGCCATCCTTATGAAGTCTCTCCTGTGACTGTCACTGTTTTCACAGATGCACGAAGACCCTGAGGACAACAGAGACGTGATTGATCCTGCCCAAGTTTTACGGCAATAAGAGCAGAACCGGGATCCAAACTTCGGCAGTGGCCAGTGCCACCCCCTTACTCACCCTCTACACTGGACCGCCCCATGGAGGCATTTAGCTGATACACTGGAAGGGATGACGTTATCTTCCCCTTGAGGCAAACATGGGTGAAAACACACAGTAAAAGATTGTATCCGGCAAAATTATCTGGCTTTGACTTGAAAGGATAAATGTGTACCCATATATGCCATATACACTCCCAAGAGGACATAAGTTTAAAAAGGGAAACTTTCCAAAATGGATCACACCTAAGCCCCAAACCCTTTTCTATGAGGTGCATGGTGGTGACGTCACCCATAAAAAGGATAAGAACTGACACACACTTCTCCTTTATCACCTCCCAGCTTGTTTCCTCTCACCTGGCAAGTTCTCCTTAATCAAGGAACTTGAAAATTGTATGGAGTCTTGAGGCAGCTCTGGGTAACACGGGTAGAATTCTGATATGCTTTCTTCATTAACTGCTCATACTCCAGAAATGAGAATGAAACCTCTCCTCCTGGGGAGTCTTTTCACTGAGAAACTCATCTTAATTGAATGCACAAATCAGTTAACTATCTTCAGATTCACAACCCATTAATGCCCCATTCTCACAGAGCAGCTTCTTTCTGGCTTGTTGAGAGGCTGGCACTCTCAGGGCTGTGCTGAGAGGGACATGAGATTTAGCAGCAACAGGGAGGGGACAGCGGAGAGAAGGGCTCGCTCTTCACCAGCAAAGGAGCGTTCCAGGGCTGAGAGGGAGGAACAACGGATAACACTGCCTTTGCAAAACTGACATCCTCCCATTACCAGTCTGTGTCAACTGTCAGGGATTCACAAATAATACAATTGTGCCCTCAGAATGCCAGTTAGGCAGGCTTCAAATGTGCCTACCGAGGGAAGATGAGCCTTACAAATGTTTCATGGACATAATACCAAGATGGTATTAGTGATAAAAGCAAGTGGGAAAGAAAAACTAATTGCACATTTCTCTCTAGAAATATCTGGCCTGTCTTAAGGTCCCATTTTTCTTTCTCTCTCTGGAGCAGGAAGATCTAAGTAAGGTTTTGAGATGTGTCTCGAGAAGACTCCTGTTAGGTTGCTGTGCAGAGCACGGCAAGTCCCCATGGAAGAGATCCTGGATTAACTGCCCTTCTGTGACAGGGGCGGCTGAACTCTGAAGCAAGAATTATGCCAGCTGGATCTCATACTGAGCCACTTGAAGGCAGAAGAATGTGAGATTATGTCTCTGATGATTAAGACATTTATAATTAGACTTTGTAAGAGATATAAGCATATTTCTTACTGTGTGGGGAACTATTTAGGCTCTATCAACATTTTTTTTTTAAATGTCATGAAATTATCAGAAACCACCAGGAAGATCCATTTCCCAAAATATGCAATACCATCTTTTTAGACAGGCTGATCTTGCTTTTGAAATAAACTCAGAATCTGTGCTTCTCTTAGCCAAGATTCTAAAATCAACTATGACTATAATTCTGTGAATAATAGAAAGGAGCCGCCTGACCTGCCACAGCCCTGCCTTGGGCTATGCAATTGAAGGTACCAACCAGCCCACAATGAAATCCACACTCAGTAGGAACTGATGTGAAAGTAGGGTTCCAATACACCTGCTAGTAATGCCATTAGTTGTGACATAAGCCCATAAGCTCCCAGAAAGTTTAGGATTTGGAGAAAACAAAATAACAGTGTTACATGAGGGAGATAAACACACACTGAATAACAGCAGTTATGAGTTTCCTTTACGTGGCAGGAATATTTTCTTGGCTTTGGGATTTAGGATGTCAACAAGGAAGGCCGGGCATGCCAATTCTCTGAGTTTTGTTTGCCTGCCAGAATATTTAGAGGTCTGGGCAAGGTAAACCAATTCTCCCACATTTGTGCTTAAGGCAACGAGCCATTGACTTGTCCCAATCTGGGTATTCAATTATCTTTCCTCATGATGATACCAACATGGAAACTTTATAGAGAATCTATTTTATAGTCTGCAATATGGGGCACTGGATTTTATTTCCCCTTGGACAATAAGATTGTGGTTAGCATAACACAGTGAATCCAACATCAATCCTCTGTCAAAAATAGTTTTATGAAGGCCAGAGAGAGGGTGGGCACACAGGAGGCACACTCAGTTGGCGATATATAAACATTGAAAAAGAAACTAAAATAAATGCTGTAAACAACAGAAGTCAAAGCTTTCTTGCAGTCATTAAAAACTGACACTGTAATATTCAAACAATAGGATATTTACTGAAATATCAGATCAATTCTTAAAGGATTTCAGGTCCCAGTGGGCTTTATTTGTAGTCGTCTGTTCAAAGTCCATTAGACAGGGTCCCTGCCTTTAGTAGAGTGGATCCAAATAAATTCTAAGAGAGGAAATAGATTCCATTCTCTCTGTTTACTTTATTACTATTGATTTCTGAATTCCCTCCAATCTCTTTCTTAACTGAGCAGATAATATACATTTAGTACCAAAGGTAATTATCCCAAATGAATACAGTTTGCAACTGAGTGATAAAAAAGAGAAAGGACACTGATAGATTACACACTTATACATTAAAATGTATGTCTGATTGTATTAATATATACAAGAGCTTTAATATGCTCACTTTATGGCTATAGTTTCCTAGGCTAATCACAAGTTCACTTGTACACTTAGACATATTTTAGTTCCACTACTTTATATTTTATAGCAATATCATATAGTGCAAATGCTAAAATAATAAAAACAAAATCATTTCAAATATTTTTTCAAATCTCCCGTCTACAAAAAGAGACCATTTAGACAATGTTTTTAGACATGTAAAAGGGGTTAGAAAGTTTAATTGCCAGAAATGACAATGGTTTTTAAAGCATCAAAGATAGAAAAGAGAACAAGGAGTGTATCATTTTTAAAGTATATATAAAACAATTTAAATACCCAGTGACAGAGGAATGGGTAAATAAATTTAGTATATCCACACTGTGGGAGATTATGCAGTCTTTTAACACTATGTTTATAAAGAAGTTTTAATGCGTGGGAAAATGCTTGGTATTCTGTGAAAAAAAATAGGATATAAAAATGTGTGTGTGTGTATACACAAACACAGTATAACCACAAATATGAAAAAATGTTTATATATATTTGTTACACATAGAAAAATATGAAAGCAATATACAAAAATGTAAGCAGTGGTTATCTCTGGGTGATGGGTACCGGATGGTGCTCATTTCTCTTACTCTATCCTGTTCTTCTTTAAATTTTCTAAAATTAGCACACATTATTTCTACATAGTGTATACTATAATGTAATCACTATAACTACCTAAATATATAATCACTAAACACACGATAGATAGATGAATGGATAGACAACTGACATTGGATAGAAGGTCTGACCCACGTTATGTTTATTCCTGGCTCAAGACTATCTGGGAGCCCTTGCATCCCAGGGGCTTCTGTTCTGGCTCCTCTTTGAAAACCTGCCCTTTTATGGGTGACTCTTCTACAGAGTCCTACCAGACCCAAGTATTGAACATGTAGTGATCATCACATTTTTAAAGAAGGGATATAATTACATAGACACTCAAGTTCTTCTGAGAGACAGCAGAGCACAGCAGTTAAGGGAATGGATTTTGGAGCCAGACTGCCTGGGTCTGACTAAGCCTCCTCCACTTACATTTGAGTAACTCTGGAAAATGACTTAATCACTCCATGCCTCCATGCTCTATATAAAGTATATAAAGATACTCTATATAATAAAGTATTGACCTTATAGAGATGATAGGATGTTATAGCGTTATATGAAAGTGGCTCAGTCATGTTCAACTCTTTGCAACCCCATGGACTATACAGTTTGGGGCTTTCCTGGTGGCTCAACTGGTAAAGAATCTGCCCACAATGCGGGAAACCTGCGTTTGATCCCTGGGTTGGGAAGATCTCCTGGAGAAGGGAAAGGCTACCCACTCCAGTATTCTGGCCTGGAGAATTCCGTGAACTGAATAGCACTAGTATCTTTAACGGAGAAGGCAATGGCACCCCACTCCAGTACTCTTGCCTGGAAACTCCCATGGGTGGAGGAGCTTGGCAGGCTGCAGTCCATGGGGTCGCTAAGAGTAGGACACAACCGAGCGACTTCACTTTCACTTTTCATTTTCATGCATTGGAGAAGGAAATGGCAATCCACTCCAGTGTTCCTGCCCGGAGAACCCCAGGGACGGGGGAGCCTGGTGGGCTGCTGTCTATGGGGTCGCACAGAGTTGGACACAACTGAAGCGACTTAGCAGCAGCAGTAGTAGCAGCAATATCTTTAAAATGCTTAGAAGAGTGTGACACATAAATACGTAAATTATTAAATTAAAAACATTGACTGTACCAATCAGAATAAAGTTACAAATAAAGAAATGAACAAAATACATGTAAAACATCTGAGTTTTTGTATTTTGATAAGCTCATCTGGGGTGAGAGTATAATGTTCTGTCAAATTTAAGTCAGTACTCAGGAGTATAGTAGTTTTTGATGGCTTTCCCTTACTTGTCAGAGATCTGTCCATCATCCATTTCTAGAATGTTGGTGATGATATAAGGTCCAGTGGAATACTTACTATGCGCTAGTACTGTTTATAATGCTTGGTTTGTGACTCTGTGAGTGCGTGCTAAGTCGATCAGTCATGTCCTACTCTTTGTGAATCCTATGGACTGCAGTCCACCAGGGTCCTCTGTCCATAGCATTCTCCAGGTAAGAATACTGGAGAGGGTTGCCATGTTCTCCTCCAGGGGATCTTCCCAACCCAGGGATTGAATCCATGTCATCTTGTGTCTCCTGCATTGGCAGGTAGGTTCTTTATCACTAGCGCCACCTGGGAAGACTTTGTGAATCTATACTTAGACTCTTGGAGAAGGAAATGGCAACCCACTCCAGTATTCTTGCCTGGAAAATTCCATGGACAGAGGAACCTGACAGACTGCAGTCTATGGGGTTGCAAAGAGTCAGACATGACTGAGCGATTAACACGAAAACTCTAACAGAAGACTCAGAACTAAACTAGGTGTAAAATAAATGGTATGCAGAGTGAGAAAGTCAATGAATGAATTATTTCACCCAAGTTGCATCAAGTTGTCCAGATGTGGGCATATTTCCACAAAGGGAAATACTAAGAACTAAAGTTGAAATGTAAGGTTCTTAGGGTCTACAATTTATTTCTACTGTTGTAATATGGAGACAATGAGACGGCATTATCAAAAAAGAAGGGCAATGAAAAAAACTATTTATCCTGGAAAAGTTGTTGTTGAATGCTTAGCACTCTAAGGTCTACCAGGATCCTTTGCCTGGGGCATCCATAAGGATGGAGGAAGCAATGAAAGTGGAGAGACACCAAGACAGCCATGGTGGCACCAATAAATAGAAATAGCATGTCTTACTGGTTCTCTGGGTTTTTTCCTACCAGGTGGAGCATGACAAGAGAAAGCCAATTCAACTGAAATCAGAAACAATGCTTGAAATAACAGTATAGAATGGTCAGTTTCACCGTAATAAATTTCATTATTGAGCGAGAGAGGAAAACAACTATTTTGAGACACTGTCCATCGTTTTGTATGCATTTCAAAGTTACTCTTCATGCATCTAACTCCTAAATTCATAGTGTAACTTTGAGCATTTTGTGGAGGTCTTGGCTCCAAAGCAGCAAAGGAGAAGTGAAAGGTCCCGTGGTCGTAAACTCTTGATAAGTTCTCAGTGTCACTTTTTTCAAATGTGGAACTGCTCAAACCACACAGATAATTATAGATGACCAGATTGTAACTGTTTTATTGCTTCTTTTTCCCCATAAATTTTAATTTTGGAAAGTTAAGTGAAAATGTGGTTCCAATTTTCTACAAATTGCACACAATTTGGTTTTAACAAGAAAATAGAAAGAAAGGGTATGTTCTTTAAAGTGAATTATGAACTAGAGTTTGTTTTCGCTCGCTCAACACCGCAAGAATAATAAAGCACAAAATTTAGAAAAGATGCCTTGCAAAATGGAAATAATGAACTGTAGTAATAAAAGCATAGAGTAATTTTTTTTATCTAAACATGATTTAACAATCCAACAGGCTAATACAACTGAGCTAGTCTTTCTATCTCTGGTGAAACAAGCTAAAATAAAAAAGGAAAGAAAAAAAAAGAATGAAAGGAAACAGGGTAGAAGCCGACAACCTCAATGCATTGTATAACAGGAAATCTCTTAAGAAGAAAAGCCTGAGCACATCCCCATCTTATTCTCTCCAAAAGTGCCACCGACTCAGAACTATTAGAAACAATTAACATAGAAAGCATTGAAATGCACACCTAGAAACAGAACAAAAGACAGGAAAGAGATTTTTAGTGGAAAAGAAATTACTGCCAGTTGCTGGGCTCTGGCTATAACCATAGTAGACCAAAATATTTTCTCTATTCAAGGTGAAGAAGTGAAGTCACTCAGTCATGTCCGACTCTTTGCGACCCCATGGACTGTAGCCTACCAGGCTCTTCTGTCCACGGGATTTTCCAGGCAAGAGTACTGGAATGGGTTGCTATTTCCTTCTCTAGGGCAGGTCATTCAAGGTAGTAGACAACAACTAGCATATTAATGATAGGAAACCCATGGTGTGTGTCTGCCACAACAAAACTACCAGCTTGATGGTAATTAATGAAATCAATCAACCAGCTGTTTTTCTCTCCTTTATGCCAAACATTGGGTTGAATATATTCCTTAAACTAACCATTGCTTTCATCTTACCAACAAAGTAGACTATATCTAAGTGTGAGGCAAAATAAATTATTCAGATAATAAACGATTTCATCACAGTTGTCAATCTCCATTGGTCAAATTGCTCCAGGCCCATATTATGTAATAGCACTACCATGGCTTCCTCCAATTTCAACTTCTAAAATGTTTACTTTCATACGGTGACAACCAAAGATCACCTGTGCTTTGCTTGTATCCTAGAAACAAAGCCAATCAATTCTTAATACTTGATGTTATCTTGTACCCCTCGGTTTTCTCTCTGGGCCAAAATGTCGTTCTTGCTGAAATGTTTCTATCTGGGGTTAAAGTTCCAACTGTAGAGAGCCTCTGATCATCAGAACACCAAGTTCTCACTTATGAAGGTCCAGCTATAAACTGGGACTTGGCAAACTTGAAGTATTACTCATTGACTAATAATCCTATTAGTCAAAACTGCAAACTTCTGGTCAACTGCATATTTTACATATTACTGCACAAAGCTCGAGCAGAAGTTCACCATCCAAAATGTCCTTTGAAGGCATCACAAATAAGAAATGATTTACTCTCTCAAAATATAAATGCTGAATTCCACACCCCACCCCCATCAGAAGTCAATAAATCTACATGTTGGTAAAGAGGCTCTTCCCTACCTGTAAAAAGTCGTTATGTAACCCTCAGGCAATGACCGTTCACTGAGCACAGATTTCATATGTACCTCGGTCCCCAGTGTTCCACAGATGATAAAGTCTGATCAAAATGCTGATATAGCAAAATGGAAGGATTTCACAAGCAAAATGCTCAAAACCTGCAATAACTGAGCCAGAGGGAATCCACAGAAGGGCATCTTGAGAGAGAAGCAAACGAGAAGGATTACTCACAAACCCAGACTGATGCACTCTTCCATTCATTCTTCCAAATATTTTCCGTAAGAACTCCCTCACCTACGCCTCCCACTTCAGCCTTGTTTCCACATCTATGACATCAGATCAAAACCACCATCCTTTTTACATATCAAGGATCCCCAAATAATTGGCTCTTATTTCTAAGAAAAAGTTTCTGGATGATACTGGATGAAGATAGGAAACTCTAGTCACTTCAATGCAAGTAATTGTTCTTACTCAAAACTCAATGCAAGTGAATGTTCAGAATTTTCCTTAATAAGATGAAAATAAATACACTAAATCCCCTCAAATACCTTAGCAGGGACATGGCATGGAATATGAGGGCAGGGGGTAGCAATGCAAATGATGAGCTTAGGAAATCATTTGTATATAAATTCTGCAATAGTGTAGAACATATGCTAAGAGCTAACAATGAAGAGCGGGAGCTGGGTGGGGCAGAATTTCTCTTATAGTTTCTTATATAATTTTCACATATAAAGACTGCCCATTTTTGAGATGCTAGCGCTCCATAACAAGGGGAGAAAGCAGGAGACTAGAACTGAAAGCAGTCCTATACCCTCAGTGCCCCAGGCAACACCTATCCCCAGGGCAGAGTTCCCTGGACCCCCAGGCTGGGCTGCCCTCCCACTCCAAGGCCATTTATCCAGTTTTCTACCAGTGTTTTATCTATTTGATTGGCATCACATGCCAACACAGCCTGCCCTCTGTTTATTTCTGCTGTGCACAGGAGTCATATTTGTATCCCTGAGCCTTTGCACCATACTTTGCATACAGCTGGCACTCAATGAAAGGCAGAGAATGAAACTCAAGTGGACAACAGATGTGCCTCTGTTTTAGGAAGTTCATTTTATTTTTAAACTCCTAAACCCTTCTTGGGATTAGTTCACTGAAAACCTAAAGGTGAGAGAAAGGACAGGAATTGAGAGGGCATTTTGAGGCATTTGATGGACCTGGAATCCTCACAAAGTTTAAGTCTGAGGCTTACAAAAGACCTAGAACAATGCCCGGCCCAAGGTAAGTGCACCCTTACCAGTGGAGAAAACGCATAGGTAAGAGAAGCAGGGAGTGGGGAAGGGACCTTCGGGAAGATGGCTGGTGGGGAGCGATGTCAAGAGACCCTGTGAAGACGGACGAGGGAATCTAGGACAAGGTCACCCAGCAGATGTGAACACAAGTACCCGTATATTCAAACCAGAGTTTGGAGAAAGAGCCCCTGAAAGAGTGTAAATCAAGACAGCTGGTGGCTTTTCTATTGAAAAAAGCAAAGTGTAAAAGCATATTTTTTTTTAAAAAGGTTTTCCCCTGAAACTTCTAACCTGGCCAAAATGTCGGTGGCACTTTAAAGGCTTAGAGAACTTAGGCGCCAACCTTAGGGAGTTTTGGAGTTGGCCCAGAGTCCTAATTTACTGAGCTTGCTATGCCCTGGAGGTGGGTTCACACCATCAGGTCATGGCTGAGCCTCTCAGCTCCAAGCTCTCATTCCAGCAGACTCTCACCCTTCAGCCTAATCTCAACCACAGTTAAACTTTCCCAGCCTCTGGAGACAAGCATTTGGGCTGCCTTCTGACCAAGTGTGAGATAGGTTGTTTTTTTTTTTTTTTCTCTGTTTATGAGATAGGCTACAGAGCCTTTCCCAGGATAATCAGTCATCTTGACTGGTGACCCCAGGCACAGGCAGACAAAACTGGGAGATCTAAATCAATGGATTTGTTTTGTAAAAATCACTCAACTCTATTGGGACAAATCTGATTTGGTTTTACTTTTATTTGCACCTTTTTTAAAAATTGAATGACATTTGTTTTTTAAGAGCTACTTTGAATACTTTGCTTGAACCCATTCCTAATTAAAAATAATCTCTACGTATAAAAATTATGGTTTTCTAATTTTTTTATTCACATACCCATCAATCTGTCCGTTCAACAGCCATTACTAAACTTTTTACACCCCATAAGGCATTATGCTTGAGGTGATCAAAATGCAAACTCTTATCCTTCCAGCGGTATATTTTTTCATTCCCCAATAAATATTTGGTAAATAAAATGAGGAATGAATGAACTAAGTCATGAAGGAGCCATATGCAAATAAGAAAATAAGCAGAGGGGAGTGAAATTTATGCATGTGACATTATTTGAACACTCAAATTCTTAGCAAATTCTGCCACAGACTTAAAATGTGGGCATTTATCACTAATTCCTGTGGCCTTGATGTTGAGGTTCTGGACATAAAAACAAAACAGTTGGTGGGACTTTTCTGTAAAAATGATGACTTTTGACCCAGATGCTGAGAAAAGAAAATGAAGTGAGCTCTTCTTCCCAGATACCCATCCTCCTCCTCCATGGGCTGAGCCAGAGGCTTATCTTCTCCTGGTTAGTCTGGAGCAATGCTTTGCTCAGCTCTGACCCAGATGTTGGCATGGTACAGATGGCAAGGCCACACACCTGCTCACAGAATTGGAAAACCACAGTGGCACCTAGAGCTTCACAAGGCATGTATCCTATGTTCTCTAGAGAGAAGGAGGGCTGTGTGCTGGGTAACCCACAATCATCATCACAGGGCCATCCGAATCGTCTCCCTTTTAGGCTAACCCTTTCACTCTCATTTCTGCACATGTATAGTCTTCCTTCTATTGCATCAAGTAAGACATCAAAGTGTCCTTCATTCTAATAGTCACTGGGGAAACTATGGGATGAATTGAAATCTGAGAAAATCAGACCTTTTAGACTATAATCTCCATGAGGGCAGAGCATGTGCACATCTGATACATGATATCTCCAGTAAGTACATTATGGATGATGATTAATAAATATCTGTGGAATGGATGAATGAACGATCAAGGCACAGACCACATTTCAACTACCTTGGTGGCTAAATACTAATGATAATGCCACATGCTCAGGACGCTAAGGCCATCTGCCTGTAGCCGAATCCTGGTTTTGCCACCTTCTTGTTGCATGACTCATTGGAAAAGACTCTGATGCTGGGAGGGATTGGGGGCAGGAGGAAAAGGGGATGGCAGAGGATGAGATGGCTGGATGGCATCACCAACTCGATGGACGTGAGTTTGAGTGAACTCCGGGAGATGGTGATGGACAGGGAGGCCTGGCATGCTGCGATTCATAGGGTCGCAAAGAGTTGGACACGACTGAGCGACTGAACTGAACTGTTGCATGACTTGGAGCAAATTCTTAACTCTTCTTTGACTCAGTTTCTTCACATGTAATTTGGGGATAATAATAGTACTTCTCTCACAGCGTTAGGTTTTTTTTTTTTTTTTTAAGAACAGATGTCTAAAAATATGTCATATACTCAAAACAGCGAGTAGAGTGCAGTTAGTACCTTTTAAGTGTTAGCAGCAATAGTTGTTGTTATTTGCTAAAGACAACTGGGGGATTCATTCAGTCAACAAACATTTTTTGAGCATCTGCTCTGGGGCAGATATAGTATTAGGCATTGCGAATACTCTGGTGAACCCAATAGAAATAGATTGTCAGATAATCAATTCACAGATTGAGAACTACTTAAGGTCATCAATTGTAAGAAGTCCCATTTCTTGAGTCCTTAATATGTACCATTTATAATCTGCTAAGTGCCTTACTCATATTATCTGTTTTAATCATTACAACAAACTAGTAAAGATTATATGTTTATTTCCCCCATTATTAAAGATAAGAAAATAAAATTTTAAGTAGTGAAGTAACCTATCAAAAGCTAGAGAGCAGGGCTTTTATCCATTCTTTCATTCAACAACCACTGGGAACCACTGTATTCAAGGCTCTCTGTTGACAAGAGAAGAACTGGTCCACACAAGAAGCCATAGTGACAGCCACAAGTTTTCAAAAGCAACCTGTCTCAAATTAAAAGCAGACAGCAGAGAAGGATTATAATAGTTGAGCTAGGATATGACATTTATCTCCATGAATATGGGACAACAACACTAAACAAGTAACAGTTCATTTTGACAATCTGCTTGCCAACAAGCAAACAAATAGTGTTTAAAGCTGATTCAAATGCACCTGCCATTTAAAAGCATTAATAATTTTAAAAATATATCATCTATTAGAAAAAATAATCAGCATTCTTTTTAATTCAGAATTACAGAAGCTAAGCAATCATTGTTGCAATTAATTGCTTCCTTATTGCTTGCCACTTTCCTTTCATTACAAGAAATTAAAGAGTAGAAGCAATTTTACAATATATATTTATTCAAGCTAAGATGACTTGACATCATTTATTGTATTTGTACTTCCCAAACATTAACTTATTATTCTTTTAAAACTAAAATTCCTTTATCTCCAAACTGACTTAGCATACTCCCTGCAGTGACATACTTGATAATCATGACTCAAAAATGTGGAGCTGGAAGGGGCTGAGATAATATGTTGTCACTCCCATATTTATCATTACATTTCCTGAATCACCCAGCTTCATAATGATGATTTCTTTCCATTCTTTGCACTGTTTGGCAACTACATGTTTTGTGAATACCTAAGAACGCTTATAAATATTCTCCTTCCTTGCAGCCAATAAATCTTTAAAATTAAAAGACAAAGTTAAAATGACTTCTGCACTTCACCAATGCCTCCACTAAATGTACCATACATCTCGCAATTTCAATATTCACAGTTTAAGACTCAGTGATGACTTTCAATCTTACTTTGTGGATAAAGAAGGAGGGGTATGCTTTGTAGTTTACTAATAGCTATTTTAGGAGTTAGTCTTGAGGGTTGGGTATTTTATTTTTTCTGTTTCTTCATCCTTCCCTCTCCATCTACCTTTATTGACATGGGCATTAGCCTCTTGTTCCACAGAATCTTTTTTTCTTTTAAAGCCAGAAATGGAGAGACAAATATTATAGAAACAACAATTTCAAGGATCTGGTGCAATGACATGGATCAATGCTTATTGAAATTTCTGGAAGCTTGATCTGCTGAGAACATAGTCAGCTGGTATGGCTCATATTTCTAGATAATGATCACAGAGTGACTGGGGGATGGGGTGGTGAAAGTGAAGCTTCTGGGCAAATGATAGCAAGGCTTTAGCACTGGGGAAAATCCAAAGATGCTTAGGGAAAAAAGTGTGTCTGGGTGATGTTCTGCAGGCTTGAAGTGATATCCCTTTATATACTGTTCTAACTCTACTAAACTATTTGCTATTTAAAGAAGCCCTCCTCCCACCTTTATGTTCTCTACCGGATCACACTTATTATTTTTTTATTTATTTTTAATTGGAGGATAATTGCTTTACAATGTTATGCTGGTTTCTGCCCCACAATGATGTCAATCAGCCATAAGTATATATATAATTAGGCTTCCCTCATAGCTCAGTCGGTAAAGAATCTGCCTGCAATGTAGGAGACCCGGGCTTGATTCCTGGGTCAGGAAGATCCCTTGAAGAAGGAAATGGCAATCCACTCCAGTATTCTTGCCTGGAAAATCCCATGGACAGAGGAGCCTGGTGGGCTACAGTCCATGGGGTCACAAGAGTCGGACACAACTCAGCAACTACACCACCACCACCACCATACATATATCTCTTCCCTCTTGAATGACCTCCTTATCCCTCCTGCCAATCCCACCACTCTAGGTCATCACAGAGCACTGGGCTAAGCTCCCTGTGTTATACAGCAGCTTCCCACTAGCTATCTATTTTATATATGGTTTTATATATATCTCATTGTGACTCTTTGAATCCATCCCCCATCTACTTCACCTGCTATGTTCACAAGTCGATTCTCCACATCTGCTTCTCATTCCTGCTCTACAAATAGGTTCATCAGTGCCATATATATGTGTTAATATATGATATCTGCTTTTCTCTTTCTGACTTATTTCATTCTGTATAACAAGTTCTAGGTTCATCCACCTCACTTCAACTGACTCACATTCATTCCTTTTTATGACTAATATTCCATTGTTTAAGTGTACCACAACTTCTTTACCATTCATCTGTCAATAGACATCTAGGTTACTTCCATGTCCTGACTATTGCAAACAGTGCTGCAATGAACACTGGGATTCTTATTTTTTCCATAACACTTTTACCAGTCTGAAAATTATGTTATTTACTTGCTAACTTCTGTATTGCCTTCCTTCTCTTAGTAGAATATAAGTATCTTGGAGGCAAGAACCTCATTTTTCTGGGTCACAGAGCCTAGAAAATGCCTAGAAGGTAACTGGTATCAAAAACTTTTTTGTTAAATTAGAATGTCAATATTATTACACCCTCTCTTTCAAAAAAGAAACAAAATGATAACAAAATATTCGCTACTGATAGGATAATTTAAAATTCTAGAAAGAACTTAGACTTCTTCAGCAATGAAATACATCCTACCATTTTAGGAGTTACTATGATGATGGCATGTTGTCAAGTTCATGTGTTAACATCGTAAACATTACAGATAAATTTATAGACTCATGATTGATGCATATGAATGTCAAAATTTCAAGCCAACTTAAAGATTTTGCTCAGAAACAATAATACTACAGCCTTGTCCAAAAACCGTCTTAAAATATAAAACGATGTCATGTCAAAACAAAGTGGCATAAATGTATCACATTCAACTCAGTAACTTATGAAGAAATACAACAGATGCAAATGTCTTTAGACAAGACAAGAATTCCCTCCAAATACAAGAGCCCATAATAGAAGACAAAGATCTCTCTGGTTCCTAAATGAACCACACGGCACTGGGATTGTCATTAGCTACTGTAAGGCAACGAAGAACTTATCAAATCAGAGCCAATGTGTTATTAAGACCAGGCACAGTGGCTTTAAGGCAATATAGATTTCTGAGCTATTTATTTATTTATTATTACTATTGCGGGTCCCACTGTCCCAGCTGCAACAATCCCAACTCTGCAGGGCCCATGTAACAAGGCGATAGTATCTGAGAAATAATGAGCTGAGGAATGCTGTTCTTTCTTTCAGAGCCATCTCAGGTGCGATCTTATACCGTAAGGACTGGATCAATACACCCAGCAGCAAACCGCTCGATACCCCCTGAATTATTGCTTCATTTTTCTTCTTATTATAGATGAGTTGTGTTATTATTTTCCCCAAATCAATATTTTACAACCTTTTTTATCCGTTTCTCCATAAATTTTGTGATTACTTTAAACTGGGAATTCCGGTACACTAAATAAGATGCCGTATTTGAAAGGGACGGAATGTACTGACATGTTTTTGTTTTTGTTTTTGTTTTACTCTTTTAGACACAGTGCCTTGTTTAAAGGCACATCATAATCAATAGATGAAGGAATGTTTTCACAAAGAAAAGTTTAACATAACCCTGTATTCGCAAAATAAAAGTGCAAATCCTTTAAAATAGCAGCAGCCCAAACAACTGCAAAGCTGAAAAACACAGAAAGGGGTGCGATTGATCAGCACTTTGCATCTGAAATTTCATTCCTAATGCTTCTTCTCTCCTCCAGTTTAAGGGCCAATGCAATTCCCTTAAATTGTTTCTCACAAAGGAGATAAGTCTATGCACCTTGGAGAGAGCTAATTGGCTTCTATAGCTGTCTCCTGCTAAGTGTTTAAAACATCAGCAAATCAAATCATGTAAACTCATACCCTGCTCTGCTGTCAGTTTGCTCCAAGCTCGATTATTTAGATGTTCACATTAGCAGCGCCCACACTTAAGAAAGAGACCGGGAATACACTCCCTCTGTGAGTTCCGGGATGACTTGAGTTAATTCTATGCTTCCTATGAAATAATGTGTGTTATTTGGCAGAGATGCTCAGTGGTAACTAAATAATCATTACTGTGCAGCCAGTGGTAATTACATGGTAATTCACATTAACTTCATAATAAGCACTGTATTTTTCACTATATCCATCTGAGGATGAAGCAGAATCATAGTCTTTCATTTCTTTTTAATGCCACCCAAAATAAAAATAAAGTAAAATCACTTTAAGGGCAGAAGGACAATATAACCCTGGTGAGTTAAGCTACAGATTTCATTAAAGAAATACTTAAATCCATTAAGTCTAATTAGACATGACATCCCAGAATTCACAAACAGCACTTCTAATAAACTCATTAAAAAATTTTGGTGGCTTCTTTAGAAAATGGGAGGAAATTATGTTATATTACAGGCTGTTATATTACATTAAGGTTTTATAATTTTATATGGCCTCTTCTCTTTTTATGTAAAAACCTACGAAACTTTATAAGAATAGTTCTACTTAAATCAATGAGTCTTAAACAACAATGTGCTTCTTGTAATATGTACTTAATAATGCAATAAACTATTCTAAGTGGTGTAGAATAAAAGGTGAAGCGCTTTATTTTGATTGGCTGAAAGGTATCAGGATAAAGGGACCTAATTCCTTACAGCATTGCAGTGCACAAGTTACATTCAAATCTCCATTTACATATATATTATTTAATTTGGGCAATTATCAAACCCTGAAACCACTTTTCCATTACAACCTGGACCCTTAAAAGGATTCACATCATGAATGCATCATATGTAAGTGTACAAAAAAGAATTCTGAGGAGAAGAAAGCAGTAGGAACAACTTTAATTGAATACTTATATTAGCAGATTAAATTGGGTCTGTTGTAAATGAGCCACCCTTAATTAGCTGCAGTTAGAAGTGGAATCTTTTTGCCTTTTAACACTGTTTATGGGATTCTCATGGCAAGAATACTGAAGTGGTTTGCCATTCCCTTATCCAGTGAAGAAATTAAAAAACGCTTGCTCCTTGGTAGAAAAGCTATGACCAACCTAGACAGCATATTAAAAAGCAGAGACATTACTTTGCCAACAAAGGTCTGTCTAGTCAAAGCTGTGGTTTTTCCAGTATTCATGTGGATGTGAGAGTTGGACTATAAAGAAAGCTGAGCACTGAAGAATTGATGCTTTTGAACTGTGGTGTTGGAGAAGACTCTTGAGAGTGTTTTGGACTGCAAGGAGATCAAACCAGTCAATTCTAAAGGAAATCAGTCCTGAATATTCATTGCAGGGACTAATGCTGAAGCTGAAACTCCAATACTTTGGCCACCTGATGTGAAGAACTGACTCATTGGAAAAACCCCTTATGCTGGGAAAGATTGAAGGCAGGAGGAGAAGGGGACAACAGAAGATGAGATGGTTGGATGGCATCACCGACTCGATGGACATGAGTGTGAGCAAGCTCTGGGAG
Organism: Bubalus kerabau; assembly: GCF_029407905.1. Classification (NCBI taxonomy): domain Eukaryota; kingdom Metazoa; phylum Chordata; class Mammalia; order Artiodactyla; family Bovidae; genus Bubalus; species Bubalus kerabau. Next base: position 239,787,564 of record NC_073624.1, read on the forward strand.
TTGGTGATGGACAGGGAAGCCTGGTGTGCTGCAGTCCATGGGGTCACAAAGAGTCGGACACGACTGAACCGAACTGAGGAAGTGGAATTAATATGTTTTATTTTTGACTCTACTCATTACATTTAGTATCAGTGGACAACTAGGTCTTTTTTGCTTTTCACCAACTGAGTACCTTTTAAGGATGGTCTGATAAAAAGCTTTATTTCAATTCTAACATAAGACCCAAGTGAGGTTTCGAGCTGAACCCCCTTATACAATCGGGATTTTTTAATGGACTATGATATGCCACTGAGGCAGCGATATATTCTTGTCTGATAACTGCAGAACAGACCTGCAAAAATCTACACATTCATTCACTGGCAACCAGTCAGGTAGCAAACAGCAACTGAAATGCCTCAGTGCCAGGCACATAGCACAGATCTCTTCCCAAGCAGACTTGCATCTTGTCCCTGGTTACCATCATCTTACAAGTATTGCCCTCTCACTGCCCCTGATGATGATGATGATGATGATGATTTTGCGTCTAAAGCCACTAAGTGTAAGATCACTGAATGCAGCAAAGCGTGACACATCTCCTCAAGGACTTTCAGGGAACGGAGATTTAAAGGCAGAGTGGAGGGTCCACAGGTGTCTTCAGGCTAAGGGAACATGCTCACTAGTTTCCACGGGCACTAGACACAAGGCTGTGGCGGGGACAGCATATTTGGGTGGACGCTGTCTTATCCCTCCTGCATCTGGACCTTGGGACAATGACCCTCCTGTCTGATGAGGTTTCCCCACACTTTCTAGTGACCAATAGATGTCTTGATCTTAAACTGGGCTTTCACCAAAAGACAAGATAAAGAAAATGCCCTTAGATCACAAGGCTCCACTTCACCAAGGGTAAAATGGCACTTAACTTTCTGCTCAGAGTTTGATTTACTCAGAGATGAAGCAAAGCTCCTTCGTGTTGTGTCAACAAAAAGTCAAGAACGCAAACAAATCGGAATGGTAGTGTCTATGACACTTTTTAAAAGACAGATCACATATTGGAAGCCCAGGAATCAAACACGCTATATTATCTCACCCTTTCCTTGAAAGGTCAGAGACTGATGACCTTAAAGAATTCAGAAAGAGCCTGCTAATTACTATGGTGATGTTGGCTGAACGATTTTTATATCCATGCAAAAATGTGATGTCTTTACATACTCATAAATATGGAAGTCCATTCACAGAATAACTAGTTGAGTCCATTTATGTATGATTTGTTCCAGCTCTGTATGCAAATCGATTATACATCAGATCAGTTTGGGAAAAGCTCTTCCTACAGAAGTCTCAGTTACCTTCTCTACAAAATGGGCAGGTTGGTTCAGGGATTCTCTGAGGGCCTTTCTGGTTCTAAAGTTCAGACTTACGAGTCTGCTTTTCTCCAATCCTGTTCTGATGAGATCCACTGCTAAGTGAGCACTTACTGGATGCGAGTACTGTGCTAAGTGTGTCACATGCGTTATCTAACTGGATCCTGACAGCAACCATATGAGAGACTATCATTCCCCATTGTAAAGACGAGAAAACAATCTAAGACCGTATCAATATTAAGAAACAATTCAGATCATATCAACCAGTGGTGAGTGCTATGAGTAAAATAAAACTGCTACATATAATAAATGTGCAGTGCTGAAGAGGCAGCCTAAGACTCTAGAGGCCTCCGTCTAATTACTGAATCATATCTGCAGAAAACTAAAAAATAAAGTAAAAGTATTTGAAGTCCATTTTTATATGTAAAAATATGAAATACCAAAATGTCTAACCAGTTACTTAGGGTGAAAAAGATCCAGTACCAGACCCATAACTAGGTAACCTAGATGATTTTAAATGAATCACTGTACCTCTCTCTAAACTGCAGTTTTCATACCTGAAAATTGGTCTAAAAATACTTGCCCTTTCTACCTTACAAAAGAGAATTAAATGGGAAAGGCTTGGTCAACCATACAGACTGCACTTAGGTAAATTTACTTAATTACATAGACATAAGATAAAAAGGAACAAAATTGGGCCATCTGTAGAACCATGGATGGACCTAGAGACTGTCATACAGAGTAAGTCAGAAAGAGAAAAACAAATCTTGTATACTAACACATATATGTGTGGAACCTAGAAAAGTGGTGCAGATGATCTTATTTGCAAAACAGAAATATGACAAAGACATAGGGAACAAATGTATGAACACCAGGGTAGGAAGAGGGGGAGAAACTGGGAGATTGGGATTAATAATATATGCGCTAATGATTCTATGTATAAAATAGATAATAAGAGCCGACTATATAGCACAGGGAACTGGATTCAACGCCCTTTGATGACCTAAATGAGAAGGAAATCTAAAAAAGTGGGAATATATGTATACATACAGGCTTCCCTGGTGGCTCAGATGGTAAAGAATTTGCCTGCAATGCAGGAGACCTCGGTTCCATCTCTGGGTTGGGAAGATCTCCTGGAGGAGGGCACAGCAATCCACTCCAGTATTTCTGTCCTGAGAATTCCAAGGACAGAGGAGCCTGGTGGGCTATACTCCATGGGGTCACAAACAGTCAGACATGACTGAGCGACTAACACACACACACACACACACACACGTATGTATACATATAGCTGATTCACTTTGCTGTACAGTAGAAACTAACACAACATTGTAAAACAACTATACTCCAATAAAAATTAATCTAAAAAAGAAAGTCAAAGATGAGACACAGAGGCCCAATAGTCAAGCTTGCTCTTTGTCCCTAACATATAACTTTCTGACAAGTCACAATAATTTTTTAGCTTTGATGCCAAGAATTTTATTAAGCAAAATTTCCAAGTCTTTAGATGATCCTCCTACATCATCTGAGCTAATCGGTGCACGTGTTCCATTTTCTAGTCTTGAACAAACTGGGGAAGAACAAGACACACAAGCCTGCTCAGTTCTTCAGGGACACTTTCCTCCACCCAAACCTCCCAATAAACTCAAATAATCGGCTTGATCTCAGTGAACATTTAACAAGTCAGTTAACACCAAAAGGAAACTATGTCTATCTGCAGCATGACTGGGAGGACCTTATTCTGTGCAGATATTTAATGTGAACATATTCTTGGCACTAAAGTTAAAGTGAAAGTCGCTCAGTTGTGTCCAACTCTTTGCAACCCCATGAATTATATAGTCCATGGAATTCTCTAGGCCAGAATTCTGGAGTGGGCAGGCTTTCCCTTCTCCAGGGGATCTTCTCAACCCAGGTATCAAGACACAGGTCTCCCACATTGCAGGAGGATTCTTTACCAGCTGAGCCACAAGAGAAGCCCTCTTGGCACTAAACACAGGCCTAAAATGACTCCATATTATGTGGGAGTTTAGACTTCCTGATGCTAATCACCAAGGCTGATCCCAGGTGGCACTGCCCAGCAGGTCAGGCATCCCCCTGTGATACACAGAAGGGAGCTACAGTTGATATTAACAGGGAGAAGATGAACAACTACCTTTGGAGGCCAAAAAGTGATGGGTTCAAGGGCAAGTCTGCTTTTCTGATGTTATTCCTGCCCATGATTTAGGGAGTCCCAGATTCTGTCCACTTCCTCACTGTTGAGAGGTTTGGCAGAAATTCTCCAATCTGACATTAATGGGATGATTTGCACCTTCAGTGCCCTGAATAATATAAGATCCATTTAAGATCCAGTTTATTCAAATCAAAAATACTATATGGTATAGAATTCAGTTCACGCCAAAAATCACATTCTCCAGGCAAGAATAGAGTGAGTTGTCATTCCCTTCTCCAGGGGATCTTCCCAACCCAGGGATCAAACCCAGGTCTCCCGCATTGCAGGCAGATTCTTTACCATCTCAGCCACCAGGGAAGCCCCTCATAGTATTCAGTTCACACCAAGGATCACATATGCCATATGACCCACCAAGAGACAAGATGGATCAGTATGCTGACATAAATGGAAAAAATACTCTTCTTTTAAAAAGCTCCCTTGTTATATACTTGAATAATTTTAAAGTCTCTCTTAAGACAAAGTGGTTTCCAATTATGTTATTTTTAAAACTAAATACTATTTAGGGCAGGAAGCAACTATAATCTATGATGGTTTGGTAATGCTTAAGAGGTCGCCTGAAGAGGATAGCAGAAACAAGGAAGATTGGAAACCTTACATAAATGTAGCAATTTTCTCGGGTCTCTCAACATTATAAATGTTCCTCAAAATAAGACTTTCAAACACCAGTTTTAAGAACATTGCTGAAGTGGTTATGTTTGGAGACTTAAATATAGAAAATGGTTAGTTATGGCTTTGATAAAATTTCCAGTGAAAGCATCACGTCCAGACTCAAACAGAATATCTCAAACAACTAAAATAGAAGAGAATATAGTAGAACTAAAAATGGCTCTGATTTTGCTAATAAAGTCAGTTTGCTTTGTAATGAAACAAACTGATGTTGAAGATGACTGTAATGAGTTTGAATAGAAGTATAAACCCTAAAGGTAGAAAAAGTTATATTTGTAACTGTTGTCAATTATGTATGGGATTTTAAATACGTATACTTAACTAAATTAATGTGCAAAATACTATAAATAGACTCACTGGCATCTATAAATACATATGTTTGGCTAACTTGGTCCTAAAATATAGAAAACTTTTTAGGAAAATGACAGAACACCTTATATTCAAAATCATCCTCTTGTTCTGACATATATGGTGCTAAAAGTTCTGTGAAGGAAAAGATGTGGCTATCCAACAGGAGGGGAACAATTAGGTAAATTATGATGTGGCCACAAATAGACTATTACATACCCACTAAGATGCATTTAGGAAGAGATTAAGCTAATAGAGGACATGTTTACTCTCCAATTCAAATTACAAAGGAGGATACAAAACTATATAAACATACTGTGATTAACTCTGACAAAAATACAAGAGTTCCCAAAATAATCTTAGAAGACTAAAAAACAATAACAGAAGGATGGGTTAATGGATTTCTTCATACTTCTCGTGTTTTTAAAATTTTCCCTTCTACATGAATATGCATGATGTTCATCATGGCATGATTTGTTTAAAATATGTAAGGCTCCAGTTCCTCCTAGACCTCCTAGAAATACCCCCACTCTCCCATTGCCAACAATCTAATCTTTTTGAAATCACATAATTCAAAAAAGGAGTAAGTGAAAGTAATACCACAGGGGATTTACTGCTTCCCAGGCTCTGGTATCCTTTGACTGGGGTCCAAATCCTGGCTCCTCCATTTATTAACTACATCACCTAGGCACTTCACCTTTCTAAGTGTTTTCATCTAAAGAGAGGTGGCCTTACACAGATTCTCAGAGGAAAAAATGTTTTACATTCCAGTAATGCAGTCAGGAAGAAGATGAATAGAGAGGATACAGTAAGGAAAAAAAAAAAAAAGTGTGAAATAGGAGAGAACAACAGTAGAGAAGTCCAGAAAGGCTGTGGGAAACCCACATAGTAGAGAGGAAAGAAAGGAGGAGTCCAAAACTCTAGTAGGAAACACGGCGATCCTGGGGAAAAAGGTCGGAGCGGGACCTGCATTGCCCCACCTATTGTTATAATTTTGGAATTCAGAGATGTTATCGTTTTTACCTGTGGGAAGCACAATACCGCTTCACATAGTGGGGGAAATTTTACAGACTTGACTTCCTTGGTGGTTCAGGTTGAGAACAAACAGCCATGGGGGACAGGGTGCTAGTCCAAACCTCCGAGACTCGGGTCCTCTGACAGGCGAGGCCTTCAGAGCTACTGATGCGCAGTCAGTTGGGGTGGCGGATGAATCCCAACCAACAAGGATGCCAAAAACAACATGGGTATAAAACCAATGACCCTGTGCCGTAGGCTTTTCAGGAACAAAAGGAGATGAGAATCCAGATTCAATGTACCTATGCTTCAACAAGATGATGGAGCTCGTGATGAGATTTTGAAGTGTGAAATGATCACAAGAGATTAAAAATTATTTTACATTTATAAAGCTCTGATGTTTATGATATGTAGTTAAGTGAAAGACCAAATGAATATTATGTAAGGCATCACCCTATTTTGGTAATGATTCAGATATCTGCATAGGAAAAAGATAAGACATATCCCATTAAAAAATAATATTAACAGCTAATGTGTTATTTATGTATAAAGAACTGGGATAAATGTTGACACTTTTAATATTGTTTTAATTATTTTCTATTTGTGCTTACTGAATTGTCTGAAATCAGCATGGGCAACTTTGCAATAAAGAAAGAAAAGTTTTAATGCTCTAGTGGGTGCCACACCACTTAGTTAATGGACAGAAAGACAGACATCCATACCAATATAACAGTGGACACATGAAACAGAAAATACTTTGCCATCAAACATTTGGAATAAATGTTAGGAAAGGAGAAAAATAAAGAATTTCATTTTCATTTCCCTCCCACCCACTGCCCTCAGGATATTAGAGAAAGTTTCAAGGTACACAGTTTAAGTACTGAAGGGTTAATTTATCATGATGCTGGGTTAAAAAACAAAAAACAACAGGCTTGAAAACTTCCAAATAGTTTATTGGCTTTGAAAACCAAATCATGTTCAATCATACTAAATAGATTAGAGGTTCAAGGCTTTATAGTATTGCATTACATTGGCATGAATGCATATAAAGCTCAGTCCCTACCTTTATTGTTAATAGCTTTCTAATCCCTGACTAGAAATTTATAGTTTAGAAATGGCAACACATCTTAAAGATTAAAGCCATGTGACAAATAGTTCATGTCCCTTAATAACCAAATCACATGCCTTAGATTGGGGAAGCTTATCTGCCTTTTCCTTCTATACGGTTTCATTGGTAGGAACTACTTTATATCCCTATTACATGAATGATGAATGGGGCCGTTGGTTATGGTCTGTTATTTGCTTGGCTGTAGTCAATATGTTTTCTTTGGACAGGGATTTCTGTGATTTATCTCTCTCCAGGCCTTATCACTTATTAACTCCGGGTAGACAGGAAAAAGCCAAGGTTGTATATAAGGCCTAGTGGCCATTTAGACCTCTAATGTCAGTGAAAATATCCCTTTTAATGATCCTGTTACACTAGCTACTCAAGTCCTGATTACACTCCACTCCAAATAGGAAATAAAGGTCGTATTTCTTGGAAAGTATGTACATAAAATATGCAAAATAATATGCTTCCTTCAGACCAGCTTTATTCTTTGCAGAAACGGCTTTCATTTTACAGATGTCACAGAAGTACAATGGGTATTTTCAGTGATTCTTGTTGCTCTTGTCCCCGTATGGCACCAACGGTGTTTAAGTTTCCAGATGCCACTGGGTTGAGGACCACCAATCACATCAATGTATGTCAGATCAGAAGCGATCGTATTTTGTGAAAAAATTCCCTTTGGCAGAGGAGAAGAGGCTTGGGACTTAGCCTTTGGATCACAAAAGCAAAAAAAGAATAAACATTCTCTCTGCCTTGAATTCTTTTCTTTGTGTGTAAATGGCTCATTTGGAGTAATATTTGAGACATGTGGACAGGAGCAGCCTGTTAATTTTTCTTTCTTCTTGGGTCTTTTCCAATTAGGACACAGCTAAGGCAAAACTGCTCGTCAAGTGTTCATTACACAGCCCTCCTTCAGCTGAGTCCTAAGTGAAAACAATCTGATATAAAAGAAAACACATTCTTGCCTTCCTTTCCTCCATTCTTACTGAATTTTCTTAGACCCATCTTTGTAACAAGTAACACAAGTGCAGAATACTACCCTTTATAAAGCATTTTCATGCCCATTCTTTCATTGATACCCACAAGACCCTTGGGGCACCCAGAGGAGGAATAATCCCACTATCTATTCACTGAGAGGAATCCAAAAATCTGGGCCTGAGCTCTTCATCCCCTTCACCTCCATATCCAACCCATCTCCAGGTCCTGTCCACTTTTCCTCTTAAATATCTCTTGAATCCTCTCACTATATTCCATCTCTACCCATTACTACCCAAATTAAAGTCATTGAATCTCTTTCCCAGACTACTGCAAAGGCCTCCTTACAGGTCTTACTTATAGCATCCATTTTGGTTTCCTATGCTCCAGCCAGCCAGAGTTTTTCTGTTTTTGTTTTCCTTCAAACAAAAATCTGGTTATGTCCACCTATCTACTTTAAGGACTGCCCATTGCTCTTGAGATGACAAACAACTAAATTCCTCCCCACGGCTGCAAGGCTTCATAGCCTTGTCTCTGCCCACTTCTCCAGTCTCTTCTCATGCCATTCTTTTCCTCTCTCTCGATTTTTCAGCCTCAGTGGAATTTTTACAGCCTTCCAAGAAGCCACATTTCCTCTCATTCAGAGCCCTCTGACATGCTCCTCTCTTCCAGAACACTCCGTTTCTTTCCACAAACCCACTCAACCCAATCCTTCATGAACTCCCAGGTTAACTCGTAACCACCCTTTAAATCTCAATTCATGCATCTTTATCTGACAGACAATATCTCTCACTGACTGACTGGGGGTCCTTCGTTATATTCTTGCCTGAAACTCTGTTCTTGTTTTTCTGGACACTCAGTAAGGTTTGAAGTTGTAAACTTGTGAATATCCATGTTCCCTCTTAAACTACAAGATCCATGAGAACATGGTTTTACTCAACACAGTTTTAGAACACTGCCTAGAATAGAACAGACAATCCACAAACACTTGTGAGATGAGTGAATGGAGCAACAAAAGAAAGTCATAAAATCAGACAACCTACATCTTTTGATTCTGACTCTAATACCTAGAAAGAAACAATTTCCTTAATCAGATGAAAGCTGGCACATATGTAATACTAAATAAAATGTGCTCTCACAACCAGTTCTTTATATTTGAAGAGAAACATACCCATTATCTGCTTCTCTCCTTTTGTGTTTGCTTTTAGGGAACACTCATATTGTACCAGGAAAGCATTACATACATCGACCTATTGACTTCTTAGATGCAGTTACTGTTAAAATATCTCATTTTACAGATAAAATTTAGTACTATGTAATATAGATCCAACCCCATTTTTTTTTAACAAAAAATCCAACTACTATGCTCTCTACATGTAAGTTCACATTAAAGGAGATAGATTCTTAATTAACAGCTCTTATTTACATTCCCTGCCATCCAGAGCACAAAAATCAATGAGGATCCATTGATTCTGTGCAATATGTCACTCAATTACTAGAGAACACCTATCGTAAGTAAGATACTGAGTCAAGGTGCTTACAGTGGGCAAAACAAGATAATTTCAGGGAGGTTAGCTGCCTGTGGACTTTTTGAGATGTGTCTATCTAAGAACAGAGGAAGAGAGTGAAGGTTTAAGGAAGTGAACGATGAATGAGCCATCTAAGCACATACAACAAAAGAGCTCCAAGGACAGCGACTCTTCCAGATAATCAAGATGAACCACAGGACACATCAAAGTCACCTAGTCAACTGGCTCATTTTACAATAAAAACACTGAAGTCTGGAGCATGTCAGCAACTTGTCCCATGTCTCACAGTCAGTTAGCAGGGCTGGGACTGCAACACAGACCTCCCTGATCTCAACCCAGTGCTCTGGCCACTTGCTACAGTGGCCACTTCAGAGGGTAATCAAGTTTGAACTGGATCTAGGAAAATCACCATATTCAAAGTTGCTAACCATGAAGTAAGCTTGAGGCATAGTGGGGAGACTGGGATTAGAGGAGGCGAGAAAGCACCGGACCCAGGGCACAGGGAAATGTGAATGACGAGCCCAGGGGTTTGGACTGTATCTTACATATAGGGAGCAAATAGGAAAAGTTTCTCCGCAGAGAAATGGTACAAAAGTGACTTTTGGGAAGCTTAATCTGGCAATGAATTAGTGTAAGAAGAGGCAGAATAACAGGAGATTCACTTGGTGGAAACTCTCTACCTTTTCCCTAAGCCTGTTAACTTTGTTTATCCCCAGGACGGCAGCCTTCATTTGTGCAGGTTTCCAAGAACTAAAAACAGAGCTTTCTGCCTGAAACCTCTTGAAAGGGGAGTTAAAGCTGATTATAACCTAATACCTTTGAAGGGGGCTGGTGATAGATGGTACCCATGTTACTATGGCCTCCAGAAGAGGGGTTGAAGTTGGGGATGGAAATAAGAGAACAAGTGTGCTGTTCCTGAAAAATCAACACCTGAGAACTTAATAAATCTGGGATGCTTTATTAAATGTTTATTATTTGAGGCCATTTCTAAAAAAATACTTGTTTAATCAAAATAGTCATTGTCACATTCATAAATCTTTTCCTTGCTACCTTATTTATACTGTGCTCTCTTTATTTGTGGTTGATTAGTATTGCTTGGAGAAGGCAATGGCACCCCACTCCAGTACTCTTGCCTGGAAAATCCCATGGACGGAGGAGCCTTGTAGGCTGAAGTCTATGGGGTCGCAAAGAGTCGGACACGACTGCGTGACTTTACTTTCACTTTTCACTTTCATGCATTGGAGAAGGAAATGGCAACCCACTCCAGTGTTCTTGCCTGGAGAATCCCAGGGACGGGGGAGCCTGGTGGGCTGCTGTCTATGGGGTCACACAGAGTCGGACACGACTGAAGCGACTTAGCAGTAGCAGCAGTAGCAGTATTCTTATTTCTCTAATTTACTGATAACCACAGGTTTATTACTAAAATTCCAAGGGACATTTCATAGACCTCTAGAACATGATGGAGAAGACAAACATGTAAAATATTTACACCATATTGGGGACAGCAATGAATGAATGAATAATAATGATCATCACTTATTAATGGAAACTACTAATATCTGGCTAAGTGCTCATGCTAGCTCACCTTAAGTGCTTTATACACATTTCCCTGATACTAAGAACAACCCCAGCAAGTTATTTTTCCTTGAAATAATGTAAACATGAGGTAACTGTGGTTTAGAGCTATCACACTACATACCCAAAATAATCTCTCTGGTAAAAGCCAGAGCTGAGATTTCAATCTATACCCATCAAGTCTTAAACCCAAGGACTTAATCACTATGCTACATCATCTCCTTGGAAGTGAGAAAGAAAAGACTACTGGGGAGGAATGAAAAGAGCAAGAAGGGAAGAAAGAAGAAGAGAAAGTGGGGGTAGAGGGAGAACACAGAGGAATGGGGAGAGAAAAAAAAAAAGGAAAACTGGAAAGATATGGTACATGTCATTAAGTTTCATGGAATATATTCAGGCAACACGACCCCTTCTACATGCAAAGTAATTCTGGGCATATGGTACAAACAGGAAGCGTTTCCAGGAAGAATATTTACTTCAAAGTAAAGTCTGAGACTAATAAGAATTTTGTTTAGTACTTCCTCAAGAGCAGGAAGCTTGATGGAAAATGTTAAGAACAGAAGAACTCAGCAGCAGAAAGGATTAGAGATGTGACCCGACCAAACCAAATCTGAGCTGTTAGATAAGCAACCTTTGGGGCTTTCACCAGCTTTGGGGCAACAGGCAGTATATGGTTCTTGGTACACACCTAAGCTGGTCTAGCATCCTGGTGGCCCATTGCTCCAGGCATATTTTCCCCAAAGACACCACCCACTCCAATAGAGAAATAACTGGAACGAGGTTTAAAACTACATTTGGATTTGGGCACCTCTTATGAAGAAAACCCAACTTAAAGAGCTTTGAAGAAGCAGCTAAAGCCTTCTGAGAGTCTTTTATCAACACCCAGGGTTACTTCAAGTGTTTAGCAGGAGAGAATTCTACAAGTCACTTAAAGATGTAACACAGCAAAGAGGCTACTGAGAAGAACAAAGATACTGGGGAGGCCCCCTCCAGGGCAGTGGAGGTTTATGGGGATTGACTTCCCACTGGACTGACGGACCAGACACAGGATTAGGGAGGGCTTTGAAAAAAGTCCTGTCCTCAGAAAGGGTTTTTGTTTCCTCCTATGAGAAAACATGATTTAAAATTTAAAGTCAGCCTTGCTCTGCATTTACATGAGAATAACTGGCCACAATAAATCAGATCAGGGATGCGATATCCAGCTCTTTTGTTCCGATCCAGTTGGGATTCACTTTGCTCCCTCAGTCTGATGGAGCAGACACCAGAGAAGGGCACAGCTGGCAGCTGAGAATCCTCAAGTGTCCCTGGTCTGAAGCACCAAAGATGGAGAGCTGCACGCCTGTCCCCACAAGTGAAGCCAGCTTGCAGGCAATCTGTGTTTAGTCAAATTCTTTCCTCCCACCCCCAGAAGTCTGCTTTTATTTGCATAGATTAGGCCAGGCTGTTTCTGTCTCGGTTGTGTGGGGGTTTCTCTTTTTCATTGATTATGGATTTTTACAGACTTGCACATACGCATGCGCAAATCCTCTCACACGCACTCAAAAGCAATACCTTCGTTTGGGATGTTGTTTTTCAGCCCCAGGACATTTTGTTTTTAAAGGAAAAATTCCAAGTGATCTTTTCTCCTAAGAAACAGTGTTGGCTCACCCTATCCAGAAAACCAAGCCTCGCATCTTGAAATGCCATGGATGTTGAAGAAAATGAAGTGTGAGCTTCTGTGGGAGGGGATGGAACGGTTGGGGAGGGGGGGGTGGGGGTGTTGCTGCAGGTTTCCAATGAGCTGAGTGGTTGTTCGGATACAAAGAACAGAGAGAATTTATGACCCATCTCGACGCCTTTGCTAGAGAGTGGCGACAAGCAGGTAAACTGAGCAAACCATCCAGGTCTGGCAGCACCAGCCATGAATGTGTGACCCTTGGTAGGGGCATTTAATGATAATGATCAACAGTCTTCGGTGCGGTTCACCAATTAACAGAGACTCTCTTTTGTTAGAAATGATGTAATGTCACAGTGACTGTGAACAGCCAGCTATATCAGTGGGGAAGTTTTTGTACCCGTTTCTTTGAAAATTTTATTTTTCCAAATCAGAGAGAGGTGAGTCTCTCTCTTAGAATACTTAAAAAACTAAGTCTTCCTATCTATGGTCCACAGTTTGGGGCAGGATCAGCAAAAGCATTTTTTCATACTTTAAATTTCCCACACACTTACACACGTGCATGCACACCCAGGACTTCTCTCTCTTATCCTTAACTACTTTGTGGGACTTGCAGATCGGCCACTTTTATCTTTGATCTTAATTCCCCCGTCTGATACAGGTTTTCCAAGATGTGATTTCTTAAATTGATGGCAATTTTTTTAATGGTTAAAAAAAAAAAAAATCCCAATAATGATGGGTCCCCTAGCTATTTTCTTTTGAGAACTTAAGTAATTTAATGAGGATGATTTTTTTTTTTAACTTTTATGGCCAGGTGGCTCAAGGGGATATTTTGTTGAGCACTGATTAAAAATAATTTCTTCTAAATGAGACCTGACCACAGAATGGAACCATTAATGGGCAGAGACGCTGTCACCAAAGCGGAATCACGCTTGATTGCCTCTCGTTCCTCCTACAACACGAGCGTTTTCTTCTTCTTTTTCTTCTCCTTTTCTTGTTCTTAATGGCAGAGTAAATAAGCAGCCAGCGAGGCCTAAATGTTTTCGACCAAAAACAGAGTCCAAACTCCTCAGAGAAAACATTTGGCCTCTGTGGTTTTGTAATATGTTCCAGAACACCGAGTTCAGTGAAGAACATTGTGAAAAACTCCCATCCATCGGAATGATGGTGGGGAATGTTACAGTATCAGAAGTTTCAATTGGTCCTTTTCCTGCAGGCCTATAATGAGGCTTGTAAAAAAAAAAAAAAAAAAAAAATTGCGCTATGTGGAAGTTCTCATGGGAAAAATGAATGGCAAGAAATCCTAGCTTTAAAAGAAACAGCTAATCTGCTAGTTTGATTGTTCTTCAAAACTTACGCTGAACCAATGAGCCTAATTAAAAACACTTGGCCTACTTCTATAAAGCATCATAGCTTTCTCTATGCTTCGTTTGTATACACCACCAAACTCCAGATAGACTATTATTTTTTCAAGTGCTTGCTAACAAAGTGCTGACTTTGTTGGGATGGCTGAGCTAATTTCTTGAACTCAGTGTGAAACCTTAGCTAAACAAAATTGTGGTAATTTTCCTTAATTTGTAAAAGTGATTGGAGTGCAAATAAAATTTTCCTCTTGGGTCAATCCTATAATTTTCAATTAACTAAAACTAATCGTCAGGCAGGCACCAAACCTGCATTTTGTTTAAAGGACTGGGAGGCATTTCCAAGGGTCAGGATGCATTAGCTGTTTTTATAATTTTGAGAGAGAGGGTTGAGTCGGGAGAGCGAGTCACTGAGAAGCATGGTTGATTTTGTTCCTCCTATTAAAATACAACAGGAAAGACGCTTTGAGATAAAATGTCACAGTAAAATATAATTTGTCCATTTAATTGTATGGTTCTAATTAGGATGTGTTAACACAGTTATCCCTTCATGCTCTGGAGTCTCTTTGTGTGAAAGCAACTTACACTCAGTACTTAATCTGGCTTTGTGGTCCTTTATTGATTAAAGAAGGAAACATGGGGCCAGTTTCTGGAGGCAACAACCCAGCAATGACTGCTACACAGCAGAGGACCTAGACTGTCCCCATAGCCAGTGTGGTCCTTGGACCAGGATCATCAGCCTCTCCTTGTGAGCTTGTTAGAAATGCAGAGTTTCAGATCCCACCAGGAGCTACTGAATCACAATCTGGATTGCAACAAAGATCCCTGGGTGTTCGGTTTACATGTAACACTCTGAGAATCTCTTTGACTACACACTGGGCACTTAGACTCTGCACTTGATATGTTTCCACAGAGAACCTGCCTGGTTCTCTCCATGTGACGTGAGGAAATTCACCCTCACCCTAGAAACCTAGCTTCTTAATGCAAGATAGGTCCATGTGCCAAGGCAGGTCCATGTGTTTGGGATGGCAGGAGGCAGTCATGGGGAACAAAATGAAGCTTAAAGGGAAAGAAAGCACCAAGCCAGAATTAAATATGAAAACCACCAAAAGTCTTTAAATGGCCATGACCAGGCTAGAAGAAAGTTGTATTGTGCACTCAAGCACATTCCTACTCCATAAAGCAAGCAAACCCCGACATGATGGCTTAACATCCAGAGACTCTTAGGACTGTATAACACTCCTCCTTGCTCATGCCACTGCCTTAGGTATCTAACCCATGATTTCAACAGATCCTGTCATTCAACAAGGACACCTAGATGAAATCTTATCTAATAATAATGGTAATAATAGTAGTAGTAGCAACTCATTTCACCATAAATGAGGTGAAACAGAGAAAATGGGTCTTAAGAAGAAATAGATTTTAGAATAAAATAACACTTATACACACAAGATTGAGTCAAAGACCCACAAGGTCAAGACCGCTCTGTCCACCATCTGCAGTAGTTCTTACCTGTGTAAATGAATCTTCCAGGTGTCCCTTTGCAGAACTGTTTGGATTTGTAGGACAAGGTGACCTCTACAACACCAGGGATATGCCGAGGAGGAGTCTGCACACGGATGGCATGAGGAGTAATCAACTAGTGGGAGACATTTGGGGGAAAAAAAACATTGTCATTGCAATATGTAAAGGACTCATTTCACAGCTTTCTTATCGGTTCTCAATAAACATAGTCTTCAAACACCTAATTAACCTGTCCATGTTTAAATACAATCATGATGGAACCTGTATAAAAGACACTGACAACAATATTTACAAGTGCTCTGAGAACAGTCATAACAACTTTATCTTTATGCCATGTTTTCCTACATGGCAGGCACTCTGCTTCCTGGTTTGAAAAGTGAACCTGGTCTAATGAAATGATTTATCTACTACAGGATATCCTTTGGAAAAATCTCTGTTTTAAGGCAGACACCCAAATCAGCACTGAGCTCTGCCACACCTCTCCAGAAGCTGGTGGGCCTGGTGTTTGAACTGAGCCCTTCAACATGTGCAAAACACAGAGGTAGAAAATCCATGGTCGAGGTGCTCTGATGAGCTGCAGAGCCCATGTAGGAAATGCCCCGAAGACCATTTGGTGCATTAACTACCAGAGGAACAATCAAAGAGCTTTAAAGGGGAAACCCAAGAAGCTTTCTCCCTGGAACAGCTGAGAGGTCTGGCAAGACTAAGGACTGTCCATAAAAGGGAGCTAGAAGCTGGGGAGGGGCTGGAGGATGATCAGTGGTCCATTATGCAATGTCACGTGCACAGGGAGAAAGTTCATTTCTGAACCCTGTTGGCAATCAGAGCACACTGCAAAGCAGAACTTGCTTTTTAGTACTCTTATCATTGTTTATATAACTAAAATGTTATTAATGGCCATAAAACTGGCATTATCTGCTTCTTTGAAAACTTCAGCCCTTGTAGTTGACCTCTCATGGTGCTGGACTCTCTGTGCTCTCTCTCTGGTGTGTGCAACTGCCTGTTCCTTGACTGCTTTCAGATTTGTTTAGCTCAGGGCTGCAATACTGAGTTGGTATGTAATGGGTGATCATTTGGACTAACTCATGTTTGTGCTGTTCTTATAACTTAGAAAGGGCTTTTGTTTCAATGTGCAAATTTAAATATTTTGTCCAGAGAAGGCAATGGCACCCCACTCCAGTACTCTTGTCTGGAAAATCCCATGGACGGAGGAGCCTGGTGGGCTGCAGTCCATGGGGTCGCTAAAAGTTGGACACGACTGAGCGGCTTCACTTTCACTTTTCACTTTCATGCATTGGAGAAGGAAATGGCAACCCACTCCAGTGTTCTTGCCTGGAGAATCCCAGGGACGGGGAGCCTGGTGGGCTGCTGTCTATGGTGTAGCACAGAGTCGGACATGACTGAAGTGACTTAGAAGCAGCAGTCCAGAGAATCACAGACAACTCCATGAGGATCAAGGTGACAGCACAAATGCCAGCCCCTGAGTCCCACCTAGGTAAACAGTCCCAGCACAAAGGCCTGGCAAAAAGAATGTAAGAAAGTGGCTCCTGCTAAAATCTGCAAGTGATTTCTACCAAATGATCTTTCTTGAAACATAAAGGTCATCTGCACAGAAATCACTTAAAGTTAGTAATTAGAAATGCCTATCCTCTTTGGCCACCTCATGCGAAGAGTTGACTCATTGGAAAAGACTCTGATGCTGGGAGGGATTGGGGGCAGGAGGAGAAGGGGACGACAGAGGATGAGATGGCTGGATGGCATCACCGACTCGATGGACGTGAGTTTGAGTGAACTCCGGGAGTTGGTGATGGACAGGGAGGCCTGGCGTGCTGCGATTCATGGGGTCGCAAAGAGTTGGACACGACTGAGCGACTGAACTGAACTGATCCTCTCCCATAGAATGTGTGCACCCTTATTTGCTGGAAATACACAAAAGATTCTTCAGGAATACCATACTTATGTGGAACTGCTGGAGACTGAGTTCTCAATGGCTATGTTTTTGGATGGCTAAGGGTTACCCGTAAAAGCACAAAAAATATTTACTTAAGATTTTGACCTTTTCATATTGAAATTCTTCCAAAATGCATTATATGTTTTCTAAAATAAGCAAAATATATATAATTTAATTTAGCCTTAATAAATCAAGACTTTCATTTGAAATACCTCTTGTTATATCTTAGTTCTATTTATCTTAGATCGGTGTATCTTCTATAATACAGAAAAGGCCTAAGTGACCATGAGGTATGACGGGCTATTTTCCCCTGCAGTAAATGGCCCTGGATACTTATGAGTTTTAAATTATTTCTATTTTGTTCATTTTCTTTGTCTTTTTTCCTCCTAGCGTCCTTTGCACCTTCTGTACTTCTCTTCTAATCTTTAAGGATAGGAAACAGGAAATCTAGTTTATTATTGTATAGAGAATAAGAGAAGGAAGGAAGCTCTGAAGAGCAGTAAAAGATGATCTTCCAAAATCAAGTGTGTGTTTAATCTCAACTGATCGGACAGTGTTCTTACAATGCTGGGATTAACACTAGTTGAGTACCAGGGTAGGAGGTTACCCACTATGTCATCGAAGGTTTTACTTGCAAGTACTAATTTGGTCAGGTCATTTGTATGTATTCTCATCTGCTTTTTTCAGATATGAAAACAGAATCAAAAATTGTTAAACTGCTTGCACAAAATCACCCTCGTAAGAGCAAAAAAGAGCAAAAGTGACCCTGATAACAGTTCAAAAAATGATAGGGAGTAATTCTATCTAATCATAAAGAAGAAATGTTCATATTTATATCTTTAAACATTTTAAAGCTAGCATCAAACTCAAAATTTTCAGATCCAACACTATATGTATATGTGCTGTTTTTAAATTCACATGCTATTCATTTTTCATTTTCTACCTGGTCCCTGGTTGTGCCTTTGATGGTGGAAGTTGCCATATAGTTATTTTCCAAACAACTGGCATGCTTCTATTCTAAAAGTTACTTGGACTGTAGAGTAAGATTAAATCACAATAATATTTAGGAGAACTTTCAGACAGAGAATATTTCACCTACCCTCCCTTTTCTCAGGGGGAAATACATTTTAAAAGATGGAAAGATATCAGTAAATAGATAACAGAGACATCTTTTTAAGTATAAGGACCTATGAGTTGATAAACTATGGAACAAAATTGATTTAGAAAATTTATAAAATTTACAAACTGATTAGATATGACTGCAAAGAAACTACTTAAGAGAGCAGGGGGTCGGCATAAAGGAAATTGAAACATTTTCATTTACAATTTCATTTTCCATTTTAATCAATCAGTCTAACTAAAGCAGAGATTCACTATTGAAATAACTGTCCTTTGCAAATAAGGTGGAATATGAATCATCATTAGAGAATGAACTTGTTGATGTTTTCCCTGCTGTAGATGTTAGTCTGGGAACAGGTTCTCACACTGACACATGATATTGATGGCATTCAGAAGGAAAAATTGTATCTAACCACTATCAACTAGATAGTGGAGAGGTTTATTTATTAATCACTCAAAGAGTTACAAATTTATTGCAGGAAGGAATGCTAGTAATCATTTAAAATGAATGCTCTCATTTTAATAGCTAAATACACAAAAGTCCAAAAAAGTCTAGTGGCTTCAAAAATTGATCCAACATCTTAGGGGAAAGATAGGGTCTAGATTTGGAAGTCTAGTACCCACAACCCACCCCAAACCCCTCCCCCATCTCAGGATAAACTTCCCACATTGTTCTAACTGGGCTGAACTAAAGGCAGCCCCTCTAAGTTACAGAAGGAAGAAGGGCTCTAGTATAAGTCTAAATTTTTCAAACTTTCATCATTGCAATAGCACTTCCTAAGTTTCGCCATGTCTATAAACAACCCATACCCATACAATTATGTAATTAAAAATTTTAATTGGTTAACTTTTTGCTTTGTTGTTGTTCAGTGGCGCAGTTGTGTCCAAGTCTTTGTGAACTTTTTGTTTCAAATAACTTATTTTAAAAGGACACTATATTACTATTGCAACTGGTTGTGGTAATCTTAAAGCTAATATGATGTTGTTAAATTCTAGTTAGATGATGTTGACAACCTGAATGGGTTTATTGAAAAGGGAGTTGAGCTAGTGTTAGAATACAGACTAGTTTGCTCCAACTGAGACTTTCTCCCTTAACATAAATCAGAAGGATTAAAGGAGAAATAAAAGGAGAATCACTTTCTCACGATGATTCAGTTCTATTTAATGTCTGTGGCAAATCCAAAACGGTCTCCTGTACAACCAGGGGCACATGCCCCACACTTTGGGAAATTCTGCTCTAAGTGATTCGAAAACAGATTCGCTCTCTTGGCTTAACTTCCTTAAATCACAAAACGAACAATTTGAGTTAAAAATAAACATACTTCTGAAACCCTGTAGCATCTGATACTACTTTCTTCCTTTTTGGAAGTCTATACTTTCTTCACTTCTGTGACACTAATTATAAGACCTAAGCCTCAGAGACTGTCTGATGGTTTACCAAAGCACTTTCACATTCACTATCTTTTTAAAGCCCATCCTTATGGGATATGTATTCCACATAAGCAAAAATTGAGAGTCAGACAAGTTAACTAATATTATTTGGAAACAGCAGGAAGAAAATGAACCTCTTATCCGTGTAAATAAGTGTTTTCCAGAGCTCCTCTCTTATTCATTGATTCCTGATCTCTTCCTGTGCCAACTATTTCCTTCTGCCAATTTGTTAATTGTAGACATTTCACAAGTCTGTTCTAGATTTTTTTTTCTCTTTCATTTGCCTAACAATTCTTGAATTCACTCACTGGCTCAACCACGTTAGCTAAACTGACTTCCAAGTCTACGCCTGCGGCTTTGATCTCTTTGGCCAAACACCACATTTTTATCAGCAACAGAGTAACAGAATCTCCCCTTATGTATCTTACTGCCACTTCAATCTCAACAGGATGCAAGATCATTTATCATCTTACTACCTATAACCGTACTTCCTGATCCTGTGTTCCCTCTCTCAGCTAAGAGAACACTACCCTTTGAATAACCCAAAATAGAAACCTTGGGATTATCTTTTTTTTCTCCCTTCAAATTTTTTTTTAGTCATGTTGACTCTACCTTCTACTGAATTTCACTGGCGCCTTTCTCCTTTATCTTGTTCAGGCTGTCACCATTTCTTACTCAGACAATTGCAATATTATAAATGCCTTCTAAAATGGCCTTTCTCTGCTTCTACTTTCTCAACCAGAATTGTCCTCTTCAAACCAACCTCATTATGCCATGCCCTGACTCAAACCCTCACCTGCTCCTTCATGTATGGTATGTAGTCTAGACTCCTTAGCATGGTAGCCAGGTGCTCCAAGGCTTGAGAGCTGACTGCCCTTGCAAGTCATCCTTCCTACTCTGCCCTTCCACACTCTGGAGAGAAGGCCATGTGGATATATGAAAATAGCCTACCATCTTTGCCTTGTTCATGCCATTCCTTGCCTAAACATTCCCCTACTGCTATTTCTCTTGTTCCTTAATACCCTGAAGAGATGTTCCCTCTTCCAGTAAGTTTCACCTGATCTTAAGAGTCACAGTTACTCCCACCTTTGTAAAAATTTATATAATTATGGAATGCATACTCGAGAACTTAGCATTCTATTCTACCTTGTGCTATAAAGATTTTCTTAAATATTTTTTTCTCATTAAACAATCCTTGAGGTCAGCAACAGGGTCTCATTCATGTCCATACCCTCTAAAGTATTTAAAGTAATACCTCATATACAAGATATTTCCCAAAATATTTCTGACATAAATTCTTGTATAAATTAGGCCTGAATTCTACTACATGTTTGACTGCATTAAGCTAAGTAATAAGAGTCCACCCTATCCATAATACAGGATCTCCTATCTTTTCTCCTTGGAAGAAAAGCTATGACAAACCTAGACAGCATATTTAAAAGCAGAGACATTACTTTGTCAACAAAGGTCCGTATAGTCATAGCTATGGTTTTCCTAGTAGTCATGCATGGATGTGAGAATTGGACCTTAATAAAGAAGGCTGAATGCCAAAGAATTGATGCTTTTGAGCTGTGGTGTTGGAGAGACTCTTGAGAGTCCCTTGGACAGCAAGGAGATCAAACCAGTCAATCCTAAAGGAAATCAGTCCTGAATATTCATTAGAAGGACTGATGCTGAAGCTCCAATACTTTAGCCACCTGATGCGAAGAGCTAACTCATTCGAAAAGACCCTGATGCTGGGAAAGACTGAAGGCACAAGGAGAAGGGGACAACACAGGACGAGATGGTTGGATGGCACCACCAACTCAATGGACATGAGTGAGCAAGCTCCAGGAGATGGTGAAGGACAGGGAAGCCTGGTGTGCTGCAGTCCATGAGGTTGCAAACAGTTGCAAACACGACTGAGCAGCTGAACGACAACAACTATTCATAAAAGCCCACCATTCTTAACCTAATAATATTTAACCTTCATCTCCTAACTTGCCCTTAAAATTATCTAGCTGGCCCAGCACTCAGACCCCTGCATGAGACCACTGCTCAGATATCATCTAAGAGGTAAAAAAGATGTCTAAAGGTCTGTGACTCACTCCAGTGAGAATGGATAAGGTGAAAGAAAGAAAAAATATTTAAGCAATACAAAAAAGTATTATAATTTAAGCCATACAAAAAAGGGCCACAAAAGATCATCTCTCCAATAGTAGCATTTATCTCTAGACTGATGATGTTAATGTGATACAGCTTCTCTCTCCCCATTCTTCCTATGTGTGTGCACATGTGTATTTGTGTGTGTGAGTATACATGTGCTTGCACAGGAAATAATAGCCATATAAACAATACTGGAATAAATAAATTCACATATTTATAGGTATTAATTATGAGAAGAATCTTACTAAAATCAAAAGTAGAATACTATCAGTTTGTGCAATATGTATTGCATGTGACTTAAATAAGAATTAGATATATATTTGCATGGAAGAAAGGCTAAAAGAAAGATCATCAGGGTCAAGAAAAGTTACAAGATGGTAAAGTTACAGGTTACTATATTTTCTTCTGCATACTTCCCTGAATTCTCAAGCTTCTCAACCATACTGCTACTGCTACTACTAAGTCGCTTCAGTCGTGTCCGACTCTGTGCGACCCCATAGACGGCAGCCCACCAGGCTCCCCCGTCCCTGGGATTCTCCAGGCAAGAACACTGGAGTGGGTTGCCATTTCCTTCTCCAAACCATAAGAAGGCATTAATATCATAATTAGAAGAAATCACTTTTAAGTGTGATATTACAATGAAAGAAACACACACAGTTTCTGCAAAGCCCCAGTAGAGGCTGCTGGCACACCAAGGACTTACCAGCAAACAGTAGTTATACTCTCTCTGAGCTACCTATATGAGCGCTTTCTCTTCATATCAGAGCACAGGAGCACAAGAGTCCTGAGTGGCCACCAGGTGAGGCATGCTTCTGGGTACAAAGTGAAGCTTCTGTGGCCATGAGAGACAAGACACAGACATGGAGGTCGTGGGTGGGGCCTGTCCTTGATCAAAGTGGGAGACAGGAGAGAGGAACGCCTCTGTCTGTGGATGCACAGAGCATCATGGAAATGCACAGAGGTGGAAGCAAAACCCCCAAGAGGCAGTCTGCAAAGTCTGGAGTCCAGACAAGGGACACGGGAGAGGATACTTCTCCATGCAGTTTTTTTTTTTTAATTTTATTTTTAAACTTTACATAATTGTATTAGTTTTGCCAAATATCAAAATGAATCCGCCACAGGTATACATGTGTTCCCCATCCTGAACCCTCCTCCCTCCTCCATGCAGTTTTTATATGTCTCAAAAGTATGGTGGGTGAATGAGAGTACCCAGTATTTTAAAATATTAATGGAGACATATTGGAGAATTCTGGGAGAAAGGGGCAAGTCTTGGGAATCACTTTCTTCTCTGAGAGCCGGTAGCACTTACTATCTGTACTCCTCTGTGTGCTAAGTGCATGCGTGCTAAGTCGCTTCAGTCGTGTCTGACTCTGCGCAACCCCATGGACAGTAGCCCGCCAGGCTATTCTGTCTGTGGGATTCTCCAAGCAAGAATACTGGAGTGGATTGCCATGCCCTTCTCCAGGGGATCTTACAGACCTAGGGGTTAAACCCGTGTCTCATTGTGTCTCCTGAACTGGCAGGCAGGTTCCTTACCACTAGTGCCACCTGGGAAGCCCCTTATCCCTCTGGTTCACATTAAACGGATGGTGATAATGACCTTGATGGTGACCTTAGGAGCAATTGACTTTTCATTGTCTTCTAACTATGTGCCAAGCTATCTGAGAAGCTAACTATGTGAGAAGCTCTTTCAGTGATTTTTGCTCTTAAGGGCAAGCATGGGTATTAGCTGGTTCACACATATGAAAAATGAATTTCAGCAAAGTTAAGAAAAATGATCAAGGAATGGATATGAAGCATTAAGTCTGCCTATCTGGTGACCACCACTGCATAACTGTCCCTCCCTACTTCTACTTACTGTTTTTCTATAATTCCTGGTACTTGTACTTTTCATCCTACCTCCACTGTTGACAGGATGGAATGGGTCCCCAGTCTCTCCTACATCTAAAAAAGTTCTGGGAACGTAGTAGGTCCTCAAAATACCCTTTCTCATTGGTGAGAAGCTGGCTGGGAATTATTTCCCACCAAAACAAAAAAGCAATTCCAAGGTAAGCCTTCATGCATGTTTTCCAACCAATGGAACTATATGAAATAAATGCAATTTGAAGTTCCAAGCCACAACACAAAAAAATAACTGGGATTACTAGAAAGCACACCAATGATTTTTCCTTATTATGCTTTGGACTTAATATTTTAGCCTTAATCATTTTCAACACTAAAAAGTTAAAAGGAAAAAAAAATAACCCTCCAAAACAAGCAAAGCCTTAAAGAGAAGAGGTAAAAGGAAGGAAAGGTTTCTTCTCTAGAAAAATAATTAACAGTGATGACTAGAAAAAGCCTAAAGTAGGCACTGATAGGGTAGTTTTTAGGTATCACCCATCCAAGAGTCTGGGTTCTAAGGGACACTGGCCCATTCATCCACCGTCACGCTCTGTGCCTCAGTTTACCATCTTATCCTGCATGTGTTCTGTTCTGTTGGAGTACTGATAATAATGTTAAATATGCTTTGTGTTGGGTAGAGCTTCTCCAGGGATCCTAAAGCACTTTCCAGATTAATTTTTTAATTTATATATTAATAATTCTCACAGCATTCTCCCTCCTCCTCAGTGAGGGTAATAATATCTATCTCTTTTGAGATAGGCAGGGGGTGTTGAGTGATGGACATAAAACAGACACTTAAATAAGGAAACTATAACATAAAAGCATAATTAAAGCTTCCAAACCAAATCGACTAAGGATTTTTAAAGAGACACCACAGTGTTGGTGACCATACAAGCAAACTTATTGTCCTTCCACTCTGGGGTGTTCACTTTTCTGTAGTTAAACATGGTGTTTAAAAAAACATTGTTTTCTGGAGTTCTTAAAGAAAGCTGAAATATGATCAGCATGTATGCTGGGGGACTGTGCTGGCTGAACCTACATATTTTATCTCTATTTCCCTGAAGTGGATACAACATAAATCAAGGAATGCCAGTTCTTCTCCCAAGTTCCTCAGTGTATTCTGGTTTGTTCCCTAATCAGAGTTCCTTGGGTTTCGTAAGACAGATTTTTTCATTCCCAAGAATTGCCTGTCTCAAAGGCAGTATACGATTTCTCAGGGAACGTGAGAGAAAGCCTGTGGAAGCATTTACTGTTTCACAAACATTCTGGTTTCCTTTTGTCCCTTCAAGAAAATAACTAAACCAATGTTTAGCAAAATATGTTGGGTCACATGAATTCCCAAAGATAAACTTTATGTATGAATTGCAGAGGAGACTTTGGAAACTGAAGTAGCAAAAACTGAGTTAAATAGGGGATTTAAAATCTAGCTTTTGAACAGTCAGCAGTATCTCCTAAGGCCGTCTAAAATTTCTCTCATATCGGTATCGACATAGACACAGACACATAGAGAAGAGATAGAGATCTATTTTCCAATTGACTGTCTGCATCTCCCAATGAGAATACAAGCCCCATAGGATATGAACTTGGTCCTTCTTGTTTTCTCTACTCTGTTTCCAGTTTTAAGAGTGCCTGGGAAATTAGCAGACATTCAATAAATACTTGTTGAAGATTGAATGAGTAAATACTGTGACACCGTTAACTGCCACTAATAATTAGTAAAGATTCAATAACATCCCTTATGCATCCGCCAAAAAGATATCATCAATACTACTCCATTCAAAAAAAACTTTTTATACTGAAGAAAAAAAAAATTTTTTTTAACTTTGCTCCCACAGACTTCCTGGCAGCCTCATTAAACATTCACAAAAATATACTGCCCAATTCTTCTGACCAAGAAACTAACCAGGTCCCTAAATCAATGCAGTTAATTGTACAAAACAAAACAGCAATAAGATCATCTTTCAAAATAACAGATCGAGGAGAAAAAGGCTAAAATAAATACATTATACTTGAACTACCTTTGGTTTTTGTGGGTTGATTGATTTATTTATTTTTCGGTAATTTATTTTTTAAATAAACTTTCTCCAGCTCTCTTCCCAGGATGTAAATCTTGTGCCAATTGGGCCCCATTAAAGACTGGATCCCGTCCTGACCATCTGGGAGCTGGAAAAGCGCTGGTGAGTTTCTGAGGTCCAGAGTATTCCAGACGGAGCGGACTGGACACCAGTAACGCCAGCCCCTGTGGTTTGAAAGTGTACAATGGGCTCTTTCTCGAGGCTTGTTTTTCTACATTCAGTCAAGAAGGAATATCATTCCGTAGTTGGGCCCGGCTTAGGGTCCTGGGTTGTTGCTTTCTTTGTTTGCAAATTAAAATATAAAAGAAAAAGAAAGGCCAGATACATCTTTGGAAGGGGCTGAGTGTTTGTCATCAAAGTTGGCCATTTGCAGGGCACAATCTCGCCTGCAAAGATATAGGAATTAGGAACGAAAAACACAAGAACCAAAAGGTAGAGTAGCAAGCTGTGAATTCACCTTTCACCAAAAAGTCTTTCAGGTTCTTGCGGAGCTCTAAGAAAAGGATATCAAAGCTGTAAGACACTAAAGAGTGACTCATTCTAATGTTCTTGGACGGTATAGTTCCTGTCTGCATCCCATTTACAGTGATCCTTGCACATATATTCAGTAATTCCCAATTTAACACGTGCCTCCAGGAAGTGAGCTCTGCAGAAAACTGAAGCCAACACCCTAAACACTGTGCTTTCACTGAAATCTTTCGAGGACACGTTACACACATCTTGCTGTTTCAGACAGAAGATATTGAATATAATTGCCATCTCTTTCTTGATTACTCAGGGCCACTGTCATTATGAACAGTCATTAACGTGCAGTACAGTAATATAGTTCTGCATCTGCTTTTTAGGTTTTCCTTTCCTGCCCTTGACATTAAGGCTGTCACTTCTGCTGTCAACGAGCCTTCTTCTAATAACCCGCCTATACTTTGCTCCTTCTAATTTGCTATGTTCTGGGAAAACAGATAACATAGTTTGTTTAAAACTCCTGTTCTGGTTACCTCAAAATCTGTTATCTTATTTACCTTTTTTTCTTGTTGTTTTTTGCTCACTTCCGGTTTCATGCTGAATTCTGGAGAGTTGCAATGACTCTACAACGGTCTTCTCTGGGTCCCTGGGGTTACACTGCATTCTTTTTAGATGGTTAAAAGATAACTCTAGAGTCAAATGGATTTTGGTTCAAGACCAGATTTTGCAAATTACCAGCTGTGGGATCTTCTGAAAGTCACTCAACCTCTCTGGATTCGGTGTCGTCTGGGAAAGGGGAGGAGCTAGCTATCTAACTAGTGTTGCTGTTTAGTCACTTCGTCATGTCTCTTTTGTGGCCCCATGCACTGTAGCCCACCAGTTTCCCCTGTCCATGGATTTCCCAGGCAAGAATACTGAAGTAGGTTGCCATTTTCTTCTCCAGGGGATCTTCCCAACCTAGGGATCGAACCGGCATCTCCTGCAAGTCTCCTACATTTATTATAGGGTTAATTGACTTAACACCTATAATGAGTTTAGGTGAAGGCCTCACATTATCCATCACTTAAAAAGTGTTAGTTTTATTACTACTTAATCCTCACCATAACCAACAGATTTACACTAAGGTATTTATGTGCATCCTTATTGCACAATAAATATACCTAAATATAAGCTACCTAATTATACCTGTATTAACAAAACCTAAACTGCAATCTATCTGGTACTGACACTATGATGCAGCATTGAATATAACAGTTGCTAAAAAATAGCATTTGTCTGCTTGAATGAATGAATGACCAAAAGAAAGTAGAAGTCGTGTCATTCAACACTATTTGGTATAAATTAATGCCTCTAACATGTAAGGCTCTGTGCTAGACACGGTAAAGGACTAAGCTGAATTCAGTATAGATCCTGCCTTCAAGGCAGAGAACAGCCTCATAAGTCAGAATAGGAAGTGATAAGGAACATAAGATGGTACAGATAAGTATATTAGGAATTTACAAAGAAGAGAAAATATTTTATATCTAGAGATGTGAGGGAAGATTTCACGGACCAAAAAAAAAAATGTTTTGGGGGGATCTTAAAGGACAGATGTATCTGGGCACAGAAAAGAGGGAAAGGCATTGTGGAAGGAGGAATGGAATAAACAAACACACAGAGGAGAGAAATTAACGCAGGCATAAAGAGCTGCAAACAACTCATTGTGATTGAAGCAGAAGTTAAGATGAATGACGGGTTAGGATGCAGAGAAGAAAGGTCAAAGCGTTACATGGCTGTGCTTGAATCCCAAACGACAGCATCATGGCTTTAGGAAATAGGAAACCAGTAAGGCTGATCAGGAGGAAGATTTCAGCTCAGATCATCAGGGAGCCATTCCAGCAGTAAGCACTGAACACATGGATGAAATCAGCACAACGCTATATAAATATCGATTTCCTTCACTAAAGTCACAAGACTACAGCCAGGTGTGAATTCTGTCCTTGATTCTTGTTAAAATTAGAAATGCATCACACTTTGGGTTTTTCCATTTTTAAGTTACATATGTGTACATTTTGAATGCACTGTAAACAAATAACTGAAAATGTCAACCTAAATGTGTTTTTAACTATCTCATAATTATCAACATAGATGATAGATTTAAAATTCCTTAGTCATTAAAAATAACTATACAGACTAGAGCATTTTAAAGAATAAGTTGAGCATGTTTGTAACTATGTGACTATATTAAAAAGACAACTAGACTATTTTTACATTGTTTTTAAATATGCTGACTCATTTAGAAATCATTCCCTATAAGATAAGTTGAACGTGAAAGGTATTTATCAGAGCCATACTCAAAGTGTGATATAAGTGATTCACACTGCTCTTTTTATTCTTAATGAATGAAGTGTACAACTTGGCATTAAACATCTGCCTCCTAATAGATGATCAATAAGTATATGTGGAATATAGAGTTGGAAACATATATTTAGGAAAAAGTAGGGAACTAGGAATTATTTAAAGCCTGTGCATTTAATAAACTTTAAATTAAATTTATACCTGTAAGCTTCAATATTTGTAAAATAAATGACACAGCTGTTTACACTGTACCCTATTTATATTATAAATTTTTGAAAGAGATGATATTTGAGACAATGTCTTTCTCCACCTTTCTTAATTTTCTTTTTGATTTTAGTGGAATTGTATCTCATATAAATGTGTTACACATAATAGTCATTGGAATGGTGATGCCATCATGTATAAAACTTGGGATGGTTTAGTAAATATAAGGAAGTCTGGTGGCACTAGTGGTAAAGAACCCGCCTGCCAATGCAGGAGATGCAAGAGACGTAGGTTTAGTCGATGGGTTCAGAAGAGCCCCTGGAGAAGGGCATGGCAACCCACTCCAGTATTCTTGCCTGGAGAATCCCATGGACAGAGGAGCCTGGTGAGATACAGTCCACTGGGTCGCAAAGAGTCAGATGTGACTGAAGCAACTTAGCACATGGACACATGCTAAAAACAAAACAAAACAAAACAAAACAAAACTAGGGAAATGTCATGAGAAACATTGATAGAAAAGAAAATTGAATGGGCAGTACAGTTGGAGTCTGGAGAACTGGGCTAAAACCCCGGCTGCTGCTGCTGCTGCTAAGTCACTTCAGTTGTGACCAAGCAGCTAACCAGAGCAAGTCACTGCACCAGCAAGCTCCAGAACCTCTTTTGCCTCACTTTCAAAATAAAAGAGCTGCATCTAACAACTGGAAAGACTCCTCAAAGTCCTCAAAATTTCGTGACTCTGCATGTGGTTCAGTAAAAATCAAGGCCAGATATAAGGCCTCAGAAACTTATAGTGGGAACAAGTACGAGTTGTAGTCATTCATTCTTCGATGTCACAGAAGAGAAAATACCATTTATTTTTATTTACAACCCTCCCTCTGAGCTATGTGCACGAATGAGAATGGAAAGTAGATACATACACTACTATATGTAAAACAGATAGCTAGTGGGAAGCTTCCATGTAGCACAGGAAGCTCAGCTGGGTGCTCTGTGATGACTTAGAGAGGCAGAATGGGAGGGTGGAGGTGGGAGGGAGGCTCAAGAAGGAGCAGATGTATGTATACTTATAGCTGATTCATGTTGTTGTACAGCAGAAACTAACACAACATTGTAAAGCAATTACACTCCAATTAAAAAATAAATAATAATAAAAATTTAAATTAAAAGAAAGCAGATATGGAAAGGAAGGAAGACAGAAAATAAAAACTGTATTTAAAATCTTATTTTCAAACTTTTGGATTCAGGCAGCAAAATTTCTTCTCAGCCCCACAAGCTGCCATTTACCTAACTACAATCATCCAGAGGTCTCTCCTGTAGTGGCTTCTTTTGCCTTTTCCCTTTCTCTGGGAATGCAATTGAAGAAAACATCCATCTGGATTAAAAAGAAAATGTATGACCCTTGGATGAGGCTAATCAGTTCATACAGTGATGTAACTCTGACTTCTCCCATCTGAGATAAACGGTCCTGGCAATCTTTAAATATAGCTGTCCTACAAAATCACATGGCATCTAATGCCAAGTGTACAAGGACTAAAACCAGTTGCAAAATATGATTGAATTTCTGTTCAGAGCCTTGCAGCATTAAATAAGAATGGCTCCAAACATTGTTAGTCTAAGCTGAATAATACTCTGCAAATATTTCAGATTTTCTTATATCTACTCCAGCCCAATCACTTCATGACTGGGTTGCATGACTTTACTTCATTAACATGAAATCCACATGGACTTCAGCCATTGTTAACATATCTTTCTATAAGGTGATTCCTGGTGGGGGGAAAGGGTTCTGTGGTCACAAGAAACACCTGGAGTAACAGGCAAATTTGGCCTTCGAGTACAAAATGAAGCAGAGCAAAGGATAATAGAGTTTTTCCAAGAGAACACACTGGTCATAGCAAACACCCTCTTCCAACAACACAAGAGAAGACTACACATGGACATTGCCACATGGTCGACACCAAAATCAGATTGATTATATTCTTTGCAGCCAAGGATGGAGAAACTCTATACAGTCAGAAAAAAACAAGACTGGGAGCTGACTGTGGCTGAGATCATGAACTCCTTATCATCAAATTCAGACTTATATTGAAGAAAATAGGGAAAACCACTAGACCATTCAGGTATGGCCTAAATCAAATCCCTTATGATTATACAGCGGAAGTGAGAAATACATTTAAGGGACTAGATCTGATAGACAGAGTGCCTGATGAACTATGGAATGAGGTTCATGACATTGTAGAGGAGACAGGGATCAAGACCATCCCCAAGAAAAGGAAATGAAAAAAAGCAAAATGGCTGTCTGAGGAGGCCTTACAAATAGCTGTGAAAAGAAGAGAAGCAAAAAGCAAAGGAGAAAGGAAAGATATACCCATTTGAATGCAGCGTTCCAAAAAATAGCAAGGAGACATAAGAAAGCCTCCCTCAGCGATTAGTGCAAAGAAATAGAGGAAAACAATAAAATAGGAAAGACTAGAGATCTCTTCAAGGAAATCAGACATACCAAGGGAACATTTCATGCAAAGATGGGCTCAATAAAGGACAGAAATGGTATGGACCTAACAGAAGAAGAAGCTATTAAGAAGAGATGGCAAGAATACACAGAAGAACTGTATAAAAAAGATCTTCACGACCCAGATAATGACAATGGTGTGATCACTGACCTAGAGCCAGACATCCTGGAATGTGAAGTCAAGTGGGCCTTAGGAAGCAACTGTACGAACAAAGCTAGTGGAGGTGATGGAATTCCAGTTGAGCTATTTCAAATCCTAAAAGATGATGCTGTGAAAGTGCTGCACTCAATATGCCAGCAAATTTGGAAAACTCAGCAGTGGCCACAGGACTGGAAAAGGTCAGCTTTCATTCCAATCCCAAAGAAAGGCAATGCCAAAGAATGCTCAAACTACCACACAATTGCAGTCATCTCACACGCTAGTAATGCTCAAAATTCTCCAAGCCAGGCTTCAGCAATATGTGAACCACAAACTTCCAGATGTTCAAGCTGGTTTTAGAAAAGGTAGAAGAACCAGAGATCAAATTGCCAACATCCGCTGGATCATGGAAAAAGCAAGTGAGTTCCAGAAAAACATCTATTTCTGCTTTATTGATTATGCCAAAGCCTTTGACTGTCTGGATAAAAATAAACTGTGGAAAATTCTGAAAGAAATGGGAAGACCAGACCACCTGACTTGCCTCTTGAGAAATCTGTATGCAGGTAAAGAAGCAGCAGTTAGAACTGGACATGGAAAAAACAGACTGGTTCCAAATAGGAAAAGGAGTACATCAAGGCTGTATGTTGTCACTCTACTTATTTAACTTATATGCAGAGTACATCATGAGAAATGCTGGGCTAGAAGAAGCACAAGCTGGAATCAAGATTGCCGGGAGAAATATCAGTAACCTCAGATATGCAGATGACACCACCCTTATGGCAGAAAGTGAAGAGGAACTAAAGAGCGTCTTGAAAGTGAAAGAGGAGAGTGAAAAGTTGGCTTAAAGCTCAACATTCAGAAAACTAAGATCATGCCATCCGGTCCCATCACTTCATGGCAAATAGATGGGTAAACAGTGGAAACAGTGGCTGACTTTATTTTGCGGGGCTCCAAAATCACTGCAGATGGTGATTGCAGCCATGAAATTAAAAGATGCTTACTCCTTGGAAGGAAAGGTATGACCAACCTGGACAGCATATTAAAAAGCAGAGACTTGACTCTGCCAACAAAGGTCCATCTAGTCAAGGCTACAGTTTTTCCAGTGGTCATGTATGGATTTGAGAGTTGGACTATAGAGAAAGCTGACCACCAAAGAATTGATACTTTTGAACTGTGGTGTTGAAGAAGACTCTTGACAGTCTCTTGGACTGCAAGGAGATCCAACCAGTCCATCCTAAAGGAGATCAGTCCTGAGTGTTCATTGGAATGGCTGATGCTGAAGCTGAAACTACAATACTTTGGCTACCTGATGCAAAGAGCTGACTCATTGGAAAATACCCTGATGCTGGGCAAGATTGAAGGAAGGAGAAAAAGGGGACGACAGAGGATGAGATAATGGGATGGCATCACTGACTCAATGGACATGAGTTTGGGTAAACTCTGGGAGTTGGTGATGGACAGGGAGGCCTCATGTGCTGTGGTCCATGGGGTCGCAAAGAGTCAGACACAACTGAGCAACTGAATTGAACTTGGTCACAAAGTTTGGGACATGCAGCATACTATGTTTTAGATAGTCAAATGCATGTAAGTACCCCAAAAGCTCTAAAACAAGACCAGCTGAATTTATCTGACTCCACATTTCTCACATTTGGGCTTCCCTGATAGCTCAGTTGGTAAGGAATCCTCCTGCAATGAAGGAGACCCCAGTTTGATTCTTGGGTTGGGAAGACCCACTAGAGAAGAGATTGGATATCCACTCCAGTATTCTTGGGCTTCCCTTGTGGCTCAACTGGTAAAGAATCCACCTGCAATGCGGGAGACCTGGGTTTGATCCCTGGGTTGTGAAGATCCCAGGAGAAGGGAAAGGCTATGCACTCCAGTATTCTGGCCGGGAGAATTCCTGGAGAACTCCAAGTCCATGGGGTCACAAAGAGTTGGACACAACTTTGGGACTGAACACCAAATAACTACCTTAAGCTGTATACATTCTCTCAGATTTGTCAATGACTAATTAAAAGGACCCTGAGAGCCTCAAGAGTCCACCACAGAGACCACCTGGACAGACTAGAAACCTGATTGGTTATTCAAGCAGTCTACTTCTAACTATACTATTCTCTCTGCCTTCTAGAACCTTGCCTAGAATTTTAAACCACAAATTTAACTCTGCATTGCATAAATTTGGAACTCTCTAAGTTTCTACATGAGAGCAAGCTGTCTTTCTAAATAAAATACCAGGTCTCACAAAGCCTAACATTAATCCTCCACAGTACCTACTCCAGTGTTAGATAACAGCAGGCAAGCCAACCAGTACTTGTTGTTTAGAAGTTAGAAAGATATTAAAAATTGAACAATTAGCTCTGCAAACCAGTAGCAGGAGCCCCTCCCTCCTCCTAATCACAGGGTGATAGGAAAGCAACAACAAAATACATCTGTATTCAAGAAAAAACTGAACCCATCTTAGCACATATCAACCCTGTTGGTTTATCTGGTTTTATATGTAAAATACTACAAAAATTTTTTTAAAGTCTTCTGGGGTAAAACATGTTAAGGAGTACCAAAGTATCAGTAAAATAATTTGCTTTGTAAAAATAGAGAGAAGAGAAAGGGTCAGAAGCAATAAGGAAGAGTAACAAAGATGGCAGACCACATTCTCAAGAATGCCGTGTAGTTCACCCCAAACTCGGGAGTTCACAGAAGGCAGCCCTGAGTTAGGAGCAGTAGGCTGCCACCTTTCTTTCTTCCAACCCTCAGGGGGCAATCAGCGAGCTAAACTGAACTACTCATTTGCAAAAGACTGGGCTGGTAGGGAATGGGCACAGATGAGGGTAAATTAAACCAGCCCTATTTTCTCTGGCTCTTTTTTAAATTCTTTAGCTAAAAATAGTCTCCAAATTATAGCATCAGCTGCTAATCTAAAATGTTATCTCCTTGTCCTGGCCCACCAGCCTGCTTCCTGAGTGCTTTGGGCTACAGAGTGAGGAAATGGAGAAGAGAGAAAAGTCTACTTAAAAGTACTAGATTTCAGAGGTGGCATAATCTCAAGAGACAATGTGACCAGGGACAAAGACTTTGGATAGATCGGGGTCCTAGAGAAGAGGCCCAGACAGGTTAACTGTCTTAAATATGTAAGTAATTTAGTCACTTATATGGAACAAGTAAGAGGTTGTCTTCTGCCTCTAACACAAAGCACATACTCTTCTAAAGCTAAACTCTTCCTATATGTCAATGGCTCCACTCACAAATTTATACAACTAGAAAATGAAAGGATTGCTTACTTCTGATCCTCTACATGACAAGTCTAGCTTACCTTGGGAGGTGATAGTGACTGTTAAGATACTCTCCAGTATAAGGCATCAAAGGCAAGTCCACCCTGGTCTGATATGGTAAAAAAAAAAAAAAAAAAAACCCTAGGGTAAACATTTGGCATAGGCTAAATCAAGAGAGCTGGACCATAAAGAAGGCTGGGTATCCTTGAAGAAGTGATGATTTCAAACTGTGGTGCTAGAGAAGACTCTTGACAGTCCCTTGGACATCAAGGAGATCAAACTAGCCAATTCTAAAGGAAATCAACCCTGAATATTCATTGGAAGGACTGATGCTGAAGCTCCTATACTTTGGCCACTTGATGCAAAGAACCAACTCACTGGAAAAGATCCTGATTCTGGGAAAATTGAGGGCAAGAGAAGCAGGCAACAGAGGATGAGATGGTTGAATGACATCACTGACTCCATGGACATGAGTTTGAGCAAACTCTGGGATATAGTGAAGGACAGGGACGCCTGGCGTGCTGTAGTTCATGTGGTCACAAAGAGTCGGACACAACTTAGCGACTGGACAAATCGTGGACAGTTAAAGTGAGCTCAGGAGTTGGGCTGTATAGATTCACATCCCATCTCCAGAACTTGATAACTGGACAGCTTATTTAACTTCCCCAAGTTCAATTGCCCCATCAGTAAAAGGAGAACATGCTGTACACGTGAGCTGTCACCATGTCACAAAGAGCCTTAGCAAACACTTGGCATAGTACCCGGCAGGAACTAAGCACTCAATGAATGTTAGCTAATACTAGTCCTACTCTACTTTCATAGATAATCTTCTCTTAATATTCACAGTTACCAAGCTTTGATTCTACTCAGTGGAAGCCTGGAGACACGGCCCCGGTTCTTTGTGCCTGCCAAAATAAAAGGCACGTACTTTAATACTGATCAAAAAAGGGCCTCAGTCACTACTACTGTTGCTGTTACTACTCCTACTACTGTACCACTTGGGTTACTATGCGTGTCTTTTTTCTCTTCTTTCTGTCCTTTGCTCTCAAAATTCCACCCACTTGCTCTCTCATTAACTTGGGCTTGTATTTCCTTCTTAGAAACATTCATGGTGGTTCAAATCCCATCTCTAGCACTATCTGTGTCTGTGTGATGGTGGTAAGTTTCTGAACCTCTCTGACACTCAGTTTACTTATATGTATCTAACATAAGGCTATAAAGTGAAGTCGCTCAGTCGTGTCTGACTCTTTGCGACTCCACGGACTGTAGCCTATAAGGCTCCTCTGTCCATGTGGTTTTCCAGGTAATAGTCCTGGAGTGGATTGCCATTTCCTTCTCCAGGGGATCTTCCCAACCCAGGGATCAAACCCAGGTCTACCGCATTGTAGACAGATGCTTTACCATCTGAGCCACCAGGGAAAAAAGGATTGAATAAGATAATATTCATGAAGTGCTTATACATGAAAGCCCTCAGTACATGTGAGCCATTTCTCAACTTCTCATCAGTATACGGTAGACTGGGGGACTTGGAACAGTACCAGATTCTCTCCCTGCACTAAAAAAGGGAGAGCATTATATCTGTCAAATAGCCTGTATGAAAATCTACATTTGTAAATAGTTTAGCATATTTATAAAAAGTTCACCTCTCCAAGACTCATCTTTCTAAATGTCAGGACCATCATGATGATAACAGCCCAAATTAAAGTCCTCCATCCAGACACTCAACTGCTCATGCTGCAGGGGATTTATCTGCTAAAACCTGGCTTCCCAGGTGGCACAGTGGTAAAGAATCCGCCTGCAATCCAGGAGGTACAAGAGATACAGGTTTGATCCTTGGGTTGGGAAGATCCCCTGGAGAAGGAAACGGCAATCCACTCCAGTATTCTTGTCTGGAGAATTGCATGGACAGAGAAGCCTGGTGATGTGAAGAGTTGGATGCGACTGAATGCAACACATCTGCTAAAAGATTTTGGGACACTACATAGTGGGCTTTCACCAGGAAAGGGTCAGAGCTGATTTATGATAGAGCCACAAATAAGAGCAGCTTGGGAGAAGGAGGTGGGCAAAGAAAGTGAATGTACCCCCGACCCTCACCTCCCAACTGGACCCCCCAGATCCACTGCAAGGGACTTCTGGTATAAGCAAGGCAGGGATGGAGGAGGGAGGAGGAGGAGGAGGACAAAGGTATCGCCTCAATGGATTTCCTTTTCATGATGTGCATTGATTTTGTTTATGGAAACAGATTCTTTAAGCAATTTTGGGCTTCCCTTCTGGCTCAGCTGAAAAAGAATCCACACGCAGTGTGGGAGACCTGAGTTTGATCCCTTGGTTGGGAAGATCCCCTGGAGAAGGGAAAGGCTACCCATTCCAGTATTCTGGCCTACAGAATTCCATGGACTGTAGTCCATGGGATCGCCAAGAGTCAGACACAACTGAACGTCTTTCACTTTCTTTCTTTTAAAGCAATTTAGACAAACCTAAGTTAGAATTTAACCTCCCTTTTCTGTTCCCAAAAGAGGACAAGAAAGAGGAGAACCAAGAGGAAACTGGGGGACCTGGACAAGGTGGAGGAACAAATGAATAATTTCCTGATGTGTACCACATCCAACACAGTACACCTGGCTTCAGACAGGCACAAGCTTGTAAAGGAAGCCTCACACTAACCTCACTTACTCTCAGGGTAAAATAGACTTCTGATTTGATCCCCCCACCTCTCAAGCTTCACTGTGGCTACTATGATCTGGATTAAAAAGTTCATGTTCTATTTACTCTTCCCCTCTCACAAGGTCCGGGACAAGCAACAGAATGTGAGATAGGAAGGGATGAAGACAGCCTACGGGACCTGGGAAAGGTTGTCCTTGTGAGCACCCCTGCCTCCAGCAGCAATGAAGACACCAACTTGCAAGCAACATACACCAAGTATGTGGAGCTTCTAATTTTACAAACCAATGTTTCCAACAAAGAAGGGGTGCAGCGGCCAAGGGAGTGCAGTTCACCTTCACGTGTGGCATGTTCCAACTTGGACAACAATCAGTTTGGTGGACCAGGAAGTTCATCCCTGATTCAACTCTACTGGGAGCCTTGATTCTCTGAGCAAGAGCTTGCTGCTTGTCACCCATGTGGGAAATACAAATGCAGTGGCAGCATGGGCTGGCAAGGGGCTTGCCAGAGTGGGTTCTTGGCAGTGAGATATGTACACAGAAGGCTTAAAAGAAGGGCAGGCTCTGCTTTGGAAAGATAAACGTACTCAGCCAGCACAGTCTTAACTTTTTGCTTATCTCTGGAGCCCCTCTAAAGAGAAAACACAATACAAATATCTGGATGAGCTAAACAATGGTGTCATGGGAAAACAACCAGGAATGGAGATAGAAAACCCGAGTTATAGCTCCAGTTCTGCTACTGAGTCCTTTGTATGGCTACATACCTATCACTAATACTCCATGGGCTCTGGATGGCTGCTTTTGGGTTATGTAGTTAAATATATATAATTATCATATTATATAAAATATAATTATATTTTTACATATTATATATGTATGATATATATTATATATGTATAATATATATGTATGTATGTGTATGTGTGTGTGTGTGTGTGTGTGTATATATATATATATATATATATATATATATATGTTGCTGTTTAGTCACTAAGTTGTGTCCAACTCTTTTACGACCCCATGGACTATAACTTGCCAGGCTTCTCTGTCCATGGGATTTCCCAGGCAAGAATATACTGGAATGTGTTGCCATTTCCTCCTCCAGGGGATCTTCCTGACCAACCCAGGTATCAAACTCACATCTCTTGCAAGTTTTCTCCATTGGTAGGCAGATTCTTTACCATTGAGCCACCAGGGAAGCATATATATATATATATATGCTTAGACTCTCTCTCTCACTATATATACATAGTCTAAGCTTCAGTATCCTTATCAAGAAAAGATACATACTAGCAGTATTTACTCTGTGGTGTAAAGGGAAGATTAAGACAATCTATGTCAAGGGCTCAGCACAGTGCCTAGTGTATAGTAAATCTCAACAAAGTTTAGTCATCCTTTGACCACTTGTAAAGTGTGTAAGATATAAGTGAGCTCAATGGTCTCCTGCAGCCCTAGCACTATTTTTATTCTAAACTTTGGAATAGGGTTAGGGTTAGATAAAAGAAAACACGCTCTGGGCATGCTGGCTAAGAAATCAAGTTTCAGTATTTAGAAAGCAAAGGCAAGTTTGCCATGCCTTCTCAGAATGGTGATACTCATGTTTTGTAATTTGAGATAACATTGATTACTGCCAGGCAAGTCAACTGGCAAATTAAAATAATGATCACAATGCTTGGAAAGTACTGCAAAATCAGAGCATAGTCATTTTCATATGGTTGAAGATCCATATTGAGATGCTTGGGAGGTTATAAATTCCTAGGGCAGGAAAGAGCCCTCAGTTAGTCTAGGTTCCCCTGGCAAACCACTCACTCTTTGATGGAGTCACTGAGTAAGTCAAGAATCACCTACACCTAGATTATTACTGTCCTATGAATGGTGATCATTAAAGATGGATGTATATTTGTAGGCTCCATCTGCAAGTGTTCACAAATCACTACCTTGTTACAGGGCTTTGCCTATATATATATTTGTGAATGCGTATGTACCTCCTTTCCCATTCTCAATACACAATAGGACGTCCGCACCATGGCCTGCCCATGGGGACAATGACGAAACTCTCCTGGGGCTGATGGGCCAGTGGGTGGAAGGCATTCCAACAGAAAGTGATGTCTCCTGGTAAACCCAACCCATCTTTCCTAGTTTCCAGAGTTCTGCAGACTGGAGCTGGCCCACCCAGACTGGCACCACAAAATTCTATACACTCTATTAGAAATTCAAGTGTAGACAGTATCCTTAAGTAGACCAAGCTATTAGATATTCATGCTCAGACAACACCTACCTCACTCCAGACCAGCATGGTACCGAATATGACCTGTAACCCATCAAAGAAATTGTCCCCTATGATGATCACAGTCGCACCTCCTGTCGTCCATCCTTCACTCGGGCTGATGGCTTTGATACAGGGAGTAGCTGCTTTTCAACACACATGAAAAAGAGAAGGAGTCTGCTGTTAGAACCAAACTTTAATGATGGGAGACTTGAGAAAAAGAAAAAAAAAAATCTTTTATCTTTTCACGAACAGAAAGTCCCTCAAGATCTCAGCCATTTCCTAGTATGTTAGGACCTGAAACTTCATGGTGCATTTTCAGTTTTTAAAAGCATTTATTTTCTTTGTTTCTATTAAGATACAGATATTTTTACCCAAATCTTTTCAAACCTGAAATCTTATGAAATAAAGCATAGCAGCAAAATTTTTTTATGAAATGCTAAAGATTTTTTTTCATGGATAACATTTTGGAATATACTAGAAACCTTATAGAATTGCTTAATAATTAAATATATCTCCTGAAAAGAAAACTCATAGATTTTCAGATAAACATTCATGTCCAACGTGAGGGGAAGAAGGAGAGAAGACGGGAACAGAACACCATTCTTGTTCCGTGCCTTCTGTCTGTACCACTAGTGGAGCAATATTCCTGAATAAAAACCATTACATCTTTTGCAATAAACGTCATGGATCCCATTTTATAGATGCAAAGTATGCAGGTCATTCAGGGTGAATTATGTAACCAAATGGCTGAGTCAGGGCTGAACCACAGAAAGTCCCATGACCTTTGCTTGGTTGTCATTCCCAGGCAAAAAACCCAAGAGCTGGCTTTTTCAAAACTTCCTATCTCCTTTCTTTCCATTATAAATGGCCCTTGGAGATGGGAAATAATTTGCAAATACTGCGATTCCAGACTGGAGGTGGTTTGCCCGATGAGCATGGCGTGCTTTCAACAGAATTACTGGGCATAAAAGAAATCTCTCAGGGAGTACTTTCGTGCCACTGAGAATTGTTAGCTCCACAATGCCATGCTGCTATTTCATGATCACTTTTATGTGCAAGAACTAAGCAAAATTCCAAAGCAAAGGAGATACTGTGTAAGGAGAGAAAATGAGACCCTTTTCTTTAATAAAAAAGTGTATTAAGTACTCCAGACTGACTTTCCAAGTATTGAAACCAATGAGAGCACCAGTTAATTTTAACGGGAAAAAAACTGGCAAAAAATTACTGGACTTTGTCAAATTTGGCAAAATGTCATGCTTCAACTTTTGCAAGAAGAAAAGAAAATACAAAGCCCAGCCCTAAGGGACCATGGCTCACGTGCCACCATACAAACAAGTAGAATGGGTTTGATTT
Source organism: Bubalus kerabau (assembly GCF_029407905.1). Classification (NCBI taxonomy): domain Eukaryota; kingdom Metazoa; phylum Chordata; class Mammalia; order Artiodactyla; family Bovidae; genus Bubalus; species Bubalus kerabau. Next base: position 239,828,677 of record NC_073624.1, read on the forward strand.
TGAGTCAAATTAATCTTATAAAAATTGCACAGAGAAATTTGGAAATTTCCAAACTAAACATTTCATGTTGGCTGAACTCACAGCAGTGCCTTTACAACTAACACTGGGCAGTCCAGATGCCTTTTCTCTCCTTCACTTTCTCCCAAAAACAAAATAATTAATCAAGGAAATGTAAATGATTCATGGCTTGAAAATTCTTGTTCAATTTTTAACACTCATAAAGGTTGTGGATCAATGTTCCACAGGCATAGGACTTTTTCATAAAATTTTCCTTTAAAAGTAACCATGTTTAAATGCATGACTGAGTACTCCCAAACCAATGGTAGAACATGATGCATGATCCCAAGCAATTTATAAGAGAAATTAACTACATTTAACAACTATATAAAAGTCTTAAAATATAAACAGTTTTTGGACACATTCTAGTTAATGTCTCAAAATCTTAATTCTTAATTCCTAACTCAGTATAAGTATTTAGTTGCTAGAGTGGAATAGAAAAGGTATTACTATATCCTTTGATACTTCTGAGAAGAATAGAACATTGGTTTTACTGAACTGGTCCTGAAAGAGTCTCTCTGATGGCAAAGTGTGGAATCCAATGCTATCATTAAATGCTGACTCTGTGATTGCCCTCATTAACCAAAAAAAATAATCTTGGTGCTTATTACCTGTATTAGTTTAAGGATTTCTTCTGAGTTTTTAAATTTTATTTTATTTTATTCACATAGGCATGTTCTTTTAGTTAAGTATGGGCGCCTCCGGGCTTTCTCATCATTGCACAAAAGGTGGCATCTGGGCATGTTAGTGTATCTTTGAGAGTCTCTCTTACAGGCAAAGAAGTTATAATAGCATATGGCCAAGAACTGCAGATTTTAGACTTGCACCAGCTTTCTTTTTTCCATTTGCTATTGTAGTATACAGAAGGCATGTAATTACACATATGTATATGTATAGATATAAGTACATATATGTATATATCTATGTGATGTAAGTACATATATGTATAGATGGTGTGCACATATGTTCCAACATTTCCTAAGGAATCTAACAATGTTTTCAACCATTCAGAAACAAAGTTACAGGTCAACTGCTAAGTCACTTCAGTTGTGTCCGACTCTGTGTGACCCCATAGACGGCAGCCACCAGGCTCCCCTCTCCCTGGGATTCTCCAGGCAAGAACACTGGAGTGGGGTGCCATTTCCTTCTCCAATGCATGAAGGTGAAAAGTGAAAGTCAAATCGCTCAGTCTTGTCCGACTCTTCGCGACCCCATGGACTGCAGCCCACCAGGCTCCTCCGTCCATGGGATTTTCCAGGCAAGAGTACTGGAGTGGGGTGCTATTGCCTTCTCCAACAGGTCAACTAGTTGGAGCTAAATGAGCATCAAGTTAGTAGAGAAACACTGGTGAAGAAACAATATATGATACCATCTTCTTAGTTTTTGGGGAGGGAAAAAAAAGGCTTGGAAGAAGTACTAAAGGAAAAAAGAGGCATCCCTGGGTCCATCCTACCCTTGTGTTCAATATAATCCACTATCCCTGCTGAGGGACTAGGTGCTAATCTCAGAACAAGTCAGTTAGGCATCTCTTTATAAGCTGAGACCTCAAAGTTTTCCAGGTATATATGTCTCCTGTACACCTATGTCATAGCCGTCTTAAGAGGAGTTGTTTGGGAAGCTTCCCTACTCCCCTACTGGGAAGATTGGAAAATCTGTAAAAGGAATCCTGGGCTAACCCACTGAAAGTGCGCGCTAAGGAAGGGATGTTACTGGCATTTAGTAACCTGAAGTCAAGAATGCTAAGTATTCAGTAAGACATGAGACAGTCCCCCAAACAAAAAACCCTAGAATGTCAACAAAGCAAGGTAGAAGACACTGTGACTAGCTAAATGGATCAGGCTCAAGAGCAGCTGTTAAGAACTCACAGATCCACACCAGCCAAGGCAAGAAACACAAGCGAACACAGCAGCCCAGGGTCTCAGAGCAAGCATGAGATGGCTAGCTGCTGACACCGAAATGGGGAGGCTCCAGCCATTCGTATCCCCACACAGATGCACTCCCTGGGTAAGCTGGTCTTCTGATTTTTCAAAAGGAACCAGGAGCCCAGATTTTTACGCGAAATTTCCCAGTCTTTAGTGAAGTGAAAGTGAAGTCGCTCAGTCATGTCCAACTCTCTGCGACCCCATGGACTGTAGCCTACCAGGCTCCTCCCTCCATGGGATTCTCCAGGCAAGAGTACTCAAGTGGGTTGCCATTGCCTTCTCCAGGGGATCTTCCCGATCCAGGGATCGAACCCTGGTCTCCTGCATTCCAGGCAGATGCTTTAACCTCTGAGCCACCAGGGTGGCTCTCCCAGTCTTTAAATGCTGGCAACTAATTCATTTTTTTAATGTGTAGGTCAAACAAAATGTTTATGGATTTTTTTTAAATTTTTTTTATTTTTAAACTTCACATAATTGTATTAGTTTTGCCAAATATCAAAATGAATCCGCCACAGGTATACATGTTTAAATTTAACTCATAGGCTGCCATCTTACCTTTACCCTAGTCACAAACTTGCCAGACTAAAAGCAGCCCAAGAAATACTTTCAACTGTGCCTAAAACTACAGGTACCCAAATGTTCACTGCAGTATTAATTGTGAAAAGCTTAAGTCTAACTGTCCCCCCAAATAAGGGAGTGATTAAATAAATCATGATATATCCATATATAGGATATGTCAAGGGTCATTAGAACAGATGAAAATATTCTATAAACGGACATGGAAAGATGTCAAAATATGTTAGTAGGTAAAAAAAAAACCACACAAAAAAAACAATTTGTAGCTTAATGAATAGTGTGATTCTATTAATCATAAAATTATATATATATATATATATATATATGCCTATAGGCGTGAACGTGTGTAGTTATGTGTGAACAGGTGTGATAGACCAAAGTCTGGAAGGATGTCCAACTATCCCCAGTGGGTCTATACAAAAAAGGAAGGTGACTAGAGAAGAGAGAGACTATTAAATTTTACTCTATAGGTAGCTGTATGGTTTGAATTTTTCAACAAGCAGCTTCTAAGGTAGTATGTTTTAATTTTTAAAAAGGTAACAGCAGAACATTTAATTGTGTGAAAGATAAAAGCTGTATGCTTTAGAATAAACTAATTTTTTTAAAGCCCAGATGTCGTGACTAACAGACCCTGAGCCTTCCCCCGCCCCTTCTTCTCTTTGAGAAAGCTCAGAGGACATCTGCAGCAGCCATGGACTTGTTTTTCTTTCACTCAGGATATCCAGAGAGATACAGAAGAATGACAGTTCATAATAATCGCAGTGGATGTATTCAGTGAAATCTGAAGGTGAAAAGTCTCATGAAAGAGTTCAACTCAACCCAGGAGTACAATAATCAACACAATTCTATCTCGAAGGAAATATTATGGAATAGAGGAGAGGGGTGGATTTGAATACAAAACCACTTTTACTGACCAAATCTTGATTTAATTAATAAAAGACTCTTCCTTCCTCACCAATAGATTTTCACACTCTGGGTATCCACAAGGACAGTAAGCCAATTCCTGCTTCTAAATCTCATTAAAAATATGTCTGGGTTTTTTTTTTTTTCCCCAAACCTCTCCTCCCACCCCCAACAGCCACCCAAGTAAAGGAGATTTTCCTTCCTTCAAACTATGACAATAACATGATTACACTACCACAGTTTAGCATAATGGCTCTGAAATGCTCGTGGCACATTGCAGAGTTAAAGTGGAAATTATTAGGTAGCTCTTCTTTGTTATAATAATGATCACTCCACAAATAAAAGCTCTTCTCCCAAAGGTACTGCAAGGCACAAAATGCTAATTCTGAAGATTATGTGTGTGCTTTTATTAAATATTACTATGCCCTGCCTGTTTGAGGGCTTCTCTGCTCTGATTGTTTTATGAGTACCATGTTAATGTCATTCCCGTCTTACTAGCAGCAGGCACACATTTTAGCGTTTGTATGAGAGTTGATAAAGGCCACGTGCTGGGGGAATCGCTGAGAAAACACGGACAAGCGATAAAAATCTAACATATTAATTGGTTTAAATTTCATTTCAGGGTGTTGAACTTTGGCTCGGGACTCTAATACTACACCGTGAGTCAGGGCCTAATTACCAGATTTCCAATTTGCTTCTGAACAATGGTTGTGGTGAGAAGGAAAAGAGAGGGAAGAATGAGAAGAAGGAAAAAAAAAAAAAAAGAAGAAGAAATCATTCAGGCTCCAGTACATATTTAACAACTAATGTTCTGTGTACAGACAGTTGCACCAGGGGATATTTGCGCTCACCTGCTCTCCTTGCAGAGTATTTATATTTCCTTTCAATAGCCACAGAAGGTAGAAGAAATCATGGATGGCCTCAGCAGTTTCAAATTTTCTGATTTACAGAATCAGTATTACAAGATTCTAATGCCTGCTTACCCACACTAGAAGTATCAGCCTCTTTATTAGCAGGTAAATTTATAAGCTGGATCGCCCCTCAGCCTCCAATAGAAATGATCTATTTCACTGATACAAAGTCAGGGCCAGGAAAACCATGTTTACCTCAGGGTTTATGGGTGGCCTTGGGAATAAGGGTTAATTGAGCTCAGAGGTGCCTGCCCATTGAGGTGAATTAGTGGTGTGTACAGCTATCAACAGGGGCCTGGGGCTGCTCTTATTTTTGCCTCTGAAATCTCTTTGTATCGTGATCAATACCTCTCTTGTTTGGGGTAGCCGAACAGATGACCTGGGTGCAGCATTTACCATCGCTTCTCCCTAAAATGAGGCTTTTGCGACAGTTGATGTCCCATTATAATGAAGTCTCATTAGAGATGTGTTGTTTGGTTCTTTTCTCCATCCCTGTATTTAAATACCACTGGCAAACAACACTTAGTTGGTAAAAAGTACAAATCCAGAAAAGTTCTCAACTCATTTAAATCTCAAAATAAAATTCCATTGAAGGTTATTTTCCATTTCCTTTGTATATGCTATATTCAAAAATGAAAGCCCTCTTTTTCCAGCATTCTATTCTGTTATCTAGAACTCTCTACTACTGATGAACATTTCTACAGAGCAGATACCAATGCTTACAATGCAGGTGAAGATGCTGGCACCAGCCCTTAATGGCCTCTGAGTAAAGATAGAAAGATGCAGTTATGTTAAGTTGATTTTAACATTCAGGGTATTATAGCATCTGAAAATGGGCCAGAGCTCCAGCTGTTCAAATTCCACATTTACCACTCAGTGTGACCTTGAAGCAGTCACTTACCCTCTCTATTCTCATCCATTCTAAGCAGCAGTGGTACCACCTCACAGACTCCTGGGAAAACGCAGCAAGTGCCTGCTTGGGTTTGCTGTTTTACTATGTTCCAGGCACATAGGATTCTAGTTGTTAATATATTAGTTACTGTCATAATCATAATAAACTAACAAGTTTATTTACTAGAATACATCATAGTCTCAGCATCACAGATCATATAACGTATTATAAAACTTTCCTAGGAACTTTCAACCCAGTGACTTGCTAACATAGCTAAGTTTACTGAGGAGGTGGATTTGGCATCAGCACTTACAAACTAGAATGTTTATGCCTAAGGTTCTCATTTGCCTGGAATGAAGATTAATGGCAATCTTTTCAGAAATGAGGAATTAACTTTAATGTTATTATCCCAAATTCTTGAGACTTGGCAGAAAATGTTGCGAAACCCATGAGCTCAGCTCCTTTCTGCAGGACACTTGTGACCTCATAAAATCTCAGGCCTTTTTCTCCCTTATATCTACTTGATTTTGGTGAGGTTATGCTTGGGCGCAAGACGGTTCCAGAGATGGGAATACAAGGTACCCCAACTTGGACTCAGTGAACAGATTATCTGCCCTTCCTGTTTAATCAGACTATTGTTTTGCTGGGTTTTCCTTTTAAGTGAAATGATGACTTTCCTGACGGCTCACAGCTCAGTAGCAGCAGCACCTGCATTCTTTGATCCTGACAACCGGTAGCTGCTAGCCAGGGAGGAAGGCGAATGGAGGGTTTGACCCGAATGGGAAGGCTGGCCCTGTCAATTTTCACCATGTACAGGAAGCGAATCTATTCTAAGTTCACACCCTCTCCAAGTGGAAGCCTTAGACACCAGTAGCAGTTATAATGCCTGACCTGAATCCTAGCACCAGGGGGTACAAACTTCACTTTCATAACCTCACTGCAGACTCCTAGTTAACTAATAAACAGATATACACATTTGATGTTCTCTCACTCAAGGTGGAACATTCTTTGTAACACTTATTAACTTGAGTAACCAAATTTATTTCTGCCTTATATTTTCTTTAACAATTGCTTTATGCATTTAAGGATTTTATTGTTTATTAGGGTTTTTATTTGGTTTGGTTTTGTTATTGGTCTGCATTTACTGCCCCATCCACTAGCATATCTAGATATTACTTGGCAAAGAATCATATACTATATATACAAAAGAGCCTCCCTCCTTCTGTCTCCCCCACCCTCCACCGTGTGTACTTGTGTGTGATTGTCATTTTGAAGAGAAATGTAACCTATGGTATAGATATTTCTCAACACGAGATGCAATTAAATTATTAAATATTAAATGAAGAGATCAAGTACTTCAAGTGTTTTCCATTCTTTATTCCAAAGTGACTTCTTTCGGCAAGAAAGCCCTTTGCTTTGACATTAATGGCTCTCCCAGAAAACAAGTAAAGATTCATAGTCACTAGATGGAAACGTAGATCCAATACCCATCTGTATCAACGCAGTTAACCCAGTGGGGTCATCTAGGGGTATCTAAACTTAGTGGAAGAGCTAAGTTCCAAACTATGCCATATGCTAACTACAAAGCAAGCCCAAATTATATCCACTTCCTGTTTGTTTTGCAAATTTCTTATTCTATTCTGACTTAAAAAAAAAATTGCTCAACAATCAGTGGGCACAGATCTGAACAAAGGAAGGACAGAAATCCTGGTGGAACAATTGTAGTCCGAACATTCTAAGACAAGCACTTTGGGATGTCTGAGTTGGTCTATTTGTGATCCAGAACTCTGTGCAGGTTCACTACACAGGGTTATTTAACAATTGAGCAGTGAAAAATCTTGACATTTTGATGTACCTGTAACTTCTAAATTGCACTTGAAAGACTTGCTGAAGGCTTTTTGATTTAATGACACACAACACAGCATTGTTTCATAATATGCAAAAATTGTTTGTTAAAAACACTTCGGAAGCTCAGAATTTTATAACTCAAAGAGGTAAGAATATACTGCTTCCCACCTCAAGTTTGATCTGCCAAATCCAAAACTAAAATTGATCTGCCAAATCCAAAATTAAAATGTACAAAATATTAATCCTAGAGGAGCTCATAGCAAATAATGCCATCAGTTTTTCTTTTTGTTGTTGTTGTTGTTCTATGATTGTCAGCAACCCCTTTGCAACAGAGAAAAATAATCATGGAGGGTGAGAGAACCCTCAAAATAAATAATACATGGATCCAATTGTGATATTTGTTGCAACAATAGTAAATTCACTTGCCTCTGATTATACAGTAAGTAAATAACTCTTTTCTTCCTGACAAGGAGAACTTTCATGCACAAAATTATTTTTAGCCCAATTCTCCTTATTATCCTACTATACGAAGTTCTAGATGTGAAAGTCATGGAAGAAAGGAAAATGAAAATAACTTTCCAAAAATGGATACCCAATATTGTGAAAAGAGGAAACAATTTTCAGGTTAAAAAAAAAAAAATGTCACTGCTTCTTCATGGAATCCTCAAGTCTTTATTTGCAAGCAATCTCTCTGGGTCTGGAAAATCATAAAGTCAAATATGAGCAAGTCTAGTGGAAAATCTGTGATGCTAATCTTGGCTAGAGCCGTATTTTTAACAGGCCTTGAATGTGTGTGCCGGATTACCCAGATGGTCATACAGGAATCAGCCTGATAGGATTAAACCTTTATACTGAACTCTGCTCCATCTGTTCTCCAAGGTTTGCCTTTCCTTATCTGAATATGAATTTTTAGCCTCCTTGTGTCTGGGAGTCAGACTAAATTCAGCATTCAAAGCAGAGATGTGTGCAGATAATTTAACATTTCACTAGTTAATCTCAGTTGATATCAGCTTGGTCTTTTTCTAGTAAACATTTTTGTAAAGAATTTTCCTAAGAAGGAATTTAAAAGTATGGAGAATCCACGTTCTTTGTTAGAGGGCTTTTCTCCTCCCACTGAATTCTAGGACTCACTCCATTCACTGTTCTAACAGGGGTTTACATTGACGTTTGCACATAAAGACAGAAAAGGAAGACCTGTGTCCTCTCTCTAGATCCGACTATAAGAAGAGATGACATATAATTCTGACTGGTTTAATGATCCAAGGAATCTATATTCGTGTATGTTTTGTTCTTTTTCTCCCTTTCAAGTATTAGTCGACACTTGATAAAATTATCTACAAGAGCTGTCTCTATCATGTTTATTAGGTTTTCTAGGTTTTTATGGAGACTTTCTTGGGGTGGAGATTATAACTCAGCTTCGTCTTCAGTGAAACAGGTTGATGTTTGTTTTGCCCTCCTGTACCTCTATCCCTAGAAGCAGCTAAAGCAGTGAAGTTACTCATGTCTCAGCTGGAAAAGCTGGTTCCGGGCAAGTTGCAAGACAGAGACCAGTAAGTTGTCATTGGGCCAGAACCTGGTGGCTGGTCTGGGGGTTTCCAATGCTGTAACAAAGGACAGGGGAGGCCTATGACTTCAGGGCTCAGAGAAGCAAACCAAGATACAAACGAATAAATAAGTTGCATGAAAGAAGGATCTTCTGGAATTCTACTTTGTGTCTGGTTTATGGCCATGTGGTCATTAGATGTGTTGGATTTACACTTGTGAAGGAACACAAGAGCCAGCAGCCTGTGGAACCCAAGAGAGGATCCCTCTAGCAGTCTAGCAGGGCTCCAGTGGTTGTCCGCAGTCTCCTTGGTAACCCTAGTTTCTGGCTCTGCACCATCACGAATGGCAGCAGCAAGCAGCTCATCAAAAATTTAGGCTTTTCCACACATACGTCTAGTTATTATATTTACACAGTACCCTTAACTGAACAGTCAGGGGGCAGAGAGCAGCAAAACTTCCCATTCAAGCTTAAGTAGACTTATACTTATTGACATAAACATACATAAAACATCTCGTAGAACATATGTGTTGGGTTCCTTAAATTGACAAGAATTCTAGTCAGGTGATAAGGGGTGATCCCAATAGGTGATCCTAACTGATGAAATCCACTGTAAGTAATCTCTTATAAAATAAATACACACACACAGGCACACACACATACAGTCCCACCGTTTATTCTCTACATTGTATCCTAAACAAGGACACTGCACCAGATGTTCGATTCTGTTACTTAAATCTGTTTTGCCCAGTATGGTAGCCATTGACATTTAATTTTTAATTAATAAAAATTATCTTCTCTGTCATACCAGCCACATTGGCCAACAGCTCCATGTGACTAGTGATTATCACAGAGGACGGTACAGAAATAGAACATTTCCACCATCACAGGAAGTTCTATGGGACTGTGCTAATCTATAGTTCAAGTATAAATAATGAGCCAGTCATTGACAGGGAATAATCAGAGCTAATCATTTATGGGGTGTCCTCCATATGCCAGGAATTGTGCTAGGAACAATTAATCCCTAATCCTTCCAACAGTGATCACAAAAGCCAATGTTCACAGGGCCAGGCAGGAAAGGAAATAAATAAAATGGGCTAGGGGCAACACAATGGGAGAGGTGGGGAGTGTGGGAAACTGTAGAGTATCTCCCTTCCCCAAAAGGGACACAACTTCTCAGTTTAACTTAATCATTGCCATTTGAGAATGTGGCAACACTACCTGCACGACCACCCCTTCTGAATATTAAGAGAATGGGCACATCCAGATTTTCATGTAAAACATCTCCATTTTTAATTGTAAAGCAACATATACATAGTTTCTTAAAGCACCATGCAAACCAAATCTAAATATGATTTCAAGCTGGATTCAACCATGATCCGATCTGTCAGTATGTAACATCTATGAATCCTTGGAGGGCCAATCATCTTTTAGTCATTAATTTCTGAAACTGCATGTCTAACACTGCCACCGACTCATCCAACAATAAACACCAGCCACAACCACTGTCAGTTCTGTCTCTGTTTGTTCAAGCTCTCTCCCAGAACAACACAGAAGTCCCCAACCACCCGCCTCTGTTGTGCAAAAGATTTTCTATAAGCAGTTTGGGAGACAAGCTCTGTGCTCCTGAAGGATTTCTACCGTCATCACACAAGACAGCATAGACGTTGACTTTTTAAGGAAACCATGTTTTGAATGTGAGCAGCATCTCAAAATCAACCTTGTCCAACCTTTAGCACCACACAACTTTTGCTTTGTGCTTTTCAGAGTAGTACTGCTTACCTTTCTCTCCATGACCAAGGCTACTACTGCTAACATATTTCAGCGAACTTTTATTATTGAGAACCTTATCATTTTGAGCCAGTTTCCTCTCCTCCCTGACACATTCAGTGATGCTGCACTCCAGTGTTTGTTATAGCACAGATGTTTCCGTGGTGATGATCCATGACGTCACAAGCACTGGGATGTGTATCATCAAACTGATCCCGACAGAGGAGCAAAGGAGAGTGGGAACTCCACTTCCATTCGAACTCCATGTTGGACTGACCCAGCTTCCTCAAAAATTACTCTTGGGGTCTGGGTTGTTCTATCTGGGCTGCAAAGAGCAAATATTCACACTTGCTTGCTTGTGATTCATTTCTACTATCAGATTATTAATTAGGTGCTAAGTCCTGTCTACATACCAAATCCCAAATTAACCTTCCTCTGACGTCCACTTTCAAAATGATACTGCCCTACTCAGAACCTTTCTGTGGTTTCCCCTTAGTGACTGGGGATCCCTGCAGATCAAGTCCACCCTTATGAGCCTAGCTGATTCTCCCCTCCCAACCTCATCCCCCACTTCTCCCAAACTGGAGGGAGTGCTCAGCAGCATGTGGATCACTGGCTCTGGAATTCAGGATGCCTCAGCTCACACGCCAGCTTCTTCACTTACCAGCCTAGGCAACTTACTTTTCTTAAACCTACCACTCTAATTGCGGAAATCCAGGAATACTCACCTTGTGAGGTTTAAACGAGTTAAAGTGTACAGAGCTCAGCAGACAGAATGAAGGGATGAGGAAGAGGAAGACAGGAAGAAGAAAACAGAGATGATGATGGCTGGCTCTCCAAATCCACTGTCTCCAAAAATGCTTTGCTCCTTTCCACTAGGAAACTTCCTTTCTTCACTAGGAGGTTATACCACTCACTTCCACCCAAACAGTATTTTTCCAAAAGACTGGTCTTTTGTGGGAAGTTGTTTCTATCCCACTCTACAAACACTACCCCTTCAGTGAACTCCTTCACGTCTTTCCCATTCATTTGTCACTTACTGCACATGTTTCTTGAACTTTTACCTTTATACACATACGGAGGTGTGTGTACAGCCGGGCATGTGTATATGTATGCAAATCAACCCAACTATCAACACATCCACTGAAGGAAGGGACTTCATTCATTCATAAACTGGATGGGTCAGTATTCTGTGCTTAACCAATACTTGACAATTAACTAGTAGTGTTATATTTTCAAGGGGTAGCCCATATATTATCTCAATTATTCTTAATATCAACCCCAAGTGGTGGGCAAGGAGATGTTATTTTAAATTCCACTTTACAAATGAGGTAACTGAAGCTTGGGAACTCATTTGAACTTGAGACTTTGAGAATCCACATTGGTCAATAAAGACAGATATTTAAAACACTCAAACTACCCTTCAATTTTGGGTATATTTGAAATTTCTGCTCAGTTTGGCTAAAATACTCACTTCAATCATGTAAACATAGCCTAAGTCCCATAAAATCTTAGTTGTGAAATTCCTTATTCCCAAGACAGAGGGTGGGTGTTTATTAACTTTACAGAATAGTACTACTTTATTTCCAAGTAAAGTTATTTTTCCCTTAAGACTCAGCTCCACATATGAATTATAGTAAAATTTCTCTTTACCTTCTTCTGTTTCCAAGTTCAAAAAATGGCATCCTAATATAATACCACAGGTGCCAACTTAAACATAGGAACACTGGAAATACTGCCAGACTTCGAGGCTGAGAAGATCTTCTATTGTTGTAAGCTGGGCTGCTAAACACAGAGTCCAAACATCGCATATAAGCGATAGTACCACAAGAGCTTGTATTTTTGAAATGTACCACAGCTCCCCTTAACTTTCATTTTCAGCCTGGACATTATCCATTTCAATGGTGTTCATTATAGAATTTTGCATACACAATGATAAAAGTTTACAGATTAAATAGGTTACCCTAAAATGGTAACCTATTACCGTTAGATTCTCCAACTTTTTTTTCTGAGCAACAAGGACTGGATTCCACAGGCATTAGCTAACCAAACCAAGGAGAGTTTCTAGGATCTTGCCAAAGTTGAAAGGTAGAGGAATCTGAGGTTTGACTTTATAGATTTGTTGCACAAAATTGTTACTGGAAGAACACAGCTGGTTTGGTGATTCAGCCAGGAGATTTTAACAAAGAATAACCCAAACTCTGCTTTCCCGCTCTACTAAGAAATGACAAAAGAAATGCTGGGGCACATTCCCTCATCCACAGCCCCACACACAACATAGCCTAAAGCATCTGCCTCCAGTCCAGTAGGTGCTCAGTACCTGCTGCCCTCCCTACTGTGCGCAAAAGAGAAGTAGCCAAAGAATCATAAAGAATGCAAGTTCTCGATTTGTACTAACCACGTCAATTTTAATCATCCTTCTCAGTAACAGCCAGAGTCTACTGCTATTTCTAGGCCTTTTGACATCTGTATATTGCTCTGCCCCAAAGTGGATGAAAGAAACTGATGTGTTGAGAAGAAGCCACAAGCCTGACACTGTCCCTGTCTCTGTTCCCCATATTCTCCGGCTACACATCACCCCCAGAACTATGGGGGGAAGAACGTGGGTTTGAACAATTGGTGTCCTGCTGATTGCAACTGTCAATTAAATAAACCAGCCACCCAGGAGCATATGTTCACACATAAAATATTAAATTCACAGATTGGGATAAAAATATATCAATACCTAGGTTCCGCTTTCATGCTTAGTGGTCAGATAAATATTCGGCCAATTCAGTTCTATTTCTGCACCCTGTGGGCTCGACGGTGTTACTTTTGTGTTTCGCTTTTCTTTTCCTTCTCTGGTTACTGTCTGGTTTCCCATGTCGGTGCCTCCGTTATGACTGGCCAGCAGCATACGTTTAAGCAGGATTTTAATTACTAGGTCATCTCCCAGCCAACTTGCCCAAGGCAGGCTGGCAGGAAAGTCCTACAATCCATGCCTTACACTTCTCATGCTCCTCTCCAGATAAATCTCTTATTTTCTGAGGACACTAGACTCAAGATGGCATCGTATTCATCTGATAAGGATGATGATCACCTAATTTCTATAAAGTTTCATTTTTGTCCACTGAGTATTTCAAGTTGCAGAGCTGGCACACAGAGGTTGAGATGGGGTGCCCGATAGCGTGACGTGATACCAGGATTTTTTATCTTAACCCAGAAAAGCACCTTCCCATATATCACTGCACATGCCAACTAACGTACCCTGGGGATTTAGCACAGATCTGGCTTTTCAATTTGCCTTTGAGTAACGTCGTCAATTTGCTTCAATTGAAGCAGGAATTATATTACATGATCAAATGGCAGGAGAATTTCTCTCCACCTCTGAAGTCCAATGCAAGGGAATCAGCAATGACTAAAGAGCAGGAAAGAACAGTAGTGATGGCCGCCTATGTCAGCTGGTTGGAGGTCCAAGTGCTGCGGGCACAAAACCCCACTCTTTTTTTCTTTTTGGCTGCAACCAAATTTTTGAAAGATGGCTTCAGTGTTCCTCATTTACTAAGTGGAGAGAATAATAGTAGTGCCCTCCTATGGTGGTTAAGAGCATTAAAAGAGATGATATAATGCGCTCAGTATTAAACCTGATGGGTAGTAAATGCTCAAAGGCTGCTATCAAAATAGCAAAACCACCATCACTCGAAACATTGCCCTGAAAGCTAGCATTTTACTGGGCAAAGAATTCCGTTAGCCTGTGATCACAAAAATACACTGGATCCACTTCTCTAGGTCAAAGAGAAAGCAATCTATGGAAAATTTCCAAACTTATTTTCTCAAAAATGGATCTCAGACCTAAGGCACTTTTCTGATTAGCTCTCCCCCAAGCTTCTAATATTTTGTTCCCATGTGAAACTTCGGACACACTTCCTCCTCTGCCTAAACTGTTCTTCCCTCCTTGCTTGACAAATGCTACTCCTTATTTTTAAGTGTTGTTGATTCTTCAGATTTGGCTGTGTTCTCTTGTTTAAAGATCCCTTAGCAATCTGTGTTGCTCCTTATAGTGCTGACCATCATTGCAATTTAAGTAATTTCATGTGCAATTATTTGCTTTGTATCGACACATAAACAGACACTTACATGACCATATACCTCACAATGTCAACAACGGTGCCTACCTTATTCACCTCTGCATCTCTATGGTCTTATAGAGCAGGCAGTCAATAAATAAACATAAGTAGATAACTGATGGAATAAACAAACGTACTAAAGAAGAATCATCAGAGTTAAGATATTAAGGTGCTAAACAGAGTAGCTGAAAAAGAGTTGAGACATTTTCCAATGGTTATTAACCGCCATGACACCCACACTGGGCTTCCTCACTGAATTAAGCTGAGGCTCTCTGGAATCAGGTTTCCTAAGCTGATCGGTCCCCCTTGGAGCAGCAGGCACTCCATTCTCATGGGGGTTAAAATTAGCACCATTAAGCTCCTCCTGCACTGGGCTCTAATCATGCAAGGGCCCAGGTGGATCTTGCTGACAGATGTTAAGGTTAGAAGGAAGGGTAGCAGCCAGATGAGAAAACAGAGCCACCCCCTTCCGGAGGTACCAGCACTTCCTGTCTTTAGGCCTGGCTGGTTCCTGCCTGCCCCACCCCTCCCCCATGCATCAGTTTCAACACAGTTGCTGCTCTTTCTGTCATTTGAACTCAAATCCTATCTTCGAAATTGATGGGCGATTCTGCCCCTGACAACACAATGTCAGCTTTGCTCAGTGTCCAGCTGGTTCCGTATATATTATCATAATGCGCTGCCTGGGTGGACCCTGGCTGATGCTCTTCCTTGACTCAAATCCTCCTTTCCACACTAATTTCTGCTCTCTGACATGCAGACACTACTTGTTTAAAAATAAAAACAGAGTTTACAGCTTGGGAGACATTTTGATTTTCAAAATCCTATGAGGACACATTAAGTCTATTCTCATGGTAAACTGAACTAAAAAGGTTTTCTATTAAAAAAACAATATACAACTCATCTAAAAAAAAAAAAAAAAAGTGTTTCCCAGGGTCCTATACTGTTTCCTGGTGACATGAAAGAATTATTACTTCCCTCAACCCCCTAAGCCCTCCAAAACAATCCTGATTTTTCTCCATCTCCTATCACTTACTTTATGACTTAATTAAGATTATACCTGCTATATTTTTTTACATTGAATTACTTTTTTCTTTAAATTTAGTCTTGCTCTAAGCAACAGCAGCTGTAGGTCACAATTTGGGAATGCTTTGTTTATCGTGAGGTTTTTTTGTTTGTTTGTTTTCTGTTTTGGTTTTTTTCCCTTATGCATTAAGATAGACAAAACTATTTTTTGAGAGTTTTTTTTTAATTTTTGTTGGGAGTATAGTTGCTTTACAATGTTGTGTTAGTTTCTTCTGCACAGCAAAGGGAATCAGCTATATATACACACACACACACACACACACACACACACCCTCTTTTTTAGATTTCCTTTCCATTTAGGTCACCATAGTAGAGTTCCCTGTGCAATAAAGTAGGTTCTCATTAGTTATCTATTTTATACATAATATATAAATAGACATTACTGGGTTTTTTTACCTTTTTTTTTTTTTAATGTTTTCCCCCACCACCTAAAATGATACACATACTGCATGGGAAACTAGTCCAAAATCTCACTGCTAACCATCAAGTGAAGTCAATGTTACACCATCTCAGCTGAAGGAACTCAGAGAGAACACCAGGTGAGAGCCACCTAAGGCACAAGTGCCTGCGTATGGCACACTGTGCGGCTTTTTCAGGACCTGGGACCCACTGCCAACCTCCTGCATAAATGCCACGGTGAAGGGAAGTGGCCTCAGGTCTGTCCTGTGGAATGACCATCACCTTGGTATTTTGGTGGCTACTCACCAAAGCAGTGAGTGTATCACAGCTCAATAGATCAGCTGGGTTCAAATGGCATATCATCAAGGCTTAAAGGGCTCAGCAAGCCCCTTATCCCCAGCTAACAGATGAGGAAACTGAGACCCCAAAATCAAAGTACACAGTGGATGTCACATAGCAAAGCAGGGGCAGTGCTCTGTTCTCATTTATTTCTACATGTATGAATAAAAAGGTTCAAACAAAGAGATGTTTCAAACCCATCCTGATCAGTGCCCCTGAATATCTTATCTTAATAAGATTTATGACCAGTACAGAAGTTCTTATTTGCATATTCATATTACGTGAATCCTCTGATATCCTCAAGTAAGTAGAAAGTAATTAGGAAGAGGCCTTTGGTTTGAGACAATCAATTATGCAGATAAACACAATTGGAATTATGATGCTTTTGTAACCGAATTTTTTAAAAAATAGGCTTAAAATGTTCTGCTGTTTCGGTCCAAGTTATTATCAGCTGAAAGCATCATTCTGCCCCCTCCTCCCATGCCCTCCTCTGACACTATGTGCTTATTAAAATAAGCTAGGTGTGGTTCACTCATTTACTAGGTCACACAAAACACCAAATAACTGTGGGAAGTTTCCCACAGTTGACAGGTTTGTCAACAAATTTATATAAGAAAACTATTTCTTGTGGGGTGAGGCTCAGTAACTCTTCAGTACCCCAATAAGGAGATTCTTAGTATCCTACCAGTCTTAAAACTCACAATTTCACACTTTTCTCATGGTCTCCTTTTTTTCTACCTTGTACAAAGGAGCCTGGTGGGCTGCAGTCCATGGGGTTGCAAAGAGTTGGACACAACTGAGCTACTAACACTTAACTTAATACATGCCAGAGAGCCCATATGGTCAGCAAATGAGTTCTACAGAGATGAGTTAGACCATCCTTGCAAATAAATACAATATTACCAGCCTCTCTCTCTTATCCTATCAGCCCCATGAAAAACATATATGTCAGCAAATAAAAGAAGTGTTTTCTTGATTTGACTATAGCCATGAGAAAAATAGGCTATTGAAGGAAAATAAACTCTCAGGTAAACATATGTAATATGCCCATTAAAAACAAGAAAAGATACGTCTGGATTAACTTTTCAAAGGTCTATTTGAAAGCACAGCAAATAAGTATAACTGCCTTACTTGTATTGAGAAAAAAATTAAGAACAGTAGGACAAGAAACAGAAAGACTATGAGCATACTGTATAGAGTAAGTAATTGAAAGGACAGACTCTAAGGGACTTCCCTGGTAGTCCAGTGGCTAAGACTCTGCACTCCCAATGCAGGGGGCGCAGGTTCAATCCCTGGTCAGGGAACTAGATTCCATATGTCTGGATTAAGAGTTCTCATGTCACAACTGAGACCCAGCACAGCCAAATAAATGAGTCTTTTTAAAAAGAAGGAAATAAAGTATGGACTCCAAAGTCAAGCTTTCTGGGTTTGAATCCTAAATTTACGACATCCTTGCTGTGTAACTCTGGGCAAATTACTTAACCTCTCTTTAGTCTCACTTTCCTCATCTTGACAATGCGTTGCCCACAGTATTATGTGCCCAGTATAGTAAGGGCTCAGTGAGTACTTGTGTCAGATTGTCGGCCCCACTGATATGCAGAGCTCTGTGATTATGTGGACCAGGCTTGAGTCCCAGTTTCAGCTCTGACTGTGGCCTTGGGTAAGTTGGTGACCTCTTTAAACCCCAGTTTTCCCATCTGTAAACTGAGGAAAATAACTGTTACAGCTGATCAGGCTTGTTGAAGGATTTGATGAGATGATATAAGCAAAATCATTAGCAAATGCTCCATAAATGTTAGCTGATAATAGTCCAAAAATAACAAGAGCAATAAGAAGAAGAAAAAGAATACATACTATCACCTTGCCTGGTCATTATTAAGCAGGATGGCAAAGTCTGAGCACTATCTCTCCTTTGTCAGCAACGCTGGCTGGTGGTGTCATATTCAAATAAAGACAGAGTAGATCACCTGCTTAGCAGTGCCTTGTGGCTTATGAACTCTTTAATCTGCCTGACACTGAGCACTTACTGGCTCCCAAGTCTCCAGTGTTAGGATTTCTGGGGTTACCTGCTTTATGGATTACTCAAGGGAGACTTTGAAAATCAGTCTTCACTTACATCCCTGTTCATTATCTTGACTTCTTGCCGGGTCCTTTCTATTGCAAGGGAAGACAAAAAGACACCTTCTGTGCTCCTCAAAGAAAAAGACCTGATGTGATGCTTAAAAATCTGGGGTCTCTGTCCTCTACAACTCATCTGGATATTCTTAACCCTAATGTTCTGTTCTTGCATCTGACTTGCTTTTCAAGTAGGAAAAAAATCAATTGATAAGAAGTGACATGTCACCCTTGGTAACAAGAGATGATGCCCATATTTTTCTGCTAAACTAGACCCTTCACTGAAATGGGCCTGGCTGGAGTTCTGCACCACAACCAGTCCCATAAAGGGCCACTGTCCGAGCGTAAAGCTCTGAGTCATTCATCCTCTGCCCTTGTGTTCTGAAGGCGCACGGCATTTGTCAGGAAGTTGGTGAGATTTCATAGATGTTCTTCTTGTGACCTTGGAATCCCAGAGAATCCTGCAAGTCTAAGCCAGCCAGAACTGGAAAGGCATCGGGGTGGACCCTTCATCCTCTGACATCAGTGCAACCCCTGAAATCCATACTTACTGGTCAGCATACCATGGGCAAGTGCAGCTTTAAGTGGATTTTGATGGTAATAGTCATGTGAGTGTAAGCTGGCTAATGCCCTCTCCAGGCCTTAGTTTTCTTCTTTGGAATATGAAGGGCTGTGTTAGATGACCGTCCATACTTCAGTGACTCTTCACTCAGGATGAGGTGAGTGTCTAGCCATGGACCATGGAGGGAGGGGAGCAAGAGACTTGGGACAGTATGTTTCTCTTTGTTTATTTTCAATCATCTAGTTTTCTTTGATTGGGGTTAGATAATATACATTTCATACATCCAAAAGCACGGCAGCCCTTTAATCTAAAGGCCTTAGAAAGGTAAGTCTCTACAAGTTCAGAAAGTAAACTCTTGCTAAGCTATTTACAAAAAAAGAAATTCGATAAGCCAAAACCATCTGGAGAAAGAACTCTCCAAATTTGGGACATTCTTCCTATTTTGAAGACATGCACTGTTAACAGAATGAGAAGTGATGAGGGGTACAGCTCCAAGGCACAGTCAACTCCCTGATGAGCTCCCAAAAGCTAGGAGGGAAGGGCAAGGTTATAAGTCACTCAGAGCAATCTTGCCCCAGGCTTTTACGACATACTAGGAGTCTGCGTAATTGACACTGAGCTCTTAAAAGCCCTGCCTGGCTCTCCCATATCATCTCACAACTGTCACTGACCATGGCCTGGGCATCCACACAGGCCTGCATGATCTGACCCTCAGCAGCTTCCCCAAACTCGTCTCCTGCCGCTTCCTGTGGCCAGAGCAACAGGAGCCATTGCAGGCTGCTTCTGGTTCCTTGGACTCAATTAGGCAAAACAGCCTTTGCACATGCTCTTCCATCTGCCTGGATATTTGTTTCCGCCCCCTGTCAGATGAAAGCTTACTCATCTCATGGTTCTGGCATAAGTGAGATTTCCTCAAAGAAGCCTTTCTTGACACTTCGTTCCTCCTCTCTCCTTTTATGGTTCCCCTTTGATGCACAAGTCTAAGGAGTTAGTTGTAAACTGTGTTTAGCATCTTCCTTCTCTATTTACATCATACTTTCTATGAAGACAGAAACTCTATCTGCCTGTGCTCCTGCAGCTAGCTCCCTGTCTGGCATGTGGTGGAGGCTTAGTATGAAGGAATGGAGGAAGGAATGATCTGAGGTCAACCTTACTGACACCTAAGAAAGGGCAATACTAGAAAAGTCTTTGGAGTTCTCTGTTTCTCCACAGGCACCTCAGGAGATACCAGCTGAGTGAAGGTACGTGTCAATGGCTTCAGTCCAGAGCATCAGAAAATAGTGCATGTGATACATGTGAAATCTAGAAAAATGGCACTGATGAACCTACTTGCTGGGAAGGAATGGAGACACGGATGTGGAGAGTGGACTTGTGGGCACAGCAGGGGAGGAAGAGGGTGGGACGAGTTGAGAAGTGGCATTGACATATATACACCATCATGTGTAAAACAGATAACTAGTGAGAAGCTGCTATACCACACGGGGAAGCGAGCCTGACCAAGAAGGGTGAGATGGGAGCAGGGAGGGAGTTTCAGGAGGGAGAGGACATATATAAACATAATTATGATTGATTGGGGCTATTGTACAGCAGAAACCAACACAACATTGTAAAGCAATTTTCCTTCAATTAAAAAAGAAAAGTAGATAGTACACATGGAAAGGTCTAGAGATGGCCCCAGCCAGCCCTGAGAAAACATACACAACTGAGGTCAGAGAAGCAAAGGGACCTTTCCCCAGGATTCCTTTTTCCTTAAGCTAGTTAATGGCAGTGATAGGACTAGAATCCAGCTCTCCAGTCAGCCCATCCTCCTCTCTCCAGGTCCAGCAGACACTTACCAACCACTTCTGAGGGCCTCATTACACAGAGGGGAGAAGAGGGCCCTTTGTGCCTTTGGATACTCCATACCGTCTCTCAATTTGGAGCAATCTCCCCAAGCCTGAGCCATCTTTCTCCACACATCCAGAAAACAACACATTTAAGTGCAGCTGCAAGTCAATGGGGCTGGATACCCAGGGGCAACCAACAGAAGCAAAAAACCACTTCTGTCTGGAGCAAAAGGATTAAAGAAGGTCAAATGCTAAAGAGCAAGAATAACACCATATTGTCAGGGGCAGCTGGAAGGGGCCACTACAATGGAAAAGTCAGAACTGACTAGCAGTTGGGAAAATCGGATTCTCTTTCAAACATCACTGTACTTACAGCAAGGAGATGGCCCAGTGAGTCTAATACCATTCAATCTTTATTCTACAAAGGATTTTTAGTTTGACCAAATCCCACTTCTGTTTTATTTTGGGATCCTGGCATCATAATGGCATCATTGTACTTCACATTTCAATCTTTGTAATTACTATGAAGGGAGATTGAATTCTTTTGTATCCGATGCCCACAAAACTAAATTTCAATCGCTTTCCATTTAAAAAAGCCAGAAGTGTCTTTAAACATTGGTGTTTGAGCCAAAAAACTAAGTCCTCAGGTCAGAACTCAAGAACAGTAAAATGTTCATCTTCCAAAAGCTCTTGATTAATATAGTCCTACTGATTTTTAAGGTAAATATCAAGGTTTGTACAAATTTGTAACAATTTTTTTAAAAAACTCTTAATCTCAAGAACATCTCACCAAGGCCTTAACTGCACTTCCAGGAAGGGTGACAGATGAGCTCTTAACCCCCTCAGATTTCCCCAAGGACCCTGGAGGAGGCAAGTTACCCAGTAATACAGAAAGGGAAGAGAGTAGAGGGAGGGAGAAAAACACATGCACGCCAAAAAAAAAAAAAAAAAAAAGTCCCCTTAAAAAAAAATGAGCATTTAAAGTGCTTGTCAGCCGGCTCCCTGACAAAGACAGTAGTGTATTCATAGCCATTTGCATAAATGCTGCCGGTGAGTTCACCATGGCTGCTAGCGCTAATGGTACATAAAGTAATTTAGTCACTTCTCCCAGCATTCTATGTCAGAATGATGAGCACCGGCACTTTGCCTTGTTGCATATTAGATCATTAGATAATAAAGTGTTAGCGCATGCAAGCTGGCAGGGTCCCCACACTACAGCTTTGTGAGGGCACTGCTTTTTGCAACAGGGGGCAAAAAATAGAGAAACGGATGCCACGTGTGGCCTTACATTCAAATAAACACAACTTGAAATCTCAGAAGAACAATGATAATATACCCTGCAAGCCCTTCGAAGATCCCTAGCACACAGTCCCCAGGAATTTGCCCAAGTGATGGGGAGATCGGAAGGGCACAGGAGCCAGGGCTGTGCATTTTACCTTCCCTGGGGTCAGCTCAGGGTCTTTGACCCCAAGTCTACGTTTTTTTCAAAAATCAGAATCCTGAGAGCAGTTAGGTTCTGGGGCTGCCTCTCTCCACAGCTATACATCTTCCCTAACACTACTGCTTAAAGAGAAAACCTCACTGGCCTAAACTCTCTCATAAATAACCAGCCAAAGAAAATCTCAGTATTTATGAATGAAGGCAAAAAATAGGAGGGAGCGCAATTACCATGAGCTACAACGTGCCAGGATTCACCCTCTCTGGACCACACAGGAGTCTATGAAATAAATTTGCCTTTGTCAGCTCTCTTACTTGAAATACAGGGACAGTTATTTGAGCATGGAGGTTTGTGAGTCTGTGGGTCACACAGGGAAGACGGCATGAATGTAAAGTGTGGTCTCTATTTCTCTTATATGCAGAAAGGTGAGCCACGAAAGAGAACTTTCTTCCAACTGCCTGACAAGCAGGATATAAAAAGAGATGTGCAGAATAGCTCAAAATAATTCAGGCTACCTGTAAATGAGATGGTAGGGAGCCCAGAATGAGGGAAAACAAGGCTCTTGCAAGTCACCTAGGAGGTGAAAACAGCACACGCAGTCTCACTGTGGGGCAGCTCTGTGAGGTGGAGGTAGCAGAGGCAGGGGCTGACGAGGGGGTATGGCTCTGTGAGTCAGTTTCAAATTGGATTGTTTAATAGCAAGATAAAGTATTACTATACCCTCAAGTCGACGTGAATTAGCATCAAAGTCCACTCCCACACAGCATCATGAAGAAGCCCAAAGTCACTCTCTGCTGAGTAGATATTTATGTGTCAGCTTGAAGTGTCTAAATGAGTGGGTGGTTATGTGTGGTTGGTTGATTCATTCTGCAGAGAAGCAGATTTCCACGTTACTGTCATTACTGAGAACCTCAAGGTGTCTGCCTTTTTATTCTTCTGGGTAGAAATGAAGTCAGGTTTTGGTGAGAGGGAGGCCCTCTAGCTGAAGGAGATAGGACACACTCAGGTCCCAGAGATGGTTAACCATGAATACACAGTGAAATGTCATTATTTCTTGAGTAATATGCTAAGAATATGGTCATCTGTGGACTGGTCACCTGCAGCAGAGGAATAAAATGCTGTCTTTAAAACTTAGAGTATAAACGGTAGCCCAACTGAAACATTAATATGTCCACCTAGAAGGGAGAACGTTCCAGCTGGAAGATAGCGTACAGACATTTTGATCCAGAAATCTCAAACTGTGAGCTTCTGGCTGTCTTCTACCTAAGTGACTTTTTTCCCCTGTCCTCCCTTCAGGGGCTAAAACACTTGTAATTTGTTACCAACAATTAAAAATTGAGAGAGTTTTACTTCTGGTCAGACTGGAACATCTGGCCCACCTGGGCTCTCCCTGCCCTTGATGACAACTGCCTGGGGCTTGGGTCGGCAGAGCATGAACTTGCCCTTCTTCCGCAGTCTCCACCCAGCCAACTTCCCCTCTGTATGTGACCTGCCCCCACCCAAGGCACATTTTTTTTTGTTTACCCCCCAGAGATCATCACCTTCACTTTGCCGAGAAAGAAACTAAGGATCCTCAAAGGTAAGCTGACTTGTCCAAGGTCACACAGAGGCTAGAAGTGAAGCTCGGAACTGATTTAGGTTTCAAGGCTCTTTCTCTACCATGCCATGATGTAAAATAATGTTCCTGACCTCCAAGCCCTAGAGGTGTCCTGGCTAGTGAGTTTGTTTTGCGGGTTTTTTGGTGAAGGGATGATTTGCAAGGTGTCATATCCTCTCCCACCAGCTTCCCAAGGGCAGGAATGGGAACCTGGGTGTGGTCTGCACATGGAGCACATTTTAGAACTATGAACCCATGACTGTCAGATACCAAACTGACAGTCAAGTCAGTTCCCAGACAGGACAGTAACTAACGATTAGAGCTGGAAACAAGACTTTGGCTTTTAAGCCACTGTTGTCCAAATTGTATCCACTGAGTATTTACCTATTTTTTCCTTCTTCCTTTAAACTCAATATCTCTAATCATACAAAGTCTGAAGTGACTCCAAGGGTATAAAAATGGCAATATTACTATAAAGTGAGGATCCAAATAATTTTAAGTACAGAAATGGAGCTAGGAATGTGATCATGAGCAGGTGTTTCAAATGGCCTCCTGCAAAAAGTAATATCCATCCATCCCAGCACTAATGAAACCATAAAGAAGCAGCTTTTGAAAGATGATGGTTTACTTTAAAAAGACTGTAAAACTCGATGTGGTATAGAATCCCTTCTAAGAGTGTTCCATCTGGCTAATTAATAAAAAGTAAAGATTGTGTATTCCTTAGGCACACACACACACACACACACACACACAAACAGGCATACACGATGACAGTAGCGTGTCTATTAAATTGAGATGCTGGCAGAGAAAGGAGTTTTCTACCCTATGAACTAGATCGTGGACAGTTCGTGGTCCATCAAAAAATCAGGCAATCAGCTGGTACTTTGTGTGGTAGTGTTTTCAAGAGAATTCTGATGACCTAGCAAACTGAAAGTGAAATGGGGAAAATAAGTGAAGAGTTTAACTTGAGGAGATTGGAGAAAACCTAGCACAGTGACTGGTATCCAGTTGAAACTCAGTCGCAGTTTTTTGGGTGGATTGATGGATGGATGAAAAATGGATGGATAAATAAAGGATGACTGGAATGGATAGATAGAGGATGGATGATGATGGATGGGTAGATGTGTTGATGAATGGATGGATGATGAACAGATGGATACACTATATATATATATATACAGGTAGCTCAGAAACATTTGGACATACGCTCAGTCCAGCCTATTATTCCTTGGAGTGGCATTCACTTTGTTTCAAATTTTTGTCTGGTTTCCTCCAGACCTCTCAAAGGTACAACTAACTAGCCATAAAATAAAGGCAAATATGATTTCTCCCCACCAAAATCTGCCTACATAAAGCAGTCTGCATCATGTGGTGATGAGGGGTGGGGCATGCACAGGGCACATAAATGGAAGGAACATTTAGTTTGGAATTTATATGCAAAAAGAAACACATCCAACCAAGACTTTGGAACCTTATCTCCAAATGAAGTTAAATGTATGGTCACAGACACATACCATTAGGATTGTAAAGAAAGTGAAGCTCATTATACAACCAGGTCAACCACAAACTCAAAATACTCAAAATCTCAAAAAACTCAAAATCAGGATTTTTGTTGCCTGCTTTGGCCTTTCACTGTTTTTAAAATCAAGTGGCAGTTTAAAATAAAGCAGTGGTCCAATCTCCCTCTGTCTTTCCACCATAAGGAAGGAAATGTCAGCCATTTCCAGGGTAGGGACCTGTGCAACAAGAAAGCCTGGGCCTCTGAGATATCTTCCTGTATTGAAATACTCAGCATCAACACTGTTCAACATGACATTTGAAATTTGAAAAGGGGTAGAAAAGATGGTGGCGTTGGAAGAAAGAAACCAAATAAATGCACAGTTAAAGTAGCAATGACAACCAATGAAAATGATTCGCCTACCATGTTCCAGATAAGAGGGCGTACCTTCCGAGGGGTCAAGCCTCCGAGCCCTCCGCCCATGCTTTGAGTTATTATGGACAAACATATTATCAGAGACTGCCAGGACATGGCCATCCACATTGACTGTCGTAGACACCACGACCTGGAGACAGAAGAGAGAAATGAATGAACATTTTAATATAAAAGCACGGAGGGTAATAAACTCAAGTTAAATAAATAACAGCTGGGAGCTGCAGAAAATTGCATAGCTATTTCACATAATAACTGGTGCTTATGCTGTACAAGTCTAACAAGAGGAGCTATTGATGAGTGGGTCTTTGGCATGGAACGCTTTTGATGCAGTTTTAAGTAAAATTGCACAGTTTATAGTTATACAGCAGAAGGTACACTGTTAACCATAATTTTAACAAGAGGATCTTTATTAGCATATTTTTTTTTACACAAGGGTGGTTGTGTTTCACCTAAATTACCCTTCAGTTTAGACACTGAAGCAGATATCACAGTTGATCATGCAAATAAAAATCTTTTGAATCTTTAAAATATTCCCCCCACCATCACTGTGTCAGGGTTAAGAGGAGAGAGAAATGAAAAAGAGGGGTTTCAGTGAGAGCTGGGATGCATTTTTCTCTCCTGGGTGTCTTTTTGGGGTTTCTTGTACTTTTTTCTACCCACATTAGTTTAGTTAAGCAGACATCAGACCAAAGCCCCCCTCACCACCATCACCACCACTACCCAAAAATCTTTGCTAATTAAGAGTCTTAGAGCTGTGTTTCAAGGCCAAAAAAAAAGAAGCCTTGGCCCAAGGTACAACCAGATACCCTGGCGGTCCCATAAACTGATTGGAGTTTGCCAGAAGGGACCCAGGCAAAGGTATTTTCTCAGAGAACTTTGACTAAAACAATGAGAAGAAATGACCTACACTTCTCCTTATATTAAATGGGAAAGAGGATTAAAACTGAAACCCACAGAGATATGTTTATTCATGCGACCTCTTACAACCAAATATAATAATTGTCTGTAATTGCAGCTTCAGCGCCCACCTCATGCTTTGACATGGGAAACAGCAATCAGCCGGCTCCCGTTTAATCCACCTATTATGTTGACTAATTAACTTTGCTCGACAGTTTATTTCTTCCTCCATTATCAGCCCCTGTCAGCCGCAAGCACCCTGCAGCATAGGGGGAACCTCAGGCTCTTTGATTGATCACCGATAGATTGACATGCAGATTAATTTAATTAGAATCACCTCACTTGAGAAATGAAAGACAATGGCAAGAGGGCTAATAGATCTGCTCTCATAATGAGGCAAACCTCCAGAGCCAAGGCTGAGGATTTCTGATTTATTTTTGCTCAATTCCCCAGTTGCTTGGGAAGACTCGCGCTTTAATTGTTCTTGGTTTTGGTGCTTTAATTGTTCTTGGTTTCGAGAGGCATTAGCCCCTGAAGAGGTGAAACGCTTTACAAGGATTGGCACATACTGAGGCCCCAGCTTCTGAGAAGCCTTTTCTCCAAGTTGGGGAAAGGGAACTCTGCCTTCTAGAGTCTTGGGAAATGAGTACTCTGATTTCATCACCTGAGTTGGGCAGAGGGGAAAATGCAGGGCCTGTGAACTGTAAGCCCTGCCTGGAAAAGCAACCCCACTCCCAACCCTGCAGACCCCCACCAATGGATGCCACACTTAAAAGTTCCACTGTCTCCACCTCTTTGACCTCAAAGCATCCTGGTTAAACACAGCAGATTCCCTGCCCCTTTGCCTCCAGGATGGCAACACAATTTTTCTGTTTTCCTTCTGGGCCCTCCCTTCTGCAGACTCGAGGCCCTTCTCCCCCACACCAAGAGGGTCTAGACTTCCTCAGACCCAGGAAGTGGGGTCCCACTCTGGGGTCTCCCAGGGATGACTGTTGGGGGGGCTCCCATGGGGTCCCCTCCATTCTCCCTCGGGGTCCTCATCAAGATCCAACCCCAAGCAGGACTCGGATCCGCACCTGATTTTAGTTTTCACTTCTATTTTACTAAAATGCAAAGTAAACAATTAAGAGAGTCCATTTAGGGACTCAGCGTGTTCTCCTTAGTCATTGTGATATCCAAAATTCCAGCCAGGGCAAGTCATTCGTGGAAGGACACAGTCAGTTCTAAGCAGCAGTTTGCAAAGTGGTTTTTCTCTTTCTTCATGATTGACCAACCAGATGCGACGGCTGGAGGCTCTGTGTGTGCCTCATCAATTATAGGTTAATTTAGAAGGAAGAGAAGGAGAAAGACTAAGAGGGAGAGGAGAAGAAAATTATCTATTCTTCTATTTTCGAAAAGTACTATGAGTGGCGGCAGACTCTATATTATTTAAAGCAACAGAAATTCATTTTTCTTTTCAGTTTAGGTGATGACTTCGTGGGACATTTACAATTATGTAACGGAGCTGGGTCTTTCAAAGAATTTTTGATTTACTACAAGACCACAATTGAGTGGTCACTGGAGTCGTTAGCTGAAGAAACTATAAAAGGAATGACAAACGGTATCTGTTTCCAGTGTCAGGAAATACAGAAAGTGGTTATTCTAGACGTCTGTCTTAAGAAAAAAAAAAAAAAGCAATGACAATCCAACATGCACCTGTAAGTCAGACTGCTACAGGCTTAAAATATTCAGTATCGTTTAAAGACACTGTCATCTAATTCCTACGTTGAACAAAAACTGAAAACGGTTAGGAAAGAAAACTACACCCCATATGCCTTTCTTTTCTTGGCAAGAGAGGGTTTACCAAGGCCACATGTGTGATAGGATTATTTCATTGAAAGACCAATTATAATTGGAGAAAGATGATACCGAGAATTCTCATGCCTTTAAATTTCTAGAAAATAAACACCTTATATGTTCCTCAAAACTCATAACACCATACATTTTAACATCCTTACCCCAAAATAATTTCTCTCATTTCAATTTGAAATGATTAGAATATAGTTAAATAAAATAAATGCTGCAATTAATCTACAGATCAACTTATAAATACACACACACACACACACACACACACACACACACATATATATATATATAAAATCCTGAAATGCAAAGGGAGCACTGAAAAATCCTTTAAAAATAAGCCTATACTGGGAGGGAAAAGGGCCTTCACAGTTTAAACACAAGATTAATGAGGTGCTGACATGTTCATGCAGGCAAGGGGACAGGCAAGCCTGCCAAATCTTCAACCTTCCCAAATTTTGTCAACAAAACTCAGCTTGAATTTGGGACAGATAAACATGGAAAATGATTTTACATTTGGACTTGACCATCCCTTCCCTTTTCTACCTTCTTCCTCACTCTGCTGACCCAGGATAAAATGAGGAACAGGTATATTTAGAATTTTATGATATCTGTTATCATTAACATAGTCTAGAATTATACTAAGACAGTAACCACACATTTGGCTATTTAAATTTAAACTAATTAAATACAATTTAAAATTCCATTGTTCCTGAATTTCCATAGCCATATTTCAAGTGGTCACTAGTCACATGTGGCTGGAGGCTACTATACTGGACAAGGCAGATACAGAACACTGTCTTCACTGAAGAATGTTCTATTGGACAGGGCTGCTGTACAATGATTTTGAAATAAATTGTTCCAATTTATTTGTGAGGATACCCAATTTATTTCTCCTGAAATAAGTATTAAACTTAGGCATGTTTAGGGTTATATATATGTATTATCATTGTATTTTGGGGGAAGTAAAACTCTATCTGGGGAAGGAGCATGGCTTTTCAGTATAGCAATCCACAGACATGCTGATGAATACTCAGTGTGTTCCATGGTATTTTCTGTTTGTGTCCAATTCTCCAAGTGACAATATTCAATGTTAAGGAATAAAAAGGCCACAACTATACACAGACTTTGAAGATTTTGCAATGAAGTTTTCAATTTCTTGGCTCATTACAATGGTTCACAATTTGCTATCTTATATCCTAGATCTAAATAGACCTAAATGTTACTATTTTTACTACCTCCCCAATCTATTTAGAACTAAAATTCAAAACAAAACTTATGACTTTTGACTCTCAAGCTTTCCTAGCTGATGTGACTTTGGCCAAGTAACTTAACCTCTCTAAGCCCCTGTGTCCCTGACTCTCAAATGGAAATGTTAATAGTACCTAACTCATAAGGTCACTGTGAGGCTTACATTATTTAAAGTGGTTAGTATGGTTTCCAGTTCTCATAGAGCAAATGTTAGCAGTGCTAGCAGAGTTGTTGCTTTGTTGGTGATTTCATCAACAAGTTCAAGAACCTGTGTTGGGCTGATAATCTGAAGCATCTTATTTGCTATAAAGAGGACCCAGCATAAATTGTTATTTTCAATACAAGGATACAGAAATTATTTCTTCTACATTCACTTTTTATTAGTTTAACAATGAAATCTTACAAATTTAAAGACCTTCATGTTCACGACATTTAATTATATAATTTAGACCCTTGTGAATTGCAAATTTCATGGTTTCTGTACTTTTGCTTTTTATAAACCTTCTGCCTATTAGCCTTTTACATTCTAAACTTGAAATGAAATGAAACCTTATTGCTCTGAAATCAGCTTGTAAATTTTTCTGCATTTTATCAATGCCAGTATATTTTTCCTAATATGTCATTTTAATGAAGGATTCTCTAGGAATTTTGTTATTGGTTATCATTTCCTTGCTATCATTCTTTAGACTGTCCCTCTTCCCTTCTGATCAAGCAGGAGATGCTGTATGTCCCAACTATATTCTCTCAAATTGATGAAGCATAATCTGTCTCATGAGCAGATTTTCAAAAAGACATAGGCAGCTAAATTCAGTGATGAGTGGCAGATCACATTAACAAAAGCAGCAGCTCATGTGGAAGAAGGGGTTAGGACATAGGCCACCAAAAGTTGAAATCTATATCTTTAAACATTTCTAGGGGGACGATTAAGTCATAAAAATATTTTCGGTATTTAAATTTAGAATATCTTGGTAAGAAGTACCTCTCTCTAAAATATAACATCTTCAGCAATTTAATTTTAAATAACAATTTAAAAATTATAAATCTTGGTTTTTAAGGTTTACATATGATAACTCAGTGTAAGGAAATTAGTGCTAAAGTTGGTCTATTTCACAGCTTCCTTACCTCTGCGTTTAGCTTATTCTATGTTTGCGTTAATTCAGAGCCCTTAATAAAGGTAGGAAATGCACTGACCTGAAGTACATAAAATTAAAAGGCATTAAGAAGCATTCCTGGAGAAGGCAATGGCACCCCACTCCAGTACTCTTGCCTGGAAAATCCCATGGATGGTGGAGCCTGGTAGGCTGCAGTCCATGGGGTCACTAAGAGTTGGACACGACTGAGCGACTTCACTTTCACTTTCCACTTTCATGCATTGGAGAAGGAAATGGCAACCCACTCCAGTGTTCTTGCCTGGAGAATCCCAGGGACGGGGGAGCCTGGTGGGCTGCCGTCTATGGGGTTGCACAGAGTCGGACATGACTGAAGTGACTTAGCAGCAGCAGCAGCAAGAAACATCCCACGGAATAGCACTCAGCAATCAAAAGGAATAAACTATTGATACATCTGAATGAATCTCCAGAGAATTATGTCAGGTGAAAAAAGCCAGTATCAAAAGGCTACATACTGCATATTATGAGCTGAATTGTGTCCCCCTCAAAATTCACATGTTGAAGTGCTAACCCTAGAACTTAAGAACACAACTGTATTTGCAGATGGAGCCTTTGAAGAGGTAATTAAGTTTAAAATGAGGTTGTTAAGGTTGGTCCTAATCTAATCTTACTGATATCCTTACAAGGAAAGGAAATTTGGACACACAAGAGTCTTCAGGCAAAGAAAAAAGACCATGTGAGGATGTAGCGAGAAGGTAGCCATCCGCAAGCCAACAAAACCAAGCCTGCCAACACCCTGATCCAGAACTTCCAGCCTCCAGGATTTTGGAAAATACATTCTGGGCCTGTGGTATTTTGTTACAGCAGTCGTAGCAAACTAGTACACTGCATGATTCTATTTACTACTTCTTGATATAACAACAATTTAGAAATGAAGAACAGAGAAGTGGTTGGCAGAGATTAGGGGCAGAGGGAAGATGGATGTGGAGGCTACATAAGGCCGGCATCTTTGCAGTGATGAAAACGTCTAATATCTTGACTGTGGGGTGACAGATACACAGACCTACACATGACAAAATAGTATAGCACTAAAATATACACATGGATGAGTACAAGCAAAACTAGAGACATGTGAATAAGATGAGTGGATTGCATCAATGTTTATATCCTGTATGAATACTGTATGTCATGTCTGACTCTTTGCAACCCCATGGACTGTAGCCCACCAGGCTCCTCTGTCCATGAAATTCTCCAGGCAAGAATACTGGAATGGGTTGCCATTCCCTTCTCCAGGGAGTCTTCCTGACCCAGAGATTGAACCTGGGTCTCCTGTGTTGCAAGCGGATTCTTTACCATCTGAGCAATAGAACACTCTAATACTGATCAATAATTTTGCAAAATATCACTATTAGGGGAAACTGAATAAAGGATACACAGGATCCCTCTGAATAATTTTGTACAACTGCATGTGATTTAACCATCATAGTAATTAAAAAATTCAACTAAATAAAAGGCATCAGCAACCAGAATGTCCAACAGATGGATAAATAAACAAACTGGTAATCCACAAAATGGAGGATGATGCAGCAATAAAAAGAAATGTGCTATCAAGGCACAAAAAGACATGAAGGAAACTTAAATGCAGATTGCTAAATGAAAAAAGCAAACCTGTAAAGACTATATACTTCATCATTCCAACTATATGACGTTTTGGAAAAGGGATAACTATGGAGACAGTGGGAAGACCAGTGGTTGCCAGGAGTTTGGGAAGAGGGAAGAAGAGATGAATAGGCAGAGCACAGAGGAACCGGTGGGGGAGGATGGAGATGAAACCATTCTAAACAGCACTGTAATGGTAGACACATATCACGAATCTGTATAAACCCACAGAATGTATAACACAGTGAGTCCTAGGGTAAACTATGGAAATTAATAATAGTATATCAATACTGACACATCAGTTGTAACACATGTATCACACTAATGCAAGATGTTAATAAGGGAAACTGCATAAGGGGCATTAAGGAAGTATACATGAACTCTCTGCACTTTCCCTTCATTTTTCTGTAAGCCTAAAACTTCCCTACAAAATAAAGTCTACTGGGTCCAACTTCTACCCTCTGCTTCACACAGCCCACATTCTACACCCAACCTATCAACTGAACTACCCTTTACAGGCTCCTCCAATGAGTTCCAAGAGACCCAAGAAATCGGCCAATCTAGTGGCTCCCAACTACGCGCTTTCTAATGTAGCACTGGGGACAACCCTGCAAAAAAGGGTACCCTAATTCATCCATAGGAAGGATGCATACTATAACATGCAGTAACTTGCCTTTGTTGATATGGGATCATATCAGTTCCATGTGGAAACACAGTAATCTCATGCACATGAGAAGCTCAAAATTGTCAGTTTCCATGGCTTTGACTAATTTTAAAATAGAGAGTGTGACTCTTATTCAATAAATGCAATTAAGTTGGAAGATATGTCACCACAAGAGGTTCATAAGAGAAAATGAAAAAGGAGACCTCAGTAGTTATGATACTGCGAATTTATCCAATTCCTCCTTTTCAGTTCAGTTCACTCACTCAGGCGTGTCTGACAGCTTGGAAAACTGAGACCCAAGAGGCTTAAAAACTTCAAGGCCACAGGATGAATTAAGAGCAAAGGCAAAGTTGAAGGGAAACTTCAGGCTCTAGGTCCACTTCTGGCCTCTCAATCCTTGCTCCTGGCTTAGGTCCTCTTTCCCCTAACTGTCTCTTCCAGTACACATCGCTGTCTGTTTGACTGACTACACTTTAGGCATTATCTACATAAAAATGGTCTGCAGCAGTTGGGTCTTCATTAACTTTGTCCTTTAAAATCTCCTTGGCTGATATGGAAAGAGATATTCTCTGAAACCAGCTTGATTGCAAGTTTCTATCTGGTTGAAAGATCCCAAATAACTCATTAAAAATTATGGAGGACGCATGAACCTACAGGATGTAACAGAGTGGAACTGCAGGAGTGAGGGACTGAGGAGCTGAATTAAATCCACTCTCTGAGCCTCAAGACAAAAATCTCTCTTCTTTTAACAGTAAGATAAGAATGGACACTTCTAAATCCTTGGATTCCTCAGCTTCTGTCTCCTGAACTGTGACACATTGTAGACATAAAAACTCATCATTGATCTGAACTTAGTTTCTCTCTCTGTGGATCAGGATACTTTTGATGCCTTTTAATGTTGTTGTTGGCATTTAACTGGTGCTCCATTTATGTGTTCCCATTGGCCATTTTAAGTAGCAGTGAGCCCAAGTATACATAACTGCCATGCATGCTTTCTGCTTATGGGACCATGGTACACGGACATGGAAACTGGAAGCAAGAAAACAGCATATAGTCGTCAGTTCAGATCCCGGGGTCAGATAGTGCTGAGTGCGAACCCCGACTCCATCACTCACTAGTCTGTAACCTTAGATAAGTCATTTAATCATAGGAATAGGTGTCAGGCATCATTTTATGTACTGGAGAAGCAGCAATGACAGAGTATGTGCCCATCAAGAGCTTAGTCTCTGTCCAGAATAAAAAAGAGTTTTTAGACAATAAATAGATAAACAATGAAAGCAAATTTCAGAAGGTAAAAAGTTCCAAGAAGAAAATAAAATGAGGAAGGGGGCGAAGCCCAGGCAGGAACTACTTTTAAGCGGATGATTAGGAAGACCTCTCTAAGGAGGTGACATTTTTGCTGAAATCTGACTAATAAGAAGTAACCAGCCATTCAATGATGTGGCAGAAGAACTTCCAGGGGCACAGGATAACAAGTGCAAAAATCCTGAGGAAGGAATGAGTTTAGTACATTTGGTGAAGAAAAATGACGGAAGAGAAGGAAGGTCAATGTGCTCATTTGGAGCAAAGTAAACAAGGGAAAGAGGGTGGAAAAACAAATAAAATTATACATGCAAAACACTTAGTACAAGGTCTCACACATAGTAAGAGCTCTGTAAGTTACAACCTAAAAAGTGGAAGAATATAAGAATACCTCTGGGTTGGCAAGTCTCAGTAAGTACCATGCATCCTCAGATCCAATATCCACTGGGCAACACTGATCAAACCAAACACTTCTATGTCTATCCTTTAATATATTTTACATTTTTTTCAATAGCAACTGTACTTAATGTAGGAATTTATTTCCTCTAAGTGCAGAGCTACCACTCATCAAATCCTAGTCATAAGGATTCCTTTTCAGTGATGCATATTTTCTGCCAAGGCCCAGCATAAGGCTCATGCCAAGATACATATTTGCCCAATAAGCCGTAATGGTTTAATATATCAGGTTGAAAATCCACCATTTGTATTTACCATGTTATGTGAATTAATCCTGTATTCTGAAACTATCATTAGAGCTGCTTTCAGTATAATTAATCAGCATGGTGCATCTTGAAATTATTCTGTAGGAAGAGAGTGATTGCGGCTCAGGCCCCTAACATTCTGTTGGTAAAGAATTTAATTGCAAGATGTGCTGTTTGTCAAAACAATATAAGACGGGGGTGGGGAACGGTGGGAGAGAAATAAAAGGGTTGAGAACGTTTCCTTCTTTCTTTAAGTGCCTTTAAAAGCAGACCGAAACTGCAGAGAATGGGCATATATTTTAAGAATCCTCTAATCATACCCTGTGGGCTTCTGAATAAATAAGAAGGATTCTCCAAAATTTATAGAATTCACCAAAGAAGGGGGGAAGGCAGAGGGTTGCCTTTTAATGTCATTAACTACGTCATCATTTTTGAAAGACCACACATTTTTGGTGGGAATTTGGGAAGAAAAACCTGATAGTTTCTCCTCATATTTCTTACCCCACCCCCATTCCCAATGATGAGTAAGCAAAAGAAAATTGTTCATCTCAGATAAACACGAGACAAACGTGAATTTTGGGCTTGCTGCTCTGTCTGCTCAGAAAATTCTTCTGGCTCTTCTCAAAATGACTTATTCTTATCCATTAGCTCTGAGCTTAAGAGTTCCCTCCTCGAAAGTTTCCTTGGTCACCTGCTTTTAAAGTATGTTCCCATCCCCCATCCCACACTGGTGTTCTCTCTCATAATACCCTGCTTCACTTCCTTAAAGCAATAATTGAAATTTTTATTATATTTTATTTTATATAAATTTATTTCTTTTAATTGGAGGCTAGTTACTTTACAATATTGTATTGGTTTTGACAGTGTAGCAACTGAAGGTCACTGTTCCCCATATAACTATCTTTTCTTCTTGGACAGTACAACTAGACATTTTCAGGCCTCTCTGTGGTCATACATGGCTGTGTGACAGACTTCTAGCCAGTAGAATGTGGGCAGATTTGACAAGAATCATTTCTAAGACGAGGTTTTTAAGCCCACAAGCCCCTCCATGCACTCTTTACCCTTCAGCTGGATGTATGGAGACAATAAGGTTCTAGGGGGTGGTGGAGACTACTTCACATACAAGAGCTACTCCCCACCAGGAACACTTGCCTTGTACCATTATGTTAGGGATAAACAACCTTCTGTTGAAGGTGATCCGTTAAATCTTCTTTGGTCTGTTTGTTACAGCAGCTACTATTATCCTAACTAATAGATGCCAACTAGAATTTAAGTTTCACTAGAGCAGACACTCCATCTTTCCTGTTCTTATCACAATATACTCACCACCTACCAGGTCAATAAATACTACTGAGAGCAGGCATGCATGCATAAACAAGCATATCTTACACTCATGTTCACATGTAGTTACAGATCTAACATTTATACACAGATACAGATGTACAGCCTATGGAAAACTTTGTTAAAGCAATAAGATGAATTTGGAAATTTACTTCCCAGTTTTCCAGGTATTACGGTATCTACTGTGATGATAGCTTGTACCCAGTTCTTGTTCCTCCCCTCGCCTCCCTGCTCTGCCAGCCCCAACAAGGGAAGCTATTGATAAGGATTTAAATCTTAAGCTCGAATTGTCTAGCTCCCGTCAGTTAAAAACCAGACCCGTGACATGGTTTTAACACACTCCTTTGACATTAGCATCTTTTTAGTGTCAAGATGAAGAAACAGGCTCATTTAGTCACAGGGAAATTCTCCCCGTCAGGAGAGAGAGCTGTCTCCATCAACCGCCTTCCCTCCTGCTCTCTTTCTCCCGTCATCCCCACACCCACAGAACTGAATGAAGCCTGTATCCACTGTTGTATTTAAGCAAGTTTGTTACCCTAACCACAGCCTGGGGATTTCAAAAGAAAACATCAATTATAAGCTTAAAAATAAAAAGATTGTACTAAATTCTCTACAAGGCTTATTCCATACTGCCTGAAACTATGAATACAGCCGAGCTCTGCAGAAAGTGATGAATTTCTCAAAAATGCTAAGGTCACACTAATTGATATGACCTGTGTAATTAAGCAGTCTCTGTTTACACACCAGAAGCTCAGCTGCTGTGAGGCTGAGTTTGCTTGACAGAATGTCTTTACGTGTCAAGAGATCAACAACCTTTCTTATGTCCTCCTCAGTCACCTACACAGGCCCCTGATTGCTGTTCAGAGGAGACGCACCCTGGCCTGGCTGCATGAAGATCAGTGGGCCTGGGGAGCGGGACAAGAGAGAAAGTGGCATCCCTAACAGGTAGGGGGAGCCCACTGGACAGGCAGGAGGGCATGCCTTCCCTCAGACATCTCTGGGCCTTGGGTTTTCAGTGTCACTGGGAAAAGCCACATTGAGATGTAAAGAGGGGAAGGGAGTCTTCTCATGCCAACATGACTCTCTCTCACTCCCCTCAGAGGCAACAGTGACATCAAAATATTTGAAACCAGCTTTCCAATTAGCGTACTATGAGAAAAATGAGGGAAATCATATGTTTGCTCATGGGAAACCTTCCACCAGTGCTTCTAGGGCTCATCTCTGCCAGCCAGCACAGCTGCACAGAAACTCATCCTCCCCCTTTTGGTTTAGTTCTAAGAGCTGGGAACGTCAATATGATTTCCAAATGAGTGCTCCGAGCCATCAGGGGTGCCTGGATTCAGGCTTCATTTGTTGAAGGGTCTTTCTTGCCCTGGAGAACTGGCCAAAACCTCTACCAATTAGGTGAAGCTCAGGCAGTCTTCGGAGCAATAACCTCTTTCTCTAAAGTTCACATGAGTAAACACTGACCAGCACTGTGGCTATAATCAGAAACAGTGCTCGAGTTTTTCCCCTTCTGCACAACTCCACATTCTGCGTGATGGATATATTGGAATCCCAGTGTTCTTCAGGCAGCTGGCGTCCTTAGGTTCTACTCAGAGCAAACACCCTTTTGAACACTGTTCCTTGACTTCCCTGGGATTCTAATACTATTCGCAGGTACTCACTGGGCTCTCAGATGTAGAGAGACCTCCTTACTGCCTCACTACGTATCTGCCTAAAGGCTATGGACAAGTTCTTTACTGTTGCACCACATTAGAGAACATCTGGGTCAGATTGACTGGGTTGAATCACTGCCTCGGGACTTAGTAGATGTGTGACTTTGGGCAAACTGCTTAACTTTCCTAAACTTCACGTACCTCATTTGTAAAGTGGAAGTAATTCCTATTTGCATGACCCTAATTCCTGTTTGGGTGTGAAGATAAATATGGTAACTCATATAAAATAGCACAAAACTGCTCACAAAAGGACACCATAATTGTCAGCTTCATCATCGTCATCATTACAGGCAATGTCCATAGATGTATATCAAGATACATACATGGACTCATACATTTATACATATAAATATGAATGCAGACCCAAATATAAATGGTCATCTCCCTAACACTTAATATGGTTAGAAATGAACCAAGACAAGGAACACAGGACGAAAAGCAAGCTTGAGGCAGAGGCCCACACAAAAAATGAGGCTGACAATGGTTTTTAGAGCACACTGAGTTGCAGTTGCTAGATACGTCCAACAATGCATAAGACCACGTGCTAACCGTGTAAAAGTGATGATTCATGAAATACGCAAATGTACACAAATACAAAACAAAATGTCAGTGCTCATTCTGCCACAGGCTCCCTCTTTCCTCTCCCAGTAAGTAGGAAGTCGGTGATAGGAATAAAGTGGGTTAAATTTGAGCTCCAATAAGGAATCTTTCATTGCTAATAGAGACAGAGCTCTTCTTTGACACAAAGACTGACTCGGTAGTGGTCAAGGTAGCAGCCCCTACTGGGAAAGGTCCACCTACTTTAGGATCAGTTGGGGAATACTGAGAAAGAGCACTGTCAAGGCTGGACCTTGTGTTGGGCAACTTTCAAGTGTAATCAAAGGGCGCGCTCTTTGGGACAGCGCACTGTCAGCAGGAGAGCATGCCGGAGGTCGTCAGGGAGAGGACTAAACCAGTGATTCCCAACCAGGGGCAATTCTGCATCCCCTTCCCCACGGGGGACGTTTGTCCACGTCTGGAGATATTTTAGTGTCTCTCATGACTGCAAGGGGTGGAGGATGGTTTCTCTACTGGTATCTGGTGGGTAAAGGCCAGTGATTCTGGCTAAATATCCTTTGACACACAGAACAAATCCACCTCCCTCCCAACAAAGGCTTATTCAGTCTAAAGTATCATTTCTGCCCAGGCTGAGATACCCTATGCTCAATTATTGGCCCAGCTTTAGGTTATAGCAAATATTTTCTTCAAAATCGTACATTTATTTTTTTTATTCTTTTTAAAGTTTATTTAATTGGAGGCTAATTACTTTACAATATTATATTGGTTCTGCCACATATTTTATCTTTTGCAAATCAGTTATGCTTTCAAAGTACTGTCCTTTGTGAAATAAAAAGAATCATCATTTTTACTCCATTTTACAGTAGAGGAAATTGAGGTTTTGCGGAAATCTAACTCATGCCTCCTTGTCTCAGTAGCCCTTCTACTCAACAAAGAATAACTACTTTGTCTGAAAAAATAAAGCTTTCTAGACACTCTCAAAAATAACAGACTGAATTGGTTCTCATCTCATCCAAAAGCTACATTCCTATAATTCAAAGCTTTCAGACATTTCACTAGCAGGTCCTGCAAGGGAAAATAAGGCCCCTGAAATCTTACACACACTCTCTTTAGATTCCCAACATTACTGAAGACCATCTCTAACTCTTCCACTCTGTGAAGCACAGCCAGGTCGATCCTAGTATTCATAAGGCATCATACATGTCTAGACACATTTATTATATGTTATGAATTGGTTCATGTCTGGACATGGCTTGTTCCTAACCCAAGCTTGGTCAAAGGAGATACATGGCCCATTTCAAGGCCAAGGTAAGTAACACAGTTTATATGAAACTCATTCTCACATTTTAAGACACTTAGCAACACATATTTAACAGCATCACATGTTGCACCAGCAAAGATGCTCCAACTCAACACAAAAATGTCCTGGGTAGGAATGAGAGCACCCAAGTCTGCCCACTTGGTCAGAAGCTCCCCAGGAAAGACATTTTCCAGGAAACTAGGCATCTAGGGGTTCTCCCCATTCATCTGTCAGGACAAAAGGTGGCAAGCCCAAATGATTTCCAGAACTTTTCAGAATCTCAGGGGCAGGGGTCTTCTTTTTACTGAATTTGTTCTTTCATGAGACTACTAAGTCCCACCTATTAAAAAAAATAATTATCTTGGAAACTAAGAGATCTTGACATCCAAAAATTAATGCCCAGAAATCATCCCTTCCCTTTCTCCCATCAGAGAATGTGCAGAGAAAATTTGTCCAGATCCTCTCAGAGATCCTATATTTCAATCTACACTTAAAGCAGACTAACTCCACCTAAGAACATACTTTAAACTCCCAAGATATTTTCACTGACAGACCACATGGGCATCCTAGATGGACGCATCATTACTCTGGTGAAGAAACTAACATTGACCAAATGAGTTAGTCATAAAATTAGATGGAGAGCAACATAAGGGTCTAGAACCTTGCTACTCCAAGTGTGGTCCATGGCTTTGCCCATCACTTGGGAGCTTGTTAGAAAGGTAGAATTTCAGGCCCACCACAGACCTCAATTAGCAGTTTAACAAGATCCCCAGAGGATTCTCGGCACTTTAGAGTTTGAGAAGCACGTACCTAGAATTTAGCAACCTTTCCTAAAGCCTAACCACCATTCTGTGTTTTGGAAGTTAACAAATGTATTTTCACATATTTTTCCTCTA
Organism: Bubalus kerabau; assembly: GCF_029407905.1. Classification (NCBI taxonomy): domain Eukaryota; kingdom Metazoa; phylum Chordata; class Mammalia; order Artiodactyla; family Bovidae; genus Bubalus; species Bubalus kerabau. The sequence continues at coordinate 239,869,741 of NC_073624.1, forward strand.
GTAAATGTATAATTATATGAGGTTAACATACCACTAAAGCTTTAAATGGAGGCAGATCTGACTGACGCTTAAAAACATCTATATGGGCTGAACAAGGACATTTCTCAAACAGACTGAATGTCACCCATACTGCCCTACACCCTGCTTCTTCAGAGAGCCACTTTTAATAAGATAATTACTAATAATCTCCAAGATTGGAAAAGGAAAACAAGAGAAAGGAAGGAGGAAAGTGACGTAATTCCAAAACAGCACAAAGCTCCTATCGAGCAGTTTTCTACCTGTAGAACTTTAGGCAAAGACTTCATCATTTGTATGTGCTTCACTTAACCTGCAGTGGTTTAAGCTAGTGGTCCCCAACATTTTTGGCACCAGGTACGAGTTTCATGGAAAACAAATTTTCCATGGACAGGGTGAGGAGGGGGTGGTTTCAGGATGATTCAAACACATAGCATTTATTGTGCACTTTATTTCTATTATTATTATATCAGCTCCACCTCAGATCATCCAGCATTAGATCCTGGAGGTTGGGGAGCCCTGGTTTAAGCCTATGAATCCATTCGGGAAGCCAGACAAGGCTCAAAGGGTACCACTGTCTCAACCACTGAACGCAGGTGGCTCAGTCCTAATCCTTCTCTAATTAAAACAACAACTTATAGAGAAAAGACACCTAGGGACCGAAACTCACCTGCTTGTCACCTCTGGGAAAAAATTGATACAATGATACTCTGGATCTTCTCCACCTAAGACTTCTTTTACCCTCTCCTGATACTCATGTTATTATTCAGGTATAAGAACGACAAGACAGACCCACCTGGAATCTCCGCATGTCACGTGGGTTTCCCGCATTCTTTAGGCAATTTTGGTTACATTTGAGGAAGAATTTCAAGAAGAACCTGTGAAGAAACAAATTACCATGGTTAGCATTTCAGTCCTCCACAGAAGGGGAAAAAAAAAAAGTAGTAAGTCACTTCCGGGTTGTGCATTCTATTCTCTGGGCATTTTCTGAAACATTCAGAATGACGTTAGAGCCAGCCAGTATTTGGTTTAAAGCTTTAGTCTTCATTTCACACCCAAGTTAGATGTTCTATATGAAGAGAATGCTCTCCGTGGCGCCAACAGATCTCACAGAAGAATTAAGCCCCCAAGGAAGTATTTTCACTCATTGAGAGGCTAAGTCTTCCCTATAATTTAAGGCAGGTTCCAATTGGAGATAATTGCCTGAGAATTACTCATGGTCCCCAACAACAACATGTAATTTAAGCCCCGTAAATTCACAGATGATGAACCAGCAAAATACATGCTGGATGAATATAAGGACAAGGTAAACACTTTTTATCCGAGCATCTCCAAGTAAAACATTCTGATTAGGAGTGCTTATGAGAAGATTCCCATACTGACTAAAGTCCATTGATTTCTTGAACATGAAAGGGAAAGTGAAGTTGCTCGGTCGTGTCTGACTCTTTGTGACCCCATGGACTGCAGCCCGCCAGGCTCCTCTGTCCATGGGGATTCTCCAGGCGAGAATATTGGACTGGGTTGCCATTTCCTTCTCCAGGAGATCTTCCTGATCTAGAGATCAAACCTGGGTCTGCCTGCATCTTTACCCTTTGAGCCACCAGGGAAGCCCAAGTAAAGTATTCTGATTAGGAGTGCTTATGAGAAGATTCCCATACTGACTAAAGTCCACTGATTTCTTGAACATATCCCATATGTTTTCCTTATGTGCCAGCTATAAACAAAAGCTATTTGGGATGGAAGAAGGAATGTCCTGCTTCACAGCCACCTTGATCTCTGAATTGATTCCATAATGAGATCCATGGGTTTTACTGGCTAGGGTGACCAAAGGTCTCAATTTGCCAGGAACTATACTAGTTTACCGGAGAAGGCAATGGCACCCCACTCCAGTACTCTTGCCTGGAAAATCCCATGGACGGAGGAGCCTGGTAGGCTGCAGTCCGTGGGGTCACTAAGAGTCGGGCACGACTGAGCGACTTCACTTTCACTTTTCACTTTCATGCATTGGAGAAGGAAATGGCAACCCACTCCAGTGCTCTTGCCTGGAGAATCCCAGGGACAGAGGAGCCTGATGGGCTGCCGTCTGTGGGGTTGCACAGAGTCGGACACGACTGAAGTGACTTAGCAGAGCAGCAGCAGCAGCATACTAGTTTACACCAGCTGTACTATTGTAAGTGTGAATAGTTCAAACCAGTCAATCTCAAAGGAAATCAACCCTGAATATTCAGTGGAAGGACTGATGCTGAAACTGAAGGTCAAATACTTTGGCCACCTGATGCGAAGAGCCAACTCACTGGAAAAGACCCTGATGCTGGGGAAGATTGAAGGTAGAAGGAGAAGAGGGGATGACAGAGAATGAGATGGCTGGATGGCATCACTGATTCACTGCACATGAGTTTGAGCAAACTCTTGGAGATAGTGAAGGACAGGGAAGTCTGGAGTGTTGCAGTCCATGGGATCACAAGAGAGTCTGAGCTACTGAGCAACAACAACAAAATGAATAGTACGCACTTTAACTTTTAAAAGTGTCCTGCACTGGGTGATAAATTAGATGAGTTATTTCTACCTTTCTGTGAATCAGGAGAGTTATTTCTATATTTCTTAGGTGGGAGTTGTTGAAGTTCATCATGGAAAGGCAGCATGATCAAAAGTGTCCAATCAGGGCATTCTTGTTAGTTATCTACAATTAAACCTCTCAATCCACCTATTAATATGTTTGGGGAAAGAAGCATTTTAAAAGCTGCTGGAAGTTCTTCTTTCCTTTTTACTTTTAGGGATGTGGACTTCAGGCCCACTTTCCCAAAATATTACAATGCATTAAAATGTTGCTCAGTTAAATTCTCATAGGAATTTTCCTGTCATCACCTCTTTCCCCATTTCAAGTCTACACTGCAGTAAAATTCCTACTTCAATACACATAATTTGTGAGGAACTATCAAGCTGGGATGTCTGGATTTAGCTCTGAGTATAAAGTCTATCAACCAAATAGCACCTCTATAATGAGAGCACAGCACAGAGAAGCACCAATTTCAGCCAATTTCTGAAAACCAGACTAAGCGATGTCCCAACAGAATCTCTCTTCTCCCCGGTCTCTCAGACTCTGCCAAGAGGGAAGTATGGCATGGGAATAACTCTTTGAAGAGAGACAATGACTTTGTCAACCCCCAAAATCACATTTTAAAATGTAAACATCTTCCTGAAACAGCTCTTTCGACATCATGCAACGTTCAACTGTCCATCAATAAGACCTAGCTTCTGAACAATCCTTCATGCCTATTTCCAGGTTCTGTTCACAGAGGCCAAAGTTTATCAACCTTTCTGAACAAGATAAATGACTCATGGCACACTGCTGAGCCCAGCTGCGTAAAATAAAATCCAGCTCAAAGAGCAACACTGGCCCGTTGGCCAGCGCAGACCTGGCCACGTGCAACAGGGGAGTCTGGGGACAGGAGAGGGGTTTGAGGGTGTGGTCCCAATCCTAAGTGCCTCTGCACTGTCCCCACCTCTGAACTCGCAGACAGCAAGTGCCGGGAGCCCTAGCGACCACACATTACTGCCGGAAACTGTCTGATGTGGTGGAGGTCAGGGATAGTGAGTCTGCCATCTTGACCGGGCTCAAGCATACATCCAAAGACACCTAAAGTGTGAAAACCGACTGCTTCTTTCAAGCACAGCTGGTTGGAAGAGGATATTTAAAAGCCACACAAACCCCAGGACAGGGCTGATTATCACTAAATTGACAGTAAGAGTCGGCTTGGGATGATAGAAAAGCCATGACCCTTAAAAATATTCAGAATGAGATTCCTATCAAATTCTGACAGATACAGCTGTGTGACTTTTGATAAAGAGCTGAACTTTCCTGCACCACACTTCTTACCTAGAATCTGGGTATAATATCAGTCCCTATCATAGAAGGTGACTAAGAAAATTAACGGCAATGATACACAGTGTCTGGAGCATAGTACACATAGTGATGGTGGCTGTCATAATAATAATCTCTTTCATGTATTAGGCGCTTACTTTGTGTTCAGAAAGCTGAGAACTTCAAATATATTTTTCCCATTCAAGCCTCCTAAATAACCTCTACCTTTAATCCCATTTTGTTGATGAGGAAACTGAGGTTCAGAGAACGTAAATAAGTTGCCCAAAGGTTATTAAACGTGGATCAACTCAAATTTGCACAGAGCCTGTGCTTTTAACCATTGTGCTACAGTAGTTTTAATAATCACAGAAGTAGTGCATTGTTGATATTAATACTAATTGTACCATTGACAGCAATGGTACAATGTAGCACAATGGCAACTGCACAAATAGGAGTAATCATAAGAGTAATTATTAGTACCATTGTACCATTGTTTCCACACTAGCAACCTGGACACTGTGGAGGGAGACGTCGCTGCCATTCTCCATCCAGTGGGCACCCCGCTCCCACACCTGGTTCTCCGGGACTGATAGATAATATTTGCCGCCTGTGTATGTTTAAAGCCATTTGAGCCAGACACAACAGCCAGATTCAGGTTAGACACAACAGCCAGATTCAGGTTGTGCGGGAAGGAGCTGTCAGCACACCCTCTGACATCTTCAAGTCAGACAACTGCTAGCCACCATGAGGGGGTCCATCTGGTGCCAAAATGGATTTTGAAAGGCAGGTAAACAGGACGTTAGCTCTGCCAGAGAAACAGAATCTAGGGAGCAGGGGATCTTCTGCCTCGGCGATGAGCAGGGCGAGGCGCCTGTCACCAGCCCATCGTTAGCACAAAAGCTATGCTGGGCACAAACCAGATCCCCGTTACCCCAAGCTGCCCTGTCACTTGGCATGCTGGCAGCATCTTCTGCCCGCCCTCTCGACAGCGGATCCCTCGCTGAAACTGAAGGCTTGACCATCTGTTGTGGGGAAGAGACAGCGTCAACTGGTGCCTGAGGCCTCACACAAGCCCTTATGTGGCAAAGACACTCGGAAGGGCCAGTTCTGTTGGAGAAAGCCAGCCCTGCCCTAGGGGGAGCATCAGGAATTCTTTCAAAGTTTTCCCCCAAGTAGATGCCAAATGTCTGACCCTTTCAGATCACACTTCCTTAAAGGAACTGCAAGGAGTTAGAAGCAGGAGTTAAAAATATCCCCACCGAAAGATGGAGTTAGATGTGGCACACAAACTTTTTTTTTTGGGGGGGGTGGTTTATCAGGCTGTTTTGAAGGCATCTGTAAACCTGGGGACACTTGCACATCTGCTGGTCTGCCGAGAAGATATCAGATTCCAAGGAGGAGGGGGGCTTTGAACAAAGGGGAGGTTAGCGTAACTCAAAACCACACTTTTGTCTACCAAATTACCACATTTTGTGTGGCGGGTGTGTTTGATAAAGTTGTTGTCAGGGAGAAAGAGTGCGCAGCCTTATCCCAACCGTGGGAAACTGACCCAAGGCAAGACAAAGCCCCCATTGACCCCTTAGCGTTCCAGAAGTCCATAAACTACAGGAAACAGCCCAAGAAGGACCCAACTCCAGGCTTTTTTATTTTTTTATTTTTTTGGATGGGGGAAGGAGTGGCAAGAAACCTGACACCTTTCCATTAACTTTCAATACAAATAATATTTTGTGGTCATACAGTGTTACATTATTCAAAACACTTCTAGCCTCCGAATCTCACTGAATCCTCACAGAAGTCCTACAATTAGGCAGCTCAGGAATGCTCAACCCTTGTGAAAGGCAAAAAAAAAATAAATAAAACAACTAAGATTCAACAAAATTAAGATATTTATTGAAAGACAAATCCAAACTAATACCCTATATATTGGCCCAAAGGACTCACTAATGTATGAGTTATCTCTGTGGATTATAGGACTTTATAAGTGACCTAAACCAACACTGTGCCTACCTTCTTCACCATGTACGTGGGAAAATTGAGAGGTCAGGAACACGATAATACTCACAGAGTTACAGTCGTTCTGAGAGCTAAAACTATTAATCCACATGTCTCGACTTCTAACTGCATGATTTTTCCAATGTAGTGTTAGTTTTCCAAAAGCCAACCCAATAAGAGCTCAACACTGGAGCTACTGCATTTTGCAGTCTACTATTTCCATTATGAAGGGCTTCTCTGGTGGCTTAGTGGTAAAGAATCTGCCTGCAGTGCATGAGACTTGCAGAAGACACGGGTTTGATCCCTGGGTTGGGAAGATTCCCTAGAGAAGGAAATGGCAACTTGCTCCAGTCGCAGAGTTGGACATGAGTAAGCAACTGAGAAGGCAATGGCATCCCACTCCAGTACTCTTGCCTGGAAAATCCCATGGGTGGAGGAGCCTGGTAGGCTGCAGTCCATGGGGTTGCTAAGAGTCGGGCACGACTGAGAGACTTCACTTTCACTTTTCACTTTCATGCATTGGAGAAGGAAATGGCACCCCACTCCAGTATTCTTGCCTGGAGAATCCCAGGGACAGGGAAGCGTGGTGGGCTGCCGTCTATGGGGTCGCACAGAGTTGGACACAATTGAAGTGACTTAGCAGCAGTAGCAGCAAGCAACTGAGTACACACATACACACACCTCCATTAGGAAAGTGACGGTCATAAAACCCAAAGTGACGCTCTAATAGAAGTTTTGTTTAAGTTCACCAACGAGGCTAATGTACAACATTACCCTCACTGAACATTACTGAACTGAACACACATATTTGTAGAACATAACTGCTTATTCAATGATTTCCCTGTATCACATTTTACCAACTAATAGATGTTCAGCATAAGGAGTAGTTTCCATGTGACAAGCACACTGCTAGATACCAAAGGTACCGCTACCACTACAACTAAGTCACTTCAGTCATGTCCGACTCTGGTGCGACCCCATAGACGGCAGCCCACCAGGCTCCCCCATCCTTGGGTTTCTCCAGGCAAGAACACTGGAGTGGTTTGCCATTTCCTTCTCCAGTGCATGAAAGTGAAAAGTGAAAGTGAAGTCGCTCAGTCATGTCTGACTCTTGGCGACCCCATGGACTGCAGCCTACCAGGCTCCTCCGTCCATGGGATTTTCCAGGCAAGAGTACTGGAGTGGGGTGCCATTGCCTTCTCTGAAGGTACCACTAGGCACCCCCAAAAGGAAAGTTATTAGTCAACAGGATAGGCCCAATCCATATAAGGATATAAAATAACAAAAAATCATCTCTGTATAGCCAGTACATGGCACAGGACTCAGAACCAATAGTTTTTTGGTAAGTATTTATACAGCTAAACAGAATCCCAGACCTCCCAAAGGGTAGAAATAGGACCATTCTATGATGAAGACAGCAGTGGAGTACTCTGGACAGGTGCTTGGGTTAAAGATAAGATAAGCCTCGGTCAATTTCTCTAATTCCCTGAGCCTCAGTAAAACATGAGAGTAACAGTACCGTCCCTTCCAGCCGCATGGTATGACTTTCATCATAATCCTACCTTTACTCTTTAATTAATTATGCTACTTTAGAAAAGTTATTTCACCTCTCTGTGCCTCATCTGTAAAATGGGGGCAACAAAATCCTACTTCAGAGGGTTACTGAGAATTCAATGAGTAATATATGTAGAGTGTTAAAACAGTACCTGGCATAGAAGAATAAATAATTCCTTCTATCATCAACTGCTCTAATGTTCAGAGATACTGAAATTTTTCAGGTACAGAAAGTATTCTCTCTTTGAATGTTAAGGTTAAGAAAGGAGGCAAAGATCTATGTAACTGACAAGAACTATAGGTTTCATTGAATGACCTACAAAAAGAAAAAAAAAAGAAAGAAAGAAAAAAAAAAAAAGACAGGTAATAATGACTAAAGTGGCTCTTTCCAAAGGCCAAGATACGAAGGGGAGGAAAGGCAGCAGCTTAAATCACAGAGGATTCCAGCTAGTCACACTGAAGGGCACACTGAGTAAAACCATCCAGTAGGCAACAGCTTGTACCTCATTAATTATTATGCAAAGCATCGCGATAGATCTGGGCTGAGCAGGTTGAGTTTTCACCGCCCCCTCCCAAATTCTGAAAAATCACGTTTGGATGTTTTCAGCTGCTCTCATAATGTCCAGGCTGGAAAAGAAAAGCATCAGGGCACACCTAAACCAAGACATAAAAGCCCCATTTGCAGTCTTCAGGCTGCCTGAAAGTTCCTCCGACTCCTCCCTGCAGATGGTTACGTGGCAGACGATCCTTCTCAAAGATACTCCAGACACGGAGACTCACTCCGCCCAGTGAGGGAAACAGCTGTGTGGAAACAGCTGTGGGGTCCCTTCTGTGTGAACTCAAGCTGCTCCTGCACACACTCGCTGGAGGGTAGAGAGGCAAAGGCCTCATGATTCAAAGGTCATCTTTGGAGGAATCCTTGCCACAAACAGCGCCATCCTCTGGGCTGTGCCACCGAAGCGCAAAACCATCTGCCTCTGAGACTAAATCTACTGCCCAGATGTAACCAAGAAGACTTTCCTGGAGTACAAGGGTTCTCTCAAGTTAAGAATATTTAACCAGAAAGCACCTATCCCCACCCAGACGCCCGAGATGCCAGGGACTGTCTCAGAAATACCACTGCTACTCCATGGGAGCCCTCCGTGAAGAGGTAAACACAAATCCATAGCCCCTGCCATGAAAAACAGATCACCCTTGAAAACAGGGGACCGAAACAGCTAGAAAGAGAAAACTGTATTTTCAATGTCAACACTTTTGGGTTCCTAGTACACAGAAGAAGTTGTAGAGTACAGTTCATCCATGTGAAAATATGATACCCGCCAAGTCTGCCAAAACCCCAGGGATACCACCAGGGCGGGCTGGGGAGGCTGAGCCTGTGTGAGGGCAAAGGTTTCTGACTGCCCGGCTGACTTCCTCTCCTTCTCTGATAATGCACCGCTGAGAGAGGACCCGCTTTGACTCAAACCCCTGCAGTTCTGTCTGAGAGACTGGAAAGACCAGAAGGGGAAAAACAGGATCACGGAGGGGATTCTATGTAGATTGAAGCACATTCTCTCCTCCCTGCCTGAGGTGGGAGGTGGAATGATACCAAGCTGTGGCTCTATCTTGGGGATCCCAGGGGAAGAGCATGTGGCTGCCCTTATTCTTGGCCACTGACTTCTAGGAGTTGACCTTCTCCCCTGGCCAAGGTTCTTTAGATCTTAGGCATTTCTGGAAAGTGTTCTCAGTCTAAGGGATGAACATGATCAACTTGAAAAGCATTCATGACCTCAGAGTTCAGAGCTAGGCTGTGATGGAAGGACATAATCAGTGGCAAGGGTTTACTCCCCAATCCCCTCCCAAAAAAAGGGGTGGGGGTTGGGATAGCATGGCAGCAGACTAGATAATTTAAAAATAGTTTTCAATAAAAGCACCCACAACAAATAGGTCTCCTGATGATAGAAGTCAAATCTGAAAGGTGGGGAAAAGCACCAGGATAGCAAAAGGGGAGAGGGAAGGCCAAAGAACCAGCAGCCAATAGGGAAAGAATAAACTGCAATTCTTTAGAAATGACACACGGAAGGGATGCCAGGGCAAGGGGGCTGTAGCTTACACCAACTGCTGCAAGGTTACACTGGAAATTAAGCGAGAATTTAATTCAACCCCCAAAGAACTGAATTAGGTGTTGCAGAGAAGGCGTCCATCTTTAGGGACACTCTTCTACAAAGCTTACTCAACTGTAAAGTATTTCTTGCTTAAGTGTATTAAGGTATAAACCCTGGCCACGGGCAGACATTTTGAGTCACCCTAGTAGTTTTCTTTGCAGCAGGAATGAGCAGATACTAAACCCAAGTGTTGTCCATTGATGGAGGAAATGGATAGAGAAGATGATGTACATATATACAATGGACTATTACTCAGCCATTACAAAGAATGAAATAATGCCATTTGCAGTGACATAGATGAACCTAGAGATTGTTATACTGAGTGAAATCAGACAGAGAAAGACAAATATCAGATGATATCATTTATACGTGGAATATAAAAAAGGGGTACAAATGAGCTTATTTACAAAACAGAAATAGAGGCAGAGATTAGGCATAGAAAACAGACTATGGTCACCAAGGGGGAAAGGGGGGTAGGATAAATTGGGAAACTGGGGTTGACAAATATATAAAACAGTGTGTGTGTGTGTATATATACACACACACACACTATATATAAAGTAGATAATTAATGAGAGCCTACTGTCTAGCACAGGGAACCTTATTTAGTACTCTGGAATGACCTATATGGGGAAAAAATTGAAAAAAGAGTGGATATATATATATGTATAACTGATTCACTTTGCTATACAACAGAAACACATGTTGTAAATTCATTATACATCAATGAAAATTAAGAAACAAAACAAATTCCAAGTGTTTTTTCTTCTCAGAGCTGGGCACAGACAGAATAAATTTGTCTGAAACTGTTTCCCTTACAAGGGTCACGATCTGCAAGGAATCATGCAGCACAGAGTTCCTACAGACCCAGGGTAGGATCTGATACAGGCGTTGGGTCTTGGGATTCTGAGTCACTGAGGCAAATCCTTCCCCAGGCTGGAAAAGATGCACGTGTCACTTGGCTTCAATAACCATGACCCATCCCACAAAGCCAGACATATAAGATGAGAAAGGAGGAACCCCAACACCTAAACTAAGCAGATACTACAGCAGACACACAAGTACACCACATGCAAGACACTGTTCTGAGTGCTTCACATGTATTAACTCACTTACTTTTCATAACAACCCCATGAAGTACTATCTCTAGTCTCATTTTATGGATAACGGTACAGAGGGGTTACGTAATTTGCCTAAGATTACCTGTCTAGTAAGTGGTAGAGCTGGAATTTGAATGTAGGCAGTTTGGCTCCAAAACCCACATCCATGAAACTACATTCCTTTGTACGTTATATATATATGATAGATATGGGCATACAGATCATTGACCATATCTAGCCAGAGACAGGGGAGCCTGGTGGGCTGCAATCTATGGGGTCGCACAGAGTCGAACACGACTGAAGCGACTTAGCAGCAGCAGCAGCAGCAGCAGCTATACTCTTATCAGCATTATCAAATTCATTCAAGACTAGAGCTGAAGTCAGCATACAGATTTCTGGTATTGTCACTAGAATAATCCCAATCGTAACTGTTAATGTGTTTCAATTTTGCTTATGAAAAACCTTCCTATTTCAAATACATTAATAGATTTTAACCACAATGAAAGACCAGTAAGTCTTGTAATAGAGCCAAACCAAGTTCAGAGAATGATGGCCAAAGCAAAACCAGTGTAACCTGGGTCTCTTGGGAGGAGTCAATGAATATCACCTTAAGGATTTAGTTATACTATCCGTGGTTACCAGTTCCACAAGTCATTATCTTTCAATGTCTTTCTTGCCAACAGAAAGCCACAGGTTAAAAATGAAAGGCTTTTAGTACCCCTCTGTTTAATACCCATGTGTATAAAATTTTGAAGCAGATTCATTTAGAATCTGATGTTACGATTTCACTTTTCCTCTAAGGACTCAAGGAGTTTCGATATTAATTTCCCCTGTGGAGGTGATAAATATCAGAGAAATATGAAGTTCAAATCTACAGTAACGGAAACACATGGGTTTTTTTGAACATGCAACTATTTTTTTCAAAAGTTTATGAAGTATAAACATTCAGTGTCATTAATTTACTTCCTATAATCCTACTTATCTTCCAAGTAGAGCTTAAATGCACTGAGCTCATGAAACCTGCCCAAGAACCTCAGCTAGAATTAATCACTTCCTCCTCCATTCTGGTACAGCTCTGGTCACATTTGGTCTTCACATCTTGTACTCCAGTTACTTGAGTAACCATCTGCCCCCTCCATAGCACTACAGACATCTTCAGAGGGCCTCTCTATCTCCCTCAGCACCAGGGACAGCTGTATTTGTAAAACAGTAAGTAAACATCTTACATGATTGACCATTAACATTAATGGCAGTTAACTTTGTATTATAGCACAAAGATGATTTCTTTCTCCTTTCCATTCTTTTCTCTACTTTCTTAATTTTTTCTGAATAGGCACTACTTTAAGATAAGACAAGCGAAAACTTTTTTAAAAATTGAAGTGAATATCACTCAGCATGGAACCTAGGGAAGGCTTCCTCCATTCTGCAACGGATAAGTTAGGAACTAAAAATGATGAATGTCTTTGCGAAAGTCTTTATTCTCTAAGATTTGCCAGTTAATTCAAATGAGAACACTTAAGAGCTATTCATCTCACACTCTGTAAGATGTCGATCTTAGTTTCCCATATGCATAATTCATAAAAGAATATCAACTGGGCAGATTCCACACCATTGGTGTCCTCAATTTCCTACTTTAAAATTCCTCAACATCAATGTTTAAAATATTATCTTTAAGCTAAACTTGCCAGTGTTCTTGAAGCACTTAAGCATAACCCAAAGGGATAAAAGGTCATGTAATTAATAGTATGAAATGGATCTCCTTTCCGCAAAATCTTACAGACCCTTCTGATGACATTGTTGAAACTCAGTGATTAAAGTTTTTGGCTATTTGCTATTCCTTGCTTCAGGCTATTTCTACGTCATCCATTAATTCAGTCAGTACCTCCTTCATCAGGAAGTGTTTACTAAGCACCTACTACGTGCCAAACACAAGCACAGAGACAACTTCACACCCCTCACAGAAGCTCATCAAAATGCAGTTCTCAGGCCACCTGTGTCAGAACTGCCTGGGAAACCTGCCTTTGTGGGAGAAGATTAGGGGGTAAAGTACTCAAATAATTCAGGTATACACTGAATCTTGAGACTTGATACTTAATTTAATTTTTAAAGTCAAAAGTCATGTCAATACCATGTGATACATGCAACAATAGATTTACATACCAAAAAGAGTGAATTGCTTGCATGGAAGGAATGGACATCTCATCATGCATCATTGAAACTTAGCACAAAAACTTATGTCAAATCACCTCGGAGTAAAAAGAAAACTCAAATTCACTCACCCATCCCACCTCCTGACCAACATAAGCCACAGAGAAAGAAAGAAGTGCCTAGTTACCATAGAAAGCAAATACTTGATGAATTTTTGCTTCAAGGGAAAGAAACGAGCTCATTTTTCTACCAAAAAGGAAAGATGAAGGCATCAGCTGAAGCAGTCCTTTCCCAAGAGAAAAGCAAGAAGTCTTGTCAGAATGAAAATTATTTTGAAACCTACTTACATCAACACCCCTTAAAAAAACCTCACTCCTTTTGTCTGTTCACTTTTCAGGATACATCCTTCCCCATCCCAGCCTCAGCATCACTCTCTGTTGCCTCCCATCCTCCAGGCTCACATACCACTGGGGATAACGACTTTAATTTGAGCAATGGCTTTCATCGAAAAAAATCACTGCATGACAACACGCCACAAGTGAAGTTCAGACAAAAGCAAGTGATTCCTTAATTTGGATTTAAAGCTCAGGATCAGTCTCCAAATAAAAATGACCAGCGAGGGGTCAGGCCCACAGAGCACTGACAATAATCTCATGAGCTCCAAATTATTCCAGTTTATATTATAGGCTATCTAATAAGTCTATGTGTTCTAGTTCATAAAAATATAAGAAGAAATTTATCATTTTAAAATCATAATGCAAAATAGAGTCTGACATGTTATTAAGCACTATTTCTCATGATATCATAAGGATGCTGATGGAAAATGAAACTAAAGCAATATTGGAGACAAACAATGACATAATTGAGACTTTCTGAGGGCGCTTTGCAGCTCACAGGTCACACTGCCTTGCCCTCCCTTCTCAACATTTTACTCTTAAACAGCTTCAGTTTAAAACAAAAACACTCCAAACAAAACTCCAAGGAAGCTTTTATCACAAAAATTGGTCAATCATCTAATAAAATGGAACAAGAATTTAGAAATTATCTAAGTCCAGATATTCTTAACCTGGAGTCAATGGATGGTCTGCGTCAGGTTCTTGAATACCTTAATGTTGTATCCAAAGTTTTACCCACACTTTTTTTCCTGTAGAACGTGTCCAGAGTTTTCACAAGATTGTGGAAAGAATCAGTGAATTGACTGCCCAGAATCCTTTGCCACCCATTTTGATAACCACCTTCCATACTTCTTTTGAAGAACTTCCTTGTTCTCACCCAGGAGTCCTTGTTTCTCAGCAGTATGAAGTCATTGCACACTTGGGCCAGATTACTGCCTGTGATCCTGACCTGACTAGTCACGGCACCCACCCCTCAAACTCTATGACTGCTACAGAGACAAGCATGTGACCCAAGTCTAGCCAATCAAGCCCAATCCAAGCCTGCGGCAGGACTTCTGTTAGAGTCACTCAAAACAGAATTGGGCTCCATTCTACTTAGAGTTGAACCTGGAAAATGTGAGGCTGTGTGTGCTGGAAAACTTTATTCTCCAAGATGAGTCCATAATAGAACATAATCCATTAGTATCCCACCTAACAGGGATCACAGAACAAGGAAACTCTACTAGGTTGGGGAGGAGAGAAGGTAGAGAAGCTATCTTCAGGAAAGGAGGCAGGCAGGTAAAGATGGAGATGTCAGCAGAAGGGTGAAGCTGAGAAGGTAGCAAAAGGGAGGGTCCTCAAAAAGCGTAAGTAAAAGAGAACATTCTGTTCTATTGGGCCCTGGTAACAATCAGGCTGTACAATTTCAATGTCCTATGACCTCCTCTCAACTCACTGTCCAGATAGATAGATAGACTGACAGATAAAAAGTCCATTGGACAGCAAGGAGATCAAACCAGTCTATCCTAAAGGAAATCAACCCTGAATATTCACTGGAAGGACTGATGCTGAAGCTAAAGTTCCAATACTTTGGCCACCTGAAGTGAAGCGATGACTCCTTGGAAAAGACCCTGATGCTGGGAAAGACTGAGGGCAAGAGAAGAAGGGGATGACAGAGGATGAGATGGTTGGATGGCATCAACAACTCAATGGACATGAGTTTGAGCAAACTCCAGGAGCTGGTGATGTATAGAGAAGCTGAGTGTGTTGCAGTCCAAGGGGTGGCAAAGAATTGGACATGACTTAGTGACTGAACAACAACAATAATAGGTCTCTCCATGCAGGTAACTACAATGAGTGAACCAGGCTGCATGTAACACCTGAGACAGAACCAGGAACTATAGGAAGTGAAGAGAGGATGTCTTGGTCCACATGGGGCAGCCTGACACTTCTCCAGCTAACTAACTCCAAGGGGGAACCTGGGAAGAGTGTTGCCAGAGTTTCCCATTTTAACAGAAGCTGGAAATACATATTTAGTGTGAAGTTTGCCCATCTTTCAGACAATGTAAGGGCCAACTTTAACAGGTCTGGGAGTACAGTCCCAGTTCATATCTCTTTCTCTAAACTATAATAACCAAACTAGCAGCAAGTCATCCATCTGCGAGGCTAGGGAAGGGCTTCTTTGGGCCCATTTTTAATTTAAAAAAATAATAATTTTTAAAAAGGAGCCCTTTGGCTCCACTAAATAGGACTCTCAGTTGAGTTCAGTCTCTCAGTTATGTCCAACTCTTTGCAACCCCATAGACTGCAGCACACCAGGCCTCCCTGTCCATCGCCAATGGACTCTACTCATAATTTTAAAAAGCAGCTTCTGCATTTGAGATAATGGCAAGTTTTGTTTTGTCATTTTTGAGAATCCTTGTCATTTGAAATCCAGATGTACTTAAGCTTGATTTTCTACCAGACTTTTGGCAGCTGACAAGTTCAGTTCAGTCACTCAGTCATGTCCGACTCTTTGCAACCCCATGCATGCCAGGCCGCCCTGTCCATCACCAACTCCCAGAGTTTACCCAAACTCATGTCCATTGTGTCAGTGATACCATCCAACCATCTTATCCTCTGTTTTCCCCTTCTCCTCCTGCCTTCAATCTTGCCCAGCATCAGGGTCTTTTCAAATGAGTCAGCACTTCGCATCAGGTGGCCAAAGTACTGGAGTTTCAGCTTCAACATCAGTCCTTCCAGTGAACACTCAGGACTCATCTTCTTTAGAATGGACTGGTTGGATCTCCTTGCAGTACAAGGGACTCTCAAGAGTCTTCTCCAACACCACAGTTCAAAAGCATCAATTCTTCAGCGCTCACCTTTCTTTATAGTCCACCTCTCACATCCATACATGACTACCAGAAAAAACATAGTCTTGGTGAGATGGACCTTTGTTGGCAAAGTAATGTCTCTGCTTTTTAATATGCTGTCTAGGTTGGCCATAACTTTCCTTCCAAGGAGTAAGCATCTTTTAATTTCATGGCTGCAGTCACCATCTGCAGTGATTTTGGAGCCCCAAAAAATAAAGTCAGCCACTGTTTCCACTGTTTCTCCATCTATTTGCCATGAAGTGACAGGACCAGATGCCATGATCTTAGTTTTCTGAATGTTGAGCATTAAGCCAACTTTTTCACTCTCCTCTTTCACTTTCATCAAGAGCCTCTTTAGTTCTTCACTTTCTGCCATAAGGGTGGTGTCATCTGCATATCTGAGGTTATTAATATTTCTCCTGGCAATCTTGATTCCAGCTTGTGCTTCTTCCAGTCCAGCATTTCTCATGATGTACTCTGCATAGAAGTTCAATAAGTGGGGTGACAATATACAGCCTTGATGTACTCCTTTCCCAATTTGGAACCAGTCTGTTGTTCCATGTCCAGTTCTGACTGCTGGTTCTTTACCTGCATACAGATCTCTCATGAGGCAAGTCAGGTGGTCTGGTATTCCCATCTCTTTCAGAATTTTCCACAGTTTATTGTGATCCACACAGTCAAAGGCTTTGGCATAGTCAATAAAGCAGAAATAGATGTTTTTCTGGAACTCCCTTGTTTTTTCAATGATCCAGCGAATGTTGGCAATTTGATATCTGGTTCCTCTGTCTTTTCTAAAGCCAGCCTGAACATCTGGAAGTTCACGGTTCACGTATTGCTGAAGCCTGGTTTGAGAATTCTGAGCATTACTTTACTAGCATGTGAGATGAGTGCAACTGTGCTGTAGTTTGAGTATTCTTTGGCATTGGCTTTCTTTGGGATTGGAATGAAAACTGACCTTTTCCAGTCCTGTGGCCATTGCTGAATTTTCCAAATTTGCTGGCATATTGAGTGCGGCACTTTCATAGCATCATCTTTTAGGATTTGAAATAGCTCAACTGGAATTCCATCACCTTTACTAGCTTTGTTCGTAGGGATGCTTCCTAAGGCCTACTTGACTTCACATTCCAGGATGTCTGGCTCTAGGCTCCAGGATGTCCACTCAGAATTTTAAAAAGCAGCTTCTGCATTTGAGGCAATGGGATGTTTTATTTTGTCATTTTTGAGAATCCTTGTCACTTGAAATTCAGATGTACTCAAGCTTAATTTTCTTCCAGACTTTTGGCAGCTGACAAGTTGGTTGAAGGGAAAAGTCAGGAAAAGCATCTGCAACCAGAAGCACTTTTATCAGCATGAGGCTGTCCATGGACGTGAGTACAGACAGAGGGAACATCATCCACGCCCACCTGTTCACAGCTGGATTTCCTAAGGCACTTAATTCAATCAGAAGCAGTAAGTTTTAGTAGCATTTTACAACCAATTAACCATGCTGGAAACAAAATACCTGACTCAATGCCTTCCTACCAGCTTCTGAAGAGTCTGTGGCCTGGAAAGTCAGCAAATTGGAAAAATATCTATGGAAGAGGACACAGCCAACCCAGTATAAACAAGCTTTCTCTCTTCTTACATTTAATGGGAGGAGACCTGAATCTGGCCAGGCCTCACTGACATAGGAGTCATTCGTGTTTTCACCTCAAGCCCCCATTTCACTCAGCGGGTCCCAGGCCCCCATTTCACTCAGCGGGCATTTACAGGGATCATTCCAATGAATCCCAACATGACATTCCCTGATAGGTCCCATTGATAGCCCCATTTCACAGATGAATATACTGAGGCTAGAAATGTTGGTAAAAGAGACCTTGGGCAGTAAGTAGCAGAACCAGGATATGAGGCCAGTTATAGTTCATAACAGAGAGTAAGACTACAGAGCAAGGCTCCCTGCCCACTCTTGGACCAAGTTAAAAGTGAAACTATGTAATAAGAGTGGGTTTCTGTTATTTCTGGGAATAAATCTCCTTGAATGGAAAACAGGTATTCAAACTTGTGCTAAGTTTTATTAGCAATAATTCTTTGCTAAATCAAGAATAAAAACAAACTATACTTTTTAAACTATGCTTCACTTGAAAAATCATTTCTTTTCTAATTGCTCTGCAAAAAAACTCTTGAAGGATGTATCAGTGATGGGTATAGTTGCTCTCATTTGATGGATTGATCTACTGAGGCTCAAAGAGATCAAGTGGTATGGCCTAAGTCACCCAGTTGCTTACTGGCAGCCTCTGTTCTGACTCCAGCCTTGGAGGCTTCCTTTTACTTCCACAAACAAGCCGAACTCTTTCTCACTCTGGGCCCTGGAATGATCTGACCCAGTTCTTTCTCATCCTTTAGTTCTCCCTTAGACATCACCTCCCCAGGGAGGCCTTTCCTGCATCCTACCTCAGCAGCCCCCTTCAGTCCTTATCACTATCTTTTTTCACCCAGAGTCCAGAATAAGGCTCAACATCTGGCAGTAAAATATTTGCTGAATGAATGAACAAGTGAAAAAATGCCTGAGGGAGTCCCAATGTTCTGATTTTCCTAACTTTCAACGGGGATAGACTGGAAGTTTGGGTTTGATATGTACATACTGATATATGTAAAACATAGCTAACAAGAACCTACTGTATAGCACAGGGAACTCTGCTCCTGTAATAATCTAAATGGGGAAAGAATTTGAAAAAGAACAGATACGTGAATATGTATAACCGAATCACTCTGCTGCACATTTGAAACTAACATAACATTGTTAGTCCACTGTGCTCCAAAATAAAGTAAAAAAATTTAAAATATATAATAGTGATTAAACAAAAGGATTTTCTCATCACTTCCAGGTAGAACCCCGTGAAAGGTAATAGATGAAAATGAATCCTGCCCCAGAGATATTTAAGGGCCATCTGCTGAAATGAGACCATGATGGGGGACCCTCCCTACCTCTCAGCAAATGTACACACTTGATCTTAAATGCCTTTTCCAGTTGACCCAAAGCTAGATTGTTAATTCTGATGGGATGAACCACAAAATATGGTAGAAATAAGTACAATGGTGATAAATGAATAGTTTTCCTTACTAAGCAAAAGCACAGCATCTTCAGACTTAACCAGAGAAGTTGTCAGTGGGTGTGAAAGGCTAGAGTTGGGTCTCTAACTCTTCCCCCTGAGTTCTCATCTCTCTCTCTCTGGGGTGCAAGGGCTACCATGTGGAACAAAGAAGAACCTGATTGAAGCCAACAGAATCCCCCCAGCTCAGGCCAGGAGCTGTGGAGACAACAGTACTTGAACCCCAGAATGTGTTCTCTCCCAACCAAACAGTTCACTTCTAGAACATTCCCCTCAACTCATAGAGAGTTTGAAGTCTTATTTTTCTTTTTTAAAAAAGAAGGCTCTTTTCTTACAAAGATGATAATGATAAGTTATTCTTAAAGGGAACAGTCTGGGAAAATACAGGATTTCATGTATTCTTCCTTGAACTATAGGATCAAGAGTGCATGCACTCTCGAGTGCAATGACTCTTAACTAGGAAGATGCAGAATACCAATTTCTTTCTGAATATGGTTGATGTTTTTAAGGCAAAGACTGATTCGAAGTAGCCTAACTGAATACTTTCCCAAGTTAGGTTTTATAAAAACAGTAATGAGTTAAAAGACAGTTGATTTTTACTGAGCAGTTCCTATGTGTCAGATACTGTGTTTAGTGCATACATTATTTTTTTTAATTTTATTTTATTTTTAAACTTTACAAAATTGTATTAGTTTTGCCAAATATCAAAATGAATCCGCCACAGGTACACTAGTGCATACATTATTTATCTAATTTTAAATTTTATTGAAGTATAGTTGAATTTACAGTGTGTTAATTTCTGCTGTATAGCAAAGTGATTCAGTTATACACACACACATATATTCTTTTTGGTATTCTTTTCTACTATGGTTTATTACAGGATATTGAATATAATTCCCTTGATATATGGTAGGGCCTTATTGTTTATCCATCCTATATATAATAGTTTGAATCCACTAATCTCAAACTTCCAATTTTTCCCTCCTCCATAATCCACCCTGCTTAGCAATCACAAGTTTTTTCTCTACATCTATGAGTCTGTTTCTCTTTTGTAGAAGAGTTGATTTGTGTCATATTTTAGGTTCCACATACAAGTGATATCATATGGTATTTTTCCTTCTCTTTCCAATTTATTTCACTTAGTATGACAATTTCTAGGTCCATCCATGTTGCTGCAGATACCATGATTTCATCCTTTTATGGCTGCATAGTATTCCATTGTATACATGCACTGCATCTTCTTTATCCACTCATCTGTCGATGGACATTTAGGTTGTTTCCATGTCTTGGCTACTATAAACAGTGCTGCGATTAATATAGGGGACTGCACACAATATTTTAATCCTCACCACAACCTGACACTCCTCCATTCACCCTCTGCCCTTGCCCCAGCTCTCCAGGGAAGAAAATAGTTGAATGATTAACTTTTCTACCAACAGACAAGTACAGAGGACAAGTACAGAGAAGATTAGAACGTGGGGGCTCATGAAGCAGCCTGTGCTCTAAGAGCTGGAACAGAGCTCTCCAGAACCTAGGTTTTCTGTGCTCCTGGGGGATGCATCAGTCAAGATGCACTCAATATTGCTCACAGTCCACTGTGTGCCAAAACCTGTGCTGCTGCTGCTGCTGCTGCTGCTGCTGCTGCTAAGTCACTTCAGTCATGTCCGACTCTGTGTGACCCCATAGATGGCAGCCCACCAGGGTCCCCCATCCCTGGGATTATCCAGGCAAGAATACTGGAGTCGGTTGCCATTTCCTTCTCCAGAGCAAGAAAGTGAAAGGTGAAAGTGAAGTGACTCAGTCGTGTCGGACCTTCAGCGACCCCATGGACTGCAGCCTTCCAGGCTCCTCTGTCCATGGGATTTTCCAGGCAAGAGTACTGGAGTGGGGTGCCATTGCCTTCTCTGTACTACCGTGTGCTGCTGCTGCTGCTAAGTCACTTCAGTCGTGTCCGACTCTGTGCAACCCCACAGACGGCAGCCCACCAGGCTCCCCCGTCCCTGGGATTCTCCAGGCAACAACACTGGAGTGGGTTGCCATTTCCTTCTCCAAAAACCCATGCAAATGCCTAAAAAAAAAAAAACCCAAAAAACTTAAGCCTCCTTTCTGCTGTTGAAGCACCCCTCTCCTTTGTGATATGGACCAAATTTACCACTGTAACCTTATTCCTCCCATTTTCTACCTTCAAGCTTACGTGGACCACTTCTCCTTCCATCTACCACTCTCTGCTTTGCCCACTCTGCAACCCTGCATGTGCTATGGCTCCTCCCATCACACTTTGTCTTTCCCTCTCCCATTCTTTCTCACCTGAACAACTAATCATTAGTCAAGACCAAGTCCAAACATCACATGGATCTGGACATTATCCTAACCTTCCCAAACCAGTATCCACAAACTCTCTCCTCTGTGCTCCCACCATAATTATCATGTTGCAAACAATCAAGCTTCATTTCTCTGCTGCCCTAACACAAGTTCCCACTCATTCACCATGACATAAATTTTTATAAGATTCAAGTCCTTAAGACCAAAATTTCACCACCAACATCCTAAGTATAATCTTTTTGGTGCTGTTAATCGTTGAACTAGAATCCTGCACTGGGCTATTTATACTCTAAATTGCTCACATTTCTTCCCTTAGGAACTAAACATAAAAGCAAGCACAAGTGCTTTGTGCCTCAAGTAAGACAGTCCATTCAGCAGCAGTCTCGAGTCAGTGTTGGGTAGTGGTTTTTTTATACTAAACACAGAGAGTTGAGGGAAAAAAAATCTATTTAACTCTGATTTCTTGCTTTTTGTTAGAAAGCTTTATAAGTCACTGCTCAGTCTCACCTAGTAGAGGGGTCACTGCTTTAGCTGGGATTGTGACAAGCCGCTCCAGAATTAGAGTCCTTCATTATCACATTAGTACTGAGAAAAGTCACATAATTAACAGAATTTATCCTCATTTACTCTGCAAAAGCACTAATATTCAATCTCTCTGGCTCTGTTTAATTACTTTCCTTAACACAACTTTTTTTTCCAAGTTGACCCTTCCTGGGCTCATCTACAGAAATGTGTTAAAACTTTTCTCTCTCCACTCCATTTAAACTGCTAGACTTTATTCATTTGAATAAGCATAAAAGGTGCACCAGGGTCTGTCATAGTTCACACAATGCCTTTGAATTAGCAGCCGTTAACGGTGTCATACTTGTGTGGAGATCCTCTGTTCGGAGTAAGTGATGACAACCACCAGAATTACTGTTAATTGTAATATGACACTCGCATTATACTGGGTGCTTTCTCGTGGTAAACTAGCATTAGTTCAGGTGCCTGAGAAATTCAGAAGTGGAGACACCACAATTCTGTAAAGAGAACAGCAGACCCATCTGACACATGCTACCTTCAATAAGACCCGTTGGCTCATTAGAGTGAAGAGGATGGGAGGAATACACACACACACACACACACACACACACACACACACTCTCTCTCTCTCTCTCTCTCTCTCTCTCTCTCTCTCCGTCAAGCCACCATTAGATAACAAACTCATCATCAAATAACAAATCTGGAAGATACTGAGCTTGCCCTTTCTCTATACTGATTATGTTCTTTTATGTAGCAAGTCATAGAGAAATCAAGGTTTAAGAGACAAACATTTAGTAGAGGCTCAACACCTGCTCCCCTTTTTCCACAATGCAGATAAAAAAACTATGCCTCTGTATTTCATGTTGAGACAGTCCACAGCCTGGTCTGGAAGGTAGGGGCTCAGAGGGAAGGAGAGGATCTTTCCCTTGAAAAGATCTTTTGCTGTTGGTTCATTTCCTGATGAGGTCAGGGGTGAGGTGAGTGATGGGAGACAACGACAACGGATAAAATGGACACTCATCCTGGTTCCATGGACTGTGGGGTTCAGGCATAGAGGATGCAGGCAGACTCCTGCCTGGGACACATCAGTGAATTAAGAGGATCCACAGCAATCATCTTTCCCCATGTTTGTCTATCAAGGGAAGAATCAGCCCCAATTTATCTTCCCTACAAGAGACTCATATTGGCTGGAATGTGAAGAGATTGCAAATGACAGGTCTTTTTATCTGTCCTCCATTTTAGCCAAGTGACATGAAGGAAACTATAGTGGTCTTTATCCCAAAGTAGAATAAACTTGTGAGCCCACAAACAAGATATGGCTACATTCACTGGGAAATAAAACATTCCTCTCCAACCTCCAAGCTTTACTTCAATTGTTTCTTAGATCTATAATGCTTTTCTCTCCAAGCCCCACCAACTTTCCAGGTCTTGTCCAGATTCCTTCCCTCCCAGTAAGACTGTCAGATTCTCCCAATTTGGAGTTAATGTTTCACTTCTCCATATACCTAAGGCAACATCTGTGAGTGTCTTTCTTAGGGCTCTTCCCGGTCATTTTATATTTAAGTTATCTATACATGAATCTGATAGGTTCACTTGGTTGTGAACACCCAGGAGAGCTATGTGCATTGATACACTGCCTAATTTCAATGATCACACTTAGGGCCATGCCTATCTGAAACAAATTCATTTTTTTCCCCAAAGCTGCTCTTCATTTAACCTTTGGTCAAGCGTCTCATCATTCTCTGCAAGTTTGCTATTATCACCTCAAAACCTCTGCACATACTATTCCCACTGCATGGAATTCTGTCTACTGAAAGGAAATCAAATTCATCCTTCAATGCCAAAGCCTCCTTGATCACATTGGCCCAAAGAGCACTAAGTTACCACAGCCTTTGTTTATATCAGACTAGCCCCTTAGCTCAACATTCAGAAAACGAAGATCATGGCATCCGGTCCCATCACTTCATGGGAAATAGATGGGGAAACAGTGGAAACAGTGTCAGACTTTATTTTTCTGGGCTCCAAAATCACTGCAGATGGTGACTGCAGCCATTAAATTAAAAGACGCTTACTCCTTGGAAGGAAAGTTATGATCAACCTAGATAGCATATTCAAAAGCAGAGACATTACTTTGCCAACAAAGGTTCGTCTAGTCAAGGCTATGGTTTTTCCTGTGGTCATATATGCATGTGAGAGTTGGACTGTGAAGAAGGCTGAGTGCCGAAGAATTGATGCTTTTGAACTGTGATGTTGGAGAAGACTCTTGAGAGTCCCTTGGACTGCAAGGAGATGCAACCAGTCCATTCTGAAGGAGATCAGCCCTGGGATTTCTTTGGAAGGAATGATGCTAAAGCTGAAACTCCTGTACTTTGGCCACCTCATGCGAAGAGCTGACTCGTTGGAGAAGACTCTGATGCTGGGAGGGATTGGGGGCAAGAGGAGAAGGGGGCGACAGAGGATGAGATGGCTGGATGGCATCACTGACTCGATCGACGTGAGTCTCAGTGAACTCTGGGAGTTGGTGATGGACAGGGAGGCCTGGCGTGCTGCGATTCATGGGGTCGCAAAGAGTCGGACACGACTGAGCGAGTGATCTGATCTGAGCCCCTTAGCTTATCTACATTTACATTTTTTATCTACCCAACTAGATTATAAGCATCCACCTTACCTGCCTCCTGAGAAATCTGTATGCAAGTCAAGAAGCAACAATTAGAACTGGCTGGTTCCAAATCAGGATACAAGTATGTCAAGGCTGTATATGATCACCCTGCTTATTTAACTTATATGCAGAGTACATCATGCAAAATGCCAGGCTGAATGAAGCACAGGCTGGAATCAAGATTGCTGGGAGAAATATCAATAACCTCAGATAAACAAATGACACCACCCTTATGGCAGAAAGCAAAGAACTAAAGAGCCTCTTGATGAAAGTGAAAGAGCAGAGTGAAAATATTGACTTAAAACTCAACATTCAAAAAACCAAGATCATAGCACCTGGTCCCATCACTTCATGGCAGATAGATGGGGAAACAGTGGCTGACTATTTTTCTGGGCTCCAAAATCACTGCAGATGGTGATTGCAGCCATGAAATTAAAAGACTCTTGCTTCTTGGAAGGAAAGCTATGACCAACCTAGACAGCATATTAAAAAGCAGAGACATTACTTTGCTGACAAAGGTCCATCTAGTCAAAGCTATGGTTTTTCCAGTGGTCATGTATGGATGTGAGAGTTGAACTATAAAGAAGGCTGAGCACCAAAGAATTGATGCTTTTGAAGTATGGTGTTGAGAAGACTCTTGAGAGTCCCTTGTACTGCAAGGAGATCAAACCAGTCAATCCTGAAGGAAATCAGTTCTGAATATTCATTGAAAGGACTGTTGCTGAAGCAGAAACTCCAATACTTTGGCCACCTGATGTGAAGAACTGACTCACTGGAAAAGACTCTGATGCTGGGCAAGACTGAAGGCAGGAGGAGAAGGGGATGACAGAGGATAAGATGGTTGGATCACATCATCAACTCAATGGACATGAGTTTGAGCAAGCTCCGGGAGTTGGTGATGGACAGGGAAGCCTGGTGTGCTGCAGTCCATGGGGTCGCAAAAAGTCGGACACGGCTGAGTGACTGAACTGAACTAAAGTGGAGAGATATTTTATTTAATCATTCAGCTTCCACAGTTCTCAGAATTTTGTTTGTGCATCACAAACATCCATTGTATAGTGAGTGAATGGACACTGATCAAGTATCTAGGATCTCCAGCAAAATATTACTAAGATAAGTACTGATAAGCTACTACAGTACTGGTAATAATACTTCTACTTCTGTTATTACAATGAGTATATCATGATTACTGTTATCTGGGTTCTTATTAGAGTTACTATTATTTGAGCACCTACTATCTGCAAGGTAATTTGCTGAGCATGTTACTTATACCATCTCATTTAATTCCCACAATAACCTTAAGGTAGTAACTATTAAGGTAGATAGTATTAATAGTCCATTTTTATGAGGTCACAGATATACTAAGTGAGAGAGCCTGGGTTCAAATCCAGGTCTGACTAAGGTCAAAAATCATGTTCTTGCTTACTACACAATTTGTATCCAGCTTATCATTATTGGGAAGGTATTCAGAATGCTTGTGGGGCTTCCCAGTTGGCTCAATGGGTAAAGAATCCTCTTGCAATGCAGGAGGCGGAGGCAGACACAAGTTTGATCCCAGGGTTGGAAAGATCCCCTGGAGGAGAGCATGGCAACTCCAGTGTTCTTGCCTGGAGAATTCCATGAACAGAGGAGCCTGGTGGGCTACAGTCCATGGGGTAGAGAAGAGTCAGACACATCTGAAGTGACTGAGCACTCCCAAGGGGTGCTTCTGCCCCACATGCCTACTGCCTGACTACTCACCCTGGCTCTTAGGTAGAGGAATGAGAATTTGGGGTATAAAAGTGGCCCCATTCAGAGTCTGGAGACAAGGTACCATTATGTGGAAGGGAGCCACCTCTCCTGGTTTCTGTCAGCAATGAACTTGGACGCCATTTTGGCATGGTCCTTTTTGGTGAGACTGTGCGTTTTCTTCACTTTTCTTATTGTTCAGTCAGTCAGTTGTGTCCAATTCTTTGCGACCCCATAGACTGTAGCACGCCAGGCTTGCCTGTCCATCACGAACTCCCAGAGCTTGCTCAAACTCATGTCCATCAAGTCTGTGATGCCACCCAACCATCTCATCCTCTGTCATCCCCTTCTCCTCCTGTCTTCAATCTTGCCCAGCATCAGGGTCTTTTCCAATAGTCGGCTCTTCACATCAGGTGGCCAAAGTACTGGAGCTTCAGCTTCAGCATCAGTCCTTCCAATGAAGATTCAGGATTGATTTCCTTTAGGATTGACTGGTTTGATCTCCTTGCAGTCCAAGGACTCTCAAGAGTCTTCTCCAACACCACAGTTCAAAAACATCAATCCTTCGGTGCTCACTTTTTCACTTTTAGAAGGACAAAGAAGCCCTCTCTGCCTCTTAACTCCCTTGCCGCCATACTTTCCTCAGTCCATGTGGTCACCTTGAACTTTAAAAGGGCTATTACTTAATGGTGTGCTAGATAGACATGTGACGTTTCTGACTGCTCAGAGTCACTTGCCCATGCTCTCCTTCAGCTCTAGCCCATGGAGCATCTTCCAACTCAGGGAACCAGCACGTTGGCTTCAGAACCCTGGCACTGCCACCATTACACCCACCCCCAGTGCCCCGCACAGAGACAAACTCAGGGCCTCTCGCCCCCAGCTGTCCCACTGCAGCAGCATCACAGGCAGCAGGACACACATTCCAGTGCCAGGTGGATTAACCTCTGAGATGACACTCCGTTTTAGCTTTAGTGTCCCTAAATCCTCAACAAAAACTTTAACAGCCAGCTCTGATTTAGGACCTTAACTGTAAATCTCCTCTCTTCTCATGCACTCACTAAAGGGATGAGTAGAATCTATTCAGACCTTTTGTAAGCACTTGTCTATTGTGTTTGCTGGAGGATTCAAGGTAACGGGTAAGAACCATCATCACTGTGAGCCTAGGTTAAAGGCAAGCTGAAAAAGAAATAAGAAAAGAAGAAACTGGAGGATGGAGACACATTATTAATGCCTTCTTTGACATGGTAAGCACAGAATATGAAACACGGGTGGGATTTTCTGAAAATATGTGAAGCAACATCATTCATTTATAGAAAGCAAGCCAACCTGCTGGAATGTTAAAAACAGCAGTAACCAAATTTAAACTCAGTTCTCAGAGCCTTGTTGATCAGCAACTGAGCCCTGCCGTGAGAACAGATCTTCTTTTCACTCAAGTGAGGATCTGCAGGGGTATTTTCAAAAGTAAATAAATGGCCACAAAGAACAAAAAAGATCAGTAAAGAATTGAGGCTCTCAAAAACATCCCTGACAAAATAAACCCCATGTTTATGTATCCTCCCTCAATTGGCCTGAGTCAGAAATCTCCTCTGCAACTTAAAACCCAAACGCACAGGAGTGGAGAGAAATGTCCGGAATTAGCTTAGTCAAATGCTGCCTTAAATAAATGCTGTCCTGGTGCTTAACAAGATGCTAGTGCCAAAGCCATTTCACTTTGACCTTAGCAATTCCCACTGTCTTGCCATCATGCATCACACTATTTTCTTTTTCCTTTTGGTTACATGGCATTTGAAATGTAGATTCCTCTTAAAAATTACACTTTAATATATTTTAAAATAGTATCTAGCTTTCTTCCTGATTATAAAAATTGAGTTATTAAGAAAAAAAGTTTAAATACTCAAAAGTGATAAATTAAAACCACCTCTACCTCACGTTCTCCCAATGTTTTCATGTATATACAAAGTTTATAATGATATGCATATTTTATATCATTTTTTCATGTCAAGTAATTTTCAAAATGTGATTTTTTTCACTCTATAATAGTTCATCATATATAGTATTCAACAAATCTCCTGTTAGTTGATTACTTTCATTTTTTTGCTATTACAAATAATATTTTGGTGAACATCCTAATCCATAAAATTTTACCCACATATTTGAATACTTCCTTGTAGTTTCCTAGGACAAGAACTGCCGAGTCAAAGTGGCATGTTTTTCAAAAGTAAGTGTAAAGAAGTTTCATTTGACAATGCAGACAGGAATCGAGGTAAATCAAGATGCAGGCAAACCAGACTGGAGAAACTCTTAAGAAGTAGACTTTGCTGTGCCAAATGGTACAGGGGTATCTAAGCATTCATGTTTATAACTAACTAAATATAGTGACTACATTGCATAGCCATAGGTCCAACCTGCTTCACCTACAGTCACAGAGCTTGTAGATACCCAGGACAACATAGTCACCATTTGGACTTATAATTAACCACAAATCAGGTGGTCGAAGAGAAGTTTGCTCTCTGCCACCAGTACTCATGCTGGTCTCACTGAACCTTACAGGGCTGAGAAAAGGATTCAACTAGAGCAAAGCAATTCACATACCACACACAGTCAGAGTTTCCACCAGGTTCATGCTCCCGTCAAGATGCCATGTCCAAGAGAAGAATGAAAGCCCATGTTAATAGACGTCATAGCCTCTCTGAGAAGTTGCAATATTTATAGAATAGCATCCTATTTTGAGTTTAGCCTGTAGAGAAATTTTAAAGCAAGCAACCTACAACATGGGTATCATTTTCCATACCTGGAAACCGTTTAACAAGACCATCCCATCAGGAACAGTAGTCATTTGTTAGACTAACATTCTCAAAAAAGTTAATTTCTCCAAGATCCTGCCATTGATTTCTGGAGATATCTTGTGTATCTGAGATCAGTTCAGTTCAGTCACTCAGTCATGTCCGACTCTGTGACCCCATGGACTGCAGCATACCAGGCTTCCCTGTCCATCACCAACTCCTGAAGCTTGCTCAAACTCATGTCCATCAAGTCAGTGATACCATCCAACCATCTTATCCTCTGTCGCCCCCTCTCCTCCTGCCTTCAATCTTGCCCAGCATCAGGGTCTTTTCCAGTGAGTCAGTTCTTCATATCAGGTGGCCAAAGTATTGGAGTTTCAGCTTCAGCATCAGTCCTTTCAGTGAATATTCAGGACTGATTTCCTTCCAGATTGACTGGTTGGATCTCCTTGAAGTCCAAGGGACTCTCAAGAGTCTTCTCCAACACCACAGTTCAAAGGCATCAATTCTTCGGCACTCAGCTTTCTTTAGAGCCTCAAATATAACTGATATTAAGATCCCATCTCACTGTTTCATGGGACAAAGGCTACCATTTTGACCTGACCTCCAGTGAGCAAGTCAGCTCCATCTCATCCCTGTCCCTTAGTTCCTCTATGCTACAAAACCTGATGTTTCCTAAACTCTCTGAGCTCTCTCAGGCCTCCTTCAAGGTTAGTTCTTCCTCCTGATATGGACCTCCCACCCCTTCTGGCCCAGTCCTGATCTAGAAGAATCCTCTAGTTTAATAATCATCACAAACACTACTCCTCTGTCTGAGCAGACTCCCCAAGTTCCTCCAGACAGGTATGCCACCTCTCACCTCAGGGTTCCCCAGGCATATTCCTCCAGAACCGTATCTATCATGTGACTGACTCTGTGACCTTCTGCCTCTGTGCTGACCTCCCCAACTACAGAGTACCTATCCTTGAAGACAAGAACCATGTCTTTTCATCTCTGTATCCTTAGAACTTGAGACAGAGTTTATAAATATCTGCTCAGTTCTGAAAGAACAAGAAGCATGTAGGTAGCATAAAAATGGAGTTAATATGATAAAATGCTATCTACACCTGAGAAAGAACTGAGAAACCAAAATTAATGAACTGAGGACACCAAAGCAGTCTAAAGGTGACCTGTGCATACAGCACAACACGGTTTATTATAAAGAACCACATGCTGGAATGTTTGCAAAATCAAACTGTGCTAAGGAAAACATCCCCAGTTTTACACTATGTGGCAATAATCTTAATACTCATGAACTGGGGACTATCATCTATAATTAACACAATTCTATAAAATGTCATTGGTACAATCCAAATTTTTTTCTTTAGTGCATTCTAAACATACTTTACATAAGTGATGCCAAAAATCTCACACTGGTAACACATTTACCCAAAGTTAACAGGCAGCAAATGTAGAGAATTCCCACAGTGTTACTGAGGGAGCAACTCAAACCCATTAACTTGGGGGTTATCTTATATATGAAGAGAGTACTCGTTGTAAACCAACCAAGAGCTGATACTAAGGTCTTATAAAATCTCAAACACTCTCTTGTCTGATAAGGCAAA
The DNA here is from genome assembly GCF_029407905.1 of Bubalus kerabau. Taxonomy (NCBI): domain Eukaryota; kingdom Metazoa; phylum Chordata; class Mammalia; order Artiodactyla; family Bovidae; genus Bubalus; species Bubalus kerabau. Next base: position 239,900,489 of record NC_073624.1, read on the forward strand.
GAAACAAGGGGAACTACTGCAAGGATGAGATGCTCATAGCCTGTAAAAATGAACAAGAAATATAGGAGTTATCTAGCATAGCTTCCTGCCCAAAGAAGGAACCCCTTCTCCAATGTCCTGGCCAAAAGATGCTCTGGCAGCTCTCTGGCTATCCTGGGAGCTGGAGACAAAGTGCAGAGACAGGAAGGCTCCCTCCCATCATGGACTCAATATTCTAATGTGGAAGAAAGACAGAAAGCAAGTTATTTTAAAAACCCACAACTGAACAAGATAATACCAGTTACTGATTAGAGCTATTGGAAGAGAAAGGTGAGAAGTGATTGCTGTTAAAAAGGGGATAAATTTAAAGAAGGTGGGCAAATTTTTTAAAAACAGATAACTAGTAAGGACCTCTGTGTAGCACAGGAAACTCTACCCAATACACTATAATGACCTCTATGGGAAAAGAATCTTAGAAAGAGTGGGTATATGTATAACTATTCATTTTACTGTGGACCTGAAACTAACACAACATTGTAAAACAACTATACTCAATAAAAATTTAATTAAAAACTGAAGGCTATGGTATAAATAAATTAACAATAAAGAAGGTGGTCAGGGAAGAGCTGCGAGACAGTATTTTGGCAAAGACCTGAAGGACAAGAACGAGCCACTCATGCCAAATTCTAGGTGAAGACCACTCTGACAAGTGCAAAGGTCACTGAAGAATAGTGACCGAGGCGGAAAGTGATGCAAAATGTCCCAGAGGAAGCAGGATCTTTCAAACCATGACACAAAGCATCCCGCCGTGGCGGGGGGGCAGGCCTTCCCATCCATGCTGGACCACTCTTGGAGGCTCTGTCTTCTCGAGGGCAGAATTCTCCTGTCATTCACCTAAAGAAATGTCCAACTTAGATTGGGCTCAGACAACAACACTCACCTCTTTCCTCAAGATTGCCCTTAGAAAACTTCACGTTTCCACTCCATCTATCCCGGACTCTTCTCCAGGATAAGCAAACTTATTTCCCATCAACTTAGGACAAGAGTCTAGATGCTTCACCATCCTTTTCATCCTTTTATGAATACTCTCTCATTAGACAAAATCCCTCTTAGATTATGCTGTCAGAACTGAGCGGGCCTCCAAAATGTTAGAGGCAGTAGGCAGGTTCGCTAAGATATGAAGTCAGATAAACTAGGTTCCAATCTGGGCTCTACCACTTATCAGCTATGTGATCTTGAGCAAATTCAGTTAAACCTCTCTAAAAGTCTCTGCCTTCTTATGTATGAAATGGGGATTAATAGTGTGAGGACTAAATAAGAGAATATATAAATAAAGTCCTAAGGGTTATGAAAGGCATATAGAAAATGCTTGATATTTACTATGACTATTATTAATAGTTGTTGCTATTATTATTATTAGACCTCAGTCATCCTCCATCTTGGTCGAAAATCTGTATTTGTTCAAATGCCAGTTAAATATACATTTGCTTTTGTTTTGCTTTGTTTGCCTGTATTTGCATTAAGGGTCTAAGGAATGGGCTGGGGGTTATAAGCCATGTAAATGTAGACTGAACCTTCTCTCCCTATGTCTTTTGCATGTAATACAATAGCCCTAATCTGGTCACAGTAACAGAAAGATCCATAAAGAGATAACCTAACCCATTAAACTGGGATGCTTCAAGATCCCAGTTACCATAGGAAATTTAACCTGTCCCTATGACTCAGATCATGCTGCAGGTACTGAACAATATTTGGTGATCATCCTTTTGTGGGACTAAAGAAGAGTCTCATCCATCTTTTCAGTCTTTATTGGGGGGCCCACATGCCAGTCCTCAATAAATACCAGTAACTGTGAAGGAAGGGAGAAGTCAACTAAAGTTCTACAGAGACATAAAGGATCACACTGGCTCAACCCAAATGAAACATATCACAGGCACAGAAGCAAAGGCTCAGAGAGGTGAAGAGACTGGCCTAGAGCCACACAGCCACCCTGGACTGACAATGGGACTCTTAGTTAATCTCCTTCCAGAGAACCATCCTAAGTAAACCATTCACAGACTGGCCAGGTCCTCTGTCCTCCTTCAAAGCCTCCAACCAGACATGTCCTGTGAGGCAGAGGTGAGGTGGGCTTCTGCCCTTCCACCGCGTGTATCCCTAGCTTATCTGAACTCAGAGTTCCATAGGGAGTGGAGAGTCAAGGCAGGCATCCTCCAAGGCTGCCTCTCTCTCACCTCAGGAACATCGCCATTTTTCTCTTGTCATAACCCTTCCAGCCTAATATTTGACAGCTCCGATAGGGTACTGTCCAAACATTTATTAAAACATTTTAAATGATGAATATATCCAATTATTACTATTAATGCAGCTAATACTGACTAATGAGGGGGAGACTCAGGAGCTGGTGTCCCGCAATTCATTACCCCTGCCTTGTCAACAATTCAAAGCCCGAAACCTAATCATCCATACCGGGCCCTGTTATATTTCACACGTCACTTTTAATAAGTCACTCAGTGCCTATAAATTAATGTAACATGTCGGCGTTTATGAGTGCGGCTTTGTCGCAGTTAACAAATGATGTTCTGGGCCAGTCTACAACAGCGAGGCAGTGACGAATGATGGAAGATGATTTCTTTCCAAACTATAAACTATACACTGGGGACTCCAGTAATACATATATATAGCCACATATTACATACACCTAGGCACACATAGATATACCTACACAAACTAGCAAAGCACACCAAAACACACATAAGCACAAAAGTGGGATAAATATGATGCGTAATTTGTGGCAAGGAGCTGTGTAATAACCCCTGTTCTTTCTTCTCCAAACGGTTAAACATGCAGCACTGGGAACCAGGACAGTCCCATAAATGTGGTTAATGTTGACTTCAAATTTGTTTTAAGTTCTCATCTTCGCTCCTGGCCAGGTTTCAGGACAACCAGACATCCTAATAATGGAACCCCAGTGGTGTTGATGAAAAGGAGAGGGTTGGTGTGATGCCCAAAATGCTAGCAGTTAGAGGAAGGGTCTGCATGTTTATGGAAAAATTGATGGCTTTTTGGTTTTGGGGTGGAGGAAGGTACTTACTTGCTTCTAAACAGACCTGAATAATTTATAATCTCCTTCTAAGCTACAACTTCATATTTCACAAAATCACTAGTATACAATTTGGGTGTAACTCGACCTTCATAGTGTCATCTAATTCAAGATTCAAAAAAGAGAGAAGATTTTTCTTTAGGTGGTGTCCATTTTTCACTATTTTGCCCACGTCCAAAGCATCTCTGGCACCGAGGGAAGAGTCCAGATCCTCATATATGTGGGTTAAGGACTACATACAATGACAAAAATCCTGGGCAAAGAAGACCATGGCTTTCCATGGGAGTCAGTCTACAGTTAAGACTACAGATTTGGGGGTGGAGTTCTAGGTGTAGACAACATCTCTCTCCACCTGCCTTGATTTTCGGAAAATGTAACGCTCTATTTTTTGGAGAGCACTAAAACTTCCAGATGGTTAGATATTTATATTTTTTTTATTTCTCCATGACATCCTATCTAAACCTCATAAACTGTTAGACATTAAAATTAACAAAATTTGAAAAATTATGTACTCAAATAGTTTGGAATAGATCCTGCAGGGTCCTTTCATGCTTCCTCTTTGACATCTTTCCAAACCATTAGCTCTCAGAACCCATTTTCACTGGGCTTTTTCCTACTTGCTTACAAGATTTAGAAGATACCATTGCTGCTGCTGCTAAGTCACTTCAGTCGTGTCCGACTCTGTGCGACCCCATAGATGGCAGCCCACCAGGCTCCCCCATTCCTGGGATTCTCTAGGCAACAACACTGGAATGGATTGCCATTTCCTTCTCCAATGCATGAAAGTGAAAAGTGAAAGTGAAGTCACTCAGTCATATCCGACTCTTAGCGACCCCATGGACTGCAGCCTACCAGGCTCCTCCATCCATGGGATTTTCCAGGTAAGAGTACTAGAGTGGGGTGCCATTGCCTTCTCCGAAGATACCATTACATCTGACTATATAAAGTCTACAAAAACTTTAAAAAATTTTTTCCCCTGAAGATACCTTTACATCTGTACATTTGTATCTGGGAATTCTGTATGTGGTTTTGCCTGAAGGATTCAGCTCAATTACAGTGGCAAACAATTACAGTATAGTTGTTCAAGAAACAAACAACAACAAGAATGGCTTCTTTAAATGTCTTGCCATATTCCCTATTCTACCATTAAATTAATACTAATAAACAAGAGCTTTAATTTAAATGTCTAGAAAAAGATGCATATTTTATAAACTCAAAAGTTTATAAAGACTTTAATTTTGTGTGTGGCTGAGATGTTAGTTGTTCTAATCTACACCCAATAACATGAGAGAGCTAAACATGACGTTTTTTCTTAATAAATCACTCAGAAATTTAAAGGAAACTAAGAAAAACACTGCAAAGCTGTCTTCATTACATGTTCATTAGAAGACAGTTGCACTTTGTCTGCTGGGGACCACATTAACCAATTTGTTTTCCTGGGGTCTGGAATCGTCTAGTTCACTTCACATACCCTAAAAGCGTGGCGAGCAACCAACAGTGATGCAAGCGCATTGCTTTTTTGTTATTTTTAAATTGTGCAATGTCTGGTACTCAAGAAAAACTATAGTCTGGGGTCATATACAATACAGCCAACTGGAAGGACTAGTGCTCAGTAAGTTGGGTGATGACTTGGTGCCCCAGTCTCCCAGTGCTTGCACAACTTTTGGGCAGTAAAGACGGTAAAAATGCTGCACTGCAGACAAGAGTCAGGGCAGCACCTTTTAGGGGGCAAGGGGTGGGGATGGCATAAACAAAACTTGAGACATTTGCAACATGTGTGATGTTGAAATCACTCACTTGTAACCTACTCCTGAAAAGTTTCAAAAGGACTTCAGAAAACCAACTCACGGTGGCCGAAAGAGGTTTTATGTTCCCTCCACAAAGACAGTGGGGTAAAGAAAAGAATAATAATGTGTACTCTTTCTTGGGAAGTCTGAAGAGTGGGGCATTTAACTTTGCCTCTTTCCAGAGCTGGTGTCTTCTGGGGTGTGTGTGGGAAGGGGTGTGTGTGTGTGTGTGTATGTGTGTGTAAAAATGAGGCAGAAATGGAAGACACTAGAATTTTAGGCACTGTGTGGAAAGAAATGCAGAACGGTGTCTGCTCTGGCAGCTCTTATAAAGATATCAACCCAAGAGACAGCTGAAAAGCGCTTTTCCCAGCAGAGGTCTTCACAAGGCGCAGCAAAATCCCGCAAGGAATAGGGACAATTTGCATAACAATATGCTGTTGCTTATCACGGGACCCAAAGGATAGGATCCCCTTAGAGAAAAATCCACAGTTCTGAGTCCAGCCCGTTGTAGAGGAGAGCATTGGTGTTCAGTTTGTGGAGGAAGAGGAGGGAGTAACCCCCCTTCAGCATTACTTTGCACAGGAAATCAACAAGACCCTCAAGCTTCCTCTTCTCCCAAGCATTTGTTTTTCTATATTGGTGGTGGGTGGTGTCCTTTTTTTTTTCAACTTTGCTACAGGTCCTCATAAGCACTTCTCATATTCTCTCCTCCCCCTAATTTTTGTTTGTTTTGCTTTCATCTTTGGAGACCCACCTAACTCCAAAGTTTCCCCATTCCCTTTTAACTTCACTATCCTGCCTTTTCATCCAGTCCAGTGATCTGGACTCAAGCATGAGAAAGTCAGTTCTCCATCTTGCAAACTTGGAAAGATTATCTTGATTCTTTCATGAAGATAAGTGGAAGGTCTATTCTCTGCTGATCTAGGGGACATCTATTTTGCCTGTCTTTTGAATTTGAAAGAGCCATGTCTGAGGGTGATATTTATTCCTGCTCTCTATTTGGGGAAACCACGTAGGGAGGCTGTTGAAGAAAGCTAAAGAAATCTAGAGAATGTAAAATTCTAATTCCACAAAATGCCAAATACTCATGAAAAGCAGAATTTCATGCTCCAAAGTTGCTACTGTTTACCAACAATCAGTCTACCTGGTGCCAACACAAAGTTTTTTTGCCAAAGCACCTTGGCAAGGGCTGGATATAGAGGGCCCAAAACAGAAATGCACATGTTCTCCACTTACAACTAAAGATGAAGTCATATTTGGCCATCTTACTAGAAATATGATGTTTAGAAATGAAGTGATATGAAGATTCTGCTCAATTCTCGAAAGTACTCAGTATGCCTGGAGTCCCACATCATTTCTGGGTGTCATAATGTAAGATATAAACAAAGAAAAAAGTTAACAATAAGAAGTAATAAAGTTTCATTTAATACCTACTATAGATACTGAATGATGATAGATGTTTTCAAATATTATCACCATTTTAATTATGAGAAATCTGAGTCTTAACCACAGAGCCATGGCCCCACAGCAAGGTAAGTGGCTTATTTGGAATCTAAATTGACATCTGATTGACCTAATGTTCTAGCTCTTTGCTCTTGTGTATATTTAGCATAGAGTGGTCAAGAAGTCAGAGGACTCAACTCAATGTCACAGGGAGAATATCTGACTATTCACTTAGTCTGAAAGAGAGAAGCCTTGATGAGACAAGAAAGCTGTTTCTAAATATGTGAACTATTTGCGTTGTGGCTAAAGCAGCAGATCTATTCTTTAAAAGTCTGTAAGACAGAACAAGGACCAAAGATTGAACATTTCATCAAGCAGATTTCTGCTCAACAGAAGGAAAGAACACGCTAAGGTAAGATGAGCTGTTTTATGAAATGGTGGGTTCCCCATCACTGCACATGTTTAAGACAAGACCAGACACCACTTGGAAGAAATACCAGGGAAGTGAGGGATTCATCGAGCTCATCATTAATTTCACTTCACGTCAGGAATCTAAGACCAGCAGAAGCTTGGGGAGTTTTAACCTCTGACATGCAGATGGCTACAGAAAACAGATTAAGATATCAGAATCAAATATCAGAGACTTTGAAAAAACAAGTTCTACAATTCTCCATAACCTTCTTCATTTTTATTAAATAATGTTTTAGATACATTTTGTCTTGGAAAAACACCGTTCAACTGCATTAACACAACTGTTGCTAACAAATAGTTACATAACAATAGTAATATACAGAACAATCAGAATAGGGGAGAAATAGCCAGAGTCCTTCTTACATATGATCACATGTCTGTGGAGAGAGAAATTAAGTGTTCAACAGGTAGTCTTGTTTAAGTCATGGTAAATGATGTTCTGACTTTCTGAGGGGGCCAAGGATCTGAATTCCATCACCATAGATGTGAATCATAAATGATGGAACCTTAAAGTATTAGAATGGAAAACCTCGAATACAATCATGTCTTTAAACAGACTGCTTGGTGGACTTACTGAATGTCTGTACACTGGAGGTGGGGGAAGGAGGCAGGGGTATTCATTAGTGGTAGAGTTGGGGCCACAGACTTCCTCAGACATTATTCCACAGCAATGCACCAAATTCATCCTTTTATAACTGAACTTCAAGGAGTCATAAGACCTGAGCTTGGGACAGTCAGAACCAATGAGATAAAAGCCTAGAAGAAGACAGAATCACCAGAGCAGGTGCAGAGGTACTCTGTGGAATTGCAGCTGTGGCTTTCCAAAACACAGAACCTTGGCTGAGAAAATTTTAAAAATGCTTCACCACTCAGCTCTGCTGCCAGAACAGACACTAAACAGCAGCCAGGACGGACATTCATCCCAAGACTTAAGACAAGATGCCCCTGTCTACCCAAATAGAAAGGTTAAGGTGTTTCCTGATTCACACAGTAGAACGGAAAGAAATAAGACATTCACATCTGAATTTTAATTTTAAAACCTGCTTAGCATACAATTCAGTCTTGTCAAGTGAACTGTCATGAGCTTCTAAAGAACTATATAATTTATCCCTCAGCCACCCCCCAGTGTACAGACATAGGCATTTACTCCACAGGATACATGGAGTAGATGAAACAGTAATCTAATTTCATCTTCAATCATACTTCACTTTTCTGTGTGTAAATTTTAAGGAAATATTAGGTAATCAGAGCCCTGCTATCTAGCACTAATTCAAACACAATGGATACGTGCTAAGCTATCAGACGTGCCAGGTGCCATCCCTGGGCACAGGCTAGAAGTCTTCCAGAGCACATTCTCTTCAGACAACAAAACAAGCCAATATTCTGGCTTTATTGAGAAATGTAGCTTGTCCAAGGACTCTTCTGTAGAGAATAACACTGATTTCCTACGTTCCTGTGAACGTTAATCTATAAGCTCCTCTGTGGTTTAAAACAACCTCTCTGAACCCTCAAAGCCTTCCCTCATTAATGACAGTCAATTTCACCCCTGGCACTGTCTTACTATGGGGGAAAGGGGACTCCTGAACTTTTAGAAAAATAATTTCATCAATATGATTGGAGCCTCAGTAAGAAAGAAAAGAATACTGAATACCACCCTATTTAGTTAGTAGAACTTTCACTGTCTAAAAACAAAGATATCTAAATTGCACAAAAATATATGCCTTCATCCCACCATCATATCAATTTCTCTTTTCGCCCATTACTCAACTTTATCTTTGGCTCTACTAAATTCCCAGCTCTCTGGAATGTTTCATCACTGCATTGGCATGATCATAGTGTGCTCCAACCTTCAACTATTCATAAAAGCACTTTTATATTTTTTGCCATTTTTATGTATTACCTATAATAGTATTTAATATTTTATAGATATTGATTCACCAATTTATTTTTAAGTGACACTTTTCATTACCATTATAAATGAAAACAAGTGCCACTTGTCTTAGATAAAAGGAAGTAATACAAATAAAAGTCGATGAAAACAAAGTCAAAAAAATTAGCTAAACTTTGGCTAGATACTGTTTCCTACCAAAGCGTGTTTATTAAAAAGGGAGATAAAGCAAGTATGAAAGAAGTGTTAAAGACAGATTAGCATCAAACTGAAAACTTGGCCTAGTTAGAAGGACTAAAGGAAATTTTACATGGAATTATTTCCTCCTTACCTGATTTAGCGTTATTTAAAGCTACTTTTGGGTACCACTTAAAAATCATCTGGCTGCCAACTTAAAATAAGCCCCTGAACCAGCAGCAGCAATAGTGAGTTGGCTGATACAGGTGTGGGAAAATGCACATCACACATAAGGGAGGGCAACCTGTGTGATGGAAAGAAGGCTAGAGGGAAAAGATTGATCAGTTGTGGGAGAGGAGATGGAGGAAGGTTTGCTAAATGATTTGTATAGAGTTGGAAGTTCCTAAACCAGCAGAAAATTCATGAGTTTCCCCTGGTGCAGGAGAGAACAAAAATATATCAGCAGTAGGTTATGAGCTGCCATGAATTTTTCTATCTATTTTTCTCTTTACACACGGAAAATGATAGTGAAATACTAGAAAAGTAGGCTCTGTCTGTGGTGAATCTGGCTTTTGATACTGATTAACATTAGCATGTACTTTTGAAACTAAACAACTCAAAGAAAGAGAGACAGAAAAGATATGACCACTGTGTCTTCCCATCCTAGAATAAATTTCAAAACAGTATGATATAAGTGGAATAGAGATCAAGTTGGCAGAAAAGGGAAAGGAGCATTAGGAAAGTAAAATAAATAGGTGCAGAGAAACTGTCATACAACCGAATTGAGACTCGGTATTTAATTAGGGACAGCCAGCTTGAAAGCCTTGTAAATGTCTACCCAAACCAACCACGTGTTGGTTAACACGGAAACATACAAACTGATCAATAGTACAAAACAAAAGGGCTCAGGTATGCATGTAGAGTCATACATCATTTCAATAAATTATGCTGTGTGTAAAGACAGGTTTTTTTAGAACAATCATTCTGGGATCAAGAGCTAAATCATTTCAGCCACATCTTGATTTCTGTAAAACTCGGCAGGAATTATGAGGCTTAACAGCATCCAGACAATTAGCATATTATAAATACAAAAATGATATATTAAAGGGAGAGGAGGAAAAAAAGGCCAGCGTTTTACACCTACAGTAATATAATTCCACTACTTAATGCAAAGTAACAGGCCTCAGAGTGTTTGGGATCCTCTCGTATGGTGTTATCTTCTCTATCAGTAAATGAGACTATGTGAACAGTACAACCTATAAATAATTCAAGGCCTGAGATGGCAATTATAGAACCATGCACAACTAGCATGAATATTTTATGAAGGCTAAAACAGCCCTCAGAATGAATCATGGAGAGATGAACACACACACACACGAGGCAGTTTTGGCCAAACTGTATTCCAAGAAAAGGCTTCTCTTTGATCCCTGGCACACCTTTATTTTACAGAAACAGTGCCCATAGTTATATATTTTTCCTTTCTCAAATTTATTTCTTAAAATCCAAACACCGAAGAATGAAGGAACAGACTTGTCAATAGGGCAGAAGAGCTTGAAATAGAAGAAGGACAAGCCATTTTTAAACTGAACTTGTGCAGGGAATTCTGAGTGATTTTTTTTTTTAACCTCTCCAAATGGACTCAACAAAAAGTATAGAATTCCAAGACATCAAAACTGAAACTGAAACCAGCATCACTTCTTTGTGACTCAACCAAGAACACAGCCTACTCAAAAACTTCCCTGGTATAAATAAGCTTTTATTTCTAATTATTCCTTGAGGACTACCTATAATCCCTGCTTTCACTACATTTATAAGACAAAACAAATATTACCGAGCCATAAGCCTGAGCAAACAAAGTACTATATTTAAAGAAGAAGCCCAGATGTCACACTTTACTAGGAAATGAGCAAAACCACAAGTCCTGTGCTGCTTCTGTAACCAGAGGATGTACACAGCTTAAAAAATGAAATCATAAGAATTCGTGTCCTGATTTCTCTTTGCAACATAATTTTACTATTTGAATAAGAGTTAATATTCATTTGAATGTTGCAGAGATTAGTGTTCATCTTCTTCACCCATCTCTTATTTACACACACCCAGATAATATCTATGTGGTTAGAGACATACTAGTGCCTTCCTCAAGTCAGTTTTACATAATCCATTTTCTTAATCACAACCTAAAACTTTTCAGGCTTTTCCCAGTTCCTTCCCACAAGATCTCTAGATTTACGAATACTTCTGGTATGAACGTGGACCTTTTTCATCTGATTACAGCAAAAAGAATGGACCTTGAGAACTCTAGGACGTTTCTATAGAAAGAACCTTAGAGATTATCTGGTCCAACTCCTTCAATTGCAGATGAGAAAAGTTGATTGGATAAGAAATGTGCTAGAGCATCTTCGGTATCACACAACTAGTTGAGACAGAAGGGCCAATAATAATATAAGATGGAATAATGACAAGAATAAGAATCAACAGTAAGAATCAGTAACAACTTCAGATATTTACAGAGAGCTCATAATAAGGCAGGCACTGTCTCCTTTAGCCTCTCAAAACAAAGGGTACGTGGCATTACTGTCCCCATTTAAAGAGTAGGAAACAGGCTTCAAGAGATTAAGAGTATCTTCTACCCCCAATCCCATGACCCTTCCCATGGAACACACTCTTCAGCAAACTACATCCCCATTCTCTCATTAAGCTTCAGCTACAAAAATCTTTACGACGTAGAATCGCTGACTTTTACCAGAGACTTCCTAGCTGTGAGATATAATATCTTCTATCTTGCTTTACCTGCTACTTTGCAGGAACTCTGAGGGCAAAGAAAAAGAGGCAGTTCCTACAACCTGCACCACAAGAACGTCAAGAAAAACAATACCTTTCCACAAAATGTTTGGCATTCCCCTATTATTGAGTTTTCAAGTTATGAGCCACTGCTTCACTGGGTGTGCCCCTCGTGTTGGACTTGAGGCATAAAAATACCCTGAGAATATATAAAGCCCAAAGCAACAAATTGAGACACCGCCCACCACAGCAGTCGATGGGCAGGGTAGTGTTGGGTTTTAATAGCCCTCTTTGGGTTTTATTAACACAAAGAAAATAAAAATAGTATAATTCTCCCTATCTCCCTGCTCATGCCCGGTTCTGGATTTTAGTATCAGGAGTATAACGCACGCAGGTCTTTATACACTAGCGCACTAATCCAGTATAAAACGAATTATTCTGCTTGCTATTTTCTTTTAGGTGCTCACTCCAAAATATGCCTGGCTCTAGACCACTGTTCAGAGAAATACCCCGTTATGTTGTAAGAGCATAAGGAATTAAGTAAACTATTGCCTTTTGGCACGCACTTCCTTTAAACCTCCCCCTCTGCTGTCTCCTTTTCCCCTGCACCCAGATTTCACTTCAGAGCCTCCATTCTGTATTTCCCAATCCAAGCCTGCAAAGATGTTCTGAAAAGGAAACCCAAGTAACTGACTGAACACCACTCTCTGGACCCTTGCCTCTTTTCTTCCTATAGCCTCTCGGCAGCTGGGGTGTCATTTATTATTTACATGCACCTGAATGGGTTAATCTTTTCTTTTCCTTATTTTGACAACCGTGTTTATCTTTCGAGAAGGCTAGCGGAGGCGCAGTGTGGCACTGCAGTGCTAACTGCTAACACATGGGCTGTGCTGCATCTCGGCAAAAATGTCTTTCATACTTGTACAGGCACCTCCGCCAAGATCAACACCATGAGTTTGATTTTCTTCATCATGAATTGACAGCTTATTTATCTCCATGGAAGAACTTTTTAAGCCCTTTAGTCACCCAGGCAACTTAGGAGGCATTCAGCTGACTATTAAAAAATATTATTGTAGCTTTGTAAGAAATAGAGACTAAATTATTTCATTCCAATTAGGCTGTTCTTCCTTTAAAGGGACATTTGGGTGACCCTGTTATAATGATCATCAAATACTACAAACCCATGTGCACACATACCCCTTTTAACTGATATTTAATTTTGAAGCCCTTCTTAGACCTAATTCTAGGCTGCAAGTACAAAGTTTGGTGACAATGCACTCTTTGCATGGATCCCTTTTCCAATAATGTTCAGGAAGCCTCATCAGAATAATTAGGAAAGAAGTCATTTCCGTTTATCGTATCTTGCTCTGGAAATAATAACTTCTGATGCCAGTGAAACCAGCAAGAAATAGAACTCAAATGCCAGCCCCTGAGTCACGATGGAAAAGAACATGACCCCACGTGGCTGCTGTATGGAACCAAAACCAAGTGCAACTCTGTCAGGCTCTCCCTTCCAGAGGGAGCTTGCTGCTGCTCCTGGAAGAAGTTTAAATAAATTTGCAAGCAGAAAACAACCCAGAAAATACTAACAAATTGAGTACTCAAATGCAGAATCCAAAAAGCATTCACTAGTAATAAATCACCTGCAATTTTCCAACTAAAAGCAGGAGAATATTGACCTGCCATTGTGTGGGGACAGATCTGTATGTATAACTATCAGCAAAAAAACCCAAAAACCTGTGCATGAGCAGTTGACATGGGGAGACAGAAGGACAAGAGAGCAAGGTTTATTGGATAGATTGCAATGATCTCTGACAACAGAGCCTCCTGAGCCTTAGCTGTGCCCAATTCTCTAAGAGAATATCTCCAATTAAGACACTAGTTTCTGGTGTTATGACTTCCACATGACAATAGCAACAAGAGAAAATATTTACTGCATCCTTACTGTGAGCATACGTACAACTACATAGGCTTTACCTCATCTCAACTCATTATCTCATCTCATCCCCACGACAATCCTATAATGTTAGGTGTATACTACTATTGCCTTCATTTTTCAATGAGAAAATTAAAGCTCAGAAAAGTTAAATAATTTGCTCAAGAGCATCCATTTCTATTATTAGCCAGCTTAAATTGCCTTCCTATACTTCAAAAATTCAATAAATGGAAGAAAAACATAGATTACAATCATTCCAAATCTGAAACTAAAATTCACATTGTTTTCTGTCCTGTCTATAGTCCATGATTCACTCTGTTCGGATTCCTACCATCCATTTTGCCTCATTATGATCAGCTACATCCCTTCTATTGCCAGAATGTTTTATGTGTAAATGTCTTGACTAGGATGGCTGATCTGTACGGTTATGAAACCTGGCACTTAAACAACATCAATGGTCATAATGGTGAACATATAAACTGGAGGCACCCCATGAGTCTTCAATGTTCAGTCTTCCATAGCATTTGTAAGCACACACACCCATGGGAGAGTGGCATGCATCAAGTTGAGTTTGGGAAAGAAGCTGTCCCCGAGAGAGGCAAGTTCAAGTGGAAACACCCTTCAGTACTTCTACCTGAGTGTTAATGAATGGGAGAAAAGAAAGTCACAGAGCAAATATTACAGAGACTCAATGGGAAGAAACTTATGTAGAAAAGCACATCACATGAAAGGCAAGGCTGAGAAAAATGAAATCACGTTTAAAAATCGCAGTAAGTTTGACTTTATTAATGAAGAGAGAAAAAAACACAGAGAGGCAGAAAATCCAGCACTTGATCAGCCCCAGTGTTTCTACAATGAGTTGTGAATGTGAATAATTCCTAAGGTCTCAATAAGATTGTGAAACACTTGAGGGCAAAGACTGGGCCACACGCCTTCTTCTCTCTCTCTCTCTCTCTCTCTCTCTCGGAGATTCCACAGTCTGATCACCTCATTTCACACACACACGAAGATAAGGGGGTGCGGACAGGTTCAATGACCAGCCCAAATCACACAACCCTAGTGGCAGGAAGCTCAGTCACCAGCAAGAATCCATGCCTATTGACTCCTTACCCTGAACATTTTTCAAACTGCCCAGCTGCCTCTTTTAGGGGGCTCTTGATAAACACGGCTAAGCTCTGGGGGATCTGAGAAAGGAAAGGAGGGAGGCTCTGATGTACCTTGCGGCTACTGACATGCTACATCATGCTGTCCCCCGCCATCCAAACCTTGCTCAAAAGGGTTTCACACAAGTGAAACAGCAGCTTTAGAAAAATGGGTAAGGATATACAGTGAAAGCTCAAAGTTAATGATTTTTAAATGAGGAGAGCTAGATGGAAATGCAGAGGAAAGAAAAGCTTGAAGGATTTATTATCAATCTGACCATAAAGATGATTAGGTAAGACGAAAGATGTACTGTATGTATATATACACACTTGTATATTGCCACACTTGTATGCCCAGCACTGTATTAACATATGTACATATTTGTTCAACAGAATCCTTCAAAGTACTCTCCCTTAGAGTCATTTTCAGACATTTCTCAAACATGATGCAGATCAAAATGCAATATACAAAGTCAGGTAATGTCCCCAGCATCAAATTAAAATAGCTAACTGGCCAACAGATGGCAGCTAAAGCAAATCACTGCCGATTTAAATAAGAACGGCATTCGGTTCAGTTGCGCACATTTTTCTAGACAGAAGTTGACTGCTAAATGAAATCAACTTCAGAGTGCAGTTGTTTGTAGTACGAAGGGGAAATTACAAAAATCAAAAATGCCTCCTTTGTTCCTGGAACCTGGGGTGATTCACAAGCACGGACATCCCCAGGTCTTCTCATTTTAAATCACTAAAGGTGGACATGTCATTCACCCAGGAGGTTATTGATTAAAATAAAGAACAGGAATGTTTTCTGCATGAACCTCACTTTCTGCTGGCAATGCTGTATCGTTTAGATACTGAAAGGAAAGTGGGGGGGAACAGCAGAGAGAGGAAGGGAGCAGTCACAGACTGGGGAATAAATAACACAAAGAAGCTTTCTGGCCTGAGGACAGAGGCAGAGGTTGGCATTATTTTACATTAGAAACACTTCGTATTCAAAACGGTAATTGATAGCAGTGAAGTGTTGGGGAAAAGAGCCACTTGCGTGCAGGCAGCCTGCCCTGCCAATCAAACTCAAGCTTTCTTTGAATGAATAAAAGCTTCACGGCACTATTATGCTGATACAGTCAGACAGGACTAAAGTAGCCTGTTTGTCAAGTTTATGTGCACTGCCCCAAGCTACTTAGATTCTGATGCTTAAATAATTCCCTCAAAATCGGCCACAATTTTGAATACAGTTTTTTTATCAGCACTGTATAAATCTTACCTTGGAGTTGCCCCCCCACTGGCCAAAGATCGGGGAGGGGGGCACAGGTCCCCCTCATTTGAGGACTAAGAGAGCATTTGGCTGCCTTTTGTTTAGAATCTGTGGCGCTGGAGCGTTCCGCACACAGTCTGCGTGTGCTGCGGGCTGTCTGAAGCCTGCAGACATTTGCCAGATTCTGCATTCCCAGCTCTACAGGAAGTCAGTGCAGAGAAGTCTCTCCATTGCCTTCCTTGTCATCAGGGACTTAGGGTAAATAGCACCAAACCTTGCCTGCTATTAACTGATCAATGAAAACTGAAGGGCCTGGGGGTTTTTTGCTTCCTACATCCCAATCCACTGCCTCCAGTGGCATGGCAGGGCTCTGGGCACTGGAAGGATTGGAAGGTTCCAGGGCCCCGTACCAGCAATGCGGGAAGCCTGAGGAAGGTCTCTAGACACTGAGGGCAGCAGGGACTCAGGAAAGCTGATAAGGAATCTGTCCCCACTGCCTGCATAGGCCTATGTGTCTCTGCCTTCCCAGTTGCCTCTGCTTAAAAATGCATATGACAAAACTGCTTTGTATTTGCAAAGAAAGACTCATGGGTAACAATGAACAGCAATTGGGCTGGAAATAGATTTATCAGGCTTCAAGGATTATTGTTTGCTGAGAGATGGTACACACATTACTATTTCACAGTTCAGCTATGACATTATTAACCTACTGTGCAAGGATTTTATTGCCAGATTGGTCCATTTATCAAAAATAAGAGAAACTCAAAACCCCATAAGGAAGTTAACATTTCAGGCAGCCTTGGCTTTCACTTAACACCATTAATCTATCTATTTACACAAGAGCAAGAAATGTTCATTTAGTAACGTCTCTCCGTTTGGTATAAAAGCTGCAAGATAGTACTGAATGCAAGCGTGAGAATGTCATCCTCATTGTCACAGGAAAAATGAATGTTTTCTCCTTAAAATGAGTTGGAGTCCCCAGAGCCTGCCACATCTTCTGGGCTGCCAGGTGCTAGAAACTTGGTGCTCAACCAGTAAAGAGCTAAATCCAAGTACTGGAACATTTAAATGCTCAAGCTGGAAAGACAGATGTGGAGAAAGGTGGACACCCCGAATTTTAGATTTTGTGACAATATACAAAACAAAAATATACCAAGTTTCTTCAATGAAAAACATTTTTATCCAACCTTATCACAGATAACTTTTATAATAAAAAAAGGACAAAAAAGTGATGGCAAGCAACTCAATAATTCACAGAGATGAAATTGCTTTTGGACTACAAAGATAGTGGTCTTCTGACATATCTTCTCCAATAAGAGGTTTCACTAACACAGAGATATTCATGGAGCAACACACACGGTCATGTCAGACATCGTGGAGTACTCAGCACTACATATACACCACAAGATATCACGTAGCCTTGCCATCCACGTGTGAATCTGCATGATGGTGTTAGAAATGTACTTCTCTGTGGGTAAAGACACAGGCCTTGAAAAAAAAAGGAGTGGGCAAAATGACTCTGTTTCCATTCTTCAATCTCTTCTGTTTTCTCCTTCATTCTTTTTGTTTTATTATCTCTTTATGGAGGAGAAAACAATCGACAAGCTCATAAAAAATGCCTGCAACCACTAACATTGATCCTATCCATCTATTTTTCTTCAAAAAATGTAATGTTGGAAAAAGTAAAGGGAGGCCATAACAAAATAGAGGGACACTCAATTATGGTAGGTACGTATGTATGTATGTATATATGTGTAAATATGTACATACATGTATATATCTTCCCTTCACATATACACACACAAATCAACCCTGAATGTTCATTGGAAAGACTGACACTGAAGCTCCATTTTTTTTTTTTGGCATCCTGATGCAAAGAGCCGACTCACTGGAAAAGGCCCTCATGTTGGGAAAGATTGAAGGCAAAAGGAGAAGGGGCAGCAGTGGATGAGATGGTTAGTCACCATCACCAACGGAATGGACATGAATCTGAGCAGAGGATAGGGGAGTCTGGTGTGCTGCCATCCATGGGGTCATAAAGAGCTGGAAATGACTTAGTGACCGAACAACAACAACAATATCCTCCCTTCACTTTTATAACACACACACACACACACACACACATCAGTGTAGAGAAACATGCCCAAGCTAGGTGGATAGTTAAATATTCAGCAGGCCCTACATGGGAAATAGATGGGGAAACAGTGGAAACAGTGTCAGACTTTATTTTTATGGGCTCCAAAATCACTGCAGATAGTGACTGCAGCCATGAAATTAAAAGACGCTTACTCCTTGGAAGGAAAGTTATAACCAACCTAGATAGCATATTGAAAAGCAGAGACATTACTTTGCCAACAAAGGTTCGTCTAGTCAAGGCTATGGTTTTTCCTGTGGTCATGTATGGATGTAAGAGTTGGACTGTGAAGAAGGCTGAGTGCCAAAGAATTGAGGCTTTTGAACTGTGGTGTTGGAGAAGACTCTTGAGAGTCCCTTGGACTGCAAGGAGATCCAACCAGTCCATTATGAAGGAGATCAGTCCTGGGACTTCTTTGGAAGGACTGATGCTAAAGCTGAAACTTCAGTACTTTGGCCACCTCATGCGAAGAGTTGACTCATTGGAAAAGACTCTGATGCTGGGAGGGATTGGGGGCAGGAGGAGAAGGGGATGACAAAGGATGAGATGGCTGGATGGCATCACTGACTCTATGGACGTGAGTCTGAGTGAACTCCGGGAGTTGGTGATGGACAGGGGGGCCTGGTGTGCTGCGATTCATGGGGTCACAAAGAGTCGGACACGACTGAGCAACTGAACTGAACTGAACTGAGCCCCTCCTATAGAAAAGATTCTGCATTTGGCAGAGGGATATGTACTCTGTACTCTATATGTAGCCTTGAATCAGTATTAGGAACTGTGTCCAGTATTTTAAAAAATTATTGCATTTGTCCTCACAAAAATCCCACAAGAGTAATTAGCCCCATTTTACAAATGAGGATGATAAGGCTTGAACGGGTAATGTTTGCTCAAGTAACACAGCCGATAAGTTGCAGATGCTGAGCTCTGACTGCCTCTAAAACCTGGTCACCTGTGTGGTGCTGTTTAAGGAACCAGAGAGGACACTGCAGTAAAGACGTGGGCCCTGTCCTGGAGAAGCCCACAGTCCAGCAGAAAAGCCACACACAGTGAATTATCAAGGCAGAAACCAACCAGCTTCATCTCAATAGGGTGAGAAGTTAGGCGGAGCGTGGTGAGCTCAGCACTGCATGGGAGAAGCGGGGTCTTCCTGGAGGCTGTGTGCTCCAGCATACACACATATTCCTCCACCACCGAGGACAAATCTGCCGTGCAGGTACACACATGCCCTGTGCCTTTTCGCGTTTCTGGTGCAACAGTGTTATTCGACTTAAAGGTTATTTCTCCCTTTAAGTCACTGCTCTAGTATTTTCAGAAGCATTTGGTTCATGGACTAGAGTAGTTGCCATGATTCTGAATCAAGTGTCATTCATTTCAATTATTATGAATCAACCAAGTCATTCAGTAAATGAAGTGACCTCCATATATGGGGCTGATCGAGCTGGTGGGTAGTGCTCCTCTTGGGTGTGTGAGGGGAGATCAGCTAACAATACCCAGGCTCCAGGGGGGGTTGGAACTGACACACAGTACTTACTATCAACATGCTATCGGAGGTTTATTGAGCACCTGTTATCGGCCAGACACTCAGATAGCATTTTGCCCACATCTGCTCATAAAATCCTTCTACCTCCTCTGTGGCCATACACTGGCTCCTCTACAGACAAGGAAACAAGGTCTGTGAGGTCTGGGCAAGTCCCTTACGTGCCTCACTGCTGAGAGCCAGCACTGGGACTCAAACCCATGTATGCCGTGCTCCAGAGTCCATGTTCTCAATCATTATTCTCTGCTGCCATGAGGTTCTGTATCTTTTTTTATTTTTCTCTCCCTTGAATAGTCAAATGTCAGCAAATGTGTGATTGAATCTAGGGCATCTACCATGCAAAGTACCTACTGATGTATTTCTCCACCTGTGCCCGCCCCGGGACTCCCCAGCCCCTACTCCATGCACAGTTTGAAGGAGGTTGTTCTAAGGCAGAAGGAAGAAAGAAAACAGACCTAGGAAGCTGGGCTGGCTGCAATGCTCAGTATGAATGGAAAAGTGCGCTGCTACCTGTGTCCAACTCTCTCGTCCTACTCCTTAAATGGAACCCATCAAACTCACCCTTCAGATTATCTGTAAGGATAGAGCTCTTATCTATGCAGCCTCTTAGAAGAAAAGTCACAATTTGAGGCATTTCTGTCACCAGTGTGTGGCACTGGAAAAGCAGTAGGGGCCAGTAGCTAAACTATACATTTCAGAAACCCAACAGACGTGCGTTGCATTGGCAAATCAAGCGCTGGTCTGAAGCCAGACATCCTGTGTTTTCCAGCAATACTCATCAATAACTGACAAATTCCATGCTATTTCTGAAGTATAACATTCCAAGTTAGATGGACGGGCATTTGCTTTGCATTGGACCTTTCAAGTCCAAAAGATTCACAAACACATTCCCCAGGATTAAGCGTTTCTGTTCAGATTTGGGGATAAAGGAGGGTGTTTGCCATGGGGAACTCCAATCCCACAGCCTATACACACACACACACACACACACACACACACACACACACACATCTAAAACTGAATTCAAGTAAATGTTGTTTCTGTTCTCTTTCATAATAAAAAAGATTTAACCCTCACCCAACATCTTTATAAGGTAGCACTGCTTAACCACTAGGGGATCAAATAGAGCCACTTTGGGAAAATGAACATTTGTTGGAATTCCAAAATACAGAGCAGATGGAATATTCTTTTTACAAAAGAAGACTTTACATTTCAGAAGGAGACACCATCAATATAGAAAGCTAGATTTTTCAAAGATCTCAATTTCAAATAGTCAGCCTCTTTCTGGTACACTGGCTGGCAAAAAGAAGCTGGTACTTAATAAACATTTTTTCAACGACTAATCAAATGAATGTCTTCTGTTCTAATAACTTTTTTTTTAATTTATAAGACCACAGGTTCCCATTTTGATACGAACGCTATGATCAACAAAATTAGTAGGTACGTGGATTTCTGCTAAGTGATAATGGTCAAGCCAAAGTATGGCCTTCATCAATTATGTACAAATCAAAATTTACCAGGGTTTAATTTCCCTAGATTAAAAAAGTAGGTTTCAATTTATACATAGTTCCTTCAGAACCAGCCATTGTAACTGTTAAAGTATACCTGTAATGTTGCAGAATCAGTGAGCTTTACGCTCAGGCTCATCTCTGGAATGTCCTGTTGATCAGAAGTGGTTTTAACCTAATTTTCATATGTCATAAATTAGATCACTATCCTTATAAATTTTTCGAGACAACTCTGAAGAAAGCTTACGGGGAAATTACCGCTTTGAATAATCACCTTCATGGTCAGATTCTACCAGCATCCCAACTAGCTCTTCTGTGGTCAGAAGCGCCTTTTACGCTCCTCCCTTGATGTTCACTCTAACCTAGCAGTCTAGAAGTGATTTTCACTCCATTTTATATCACCTACTGGGATTCACTTCTGTGGAAGATCGGGTTAACGAAATAATATACCTAAAACTTTTCAAATTTATGATTCAAAGGGGAAGAACAGTCTAACCTTGAGCTCTAAAGAGTTTGTTAATGAATTTCCCAGGTTCAAAGTGAATAATTGTTTCTGTTTTGCCTCAGTATGAATTCAAATGATTGAACCTCACTACCAGTTCTCTATTTCCAGGGGAAAAGGAAGAAAGAATGACTTCTCCACTTAAATGTCTAAATCAGACTGCATGGAAGGGTTCTGGTCAGTGAGGGTTCAGCAGAGGTCACATCCTTTTGTCCTCGAAACCTTACAAATTCTTTACTGGATCCAAAAGAGAGCCACGAAAGACAACACATATTGACAATTACGGCTTCAGAGTTTTGTTTTCCCATTTTTCTCTCATGTTGAAGAAATAAAAGAGGCTCTTAAAATTTACTCTTTTTCCTTTCTTCAGTGTATGTGTGCATGTTGCACATGTACAGTGTGGCATCGACGTCTGAGTTGAGATAGAAATACCATAGTATTGACTATGGCTCGCGTGTATCATGGCAAAGAAACGTTAAGTGGGCCTATTTGTTCTCAGAAAAAGCTCTGTACATTCCTAAGGGGCAAAACCGTGCCCCATGTCTGGAGTCGTGAACCTGCATAACTTCAGACAGCGTTCACAGCCCATGGGCTAAGGTTGTTCAGTGAGTTGACTGAAAACATTTTCTATGACTCAATTTAAAGTCTGTACCTCCACAGGTCCCAATAAAAAATAGACAAATTATATTAAAGACCATGGAACTGGTACTGATACATTTTTGAACAGAAAAGTTTGCAGCTGGGGGAAAAATAGTAATCTAAAAGGTTTAACTTCTGTTTGTTTGTGAATTTGCTTCAGTGTATTTCTGCTGGTTCTCCCTCACCTCTCCCACTATCAAACTCTCCTCACCCACCCAGGAATACTCACCACCACTTCTACCTGTGGACCTACGATCCTCTTCCTCCTTCTTCCTCTCTGCCTTCACACCAGATTTTCCTCCTGCTGCCCTACCCTTTTTAGACGTGCTCTTCTTCTAACCAACATGAGTAAAATGTTCTTTCTTGTATTTCTCCCAATCAACATGTTGAGTAATTCTCTTCTGTTGTTGCCCTCATCTCACCAATGTCACAAGTCATCAAATTCCCAATGACCATGTTAGAGCTTTGCTCCAAGTGTACCTCACTGAGCAAGATCTCCTCACATTACTATCAAAGCCTACCCTGATTTCCCAGGACCTTGAACCTCATCTTTTAGAAGCTGATTAGCATCCTGCAATGCTAATCCAAACACTTAATACAATATGCCTGGCTGCCCATGGAAGCCATTCAATAAATACTTACTGAATGAACCACTAGTAACCAAATCAACAGATGGGTAGAGGGGAGATTCTACAAGCAGAAAATGGCTAAAAGGACTCTGAAAAATTCTGATAAAGATAATATTCAAGCTTAGCTTTTCAGTTGAAACAGTTGAAGGTATTCACATGGTCATTCTACTTTGATTTTTTAAGGTTAAAATTTGTAAGTGAATTTGTTCAAGTCTTACTAGTTGTGCTACTGCCTAATGTTGTATACTGGAACTGGGGAACTAATCCTCAAAAATGTTGGCAAAGATGAGTAGAAAGCTTTAGAATAAGTGCATCTAAGGCAATTATGATGCTGAGCCAAGAAAATAAAATTTTAACGTCTGCTATCTCTAATTCATTAGGGATAGTAGGCGACCAATGATTCCTAGAGTTTAGAACTGAAAGCCTCATTAATTACTTGTCAAACACTCCCATTCTGCAGATTCAAAGTGCCTACAGATGCTATGCTAAGTCACTTAAGTCGCGTCCGACTCTGTGCGACCCCATAGATGGCAGACCACCAGGCTCCCCCGTCCTTGGGATTCTCCAGGCAAAAACACTGGAGTGGGTTGCCATTTCCTTCTCCAATGCATGAAAGTGGAAAGTGAAAGTGAAGTCACTCAGTCGTGTCCGACTCTTAGTGACCCCATGGACTGCAGCCTACCAGGCTCCTCCATCCGTGGGATTTTCTAGGCAAGAGTACTGGAGTGGGGTGCCATTGCCTTCTCTGGCCTACAGATAAAGCGAGTTTATAAAAAGACACAGAATGAGCTAACGGCACAGCCAAAAATCTTGGTCTTCTCTACTCACTTTTTCTACTCTTCTTCTCCTATTAATTGGATACAATAATTTTCACACTTCTAACCCCCCGGATTGTTGTGAGAATGAGCAGAATGGAAGTACATATGCTAGATGCAAAAGAACGTTATAAAGCAAAAACTTCCACACAAGGAATATTATATGGGATCGAGCAATATTAGATTTTTCCCTAAATGATGTACTTATTTAATTTTTGAGTTGTTTAATCCCTGTTGTTCAGGCCACAAGGCCCTTACTCTTTGTAAAATTATGCTTTTTCTACAAAGAAAGTCAAACATTGTCTCCATTTGTTCATTCATTTAAAAGCCCTTATCCTGTATGTGACACCAAAACAGTCACCAGCCTCCTCTTTGTGCCTTTCAGAACCATGCAAACTTCCCAACAATCCCCTATTTTTATTCTTCTTTTCTAAAAACACAGGAAAACAGAGCTACCAAATAAGCTTTCAATACCACTCTTGAGCATATATCTAGAGAAAATCATGGTCTGAAAAGATATATGCACCCCAATGTTACCTGCAGCACTGTTTATAATAGGCAAGACACAGAAGCAACCTAAATGTCCATTGACAGAGGAATGGATAAAGAAGATGTGGTACATATATATAGTGGGATATTACTCAGCCATTAAAAAGAACGAACAATGCCATTTGCAGCAACACAGAGGGACCTAGAAATTGTTCATACTCTATGTCCATACTGAATGAAGTCAGAGAGAGAAAGAGAAATACCATATGATATCATTTATATGTGGAATCTATAAAAATGATACAAATGAACTTTTTTATGAAACAGAAACAAACTCACAGACCTAAAGAATTAATTCATGGTTACCAGGGGTGAAGGGTGGGAGAGAAGGATGGTTAGGGAGTTTGGGATGGACAAGCACACGCTGCTGTATTTAAAATGGATAACCAACAAGGACCTACTGTATAGCACAGAGAATTCTGCTCAATACTATACAACAACTTAAATGAGAAAGAATTTGAAAAAGAACAGATACATGTATAACTGAATCACTTTGCTGTATACCTGAAACTAACACAACATTGTTAATCAACTCTGCTCCAATACAAAATTAAAATTTATATAAAATAGAGACACAGGCCTTTTCCTGTCTAAGCTTGGGACTTCTATAGCATTATCTTACATCCCTCAGTTACTTCTTTCTCATTGTTACAAATAGAGACCAGAACTGAAAGCAGCATTATATTAATAGCAATTTCCTCCAGGTTACTGTCTATTCGATACTTCTATTTATACTTTTCATTTTGTCCGCTGCCTTTGTTTTTAGTCCCTCCTCCTGCCCCTACCACCATGCTGTTGAGCCTGGCGTCAAATAGATGAGAGTTTTATACTCCAGTTTTATAAAGTAGCATGAGATTATGCTATTTTCTCTGGACTCAGGGATGGGTCACTCTTGAAGGTGTAGGTTTGCTGTTTAACATTTTTAAATAGAACTTAACAAGCTGTGATGGCATGAGTTCTGCCCTCCTTTTAGCCAAGTCCTCAAGACACGATTTACTGCCACTTAGTGTCACTGCTCTTTCTCTGCATCCTGGCCTCGGGTCTCTCTCATTATGGGCATTCAAAGGGCTGCTATTCGCTTTCCTCCCCCTGACTGAAATGTTAAAGACAAAGAAAATTCCTTGACTTTGGAATACGAGACAGACTTTCTGTCCATTCAGGAAGCTACTCCACAAAACGAACTAGTACATCATAGCCTCTTTTCCACTATAGAATCACAAACTACTCTAAAGTCAGGGGACATTAATTAACCCTCATCATTTCCCACTGTTCACACTCAGTTTAGGGTTTGCGCTTGTCTTTGTTGGAGGACAACAATGGTTTCTGATCTGTGGGGAGTGAAGGAGCATTTTTTAAACCCCTTGTTTCCTTCTTGCCACTGCTTTACTTTGGCTTTTAAGATCCCATTCCTGTCTTTTGCCAGCTTCTGAAGGTAGAAAACTGAGTTCGATGTAAATTGATTTCAATAGGAATTACCTCCCCATAACTGTGGGAAGGAGCTCATCTTTCTCCTGTAGTAGCAAAATCCTCTTCCTTTCTTTTGATACATATGTGTGTATTTTCCCCCTAATGCTCATTCTCTGCAAACAAAAAATAAATCTCTCCAGCAGCTCTTCTTTGTTACTTTTAATTTGGAATTGAAGCAGACTCAGTGCGAAAGCCTTGCCACTCTCAGAGCCGCCACCTTCCCAAGTCTCATCTTTGGGCTCTCTTTTTCTCTGGTACTTTTCCTTCTTAGGGTCAGTGAAACTGTGCCTTTGTGTTTGTATATACATGTGCTTATCTATGTGTGTCCATGTATGAATATACATGTATATATGTGTATTTGCATATGTGTGTTTCTGTGTTTGCTTGTATACATTGTACATTTGCTTTCATACAGTAATTTGCTATTCTTGGCTCAGTCAATTCTCCTTGGAAATGTCTTAAAGAGTCAACTCTCTGTTACTCTATAGGTTTCCAATTTTTATGGACTAGGAATATTTGGGGGGATATTATTTTTCATTCTTCTCACCTCCCTGAAAAACAAATGAAGCAAAGGGCAGTATTTACTTTATTTTTATTTATATTTAAATATGTTTGTTTATTCACTTGTGTATTTTTGCCAACTGCTTACTAGTCAATCAAAAGCTCCCTCTTGTGTATATATGTCAACACAACCTTTACTGATTTTACTCACAATTACTGTGAATGTGCGACATACCAGGGAAAATTATCTTCCAAAGATCTCTCCCCCTCATTTTATTCCCACACACACAAACACGTACAGTTCTTCCTGATACATTTAACATTCTGTTCAACAATATATCCTTCTTCCACCTATACACCATCCTATTCAGTATAAGTGATATGTATTATTTTCTCATTTCATAGTTAAGAAGGAAAAAAGTTAGGGTGGAAGGGTCAACAAACCTCTCAGAACTTGGCCAAGGTTGGAATCTGTTTCTTTGGTGCATAAACAAGTTCTCAAAATTCCCCATATTGATCAGAGCTTATGATATTTTTCCCGATATCATGCTTCACAAAAAGAAAAAGATAAAAAAAGAAATCGGGCACTCAATTTCTGTTCTTTATTATCCTTGATTTCAAGCCATAATGATTTTGCTCCCTCAGCATGCATTCCAAGGTCCTCTCTTACCTCAATTGTTTCTAACCCTTACTTTATATGTAAGGTTATTCCTTGGGTTTTATTTTCACCAGCCTGACACTTTTCTTCTTTGCTGATCTTTCCTAAACAGTTTATGTCCCACAATATTTATTCTTCTCTCCCACACACCATTCATTTTCATTACTCTTCCATGATTTGGCTATACCCATCATTTCTGAAATAGAGAATGCCTGAACTTCTTTGAAAATCCACATGTCAAAACATAATAAAAATGTTTCATTGCTACATTGTTTTAGAAAAAATGAATGGCCTGCTCAACCACCAGTTCCAAATTTATATTCAATTTTGGGAATATATATTATTAAGCCTTTTTTCTCTTTCCCTGGTTATAAAAGCCTCTACTCAGTGGTCTTGCATGGCTGGGATTAGGAGTTAGGCATTCCTTATAAATCAGTGTAATCTTTCCAACAGGACATCACTGTATTGAGACGTCCCCTCTGTACTGTGCATTTTCAATTATGTTACATGTTTCTACTTAGTAAGCCAGCTTAATTCTACCCTGTGTCACAATATTAGAACATGCCCAGGTTGGGAAAAGGAGCAATCTTACTTCTCTTGTAAGTTGTTTAGCCTTTGGCACTTATAAATCCCCCCAAAACACTGGGGAAATCCCTTTTCCTTGCTTTTAATATGTCTTTAGATTTATTACTCAAAGAATCTGCTCACTTAATCTTTTGCTGAGGCCAAGGTTTGTCAGCATTCTAATAAAGATTCTATGAAGGGGAAGCGAGAAAACAAAAATCACAAAATCAGGTGCCCAAAGAATGCTTCAGATTAAAACAAATTTCCAAGTTTATTCTCTAAAGAAAGGCAAGAGTAGGCACAAGGCATTAAATTATTCTGCATAAATCCAGCCCCATTTGTCTCAGGCTTTACTGTTAGACAATCAGGCAGGGCAGGCGGCAGGACAGAGCCCAAAGGGCCCTTCAGGGACCAAATTACTGATTTAAAATGGGGCTTGTGTTCCAGGTGTAGGACAATATTATCTGAGAAATGTGGCAGAGATGCGGTGTGCTTCAAAGAGCTCTGTTAAAAACATTTAAAATAATCGAAGCTTATGTCATTTTTAAAAAGGGGAAGGATTGAGAAACTTCATTTAAAATGTATCTTATGCAGTTCTGGCCAAAATAGGAAAAGTCCTGCAAACGACCCAAGGAATAAACTCACTACTAAAAAATTAACCTGCTATCTAAAATGCCACTTCCAACTTCTAAGCAAAAGTGACAGGGTCTGCAGAGTTTTTATTGTATAATGAAACAATTGTTAAACTTCCCCATGCAATTCTGATGCAAACGATATAATGCTGGGGGAATAGGTATTGTCTCAATCAAATCAAGTCTAATTTCTGTTCTTTTTCCAAGCTTGAGTTAGAGAAAAGGGTATCAAGGATTTTTTCCTTTGGTTTTTGAAAATTATCTATGTTCACAAACAAGAGAAAATATAGGACCGAGGGCAGAGAGATTAAAAAAGTAAAATTCTCTTAATACATAAATACATCTTTATCCCTTTCAGATTTATTTTTCTCCTCTTTTTTGTTCATACCTCTTGAAACCATCCTCGGTTGAGTCAAAAGGCAGATTATCCTCTGTAACGTGAAGAAGAGTCCCTAAGCAAGAATCATCAACCCCTCCCCATCCAGCTGGCCAGGTATTTGTGGTTCCAGAGAGTGTTCCATCCTTTAAAGCTCAAACCTGATATCACCTCCTCCATGGTCTTACTAGCAAGATTAGTTCTTTCAGCTTCACATAGAAGAGCAGAGAATGAGGCAGAGAGAACATGAGAACTCAGCCATTAACTGTGTCAGAGGGGCAGGTCATGTAACTTCCCTAAATTTTCATTCCCTCATGTGTAAAACAGAGCTCATATCTATCCTACCTATTTCAATGGGCTCCTGCAACAACTAGATGGACTAAGCAAAACAGCATTATAGTGTACAAATTCCTCCATGTCTCTCCATTCATAATGCCCCATCTGAACCCCTTTAAGGAGCTGCATAGGTTTCACAATTCAGAATTCTTTAGATTTTAGAAAGGCAATGCAGCACATAATCCATACATACTGTATATTATGTAACACTTCATCAGTGAAATGTATGAGTATGAACAACAAAAGTAACAAACAAAATCATAACAAGTACCAGAACCTATTTCTGTCTGTAGGAATCTTATTCAAATTTCCTCATTTGCCAATTCAAGAATATGGATTATCTTTTTCATTTATAGGACTTTGAACATCAATAATAAATGTCAGTAGGAAATGTCGATTATCAATATTATTCACTGAGCATTTACTCTGAGCAAAATACTTTGCACAGCATTTGGAAAGAATACAAAAACAGTAAAAAGTAACATTTTGGAGGTGTTTTACAGTAATGATGATGATATAATACTTCAATTAACATTCACTGAGTGTTTACTATGGATCCGAAGCATTTAACACACATTATCTCATTTAACACTCAACTATTCACAAGTGTTACGCCCAGTCTGCAGATGGAGAGCCTGAGGCTTAAAAAGGGAAGTTAGGTGCCCAGGTGAGGATCATTCTAGTTGTGGACCACCATTAGACAAGATAAATAAGATACTTCCTGGGGCCACAAAAGTAAGCAATTGGTACAGGGAGGAGTGACCAAGCCAAAGGAGGATCCAAAGTCTGTTACAGCCTGAACTACCCAACCTGTAACCTGGATCCCTTGAGACAGGTGAAAACTTCTCCCAGTCTATAAGCATACTGAAGTTTGAATTCCCCAACCAGCTGTTGACACGCAACTTCCAAGTTCTAAAAATAAAACTCCCGAGATCAGCCACATTATACTTTTGGAACCATGGACACATACACACACTTCTTTTCCTGAAATGTGTTCTTGATGCAATGAAATAAGAGAGAGGCAAAGAGGAAGAGGAGGAGATTCAAAGAAGATAGGAAAGAGAGATAAATTCCAAGTTATTCTACATAATGAAAGAAAAATTAAGGGCAAGCTGAACAAAGAAAGGTCCTTTAGACACAAAGACAATAAAAGAATAAAAAATTAATATGAATTGCTTATCCTTCACAGAAGGCAAGTTTCAAATTACTTGCAATCAAAATAAAATGTTCCTTAATCACTAGAGGATAAAGAGCTTTTGAGGACTATGGTATGATCCTATGTGGAAGATTATGTCATTCGATTATCTTCTATACAGTATTATTTGCTACTCTGATGGCAAGTGCGTTTGGTTTGTTTCTTCATCTATTACAGATTAGATAGCAAGTATTCAGAGGGCAGCAGCTGTGCCCCACACTCTATTGTATCTCCTTATCTTCATATACATCTCTGAAGGACTAAATATCCAAGAAATACTTCATTCAATAATAACAGTCATAGCTACCATTTGTGATGACTCATAATGTCCCATGTGCTGATTGTTCTCCCTAATTCTCTCATTCAATTCTTGTTTAAAAGGAGTGTTATTACCCACAATTTCCTGACAAAGAAATCAAAGCTTAAGAAGCCTGAGTAATTTGCTCAAGACCACACAGCTAAGTGGCAGAAACTGGGACTCAACTGTATGATTTCAAAGTTCCTGCTTTTCTAATGTTGTTTGTATGAATTGTATACATTTACACACATAGGGTATATTCACACAGATGGCTGCTTTGTTTTCCATCATCTTGCCACCTTCATTCATAACTCCGGCAAAACTAGAGCCAAAATAACAATAAGCAATGATAATTGCAATAAGACTCTAATAAGCTTTTTTAAAACGTCTGTACCAAAAACCCAAAGGCTTTCCACTTTTGATATCTCATTTCTCTCCTTGGGGAATCAGGAGAAACTTGGATGTCTTCCCCTCTACCCAACCTAACCAGGTGGCTCAACTAAAGAGTTAGAAATGTGCCCTAGGTCACACAGTCAGGCAACAATGGAGGTTGGGCTAGAATTTGTGTCCCTTGACTTCAGCCCAAGACATGTTTAACTCAAGAGACATTTTGAGCAGTTGGTTTGTATTTATGAAGGATCCACTTACTAGTCACTTGGTACTACTATAAGACAACTAAAATTGTTCTTATTCTCATTGAATTCAAGAGAACAGCTTAGACACATGAAATTAATAAATGAACTTCTCAAGCTGACAGTACTAATCACATGCAACACGACTTCACAAGAGCCACCACGCAATGGTGGAGAGAGCGCTGGCCTGGAGCCACAAGGCTCAGCTTCACATCCAAGTTCTGCCACCTTCTCCAGGGCTGTTTTGACCAAGTCACTTTCACCTTCCTCTTACAAGATCAAGATGATGAGCTTGGGAAAGTAGAAAAATGTCTCATCTCAACCAGCGAAGAGTGGTGTGAATGTCAGCAATGGAAAATGGGGATATTAATAGTACCTCCACCCACTGCAGGGAGGAAGAAATGAGACGATATACAAAAGTCAATAGGCAAGGTGTCTGGAGTGATCAACAAATACTACCCACTGCTATTTGCCATTGAAAGATCATTGTCAATTCTGAAACTCTGTAAAAGGAAATGTTTTGCCAGAGTCTAGTTCCCCAGAAGACTCTAATCTCTTGCTATTTAAGGACCATGACTTTTAAGTTAACCCTTGGTCTTCAAAACATTAAAATAGTATTATTTGGTGTTATTAGTATAGAAAGTATGTGATCAGCTGCTAAACACCAGTGACATCCAGCCTGAGTCTGATGGCCCTTGGTCTTTTCTGGTATCTCGAGGTGTTCTTTTACCAGTATTTGCATTGGCAACTGCTCCACATCATTACTAAACATTTGACATCAGGCTTAAGAATTTCTGACACTGGCAAAGAAGTTCCTTCTCCTCACTATACTTTCTCAGAAATTACTCATTGTAGTCAAATGTGCCCAGGGCCTTGAAGCACATGAGGCGAATCACCAACCAGAATCAGAAGTTCTTTCTACCACAGAGCCTTAAAGTATTTTCCCAGGCTTAGAGCAAGATATTCCCTTTAATTTTCATAATGTACCTTTCATTTTTTTCAAACAACCCAATACCAGACTTTCCACCAGTCGCACTGCATTCAGTGAGGCTGAATACCCATGTTAAGCAGCAGATTATATTTAATAATCAGCAGAAGTTGCTACACACTAAGACAGCGAGGCCTGAGGAAGGGACCACGTTTGCAAGGCAGTGAGCGACTGTGTGAATGGGTCATCTGACCAGCCTGGGGAGCAGAAAACCCTTGAGACGAGGCTTGTAACAGCCCCTCTCCACAGCAGCACCCCAAACTGCTCACAGTGAACCGTGGAGTTTCAGCAACACCCCAAACTGCTCACAGTGAACCGTGGAGTTTCAGCACAAGATGCCTGATTCTCTTCGTGAATGCAGAACAACCAG
Organism: Bubalus kerabau; assembly: GCF_029407905.1. Lineage (NCBI taxonomy): Eukaryota > Metazoa > Chordata > Mammalia > Artiodactyla > Bovidae > Bubalus > Bubalus kerabau. The sequence continues at coordinate 239,932,781 of NC_073624.1, forward strand.
TAGCCTACGGTTTTAGACACTAAAATTCCCTGGACATTGTTTCTAAATTCTTGAGTTCTACAGTCCTGTATCAGGATTATTACATGAGATTAAAGATTACATGTTAACTATTCCAACAGGTGCCTCTTTAAAATAAAAACAAGTTCTGCCTTGAACACACCCAGAAAATAAACTTTCTTTTCCGTCACAGGACAGAAAACACTGTAAGTCTTTGCAAGCTAAAGCACATGCACTAGTATAAAAATTATAAAACACAACACATTCCTGGCACTTAAAAGGTACCGTTGCTACAACTGTGCTAGATGCCTACGGATTTGACATAAAACATACACGACAGGGTAAGAGGATCCCACTAAGTTTACTGTGCTGCTTGTGTAAGTCTATCTATCAGTGAACAATTATGAGGCAGAAAGACATTCCCGAGTGGTGGGAATCACATGAAGCAGTAATCTCATCCGCAGCTTAATAGTCCTTTTTGTGTGTGTGTGATTTTTATCATTCTCCTTTTATGAGGGCCGTATGCACAGACTCTTGATTGCTTCTGCAACGTAAAAAGAAGAGGATGTCCCTCTGAATCCCAATGATCTGTTTTGGCCAAAATCAGACACCAAAGCTGTTAATAGGAAGAACACTTGCAATACGGGAAATCCTATAATGTAACAACCGATGCCATCGTTAGATACTCTCAATACAGATGCAAGTTACAGAAGATGGCAGTTCTCACTGACAACTACACAGCTATACCTCTCTGTCCGTCCTGTTTAAAGAACAAGAAAGAAATGTAATGGAATAATTTCCTATACATTCTGGGTGGTCAGAGCCATGTGTTGTAGGACCGCCTTTTCCATGGGGAAGGTGTGGTTTTGTGGGCAAATTTTTTCATCCCCTTTCCCATGCCCTCCAGGCTATGTCACACAATACAAAACTGTGGGTGGGAGAAGATGGATTGCTCATTGCCCTCCCACTCTGTGGTCCTTCTTTTGGACGGCATCATCGGACCCAGATGACAAGCCGGGAGGCAGGAGGCTTCCAGCAGCAGCATCTGGCCCTCTGGCAGATGGTCAGGCCCTCAGGTTCCCAGCTTGGGTTCCCTCCAGATGTGTCTCATGCTTCTTCTGTTTGTGAGCATCCTCCTTCCTCAGCAGGGTATTTTTACACAAAGTCATTTTGGACCAGAAGAACTGGCAGGTTCTTACCTGAAAAGTGGATCCTATGTTTTGCCCACTGGTTTACATTTTGCTCAAAGATGCCTGGATCCAAAGGCATATATGAAAATGTATCAGGGCTGTCTCCTTGGAGACCTGGGTGCTGAGCTGGGCTGCTGGGGAGAGGGGGCTGAAGAAACAAATCATACTGTGCCCTTACTCCTCCCATCACTTTCTACCCCAATATTTTCTTTCCTATGCAAATAAAAAATTTACTTAACACACAGCTCAGAAGAGGAAAAACAGAAGAAAACTGCCTGTCACCTGGGATGAGAGTGCCCTCTGGGTAGTTCTGATTTAGTGATAACATAAGCCCTGGGCTTGGGAATTGGTACCATGTATATGACCCTTAGTTTTTTTCAACATGACAGCTAACACCTGTTCTGTTCCCTACTCCCTTGACTTATTCCCCAGCCACTGCCTCAGCAGGACTAAGGTGCTTGCTCCCAAATTTTGGTGAAAATCACAACCACCACAGAAATATCAATTTTAACAGCAACTTCCATTTATTAGACAGCAGGTGGTATGCAAGGTACTTTATTTGCCTTAATTGAATCCTTATAATCATTCTTATGAATCTACCCATTCTGTGGAGGAGGAAAGTTGAGGGAAGTAAGGCCCTACAGACAGTAAGTAGAATAGAAGACCTGGGATTTAAACCACTGACTGCCTGATCTCAAAGCCTGTGTTCTTTTCCTTCTAACACAACACCCCACCCCAAGACGCCATTAGAAAGAAAGAAAGTGAAGTCACTCAGTCATGTCCAACTCCTAGCGACCCCATGGACTGTAGCCTACCAGGCTCCTCCCATCCATGGGATTCTCCAGGCAAGAGTACTGGAGTGGGTTGCCATTGCCTTCTCCACAAGATGCCATTAGAGTTTATCAAAAAGAAATTAAGAGACATCCTTATCTGTAAACTGATGGAAAATCCTAGAATTACTTACACTGGAAAAGAACCTAAAGGTTATCCAAAACAAGCCTACCAATGTTGCTAGAATGTCCCTTAGCTCCTGTGTGTTCTCCTCTTCCAATGACATTCTCACTGCCCTCCAGGCAGTTCATGCTGCCCCTAGACTACTCAACCAGAAGTATCTCAGTTAGTCAGAGCCAAATAACTTCTTTGTTCACTTTCTCCATTTGGATCTGCTTCTTGCTCTTGGGAGTAACACAGAATAATTTCTCTCTCACAGATACCTCACTGAACCCACATTTAAACCCACTCTCTGGCCTCCGCTGGGGTGGCTATCATCAACTAGTTCTCTCTAGTATTTCTCAGGTTCACCTAGGACCACTAAAACTAACTGCCTGTAAAATCACCCCAAAAAATCAAAAAGTTGATTATTTATTCAATAATAATTCTTATTATTATCTTCTTATCTGTCTGCCCCTGCTAGGATTTAAGCCCATGAGAGCAGGGATATTGTTTGCCTTGTTCACAGCTATACCCCCAGCTGCCACTCGATAGGTAGTCAACAATACATGGGTGGATGTATCTGTCTTTCAGCTCAAGTAAATTCATGAATCCACTCTTCATTTCTTCTTCTATTCATTCCTTCAACATCTAGAAGTGAGCACATCCACCAACTGTGTGCCAAGAGAAGTGTTAGGTGATAAATTCAGTCAACAAGAACTTACTATTATAATAATAAAAATAGCTAACGTTTATTAAAAGCTTACCAGGGTATATGTTGGATACTTTACCATACTAGGGATATGACACAGGTATTTTCTTAACTCCCTTTTTAGAGATATGAAAATGGAGTTTTAAAGACAGTAGTTACTTCTCAGGTTTGTATCAACATTAAGTAGTAGAGAGGTAACTCAAAACTGAGTTTTCTGTCTAAATGACATGCTCTTACGCCTACATGTGCCACCCTCCACTGACTGATAATAAAGGGAGTATTTGCCAGGTACGCTTCTTTCTCTATGCTGTTGTTCAGTCACCCAGTCATGTCTGACTCTTTGTGATCCATGGACAGCAACACACCAGGCTTCTCTGTCCCTCACCATCTCCCAAAGTTTGCCCAAGTTCATGTCCATTGCATCGGTGATGCCATCCAGCCATCTCATCTTCTGACACCCTCTTCTCCATCTGCCCTCAATCTTTCCCAGCATCAGGGACTTTTCCTATGAGCTGTTCGCAACGGATGACCAAAATACTGGAGTTTCAACTTCAGCATCAGTCCTTCCAACAACTATTCAGGGTTGATTTCCCTTAAGATCAACTAGTTTGATGTCCTTGCTGTCCAAAGGACTCTCAGGAGTCTTCTCTAGTACCATAGTTTGAAGGCATCAATCCTTCAGCACTCTGCCTTCTTTACCGTCCAGCTCTCACAACAGTATGTGACCACTGGGAAGACCATAGCCTTGATTATATTGGTCTTTGTTGGCAGAGTAATGTCTTTGCTTTTCAAAATACTGTCTAGGTTTGTCATAGTTTTCCTGCCAAGAAGCAAATGTCTTCTGATTTCATGGCTTCAGTCACCATCCACAGTGCTTTTAGAGCCCAAGAAGAGGGAATGTGTCACTACTTCCACCTTTTCCCTCCTCTATTTGCCATGAAGTAATGGAGCCAGATGCCACAATCTTAGTTGTTTTTTTTTTTAAATATTTTAAGTTTTAAGCTTTTTTTTTTTTTTTTTGCTATAGGAAAGGAGAAAAAATTCTTAGGGAGCTAACACGAAGGACTCTCATAATTTAGAGACAATCACATGACGTAGTCAAAAATTCGCCTCTAAAAGAACAACAGATCAACCACAGAGCAAAGGTATTGATGGGATGCTGTGTCCAAATCCTAAGCATACTTGAGAAATGGAGTGATCAGAGTAGGGTGAGGCCAAAAAGGCTACTGATAGAAACAGAGCAGATTTCAGCCTGGTCCCAAAAGACACAGTTGTTCACGGGAAAGACGAGGCAAGAGTTCCAAATGGGAAAGGAGTATTCTGACCCAAATCCCAGAGATGGAAGAGGTTCTATGGGAGAAGAAGTGGCAAATTCTGCCAGGCTGGAGTGAAAGAGAAAAGAGAGGAAAAACATGACCACCCTGGATACACAGAAGAAATCTTCCTGAACAGCTTATATGTTCACAGAGCTGGGACCTTCAGTTAAGGAAAGTTCAGGGGACAAATCAGCACAACCATTAGGCTGAGACCCTGAGGTAAAGTGGAGAACACTGCGTGGCCTTGACTGCCATGAGGAGACAGTCCCTCCAGTGAGAAAGCCTGTCACAGGGGACTGTGATTATAATCAGCAAAGCACCCCCTTCCCCAGGCTAGCTCATTCATTTATAAATAAGAAGATTACTCACTGCCTACATGCATAAACAGCTTTCTGCATCATCTTTGGGGTATTTTCCCTCCACCTTTCCTACACGTATGTCTCTTTTCTATTCTCCTCTTTAAATGCTCATCGTGTGTCTGGGTCATGATGCGTTTTCCCTACCAGCCGGCATCAATTAACAGTTGCAAGTCAGGCCAGAGATGGCCTCTCTCCCTGGTTTCTCTTTCCCATCCCTTGATTGGGGGACGTGGAAGGCCCTGGCAGCAGGAGGCCTTCATGCTCTGTCCTCCCTGTCATGAGCCCGGCAGACAATGGGCAGGGCTTGGGTTGTTAACTCCTGTTCGGCTGGTGGATCTCTTTCTCTCTTGTTCTTTTTCACTTAAAATAAATGCAGTCTGCTCACTTTCCAGCCATTAGCAGTGGCTGATTAATTTTCAAAGTGAGTTCAGTTTTAAGCCACTTCTACAAATAGACACTTGATTCAGTTGAAGAGTCAAGAAGGGATTGTTTTTTAATTGTATTTGATCCAAAGACAATCAGCAGCTTTACAATCTCACCTCTCTGTATCCTCTGATTAATTATGAGCACTATTCCCTCTGCTCGTGTTGACAGAGCACTTCATAATTTTCCATGCTCTTTTGCACTTACTCCTGGTGAAATCCTTCCCACACCCTGTGAGGTGGATGGGGCAGGTGGTATTACTTCCACTTGGTAAGGTGAGATGTGCAAGCTCAGAACGTCAGAGAAGGTCTCACTCTCACAGGAAGGGTACCGCCAAGACACCAAAACCCAAGTCCCCAGTCCCCATCCCATTTCCCTTCCTGTGGGGCCATACCACCAAATCAAGGTGAGGGAACTGCAATGTGGTGCCCAGGAGCTCACAGAGCTGATCTGGGTTCAAATCCCACCCCTGTCTCTTGGGGCTCCAGTTTCCATAGCTGTAAAATAGAAGACCTGGCAGTACCTACTCACAGCACTTACTCGAGAAGGATAGGAAGAACCAGTGAGGTAAAGCCACACTGCTAAGGACACAGCCCAGCCTCCTCATCTCTGCCTCAGTTCTAAATACTGTGTACCACACGCATTTGTTTTTCCTGCTTCAGGCACCGAACTGCAAAGAAGCAGAAATCACAGACTCTGAACCCATGGCCTTCATTTTCTTTAGGATACAGAACTTTTCCGGTTTTACTTTTTTTTATGACCAATGTTTGAAAATTGGGAGACTGCATAGAAAACTCCATTTCCCAAATTTCTTGGAACATGAGACATTCCACAGCAATATTAGGTCCACATTCCTACATGGCAACAATCTGCTGGACCTCAGCAGAGACTCCAACTTTAGAGAGTACACATGCTCATCAGTTGACCCCAGTCCCCACCACTCCCTAACGCCTTTTTCAAGCCTCACTACTCATTTATTTATATTACTGCCTGGCCAAAGCAGCAATTTCATTTGCAGGTTCTCCGACACTAAGACAATAGAGGGCCAAGCTACAGGAACTGTTAAAACACAGCCTAGAGCCAGACAGATGACTTGCACTTGCCAGCACTGTGAATTCTCATATGAATCATAGCATTTCCGTGCATCCTCTTTATCATCCCTGCTTCTCTCAGGCAAATCTGCATGGAGATTCTGCCCCTTTTGTGAGCAGAAAATTTTAACTGGAGTCAAAACAGCATAAGCTGAAACTAAATGAGGATCACAGACTTAGGCCTAGAGTGATAGCTTTTACTTTCTGTAAAAATCTCCCAATTTGCACCTATTCACATAAACATTTCTGCCGTGTGACTCCAAACTGCCTTCAAAATATATTTTGCTACTTGATAATCAAATTCGCTTATGCCATAAAACGCCCTAGCTCCTATGTGAATATTTTATTTAAGTCAGAATTGAGGAATATTGACTATTATTGGAAAATTAAAGGGCCTTGCACTCTCTTAATCATGAGATGAGTTGATTAAACGGGCAGTTTGTCGGAGAGTTTGGACAGTGGCATCCTGGCATGGTGGTATAACTAGGTGAGGATGAAGTCATTTTTCAGCTCTACTTGGCAGAGCCTTTTATTATTTACAATATTTACTTCAGGGAAATCTTGGCGTGTGTCATATTTGTCTTGCTGAAAAATGGGCCCATAAATGCATATCACCTTTTGAACAAAGCCAAATGTTGTGATACTAATTTGGTTCATGAAGTGTGTAATTCACTTCCTTTGCACGAGGGCAACATTCTTCTTCTGCTTTTATTAAACTATCATAAAACAATTTTTCTTGCTCATTACTGAAATATGCGTTGCGTTGCCAGGGCCGGGGCAAAGGGATTTCGTGACTCAAGCTCTAAAGGTGTCCCAGTGACACTTCCTCTCTGTTCTAACGGGTGCCACCGGAAAAACTAAGAAAACAAGAAACTTGTAAGGAAACCTTTGCCCTTTCCCCACTTAGTGGGTAGCACAAAGGAAAAGGGTACACAGATGAGAGGAAAAAAATATAGCAGCCATGTTTATGAGATTATTTCCATGAAACACGTACCTCCATTAATAGGAGCTATTATAAACCGCTCTTGATTAAATTTTTCATTTCACTCAAGTCTACTTCTAGTCTCTTTAAAACTAAAGAAACTTTAGTTTTAAAGAAACTTTGCCAGAAACTTTGTCACCAACACAGCCAAGTCCCAGCTTTGCTACCACGTGGTGGGTGATTCAGTGAGGAGACAGGAGTAAAGGGAGAATTAATATGGCTCCACCCAAGGCTTCCACCTTAGCCAGTCTGGGTGTTGTTTCATGGTCCCATCTGTAACAGCTCACTTGCCTGGCTGCCTGTCTTTCAACCCTGGCAAGGTGGGAATAAGTGACACAGACTCAGGGTATGTGGCATTTTAGAAACCAATCCTGCATTCTTTTTCCAGAAAAACCATTCCATGCAGAAATAATTCCAAATTCGGTCTAACAAGATGTGCCACCAAAAAGACTCCATTACCTACCTGAATACACTCAGTATTTGTCACGTGTTGAAGGAGGAGGAGAGGGGTGCAGGGAGGAGGCCGCAGAGCAGACGCAGTGCTCTGTCCTGCACCTCAGTGAATCCTGGCTCCGGCTCTGGGAGGACGGTACTGTTATCACCCATCCCTTTTTCACAAGTGGGGAGAATGGAGAAAGATGACAGAGCAAGTAGCTTGTTCAACCTCAGAGAGCCAGGAAGGAATACAGTCTGAGTTAACACCGAAGAACACTTTGCTATTGGATCATGTTTTGTTTAAGCACCTGACTGAGCTATAACTTGCATGTGTTTCCAGAGCACCATGGGAAATTCAAAGAAACAGCAGAGACACAGTCCTGCCCTCCCATCCCTTATCCATGAGCAGGGGAGATGACAGATAAATATATGATGCTGACTAATTTTAAACACGAGCTGAGTGCACTTTTCTCTCACATAACTCTGTAACCTCTGGAAGGTGATTTATACCTACAGATGTCTCATTTTTTCAGACACTGAGGAGCACCTAAGGGCCAAGATTGCCTGGGACTTGGGGACTCCCTGAAATTGGGACTCTTGGTGAGAGTATCAGGAAAGCCCCAGGCAATAAGGGCAATTGGTTGCCCGAAAAGTAACTGTGTCTAGAAATCAGAGGTACAATAGTAAACTAGACAGTCATGAGCCATGCCTTCAGCCAGCAGTCAGTCTACAGGGGATTCAGACAGATATAGAGTAAGGTAAATGAGACCAGGAGGGAGGTACAGTGCAGGGCAAGAGCACAGACAAGCAGGATGTTGTCAGTATGTTTCTCTCAAGTCTAAAAAGTCTTCCAAATAAACAAAATCAGAAATAAAAAATGTAACTTTTTCAAATAATTGCAAATATACAGTAATGAAGCTTAAAAGATGAGGTTGAAATTATGTACACAGCTTACAAATATTAGAAATGCTTGTGTATTTTAGACTATTATTATATGGCAAATTGACATTTACAGTCATTTTGTAATATATTTATACTCATCTCTGAGATGTCTTGTGTAGAACTGAAAATACTGAAAACACAAAATTTTCTGAACACAAGCAAGAGTTTGTGTTAATGTGACCAAAATCTTTCCATTTTCCTGGGTGTCCTGGCTCCATTAGATGAACTGCTGAGTAATCGATATCATTTGTCATTTTAAATGAGTAAGAACAGAATTAGTTCTCCTCCTCCACCACTACCAACACCCAAAATGTATTTTTTGAGCAATTATAACATCACAGTAGCAATTAATGTCAACAATGTAAAAATAACAAATGCTCAGAGGTGTAACCAACCAAAACCAGGATAATCATCCCCTGGGTTGATGTACACTCTTGTTCTCAGTGCACTTATCAGGTAGGCAGTAGATTCTAGAAATCACATCAATGGGAATCCCACACCATACCACTGTAATGAGTTAAGTAATTGAGGAATTAGAAGCCACACTGACTTTTTTCAAAAGTGTGACTAAATAGTTGCAGAAAAAGGAGTCCAAAAAAACATTAACAAAATGAGATGCTAATCTTTCCCCCAACACCCACCACAAAGTTTTGGCAGATGAAAATTACTGAGCTGGAATTTGGAAACTGATGAGCAACACATACATTCTGAAAAATCATGTCAGGGGAACTTCGCGGGTCCTCTCACTAGCCCCATCTTTACTTTTAAAACACATTACCTTGTATGCTTGCCAGTTATTCCCAAAATACTGCCATGTGACATATGCACACACATGCACTATACATCTTTATGCACAAATGAATCATCTCTGTACACATCCATATTCCCTCTGTGTGCCTGTATACAGATTTGCACATATATTATCTTTGATCACAAAAGGCACAGTCGCAGATATATTACCTTAACATGATACCTTGGTCTGTGTGGCCATACATTGCAACTTTTGTCTACAAAACAAATCCCCAGCTCCTCCTTTCTCTATCTTACCAAACTCCTCTGGAACTTGAGGCTTCCATTAACTCAGTCCCAGCTCTGAGGTTCTAGTTTCACCCAGCCATTTCCGGTCCCCTTAAATTAACCATGCTGAGTCCTGCAATGGGAAAAGAGCTTGCCCACAAGCACGGTGTGTATTCCAATCAGGTGTGCATTGTTACTTCCACCTTGGCAGTTCCCAACTTCATTTTAAATATGGCTAAGAGGCCTCAAGAAATGCAGATTTATACCCAAAGAGATGTGTTTGCACCTCCAAACACAAATTATGCTAATCAGGTGTTCCCGCCGAAGCCAGGAAGAAGTGGTGTGATCATTGTCAGGAAGCCTCCATGACTGGCAGCCAACTCCTACTGAGAACCAGAACCAGTTGGCGCCTTGGAAGCATGCAGAGAGCACGCTTCCCTCCCCTTAACTAAAGGCTGCTCCACACTCTACCTGTCCAGCGGGGCCGTGGTCAAGCTGTTCAGCTTGCCATGCATCAATGCCACTTTGTTCAGACTGACTGGCTCTCCCAACAGTGACCCTCCTGCCGTCTGTATTATTTAAAGGAGATTTATGGTTGGGTGTCTCGTGTTGTGAAACACGAGCTGTGACCCCCAGGCTGGGGAGCCAGAAGGGAAAAACATTAATATTATGGCACATGGGAAAATGAAACTCATAGGCAGCAGCAAAAAAGAACAACAGAAATATGAGATGGGAAATGTATGGACCTGTCATTAAACTGCATCGAATATTTGAACTTCCTCTCTGATGGAATCTCAAAATATGGTTAGGTTAGGGCTATAGTGTTTTTTATTTAACTTTTTAAATTTTTTGGTTTTATTGTGTTTTCAGAAACAAATGCCTAACAGGAAGAAATACCCCAGCTTACTAGAGCACCAAGAATCCTGGTTGCATATTAAAGAGAGCTAGATAATTTTATGACCATTAGGACCATTTGAAGTTATGCATACTAAATTAAGAGTTATCCAAACTCATCCTTCAGGGCACACTCTGATCACTGGTAGGGTCAGAAAGAATTCACCCCTTTTCTGATACCTTGTTCTTTAGGACGAGTGGCACTAGTCATTAGGAGGGGTTTAACAGTTACTGTCAGGTTAAGGAACAGAAGAAAAGATCAGAGCTTGAACCAGAAGAGCAAATTTGGAGGGTTTCTAATATAATCAGATGCATATTTCCTGATTTCCCAGTTGCATATGTTTGAAATGAAGAGGCATTACTATCCTAATGTGAATAAGTCTGACATTTTATTATTGACTCTTAACACTAGCCAGAAACAATTTGTCCTTCTTTGGTCTCAGTGTCCTAATCTGTAAAATGGAAATAAATATTCACCACTCCAAGCAGAAACAGGCCACCCACCAAGCAGTGGTCCTTCCAAAGATGGAAAGAACTATTCTGGCATCTAGTGTAATGACAGTTTAATAAAAATGCCTTTCACATGTCGATCAATCTTCCTATCTTTCAGACAAGCATAACCTTCAAAAAATATTTCTCTTAGAAAGAGACACATTTCATTTCCATTAATAGTACTTAGAAATTCATGAAACTGAATGAGCATAGAGATATGTGGAGGGAGGTGGGGCACTATTAAATCCTAAACATACCTCTTGCTTGGAAAATGTTTCAAGGAGACCTGTGAGCTTCGATTACTTTGGTGAGAGTGTTGTTCTGTTGTTTTTTTAGTCAGTGACTCATGTCTGACTCTTTGCAACCCCATGGACTGTAGCCTGCCAAGCTCCTCTGTCCACAGGATTTCCCAGGCAAGACTACTGGAGTAGGTTGCCGTTTCCCTCTCCAGGGGAATCTTCCTGACCCAGGGATCAAACCTGTGTCTCCTGCATTGGCAAGTGGATTCTTTACCACTGAGCCACCAGGGAAGCCCTTGGTGAGGGCAGATCCTATACTACAGAAACAGTATGTTTAAAATTATCTGCAGTAAAGATTATTTTTTAAGCCATTTTTTTAATTCAGATGTGATTTCCTTTGCTCAACGAAAAATTAATTGATGCATGCCCTCAGACTCATCTCTGAAATACCTGGTAATCTTTTTTCCAATGTTTAAATATTTCTCACAACAAATGGCCCTTATGGTTTATGGAAAGGCCTGGAGACTGTGAGCCCCCTCTTCTCTAGATGCACACCCCATTAATTTGTGCAGGATCTTGAAAAGTACTGGAATGCCCCTCAGACAAAGGCTGGCTGAAGCTTGCTGCAATGATTCACTAGGAAACTGTGGAGTCCAAGTTGCTGCCCCAGAAGAAAGCACTGTTATCCTTATGTAATCTACAAAATTCTATTTCCAATTAGCTTCTGCTTCTGGGGACACTGGAGCAGGTGCTCACAGCCCAGCAGAGAAAATTTCCTTCTTCTAAGTATTGTAGGCTCCCTTCTATCTTCTGTCAGTAAAAGCACATCCTGAAAATGCAGCAAGTTCCAGCAAACTTTCCTCAATGAGTCACCCATCTGAAGCAGGGAGCCTCCACGAATCTCCTCCCTTTCATTAAAGTATTGAATACTAAAAATAAATACACCATCCACTTTATACAAAATGCCTGGACCTTCTTTAATTTACACTTCTAGTGTTCAATCTTGCTCATTTATCTTTGTGTGTTTCATGCCTAACTCAGTATGACTAACTAAAGCTGTCAGCTCCCAGAGGTAAGGGACACAACCATTTAATTCTGTCTCTAACCAGCGTGGCAGTCCACTAGTTACAACAAGATGATGAACAGAAAGAGCTTGATGAAGATAGGGATTTTATTAAATTGCCATAATCCCTGGGGTGGAAGGAGAAAGAAAAAAAGAAGATCCATCTTTTTTTTAGTTTCCCATCTCTTCTAAAACCAATCTACAATCCATAACTACTACAGCCTAAAGAACAGGGCATCTCTGCCTGTGATAGCATAGAAGATGAACAAATCACATCACTCGGCCCATCGCATCTCACTCAAGCCTTCAAGTGCCTCGAGTAGGACAGGACACCAATTATTCGTGCTGTAATCCTTAGCTGGGACAACAGGGAGCTCAGAATCTCAGCACCCAGTCCACGTGCCCAACTTGGCAGCTAAAATGTAACTATTAGGCAGCACTGATATTAGATTAGATGATGCTGTCATCCCATTGTTATCCAATTTAGTCTACTCTGACATGGTACAAAGTGGTTTTGTGTCAATAATGGTTAATAAATACAGCCGTACCTGAACACTATCACCATTTCCATATGCTTTCACAGACAGGAAATGGCTCTCTCTCCCATTTCTCCATGTGCATTTCTTTAGCGGGTAATGACAGTTTCACCTCCAGAGTCTATTTGACTATAAAGAACATTCACAGAATGACCTAGATATTTGGCTCAAAAGCACCTGCTGTTGACTGAGGGCTCACCTCACTAGTCTGGGCTGTATGGGCTGTATGTGTCTTATTGGTGGGCGAGGCGAGTAAGTGCTCTTCCTCGCAGATCCTTTTGAACAGATACATAGAGATCTCATTTCTGCACAAACAGTGCAAATTTCAGGCAGCCATTGTTTTCATCAACAGATCCCAGTGACTTACCTGGCCAGGATTCAAATTCCAGAATGTAGTTAATGCTTGGAATTCCTATAATCTTCAGCATTTTTCCCATTAAACTGTCATGCTATGTAAAGGTACAGTCTTGAACTACTTAATTACTTTGCAAGTCTTGTCTCCTTAAGAGTACCATATTTTATAAAGAACTTAATATACAGTATATACCTTCCAAATTGGCTGGATCATAAAATATCACCAGAAAATATTTAAGTATACAGGTTTCCAAGCCCCATCCTAGACTTAACGACTTGAAATCTCTTGGTAGAAGGGCCTGGAAATGTGCATTTTAGACTACTCTCAGGTGATACACATGAACAGGAGAGTTCAGGAAACAGACAGATCTCTGCAGATTTTCACAACAGGCCCATGGTAAAGACAGAGCAAATAAATATTAGCGGCTTTTTATAGGTACAAAAAATGGAGCTCAGAGAGGCTAGTTCCCTTCACTTTGCTTAATTCTGCCCCATCAGCTCTGTATCAGATATATATACCACTTGTATTCGTACTCTCCCTTTTATCAGCCTCTATCAAATTATACATAGCACTCTGTAGGTCTGTGCTGCACTCAGTCACTAGGTCAAGTCTGACTCTTTGCAATCCCATGGTCTGTAGCCCTCCAGACTCCTTTGTCTGTGGGATTTTCCAGGCAAGTGGAAATGGGTTGCCATTTCCTTCTCCAACTCTGTAGGTGACTTAGTAGTTATTCCTGCAGATAGTAAGGAGGCTGACTGCACAGCAATTCCTGAGACTTTCTCTCCAATATTTTCAGAGGATGCTTGGCATACTTGTGCCCATTCTCCATCCCTGGCACCACTTTTGGTCTACATTCTGATATAATCACCATCCATTCAATAGAGCCTCCCTTGGCTGAGGAATTAATCACCAGAAATACTGCACATGAGGATATAATATACAAAATATCTGTGTAATACAAATTCTTAAGCAATTATCCTGTACCACTGGGTCACATTATGCAACTTAATATTTCCCATAACAAAAGTAGAGTTATAGGATTTTTTTAATGCATACGTTGTTAAGTTTTACTTTAATCATTTGTGGCATTCTTTAATATTATTTTACTATTGCATGTCAGTAATCAGTGACAATTAAATTTTTTTTAAACTTGCATTGAAAATTAACTCTCATCAGAAAAAGGATTAAGATCAGAGCTTTCATAGTTCTAAAGCTGAACTAAGTGGAGGAAAAGATGTGACACAGGGGGGAAATTTCCCTTGACTCAACACACGCCATTGGGCTTGAATGATTTCTGAGAATTTTCCATCAGTGTTTTCTCAAATAGCCCTTGGTGGTCTGTGCTCTCAGCGTCATTCCTAGTAATTCTAGCAGGAGTGGCTATACCCCAACAAGGGGAAACATGGTTCTGTGTGCTCCCACTGAGATTTGGGGAGAGGTTGTGTAAACATCTGAAGAATGAGACTCGGACCCTACACCAGTTCTGGTTTATGTATTGCCTGAGAAGACAGAGAGTGGTGGAAAGGGAGCTCAGGATGGGTTTGGCAAGGCAGTGGGCAGGCCCTCCATCTCTGCCTCTCGGATGCTTCCCAAGGACACAGCGCCTATTCAGAATTCGAGTTTGTGGAGGCTTTTCAATCAATAACATATGGCCACGAAAGCACTAGTGCTATACAAACAGGCTGAAATAAATATGCTCAGCAAATAAAATATCTGTATGTGAAACAACAAAGCTTTTAGTTTAACTGCAGAAAATGAAAAACAAGTCTACTTGAAACCAGGCTAAATGAGCAACCAGTTATTCAATGGGAGTTTTTGGAGATGAATGAGCTGGCAGATGCTTTATTCAAATCATTAAGACCAGATATCAATAATTCCTAAGAAATGGAGGCAAAACTCACCAGCCACAACTCAGTGCGGCCGGGGCCCCACACCCTTTCCTTCCCCACTAGGACTGGTACAGGGAATGCTGGGACACACCAGCTGTTTAAAAAGCCAAGTGGCTCCTAGCACACCAGCTTGTTAGCCTTTATCTTACATGCATTTTTTTTTTCCTCCCAGATTCATGATTTCAGATTAGGTAGGTGGCGGGGGCAGCTCTAAATATACCTTCCTGTTACCCGAGACCTGGATCAGGGAAGGTGCTTATTAATATCATGGAGATATGATTTTTAATGATCTCTGAAAACAGCCTATATGGGTGTGAATAATGGCACTGTCTCATTGCATGCGTGGTTTGTGCTTTTGTCTCAGACAGGTTCATTTTTCACTGGAGGGGAAAGGTTCATGCCGCACGAGGGGGGTAACCAGTTGATGTTACAAGGCTGACTATTAGGCCCCTTGCTGCTCCACATGTCACAGGGAAGGACTCCAGCCGGCAACCTTAATGCCTACTTCAGCATCTTGAAGAAATTAATGAACACAGCTTCTATGGCAAAACATTTCAATCAACCCTTACCAGCTGTGCCTACATTTAAGAAAAAGAAAAGGGGGGGTGGCGGGGGGCTGAGGGGGGAATGCCCAGGTTTATCAAAAAAAGTTTCTTCGAAAGATCAACGGTGGTTTTGGCTGTGAGCAGGGACGTGGGAGGTGGAGAAGGAAGAACAGAAGGAGTAAAGGTAGAAGGATGCCAGCGCGGAGTGCCAAAGGATGTGCTCTGGCCCCTGTGTTTGTTGAACAAATTAAGCACGTTCTGGTTTTTCACCTGCTGAAGTAGCAGCAGTGCATATGGCCTAGAAGTTAAAAATAAGGAAATATGCATACATTACCATACTTAATGGACGACCCTCTCCATTTAATATGCAAATTTCCTGAAATATTACTGAATGCCGTCTGTTCTAAATGAATAAATTTGAATTGCAATTAGAATAATCCTTTATAATTAATGAAAACTGTCAATTTTAGTTCATAAGTAATTTGATTAACAGGATGATGGGACACTTATCAAGTTCACTGGACTGCTAGGGTATGAGAAAACTGACAGTGAAAACGGGGCGGGCCAGGCATTCAGGCTCCACCGGAGTATTATCCTAAATTATTGATAACACAAGCTAATGAACTTCAGAAAGTGAACTCTGGGGGCCTCATTTAAAGGGACAGCTTCAGAGGCGAATGGGCAGCGTGAGATGGAGATCTTTCAGAATGTATCTTTGCTGGTATTTCTGGCCCGTAGGAAAATACATGTTTGGAAATGCCAAGGCAAAGGAAAACTTTGGCTCAAAACACACATTTACCGTTTCCAGCTGTTGCTGGAACAAAAGGAAACAATAGTCAGAGGATAAATGTAAGAGAAGACAATGCAAAAACATGTGGAATGAAGTTTATGGTAATGCATCACAGACGAAGGACACAGCCATAGCAGTGAGGCCGTCTCCATTTCCCTTCATTGTTTCTTCTTTCAGATAGACTAGGAACAAGAACGATTTAACTGGTATTAACTGGGCATTTATATAAAGCAACTGGGGGATGGGGACTCCTTGGAGACACACATGCAACTCTTAGTTATGGCACAGACAACAAGGGCACAGAATGACCCTAAAGAGATAGATGCTCATCACATTGTCGTTGAGGAGGGAAGGAGGCAGGAAGAGGGTTAAAGTTGCAAGAGAATGCTGGCCTTCTTACTGATGCTGTTAGTAACATGAAGACAGAGCAAGTAAAAACAAGAAAATAAAACAAACTTACTTCATCTTTTCCAGAAATTGATTCCAAAACTCAAAACAAAAATGTATGAAGATTGGGTCTGCATTTGGGGGCTTTCGCCCTCACTGGCAGGTGAAAAAGTGTATTTAAGAACCTTCTCCCATGAGTCTCTAAAGAGCAAGAGTCTGGCTTTCTTGCTTCACAGCCTCCTGTCAGACCCTTGCTTTTTCATGCCTTCCCCACCTGTAGCCCCTGACAACTACCAGCTACCTCCTTGCTGACAAACGAGACTCCAAATTTAGTTGATGCTGGCAGAACAGAGCCAAGTCACAGTTCTTTACTTCTGTCTAGTTCTCCTACACCCATTGAGAAGTACCCTAATTCCAAGAATGTCACTTCAGTCGTGTCTGACTCTTTGCGACCCTGTGGACTCTGTCCATGGGATTCTCCAGGCAAGAATACAGGAGTGAGATCTTCCCAACCCAGGGATCGAACGTGCATCTCCCTTGGTTCCTGCATTGCAAGCAGATTCTTTACTGTCGAATCACCAGGGAAGTCCCTAATTCCAAAGATGGGTGCTAATCTATCCAAAAGCTCTCATCTCTGAAATCTAACCCTGTCATGGTAACTCAAGATCATTAAGGAATAATTTTCCAAGAATAATACTAGTCATAATATTAGTCATAATAATACTAGTCATTTGATATAAAAATTTGAATTAAAAATTAAATAAAATAGGGGCTTCCCTTGTGGCTCAGTGGTAAAGAATCTGCCTGCCAATGCAGGAGACACAGGTTTGATCCCTGGTCCAGGAAGATCCCACATTCCATGGAGCAACTAAGTCTGCGTGCCACAACTATTGAGCCTGTGCTTGAGAGCCCAGGAATAGCAACTACTGAAGCCCGACACCCTAGAGCCCATGCTCTGCAACAACGGAAGTCACCACCATGAGAAGCCTGCACACCACCGCTGGAGGGTAGCTCCCGCTCACCGGAACTTGAGAAAAGCTCCCACAACAACAAAGACCTAGTGGAGCCAATAAATGAATAAATAAAAATTTAGGAAATACAATAAATCCATCACATAATGATGATGGTGGTGCTTTTTTTCCAAAGCACAAATAATTTATTATTATTATTTTTTTTTTAGTATTCTAAATGCCAGACATTGTACAAAGTTGTTTAAGTCTTTAAACACTTAAGGTGACCCTGGAAGTACATATTACATCCATTGGACAGATGAATAAACCAGTGCTCAGAAAGATTAGGTACCCTGCCCAAGGAAGGAAGCACAACCTTGGTAGAGTCAGGATTTGAACTCTGAGTCTGCCTGTCCCTGGAGCCTAAGCTGTTAACCTAACAGGTATTCCAGGCCAATTTCCGTTTTGCAACAGTGTGCTTGGATGCTGGGCATATTTACTTATGCTGTAGTTCCCGTCACTTTACAATTACACTGTCATTTCCCTGCTCTGGACCACCATGACTGCTAAGTTGTCATGCCATTTCCAAGCCAGCTCAGTGGGTATACATTTGGAGTCACTGTCCCTCCCTCGAGAGGTGGGGAACAACCAGGTCATAAACACTGTCTTTCGAGCTACAATGTGTGCTCAAAGCAACCCTTTAGCAGCTCTGCCTCCCACCCAGTGCCTTTTGGAATCCATATATTTAGAGCTCAGTTTTCCAAGCATGGCCAGGTACCAGGTAAGGCTCATTCCCTGGACTCTGCCCTAGAGCCCTGTGTTGCCACTGTCCTAAGTAGCCAACTTGGGCCTTGGGAGATCTGTAATAAAAGCTGTTAGCTCTTTGACACTCAATAAAAGAAACAAACAAGAAACCAATGATGTTCTTGGTTATTAAGCTCCCTATTAGACCTAAATAAAATTAAGCAGCTGGTGGCCCTATGTCTCCACAAAGTTAATATTAAAAACTCTCTTTGAGCCATTTAAATCCTTTGTGCATAGACTCCAAGCCTCAAGCACCATCATTCTTCCCAGCAGCACAAGCAGTTTTTTCCCTCTCCACCCCCACTAGTCTTTCATATGCCTCTAGCACCCAGAGGATTTCTTTGTTTTTCCCTATAACTTAACCCCATCTGCAAATCCCCAAGGTAATAACAAGAGGGACCTATGTGGATACTAGCCTCTCTCAATATTAGAGCACGGAGCTCTTTCAGAGTTCTTCCATTCCATATTTCTCAAGGGTTCTATGCCACCACCGGTTTTAGATGTACCACTTTTTTTTCTAGTGGTTATATAGTTATTTTTAAGTGTATTCAATTCAGTCGCTCAGTCGTGTCCAACTCTTTGTGACCCCATGAACCACAGCATGCCAGGCCTCCCTGTCCAACACCAACTCCCAGAGCCAGCAAAGAAAAATCATAAGCAGACATAAAACTTTTGATTCACAAACAGTACAGCCTAGCTCCAAACCTAAGTGAATATTTAGATAAGAAGTAGTGAAGATACTATTTTTGTATTATAAAGACAAACATGGAGTAAATACTACTCCAGGTGCTGCTCACCTACAGCAAAAGTCACAAGGGTGCTCTGTGAATCATGGGAACTTCCAGAAAAACCCATCTAGCTCAAACCCCTCTTTTCCCTTAGCTCAGAGGTGCAGGCCATGCAGCAAAGTAGAAATGAGGCTGGAGCGGAACTTGGATGTCCTAGGGAGGTGTTCTTTCCTCTACCCAGGGACTCAGGCCTTCCTCTGGTTCACTTGGGAAGACAGAGGAGAGTGACCACAAGAAGGCTGCAGAGCTGCCCAGGGGCCTCTGAAGACAAGGGGACAGAGAGCAAGCAGCAGTGTTCTCCAGTCGCCTTCCTCAGCCAGAGTACCTCCTCTTGGGGTAGCTTTAATTTGGGGGATCCGTATCTGATTTCATTTGAAGAAAAAAATCTTACATAAGATTTTTAAAAGGATTGCACTGATGCAGTGATAAAACATCTTCAAACTATTGGAAACCCTTGGATTCAGTCTTATTGTACCATTCAGCCTTGCTCACGGGGGAGCAAATTGGTCTCCGTCAGCTGCTCCCAAAATATAGCTCAAGGACTAATAACGCTATAATCTCCTGGGGTGGGGTGGGGTGGGGTAATCTGTTAATATTACCAGGTGATTCCTGGACCCCACCCAGTCTATGTATAGAAATAAAATTCCTGAGAACAAACATCCTAAAATGTGCATGTTCAAGTAGCTTCCTAGGTAATCATACACCCTGAGCTAAGATCTAAGAACCAGTAGGAGGGAGTGATGGATTACCAGCAGGCCCAAGAGACAGAGACTCAAAGAAAAAACATTAGTAAGAGGAAAAGAGATTGTGACCAAGGGAGAAAGACTGAGAAACTGAGATTTAGTAATTTTCTGATCCCTCTGTGGAAGACTGCCTTTATGGTTAAGCCACCTTATGATAAAGTTATCTTAGTACTTATGTAACTAAGCCCAATCTCTCACCCATGCATCCTCACCCCAACACTTAACCCATCCTTTAAACTGAGTTCTTTTCTGAAGAGAATGGTGTAACCATGAGGTTATGACTTCATCAGCAGATACCCAGGGGAGCATCCTGTGTGCTGGATGAGGCATGCATACCAAAATAAAGATAAGCTACAGTTCAATAGCAAGTTTCACTCTGGTACAAAGTTAGCACATGCATTTGAAAATGCGTGCTTTCTCCAATTTAAGTTCAGAGTGGGCTTGTATATAGAAATGAGCTACTGATGGAATCTGTGTGGGCTTTCAGCTCATGCATTCATTATCAATGGAGCCAGTGCTCCCACTATACCATGGCCTAGAACTCCCTGCAAATGGATGTTAAAAATCCATTTGGTGAAAGAACAGAATTTTTTTCATGGTAATGCAGCTCTGCATTCAGACTCCATCTGTTTACCACTTGTTGGGTCTGCAAGGATGTGCAGACATCCTCCAAGGCTGACATGGGTGGTCACCTCCCATAGAGCAAGAAATAAACCCGCTTTCATTAACTGCTGGCATTTATGAGGATCTCATAATAAAATCAGAACTTTTTTAATGGCAGTTTAGAATAATAACAACCTTGTAGGGGAAAGTGGTAGTCATGTTACTTGGGCAACATGTGGTCTAAGTAGCCAGAGTGGGGATCCCTGAGGGGGTTATCTCACAGGGAAGATCAACCACACCTGAGGGGCCAGTGAGAACAACCTCAGTGCCTGTCATACCTGGATCTGTAGGGACTTGCCAAACAATGTGCTGGCAAATGATGGAGAAACAAAGACGCCAAAGGGGAAGCAAGTCTACCCTAACCTTGAGAATAAGAAGCAATCCCAGAAGATGAACAACAGTGCTCAATTTCAGAATAAAACACCAGTGATCTGGCCTGGGAAGAAGACTCGAAACAGAACTACATCTTCTCTCAACCAAAGATTCCTTAGTAGCATGAAAATCAAACTGTTCTTCACTCAGTCTTGTTCAACTCTTTGTGACCCCCATGGACTTTAGCCTCTGTTCGTGGAATTCTCCAGGCAAGAATACTGGATTTGGTTGCCATTCCCTTCTCCAGGGGATCTTCTCAACCCAGGGATCAAACCTGTGTCTCCCACACTGCAGGCGGATTCTTTTCCACCTGAGCCACCAGGGACTCCTCTTTAGTAGCATATGTGGAGACAAAGGACAGGAATGTTCCAGAAGCAAGGGTAATAGGGTTTCATTCAGATAACAAACACCTAACAAATGCTAAGCACCACATGAATCCATCATCCAATTTAATCCTCTCAAAACCACACTATGGTAGATACTATCTCAACTGATACACAGGCATAAGAAATTTATCAAGATTGAGCAAGTTCCCAACTGCAGAGGTATTTGACATCTAAGCTGTGTTTTCTGCCATATGCATTGCATACAGCCCCACAAAAGTGCAGAAAGAAAATCTAGAGGCAAAAATTGACATCTTAGAAAACATTATCCTAAATGCCCCATGATGAAAATAATTACAGCCACAGTTTCCTAGCACCTCTCATGCCATACATATCAATATATGACTTCATCTGATTCTTAAGTCACAGATGAAGATACCAAAATCAAATATTCAATTACAAGCTCAAGTTTACATAACGCCTAACCAAAACTGGGATCTTTACCCAAGTCTGACTCACCATCCCCTGGGCTTTCAACCACATTCTTCTATCTTTTCCTATGAATGAAATCTTCCTTTTCCATTCCTTTCAACTGGAGATGAAGGTAAACCAGAATCTTAAACTTCAACTATGAACAGGCTAAAAGGAATGTGTTATTCTGTGCTTTCAAAGACTTGCATTTTATGCCACCTGGACACACGGTGGACAATGTGTGTGCCCTAGTCAATGTTCAGTGTGAAAGTTGGTGACATGAAAGCCAGAATGAGCCAACAAACTCTTCCCCGAAGCCAGTGGAACCACTGCGAGCCAATTCCATCTCATGGACTTGCTCCTTTCTCCTTTGAATGCAGGCTATTCCACTGGTTTGATACACTCACACCCACCTGGAGAAAAGAAATGACAGAACTGGAGAGAATGGCATGAATACCGAGGTTCTTGTGTTTTAATTTGCCTAAAAATCTGTGTGTTGTTAAAACAAATGTAGAAATTAGCCATATGGGAACCTAGCTTGGGTACATATCTTCATCTGTCACCACATTTGGGGGAGGGAGGGACACTGCAGAATCATTGTACTGTTTAAGCTTATAGAGGGAGAGATAAGTCTGCTTGGAAACAAACTAATACTGAACACATGTTTATGCTTTTGACCTCACAATATGGTAACTAATGATGCTTCTGCAAACAGACTTGGGAAAACAAATGGATGACTGCAGAAGGGAGAACCCCAAATGAGGGTGATGAGCTTCATCTCACCTCCGTTAGCCCTTAATTCTTAACAGGACAGCCGGCACAATTTCTGTACAGCTTGCCTAAATAGATAAAATCTAGCCTTATTCTGAATTCAAATCTCAGACCCAGTGCATGTAATACAGTGCCTTAATAGGTTTCCAAACTCTCATTTGGCCTCAGTTATACAACCAGCTGACACTGAAAATAATTAATGCCCTTTAGGACTTGCATCTGCTTCTATGGTTCCAAGTCAAGGTTTTTAATTGGGCTATTTTGGCATTTGGAGACAATGGCAAGGTGAAATAACCTTTCTTTAATATTTTTGAGGTCAGCAGATAGTCCTGCCAAAGGTCATCCTTCAGGTTCACAAATGAGTCATTTGTATCACCTAATGCAATCTGTGACTTGCAAATTGCACTGGGATGTGTTAGCGTGCATTAATTAGTCCATGTGATGAATACTGAATTCATCATTACTAGCCAGAGCTTGTAGAGATGTGCCAATACTTGTTTTGGTGGTTTGTGGTTGCTTATTTTTATTTTATACTACACTTCCAACCCTGGTCTGAGATCTTCAGCACCCCAGGCTCAATAATTGGCATGTTAAAGTTAGCCCCCTCACTATGGCACAGCCAGGACCTAGGAAAAGATGCACTGGCATAAAAATACTGCAAAACAGGAAGCAACCACAGTCTCCCTGTCTTTGGCTTGTTTAATCTATAACTCAGCATCAAAAGATGATTCTTTCTGCCCTTTATGATCCAGAGTGTAGCTAACCTTGAGAGAGAGACACACAGAGAGACTCTTGTTTCAAACACTTAACTCAGAGCAGTGCCCTGAGTTGCACTGGGTCCCCTCAGCTGCTTGGCAGCTACTGCCTATAATGAAGGCATTATTAATTTCAGTTTCAGGGGATAGAAAATCAGGATGTGGACACTGTATGGCTATACCATCTGTGCAGTTGACATATATTGATTCATACCTTCTTCCCATCTGTCCTTGACACTGTGCAGTAACAAAGGTCACAATCTTCCTTTTCCTGGAATTCCCCCACCACCCCACACACCAAATGCAACTTGCAATCCAGTATCCTTTCGATGCTATTGTGCAACTTCTAAGGAAAACTGGGGGCAGAGTGCCTGCATCAGTCATCTCCCAGGTAGGTCTCTTGGACCCAACGTAACAATAACCAACCACATCAAAGAGATGTAGGAAAACAATAGCTCTTCCACTTTGCTTTAAGATGAAGTCAATGAGGGGCAGACATTCAAAATAGATCTTCCGGTTCTCCGGCATTTTGAGAAAAACAAAGAGAATTACTCTAAAAGTTAGCACATTCATTTTACACAGAAAGGTACAGTAGCCAATTAAATTATATACAGTAGATCAAGGGAACTGGAAAAGTAGATTTACAGAAAGTTATGAAATGCTGAAAACCAGCAGGTGGGTACACCCTGCTCTACATTGAGGACACTGGGATAAAAACAAAGTCTCCAGCTAATGAGATATTTATGTGTGTTACAGTCCATGTGTATTTTCTGAAAAAAAGAGAACTGTATCTGTTATTGTCACTTCAGGAGTGAGAAAGCCTGAGCCAGATTTCAGAGGGATTTTATTTCAAGGACTATCACTTATTTTATTTCACTTTTTTCCCCTAACTACTACTCTCTGTCCAGGTGAAATTGAGCACACAAATAACTGAATTCACAGTGGACTTCTTTTAAGATTCAAGTGGCCACTTCTATTTGCAAAGTAAGGAGTAAGTGGCTAATTGCAGCCCAAGTGAATGGCTGAGCCTACAATTAAACAACTAGGTTGTATATTGGGGGAGGGGTGATTTGAAAGCAGAAAGCCTCTCCATGGAGCCCCCAGGCCTTTCAACAGACTTGAGGGACCCCAGGAAGAGGGTTAGGGGCCGCTCCATCAAACCAGAGCTAAGCTGCTCAGATTTACAGGGTTCTTTTTGTCAGTTTTTTCCTACAGCTCTAAAATTCTCCAGATACAGGTAATAAGCACTGTATTACCCTTCACACTCTAAACAAAGTAAATATCCAACCTTACCTTACCTTATTCATAAAAATCTTCTCTCCTCTTTTCTTTTCTCATAAAATCATAGATTACATTTTCAGCCTATATTTAATGTTGAAAATGAATCCATCTTTCAGTTACTCCTGAGAGAAAATATTGCAGCTTTCAAAAATATTTTAAGGACATTTCCCTTGCTTTGGAGGGTAGATCTCAGATCACTCAGCCAATTTGATTTCAAAACAGGAAATTTCATTTTGATTAAACTGTGTAGCTCTGCTGAGCTGCAATCTTGGACAAGAAATAAAAGTGTTTGGGGAGTGTGGAAGGATTTCAAATAGCCACATTATACTAAAGGGATATACTATTAGCTCCTTTAAGTCAGCTCTAGAGGAAATAGCATTAAATGAACAAATAGTACACAAGTCACACCTTTCTGGGGCTTCAAAAGTTCCCCATGTGTAAACCCCAAGGACTGGCCTAGTAGAGGCCCCTTTCAGATCCACATCCCCATGATTCTGAATCTTTTTTTTTTTTTTAATTGGAGGCTAATTACAATATTGTAGTGGTTTTTGCCATACATTGACAGGAATCCACCATGGGTGTACATGTGTTCCCCATCCTGAATCCCCCTCCCACCTCCCTCCCCATCCCATCCCTCCAGATCATCCTACTGCACCAGTCCTGAGCACCCTGTCTCATGCATCGAACCTGGACTGGCGATCTGTTTCACATATGATAATATACACGTCTCAGTGCTATTCTCTCAAATCATCCCACCCTCGCCCTCTCCCACAGAGTCCAAAAACTGTTCTATACATCTGTGTCTCTTTTGCTGTCTCACATATAGGGTTATCATTACCATCTTTCTAAATTCCATATATATGCATTAATATACTGTATTGGTGTTTTCTTTCTGGCTTACTTCACTCTGCTCCAGTTTCATCCACCTCATTAGAACTGATTCAAATGTATTCTTTTTAATGGCTGAGTAATACTCCATTGTGTATATGTACCACAGCTTTCTTATCCATTCATCTGCTGATGGACATCCAGGTTGCATCCATGTCCTGGCTATTATAAACAGTGCTGTGATGAACATTGGGGTACACGTGTCTCTTTCAATTCTGGTTTCCTCTGTGTGTATGCCCAGCAGTGGGATTGCTGGATCATAAGGCAGTTCTATTTCCAGTTGCTTAAGGAATCTCCACACTGTTCTCCATAGTGACTGTACTAGTTTGCATTCCCACCAACAGTGTAAGAGAGCTCCCTTTTCTCCACACCCTCTCCAGCATTTATTGTTTGTAGACTTTTGGATAGCAGCCATTCTGACCGGCGTGAGATGGTACCTCATTGTGGTTTTGATTTGCATTTCTCTGGTAATGAGTGATGTTGAGCATCTTTTCATGTGTTTGTTAGCCATCTGTATGTCTTCTTTGGAGAAATGTCTGTTTAGTTCTTTGGCCCATTTTTTGATTGGGTCGTTTATTTTTCTGGAGTTGAGCTACAGGAGTTAAACACACACACTTCTTGAACCATGAACTGGTGATAAACCAGAAGCCTCAGCTTCTGGCAAGTGAAGGAATATTCAAAAGCCACAGACTCTGAGCTCAAAGCCAAATCTGGGCATGGCTTATCATCCTCACCTCTTTCTTTTAGCCCTTTTGGCTTCAGCATTGATTTAATAATCATACTTGAAACTAAGTTCACACAGATTTGTGCTGTTTTAATCACTTGTTGTTTTAAACACTGGAGACTTTCCCTACAGCCCAGATGTGTCATTCACAAAAACACTGTCCCCTGTGAGAATTACAAGATACAATCATATGTTCTTAGTTATCCAACTTTTTATCCTCTAACATCCCCCCACTGAGTTCACCCTGGTCCCTGGTAGCCTATTAACATCTGCTCTACGACATGATGGGAGAACAAACAACTGGTAGAAAAGACAGCTTATTTGATGAACCATAGCTTGGTTTTGTCTGTAATTTTCTTGCCTTTTCACCGTGAACTCACTCCCTCCCTCACACAGGGGTGCTGCTAAGAGAAAGGTGGTTTTAAATGTGGTTTTCATCATATCCCTAAATATGCAAGCCTTTCAGGTTCTGCTGAAGCCACATCAGAAATCTCTGGATGTCACTGGGCATATAATCTTCATTCATTCAACACAGACAAGAGAAGCTGAGGGTAAATTCCTCTTTCCTTACATCAGCCACAGCAGAATGGTCCTGTGCTATGGTCTGTTTCATTTGCCATTATCCTTATAACACCAGAATGATCTATTAAAAAATGACCAACTTAATCACGCACACAACCTTCCTCCCCTCCCTTCCAAATGGTTTCCACTGCTCTTAGTGTGAAATCCAAAGCCCTCACCATTGCCTAGTCTGTGCCTACTTCTCCAAGCCCATCTTGTGCCTTTCATGCTTTCTTTCTATTCCTTTCTAGCTTTCTTTCTATTCCTGAAATATACTAAACTCCTCTCCACCTCAGGACCTTTGCACATGCTGTTCTCACTGCTTAAAATACTCCTCTCATTCAATAGCTCACCACATGGCCAGCACCCTCTCTCAGTCACATTTCATTCAGCTCAAAGGTCATATTTTCAGAAAAGATGCTTTTGCCTCAATTCAAAGTAACTGCCACCCTAGGCCACTACTCACCTTTCTGTTACATCATTATACTTTGTTTTCCTTAAAATACATGTCACTTTTATCTTGTTCAATGTCTAGGTTCCCCTGGAATGCAAGAGCTATCAGAACAGGGGACTTGCTGATCTTGTTCAACTCTCTGTTGTCAGGAATAAAGCAAACATATAGTGAGTACACAATTAAATATTTGTTAATACATGATGCATAATTGAATAAATGAATGAAAGAATAAGTGTTTTAAAACAAGGGGTACTTAACTAGGGTTCATGGGCATCTGGGCTTTAAGATGATGGCCTTGAACTCTCTCAAATTACTTGTAAAATCCACTTACGTGTATTGTTCAGGTGAAAGTTTTCAATTTTCAACAGATTCCCAAAGGCTTTATGACTTTTGAAAGAGGAGGAGAGCCTACTAATAACAGGACCCCTAATTTTAGGTCAATCAAAGAACTGTCCTATTTTTGCTGACCCCCTGAGTAGCCATATGAATAATTCAGACCAATGGGAAAGGGTACCATTCTTCCTCTTCCCTTCCTCTGGCAGTGATGTGGAGGCAAAGGCTGGAGCTCTAGCAGCTATCTTTGACCATTAGGTGACCTTGAGAATTGAAGCTACGCACAGCAGAGCAACAAATTAGAAGCCAGGTATCCAAAAGCACAGAGCACTACCCACTCCTAAACTATCGCTAGACTTCTTATACAGGAGAAAAAAATAAACTTCTACTTTAAACTATTGTTATTTGATGAGGGTATGGTGGGTAGACATAAGAGGGAATTACTTGAGATACAATTACTTCTAATTTAATTATCCCACTGTTTGCAAAGGAGATGTTGATGTTCATAGAAGAGAATCAATGCGTTAATACATGTGAGCAGACACAGTCCAAGATGTAGTTCCCAGTACTGACCCATTCAGGATCTAAGTTTGGTGGGTTAGAAAAATAGGAAAATGGATTCAAATGGTACAAAAGGAATTTCATTCAGTAAGCCTCAAACTTGGAGGTTTACTAGAAAGTAAAATCATGAACGCAAATAGTACTTATTTGATCCACTGCATTTATACTTTCACCATTAAAATGTGCCTATAATATATGAGTTACTTTTCTAACAATAAAAAAATCCTTTCCACAACCATCTTTCAGCAAAAATAATGAAGCCTACCTATGCACAGTCTGTATTTAGACAATTATACCAAAGACTCTAGCTCATTTTTATTCAGGTCCACCTCTAAGGAAATGGTGGTGCTTTTTGGTACATAAATGTATTTGTGTAGTGTTGAAATTTAATATTAACCTTTAAATATCAACTCTGAAGGTAATAATAAGAAATAATGACATCATCATACAAATTAGTATTATTATAACATATGGAAATGTCCTAATCCTGTATATTATTAGAAATAGCTATCATAGTTAAATTATTGACCCATAGCAATGAAAACACCCAGGATTTATTGTATATAATTTGTGTATAATAGATGTGTTCAACAAATTCATCCACAGAGACTTTAAATTTATTAATTGCAACTCAATCAATATAACCACAAACAGAGGACATTATTATTTACAAAGTGATGAACCAGTGGAACAACAAGACTTTTTTGTTGATGCAAGAAACAAAGAGAAGTAAAAGTAATCCAGGTCTGTTGATGTCTCCTTCCAACCACACCTCGGGTTTAAGGTCAGAAGGCTTCTCTCCAGGTACGCAGTAGAGGTCAGTGACTGAGATGAAAGGATGTAGACAAAGATTTACAGCTATATTACCTTGGGCAAGTTACTTCTTTGATCTCTCATCCTCCTCAACTATATAACTAGGGATCCACTAGTTCTTATTTGTGGAGATATTGGGAAGAGTGAATAGGATAATTTTACCGTGTCTGGCAAATCTTAAGTACTCGCTGCATGTCCGTTACCATCAATGAGGTCACCATCGTCATTCTTTCTCTGTGCTCTTTTCTTAACTGGATCTCCTATAGTGAACTCAACAGCTTTCCTGAATTGGTTTTAGTTCACAAATCCATCATCTTGGTCTTCTTTCTGTGTCCCAGAGTACCAAACGATGCCTTGAAGCAGTGCTTTCTTCCTGGATGTGAGCTGAGCTTGGGCTGAAGAGTAATGCTGTACGGCAACTGGTAACCAGCTTATCATTTTCTGAGTTAACCATCACTATCCATTCTAATAACACAGGAGTTAAAATGGCTTCAAAACAGGAAAGCAATGCCTTCTTACCTCAACACCAGGCACAGCCCATTTATGCTAAATGCCACTCTGAGTTCTTCCCAGAAAGCACTGGCAGCAGCCAAGTTCCCAGAGGCAGCCTGCACCCAACAGATAAGATGAGGCAAAGCAAATTGCACTGGACGAGACGGATGACCCTGCTGGCTTGCACTGAGCTAACAGTAAGCGTGGCTATCACTTACTGATCACTTACTATGTTCCAGGCACTGTTCTGAGCACTTTGCATACAATCTCTCATTTAATTCTTCTGACAAATTATATGAGAGGGTTTCCATTATTATCTTTTTGTTACAGTTGTGGGAACTCAGGCTCAGAGGATCTGAATAGCTTGCCTACGGTCAGATACAACTAGAAAATTGCATATCTTGGCTTCATATCCAAGCAGCCTGACTAAAACCTATTTCTCACACACTACATTGTGATATTCTGGGAAGTTGGTCTAAGCATTTCAACACTCACAGATTCCCACCATGCTCTGCCAGAGGCTTCTGATGACAATTTACAGAAACAACTCAGATAGTAGCTAATTATAATCTCAGGATGTTGACATGCAGGGGTTCAAATCCCAGGTCTGCTCCTTATTAGCTTGATCTCTCTTTGACTCACTATTCTCATCTGTAAAATGGGGATGACAATAGGGCCTGCTTTGCAGCCTTGTGAAGATTAAACTACATGCTGGAGTAAAGTCCTTGGCACATTGCAGGACACACAGTGAGTGTTCAACAAATGACTCTGTTGACATCTTTCCCTCCCTCCTTCAGAGATATATTATTTAAAAATAAAAATAGAGGCCCTGTTACTTATCATGTGCAGCCTTGAAGCCCTCCCTCCTTACATCTGGATGATAAAATGTAATTCTTAGGGAAAAAGATAATTTTTCAGCACGACGTTCCCTATCTGCAATTACATCAAAATCACATTAATTGAGCTATAACACTGTCAGGCTCAGCAGCTGGAAAGCGCATCCATACATTCTAAAGAGAAGGCCATTAATTCAGCTCTCTACAGCACGGCAATGAAATCGGGATGTCCGTTCTCCTGCGTGATTTACTGTCTTTCAAGCTGCTTAAGTGGGAACCTCTACAAAAAGATTTAAGTTAAGTGACTCTTGTGCTGCTCTGAAGCTCATTTATTATTGAATTAAGTTTTCATTTCGTTTAAAGGGAATAAAGAAATATAGTTTTATTTGAAACAAGGTAAAACATTTAAAAGAAATCGACTATTATGATCCAGGAAGCCAGTTTATATATCTGCAAATGATCTCACCCTGCTAATGCTCTGCTGAAAAGCCAAATTTCAACTCATAAATGTAACTAATATGCATATAATTTGAGACTTTTGCATGAGAGCTTATCCTTACTTTTCAACTTTATCATTTCTCTCTTTAAAATAAAATTTTTTTTCTTTTTTTTTTTTAAATCCAACACAGGAACGGGCTGGAGAAAATCCAGGAAGAAATAAACATTTTTGAAAAGTCTAGGTTTTCTTTATGACATAGAGGGAAACACAGGAGCGAGAGGAGACCAATAAGCTGAGAGACACAGTGTATAGGTTTATCAGCATGTAGCAGAAAAATCAAGGCACCGTAGGCATGTAGTATTAAAAGATGTACAGCAACTTGGTGCACAGATGAATTGTGTGGCAGACAAATAGAGAATAATTCTCTGCTGTTTGAGAAAGCACAACTTCAGTGCCTAAATTATTGGCCCTTGCGTTAGACATTGGGCAACAAACCCCTTTTAGAATTAGTAATCCTGTCTGTCCACTGTCTGGATAAAAGAAATGGCATATTTCTATATAATGTTTCTTCTTCTAAATCTCAAGCAAAACAGTCAAAAGTAATATTCCCTGTACTAAGAAGTCTCTAAAGAACTAAGCACTTCTGAACAAACCACATTTTCAAAAAATTTGCTAGAACCCCTATAATGGTGTCATTTACACTCCAGTCACATGTGTCTACAGCACAAGACCCTTCATAATTAGGTATATACACTATACCAGCTCACCGCCTAATTAGCAAATTATGTTGAAAATAGCATCCTGCTAATTAACGGTTATTATGGCATTTCTGAAGCTGAAGCTTTAATTATCACCAACCTAATGCTTGTGTACAGAGGGAAAAAAAGGTGCCCCCCTTTTTTTTAAATGATCAATAAGTGCAAGAGATTATTATAAGGCAAATCTGCTGACAGCTGATTAATTTGTTTGATGCAAAGTTGCTGTGTGTTTCATATTATTTTATCGGAGTTGCAGGAAAAAGGTACATAATTTTGTTTCATTAGCAACCTCTGCGATTTATCACTAGAAAATGCACCCCCCCCTTTTTTTGTTGTTTGTTCAATTCCCTCTGTGTTTTTGCCTGTACCAGCATCAAAGTCAAGAGCAGGAAGTTTTAATTAAGTGACACTAATGAGGTCGTTGAAAATGATACTTCAGCAATTCAGCATGCTGTTAAATGTGTTTATTCTATAATGTCATCAAAGGTGATTGTTTTCCCTCGTAATAGATAAAATTCATTACCATAAGCATTGTACTTTTGAGTGTTAGAAATATGAAATGCAAGTTAGTCAGGTGTATCTGTTGCATGTTTTTCCTCTTTTGCTGCCAATTCAAATTAGTGGACCTAAAACAAAACTTCAGCAAGCAAGACTCATTCTGATTTGTTTTCTTTTTTAAAATCTCCCCTGTTTAGTAATTAACAGACCCTATCTGGGAGAAACAGAACAAAAACGCGCATGCAAATAACTAATCAAGGAAAGCTGGAATCAAAGGGACTGATGAGGGGTGAAAAGATGTTCTCCTGAGTCTGGCCATTGTGTCGCTGCTGCTGTTGCTCTGCCAACTCAGAACTGCCTGCCCGCCTCGTGGCTAGCTGCTTGGGTAGCCCACCACCCACAGTAGACGCTGCACCACCACGTCATTCAGCATTGGGTTTGAAAAAGAATGAGGGCATTTTGGATACTTCTTCCTCTAAAATGGTTTCGGCCTCCCAAGTATAATTTGGTTGTATGACCCACTTTGGGAAATTAATTATCACATTGTGAATTTCCATGCTTCCTGAGGACTGAAAATGATTTTTCACATTTCTGAGAGGTCTATAGGGGGAAGCAATAAAATTATTCCATTCTACAGATAGGGATTACTGAGCAGAGTAATTCAGCCAGGTCAGAGAAAGAACTGACAGCTCACCAATTTATACCATCTCTGTCATTCCAAATAGTCGCTCTTGATTTTCTTAGGTTAATCAATAGCAGCCCACTTTCGTACCTTGCACAAAGTTAAGAGTTCTACAAGGTTTCCGTTTCTCTTTTAATGAGACTGGCGCTGATGGCAAATCCTTCATCAAAGTAGCAATTCTCATATCTTACCTCGATTTAGACAATAGTGATTGTCTCCCTCACAAAGCTTTCTATATCCAAGGTGTATTTGTTTTTAATGCCAAAGGAAACCCATTCTAATTTACAGCAGCAACTATTCTTTAACAATGCTACTAATTCACAGCAAACTAAACAAACTCTGCCTTTTTTTTTTTTAACTGACTGCCCAGGCACAGATCAGGACAAAGACAAGTTAAGTGGGCTTTTTCAAGATACTTACTTAACTATTGTAACTGAGAAATTAAACTTACTTTTTCTTCCTCACTATAGCCCTGGGTTGGGCTGATTTTATTCTAGGGCAGGAGGCTGGATTAGGTGACCCCATGGAATGTCTCACAGACTGTCTTCACCAAAATTATTAACCAATTCCCTGAAACATCTCAGGAAAATTAAAGATTCACCATTGTGAAGCAAACCAAACTTTGACTTAATTTGCCATTTTTCAACCAGTTAGCTGCAGAGGAAGCTCAAAATGCTCTGGTATTACATAAAAGTACAGGAGGTCAGCAGTTTTTTTATTGGCGAGTTGAGCATAGGAAAAACATTAGAATGGCTCAGAAGTATTAACAAGGTGGTAAAAGCTCTAAATCCCTATCTAATGTGCATTAATGAAACATGAGAACATACAGGGAGAGGCTGAGGGGCACCTAACACTCCAGGAGACTGTGAAACGGGGAGCAGCTTCATAGAAGCAGGAGATCCATCCTCATCTGTGAATTAAGGGAAGGATGTTTCTAGAAGAACCAGAAGGCCTTTGCCAATTAGGGTTTATTGTCCGGGATTTAAGTCTCTGCTTCTCTTTGTGGTTTCTCCACCTTAACTTCAGCTACCACCCAAATGCTCCTCAAAAGAAGAGCAAAGGTGTAAATAAACGTGAGTGCTCAGTGGCAGTGAGGGTGTGGCCGCTGAGCACTTTCTTCCATGAGGGGTGGGGGCCGTATCAGCTAGCACAGCCTCTCTAGGAAGCACTCTGGTATTGCATCTAGAGTTTAAAAACATTCACATCCTTTGATCCCATAATTGCACTTCTAGGAATCTATCATAAGGAAATCAGAGATGCTTATCAAAGCATGATTTACAATAATGAAAATTTAAAGTCTTAAATGTCTAACATTGGCAGATTGGTTAAATAAATGATGCTCTATCGCATGATGTAATATTGTGCAGTCATTAAAAAACATGTTCAAGGAACACATCTTAATAAATATAACAACCACAAGGAAGAGGGCTTAAGAGGTCAGGTACTGTATATGGTATATGCCCATATTTAGAGATTTCAATACACCTATTCATGTCAGCATTAAAAAATGAATAGAAAACAAATACCAAAATGCAAACAATGGTTATCTCTGAAAAACAGAATGAAAAGTAACTTGAATATCTGTTTTTCCACTTTGTAAAAATTAGTCATTTAAAAATATTAAAAGTAGTATTCAATAATCTTTTTCAGAATGCACCCAAGGTATTAGGAATTTTATAAAGTTTATTATCTAAATTATAAAATATAGTATTATATAATTTAAAACATAATTAGCCTAAATTTTTTTCTCTATTAACTACATAACTGTTCAGCCAGCCCCATGAAGCTCAGAGAATACTGAAATGCTAGGACTACTATTATGTTCAGTATAGCACTCCCAGAACATGCTTTTAAAAGATACCTTCACATTTTATAACCAGAGTAGTCATCTCCATTTGTACAAAGTTTCCTACAGATTTGTATGATGCAAGAATACAACATCTGAAGCCCTAAATTGTTTGATAGCACTATCTGGAATCCTAAAGATGCTTACTCCTTGAAAGGAAAGTTATGACCAACCTAGACAGCATATTAAAAAGCAGAGACATTACTTTGCCAACAAAGGTCCATCTAGTCAAAGCTATGGTTTTTCCAGTGGTCATGTATGGATGTGAGAGTTGGACTATAAACAAAGCTGAGAACCGAAGAATTGATGCTTTTGAAATGTGATGCTGGAGAAGACTCTTGAGAGTCCCCTGGACTGCAAGGAGATCCAACCAGTCCATCCTAAAGGAGATTAGTCCTGGGTGTTCATTGGAAGGACTGATGATGAGGCTGAAACTCCAATACTTTGGCCACCTGATGTGAAGAGATGACTCATTTGAAAAGCCCCTGATGCTGGGCAAGATTGAGGGCAGGAGGAGAAGGGGATGACAGAGGATGAGATGGTTGGATGGCATCACCGACTCGATGGACATGGGTTTGGGTGGACTCCGGGAGTTGGTGATGGACAGGGAGGCCTGGCATGCTGCAGTTCATGGGGTCACAAAGAGTCGGACACGACTGAGCAACTGAACTGAACTGAACATAAGCTAATATTTTCCTGAAAGGTTTCCTTTATTCCTTTTACAGTGATGGATATTATTCTTTTTTCCCTTTTCCTTTTAACTGAGGTGTAGTTAATTTACAATGTTGTGTTAGTTTCAAGTGTACAGCAAAGTGATTCAGATGTGCGTGTGTGTGTGTGTGTGTGTGTGTTCCCATGCTATTTCAGATTCTTTTACATTACAGAATATGACCTGTGATGGACACTCTTGTCTATGATTCCTCGGAACTTCTGAAACCACTCTCAAGTTATAGAAGTTTGCACTGGGCTAAGAACATGTTGGGGAACACATGTATACCTGTGGCGGATTCATTTTGATATTTGGCAAAACTAATACAGTTATGTAAAGTTTAAAAATAAAATAAAATTAAAAAAAAAAAAGAAAAGCAAAAAAAAAAAAAAGGCTTGGTTTTTTTGGCTGTGCTGTTGTCGTTCCTGTTCTTAATCAATGGGAAACTGTCGATATATACATACTGAGTATTATTTAAATTTTGAAAGATAAAATGCAAGGCACAGAAGGCAAAATGTTTTGATGTCTAATTAAATCTTTTCATTGAGATTGTTTCCTAAAGGGATGTTTAAAATGTTTTCCACTAGAGAAAGGAGGGGGAGAATCCAGCTACCAGGAGAAAATTTACAACACTAAGCAACCATCATCCTTCTGAAGGATAACATAATTACAACAAAAATGAAGACAGGGAAAAGGAGTGCACAGCAAGCTACCTTGTCAGCTGGGGATGAGGAGATCAATATATTGTTTGCTGAACATTTCCCAATCAGATTCATAACACAACTGGACATACGTGGGCTTTGGGGATGCTCAGAAAATCATACAGATTTCGCCCAACTGGAGAGTAACAAAAATAAATTTAAACTCTTCATCAAAGGTTTCATAAATTATCTGTTGTTGTTTTAACCTTTTCAGAGCCATGAGGAAGAGGAAAGAGAGCTGAGAATAAGGAGTCTCAGGTTTGCATCTGTGTCCTATTTCTTACCAGTCACTTTTGGAAAGTGACACAATCTCTCTGAGCCAACGGGATTCTAACCTGTGCATGGCTTTCTCAACAGGTGTTGAAAAGTTAAGTACATTAATACAGGGCTGGAGAAATAGTAGGTGCTCAATATCTTTGGGGGGCATTTTTGGTTTACTTTGAAGTAAACACACAAAAACAAATAAATGGGATCTGCTCATACCCCAAAAGGAAAGACCCTGAGTGAATATATTTGAAGCACAAACCTTTTAACAAGTATCTCCACTACTTTACACCCACACAGTATGACAATCAGTAGTAATATCACATTTTAATGACTCTCTTTGTGTTTTGCTCTTTATTGGACCACAGAAAAGCAAAACTCACCCTTGGTCAGCACCTAAAATACAGATGAAAACAGACCATGGAGTCACAGGACATCTGCCCTGTGTCCCACACACACAGGTAAGCAAGAACACGCGTGCACTGGGTGCGTGAGTGCCAGCGCTGTACGATTACCAAGCAGGGGTGATGACACAGACCCTCCTGAATGCTCCTGGAAAGCGCCTCCCATTTTATAGCCATGTATCATTTACAAGCACACTGGCTCCTTCTTTCCTTCATTCACCTTCTGCAATGCAGAGCTGTATCGTGCACTACACATACACGCACATACACTCTCTCTCTCTCACTCACTCACTCACACACACACAGAAGCAACCTCATTATTGCCAGACTGGATTGGCTTCTTAAAGTTACCTGCAAGACTGGATGCCATGCTACTCTGTCGGGTTAGGAGGGCAGGTTACTTGGAAGATAGAGGCAAATGGAAGCTTCCAGAGTGAAAGATCAGGGACTCCCCTTTTCCTTCCTCATTTCCCAACTTTCAAGTTCAAAGGTCTTCCACAGTTCCAATAAGCCCTTCAAATGTCAACTCTCAGGCTTTGCAATGGGCAGTGTCAAAACACTCGGCAAGGGTGCAGATTCTGGTTGGCATCAAAATTGAATTCAAATCCCTGCAAGTTATTTAATCTCTCAAAGCCCCAGCATCCTTAGCGGGCTGTGGTAAAACTCAAAGGCCATAAGGCATATGAAGTGTTTAGCACAGTTCCTGCACACATACCCACTACGTGCCGTTACTAAAGAAGCAGAAGTAACATTTACAGCCTGGTCCTGAGCTAAATGCTTTATGTCTATGACTGTATTCACAAGTCTACAAGGCGGATACTACTGTTATCCCCACTTTACAGAAGAGGAAACAGACTCATAGAGGTTCATTTGGCCAAGAATCATCAAGAAAGTGACAAAACTCAGGTGAAACTCCAGAAGGCTGGCTCTAGATTGAGTTGCTAAAGGATACACTATATATTTTTAATGTGTGAGGGTTGAAGTCTATTTAATATATTTTTAAATTAAAAAAATAAAAAAGCTTGACACTAGTGTTCATCCTGAGAAATGATGGGCCTGGTCAGTTTTTGCCTGACCTCAAGGAAAGTGCCTGGGTGGGTACATGTCCCTCCCCCAGCTCCATGACCCTCACTGAGGTCTATTCCTCTGCCCAAGAGAAGATGAGAACAGGAGATTTGCCAGGGTTATTTTAGAGATAGAAGCTGGTCAGAAGCTATATTCCAAGGGTGCAGTTAAGGTGAACTCAAAGAGCAGA
This sequence comes from Bubalus kerabau, assembly GCF_029407905.1. Taxonomy (NCBI): domain Eukaryota; kingdom Metazoa; phylum Chordata; class Mammalia; order Artiodactyla; family Bovidae; genus Bubalus; species Bubalus kerabau. The sequence goes on from NC_073624.1 coordinate 239,970,504, forward strand.
GTCTGTGGGCTCCAAGAAGCGGAGGAACATTCCACTGATGTGACACAAATGTGCCTGCTGCAGCATGGCCACCCCGCTTGCCCACGGAGCCCCCCCGGGAGCCATGGGCACAGGCGCCGTGGTCCACTCCCAGATTAGCATTCATGAAGCCAGCACAGGCGAGCTGGTGCAACATCCACTGCTCACCGTGCAGGCTCTCACTTGGTACGTGCGCACACACACGTACACTCAGTTAGACAAAAAGAGTAAGCAGGAGGAAAACTAGATTCATCCCCCAGAAGTCCTTTAATAAGGCAGCAGCATATACAAAAAAAGCAAAGTAACTCTAACTGTCTTCCCTTTAGAGACCCTGTTAAAAATGACCATGCAATCCCATCACTATAGTTAGCCACTTCTGGGTTGGAGCACATTTTGACAACAGAATAGAATAACTTTCACTCCTGAAAGTATAAAATACACCAGAAGTGGTAGCTATGTTGTCATTTAAGCAAACATGTAATGAACACCTACTAAGTGCTAAGTACACAAGACAATATCAACACGATACCAGAAATCTGTCAAATACCCAGAGGTTTTCCAAATATGCAGATGACTCATGTTCCATTTTTATTTGGCTATCTTTCCACTGGATGGCCAGTTTCCTTTGCCATCCAGTAGAATTTGGTCTAGCAGATGGACAGGCTCAATGTACATGATGCTGCTAGATTCTTTTTATTTATTTTTTTTAAAATATAGATGCTTTAAAAAAGAGAGAGAGAGAAGCTTGGTTTTCCATCGTCTGCTTGACGCCACCAGTGATAGATAAATATCTGTGTGTGCTCCGAGGGTGCCTGACTGCACACAATGTCTTGCTGATCCCATTCTTGCTGTGTGTCAGTACCAGCACAGGGAAGATGATACCAGTTGTAAAGAGAAAATGGTCTTCAATGCCCTCCCTTATGAACATCTTCCTGACTCAGTTTCCCATTTCAGCCAAGCATGATGGCTAATTGATACACACAGGACAGCAGACAGGAGAAGGAACACTGGAGATAAAGCATCTTAATACAGCCTCGGCCCCACCACTGACCACCTGTGTGACATCAGGTGAGTTATTGTATATCATTGAGACTTGGTTTCCTCCTTGGTAAAAATGGAAATAATAAAAGCTCCTAAAGTTGTTCATGAGATACACATAAAAAGTGCTTAGCACACTGCCTGGCATGCCTCCACATGGGTATACCTAGGCACCGACTATGTTGAAGGAACATGCTAGGCACCATGAAGGGCACCCAGATGCATCGACAGCGATCCTTCTCACATGCATGAAGTCAGAATCCATAATGGGAAAGGCAATCTTTTCCATGTCCCTCCGATACCACAGTCCTCCCAGCCCACCTCTCCCCAGCCTCTGTGTGTGGCTGTGCACAGGCTTCCTCCTCTGCAAGGGAAGCTCCTTGAGGGCAAGAACTCTGTCCTGGGGTTTTAATCTTGTTGGTCTTCCATTTCCCCCAGCATGTGCCATAACAGCAAGAACAAAGAAGGTGCTAGATAAATGCTTGCTGAATGGATATATGAATAAAATAGAAAACAGAAAGTGCCACAAAAGCAAGTGCTACAAAACTGCCGTGAAAATTCATAGTCTTTTTGATCATACCAAAGTGGGGTCAGGATGATCAAAGAGGGCATGGTGGAAGAGCAGACCCAAAAACTTGGCCTTAGGGAATAGGCTGGATTTAGTGAAACTTGTCAGGGTCATTCTCATCCCTCCATGGTCTAAATTCATGCCACCTCTGCCCTCAATGGACTTCCCAGGTGGCACAGTGGTAAAAAGTCTGCCTGCCAATGTCGGGGTGCAAGAGATACGGCTTCCATCCTGAGTAGGGAAGATCCCCTGGAGTAGGGAATGGCAACTGGCTCCAGTATTCTTGCCTGGAGAATTCCATGGACAGAGGAGCCTGGCGGGGGGCCCATGGGGTCGCAAAGAGTCGGACACAACTGAAGCAGCTGAGCACACACACACACACACTGCACTCAACAGTACAGTGAAGTGCGGGCACATGTGTATCAGAGGACTAAGGTTTGCCAGGGTATGGGTGTGTGTGGGGCTGGGGGGGTGGTGATCCGTACAGTCAAACTCACTTTTCTCTCACTCTCGAGTGCCCAGAGTCCTATCATAGGAGGGTCGCATCAGCTCTATCTTTCTAAATGATTTATTTTCCACTCAGACCAGTTTAGCATCATTGAGAAAGTCTGCCATATAAAAGACTAATATATACTACGGTTAGGAAGCCTAGGATGCATTCTGGGCCCTTTGGTTCCCTTAAAGAAATAGGCAAATTGGACAGAAATCAAAGAAGGGAAGCCACAAGGATTAAAGAGAACAGCTGCAGGAGCTACTTGTAAGGGTTTTCCCCCAGCACCAGCCAGGAATAAGCAAAGCTCAGGGATGACAAAAAGGACGGAGGATCAAATACTCTCCCCGAGCAAGGGTGTAGGCACACCAATGAAGGGAAAGAATTGCTCAGGGTCACGCGGAGGGGTAGAGCAGAGAGGGATGGGATGTAATTACAGGAAGGAAACCTTGGGCTGCAGATCAGGGCAACCTTCTTAGGAACACGCTCAATCCGAGTGCGAACCGGCTTCCCAAGGGAGGCCGTGGAAGCCCCATCGCTTGAGGTGCATAAAGCCGCTGGACAAAAAGCACAGACAGAGAGTGAGGAACAATCTGCCCGCGCAGGGGGGGTGGGACAGGTGACCTCACGGGGCCGCAGGCTCCGCACTTCAATGACACATCGAGATGTATTTCATCAGGCACCCACTGGCGAACGCCGAAAGCGCTGCGCCCCACAACACCCTCCCCCCACCGCAGCCATTGTGCTTTCTCAATACACCACTCAAGAAACAGTCCCATTCACTTCAAGAGACCCTCCATGGCTCCTTGCTGCCAGTAAGCGTCAGGAGGATAATATCTTGCTGTGGACCCGGCGTGTTCCTACTTGAAGGCAAAACGTGGCTTTGAAGGAGGAATTTTAGCTCTGGCTCAAGTCTTGGCTCCTGGAACTGGGATATTTTTGTTTTGTTTTGTAAGAGATCCTTTCAACTCAGAAGATACTCTTTATCTCCACTATGGGATTCTGAGTGGCCAAGATAAAACTGAGATAGTTTAATATAGTCTCTTGATCAATCAAATGGCTCCTTTTAGCTTTCAGAAGAGAGTCCAATACTGTTAACATGGATTGTAGTGCCCACAAAGATTTCCGAAAACTCACCTTCCAGGGCCCTCAGCCCCAGCCTCACACCCCATTTAGGGTTTCTCAAACAACCTGTGTTCCCCTCCATGCCAGGACTCGTCCCTGCTCCTCCTTCTGTACCAAACACTCTCATGCTCTCCCCATCTTCAGGATTACATTCCTATGCTCAGGCTGCCATAACACAATACCACACTTTAAGGCGATTTCCACAACAGAAAGGTATTCCTCAGAGTTCTGGAGGCTGGGAAGTCCCGGATGAGGGTTGGCATGGTAGGGTTCCAGGTTTACAAACTGGCTGACTTCCATCCTGTTTATCCTCACATAGGAGAGGACGCACACTCTAGTCTCTCATCCCTGTTTTATGAGCCCTACCCTTAGGACCTCACATAAATCCAGTCACCTCCCAAAGGTCTCATTTCCTAATACCATCATACTGGCACGTAGGGTTTCAACATATCAATTGGACAGAAGGAAATTCAGTCCAGAACATTCCACTGATCCTCTTCCTTCAGGACCTAGCCTTAACTGTTGACTTTCAAAAAAAAAAAATTTTTTTTAATTGGAGTATAGTTGCTTTACAGTGTCATATTAGTTTCCACTGTTCAACACAGTGAATTACATACATACAGCCCCTCTTTTTTGGATTTCCTTCCCATTTAGGCTGAACTTCCCTGGTGGCTCAGATGGTAAAGAATCAGCCTATATTGCAGGATACATAAGAGACGTAGGTTCAATCCTTGGGTTAGGAAGATCCCCTGGAGGAGAAAATGGCAACCCACCCCAGTATTCTTGCCCGGAAAATTCCATGGGCAGAGGAGGCTGGCAGACTCCATAGCGTCGTAAAGAGTTGGACCCAATTGAGCGACTTTCACTTTCTTTCCCCTTTAGGTCACCACAGAGCACTGAGTAGTTTCCTGAGCTATTCCGTAGGTTCTCATTAGTTATCTATAAATGTCTTTCCTGATCTGGCAAAGGGTAGGCTAGGGCCCCTCCAATCAGCATCTGAGCCACACACACTTAGCTCTGTGCAGTCACTTATACAACATGTGGTAATTTGTCCTACTTGGTCACCAGTCCACAAGAGGACACGAGCTGCAGCCAACTCACTCTCTGCTGTAACTCTGAGACTTGGCACACAAGGTGAATGATTCAAGAAACCTCATATTAAAAGGGGTCCGTGGGTACTTCATGCTCTTCATAGATTCCATGCATACCTGAGTGTTTTAACATGCATGGGAAAAGGGCTGGGTCTTCTGGAAAATGCAAAGACGAATAGAAGCTCATCCCCAAGAACTTACAGACTAGGCAGGAAGAGAAGATAAACATATAAATAACATGCCAACAAGGTACAGAGACAAAAGTGACTGTCAAACACAGTGCTACGGAAATTCAGAGGCAGGACACACATTTTCAGCTGGGTTGGGGAAATGGAGTTGGGAAGACTTTCTAGAGCAGGCTGATAGAATATAGGATGTGGAGAAGACACTCAGAACGCAGGTATGCCAGACAGAGAGACCTGAATAAGCAAAGGCGCAGAAGCTGAAAATCTCTAGCACCATTGGCTCAAGGACAGAATTAAAGTGAAATTCAACTGTAAGGAAGCTATCTTGGTCACAAGTCTCTTGAATATCAAGTTTAGACTTTATTATGAACGTGAGCGAGTAACACAATCAGACTTTGTTCTGTGGTATGAGTTGGCAGAAGTGGACAGCTGAGATATAATTTGTAAGGAAACCTAAAGTCTGCCACTTTTCAAATAACTAACCAGTGAGCAGTCAATATTCTTTGGAGGGTCAACCACGTCTGCCTTCCCAAGGGGAGATGCGAGGCTATGAAATGGTCCCTTGGCTCAGAAATTGTCCGCCCTACTGCCGTCATGGAAATCCATCCTTGTTAGATTTATGGACCCCAGGATCCCATACAGAAATACAGCAACCCAGCTAACAAAAGTCCTGGATTATGGAGTCCAAATATTCTACTTCAGAATTCTGAAATCATCTCAGGCAATACATTTGCATGCCCTCTTATGGCTCTCCTCACTAGGGACTTTGCCCAGGGGTTTTGTTAGGCCCCTTTCAACTTGGCCCTCCTGTTTCATTTACCTGGTAGACAGCTGCACACCAAACCTTGTCCAGGCGCACCCTGGGAAGACCTCTCTTGCCCCCACTCCTATTTAGTGAGACTGTCAGTGGCAGCTTTTGCTGGTGAGAGAACCACAAAGCAACCAGCTAAACAGTGGTACAGCCATGGCACATGCACATTGCTCCACCTGCGAGAGGAGATGATGAAGACTGTGCCCAGGATGTTTACTCACCCTACACACCTTCTGAAACCAAAAGGGTAGGATGTGCCAAGAATGAGAGGTCCCACATCAGATGAGGCTGAGTCTGGGGAGGAGTGATAAGTACAGAAGCATCTATAGCCATTTGCGAGGCTACCAGATCCAGGCCATTTAAGCATAATTAGTGGTATCAGCCCAAGGTGAGAGACCAGGAAACAAAAGCTTGGACAGACAGCTGGCAAGTGGTGGAGCTGAGATTTGAGTTTGTCTAACTCCAGAGCCCAAGATCTCAACTATATTGCTAAACTATTTGGTTGCTGTATTTATTGGAATATCCTTAGGGAGACAAATGGGACAGGGTGTTTATTAACAAGGAACCCTCTTCCCAGCCCTTTATAAGGGCAGGAGATGGAATGGGCTCTCCTGTGCAAAGCTAGTCTTCTGCCTTCCACTGGTCAAATAGAGGGATGGACTTTAACAGAAAGTGAATCCCAAATCAAAGGTCCTACACTGTGGTCTATCCCTGGTATAAAACCACTTCAGATGAAAGAGTGGCCTGTGGATGAATTGAAACCAATTATTATTATAATCATTATCTGTGTAACATTTGGGCAGGAGACAGCTCCTGACAGTTTCTTGTGAGAAGTTATGTCTGTCTGACTGAGCAGAGTTTAATTGAAAATGTCAACCACCTTGAAGATCATTAGGGTGAAGCTCTTAGCCTCAGGAAAAGACAAAAGTGAAAACAATCCTCTGTTGCTGCTGATAACCACCTGTATTGGGGTGAACAGCAAATGAACAGATGAGCATATGGCACGTGGGGCTTTTTGTGAGCCATTCAAGCACCAAATCCTCAGGTTTGCTGTGAGTGAACAAGATCCTCACTCCAGACACACACATTTGTAAGAGGTTGGATCCATGCAGTCAAGACTAGACAGATCATATCAGGAATGTGTCCAAATGCAGTGAACCTCTTCTAGAAAATGACTTCTTGAGGCAGGAATTTGTTTCATTGGTTGCTTTGTCTTGGAATAGCCAATCACCTACAGTCAATGCTTAGTATTGTTCAACTATCTTTCTCTGTTCTCTTCCTCTTCTTCCTGCTGACACACACAAATACACACTATGTGGGCAGAAATACACACTCACACACACATACATCATCAGGGGTTTCCACTAAATTATTCAAACCCAGTTTCTCCTCTAAAGTATCCAAGGATACCCCAAGAGTCTGGGAGCCTTGGTATATTTGCAAATAGTTTCCAGCTGACATTTTCTCTAGTACTTTCTGAAGTTAAAAAAAGAATGTGGCTATTAGAAAAAAGATGCATTTTATAAATATGGAATATGCTTTTACTACCAATATTGACAAGAAAGAAAAAAGTGGGTAAAAATTCAGATATTAACACACAGATCATTTAAAGGATTGCACTGAGAAATTCTGCTCTCTAAACTAAAACATATATACTGTACTACATAAAATGTCTTCTTAACATTGTGAAGCAGTGTCCTTAGCTATCACCAAATTTAGCACATGTCACTGTATTTGTGAAACCCCAATCTGGTAATATACAATGTACAGCAAGCATAAAATCATGAACTAGTTGCCAAGGGCCCTAGCTCTGGAATCAGACCACCTGCATTCACATCCTGGCTCTACAACTGACTGGTTGTGGAACCTTGGGAAATGACCAGTGAAACAGAATCACCTACAGTTAAAGTCTTTAAACCTCAGTCACTTCATTTATGAATGGAGGATAATAGCAAAACCTAGAACCCCACAGGGGAAAGGCACTTATCACAGTGACCAGCCTCGGTAAATGAGAATGGTTATTAAGCTTCAGTGGACCCTAGGATTCGGTAAATGGGGACAGATTACCGGTTATCATGAATTTCAAACAGGGGTTTAATTTTGCATGCAAGGAAATAGGGAACCAGGGAAGGTTTTGAAGGAGGAGTGGTATGATAAGGAGGCCTTTAAGGGAGGACGAAACCATGAGGTTCAATACACTACAAGGGAGAAATGCTGAGTGCGGTGGCCATCAAGGAAAGTCCCTGCAATGATCCAAGCTTAACCCCATATATCTCTGGATGAGAATGGTAGAAAAGACAAAGACAAGAAAAGGGCCTTCACCAGGATATTTTTAAAGAAGAAAGAGGAGGAACAGGAAAGGAGGGGAGGGAAGAGCAGAAAAGAGAGGTGGAGAGAGAGAGGGAGGGAGGGAGGGGGTAAGGAAGGAAAGAGGGAGGGAAGGAGGGGAGGAAGGAGGAAGAGAAGACTGTTCTAGGAGACTGACTAGAATGACTCATGGTGAGTCAGACGAATCGAGGGCAGTCATCTGAACAAACTGAATCTCCTGTCTCATGACGCTAATGCAAAGAGTGGCCAGAATGACACACAGGCCAGTCATCATTCTAACTAGACAGTCTTTAGGGATCCTTCAGGGCTGGCCTCCCAAGTCCAGAAGTTTCCTGATGGCCCTTCATTCAATGCATTTAGCATGTATCTACTGGGCATCCACTATGTATAAGACATGGTGCTGGGTTCTGGGGACACTGAAATGAAGAGAAACAACAAACTGCTCCTTTGGAGTCTATGACCTATCACATAGACAGCCATAAAACAATTCAAAACTAAGTCATGAATTCCAGTTGTGCTATGTGTTATCAGTGGCACCCTGATCAGATCCATCTATATGAAAAGGCTTCTAAACAGTACGCATTCTTTACTGAATCTGAATATAAAACCTCCTACGTAAGTTTCAGAAGTAATGTGGCTTCTAGAATCAGAAGCTGAGTAGACGTTACTAACAGCATGCTCATGCCTGTTCTAAGCAGCAGCCTGTATGCCTGGGAAAATTTTGAACCATCCCTGAAATCTCAGTTGAAATAGAAAGTAGAAATGGAAGACAGAAGAGAGCCTGGGATGAGGTGGAGGGAGCACTGGAATATTCTACACAGCCCAACTGCTATAAATCATGACCTATCAAATCATTTCAAAACATCTCTCATGATCTATAGAAAATAAGAAGATTAGGCAAAATCAGTGATGACGAAAAATACCTACAGTCACCTCACTCTGCTCTATCTTTATATATGGAAAGACGTCACTGCTTTATCATAGCACTGTTTCCTTACTGTACTTCTCAAAAAAGCACTCCAGGCAGCCATCAGCAATGGAATTGTGTAAGGAGGAGAGACTAGTGTATTTTAAATTCATCAGCTTCTAAGGTCCTTTCCAATCTATGTCGTGGCAACCGATAACTTCAGAGTTTGGAAGGTAAGCAGAAGGATTGCAGCCAACAGAAATTGTAAAGGATGAGTAATCATGTCAGAGCAAAGCTATACCTGAAATAGACTTGGAATGAGAATCACTTCCCTTGTAGGCAGAAATGAGGGCTGAACAGTAGCAATTTGGAGCAGCTTATTTTATAGCAGTCCCTCACTAAAGAGTTAAGCATCCTTACCCCATTAAAATCCAACCTTGGCCTGTAAAACACTAATCCTCTCCGTATTTTTCTCTTAAGTTGCAACATGAAGAATGTTAGCATATACGGAAGAACTTCTAATGATCCATAAAAGTAATAAATCCTTCATTCCTAGAGGGTTGGTATACTTCCTAAGAACTATTCAGGAGCCAAAAGTGACAGACTGCTATGAGGAACAGACGTTCCAGGTTCTCCTGCAATGGGGACAAGACAGGGGATGCAGGGTGGTGTCAAAACCTCCCAAACATTCTCCGAGGGTGGAGCCCTCACTCCCTTCTTTGCTCGGGGTGATCTGGGTTCCTCTCACACATATGTTTGGTGTCTCAGATGTCAGGAGAAGCCTAAGGGCAAACCAATAGCAGCTTCTACTCAGCCAAAAAATAGGACACTGGTTTACTACAAGATACAAATAGAGCAACAAAGCAACCCCCCCATGGAAGAATATACACTGCCATGCTTTAAAAAAAAAAAAAAAGAATTATGCCATTGGAGCATGGTCATTACACAAGTACACTGAATAAGGGCCAAAACTGCTTAAAATGGCTCTTAAAAATATAAGCCTTTCTGAGATTGCTTCTCGGGTGCATTAATTTATCTATGCTATTGGGATTAAGAATGGCCTAGAATCCCAGCTTGAAAGGGAAAAGTAAAATTTTCACTACCTACTATCTCTCCATATTTGTCACTACCTATCAGAAATCCAGATGCGGACACACTTGACACAAAGAAAGCGCAATTAAAGCCTGAGACAAGGCCAGTCCGAGCTCTGCCAGAGCCAAAGGGACCCTGTGTGGCTCCCTTCCATCTCAAGCCCTGCTTGGCGGCTGTGCCTTTGACTGACATGTGACATTCTTGTCTTCCTGGACAGAGAAGCCAAGCTCCTGATGGTTATCGACATCAGAAAATGTCATGTCTGAATATGCTTTAGCCGGACCTTCCTCCCTCACTTTGTCTCCTGCCTCCTGCCCTGCAGTTTATTTTAATTATACAATGAAAACTCTCAAGTATGGAATGGCTGCTCGCCATATCACACAAGCCCCTAATTGTACTCTGGAGCTGGTTCATGGCATTTTATCGCCCTGCGATGGTAAAAGGCACATTTGCAATAGGAGGAGGTCATGGAATATTTTCTGGAAATGCCAATGGATTTCAAGGCCCCTCCTTTTCTTACCAGACACTTGTGATTTTATCTTTGTATAAATTACATCTCCTCTCTTGTACCGTTTCCTCCTCTCCTTGTAATCCTATACAATTTCTCAGCATATGGATGAATGTTAATATCCTGATCCATAATCACTCTTATTAAACCACAAAAGCATTTGAGCAGAGTTAATGTTTATATTACCATAGTTCCTATACTATGATGGTGTGCCCATCTATCATTCTTCTTGCTCTTTTAAAACATTTTCATCAGTAAGAGCATAGATCATAGGAGAAAAACGATATTCAAGCTTTTCCCAAAAGAGGCCACTTCAACAAGATAATTTTGTAGAAGACAAAAAAGGTGACCCATGCACAATCTGGACACAGCTGGCCAATCTAAGACTGCTTCAGATGGCTGTATATGCCACAAATGCAGGCTTTCCCCATTGTGTGTGTTCAATAAATGTTCACTGAATGAGTCTCTCAACTGATCACATGGTCATATTCAAATACACCCGACACGTATTTAACCGGGAACTCCCATGCTCTAGTTGCCACATGTTGCATACTCATCCTCTCATTCACACTAAGAACAAATTCTCTTCTGATAACCCTTCCCCAGCTCAATACAAACCTAGAGGAAGAAGGGCTCATGTGTTCATATGGCTTATAAGTCACGCTCCCCACAGCAGTATTTTTCACTTGACAGATCAATGTCATATCACTTTTAAGCAATTCCCAGAGGTGTACGGTGGTGCATAGTCACAGCTGTTTCCCTAATGCTGCTAAGGAAAAGGAAAGGTTTGGGGCTAACTTTCACAGAGGCAGTGGACTAAGAAGAAATGGATTATCAATGCTTTTCTATTTCCTGGCCCCAAAGTCTCTAATTAACACTCATGATACTGGCTTCTTGTGGCACTCCCACCTACTTCCCTTGGATATGTTTCATGTGAGGACTTGGGAAGAAGCAAGATTTTATGTAACAATCTCATTCATTAATCCTTAGTAAATACACTCAAGAAAAGGTACTCAGGGCAAACAAAAGGTCCAGAGTCAGTAGCCAGCAAAGAAGGATAACCTGTCCCTCACACTGCCATCTCCCAACAGAACTTTAGGCCAGGCAAATGTTCTACCATAGCAGTCCAGTGTCTTCCATTAATATCTGCTGTAGTCCAGTTTGTATGGAACCAAACAAGAGCTGATGCATGTGAGAAGCACCCAGCCCAGTGTTTTACAAGAAAGAGATGCTCAATGAAAGCTATTTGAGATCTAAAAAGAAATACCAGATATCTTAAGAAATTCAGATGTTGGTGAAATCGGCATTGATCCAAGGACCATGCAGCAAGCAATGGAGGCATTTCCTCAGTGACCTGGCAGATACCCTTCGGGTGTGACATCTTTGAATCTGAGAAAGGAAAGGGCTATAAATGAGTGGTGTGAACCATCTGCGGTCTCATTGTGGCTGGATACTGTGGGAGTGTGTAGGTGTAATCTGACTGAGTTTCCCCAAAAGTCAGCCACCCAACCACTCTAACCCACCATCACTCCCAACTTCAATCCAACCTAGAAGTCAAACAAAACACATCTGACTGTGGACTGGACTCAATGCATACTTACCATTTTGCAATCCCTGGACTCTTTAATGCATGTGGTATTGAATCATACACCTTTTTTGCATTATTTCACTTTTCACTTAGTAAGCTGTGACTTCCCAACTAGACTACGAACACTTTCGACCATGACACATTTTTGTCTGGGTGTGTCTGCGATGCCCTGTGTTTGCTAAACAGGAGCTCTGTTACACACTGCTAGGCTGAACAATGGCCCCTAGCAGATGTAACATTTCCCAAATGAGGGAACGAAAAGCAGAAGAGGGAACTTGGCGTCAACTTGAGTGACTACTCTTCCTTCTCTTCTTCATTCTTTTTTCTTCCTAGCAGGTACGCGTTTGCAATGGTGATTACTTATTTCATTGCTAAGTATTTCCTCAGTAGAGTAAAATCCATCAAGGACCAGACACAGGAGTATGCTAATTTCCCATTTCTCTGGTAATGCACAGATTCAATGGGGTTTTCTTCCCGCCAATGTGCATTCATAAATGCCATTAATAGTAATGGGAATCAAATGCAAAATATCACTGAGTAAGTAGGCCCTAGTGCATGAAATATATTCTCAACCACAAGGACAAGCTGCCACACAGTTCACTGCCTTGTACTAAATTAGGGGCCGGGGATTCTCTGATTGGGACCAAGATGGTGATAATGACAAATAAAAAGAGAAAAGCCAGTCCCTGTTCCCTACTTATCCCCGACCAAGACTATCCTTGACTTGCAGGTCAGAGACAATGAGAAGCTTTGAAGCCAGGAAACGGAGATAGGGTGCAGAAAGATGCCAACTCCTGTTCCTGCACGGGAATTAGTGAAACACAACTCAGCCAGTTCAACACGGCTGCCCTTTAGTCATCCCACCCACTAAAAGACACTGTTAAAAACCCGCCAGCTTTTATTAGCAGAAACAAACGGAGTCGACTACCAAGCACTCAGGAGTTTTTTCATCCTCAAAGTCCAGGATGGCTTTGCCATAATAAAGGTCATATCTCCTAACCACGGTAATGTTCACACAGCAACCTGAGCTCCAGGCAAGAGCCAGGCCAGCTTCTCAGTGTTCCCCCTGTAGAAGGTGTTGCCGATTAAACTATCACATTTCAAAGGGCTCCTTACAGTAAATAGGAAAGAAAGGAAAAGAGAGATCCAGGGCCTTTTGTTAGTCAAAAAGCCAGGGAAAGGCGATAATTAACCCATTTTTGTAGAGAAATCATTTGGACAAAAGTCAAGGGATTTACCACCCTGTCAATTGTTAAGTCTAGATAAGGACATTATATTCCCCAGCACAAAGGGGGACTGAGAGGGAGAATAGAAAGTAGGCCACTACTACTACTTTACCTCACATCTGAAAAAGGACTTTTTTTTGTCCTCCCAACGCAGTGATGGACTAAAGGATTTTTTTCTCCCTTGCACTAAAAACATAACTTCAGAGCCATGCTTTTGCATTTTGTTAAATATTCAAAGGTATTGTGCAATTAGCATGTCATTAATGAATAATTAATTATAGCTAAAGCAGCTTTCAGATTTTTGCAGCTAAATTATTTAAACAGCAAATATAACAATACGATGCAATGCTTTCCTTCGGTGTTCTGTTATTGCATTATTTGAAAGGAACAGCAATATTACTTTTCATTAGTTGCAAGAATTATGTGCAACAAAAGCTGTTTTCCTTTTTTTCTTACCTAAAAGTTGTTTCATGTGCCCTAAAAGGGAAAATTAATTCAATCCAGATTAGATTTCCTAAGAATTAATTAGCTGCAAATATCTGAAAACTATAGCTAGGGATAGAAGGCTTAGCTAACTAAACCTAAAAGAAAAAAAGTGAACCTATTTAAAAGTTGTCCTTTAGAAGAACTCCTGCACAAAATTACCATTTTCAAGATATTTGGTTACCACTTCTGAAAGAAGAAACCCGCTAAAAACCCTTGTTTTATTTTTTTAAGCTAGTGGGTATTACAGAGTCACCCCCAGCAAACAGTTAAGAGTTAAAGAGAAAGTAATACATCGCTACTTGCAGACATACATCACTAGTGAGACATGAGTTTATATTTATAAGTTGCACATCTGGGATCAGTTGACTTACCCATCTGCTAACTACACCAGTAAACAGTACGTCTAGGACCGTCATATCCTTGCATCCATCACAAATTCCTGCTTTAATTGTGTGTTTACGTGGCAAACCTCTGCTTAAGTATATTTTAAGACTGTTTTAAGCAGTTGTAATTGCTCCTTTCTTCTTCATATTAACTCCAACACATTTTATTTACCATTATGACAGACTGTGATTTTGCAAGCCTCACAGATAAATAAATGCCAGAGATCATCCTGCTTGGAAAAAGGCAGTCTCTGTGTTTCACAGAGACTGGGGGCTTTAACCTGCCTGGTCTGAAGGGCTCGGGCCTCTTGCACAATGTCAGTGCCTTGAGTCACAAGTTCAGATCTCAAGAAGGCTATGTTCATGTTCCTATCTCTAGAACTCAGAAAACTGTCAATTATACAGGCTGCTTTAGACGAAGAGGGAGAAGAAGATTTGGGAGGAAAGGTCTAATTCTAGTTTGGGAAGATGAGATGCCACCCAAGGGTTTCCTTCTTTTTCCTTAATATAGTCTGCTACCAATCTGGCAGCAGAGTCCACCATCACTTGACAATGATGCATTGGGGAGTTCCAAGGTGCTGGGGCAGTGGATGAGCCCCTGGCAGAGGGTCAGAAGTATTGAGAAGCCCAAAAGTCAAAGGAGACTGTAGCCCATGGTCTTGCCGGATTTTCAACCCGGTTCTACAACTGAGTTTCATAAGCATGCTAAAAGCATGGGTTTAAAAAAAAAGAAAAAAGAAAAAGAAAAAGGCACTTTCCATAATTAGGGAAAAAATATGCACAGTGTCGGCACAAAAAGGGGGGAGGGGATTTTACTGTATTTTTTCCCAACCTGCCTTTTACATGTATATGTATAGCAAGATGTTAAACTTCACACAACATTGTTAAACCACCTCTTGGGTTTGGGGAACTGAAAGTCTTATGTGCGTATGTATTATTGTACTGAGGCAAAACTGTTCAACTTTTCTACACGATTAACCATCATTTTCTCAGGGTGTCCTCACACAGCTTGCAATTTCCAGCTTCTCAGTAAATGTTCAGATCAATATGTGGCTAATAGGGGTGGGGGTGGGGATTACAAGCTGCAGAGCCTCCCGGAAGCTAAAGAGTCACTCTGGTACAATCTAGTTAAATGACAGTATGGCAGCAGGCAATTTACCCAGGCCAAGGAAGCTGTGGCTTGTCAAAGACATTAAAATCCAAATGGGCCAGCCATGGTGCCAAATGTACTCATAGGTTTGCAAACACATAATCCAGACAAACTGAATTAAATCACAACCAGTTTATAATTAATTTGCTTTTGAAAGTCATGCCATGAGAACAAATGTGTCATCCATTTACAATGAAATGTTCTTAGGGCGCCCCTACTTAATGACGCCTCTGTACACGACAGAACCTAAGCAGGGGGTGGGCAGTGGGGGACAGGTTCCAGGAAGCTAAACTTTTCTGTCAACCTCGTGGAAGTTTGTGGCAGTGCGGTAGCTGGTGTGGTCCTGGGGCCTCTCTGACCGCAAATGCCAGCTTCACTATGCCAGAGATGTAAAATTAGAAAATACTCCTCTTGACAGGGCATTGCCCTTCTAGACACCATCTTTTAAGTACACACACTCGAGGGAAAGATAAAAACAGTAAGGAACCAAGGCAGTCATGCTTCATGTGAATTTATTTTCTGGGACTTGAGGATCCAAGGAATCTGAGAGCCTTATATACATGTGACAAAGAAACAAAGAAAAATAATGTAAAAAGGAGCCATTATCCTGAATCTTAAATGGAGTATTAGGTGCCAAGCACATTTTTTCTCCTGCACTTCTTGGCAGAGGAGAGGCAATTTACAAAGAAGTAACCACAGAGTAGATGATTTAAGTAAGAAGTCTTAGGTCTTGTAGTCAGTACGGCGCAGAGGCTAGATTCAAACCCAGGACTAACTCAACAGCCTGAGATCCTAGCCTTCCACTTTTCATTTCACCAAAAGCCAGATCTCATCCCTCTCTTTCCAAAGTACAGAGGCCAGTGAGACTTTAAGTGTGGCTGCTTTTCAAACAAACTTGAACTTCATATCAAGGTAAACTCAACCCCATCCCCATCAATTTCTTGAGGAGACTGGGCCAGAGAGCACGTCCAGCTCAGAGTCCTGAGTTCATTTCATTAGAACTCCCTTAAAGGCACACAGCTTTTCTGATCCAAAATGGTCTTTAGTAGGCTGATGTCTTACACCAGACTTGCACCAAATTACTGCTAGCTATCTCCAAAAGTCAGATTGACCCTCGAAGAATGGGAGAGCACTACTGCTGAGGGCAGTCCTAAGTGGGTGCGCAGGTTCAACAAGCAACTGAGAGGAAGGAGACTTGCAAAAACACGTTGGGCAACGACATTAGGAAAGGAAGAGTAACTCTTGTCCTTCATTCATGTCAAAAATATTGACTTCTCACAGGCTTGAATGTGCCATACACTGCATTCAGTTAGTAAAAATAGAAATACATGTGGACTTATGTTTATGTGTTTTTAAGATTTAGAAGCATGCCCCAAGTCATCAAGATAATGAATGACAAGGCCAAGATTTGAACCTAACTGGAACAGTAGTATACACACACTCCAATCCACAATACTATTATTTCAAAAAACTGTACTTTGCAGGGACATGTCAGTAGCATGTCCAAGGTCTTCACAGGTGAAAGCCTACACTGCAGTTTCCTTCCACTGAGATGCAACCTAATGGTCTCTGAGCATTTCACCAGGAGGAGACCAACAACAACACCTCTGAAGGGACAACTGTGGCCATGAAAAGGAAGAGAAGAAATGAGAAAGTTCAAGAGGTATTTGGCTACTAGAATCCAAAACTGGAAATTTAACTGGAAGCTTAATTGCAGGACTTCTCTTAAAACACACACACATACACACACACACACACACACACACACCTTCCAGTCATTCTGTCTACAACAACCATTAAAAACTTGCTTCAGATCGTGACTTTAGTGGCTTCCAAGCTATTTCCAAGCATCCAAATAATCACTGACTCTGAAACTAACAATCCTTACTAACAGAAAACAGAAGTGCAAAATCTTATAGAAAGATTCGAATGGAATTAACAAGAACAGAGGTTCTAGGTGTTAGACATGCACTACCACTGCTATTCCCTCTAATACCTCCATAGCTTCTACACTAATGCAAATACCAATAGCTTCCATTTACTCCCTGAGTACCCTCTGCTATGCTCTCTGCTGAGTGCTTTATATGCCCCACATCATTGACTCTTCACAAGCCCCCTATAGGATAGGTATTATTATCCTGTTTTACAGATGAGAAAACTGAGGCTTCAAAAGTTTAAACCCTACACAGAGAGCCAATTAAACACGAAGAGAAGTATTTACCAAACCCTGTGTAAGGTACTGCAAAGCTAAGCACAGTTGTGGATACAAGAAAGCATGATATATTGATCCTTTCTATCAAGGACCAGAAATTCAAACTGCAAAGATCAGAACACATAAAAAAGCATATTGATAAGGCAGATCTAAAGAGGAAGTCCCAAGAGGGCAAGAGCTAAGTCCATCTTGTAGCAAGTTGGGTCCTAATGGCCTGGCACAGCATCTGACCCATATGGCATGCTGAGTAAACAAATGTTAATAAATGTAGAAAATAGTAAGTGTTGAATGAGCATTTTAGAATTCCTGGAACCCATCTCCTAAGCATTTGGTTAAATGAGGTTAAGGCTAAAAAATGGTCCTGATTCTGCAACTACCACTTAGAAGTCCTCTGACCCAAGGTGCTTCAGAGCAGGTTGAGCCCTGCTTTGAAGGCATGTGTCTCTTACTTTCATCAAATTGGGGCAACCAGAGACCTAGAAGGCTTAATCGGAAAATCTTCACTTCTCTTTGTCCATATTCTGCCATGGATGGCTTCTCTGCCAAACATTTCATAGTTACCTTAAAGCCAAACAATATCTTTCAAGGGAAGTGACTGGCAAACAGCCATCACCTCTGATGCAGAAAAATACCACCATCACTCCTATGCTTAAATGCCTTCAAGGAGACCCTGGAACGAAGGAGTCTTTACAGGCAATCTGATTTTTTTTTTCACTCCCCTTTTGTGGAAATATCTTTTACACAAGGCTTAAAGAAAAAAGGGAAAAATAAGAAGAAGCAGCAAAGAAAAAGAAAACCTGCCTTAAATGAAAAATTCCAATCTTGCCTTTGTAAAAACCCTCCAAGCCCCAGTCAGCGGCCCCTCCCCCTTTATCCAGGCCTCTGTGTTTCCCGGCAAAGGGGTTAGAAAGCTGTTGAAAAACATTCTCCTGCTGTATTGAGACTGACATCTGACAGAGCTCCGTGGTGTCCTAACTTGGGTGAATTTAAATGACAAGCTTGGCTTTATAAGTCAGGGATCCTCTTTTACAATAGAACAGCATGATTGCTTCACGGTAGAGGGGGAAAGAGGAAGAATCAAAGTTTTCTTCAAATCCCCAGTGGTGCCATTGACCTGTCAGAAGGTTGTGACCCACTCCTGTTAATCCATGCAAATCAGATGTCTCCAATTTGTGCTACTGATTGGACTACCACACCTTTAAATTCAGGAAGCAGCTTTAGAGTGACGCTCCTATCACAGAGGTTCAGTTCATCTCTCATTTTTTTCTTCTTCAAAAACATGACAGCTGACTTCCTTTAAGTCCTGCCCTTGCTGAGTGAGGGAAGACTATCTGATGGTTTCCTGATTAGCATCAAGGCAAAAGCAGCATGTTTTTCATAGACTAACACTATTACCTAAATTATAGGCCTGTTGCTCTCAGCATCGTCCCCCCACAGACAGGTTAATATACACATCCCACTGGTATTATTGCTTTGCTAACAGTCACCCAATCATTTTTCTATCATTGGGGGGTAAAGGTCTGGTATTCCCTGGAACACACTTCAGATCCAGATGAGAGAATCATATAAAACCCAAAGTGCTGTTTTCAAACCATACCATTCAAAACTGACCAACATTCCCCAGGTTCAATGCCATGTGCCATTCAGATGTTAAACCAGGAGTAATTTCAAGCAGAAACATTCAGAAATGGGAAATTCAAAGGCTGGTATACTGGATATCAACAGAAACCTGGCCTGTGTGCTTCTCACATCATGCAAGCTGTCCTGAAGTCATTCTGAACTGGTTATTTATACAAGGTCAGTGGCCAGAATTGGTGTGAATCATATAAAGGTAATTTGGAATCCTACAGGGAGAAGGAGGCATTTAAAGGACTTGAGCAAAGTTTTACTTCCTGAAATCTGGAAAGTTGCTATCTTAAAGAACCCCAGAACAATTAGCATATATATATATATATATATATATATATATATATATATATATAGAACAATAAATAACTTTAAATTGCCTATATTCAGGAAACGCTATTCCCAAAAGCAAGAAAAAAACGTTAAATGGGAATAAGCCCAACCAAAAATATAAAGAAAAATTCTAATTAGGGATATTAAAGACTTGAATAAAAAAATGAACATATATGAGTATATATTCATGCAAGGTCAGAAAACTCATTATATATAGATATCAACTTTCCCAGATTTCAATAAAATTTTGCTCAATAGACCAAGGGAATTATTTTAACCTAAAAAGGATTCTATAGCTTATATGTAAGAATAAATAAAAAGAAATAGCTATGAAAATGGAAGGATATTATAACATTAAAACATATTAACTTCATAAAAATTAAAATTGCACATTAAGGAATTCAAATCAAACAGACCAATCGATGGAACAGAGTGCCTATATGTCCTTACTGAGGGCTGATATTCGAAACAGCAGGACTAACACCTACACTGGCACCAGAAGCTCAGACTGGCAGGCATTACACATGCCCTTTTCAGTGTGCCAGGGGAGACCCTTTACATTGATAAAGAAGGGTTGTAACTAAAGGGGAAGGGAGAGATGGAAAGCTGGAGCAGCAGCCATTGACCAACCAGCATGGAACACTTTTAAGAGTTTGATAAGGTGGCTCCTGTACAATGTAACGAACTTCCGTCCATAGTTCTGCAGGCACTCTGTCTATTAGATCTAGTCCCTTGAATCTATTTGTCACTTCCACTGTATAATCATAAGGGATTTGATTTAGGTCATACCTGAACGGTCTAGTGGTTCTCCCTGCTTTCTTCAATTTAAGTCTGAATTTGGCAATAAGCAGTTCATGATCTGAGCCACAGTCAGCTCCCAGTCTTGTTTTTGCTGACTGTATAGAGCTTTTCCATCTTCAGCTACAAAGAATATAATCAATCTGATTTCGGTATTGACCATCTGGTGATGTCCATGTGTCGAGTCATCTCTTGTGTTGTTGGAAGAGGGTGTTTGCTATGGCCAGTGCATTCTCTTGGCAAAACTCTGTTAGCCTTTGGCCTGCTTCATTTTTTACTCCAAGGCCAAATTTGCCTGTTACTCCAGGTATCTCTTGACTTCCTACTTCTGCATTCCAGTCCCCTATGATGAAAAGGACATCTTTTTTTGGTGTTAGTTCTAGAAGGTCTTGTAGGTCTTCATAGAACCATTGAACTTCAGCTTCTTCGCCATTAGTGGTTGGGGCTAGACTGGATTACTGTGATATTGAATGGTTTGCCTTGAAAATGAACATAGATCATTCTGTCATTTTTGAGGCTACATCTAAGTACCACATTTCAGACTCTTTTGTTGACTATGACAGCTACTCCATTTCTTCTAAGGGATTCTTGCCCACAGTAGTAGATACAATGGTCATCTGAAATTAAATTCACCCATTCTGGTCCATTTTAGTTCACTAATTCCTAAAATGTCAATGTTCACCCTTGCCATCTCCCGTTTGACCACTTTCAATTTGCCTTGATTCATGGACCTAACATTCCAGGTTCCTATGCAATACTGTTCTTTATAGCATCAGACTTTACTTTCATCACCAGTCACATCCACAATTGGGTACTGTTTTCGCTTTGGCTCAAACACTTAATTCTTTCTGGAGTTATTTCTCCACTGATCTCCAATAGTATATTGGGCATCTACAGACCTGGGGAGTTCCTCTTTCAGTGTCCCATCTTTTTGCCTTTTCATACTGTTCGTAGGGTTCTCAAGGCAAAAATACTAAAGTGGTTTGCCATTCC
Organism: Bubalus kerabau; assembly: GCF_029407905.1. Classification (NCBI taxonomy): domain Eukaryota; kingdom Metazoa; phylum Chordata; class Mammalia; order Artiodactyla; family Bovidae; genus Bubalus; species Bubalus kerabau. Next base: position 239,991,460 of record NC_073624.1, read on the forward strand.
CATCTCCATTGGACCACTTTTGTCAGAACTCTCCACCATGACCCATCTGTCTTGAGTGGCCCTAAATGGCATGGCTCATAGTTTCACTGAGTTAGACTAGGGTGTGGTCCATGTGATCAGATCAGCCCTGGGTGTTCTTTGGAAGGAATGATGCTAAAGCTGAAACTCCAGTACTTTGGCCACCTCATGCGAAGCGTTGACTCATTGGAAAAGACTCTGATGCTGGGAGGGATTGGGGGCAGGAGGAGAAGGGGACAACAGAGGATGAGATGGCTGGATAGCATCACCGACTTGATGGACGTGAGTTTGAGTGAACTCCAGGAGATGGTGATGGACAGGGAGGCCTAGAGTGCTGTGATTCATGGGGTCGAAAAGAGTTGGACACGACTGAGTGACTGAACTGAACTGTGATTGTAGTTTTCATTCTGTCTGCCCTCTCATGGATAAGGATTAGAGGTTTATGGAAGATTCCTGATGGGAGAGATTGACTCTAGAGGAAACTGGGTCTTGTTCTGATGGCAGGACCATGCTCAGTAAATCTTTAATCCAATTTTCTGTTGATGGGTAAGGCTGTGTTCCCTCCCTGCTCTTTGGCCTGAAGCCAAACTACGGTAGAGATAATCACTGTAATGGCCGCCTCCTCCCTGACCCTGCAGCAGGCCACTGTTGATCTATGTCTCTGCCAGAGACTCCTGGACACTCACAGGCAAGTCTAGCTCAGTCTCTTGTGGGGACACTGCTCCTTTCTCCTGGCTTCTGGTTTGCACAAGGTTTTGTTTGTGCCCTCCAAGAGTCTGTTTCCAATCCCACAAAAAGGCAACGCCAAAGAATGTTCAAACTACCACACAATGGCACTCAACTCACACACTAGCAAAGTAATGCTCAAAATCCTCCAAGCAAGGCGTAAACAGTATATGAATCAAGAACTTCCAGATGTTCAAGCTGGATTTAGAGAAGGCAGAGGAACCAGAGATCAAATTGCCAATATCCGCTGGATCACAGAAAAGACAAGAAACCTCCAGAAAAACATCTACTTCTGCTTTATTGACTATGCCAAAGCCTTTGACTCTGTGGATCACAAAAAACTGTGGAAAATTCTTGAAGAGATGGGAATATCAGACACCCTTACCTGCCTCCTGAGAAATCTGTATACAGGTCAAGAAGCAAGAGTTAGAACCGACATGGAACAACAAACTGGTTCCAAACTGGGAAAGAATATGTCAAGGCTGTATTATTGTCACCCTGCCTATTTAACTTATATGCAGAGTACATCTTGCAAAATGCCAGGCTGGATGAATCACAAGCTGGAATCAAGATTGCCGGGAGAAATATCAATAACCTCAGATATGCAGATGACACCACACTTATGACAAAAAGCGAAGAGGAACTAAAGAGCCTCTTGATGAAAGTGAAAGAGGAGAGTGAAAAAGTTGGCTTAAAAGTCAACATTCAGAAAACTAGGATCATGGCATGGTAAATAGATGGGGAAACAATGTAAACACTGAAAGACTGTTTTCTTGGGCTCCAAAATCACTGCAGATGGTGACTGCAGCCATGAAATTAAAAACACTTGTTCCTTGGAATAAAAGCTATGACCAACCTAGATAGCATATTAAAAAGCAGAGAAATTACTTTGCCAACAAAGGTCCATATAGTCAAAGCTATGGTTTTTCCAGTAGTCATGTATGGATGTGAGAATTGGATCATAAAGAAAGCTGAGTGCTGAAGAATTGATGCTGATGTTGAAGCTGAAACTCCCATACTTTGGCCACCTGATGCGAAGAACTGACTCATTGGAAAAGACCCTGATGCTGGAAAAGACTGAAGGCAGGAGGAGAAAGGGACGACAGAGAACAAGATGGTTGGATGGCATCACCAACTCGATGGACGTGAGTTTGAGCAAGCTCCAGGAGTTGGTGATGGATAGGGAAGCCTGGTGTGCTGCAGTCCATGGGGTCGCAAAGAGTCAGACCAAACTGAGTGACTAAACTGAAGGTGTCTCAGTGGTAAAGATTCCATCTGCCAATGCAGGAGACTCAGGTTCAATCCCTGGGTCAGGAAGATCCCCTGGAGAAGGAAATGGCAACCCACTCTAGTATCCTTGCCTGGGAAATCCCAAGGATGGAGAAGCCTGGAGGGCTACAGTCCACAGGGTTGCAAAAGAGTCAGATATAACTTAGCCCCTGAACAATAACAACAAGGAAATGATCAATAGACTTCAGTTTTAAATCTGAATGTGAAAAAAATTGGAATCTCTGAATGTGAAAAAATGAAAGAGCAATAACAAACCAGAGGAAAATATTTAAAAGAAACATTGTAAAAAAATTTTTTTAAAGATAGGCTCTGCAGTGGTGGTTTTAAAATATGCTCACCAATTCTTTAAATGGCTACCCATTCCAGTATTCTTGCCTGGAGAATTCCATGGACATAGGAGCCTGTAGGACATGGGCTACAGTCCATGGGGTCACAAAGAGTTGGCACAACCAAGCAACTAACACTAACACTTCAAGAGGTGGGCTTTAGCTCTCCTACCCCAAATATGAGCTGAATTCAGGGATTTGTTTTTAACACACAGAAAATATGGCAATGCATGACCTCTAAGACAAGGTCATCAAACGCATTAATGTTTCCTATTTGTTCTTTCTCAAGGCACCCAATCTGGGGATGCTAGTCACCAGGGCATGAGGACACTCAAGCAGTAAGAAACTGAGGCCTCCTGCCAACACCCTTGTGAGTGAATCACATTGGAAGCAGTTCCCCTAGCCCCGGTCAAGCCTTCAGATGACTACAACTGGTCTTAAATTCCTATGAATAATAAATGTTTACTGCTTTAAACCTAAGTAAAAATCCATGAGAAAGAAAATGAATAGTCAATTCACAAAAAGTAAAATACCTAAATGACAAAAAAGCACAAAGAAAAATATTCAACCTCAGGAATAAGTACAAGATGCCAATTAAAATAGAAGTAAATAACATATTTCAGCTTACTAAGCTGGCAGAGGCTTTTAAGTGAGGGAAGTCTGTTGAGGATGCCAGTAAAGTGAAACCTATTAAAATCACGGTGGGAGTATAAACAGCTATAGTCTTTCTGGAGGGGAATTTAGTAACATATACCAGAAGGCTTAAAAATATTCATATCCTTTCATTCAAAGATTACACTTCAAGGAATCTAACTTAATCAGATTGGAACCTGAAGATTTATACCCAAGGTTACCCGATTTTTATAGTAACCTCAAAAAACTGAAAACAGTCTAAACATTCCACAAAAGAGGGATGGTTAAATAAGTTATATCCGTAAGAGGTAATGTTATGCAATTATTTTTTTAAATTATGAGATACATTAAAATAATCACAAAGCCACAATGCATTAATGAAAAAAGCAAAATACAAAAGAGTATGTGTAATTCAATTTTAAAATACATAGAAAATATTCTGAAAAAACTGAAGGCACTGTTAACATTTTTTAAGTCTTTGAAAAAAAAAGTAATTTTCATTTACGTGTCTGTATTCTCTCAATTTTTACAAAAAAAAAGTTATTCTTGTAACTTAAAATAAAATTTAAAATCATTTTAAAAAACAATAAATGGCAAGCTAAGCACCCTACCAACTTATACAACTCCCAAGTGTGGAAATCATTTCTATTTTAAAAATAATTATCTTTTAAGTTTCTGAGAGATTGAGAAAGAAAAGACATTTTAAAAAGAGAGAGAAATGAAAACCCCCAAATCCTAGACAACCTCTTTCCAGGTAATACAGGAAAGTCTTGATACCTGGAAGACTTTTGCATACACTTTGACACAAATGTACTAATCTTATTTGCTTATGCCTTGCATCTATGTCAATTTGCCGATCGACTAACCATCTTTTCATACAAGCGCTAAGGTTGCCAGTTGTGACAGATTTGAACTAATGCTGCTGGTGGCTCAGGATGTGGTTTAAGTGATTGTTAAAGCCAGCAGCAGCTTGAGGGGTGGCATGTTCCCAAACATGTAAAAAACACTGTTAACAACCAGCCCATCCCATGCATGTAACCCCCTTCTGGGATGTGTTGAAAATAAAATGGGCACATCCAGCTTACCTTCCTCTAAGCCTCAAACAGAGCAAATGATCACACTCAACTCAGAGCTCCTGGTTCAAAAACCTTTGGGATGAGGGATTAAGATGACTAGAGTGGTTGCCATTTCCTTTTCCAGGGGATCTTTTCCACCCAGGAATTGAACCTGGGTCTCCTGCATTGCAGGCAGATTCTTTACTGACTGAGCTACAAGGGAACCCCACAGACCATACACCCCATCTAAAAGAAAACAGCCCTGCAACACCCAGACAAAACGCTTCCCAAGCGAAATACTATTAGAGCTGCCAGTCTGCAACTTTTGACTCTGCACACTCCCTGGGAAAATGTTTCACTGTGACTATAGAATCATGAAGACCTCAGTGCTACAAAGCAGTGTGTCACTACAGTAAAGTGTTGTTCTACCGCATCCTATTCACTCTCCTCGGTTAACTAGCATTGTTTTCCGTACTGAGCTTATAGTCGGGGGGCGAGGGGTGGGGGTAAGCAAGCACTTTTTAAAAGCCCATGGAGGGACTGACGCTGAAGGGTAAAGAACAGTGAATTAGAAGTCTAAGGACCAGGTATAAATCCTACCTGTGAGACCACCTAGCTCTGGAACTTTGGGCCAGTTGGTTCATCTCTGCAACCTCTGTTTCCACTTCTTTAAGGCTGAGGTTTTATCAGGTTGTGGGTAAGTTCCCTGCTGACTCAAAAAGCCCACAATTCTATGACTTAAGAAAACAACTCAAGGACCAAGAGTCAGTCCATATCCAGCCCAACTTCCTCCATTACATGTCCACAGCCAGACCATTATTTACTAAGGAAGACAAAGAAATACTTTTCTATCAGAGAGGCTGGAAAAAAAATTCACAGACTGCACCATCTTCCTGGCATTTTGGCCAACAAAGTTTGACTATAATAATGTGTCTCTCTAACTTCTTGGTGGCCTAGAGTTTGTATTTTCACTTGCAGACTGTGGAGGTCCAGGAATGAATGATATTCGCTGAAGAATATTATACTCAAATGTCTGCTCCACCACTGGACAATTATGGTATTCCACCAGATTTGAATTTGTAAAGAAAGATTCTCTGCACACCACTTTTGAGTCTTAAAAATGTTCAGAGGTTGACCACAGAAAACAAACATTTTCCAACAGAGCTGCAATGATACTTCGCTGTTAACTTTCACAGAATGACAATATGGGCTTCCTTGAAATTTTCATCTCTTACATCAGATTACAGCAAGAGTATCTTTAGAACTGACCTCCAAGACAAGCCACAACTCCAGCTTAAAGAATACTCCAAAATCCATGACAAAGGCTTTTCTCTCCAACTGAAAACATCTCTTCAACCTCTTCTTTGATTACAGGCTTCTGCCTACATGCCAAACATACTACAAAGAGGTAAAATCACCATAAAATTACCCCAGAGAACCAGTGTTTTTAAAGGTGGTAGTCAACCGATTTCTACTGTATCCAGGTAACTTTGTTTTGTTAAAAAAAAATAAAAAAGCTATTGGGACTTCCCCGGTGGTCCAGTGGTCAAGAATTCACCTGTCAAAGCAGGGGACACAGGTTCAATCCCTGGTCCAGGAAGATCCCACATGCCATGAGGCAACTAAGCTTGTGTGCCACAACTACTGAACTTGAGCTTTCAAGCTGGTGCTCTGCAACTACTGAGCCCAGGAGCCGCAACTACCAAAGCTGCGCACCCTGGAGTCCATGCTCTGCAACAAAAGAAGCCATGGCAACAAGGGGTCCACGGACCCCAACCAAGAGTAGCCCTCACTCACTGCAACTAGAGAAAGCCCATACACAGCCACAAAGATGCAGTGCATCCAAAAATAGATAAATAAATATTGTTTTAAAAAGGTATTGAACCAATACATTAAAGCCTGATGTAAAAAGGTAAAAAGGCACTATCCAGCTATTAATGAAAGACAGTATATGATGGAATAGGTAACTAGAGAACCTTAGGACATTTCCCTCTGCACAGCTTACAAGACTGAAAAGTCTCATCTGAGTTTGTTTCTTTTCTTGCACATTTATTGATTTCCTCCTCAGAAACAAACACAGTACTTAGAAATAGGAATGCAATAAACAATACTACATGTTCCCTGCCTTCAAGGGGTTCACTGGTGTGGGGAGTTGTGTGATAAGGCACCACTGCACAGTGAAAAAGTACTAGACGAGAGGGCAGGGTGCTCACTATTCTAAATCAGCGGTCTGAGAAGACCTCATTGAGCAGCTAATGCTGAATTTAGTCCTCAGGTTAAGTCAAAGACAGCCCCATAAACACTGAGCCAAGGATAAAGCTAAGAAGGATGAACCAGCTATTGGAAAAAATAGATGCCAAGACAAAAGCCACCTTGGGGTGTATGGCAAGTTTATGTCAGTACAAGGAGCATGAAGAGAAGAGCACCGAGAAATGATGCTGTGTGCAGGGCTAAGAAGCCTGGACTTTTCCCTCTGGAACAATGAGGAGTCAGGGCATCCAAATGATCGTCAGCATTAAACAAGACAGTGATGTCATAAGGGTCCTTATAGTTGCTGTGTAGACACTAGATGGAGTAGAGTCAAGACTGCAGACTGAGAAGGAGCTAGGAAGTTCTGTAGTGACCTGGTAGTGAGAGATGATGGTGAAGCCAATTTGGCCAGACAAGTGCAACAGGATGGAGAAGAGAAAACAAACGTGAGAGATACTGAGAGGGTCCAGAGGCATGCAAGTGCTGGAACTCCAAACCTATGAGGGTACCTTTAAGCTCAGCATTCCCAGCCTAAGTCTTCCCTTATCTCAGAAACATCAACAGCACATGATCGCCAATGCCCAAGGAAGTTCTCTAAGCTTGGCAGCACCCTAAAAACTGATATGTAATCCTTTCAGTCCTTCAAACAGGTGGGGACTCAGAGATAACCAAGTGCCCTGACTGTCAACTTCTTTTTCAGCTAGCCCAGCCAGAGTAGTAGAGCATTTACTCTGGAGCAGCAACTTTCCATTTTTACTACACATATAACATGACATCTGCCTACAAGTAAAAAGGAACATGAATTTTCAAGTAGTGGAAATGCAACAAATCCTCAAGATGGGTAAGAATATATTTCCCATTTGTCAAACAGACTGACTTCAGTAAACAGAGATATCTTAAGACATGACGTGTCAAACAAATAATTCAATCTGTCAGGATACTTGGTAACCCGACTAGAGATGCCACGTTGTTTACCAAAAATAGCACTGGACTGTGAGTCGGAAACTTTGATTTTTCTGCTCTGGCTTGTCACTAGTTGTGTTAGCTTTGTGCTTCTTTGCCTTAAAATGAGGAAGATAGGATGAAAGACCTTCAAGATTCTCTTCAACTCAAAGATTCTCCATCTTATAAGGTGTTTTAACTTCATAGCCACGAGATCCCTATGACAGAGAAGCTCTGAGGTGGAGCTTCGACTCTCCAGTCCCCTTTGCAACAACAGAAATCCTCTTATGTCCTTTATACATATTATTTGTTTAAAGAATGGTTATTTTTTTAAAAAGCCTGTAAACTTGTGCTCAGTGGATTTGCATATTTTCTTAAAGATTCCAATTCACCCCTCATTCTCCTTAGGAAGATTAATATCATCCAGAAGTTAGGGTCTAACAGACAGTAAAGATTGCTCTGCAGCTTTCGATCTTTGTAATTGTTTTAAAAATCCATGTGATTAAATCAGTTATACACAAATGCAAATTCTGTGTTTATTCCAACCTCTAAACCTTCTGTGGCATTTGAGTTTATAACAGCTTTTGCAAATGTTGATTTAAGATTTGGGATTAAAGTAGGAACACACCACCTGTCTTAAAGTTGACATAAAAGTTATAAAATGGGATACTCGACTTTTTCTAATCCTTGTCTCTAACCAGACCCATATGTAAATTTCACACAGTAGTATTTAGTAGCATAATTAATCCCTACTTTATGTTATGAGTAATATTTCCTATTCCCGACCCTGTAACGTCCTTTAAGAAGATCCATGTTCCAATTAGACTAGCCCATCGGCACTCTTTTAATGAGCAGATTAATCATTCAGATGGGTACAACGGTGTCATCACAGGTTTTAAATATGATAATCTACATCCTAATGGTGCTGCAAAGCCTTGGCTTAGAGCAAAAAAGGTAGACAAAACTGGTGAGAGTTTCATGTCGTTTTCTATCTGGGACAATGCAGGACACAGGAAACCTTGAATCATGCAGAAGGGCAGATTTAAGAAGGCAATAATAATTCAGTTACAACAATTATTTCTTGAGGAGGTCACATTTGTTGATTCCCTAAGTTACATGCTTCTACATTCAACACAGATATGGGGAAAATTTTTCATATTTTCTTGGGAGAACAGCTTCTTTTTTAGAACTCTATTCCCAACCTCCCCTTCTAAGAAAGGATGAGTGAGTGAAGTTGCTCAGTCGTGTCCGACTCTGTGCAAACCCATGGACTGCAGCCCGCCAGGCTCCTCCGTCCATGGGAATCTCCAGGCAAGAGTACTGGAGTGGGGTGCCATTGCCTTCTCCAAAGAAAGGGTATAGGAAGGGAACTTCCAGAGGACAGCAGTTTTAAAATAAAATTACTTTTGGCCAAAACTAATCCATATTGATCAAAAGTTTCCTCCAGAGAGGTATTGGTGGGGCAGGGAGAGTCTTTCCAATTTGATGACTTCCTTTCACATAAGCTTATAGAAAACTACTTATTTTTCTCTGCCGTCATTTTTCCTCCCTCCAAAAGCAGCATTATAGCCAAATCTCAGACAGCATCAGTTCTTTGGGAAATACAGGGCAAAACAGAGAAACAGGCTCACAGAGAAAAATATCAATAAACTCGAATTCACCCTGACGAAAAGTACACTCTTAGAAGGCAATTAATAAACCCAAGAAATGCAAACCAAACACATTCTCTTTTCTATACTTCTTAGGGTTTTACCATCAAGTCTTCCTTTGAATTCTTATATTGATAACCAGCTTCCCCATCTCACTGAAACTTGTTCCCTCAAAGACAGGCATCTGTTTGGCCTTGAAAACAAGGTCCAAATCATCTTCTTGGACAAGCAAGTCATAGTTACATTTTTATACAAATAACCAAAAGCCAATTCCTTTGTACCTTCATCAGGGATTAGCTGCCAAGAATTCTCCAAAGAGAACACAGGCTGACTTGAGCAGATAGTGAAGGATAGTAACTTAGGGCAGATGTCAAGTATATGATAAAGGAACATAATGGGATGGTGCTGTTAATATGCTCAGAGTAACCCCAAGTTCATCAGCAGCATCTGCAATAACAACCCAAGTTTCTGGATCTACACAGATAAAAAGCTCTTTCAGGAAATAAGACATTTAGAGAGCAGTACTTGAAGAGGGCTGGGGAGGACTGCTTTTTAGTGACAGCACCATCCATTGAATTTAACAGATGCACATAGAGCCCTCAGAAGAACAAGGCACTGTGTACACAGAAGTGCAAGAGATACACAGATCCCTCTTGGGCTGGTCCATATGGCTCTAATTCCATTGGAAAATACAAGAATGAAAAACAATCATATTTCAAAAGGCTGAATAAATGTACAACTTTTTGTACAACTTTCTTGAATCGTGGACCATAATAAATATGTCCCTTATCGTGAAATGGAGCCCTTTTCTATGAGACACAAATTAAGTCCCCACTACTATCAAAATCCTTGTTCTAGGACAAATTTCTTCTGCAGGGTCAAACCCATATCTATCTCCTAGCCTTTTGATACTTTTCCTATTAAAATCTGCTCTGAAAAGATTTTTAAAGTGTAAGTGTCGAGTATGTGTTTAGAAGATCAAAGAGAGGTCTGTATTTGGTCAGAAGTCAAAATATCAATATGCTAGAATTTCAGCAGCAAAATTGTGGGGGTGGGGAGGAGTACATCAGGTAGGGAAAGAAAGGTGTAAGATGGTTTGGGGGAATGAGAAAGGGAAGAGGTGTTTCCTGTCCCAGTACCTTAGATTTATCACTTAAGAAGCTTCCTCAAGACACATGATAACCATGCTTCTTGCACATGAAGTCACCACCATGAATAAACATGAATTCACCTAGTGTCTTCCTAGGATGATGATTCTGAGAAAACTCCAAAAGGGTCACTTTCCAAAACTCAGTAATTTGAAAAGGTTTGTGAACGAATCATACATGGACAGTCTTTTAAGAACAATGGCTTAGCATCCGTCCTTGAGAGAAAATATTTAAAACTCTAGGAGACCCTCCCTGAAACAGGGATTTTTAAGTGCAACTCCAACATGCTTGTCTGTTCTCCAGTAGGTTTAACTCCTCCCCACTAAGTACCACATCATGGAAAAACACATGTCAACAACTACCAATAATTGCAAAAAAATAATTATAAATTAGTTCTAGAAGTCTAAGTCAGTGCAATTCATTTAATGCTTCCACTGAGATCCTAGTCCAAGAAGAGTTAATCAAGCATAGCGGCTTCCTAATCAGAACAGTGAACTAATGATCGTATTTCTGAGTAATACCAGTCAGATAATGCTCTCAAAAGGTAGTTAACATCACTTCGGTGGAAAGGAATGACAAGTGCAAGTCCTAGTAGGGGTAATGCATCATTCATGCCCCCTCTCATTCTGACATTTTAACGTTATCTTGTTTTACTGTGTCGGCCTAACACTGCCACTGCTGGCAAATTAAACTGTGAACTTACAAAGTGGGTGGCAATAAATACAAATTATGAGAGTTCAAAAGATGTCCCTGGAGGTGCACTGCTAGACACAGAATGTCTCTGGCTTTTCTGCCACGTAGCAATAGACAAGAGACAGAGCAGAACAGGCTTTCCTGGAGGTGGGGGGTGGGGGGAAGAATTAACTAGCTGATGATAAAAATGAGATGAAAATTAAGGGAAAACACATGTTTCAAAAATCGATTTAAAGAAGAACATACCAATGAAAAAGGGAAGAGATCCAGAAAAACTATATAAACATCAAAGTCTTATAATATACCAGTCTTTTATGTCAATGACATCAAAAATCTGTTTTGAAATTGAGCCATGTATTTATAAATTAACAAAAATAACTTCCAGGTATGCTGAGTAAAATTTACAGTGTGAAAATCTGCACTGAAGCCATGAATCTTTTTCAGCTTATAAAGTTGTTGTTAAATGAAATCGGAACCACAGTCCCCCTTCTGAACCTAACAAAGAAAGGAAAAAAAGAGAAAATCGGCTTCTTCTAAGTAACTGTGGGTAGACCAGACTGGCATGGAAGCCACTGAAAATATAAGTATCAAGAGTTCCTCGGGAAGCAGTTATAGGCCAAGAAAGGAGACTCTCAGGAGTCTTAATTTCTGCAAGAATTCCATGTGCTGTTCTGGTCAACTCATTCTCAAGGGTTAATGGGCAAAGTCAAGGAGAAGCAAATGAACATTAAAATGGCTCTAGAAATTCTTCTGGGGGCTTTGTCAACTTCAAATGCCCACAATAAAAGCCAGAAAAACACCTGAAACAAAAGAAATCTGCTCTTTAAAGGCACATGAACAATGACAGCCCTAGCAAGTACAGCCGGAGATCAGATTTTTTTAATATCGCCTAACACTGATACTTTTGCTCCCAATTTGGTCTAGTTCCACTAATGAATCTTATAAAGTATTTTATCTGCCTATTCCATGCCCACAAACCACTCACAGGAGACTGGGAAATCATCACTTCTTCCAGAGTGCAGATATCAGTTGGACCATATGCAACAGCGGCCTGTTTATTTTTCCCATAAGCCACCAGTTTCATAGAAACTCATTAGCATCACCTGTGTTAATTACACTAGCAAACCAATCAACAGCTCCTTCTTAATTAGGTTTTCTTTATTAAAGCCGGAAATTGCCAAGGAGACAAAAGTCACCTGGGGAAATTATGTGAAAAGGAGTGTTTATGCCAAATTACACACTAAAATAATAATAAAATAGCCTGGTTTGTTTACAGGAAAAGGAAACAATATTAATATTCAAGGTCACTGGCACACTCCTTATTAATTATTCTCATTATATTAAATTGTGATCATTTCTGCTTCAAGAGGGTTGGCTTATAGCAAGTCTTTGTACTTGAAGTTGACTCACATCAGAGTTTAATGGCTGTGGTCAGCGATTATGACTTGCTTATTCCATAAACACGAGCACCCACGGGTTAAAGCAGTTAATACTAATTTCATGAGCTCATGTCCCAACTGTAACTCAAAATCCTGTATGTCTGTTAGCAAACCTAGAAAGGCATATAAAAATCTACTCTGAAAGGAAAAGATACTCATGTGAATCTTGAAATTTGCAGTTCTCCTAAAAGAGAGAGGAAAAAAGACTTCCAATCATATTCTTCTCACTTTCCAAGAGCCTTTCAGCCAGAGCGGGGATGGGGGTTGGGGGGGGAGGGCATCCCAACACTGAGAACACAAAAGCAGCTTTTAGAAGAAGGCTCTTTCCCTAAGGTTAGACTTATAGGGAGGTTCCCCTGGGACATTTAAACCAAGCCTGGCTGAAACACTAAAAGGAGATGGCAGGGAGCTTCCTGCTCTGGTTGTGTGGAGGTGGAGAGGGAGGGGCAGTCCTGGGACCTAATAGATCTTTTCATCTTCAACTGACTATAAGGCTAAGTACACTTATCGTGTACTCAATATCTACCTTCGGAATAATAAAATCTGGGCACACCCATCTATAAAGTGGGCCTAACAATGCATAATCTGATTCATACAAAAAGAATTAGTTCATATTTAGAAAGTGCTTTGATGATTGAAATCACTGTGAGAGTGATATTTGTTCTTATTCCCATTGCTCCTGGAAAATAGACTGTCCAGAAGGCCTGTGACCTCCCATTCTCTGTGGTCAAAAGAGCAACAGGTAAAAAGTCAACTAGATCTGGGAGTTGAACCTGTAGGGAAAGGAAACGTGGACTTGAACAAGCAAACATCGATGAAATCACTTTCCAGCATCAAGCCCAGGACCCAGCAGTACTGACTCTCAATGGTTCCCTTCTTAGGGTCTTCTTGGCTCCTGAGTGAGTTGCCACACACTTCCCACTTCAAGTCAAGGCATAAGGAAGCTGGCTGATTGTGCTGAGGAATATTCACTGGAGACCCAGGAGAGTTGCTGCAAGCCTCATAAGAACCTTTGTGTTTTCTGGAAAAAATGCCACAGAAGATGACAAAAGACCACAAGCAGAGACCTGAACTGGTACTATAGCCAGAGAGAAAGAAATATCAAAGATTTTTGTTGTAGACTCTCAAGTCTAGGGACATCTACTCAGTACTGCCTTCAAGATCTAAGGCCCTGGAGATGCTCTCTCTCCTCCACCTTGGTAAGGTGCCTAGAACCTGGAGTCTGTAACTCTGGAATTCCTTCCTACTACTCAAAGAGGAATAGCAAAGATTAACATCAAAGGAATATAGCTAAAAAGGGGAAACAGAATAGGGACCCTTATACACAAGTAAAGAAATATTTGGATACAGCTAACAACCTATGTATTTCTTTCTCTTGATCATCTTGCTAACTGACACGGTCATTTTTAACCTTCCTTTCAGAGCTCCCACTGGCTTGTCTAGAGAATGAAACTTCAGTGCACACAAAAGTCAAGGTGTCAGGGTTGAGTCTCCATGACTGACTGATGACCTTTGTGGAAAGGTGCTTATCAGGACAGGCCACTGTCTCGCCTGCTCACCTCCATCTACATTCCCAGCTGCGCTTTCTCCCTCCCCTTTCACCCTCCCAGCTGGATCCCTTGTCACTCAGGCCTCAGCTGAGTTTATTTCACATAACCTTACCCAGATCGCACACACACTGCATATTTGGGTACACAACTGCCACATCACTAGATAGTTTAGGCAGAATGTTAGCAATGGGGTTATCAAGGCAGATCTTTAATGGGGGCAAGGGTATGTTCCAAAATATATTTTTATGCATCAAGGTCAGCTTAAAAATCCTGTTAGTGAACCTAACACAGAAGCCATTCTGAAAAAAAAAAAAGAATCCTAAATTGCAGTGGTTTTTTTATTTAGGGTTTCACTCAGTAAACACTAGGAGACCTTGAATACTCAATACCTGTTGCTGGGAATGCTTCCTTTTAGGATTTACTTGCTTATTAAAGACTCGGTGGACATCTCCCTCACTGTCTGAAAGCCTGTTCTATCTGTCCTCTACCTCCAATGGCTTCCCATCTCACACAGAGTAAAGGGCCAAGAGTTTCCTATGGACCACGGGGCCCCTGAAAGGTCCCATTATGCTTCTGGCAGCGTCACCTGCTGCTCTCCCCCTTGCTTATGCCGTTCCAGCCACACTGATCTCCTGACTCCTTCTCAAGTCTGTTAGGCACACTCTCCTCTCAGGGCCTTGCCTCAGCATGGCTTGCTTCTCCCTTGCCTTCCCTTCCCCTGGCCAGGCTCACACTCTCTACTCTTTAGGTCTTTGTTCAATCACCAACGGATATGTGGGGCTTCTTCTGGCCAGTGTATCTCAATAACAGTTCTAACCCTACCCCAAACACTCCCTTCCCCCATTTCCTGAATGATTTTCCTCAGCAAAATTTAACACTGTTTGACATCCAATGTATTTTGTCTGTCTGTCAGTCTCCCCCCAGCTAAAATGTAAGCTCCAAGAGGGCAGGGATTTTTTTTTTCACACTTTCATTCATGCTGAAGCCCCAGTGCCTGGATGCTAGGAGGCTCTCAATAAATAAGTGTTGAAAGAACAAAAGAATGAAGGCGGACGGGAAAGGAAGAGAGAAAGGATGTTACTGCTACCTTAGCTTCCATTCATTTCTTTCCCTCTTCCCACCCACGTCCCATCTCTAGAACACTCTTCTGCACCCTGCCACTCCAATCCCACCTCCTTCACCTGCTTAACCCTCACTCTTCCTTCACCACTTTCTCAAGCATCTCCCTGGCCTCCTTTACCATGTCAAACCACCACACACACTCTTCTATCTCCACTAAGTTGACCCAGCCAATCAATCAAACATTTAGTGTTCATGGAACCCATGTGACTTGCATGATCTTAGTTCCCCAACCAGGGCTTGAATCCTAGCCACAGCAATAAAAGCACCAGGTCCTAACCACTGGACCACCCGGGAATTCCTGAGTGTCCTCTCTTTTATGAAGGTATCCCATTATAGATTTCTCATTTATGTGTGATTTTTAAAATTAAGGTCTGAGCCCCACACCCCTACCCAAATCCCACAAGAACAAGACTCTCTCTATTATCATTATACTTCAAGATACTAGCACACAGAAGAGATGCAATTCTATTTGTTGGTTGAATGAACTAAAAATTTCCTCTGCAGTAAACATTAATCTGTATACTATTCTTAGCTAAGAGCATCAGAAAAGTAGGAGTAGTAACTGTGGTCATTGTTATTGTTTTTAATAACAATGTCACCTTTTGATTCTTGTCGTCTCACACCATCTGACCCAGCACCATATGCCCCACTTTGAACCCTGAAAAACACCAACGACTCCCAGATCTTATAAACTGCAACCCCCTTCTTATTTCTAACACACTTTGCCGGTGTTCCCATTCATTCATGCCTCCATTATCCAATTTACCATTCTGAATATGTCTATAGGTCTACATGCTCTCCAAGTTCATAAGTGCAGCTTATTCTCTTTATATCTCTAATTCCTAGTACCGTGACACAGTCAATGAAAGTTTGAAGAAACAAACAAGTACTTACTCTATTCTGACTGATTTCAAGTCCTCTGTGATTAGATTACAACCTGCGATTCAGAGACCTCCAACAAAATCAATGCCTTGTCTCAACTTTCAAGAGCATGCAGACTTGAGGAAGAAAGTAGCAAATCACCTAATTTTGGTAACCTATGTTCACAGTCTCAAGTAAGGGTAGCCAGCAGTTCTGATCTTTCACAGCCTGGAGTTTCTCAACTGCCATTTGAGAGGCATTTCGAAAATCCTCAATTTTGAACTGTTTCACTTTAACAATCTGTCTAAATTTCAATTGTTTTACATAATTTTTTTCAAGTTTATTGGTAAGAAAAAAATTCTCATTGGTAATATACACAGCTTTGAGATGAGGGTTTTTTGGTAGACAATTTCTTGAATACACACACACATTATCTCCCTGATAGACAATAATTGCTCTTTAAGGAGCTGTCATAATCAATCGTAAAAATACATATTTAGAACACTTTTTAAAATGTGTGCATTATAAAAATGTTTTAAAATGAAAACTATTTACCCAAAAGACTATAATGGTTCTGAAGAGTATTTTATAAATCCATATCTGAGACTTTAAGGGGGAAAAAAGAGATTTCTGACCTGGGGGATCATAAAGACTTCACTGAGCCATTAACATTTACTGTCTCTCAAGGGCTAAAAATGTTGCTGGGAGCTAAAAATGTTGCTGGGAACTTTGTTTCCAGGTTAGAGAAAAAACAAAGACCATTCTTCTGACAAAGGGTCTTAGATGCAACTCTGTCCCGCCCCAAAGGCTGGAAGACACCAGTCCATTATACTAACTAATGGCACACTTGGAAGAAAATGCCACCCAAAAGATGTTAGCCCAGGGATCTTGACTAATGGGTACTGTCTAATGTTCCAAGATCCCATCAGCGCTGGTCACTGATGAGACATTCTAACAGTACTGCATTAAGACCTTGGTGGAGAAAGTCACTGTGGGAAATCTGATAGGATGACTTGGATATCTGAGGAGAAAACACTCTTTACCCCTTTCATCTCAGGAGAAAAGAGATGATTAATAATCATATGTAAAAACTTAGTCTTCTATACCTTCTGTATCTCCTTCCACAACCCCAATCAAGGAAAACATATTTGATTAAGAACCCTTAGCCCTTGTACTTATACTTAGTACTAAGTGTTATATTTACTAAGGCAGGAAATGGGACACTTTCTGGTTAGTAGAAGGAAAATGCATTCACTTCAACACTCCATTGGAAATTTTCTCAGGAGATGAAGGGTTTGTCTGGTGAATACCAGAAAATACATTGAATCAAACCCAAAGTTATGATGTTATATAGTGTCTTCATGTTTTTTTGTCAACTCTTTTTTAAAAGAAGAGTTTTTGCTTTTGTAAGGAAAAAAAAGAGTTGAGGGGCCCCAAAGTTATGAATGTCATATTGGGCCTTCATATTTTTTGTCAACTCTTTTTAGCAAAAGATTTTTGGTTTTTGTAAGGAAAAAAAAAAGAGTTTGGGGCTGGCACGAAAGAAAGAGGGAGAAAAAGAGCAAGAAAGAAAAGGAAGGAAGACTGAAAGACACTGGTGATATCACATACTAAGTGCTGGCCTGAAGCAAAATATCACAGGTAACCTATAAACAGAAGTCAAAACTGGAAAGACGGGAACCTTAACCAGAACCACATGAGAAACACTATTGGATATAAACAATTGTGGTGAAGGCTGACAGGGGGCTCAAGTTGACACATTTTTCACTTTTTTACACTATAGCTTTCACAAATCTCTACTGGGCTTCCTCAAAAACCTTACCTATCGGGTCTGAAGGACCAGCTGAGTTTGATCAGGATAGCAGTGCACCCCCATACAAGCGAAACGAGGTCATGGATGACTGGACTCGACTTTACCCCAAAGGAAATTTAGTCCCTAATAGTTAATGAAATGAGCAGATTTCCTTCTTACACCTGAAATAACCAACCTGCCTCCAGTCTGCTCAATATACTGTCTCCAGCAGCAAACAGCCCCAGCCAAGAGTACCTTCAAAGCCAAGCTTTCATTTATTGTCAAGACAGAATCAAATTGGTCCTTTTTATATAACATATGAGTTATGCCGATCTAGCCATTCATACACAGCAAAGTACTGGTGCATTGTTTTGACTTCATTCCCTTTCCTATAACGTAACAAATAGATCTAAATACTCAAGGGTTCCTAAGCCCTGTGATGAGAGTACTCAGCTCTCGTCAATGGTAATGGGACTTAAACCTAGCATTTTAGGCAGAAGGCACTGCTTTGTTGTGACTTTTCCTTCTTTCCCTGAGCTTGATTTCACACCAGCTATGTTCACAAACCCATAATAAATCACTAGGAATGTAAAATACACTACACTTCCCCCCTATGTTGGCCTGGGTCATTTATCATTCTGTGGATTTCAAAAAGATGGTAGTGTTTTTATTGCAAAGGCCTTGTCATTACAGAAACTAGAAAAGTATTGATCACAATTAGATCATGTATTAGCAGCCCCTGATGCCTGGACAGCTGAAGATTTCAAGCTAGATCATTCTCCCCTCTGTTAAAATTCTGGACAGCAACTTTCTTTTATGTTAGAATAACAAGTATAAACCCATAAAATGTAACCTAAAAATGTAATTATAATTGCCATGCCAAAAGCAAGCCAGTCAATATCTTCACAATTCTAATAGTTTCAAGCACTAATACCTTAATGGTCTCACATCACAGTACTGATTAAAGAAATATTTTGTCTTTTTATCTGTATGGAATGTCCAGCGTAATCACTGAAGCATAGAGAGCTAAAATATTTATTAGTGAGTATACATCTTGGTTCAGGCAGCGAATGTCAATTTAAGGATGGAAAGTTACAACCCAGCTCTTTGCTCAATCCATTTTCAGGATCCTCTAGTGCTCCTCTGGTAGTCATCCCAAGCTGAGGTAGAGATCTTAGAATCTGCCCCTCTACCCTAACAAACTCAGCTGGCAGATTTTCCAGAAAGTAGCTCTTCTCAGGAGCTTTGAAACTGGCCTCAAATTGACAGTGACTATCGTGGAATCAATGTCAACCAACAGAGGCAAGCTTGAAAAAAGGAGAGCTGTGAGGATGGAAAGCACAAAATGAGGCCACCTTGACAGCAGCAGGTCCTCCCACCCACCCTTCCTGTCCAGCCAAGCAGCCAAGCAAACAAAACTATCTATTTTAACATGATTGATCACAATAAACGCAATCTGAAATCTGAGAATCAAAACCTTTTCCCACAGAATACATCATCTATAATTTATATCTTGAAAGGTACCAATCGTTACATTCTTGCCAATTACCAAATGCAGAATTAGAAGGGACATGTAAAAGGGTTTCTCCAAGCTAGACACTTAATATTCTTTCTTTCTCCAAACTGTATGATTGAGTTATGTAGATTTGGAATGTAAGACATACGAAAAGGTGTTTTAAAACGAACAGCATATTCCTGATCATGTCTCTTAGAAGGGAACATATATTTTCTCCCAATTAGTTTAGCAGGAGGAAATTTTAATACCCTATCAGTTCAGACACATCAGCACACTGGTCAAATAAAAATTTCTACCATGTGATGTGCACAATTAATTTTACAATTAAACTTATCTGTGTAATGTGCATTTCCAGAGCTAGATAGAAATCAGGTGGGGAAAATCTGCTTCATTTAGGGAAATACACTCTGTAACTTGGTAAAAACCGCCACAGTGCTGCCCTCCCCATGGGCCACTGAGGGAAAGCATCTATGAGGACTTCTCCCCAATTCTCAAGCAAACAGAGCAGCAGGCTTCAATCCACCCACTGTGGGGAAGAGGGAGCAGGGAGGAGAGAGAGGAGGGCAAAGGGGATGAAAAACGGGTGATGCCCAGCTCCAGAATTAAGTGAGAATGCCAACCTTGTCAGCCAAGGATGGCCAGACAAAGGGAAGAGGCAGTCTCGCACCTCCACTGTCTACCCACGGGTTAACTGGCATTTCTCATACTTTTCACCTAGTCTGACTTGACAGATGCCTAACCTTAGCTACTGAGTGGAGACAGGCTGATGGGTCTTGGCCATAGAGGGGGAAAATTTTTGATGCTTCTCACTTATGACATGATTGATTTTCTTTCAGCGGCCCTTCACTTTGGGAAGTGGCGAGGGCTGGCTCACTGCGCCCCGGTGCGCCCTGACCCCCGACACGCGGCCGCTGTGAGGCTGGAAACCGATGACGGCAGAAACCTAAAAAATCAATAGGCCCTGTCAGTCAGGGGCGAGGCGGGCGTCTTTTAAAAACCCAATCACGGCATGTATTTGCTGCACGGTGTGGATCTACTGCACACTTGAGAACACACTGAATTTCCCCTTCCCCTTATTTATTTATTTGGCTCTGTTTCACACTTCATTTTACCTTTTTGGGGGAGGGGGCGGAAAAGACCTTAACCTTTCAGGCAGTGAGGGAGAGGGAGCAAAGCCCTGTGGTAAGGCTGACTCTTCATGATATTAACAGGAAAAATTCCCTGGAAACTATTTGAATAGTATGAAATAAATAGAGCCCCTTGTGGCTGCCAACATAAACAGTGACATCATTTTTTTTTTTTTTGACATTATCTGGAAAGAATTTAGATATAAGACTTTTAAGTCTAAAAACACATGAGGGCAAAGCTGCTTAATAGACTTGGTTAAGGGAAGAGTATTGTTTAATTTTTCTTTGGGGGTTTCTTTAAGGTGCAAGAATGGAAGACACACATATGCACACACACACACTATAGTTCTCTGCCGGGGAACTAGCACAAGCACTGCGAGAATCGCTCACTTTCTGAGCAGGGTCAGTGTAATAGTCTCCATTCAGTGCAGAAGAAATACCAAATATGCATCCTTTCTTTGGGAGACAGACAATGCAAAACATGGCATTTCGCTTCTTCGTGATCTGAGGAAGGGAAAAATAAATATCAACAATGACAGGCCAAAAAGATAAGAGAAATACCATCAGGTGAAATGCAGCCACACGGGAAAGAAATCCCACACACACACTCGCACTCACACACACACACACACACAGAGCGAGTGAAAAGGATCTGGAGACTATAGAAAAAGAGGTACAACTGTGTATTATGGGATTTATGTGCAAGTGTCTTCCAGAATTTCTGCGACATGCTTTTCTTCTTTCTTTCCAGAAAAATCGGTATATTATGCATCATCTTAAAATCTACCAAGGTAAATATCATATATTAAACAGAAAACAAGTAAACAAAATCTGTGTCTGAATTCCCAAACTAAGCCCAATTAAAGGTTTCTTTATGGCTGTAAACCTGACAAGCTACAATTTCCCCCTGTTGCAGTGGGTGTGTGTGTTTTAATGTAATATTAATGAGCCAGGATGGAGGGTCATAAAAAGTGATAGGTTTTTTCGATGGTAAATTATAAATCGGTATTGATTTTTCCCGGCACTAATGCAGCCAGCTTATTGTAAGACACCACAGGCAAAGTGCACTTTATCAGATTAGACTGGGGCCGGTATCAAATATACATGAGAATAAGGATGCATCTGTGAGTTAGACTACACTTTTCTTCCCTAACAATGCATGAAATTTTTAAGATAAAAAAAAAACACCAGACAAGAATACTGGGAAATTCAACATTTTTTTTTCCAAAGCACAAATTTCCAGAATTGTTGCTCTTGGGACAATTTATTTCCAATTAGAATAGAAGGTAGTAATAATACTAATCAAATTATAAATAGTTTTCTTTAAAGGCTATTCTAAGTTTCTTTCGTTTAATTTGTAGTGTCGCAACGAAAGGGCGCACTCTGGCCTCTCCACCGTGTCCAGCCTCTGGCTGCAGCATCATTCTTTCCCTCTGCCCACAAGTCATTGAGGTGGAGAACCACGGTGGACTAGAAAGTGTTATTTTTTCAAATGACTGAGTTCCTCTCTGTTGGTATTTTATAGTCATAAGGACTTCATTAGACACTTCAGCGGAGCTTTCAGCTCTTGAGAGCCAAGAGAAGCCAAAGAGAACATAAGAACAGGAGAAAGAAGAGAAAATGACTGGAACCCATTTCCCTGGACAAAGATGTTATTATTTGTCTTCTTTCTCCAAACATGGGTCAGCCTCTGACTCATTCGAATGTCAACAGAGATGCAAGTCCTCACCCTGAGTGTGTGTTTGCCTTTTGTTCTTTGGCCGAGACTTCTCCAGCTTTGTTGGGAACACTAGCAGCCCTGTTTCCAAACACTTCCCGACTTCTTCCTATAACTGCTAGCACACTCTCTATCAAAATCTGCCGCTCTCCTCCTGCACAAAGGCTGTGCTCCCACCACGTGACGCCAAACCGTGCCCAGCTCTGAGGCTGGGTCCTCAGCCAAGATTCCTTCTCTGTCTCCACAGCGTGAACAAGAATTGGAAACCCACACATTCACCCCCAAGATAGGCTTTTTTTAAGAAGTCGAGGAGAACATGTGTTTATTGACAGTTCATTAACAAACATCAACCCCCCTGCAAGCTGTTTACTAAGGAATGTAGTGAAGTGAAGAAGTGTGAATATAAATAACTAACAAAGGAAGAACGAGAGAAAATATCTCAGGGCTGTCCCCTTTTAAAGTATTTTGAATATATTCTCTTTTCTACTGAAAACATGATGCCACTGAAAGTATATCCATGGCACCCAGGACAGTAAAAACAATAGGTATTTGTGTACTGATACCTAGAACATTTAAATAAAACACAGAAAACCTGGGCTACACCATTTTATCTTATTTTTACTCCTTGTTTAGATCAAGGGATGTAAACATTTTTTTAAAAAAGGAAACATAAGCTAATAATTTTCATTATAATAAAGTTACAGCTAGAACAAAATTGCTTATTTCTAAAATTTGAAGGATGTCAAAACCACAGTAAAAGTTCACAAAAACCAGGCCCCAAGTTCGAGGAGCATAAAATCTAAGTTAGAGGTAAGCAAAATCAGCAAAAAAAATATACACTGTTCAGTAAGGTGTTTCTCATTTGTTACATCGATACTCAAAATGGACCATATTGAGTAAGGGTAGCTAACTATTTCCAAATGTTAAAAAAAAAAATCTTACTACAATATCCTTGCATCAAAATGACTCCTGCAATTACAGGAAAAACGGAAAATGTTTTGAGACAAGAACAAATCAGGTAAAACCTAATAAAGCCAAAAGGAAATTAGAAAAATAGAAGGCTGTTTTCATGGGAGTTTAATCTTTTCACCGAAAAGTGATCATTATATGTCAAATCAACTTCTTAAAGATCTATTTTATAACGTTATGAAAGTGAAAGCATACATTTTACCTATGCTAATTTAACTTTATTAGTGATGCCAAAACCCTCATTTACATTTTTCATAAAATCACGCAGAGGTTCTCCCTGCTTTAGGGATAAGCTAATAAACAAACACATAAATTAGTGTATTTTAATTAAATGTTATCCCATGAAATAATATTGTACACCACCATCTAATGTAAGAACAACTTTCTCACTTAAAATCCAGTACAATATTAAAATATTAAAACTCATTAAAAATTAATTTTAAAATACAAATGTTCAAGGACTCTGAGTTCTCTATTTTTAAAGGTTTTATGTTGTTGCTGTACCTATGATGTAATCCCTAAACTCCCAGAAAAATAGTGCAAGAAGCTAAATTACTTTGCAGAATTGCACTGATGGACTTAGAAAAATTGCTATTGCTTTCTTTTAAAATTTTTTCAACAAAACAGTGTTGCCAGAATCTTTCAAAAAAATCAAAAAACAAAACAAGAAAGTTCATTACATGTTTACAGCAAAACAGGATTGAATAACAACTTCAGGTCATTATTGTAAAGATCTGAGGTACCTCACTGAAGATTTATCTCAGCAAGGCTCCTGACTGCATAATTTTAAACTGCATTCAACTCCCTTAAGCAGAATCTGAGCACCTACTAAGCACCTAAAATGAGCTACACATGTGGGATTTAATTGTCAATGTGTGGCTTGGGGAAGAGGATTGAAAATAAGCTACTAGCAGCTTAGACCAAAGCACAAACTAATTGAAACTCTACAGTAAAGACTCGATAGGTTTTACAACATGTCTATAAATGTCTTCTGAGATCCTAGGTCAAACAGATAAAGTGCCATGAGACAAGGAACTAATGAATGCAAATCATTTGACATTTATTAAATAAATATTAGCCACTGCAGTTGTTACTAACAGTATTATTTGCACAGTAAGGCTCAATCACAGATGCAGATTGACCAAAGTTTAAAAACCCAGATGTAGAGGATGCACTTGGGCTCACTTCCTACTTAAGCTAATCATCATTTACTGAGGGACTCTTTCTTGTGTGTCAGACACTGAGTTAGGCAAAAAGGATGCAAAGAGCAACTGGATTAAGCTACCTGAGGGCCAAACTTTGTCTGCCTTATTCACTGCTGTGTCTCCAGTTCCTAGCACACTGCCGGACACACTTGATAAATATTTGCTGAATAAATGAATTAATAACCAAACAAAAAGACTCATATTGACAAAGCATTCACAGTTTAATTACTTTGTCATACTTGGATTTTTCTATAACAAATCCAGCTAGCTCTTTTTGAAAACTCCTCCCTAGATAAAAGCAGATTAATAAAATAGCTGTGATCCCTTGGTTTGGAGCATATAATAGAGCTGGTATTTAAGGGGAAAGGTAGCTGTTGTGGTCTCAATAGGGGCAAACTTCTGCTCTGCATCCTATGTATGAAGTTCTTGGTTTAACCAGAATTATACCAGAAGGAAATTCAACATGCACACACACACAAAATGCTCAGAAATACTGCTTTGTCGCCTTCACAGGACCCGTCACCCACACTTCAGCTAAGAGGCCCAAAATACACATCATGGAGGCCCCAGACTCCCCAAGCCCCATGACAGAGCTCTTGTCAGGAAAATACCAGCTTTTCATTTCAATCAAATTACTGTGACAGCCCAGATGGGGGGAAAATAGCACACGGGTTCCCCTTTGGCAACAAACCTTTAAAAAAAAATCATATCTTTCATTTGGTTGAAATTCTTAGTATCCTGAAAACATGAAAGAAGAAAGGAATAATGGGCCCCAAGGAAGCAGGTACGGGGGTTTTGTGCATATAAATTGTTTTGAAGAGGTACATTCACTCAGCAAGCTCTCTGAAAGTATGACTGACTTGATATTTCCGATACAACTAATTTACAACACGATCTGAACTCCGCTGCAACCACTCGTGGATGCGGGAGGCATCTTTCCGATGCTGGTGGAATGTTCTCTAGAGCAGTATTGATTGCACAGTGATGGGAAACGATAGGACAAACCTGAACTAATTAAGCAATAAGCTCAAAGACTACCTACCTTCAATACTGTTTGAAGGTACATTTAATTATTGCGTGGATGCAACAACACGGGGAGGAACATGCCATTTAGGTAAATGTATCAAAGAGTATTGACCGAATGACTAAGGCTCCCTATCGACTCTAATGTATTTAGGAAATCAAAGAGCATAAGCAGCAAATATTTCAGTTTGGAAAGTGAATGCTACCACATGGGTGGAAGCATGGAAGAGAGAAGCTGATGACCAAACCAGAGATAATATACTCAACCAAAACCTAGAATAAGCAGGTTCCAAGCCCACGGTGGGCTGTGGGCCATTTTAATAATACCTGAGGGCATTTTAGTACTTTATTTGTGCAGAATCTCATCCTACAACTTTGTGTGTATGATCAATCAAGAAAAATAGAAGTGTTTCTTTGAGTGGAAATTCAGTAGCAAAAGACAGAATTAAACTGATGGTTACTGTTATGATAATTGGGCATTTTAGTTAGCAGCTGATTTCCCATGAATCTCATAAATGTCAAAGTCAAACTTGGAATCACAAAAGGAATAAAATATCTAAAGGAACCCTTTAGGGCCTGGAGGTCCTCTGAACTCAACCTTTCACTTTAGAGGAGACCACTGCCTGCAAAGTATGCTGCTAATAATATCGCCACAGTAGCCAAAGTCATAAATGTTTATGTGCTCACCTGGTTTGAAAACTGATTTCTAACATTCTGTCCAAGATTTCAGCTTTCTAAATTCTATTCTCTAAGCTTCTCAAGTCTCTTGTCTGATGACCTGAGTTTAAACTTCATTTTTCTATTTTGTGGGTACTTGATTTTTTTAGAGCATTTTTCTTATAGATACCACCATCACCATTTTAAGGCAAAGAAAGAGGTACTCATAAGGCATTCGGGGTGATTTTAGTGATACAAGATCACAGGCATTAAATAACACTGAATCACATAATGAGAAAGTCTGTCCCTTTTCAGTTTTCTCTTTATTTTACAATCAATGAGAGAGCCTCCGTTGGGTGCTAGAATTTCTTGAGCACCTAACGCTTGCCAGCCTCCACGTCTGACAGAGCCACTGGCAGGCAGCAGCGCCCAGCTACAAGATCACAATGCTGCTTTCTTTCCTTTGCCTGTATTCTGTGGTCACCTTTCATTTACTGTAGGTGAGGCTGAACTAGCACTTATTGCAGCACATAAAGTCTCCTTTTCAAATAAATTCAAGTTTAAAAGAGTGAGTTGGTGTAAGTAAGTTTCTTGCTTTAAATAGTACAGATGGTACAAAGATATGGTAAAACTCATGGAAGAAGTCTGAGAATGATGCTTGCAAGGAAACCCTGGCATAAGAGAAAACACCCAGAGCTGAGAAACTAACAACCTGTGTTTTTCATGGTAGTTCTTCCACTAATCAGCTCTGGGACCATCTGGAAGTCACTGAACATCGCTTACCTTGACCAAAAAATAAAACATTAGATCTGTGTTTTTAACCTGACTGTCCACTACTATCACCTAGGGATCCTTTAGGAAATGCTGTTCCTGGGCTCTACCCCAGATGCATTAATTCAGAATGTCTGGAGACAGAGACTAGACATCAGTATTTGTTCTAAAGATTCTCAGGAAGTTCTAATGTCAGGCCAGGGCTGAGAAACACTGAGGCAGATGATTTCTAAAATCTTCTGAATCCTAAGAAGCCACTAAAGGGTGCAAGAAACGCAAGCCTCTGTTTTCTCCTTTTTCTCTTTTCAAATCTTCCCTCCCTGTCTTTCAGAGTATCCAAATATGTTTGCTGACGTGACACTTCCCAAACCACCATTATCCACAGAAGCTACTGATGAGCTGTTTTCCTGTTCCTCAGATCAGTAATACAGCCGTTAAAAGAGAGGCATCAGAGTTAAACTCGGGAATGCTAGACAGAGAGTGCAGATTTCCAACTCCTAGTCTAGTGTCTGGGAGAAAAAGAGCAGGAGGAAGGTATGACTCCTTAATCTGGAAGCCAAGGAACCCAGGAAGTTCAGCTCCTGAGGTCAAGCACAGGCAGGCTTATGGGGCAAACTCCCTGGGGAAACATGGATCCCGCTGAAGCCTGGAGCATCAGCCCTGGGCCAGCCTTCTCCTATTGCCACTTAAGCCCCTTCATCAATAACCACTTACCCCAGGAATGGCATACCAGCAAAGCCATTCCGAGCAGCCTGGCGCTTCCATCCAGCACAGTCCTCAGGTCAGGGGGCAACAGCGTGATAAATGCTGAGCCGCAAACTGTGATGTCTCTCCCAGCCACTGTCTCCTTCCCCAGCTTAATTAAGGAACCTCTCTCTGGCCTTTCCTTTCATCTTCCCTTCCTTGGTCTGCAGTCACGGGACTGTTTTCTACTTCATGGTGTGACAGGTGCAAGAGAATGCCAATGACAAATTCTGAAGAATACTAGGAACAGATATGATTTCAGGACTAGATTTTTTTTCTTTCTCTTTTATTAAAAGAGTCACTTCTGTCTCCTCCCGTAGGCTTCCCAAGATGATTCTCAGGCAGGGTGTTCAACCCCAAGCACTACGGGAATACACAAGAAGAGTACCCCCCACCCCATTATACAATATAATAATCAGGCTGTAATCAGCTGTAAAGCTAGGGTTTCCAGGCAGGCATATGAACCCCTGGTTATATATTCTCTGATTTTATAAGAAAAGTCTGATACACAGATATGAATGTGAAATCTTCTGATTTTATGATACTAGCTTCTAATTCAAAATTTTTTAAAATATTCTGCAGACCAAACCAAATTCATCTATGGGCTGAATTCACTCAGGGAGCCATACATTTGGGGACTCCCATAAGCCAGGAGGTTGGGGGAAAGAGAGAGCAAATTCCTCAGAATTTAATGTCCCTCATTTCACTGGATTTGCCAGACTTTTAAGACTCTGGTCTGGACCCCAGCTTAACAATTCAATCATTCACCATCCAATTAATGATTAATATGACTATTTTTATAGCTTTTCATGTGTACTTCTACTAAATACCCCTATGAATAAGGTACAGTTATCATCACCATTTCATGATAAAGAGGCTGAGGCTCACAGTGATCAAATAACACAGATCACACACATCCGGAGTCTTAGACACACTGAAAGCTGAGGCTAGCTGATTCCAGTGCCCACATTAGTAACCCTGCATTAACAATGAGGAGTCCCATCCTAGAACTAAGACGTCTCAAGAAATAGCAGAAATGCTGGTCTAGTTGGGGAAATAAAGCAGACAAACTTTTAGTAAAATCCAGGCTTCCCATGTACCCCAACCATGTGCCTCTGGGCAAACTGCTTCCATTTTCTGAGCCTCCATTTCTTCTACAAAATGGAGATAGCATTAGTAGTCCTCATATAGGCTGCTGGGTGGGCATTACATGAGATAATCCAGGTACAGGCTTAGCATAGTGCCTGAAGGACAACAAGCACTAGATACAGTTGGGCTGCTAGCCTAAAGCTAAGGAATGCTAATATCCCCTAAGGCTTTAAGAACACTTTAAGCTTTTTAAAGCCTTTTAACATCCATTATTTCATTTTATCCTTCCAAGAACCTGATGGGGTAGGTGAAACAAGGATGACTTCATACAGCAGATGAGAGAAGAAGGCAAAGAGAAGTTCATTAAACTTCCCATGTCACACAGCTAGACACAGGCTCCATAATAAACATGTTCAGTTCAGTCGCTCAGTTGCGTCCAACTCTGCGACCCCATGGACTGCAGCACACCAGTGTCCCCTGTCTCTCACCAACTCCAAGAGCTTGCTCAAACTCATGTCTGTCAAGTCAGTGATGCCATCCAACCATCTTATCCTCTGTTACCCTCTTTTCCTCCTGCCTTCAATCTTCCCCTGAGCTTTCCTCAATCATTAGACATTCAAGAAGGAGCTAGGCAGGGGAAAGCCCTAAAACTAGAACTATTATGTGTGTCTTTAGGTGCCTGAAAAATTAATGGGAGTTATAACACAAGTAATTGTCCAGAGTAAAAAAATATAAGAGAACTTCTGAAGAAAAGTAAATGAATTGGAATTAATACACTGAAAATTGTATAGATAAATACTTAGAGAAAATATGACTAGAAGAAATGACTAACATGAGAAGAAACTGGAATAGGGACATATGAAGAACTTCCTGGAGGACACAAAGGGACCTAGGGTTTCTGCTATGCATGTCACAAACTTACTAGAATTAGGAGTGGTGTCCTGTAGGTAAACTGGAGCAGCACTGTGAAGAAAGGACAACATTCTCCCCAACTCCTGCCTCTGGAGCACGTCATACGGTCTGGACAACTGAGTTATGAAGTATGGTATTTCCAGCATGGAACACATTATTTGTCCCATTAGTTCAGTTGCTCAGTCATGTCCGACTCTATGTGACTCCATGGACTGCAGCATGCCAGGCCTCCCTGTCCATCACCAGTTCTCGGAGTTTACCCAAACTCATCTCCATTGAGTCAGTGATGCCATCCAACCATCTCATCCTCTGTCATCCCCGTCTCCTCCCTCCTTCAATCTTTCCCAGCATCGGGGTCTTTTCAAATGAGTCAGTTCTTCGCATCAGGTGGCCAAAGTATTGGAGTTTCAGCTTCAGTATCAGTCCTCCCAATGAATGTTCAAGACTGATTTCCTTTAGGATGGACTGGTTGGATCTCCTTGCAGTCTAAGGGACTCTCAAGAGTCTTCTCCAACACCACAGTTCAAAAGCATCAATTCTTTGGCACTCAGCTTTCTTTATAGTCCAACTCTCACATCCATACATGACTACTGGAAAAACCATAGCCTTGACTAGATGGACCTTAGTGGGTACTCATAGCAGGTGGACTGGCTGTTGATTGGCTGATTGTTTAAATGAAGGAATCAGAAAGATGGAAGACATTATCTGACCAGAAAGATGGAAGAAGCTGTGAGCCCACCTGCAGTGGACCTGGCCCATTCTAGCAGATGTCTGTTATTTTTCCTGCCCAATCCCTCCATCATCTCTTTGTAATTGTACTTTCCCTTTGGTGAACTGTCCCTGGTCCATTCTTTGTGATCTTAGAGGAAATGACAGCCAAGTCAGGCCAATCCACTTTTCTCTCCTGAGATGCTGAATCTTGAAAAGAGTAGGACATAGGGGAAGAAATGGTAGGGCCCAGGCCTTTGGCCAGCAGCATCCTGAGAAACCACTACTGACCCCAATCCCCAGGGCTGCATTACATACTCATCTTCTCAGCACCCAATTATTGAACTCTTCTTCTGACTTTTAAGCTTACAAGTTATGACACCAATAAACCCTTACTGCTTCCTGACACGTTCTATAGCTTGTAACCAAAGGAGCATGTGCCTTAGAAGTGAGCAGTTGAGTGGACAGGCTTGCTATTATACCAGCTGATGCAATTCCAAGAGACTTTACATAGACCCATTGTTCTGCCAAGTTTGCCTCCCAGAACCTATCAATAATATAAATATAGAGAAGGACATGGCCAGTTATGTTGTCCCTGGCTGATGCAGGGGAGAGATACCTGCTCTAAAGATTTCTCTTGTTCTGGCTCAGAATTAGGCAAAATAGAGCCTATGAAGTGACCCAGAGAAACAGGTGGAAACCCTCAAAAGACTGCAACAGAAAACCCTCTGGCAGCCACTGGTCTAGTCCACCACAGGCTGAAGCCCTCTCTCTCCTCTGCCCAGGAGAAACACTGCTGAACCGTCCTGATGATGATGCAAGCAGTGCTTGCCTAGGAGACCACTGACTTCCTGACCCTCCAAGACCCAGTAATCCACCCACCCACCCCAACACCTCGAGCCACAAGTCTCCAGGATCACAGCAAATGGATAGATGTAGCCTGCAACTCCCTATCCAGCAAGAAACAGGAAAGGACAGACTGGGAAAGGAGGGCTTTCTGCAAAGCCTCCTCTTCAATCCCCGGGTCAGAAAGCGGGGCTTCTTGGTTTTTAATAAAATGCTCAATTGAACCTGAAAGCAGGCCTCTGGGGTAGGAGATCACCTCTCTTATGCCAAATGGTGGGCAATTTCTTATGAGCGTGGAGAGCAGACACAAACATCTTCATGTCAAGGGATGTATACACATGGCCATGAGGCTCCTGGAAACCGTCAAAGTGCTTAGTCATGGCCATCACAGTAATCCACTACCAATTAAAACCAAATGCAGGTATCCCTGGGAGGGGGGCAGACAGGAACTTGAAGTGCAGTGTGGCTATAGCCCCACTCACTGATGCCTTCCTCTCTCTGTGTGCAACTCCAAACCAAACTCATAACCATGAGAGCAGAGTGGCCCTGAGCACCAAGATCAGAGGACAGCAGAACTACTTCAAAACTTCCACTTAAGATGCTGGCAGGGCCTGTGAGAGGTCAAGTGCCCATCACAGCCACTCATTCATGCACTTACTAGCTCGTTCCAGACATGCTGATTATGAAAGCATCCAAGACGTGCTATCGCTCACTACTTCCTTCATTCAAAACAACACCTGTAGACTACCTTCATTGCTGTGCTGAGTGTTATAAGGTATATTATTTCTGTGCAAAGCCCATGAGAAGCTTATGATCTTAGCAGGAAGATTTAAGAGGAAAAATACAACTAAAAAGCAAAGTGGAAAGTGACGAGTGGCATCAGAGATCCTAACAAAAAAGACAGCAGATGGCAGAGGAGCTGCTGGAGAGGGTGACTTAGAAGTAGATGAGGGGGACTTCCTCAGCAGCCCAGTGATTGGGACTTCAGGGGGTGAGTTCAATCCCTGGTCAGGGAGCTGGGATTCCACATGTCCTGTGGCTGAGGAGCCAAAATATAGAACAGGGGCAATGTTGTAGCAGATTTAATAAAGACTTAAAAAAAAAAAAAAGTGGGGGGGGCCACGTTAAAAAAAAAAAAATCTTAAAAAGAAGTAGATGAGGAACCTTTAAGAAGGGAGCAAAACATGAACCTCCTGACAAAGGATGGGAAGGATTCTAAACATAGGAGTGGAGTCTGGGGCTGTGGTGGTGGTGGGGGGAGGTGTAATCAAAGGGCCCGTTGGATGGTATAAAGTACATAGTCAGAAAAACACTACCATGACACCTCAATGGTGCTCTTCTGCTGGAGTGGAGCATGCTGGGGGGACACCCCAGGTAAACCAGGCCCTGGGTTCACATCAGGATGTCCATTAACCAACATTCAGCAGTCACGGTTCTGTGAAACCAGATAAAGCCCCTTCCTTGGAAAGAGGCATAATAGGAAGTACACACAAAGAGGGCTTCCCCAGCTACAGTGAGGAGGCAACTTTTAGGCAGAGAGACCAATTAGAAGTGTAATGAAGCAGGCCTAAACTATGGAGCCACATGAAGACTGGTTCTCACTGAAATGTCACTAGTTCAAGCCCGGAAAATAAACACCGGGCGTGGATTTGAGAGGCAATGTGATTCCACCCAGAACTGGGCTCCAAGTTTGCTACCCCAAGGCAAACAAGAGCTGGCCGTGTGACCTGAACCTCCCTGTGCCTTGGTGTCTTTGTCTGTCACTCCCTGTAGTTACCTCTAAGGAGAATTATGCTTAGGATGGGCAGATGGGAATGTTCTTCTACTTTTTTGGTAAGAATTATAAAAGCTTAGGCTAATAACAGAATTACACTCTTTCTTTAAGGTGGTCCTTCAAAGTTTTGTATCCTCTATGTCAGAGATAATTCAACTTTAGAGAGAGGTTAATCTCAATGAAACCTATCAC
Source organism: Bubalus kerabau (assembly GCF_029407905.1). NCBI lineage: Eukaryota > Metazoa > Chordata > Mammalia > Artiodactyla > Bovidae > Bubalus > Bubalus kerabau. Next base: position 240,024,204 of record NC_073624.1, read on the forward strand.
ATTCTATTTTCCTGAGCACTAGTGAGCCAAGTGATAACAAGAGCCAATTACCTGTGTGGGAACTCCCTTAAAGGATCCCAACACCAAACCTTAGTCACAGGACATGCATATGTCCCAGTCATCACAGAAAGAGCAACAAAGAAATAATGTCAGAGGCAGAAGAGAGAACCAGGAAATCTCAATCCTACTATCTACTGTCTATGCAACTTTGGGCAATATATTACTGAGCCTTAATTTCTCCATCTATGTTGTGCCAAGTCCCTTCAGTCGTGTCTGACTCTTTGTGACCCTATGGAATGTGGCTTGCCAGGCTCCTCTGTCCATGGGATTCTCCAGGCAAGATAGGGTAAATAATATCTATCACCTAATACAAATGAAAGAATTAGATAAATATGTATCACAAAACATAATGCCTGGCTCATAGTAAGCACTTGATAAATAGTAGCTGTTGTTCATTGTTATTTTTTATTGCTTACATCACAGGCATTGTTTCATTAATTTTAAACTACAATATTTTGCATATCCACTCTAGCATACCAGATGGTAGCTTAAAAATATCTGAATTGCTCATAAAAACAGTTTGAGACATTCCATTGAATAAGTCACTGGTTTATTTTTTAAGTTGAAAAATCTCATATTTTATGTAAGAGATGGCTTTGTAGAGATAGTCTTTTTCAAAACACTACCACATGTTTTGCCACTACTTCTTGACAAAAATATTTTCAAGAAAAGTCACACACACACACACACACACACACACACACGACAATTGTTCTGCTGTCAAGAAAATAGATCAGGCCTGAGATGTTAACATTGCCAAAAGATGACAGTATTTGGCAAGCCTAAAAATGTTTGTCATCTTAAAAGTATTTATGCAAAAGCAGAAAATAAACTATTCAATATTTTAGTCATTTTAGGTGATTCAGGCAAGTCAGTGTGTTTTGGTTTCAAATGTTCTTGCAAGAAATTCACCCTTCTTTCACGGAACTAGTTTTATCCTTCAACCTATAAAATTTAAACTGTTTCATAAATTTTATCTGTGTTACCTGTGGAGTTTTTGGCATTTGTACAATGCGAGGACTAAAAATGCCCTTTGCCTCTTACCCAATCTACCCCTTCCAATGTTTTTGCAACACTTTTCAAATTAAAGGCATTTACTAGCTCTGAGACCTTGAGCAATTTACTAACTTCCCAAGTCTCAGTTTCCTCTTGTTTTAAAAAGTTGGGGTGGATTGAGGAAGAATACAAGCCCTTCCCCAGCTTCTCACATGGGGCTAAGAGAGAATAGATCTGAAAAATCTTTTTGTTAATGGTAAGGCCATTTGAAGGAGTGGGGGATGGCGAGGACCCATAAAGCCAAAGCTTGTTCAACTAAGGCTTTCCTCAACATTTTCCTCGCAGAACCCTTAAATAAATCTTTGTAAGGGCAAAAAGGTGCCCCTTTTGCCTAAATGCAAGTAACAGCTGAGTTCATATAGAAGGGGAGCCCAAAATGCTCCCAATGGCTTTGCTTAATGATTTTTTTGTCATCAGAATTAAAGAAATGTACGCCCTTTTGGAACAATTTATGAATGTGTATCTTGTGAAGTTATAAATACATTTAGATCTATTTCTCTTCCCTTCTTATAAAGACATTGATGTGTTTTTTCTGACATGCCTCATGAACTCAGTCAATCACAAGTCTTTCTTAATGGAAACCACATGTCTGCCCAGAACTGTGTAATTATAATGCTAGGATTCTTGGCACTGCCAGGAAAAGGGGCATTGTCAAACCAATTAAAGTTTATTTACTTACATACCATTTCTGGATCAGAATGTTCTTTCTTTTATGCTGATGCTGAGAAAATATATATCTCATCAAGTTGTTGTAATTGTTTTTTTTGGACAGATTTACATTTCTTACCAATTATATTTCTGGTTTTCAGTTCCTTTGCATGTAACTAAAAATTTTCTTTAAAAAGACATCTGGGAACAGCATCATGAGATGTTCTGTAAGTAAGAGTTTGCACATTTCACACCAAAATTACTGTGCTTGTCTATTTCGCTGCTGAAATGTAATTTTATAGGATTTATCTCCACTAAGGGGTATATTAAGAGCATTTCCTTTAGACTTGTTAGGAATTGAGCATGCCCTACAAGGAGGTCTGAGTTTGGTATCTGGCTTAGCTCTTGAACTGATGGATTATCAAGGGGAAAAACAAAGCAAAAAAAAGATTTCTTAAAGTCTCAGTATTTCTGACTGAAACCAGAAATTAAAATTCTACTTACAGAAATAACAGTAATAATGGCAAGTACCGTGGAAGGTGAGGAAACCAGTGGAAAAAAATATTTGGAAGCAGACACCAACTGGCTGAATGGCCTTGGACAGGTCTTCAATCATACCCAGCCTTTTTTTTAATCTGTAAAATGGGACTAATAATACTTATTCTATGAGCCTCAAAGGATTTCTCTGAATTTAAAATGAGAGAAAGTAACTCTCCCCGCCTCACTCTCTGTAGCCTCTCACTCTATGAAACCTAAGTCGAGAACCACAATCACAAACCAGCAAAAATAAAACCAAAGAACAAACTTAGAATGAGGCCAGAAGTAGGGGACTTAACAAAAGAGACAGAAAAATCTCAACTTCCAGCCCAATGGGAGAAAAGGGCCCGTCAAGGAAATAAGGCTGACCTAGGTCAATGGGCAGGCACATGAAAGACTGGCCTCTGAAACTTCTCCTCCACTTTCATCACTGGAGACAAATGAGTCCAGCGTGCTGTCAAGAAAGACAGGAAGATGGGAAGGTGGGGTGAATTACTTAGGTTCTCGTCTCTCACTCTAATGCTGGCTCCCCCAACTCCCAGGAAGAAAGGGCAGAGAGCAAGCATGAGGAAAGTCCCTCAAGCCCTTGGTGGGATGGTGGGAGAATCTCTCCAGCCTGCATGTGGGTGTCCCTCCGAGGGGGCACAACACGAGGGACAGCTCTCATCTCTTGGGGCCACCAAATTAAATGACTGTGAGATTCTTCTCAAAGACAGACAAATGGGAAATTCTAAATATAGGAACAGACCAAAGCAAAACAATTTTCTATAGGTACAATGAACAATCTGATTCCCGCTATGGCTTGGTTATTGTTGTAGAGCAGCTTCACCCAAATCCAGCAAGTCAGTCAGCGTTAGCCTCTGAACTCTTGCCCTTAGAGACAAAGGACCTTTCAACTTACAAAGTCCGCCAGAAAAAAATGTGAATGTGCCTTACAACAGGGGGCTGTGCTAATACAACCCCAGGCAAAAGAGTTAACACAAACTGTGGAGTGGAGCGTGTCCCCAGACATCAGGGTCTACTCTGCCAGTGACAACTGGGAAAACATCACTTGAACTCCTTCCGAATAAAGTACTATATTTCCTGGAACTCTAAAATTGTGTCTGACTTTAACATTTATCTCATATTAGTTTGATGCCTCATAACAAGAATGACTGATCTTGCATTACCATTTTCCATTTCATCATTTGAATGATTATTTTATCAGAAACTCATTTCTACCTCAAATATACCATTACATTAAGAGACCCAATAAGGCAAAAAAAAAAAAAAAAGAAGCAGCAGCTATAGTTTTGCTCACACTAGTAAAGCAGAAAATTCATGAATGCCTTTTTTTCATTAGGTTAGAATTCTTCATTCCAGACAGCACTAACGATTACTAAAGATTAAATTTGCCAGTTCATTGTGATTTTTTGAACATTCAAACTAACAATGCAGAAAATGTAGGGTTGGTTTTTTTTTTCTCATTATATAAATATCTTTAACAAGAAAGTGAGCTTTTCTAGCATATTTTGATTTTTGAAAATGCATTCTGGATTTAAGTTTTCAAAAATGTATCAACTACATGAGAGGCTCACTCTGGTCTCCAGAAATACACTCGGAGTGGACAGAGCCCTCTCATGGGCGAATAACCATGGACTGAGAGGAGTGAGTATGTTCTAGTTGGTTTTCCCTCTGCATTGTCCTTTAGGCACCTCTCACCCAATATCCTGGCCAAGCTTTGGGAAAAAAGTCTTGGAAATCCTCTCCTTGATAGGAGAAGTAGGGGAATGGGAGAAAATGGTGTAAAATTAGAGTAAGGACATGCCAGGGCCTTCCCCAGCAATCAGATTTTCCCTCTTTTACTTCTCCCCAGTACCCTATCTTCCTTGGATACTTACATACAAACAGTGTACAGTCATCTAAACCTCATTATTATGGCATCTTCCTGGGGTCATATTGTATTTAACAAGACTAAGATTCAATGTGACATAGTCATTGGAGAGGGAGTTTTGAGGCAGAGTGGTGGATCAGTGATAGGAGGACTCTGGATAGGTTTCACTTGGCCCTGCTGGGAATGAGGCATACAAGCATCAGAACAATTCTGTGACTGTACAGTCTCCAAGTCCCTCTGTGTCTGCAAGTCTAGGAGGCAGAACCATATCCCAAGGCAGAGGATGCTTTTAACATCCCTTAGCATGGTGCTGAAGAGCCTAGAACGGGCATCATGTGGACAGCACTATGACTCAAGGATCTGCCATATGTGAAGCTCTGGGAGCTCAGATTTATTCAACTTCTCTGTCTTTCCTGCAGGGTTGTTGTAAGGATTAATTGAAGATTGACAAAGGAATCCAGCACCCTGCCTGGCACAGTGTAGCTGAATGATAGAATCTACGTTCCCTCCTGCTTCACATCACAGCCGACAGACATTCTGTCCTCCTCCACCTATGGGTAGGGTGGTCCCGGCCTGAAACTATGAGCTAACGAAAATGACCTCATCTCTGGTCAGAGACACGCAATGCAATTTTATCGCATGATGCACAGAGACTCCCAGAACGTGTCAGCTCAAACCTACTGATTTCAGGGGTGCAATGATGGGTCAGTTCTGCAACAAAGAGGACTCAGCCCCCCTGAGGATCTCAGCCCTGCTTTGGCAGTCTGGCCTCCAGCCTTTGAGAATACAAATGGCTCTAACAGATTCTGGGCCCCAAATCCAACTTTAATTTACTGGTGACCTCATGGCTTTCAGAAGCACTACACAGGACTTATCTGGAATTCACTCTTTCCTACGCCCTTTCTTTTATTGGATAAATCTGATGATCATGCTGATTTCTTGGATCTTTTTATCTAGAAAGGAATTTTTCTGGAAGTACTTAGTATTTTTAATCAAATCAAGAAAGAATTTTATTAAAAAAAAACTTGCAAGCATATAATTTCTTAATATAGTTTCTTGGTAAATTAGTGATGGCTTAGATATAGTTTTTCCTAATTTTTATGAAACATTTTAATTAACTTTCATTCTATATGTTAATCACAAAGATTATAGTTTAGAAACTCAAGGTGGAAAGTTATGATTCCTGTCTTTTACTCAAAAAAGGGAGCGGGACTGGTTTCTCTTACTTTCTTCGAATCTACTTTATTAAAGCAGTTTCTAAGTATGAGCTTATTTTTAGCTATTTAATTCAACTGTGGATGTGAATTTATGAAGGAGTGAGGAGGTCAAAGTCACGGGAAAATGGTGGAAAGTAAGGCAAATTTTAATTTCTAAAAAAACCGCATTATTTAGTAAAAGTCTATTTAGGTAGTCTTATCTTACAGGGACTGGACACCTTTATCCATTATAATTGCATTTCTGGCTTAAAGGTAACAAATGTAAAGAATTATGATACTCAGACCCATCCCTAATAAAAAAAAGAGGCTCACACACCACATGTCTAACTGTTTCAAAGCTGTAAAACAAACTTCAAGTGAAATATGTTATGCCTCCTCCCTCAGTGAATATTGGTTCATAATGATGTGCAAGGCCAGGTTTGACTTTAGAATGCTTGACCTCTAGACAGTTCCACTCAAGAGCTTGGTGGCACAGAAAGACCAGACTCGTCTTATCAGCCCTCTTCTCCATCCACCTCTGGCTCAGATACACATCTCAAGAGGCTTCATGCTCCCAAATGAACACTCCAATCCTCACATCCAATCCCTTCCCCATCCTCTACAAGTAGCCCTCTACCCACCCCTACCCCTGCCCCGCTCAAGACTAGGATATACACACCCTGGGAGGGAAGACCTGGCGAGAGACCCAGGAGGCCCTCTGGAGTTGGGCTCAGAGCCTTTGGGGGCTCAAATTCCCAGGTGCCAAGAACTCTGAATATGATTGAGAGGGCAGACAGGTTCCCAATAGCCCCACAGACTTCTCATCCATAAGGAGGGTTATGGCTGGGGGACAAGGCAGGGCCCTCTGAAGAGCAGAGGACTCTCTTAACTCTGGGTCTTAGCATGACACTGGACATTCAACCACATTCTGAATAAATGGAAACACTGGACATTCTCTGCAGTTTCATACTAAATATTTTAGAGTTTCTAATTTTCTAAAAATTGCAAATGTACATCCTAGAATTGCGCACTCTCTACTTCTCAACCTCCCAAAATCCAGACTCCACCTACTAAAAACGTTTTTCACCTTTCTGTATGCTGTGCCCTCCACAGAAAACAACCCCACCCTCCCAGAGTCGCTTTCTCTTGCTAACTCCTCTTCATTCAGAAAGATTCACCCCAGGGCAACTACCTCCTCTAGGATACAGTTTGGGACTTCATTTTCCATTGCTTGGGGATAGCCATTCCCCTCTTCTGTGCTCGCAAAGTATCTGCTTTATAGTGCTATACTGCAATCCATTTATTAAATATTAGCTCTACTATTAGCTCTGCACCCCACATTCTAATCTTCTTCTGATCAGGGTTATTTATATTTGTATTACAGAGCCAAACATCCAACACATACTTGCTAAAGTGAATTAAACTCAACTCATGGTTGTCTCATCTCAAATGCAAACTTCTCAACAAGGCTTTCAACTTTCTCTAAAATAGCACCCTTATCAAGCTCTAGCCCCTTACTCTATTTTACTTTTCTTTATAATATTAACTACCTAACATTATATTAGATATTTATTTATCTTCCCCTTCTAGGATATGAGTTCCACAAGGGCAGGGACTTTATTTTAATGACTGCTGAATTCACTGTACCTAGAATAGGCAGGCATTCAATACATAGTGTTGGATAAGTAAATGAATGCACCAAAAATATCTGAACTATCTCAGCTTTCTCAAACTTCAACCATTTGTATATCTTTTGCCAATCCACCCACCACTGTTATTATTTACTTAATAATTTGACTTTAAAATGATATGATCCACTCTTTCATTTAAGTAAAATTATTTTCAAAGGATACTATACATAGAAAACCAGTAAACTGAAGATAATCATAAAAGCAGGTGCCAAATGATTAAATGAAAAATGTCTGTAGGTCTCCTAAAATTATCTTATGGGCCAGTACTGGTACCTAGACTGTAACTTACCACACTTTGAGAAACGCTATTGACCTGAACAAAGAGACCTTCAATTCCCAAACTGTGCCAGACTGCAAAGTATATTATGCATGCTTCTCACCTACTACTGTAAAATATCCACAACCTGAAAAATTCAGCACCTACACCCTAAGCATTTCTCTGTCATGGAAGCTTCAAAGGTTCAGCCCCAATACCACGCTTCTCAGATTGCAGTGAATGAACCTCAAGCACACACAAGAGTTTTTCTGTTTCATTTTCTCTCTGAAAGAAAAAAAAAAATTCTCACAGGAAAAAAGAAAACAGAGTGAAAGACCCATATTGACAGCTCTTACCCAAAGACTCAACTCTGAGATTTATCTACGTTGCAGCCTGAGACATAGACAGCTTCTGAGTCTATGTAATGCCCCCAAATAGAAGATACGGTCAATAGTCATTCCAAACAATGGATTGATAACTGTACAAAATAGCAGTAATTATGATCAGTTTCCAAAATTTTTCAAATTTTCTTCACTTCCACAAAGTCAAGACTCTTCTTTATGAGTCTCTCAAAATTAGTTGCTAAGCTTAGTTTTTTAGAAAACCACTTACATTTAGTCAAAGGATCAGTCTTCAAATTTCCTCTCTTGGCTAAGAGGGAACATGAGATGTTTTCAGTTACAGAAAAGAATATTTTCCAAGCATTTGTGAGAAATTGGTGGTTTTTTGCCTCTTAAAATGCTACAACTATACACAAATATTTTAAGTCTATTCCAAATAGCTAATCTTCAGAATTATAAACAGAGAATCAGTACGTTCCAATATTGGCATGGTAAAAGTGAAAAACTAAGCTCAGCAGTGGCTAACTTCAAAAATATGCTCTCCACTGATCTGTAGTATTTTTTCTTTCTTATTTGAAGTTAAGCACAAAGATATAACAACAAATAAAACCCTACCAACTTTTTATTTGCCTTTATAGAAACATATATATATACATGAAATTATGCATTCAAATTTTATTGTAGAATAATAATATCCAATTATTTTCTGTTTTGCTATCCTATTGTTTTCTTTTCCTGCTATGGGAAGTTGTTCTTACATCACTAGCATTTTTAAGAGACATTAGTGTGTTGAGCAGCTATTCTCAAAGGTGGTCCCATGGAACCCTGAAGGTCTCTGAGTCTCTTTCAGAAGGTGAACAAAGTCAAAACTCTTTTCCTAACAATACTGATAGTGCTGATATTTGTACAGAATTGCAAAAGCAATGATGGATAAAGCAATGACGATGCCTTAGTGAGAATTGAGTCAGTGCCACCAAACTGCACTCAACAGTCATAGCCTTTACCACCATGAACTTGCAGCAAACACACACATGTGGACACACACATAAAAACCATCTCGCTTAAAAATGTCCTTGAAGTAGCAAAATTAATTTTATTGAACTTGGACTGTATTAAATCTCAACCCTTCTTATATCTTCCTAATATTCTCTGAGGTGAAATGGGAAATACAAATAAAACTTTCTGCTGCATGCCGAAGTATAATGTTCAGGTAAAATACTTGTGCAACTGTTTGAACTATGAGCTGATTTTTGCAGAACACCATTTTTAATTGTGAGTACAACTTACAATGTTTATTCAGACTTGGGTACTTGGCAAGCGTCTTCTCAAAAATGAGCAAAGTGGAACTGTCCCTTCATGGAAACAATCGACACTCACGTGTTGCCAACGATAAAATTGAAGCTTTCAAGTGAAAGTTAGTATTTTGGGGAAACTTTTATCCTCAACTATAAACTTGAAAGCTTCCTAATAATTTCTCTGTTAAGACTGACTCTGATATTAATGAAAATGAATATGAATTTTTAACTCTGTATAATAAAATGTTATTTAGTTCAGTGAACATAATACAGGGAAACAATATTTTCCAAATAACTAATGCATGATGTTATAAAATAATAGTGGATAAAATATCCATTCAAGGTGAAATATATATAAGTTCATACTTTAATGCATGAATTCACACATTAACGTAAAGTTCATACTTCAAAGAATATAAAAAACTCATTGATATGGTTTGTGATTGAATATTACAACTAACTTTAAAGAAACTACCACTTGTTGAATTTTGGTATAATATCAAAGAAGAATATTCACAATTATTTAAACTTTTAAAATAGTCCTCTTTTTTCCAACTACATGCATTGATGAAGCTGGATTTTCTTCATATAGTTTACCCAAAATAACATGTAGCAACATAATGAATATCTTGTTTTCTATTAAGCCAGAAATTTCTTTAAAATATTTGTAAAAACGAAAAATAATGCCAGTCTTCTCACTAAAAATTTTTGTTTCGGAAAATAGGTTTTTCCCATTTTACAATATATTACTTACATTAAAATGTAACAACATGTTAAAATGTATTAACTTATGTTAATAACAAATATAGGTTTGCTACTGTTATTTTTAAATGAATAATAAATACTTTTTCAAGTTCTCATTTTCATTTATAATACATAAATTATAAATATGGATAGATATAAACCACATAAACAAAAGTTCTCTGACGTCTCAACAGTTTTTAAGAGTATGGGTCCTTAGGCTTTACACTTAATGAGCACTGGTATAGCTTGGAAGAAACTGGACTCTGTAGTTAAGAGAGGCCCACACATTACAGTTCAGCCATGCATTGACTGCCTAGCCCCTTGCAAAATTATTTAATCTCTCTGAATCTCAGTTTCCTTATCTGTAACAATAACATTGTTCCTCCCCCTCACAAGGGCTGTTATGAGAATTCCATGAAGTCATGGCTACATTATCCTTAACACATTGTGCATTCTTAGTAATTACTAGCTGCCAAAATCATCTTTATCTTGCCCCTTTTGTCTAACTTACTGACACGGTGAAAGCTGCTCAGACTTTGAGAGAGAGGAGAAATTGCCCCACAAAAGAGAGATGAGGCTGGCCTCCCTTCATGGATTATAAGAAAACAATTTACCACAATATTGCCTGACGGAGCGATTCCACCAGGGCTCAGCTCTCTTCTTACCAGCTAGTGCTAGCAGAGTAGCAACCAGGCAAAGGAGAAAATTCTATCACTTCCTGAGACAAACGAAGTCATTTCCATTGTCAATCACCAGCTCTTGTTGTATGTGTGCGTGCACATGTGTGTTTAACCCAAGATGGATGCTCAAAGTCAAGTAAACCTATTACTAGCAATTCAATTTTGTGATAGTTTCAGGGTTCAAATGCAGTTGACATTTATCATCTTTGAAACTTTTTGCCATGATCTTAGGAAAAGACAACTAGCCCTATAGAATGAAATAAAAGATAAACTCCTTTTTTCTCATTTAAGTCCTGTGGGATAGGTACACAAAACTACAAAAATAATCATTTCTCAATTTTCCCCTATTACTTTTTTCCATAATTTGAAAACATAAAGCTCTTTCCACTGGCTGCCCTTCTAATTCTTCTTTTTATTCCTGTGCCAGTGCAAAAGGAATTGCCAACGAAAGTGCTATAAACAGCCATGCCCTTGCTGAAAAAGGCAATATGCCGTCAGCCTGACATATACCTCGCTTTTCCGCTCATTGTCAACATCGTGATTGATGGTGTAGTTCATTAATGTGGAACGATTGTCAGCTTTTCCTGAATAAATATAAAAAGAAACAAAGAAATCCCCACCCTTTTCAGGCCAGAGTGAATTATTTCCTATTTTCCATGCTTAGGCTTAAGGATCCATAGGGCATTTGTTACAAAGTAAATAAGGAACATAACCTTTAATGGAAGAAATTTTCGTTTGGGTTCTAGAATGAAATAATTTACATTTTCACATATATTTATATAAATACTTTATATACACACACACACACATATATATACACACACACATAACTGTATACTAAAGATGAAGTATTGCTTTCAAGGACGTATAGTTTTAGGTTCCCAAATTGCTTATAATATATATATTGCTTATATATTATAATATATATAATTATATTATATATATATATATATATAAAAGGAGGAAGGAATGCTATTCAAAAGGATGAAACAATTTGGGGAGCTAAAGCTATACTTCCTTTAAAGCAATACTTCATCTTTAGTATACAGTCATGTAAAATTCAAGAAATTATCACCTTTGGAAACCTGTAAAGTAAAAGTGATTTGTCAGGTGCTGAACTGCACGTAACAAGAGTCATCAGGAAAGAAAGCAGTGAACTGGATGGATAGTTAGGGGACTAATTTACAGCTGGATAGGAAAGTTGATTAACGTCAGCCCACATCAAAAGGAAATCTCATGGAAATTACCAAAATAGATTTTCCTTTCAATTTCTGTACTCATAATGCAGGTTAGGAATGCTTTCAATAGAAAGCAGACACATTTACATGTATAAGTTGAAGAAAGGTAAGATGGTTCTCTCTTGGTCACCTTTGCCCTTTCATCAGGAGGCATTGCCTCTGACTCTTCTTGGCATTGGCACCCTCATCTTTCTGCTTGTCTGAACTGTCCTAACTGGACCTCTGCTAGGCACAAGATTAACAAACACCATCCGGTGTGTCTTGCTTTTAGGTTGGTGTACAAAAAGCAACAACTGAAACAAAAACATCCTTGTGCATGCGATGCTCACAAGCAGAAAACACATAGCATTTCACCCTGGGCATTCTGTTCCTGTACAGATTTTCTTGGGTTGGTAATGTGCTAATGACAATAATAATCTATTCTGAAGATGTGCTAAATTTCTTAAGTCAATTTGTGGAGTATTTTGAGTACCACTGGAAGGCACAGGGAACTGAGAACTGTAGAAAAGCTGGCCCTCTGCCACCACTTAGAGACCCACTCTGATCATAATAGAAGGTGACTTTTCAGGACTAACCAGCAGACCCTGGGTGATTTCTTAAGATGACAGCTTGCCTATGTATCGTGCATTCTTACACACATATGCAGGGCTCAACTTTCAGCAAGTTCTCATTCTTAATGATGTCAGTAAAGGGATTCAAACCCTAATGAGAGCTCATGGTTATTAAGCACTCACCACATGCCAGGCTCAGGACTAGACACAGTTACCTCCCTTCCATCCACGTTCCAACCCTGTCAGATCTCAACTACCATCATTCCCATTTTAATGATGAGGGGCACAGAAGACACAAGAAGCTTATTCAAGGCCACATATGAGTAAGTGGGACAAGCCAGGATGCTCACCCAGCCCTGTCTGACTCCAGAGCCAGAACTGTGAGCCACTAAGACCTGTGGGTTCTGATTAACTCTGAAATGTTGGAAGTTTCTATCAAGAAAAGAACAATCTCCACTTGACTTTTAAATGCTTTATAAAGTGGTAGCCATTTGATTTCTCATTTCCTCCTCACCCTAACCACATTAAGTTGACACAGCAGATGATAATATTATGCTCATTTTACAGATGAGGAAAAGAAAGTCCAGAGGGGCTAAAACACTGCCTTAAGATTCAAGGACCATGACTGGAATAACTGGGACTGGAATTCAGGCTCATTATTTTGCTACAAAGTGACAAAATAAAAACAAATAAATAAATCACTGAAGTCTATCAAAGTCACTTAGTGCAAAGGTAGTAGTTGTTGCCATATTTCATTTTGCAACTGATTACCTTGTTATATGGGTTTCCCCAATGGCTCAGCCAGTAAAGAATACACCTACAATGCAGGAGATAGGAGTTCAATCCCTGGGTCAGGAAGATTTCCTGGAGAAGGAAATGGCAACCCATTCCAACATTCTTGACTGAAAAATCCCATGGACGGAGGAACCTGGTGGGCTACAGCCCATTTGGGTCGCCAACAGTCAGACACAACTGAGTGACTGAGGGCACACCTTGAAAAGTTAAAATGAAAGTCACTGAGTTGTGTCCAGTTCTTTGGGAACCCCATGGACTGTAGCCCACCAGGCTCCTCTCTCCATGGGATTTCCCAGGCAAGAATACTGGAGCGGGTTTCCATTTCCTTCTCCAGGAGATCTTCCCAATCCACGAATCGAACCTGGGTCTCCTGCATTGCAGGTGGATTCTTTACTGTCTAAGCCACCAGGAAATATAATAAATACCATGTTTCCTGCTGCTGCTGCTGCTAAGTCGCGTCAGTCGTGTCTGACTCTGTGCAACCCCATAGACGGCAGGCCACCAGGCTCTGCTGTCCCTGGGATTCTCCAGGCAAGAACACTGGAGTGGGTTGCCATTTCCTTCTCCAATGCATGAAAGTGAAAAGTTGAAAGTGAAGTCGCTCAGTCGTGTCTGACTCTTCGCGACCCCATGGACTGTAGCCCACCAGGCTCCTCCGTCCATGGGATTTTTCAGGCAAAAGTACTGGAGTGGGGTGCCATTGCCTTCTCCGACCATATTTCCTACTAGCTACCAAGTTTTGCAATTCTCCAGATGCACATCATATTACCTCAATAAATTCAGTTGATCCTGGATTGTTCAGAAGGAGGGGAGGCTAGAAGTCCTGGGAAGTTTGAGGTGAAAGTGGCAAAGCTGCTTACCATCAACAGCCAGGCTCAACATAATGTGAAACTCTTGCAGTAAGTAGCCAGTCAGCAATATACCCACTCGTACTTCTTCAACTGTCACCACAACACTTCTACCATGGCACAGAAAAATAAAAATCAGTTGTGGGAAATGGGGAATTTGAAAGAGAGAAAAGTGCCTCCCAACAAACTCCAGGATTTACAGGTCACAGGGACCCAGAGATTGTAATACAAGGGCTCCTGGGCTTCACAGCAAATAGATGGATGTTTTTTCTGGAATCTGTCAGGGCAAGGCCTTGACACCCATTCAGAATACTCCACCAAGGAGGAAATAATTCACAAGAATAGTATACATCTGAAATCTTTTAAGTGTCTCTGATCACAATGCTCATCATTAAAATTGTATGATGCCAGAGAACAATACTTCATCTACTGCCTCTTTGACTTCAAGAACCCAACTCACAGTAGTAGTTCACAATGTGCGTGCCTTCCCCTAAATATTATCAACAGGGACCACGTGTACATGTTTTGCTTCTTAAAGACGTGCTGAGTTGTGGGCCAACGAGGAATATAATGAACCAACACCGATAATGTACATACAATGAATTTATTCTGTATTCCAAAGGATTCTTCCTTCCTATTTTCTCCCCAGTAAATTGAAAATTATATTTGTAACCTGATTTTAAAGCACTCTGAATGTGCATTTCTCGGAGCTATTAACTGAGTTTGGGTAGGGTTTTATATTTCTTTCCTGTACATTTATTATCGGGCATCCACAAGAGAGAAGAAATTAAAGATCAAGGAAATATCAGAGTTGTGTCCGCTTTTGTCTCTTCTGTACAAAAGGAAATAGAACATCAACTTTTAAAATAAAACATTAAAAAATTATGAAGATGGAAGGCACTAGTTCCTTAACCTTTTATGGGTGTGGACCCTTGTGAGATTTTGATAAAAGCCTTACCCTAGGAAAATGTCTCTTACTTAATAAAAAGTGTTTCATCCACTTTAAAAGTTTCACTGCCTCCCCTCAAAATCTAGTCTTGAATTGCCTATAGGATAAGAATCCCTGAATTATAATTCCCAACACCATGAAAAATCAGTTCATCTAAGTGACTTGTCCTGTGTGCTAACAGTCATCGGTGGCATTCACGGCTTAAGATTTCAAGTGCAGCGGCTATTTAAATTTTACTGGAACCCACACCTCCTGACCCTTCTCTTCTTCTCTTCTCCACTGGATGCATTACTCAGTCCATACATGATGGTATAAAGGAGAATTGAATTAACACTGCAGAGAGAGTTGCTTTTGCATCTCTGGCACTTAAGACGCAGACCTTAAGAGAGGGGGGCTTCTGCATCAAGAAAAAACAGTGTGCATTCCTGGGGCAGTCATACCAGAAGGGTCACACTTCCAAGAGATAACTGAAGCTGAAAAGGAAGCCAGGCTCTTTGGGGAGCTGGCTGACACCACAAATGAACTGCATAATGATTTCCACTGGGGAGTTCAGTGGGGTTGACATCGTGAGTCCTTCACCGTTGTCCCAGGGTGGTGGCAACTGTGTCCATTTTTACAATCTAATTTTACAATAGATTAACTTAGAAAAGGCTGAATGGCAAAGAGGCTGTATGGGGCATATAAGTGGAACCAACCAATTCAGTCATTAGTGGGTACAGCACTTTTATTCCCCTCTTAGACAGAGAAATACATCAAGAGCCATAATCATCAAATCACAAAGCAACGAGGGACTCCATTTCAAATAATACCACTTTTAATGCTGCCCAGAAGTTAGGTTTGCAATTTCACAAACTCAAACAATCACAGTCACGCCCCAAAAGGCCTATCTTGGGTTCTCACTGGTGATGACTTCAAACAAGAACTGATTTGTCAGACTTATACCCAAACACACCCAGCTATGCCTCACACGTAAGAAAGTTTGGCTCCTAAACGAAGCAAGAAAACAACTCCAATTTCTATTCTCTATTTAACAGAAGGTTTCTGTTTAATTTGTTCTCTGCCTTATAAAGCCATAAAAATGAGCCTGACTTGCA
Source organism: Bubalus kerabau (assembly GCF_029407905.1). NCBI lineage: Eukaryota > Metazoa > Chordata > Mammalia > Artiodactyla > Bovidae > Bubalus > Bubalus kerabau. The sequence goes on from NC_073624.1 coordinate 240,040,056, forward strand.
GAATTCTATTTTTAAAAACTCTTCCTATTTACATATGCTTTACTTCTCAAAAGAATGTCACCTTCCTATTAATGCAACACTTAACAAAGGCAGTGTCAGAAACATACCATTGGTGGGGGCTTTGTTTCTCCCTTGCCATGTTTTGATTGGGATCCGTGTTAATTCATATGCCCTCATTGTGAGACAACTGAAAATTATCATTGTCAATACAGTTTCCTAACAATCCCAGAACCCAAGCAATTAGGTATAAATAAGTCATTGTCGGCAAAATAAAGAATGTCGTCTAATGTCTTAGATGAATAAAAGGAACAGCTGGAAAAGGAAGGGAGGGAGCACAGAGAAAGCAGACCCAGAACTTCTTTATGGAGTCCAAGTAAAAGGAAAAACTTTATATGCCTAAATAAAGACACCAAAAAAATAAACATGCTTCGAAAATCATTATCCAATATACTTTTAAGCCAATTCCTAAAAAGAGCTTTTCTGAAATGCTTTTGGATGACTGTTTATACGTTAAAATCAACATTTAAATTGTGCTACAAAGCTTATTGTGCACTACATAAGCAGTCCTAAGACCTCTAGAACAACATAGCTTTGGGTTTAAGCCACTGAAAACACACCCTGTGCACATGAAAATTTTGTTCGCTTTGGTTGGGAAAAAGTGAGGAATGTGCTTGTCTCCAAGTTAGAAGAAGGTCAAGAAAGTATTTTTAAAATATATTCCTCCACAAATGACCAAATAGCCAGGGCCCTTATGTGCACCTGAGAGGTTTGCCAGCCAAGAGGCAGATCAATTTCTGAAAGAAGCATTCATACCTTAAATATGCATTTATGCTCCCCTCTAAAATGCACAGTTCCAATTTTTTTTCAAAATAGGAGTTTAGAAATGAGGGAATTGGAAACAACATAAGTTCTGTTTGTTTAAACCAAGGGTAAGTATCATAAGATGTTAAGGGGAAAAAACCTTAGCAATCAAATAGATCTGATTTTACAGGTCCACTTTTTGCAAACAGGAAAGCAAGTCTCTCCTACAATGTACAATGAGGACAACAATCCATTTAATGATGACACGGGAGACATATTTTATTCTGTAATCTAAAAACTGCTTCATGTTCACTACTTTTCAGTATACTATTTCAAATAACCATTCATTAGATTTTCACATGTAATAATAAGGGATTATTTCTACTAAAACAAGGAGGACCAATGAAAACTAAAATAAGATAGTATTGTCAGACACATAAGAAGCTAAAGTTTTGACCCAGAAATTCTTTTGTCTGGGAACCTATTTTAAGACTGAAATCAGAGTGGCGAGCAAAGGTATTCATCACGGTGACATTTATGGCCATGAAAAACTGGAAATAACCTAAATATCCAATAATGATGGGATGGTTAATGAAATAGTAAATCACAACTGTAATATTTTCCAAATATGCCTAGATGACACAGAAAAATTCTCATGACATCATACGAATAGAAGTTACAGGGTTCAAAGCATATACAGAGGGTTGGGTTTTATTTGTTTGCAGTTCATCATGCTCCCCACTTTATGACACATGATAATCATTAGAATTCTTTTTCAAAAGTATATATATTTTATAACTTACACATACTAAATATTTTATTATATATATGTACTTTATTCTAGTTAAGAAACAGAGAGACAGACAAGAAAGAAAATTAAAAAGAAAAGGAAAAAAGGAAATGCATTCCGAGTGCCTATCTGTGGGTAGTGGCACAAATGAATTATTTTGGTTTCCTTTTTAAACTTTCCCATATATTCCAAGTTTTCTACAACATGTAATATCAGCAAAAGGACACATAGAAGAAGTAAAAAAGACTTTTATCAGTTTCAACTCTAGTTAACATGATCTCTTTTAGACAAAAGGAATGTAAAATCCCAGCAGTAGAAGGTGACTTCCACACTGGGTTCCAAGATGCTCCAGGGGTCTCAGGACCACTGCGTGGCTGAGAGGGGAGACTCAAGCCAGTGATGCTACCTTAGGCTCAATTTCCTCAAGTACAGCAGCTTTGCCTTTCTTTCTCTAGATATTTTCAATTTTCTGTCAAATCAAACCCTCTTCAATTTACGCATGAAGAAACAGCCACACAGAAAAGTTAAGCATCTTGCCTAGGATCACATGGTTTGTTAGTGGAAGATCTCAGATTAGAACTCAAATATCCCAACATGGATTACCTTCTGTCCACAAAGTGGTTATGTCTGTACAAGGAGGAGCACATGCTTTCAGCTAATTGCTTCATAGTGGTAAAAGACCCACAAAGAACCACCCAAATTTTCTTGCACAGCACCTTCCCCCAAACCTCATGACTATACTTTAAAAAAGAAGCCCTGTTTAAGAAATGCCACTTGGAAGCCAGTCGAAAATGTCTATCCTAGTCTGAAAAATCTTCCTTGAAAATCATCGCTTGCCTCCCTAATCTTTAGAGTAACAAAATCCATAGTGCAAATGTGAAAAAGATGGCTGATCTATTGAGGATAGCTTCATATTATTCATGAGAGAAACATTTTATACAGTACATATAAAACTAGCCAAAAAATCATTTAAAAATTAAATAGTATGAGATATTAGTACAGCTAACACTTTTTTTCCATGCAAAAGAAACATGTCGGAAACCTCAAAATCATTTCTTTATCATCAAATAATCTGTGGTTGGGTTTTTTAAGTATATCAGAACTTACTCCCTTTGCAACTATGTGTTACTTCATCAAAACCTAAAATTCAGGCAATCTTCAAAATATTAACCATTGTACCAAAATGCTAAATACAGATACATTCAGATATTTATTCAATGCTGGAATTACATTTAAATGATGATGCCTGGTGAGCAGGCAAGTATATGGTCCAAAAGAGTAAGGTTTAATTATTGAAATGATTGAAGACATGCAAGAGAGACAAGTAAAGACAGAGTAAATTTTCAATAAGGTATCTGACCCCCAAAAATGTCATAATATCCTTGCAGATGAAATGGATATGAGTCGGTGGGTATATAGAAACACAGAGTGGAAATGCAGTTTGCAGGATTCAAATCTAAACAAATAACCTTACCAAGAGAAGATACCAAATCTCTTTTTGCAAATGCAAAACCAACTTCTGCTCTTAACACCTTCAATATCCTACCTGCCTATTACCTGCAAAACAGTTTCTTCATGTGTTCTATTGTTTCAAAAAGTATTTATCTTCTTGCAAGCAAAGAGGAAATAGTCTGTGCTAGGTTTAAAACCTCAGAAAATACTGCCCAGAAGCACGACTAGTTTGCATCTTTTGGACAGCCAAGAGCAAAGTGATTTAAAATGTTTATTTTTAAAGTAAACCATTTACACTGATCTTTCAGAAACTCTTTTCACCCTTTAAGAGCAGTGTTTGTCTCCACAACTCTTTCAGAGACATAGCAAAATCACACTCTACGTTCAAGATGGCACTGGGAGGACTGTCATGCCCAAATTAGGTGACACAATGTCCAAGTCATCTCTGCAGAAAGCAGACCCCAAGGAGGGCAGGAAAATGCGTAAGGCTGGCCCACAGCTCTAGAGCTGCCATGAGCCCAGAAATGGGATGATGTGCACCACATGGCTTTCTATCTCTAATTGGAAAAAGCTGCCAAGAAACAACACTGAGAGGAAAATCACAAACTCCGTATCTTGGGATCACTTAGGAAGATAACCTTCATGGATCTCCAACTTCTGTTTACAGAGTAGAAAGTTACAACATCAAATCCTGTTCTTCCCCAAATATAGACACATGCCATACAACAGTAGACACCAAATGCCACAAGGGCTTGGGGTGGGTGAGCCTCTCTCCTTTTCCTTTTCAAATCTGGAGGATGATTTGAATTGCATCAGGGTCACTGTATCTGAGGGAGTTTTCCCAGCCCCCTGACTTTACTTCACATCTCACACACAGTCCTTCTTTTATGAAAACCCAGCTTAAATATTAATGCGTGTTTTCTTAAGGAAGTGCAAGGCAAATCAACTTCCTGGTACCCAGGGTATCTGATTTCTAAAATGGTCTAACGCTGATTGTCACAGCTCCACCAGATGTGAAGAGTGAAGCTCTATAAAGAACGGAAAGGCTGGCTTTCAGGCTCACTGCTGTGCGGGTCCCACGCCTCCCTGAGCCGCATCCTGAGAGTATATTTTTGTTAGCTGGCTGCCGGAAGCGCTCAACTGCCCAAGTTGTTTTGCGATCCTATAAGGACCTTCCCAGCCCTGCTGTCGGCCCAGACATTAAGAGTGTGTTTGTGTTGGTAACTTTTGGGGGCTGGTTGAAATAACAAGTATTATCATCAGCATCCCCGCTTCAGCAGAATAGAAGCGGGTGGGGTTCAAGAGCCTGGCTCCAGAGTTTTCTAAAAAACCTATTTTGAGAAAACCTTTGTTCTAAACTCTCTTGTTTACCTCCTGTGCCAAGAAACAATGTCTTTTGTTACCGGCATCCCCCCTCCCCTTCTCTGACTGCTGAGTTTGTTTACTGACATTTTCAACACCGGGCAATACAAAGAGTATTTCCTCATATTAATTCCAAATGTCACAAAGAGCACAATTTGGTTCCAAAGACGCCTGTCTAATTAGATAAGATGCCCTCAGTTAAGAAAAAATATAATGAAAATAAATCTTGCTCTTTAATGTGGACTGCATAACCTTAGGGATCCGATTCTTTGCCTCTCTTGCTATGTCATCCGGAAGCCGCCTGACTTAGCCTAGCTCTAACCCAGCCAGGCTAGGCTGCAGTGTCTAGTCTCTGCTTCGAATATGCCAACTTGTGCTACGAAGAATATTAAACTTCTATGTTAACTAGAATCCGTGATGCTCATCAAGCAAATGTCAAGCTTAAAAAAAAAAAATGTTGATTAGAGAGGTCTTAAAAGTTGCCAGAGAATGACCCATAGATAATTTCTTTCAAATTTCATAGATAATGACTTTCAAATTCATTTCTTCTGCAAATATTTGTTGAGCACCAGGCCAAGCACAGGAGTCATAGTACTGAGCCAAAGGAGACCTTGTCCTTGCCTTCACTGAACTTACAGACACAAGGAGGAGATGGGCGCAAGTAAATGTCACCTAAGAAGCATATCGTTGCAGCCCAAGATGGGCATGCTGAAAACAAGCAGCCCAGTGTTACGAGAGTAAATACCAACAAACCTGCCCAACCCGAAAACTTGGAGAGGCCTTCCTGGAAGTGGGGTGTGAAGGATGAGGAGCAGGTAGATAGGCAGAGAGGACAGGTAGGCCCTCCAAGCAAAGACATCAAGCTGCAGAAGGGCCCTGAGGCAACAGGGAACTTGAGTGCAGGTGGAGGGCTGAGAATGCGTGGCCAAGGAGGCAGGGGGTCAGACCACCACCTCTGTGGACTGGATCCAGAAAACTCATCAAGAGGGAAGGAGTTTAGCTCAGCACCCAACGCACCCCTATCTCCTGCATAACCTGTCAAGATCTGGTCCAAACTAAACCTGTAACACTCTGTCTCGTGTATGCTGAATACACTTCTGATTTGGATCACTGTTCTTTTATTGAGGGGTGGGGGTGAGGAGGATCTAGGCACTTTCCCTTACTTGCAGTTAAATCTAACCATGGCTGATGCAGTCATGTAGAGAAAAGTGTGATACCTGGAGCAAATTATTCAACCTCTCTCAGTTTCCCCATCTACAAAGCAGGGTGGGTAATACCTACCTTGGAAGATTATCTGAATTAGATGAGATATGCTATAACTGTAATGCTAAGCACAGTCTCTGGCATATGATAAGCCCTCAAGGGATGTTAGCTTACTGCCACTATATTCCTGGTACAACAGAATTCATGGTAAACTCAAAGCTGATGAATTTCACCAACTTCTCTGTAACAATCACCCCTGAAGCTCCAACATCCAGGTGGCTGTACTTTAAGTTGTAGGCCCCCTAACTGACACCTCTGGAAGTTGCAGGGGCTCATCTTGGAGCTGATCTCGAACATCCTTCTAGAAATAACATGAATTTGGCTTAAGTGAAGCCAAAGCACTAGAGGGAGCCGTAATGTCTGTGGGCTCCTGAGCCTAGGCTGCTGTCGGACCCTGCTGGTCTCTCTTGCACACTGCCTCCTGCTGCCATCTCCACTTCCAAGAATGTCTCTGCTAGACTGACCAGCCCTCCTTTCCCCTGCTTCAGGAGCGCTAAGACTGCCTAAGTTCCCATGGGTTCTTTCCCCATCCCACCAACCCTCACATTAAGAACACATTAAGGACTTCCCTGGCGGTTCGGTGGCTGAGATTCTGTGCTTCCAATGCAGGTGGCCCAGGTTCAATCTCTGGTCAGGGAACTAGATCCCCATACGCCACAACTAAGACCCAGCACAGCGGATAAATAAATGAATGAATACTTAAAAAAAAAAGCAACAGTTTAAAAGAACACATTATCCTCTAAGCCCTGGAAACAAAGGCTACTTACCCCATATCTCTGTGTCCAGCCACCAGGAATCACGCACGAAGAACTCTTACACATTTAAAGAAATTACATCTCAGGCAAGAAGTCAAGTCCTAAATTTATCATGGAAGTTATGCTAACTTAACATAAAAGAAATCACACATAGTCAAAATTACTCTTGAAAATCACTGACATCATTCATAAATTATCACATACGTGGATTTGTGGTTACAACCCACTAAAATTTGAGAACCACTGAGCTGGTTTAAGGAAAAGCTTCTATGCTCATATCTGGGTATTCAAACTAACCTGACTTTCAGAAAATTATTAAAGCCCCCACGAGTCTAGGGATGGACGGCATGTTCCTTCTTTCTGATATCAAGCACATAAAAGCTCAATAGAGGCTGCTAGATATGTTTCATGAGGTGAGAATTAGATGAGATAATGTCTGTGAAGACATTCTGTCCAGAACCTAGCACCTAGCAAGTGGATCAGTATTTCCCAGATTTGAATCTAGTGCTTGCTTGATTCGATCCACAAACACACAAATCTCTGGAAAACCAGAGAGAAGAACTGACCGGCAGCTTTCCCTCTTTCCAAGCCGGCATTCCTAGCTGTGGCCCCACTGAGCAGCCACTACCCTTGGTTAGTTGCCAAATGATTTGAATTGGTTAAAATGTGAGCATTACGTGACTCCCATGGTGATAGTGACAGTTTATCATCACTCTGGACAAATTTCAAAAGTTTTTGCTCCTTTTTTCAACAAAAATGAGCTTTTAAGCAACACTGGGGGCAGGAGGAAAAGGGGACAACAGAGGATGAGATGGCTGGATGGCATCATCGACTCGATGCACATGAGTTTGGGTGAACTCCGGGAGTTGGTGATGGACAGGGAGGCCTGGTGTGCTGCGATTCATGGGGTCGCAAAGAGTCGGACACGAATGAGTGACTGAACTGAACTGAACTGAAGGCAAAACAAAGAGGTGTGCTTCTCAAAAGTTCACCATTGCTTCTGAAGAACACAGGTACCAAGGGCTCTTCACCCATAACTGGGACACCTAGATGTTAGTGCCACCACTTCTGGGGCTCAGGCAGAGACAGCTGGGTGCACATCTGCCAGCCAACCAAAATAAGCTAAGGCATGAGATCCATTTTTAGCTCTATCCTTGGATCAAAACTGACCTGGCTGGGGGACTCACCAAAAAGGCAGCCCTTTCTTGACCTTTGCTGCTGCTGCTACTGCTGCTAAGTCGCTTCAGTCGTGTCCGACTCTGTGCGACCCCATAGACAGCAGCGCACCAGGCTCCCCCGTCCCTGGGATTCTCCAGGCAAGAACACTGGAGTGGGTTGCCATTTCCTTCTCCAATGCATGAAAGTGAAAAGTGAAAGTGAAGTAGTTCAGTCATGTCCGACTCTTAGCAACCCCATGGACTGCAGTCCACCAGGCTCCTCCATCCATGGGATATTCCAGGCAAGAGTACTGGAGTGGGGTGCCATTGCCTTCTCCATTCTTGACCTTTTGGTTGATCTAAAAAGGAAGAAAGGACTGTACAAGTAGATAAATTTGTGGACCTTTTTACCCGTAGAAAACCACAAACACACTTAGAGACTACCTTAAAAGTAGGGAACCCAGCTCAAATTCTCTAGAGCAAGCTGTCCACTAGAAATGTAATACAAGCCACAAATGCACACCACATGCCATTTAAATTTTAAAAAGTGAAAATAACCAGGTGAATTAATTTTAATAAATGTTTTATTTAATCCAACGTATCTACAAACACTGGGGCTCCCCCAGTGGCTCAGACAGTAAAGAATCCACCTGCAATGCTGGAGACCCAGGTTAAATCCCTGGGTCAGGAAGATACCCTGGAGAAGGGAATGGCAACCCACTCCAGCATGCTTGCCTGGAGCATTCCATGGACAGAGGAGCCTGGTGAGCTACAGTCCATGGGGTTGCAAAGAGTTGGACATGACTCAAGAGATTTGTGTGTGTGTGTGTGCACGTGCAAAGAATAAAACATTACCATCTCAACATGGAATCAATATTTGTAAATACTAACATATTTTGCAACCTTTGAAATCTCTGCATATTTTATACCTACTGCATGTCTCAACTGGAACTAGCCACAAGTGCTCAAGAGTCACTATCCAGTTAGTGGCCGCCATCCTGGATAGTGCAACTCTAAAATAAAGGTGACAAATGGGCCACCCATAGAATAATTTCATTTTGGCTTTGATAGAGATTTAATTTTTCAATTAGTTGCAATCATTAAAAATCAGATTTCACATTAAAATTCCAGATTCTGGCTCCGGTTGAAAGGTCCTGCCTGGTAAGCCTGGGTTCTGATGGTGCAACAGCAACAAGCAGATGGAGCGGAGAGGCGGCTGCAGCGTCCCCTGTAAGAGGAGGACTCGTTTCCAGTTGCCACAGTCACCAGTGCTCCCCACTGCTTCAACTCCCTACATTTCCTGCCTGGTCACACCCCAGCAGGCACACTAAAGAGCGCAGCCACAACCTATGGAGATAACATCAAAACTATTGGCTTGTTTAATGTGGCAAATTTTGAAAAAGAAATGCCTTTATGTATCTGCACTTTATTTGTTTTCCTCCCACTTGCCATTTATGTTACCATGAACCCTGAATTTAAATGGGGTCATATACACAAAGAAGAAACAAATCCTTGCTTATTGATTTAGGAGAAGACGGAAATCAGCCCAGGGAAAGAAGGGATCCTGTTTACTCTGTTTTTCAAATAACTGAGGACATAAGACTGAAAAGGCTAAGAAGCATGAGAACACCTAATGTGATTCAAATATATCACTGAAAGGACCTTGTTCTCTAAAAATACTAGCAGAGAGAAACATTATTCTCCCCATGTTCCTTTCTCCCCACATGTGGCTAATCATCCATTGGGTCTCCTCTCCATTTCCTCTCTTCGCTATTCCTGTCAAAACCTCCTGGTAAGAGGCCACGGCCCCTCCCTGTACTTCTTACCTCAGCCTCTCCCCCTTTTTTCTCTCTCCCTCACACCTGATGGACACTGAAGAGTCCCCTGACTCTTCTCCCTGCTACCTGTTTTCTCTCCTTATCAAAAATCCTCCAAGGACATTTAGATTTGTTTCAAGGTCTCAACTGGAAGTCAAGTCATCCTATCGGCTACCCTCCTGATTCCTTCACCTCAGGCCAATAATAACACTAACAACTCAATTATAATACAGAGACTTCAACTGTGAAGGGAAGTTAGATTCTTAAGTCAGTGTAAAAGATAAAAATTACACAAAGTCAAAATAAGGCTTGGAAGTCAGAAATTACACATAGAGGGTGTGATACATGCATTTACAATCTTATACATTACTATCCATACATATGAAGACCTGATAATCAGCAAATTTACATCCAGAGCTCAGTGAACAGAATGGAGAATATAATTTACCCTGTTTTCTTTTTCTTTCAGCATTTCCAATTTTTGTTCAGCCACACACAGTTGAACAAAATAGACAAATGCATATACAAGGAAAATCGATTGTGATAATACTTTTATAACAGATACCTCTGGCTAAAGCACTTATCATGGGCTGGGCTCAAACACTTTATAAATATTCTATTATAATATTTCCCAAAGCTCAATGAGGTAGAAAGCATTGTTTTTCTCCTTGTTTTACAGAAACAGGCTTGGAGTAATCAAATAACTTGCCCTAAATCTTGCAGATAGTAAGCAGCAGGACTAAGAGTTGAACCCAGGTCATTAGAAGAATTCTCCTTTTCAATAAAAAAGCCAAACCTATGGTTTTTCTCCTCCTGTCTTCTGACTCGAGACTGAAAATACAGTATGTAGCTATAATTCACACAGACTGAGTGTTCACTCGCTACCTCTCCACAAGCCTACAAGCCACTCCAGATTTTGGACCTGGCCTATATTCCCGTTTATCCAAACATTCAGGATCTTCTCCAATCAGTGAGAGTCCAGTAAGTGTTTACAGATGGCAAGTGTTTAGTACCAAAAGTTCAGAAGACACCCAAACCAACCATAATTCCCACGACTAGAGAAAAGTTTTTCAACGTTTATTATTTAGAATCCACTGGAGAGGAGACGCCCCCTTCTCTCTCAAGACACCATGAGAAAACACTTTAATCAAACACCACACCATTTACATTTTCTTCTGTAAAAATTATAAATCTCTATATAATTTCCCACAACATTTAACAAGAGACTATTTAAACTAAGAAACGTCTTGTGGATATAAACGTCAGGCTCATGTAATTATATATGTCATGTTAGATAACTAAATAATATCCTAGAGTTTTCTATGTGTATCTGCATAACAGTACTGTAAATATAAATGGAAAAAATAAAGTAATAATTTATGAAAACTGATTTGCATTTCCAAAAATAAAATGTGCAAAATCCCACTAATTAGCAAGAGTGAGGACTGAGGTGTTTCTATAGCAACTATAAAAATGCTAAATTATTTTTTCTCCAAAGTGTTTTATATCTGCCTCATTAAAGTTTGTTTTTCGCATTTGTTTTGTGGGTATTTCCAAAGTGAAAGGTTTCAAAGATTGCAAAGATTCTCTGTTTTGTTGTAAAGTTCAAGAAGAGGTTTCTCACTGAAAGTGTCTCATATGCCGACAGCCATGTGTATGAAAACTATATTTGGTCGAGTTTCTTTCATGCCAGTGACTCCAGCCTTTGTTCTTAGCTTCCTGCTAAATTCTCCTTTTCTCTTACTATCTCTGATTATTCTCGGTTTATCTCAGCTAAGGAGATGTTAACCTAGTGTCAGCTTTTCATCTTAAATCGTTTGCTGCCACCCTGCTGGTTCCCAAGGTGCCTGAGCCAGAAAGGCAGTGTCCATTCAGCCAAGGTTGATAAACAGCCCCTAGGAGGGGCTGGGGGGATCCGGGGCAGCAACCTCTGCCTCTGACTCTGTCTCCCCACCTGAAAACAAGGTGGATGAATACCAGCCCTTTTCTAACCGTCTCTGGAGGTCACTTTAGTGGCTCCATGTTGCCTTCCACATCCAAGTCCTCTGCCAGGATTTTAAGTCCCAAGCACCCCCAAAACCAGCCCCGCTTCAAACTTACCACCCACAACCCACAACTTGGGGCAGCAATTCTCAACCTTCGATCAAGAAATCAACTGATGGGCCTTGAAAGGATCATGAGTTCCTTGAATTCCTTACAAACAAATTTTTATTTCAGTGGAAGATGCACAGATTGAGAATTACTGCACTAGCTCCCCAAGGGTAGACAAAGATTGTATCCATATGTGTCCTCAGAGCCCAACCAGAGATTCAATCAATTATGGATTAAAAATATTCAGGAAAAAAATTCCAAAAAAACAAAACTTGAATTCTTGGCACATATAGGCAACCATTTTCATAATGGCATTTACACTGTATTTACAATTATTCACATAGCATTTACATTGTACTAGGTATTATAAGTAACCTAGAGATGATTTAAAGTATACCTAGCCACTCCTAGGGCTTCCCTGATAGCTCAGTTGGTAAAGAATATGCCTGCAATACAGGAGACCCCAGTTTGATTTCTGGGTCAGGAAGATCTGTTGAAGAAGGGATAGGCTACCCACTCCAGTGTTCCTGTGCTTCCCTTGTGGCTCAGCTGGTAAAGAATCTGTCCTCAATGTGAGCCCTGGGTTCCATCACTGGATTGGGAAGACCCCCTGGAGAAGGGAAAGGCTACCCACTCCAGTATCCTGGCCTAGAGAATTCCATGAACTGTATAGTCCATGGGGTTGCTAAGAGTTGGACACAACTGAGAGACTTTGACTTTTACTTCACTTAGCCACTCCTTAGGAGTATGTGCATAAAATATATACAAATATACAAGGGACACGAGCATACTCAGATTCTGGTATTGGGTGGGTGGTCCTGAACCAATCTCCCACAGATACCAAGGCACAACTGTATTATATATGAATATACTTAATATGGCAACCAATTTGATCTTATTTGTAATGACCTTTGGGCTTCCCTTGTGGCTCAGCTAGTAAAGAATCTGCCCGCAATGCGGAAGACCTGGTTCAATCCCTGGGCTGGGAAGATTCCCTGGAGAATGACCTTTGCCGCCTATCTGTGAAGATGGGCACCTCTGTGCAGTTTAGTCTTCTCCCTTCTGTGCCTCTGGTGTTATTCATTCATGCCATGTTCATCCCTCAAGCTCAGCTGCAACTTTGAATCAATCCCCAAATTTCTCTTTGCAGCTTCCTTGCTTCAGTAAATTAAAACCAAAGACTAGCAACCAATTATTCTCTAACATCATTTCCCTTTGTATGACTGGGTGCTGGGGGAGCTAAAATATGTTAATAGTTGAAGGAAAAAATCTTGAAGGAAATTCATACAATTTCTCATCCCAAAAGAGGGCAATCGCACTCATGGGGGGTGGGGGGTGGAGTTAATGTGTGCTGAAGATTTTTATAAATTGCTCTTATTTCTTAATAACTTGGGGTCCAAACAGAATTCTTTTCTGACTGTCAAATTCCCTAAAATGTGTTGAGTTCCAAACAGAACCATCATGTAGAACAAGCCAAGTAACTCTAACTTACAAGTCTACCTGTGAACACACAGCCGGCAGAGGGATGCTGTCACACTCAGTTCATGAACACAAAAGAGTCTGTGTGAGAGCCCACACGCCATCTATGTGTGTATAAAGACAACAGGGCTTTGCCCAAGAAACACCCAGCTCCACTTTACTCTAAGCCAAAGTTAATCAGACACTAATTCCCAGTCTTTATGTTGGGTGTTATTTATACCTCCAATAAAGCACACAGCATCACATCTAAATGATGGTGAACAATAAGGATATCCTTAAAAGACTGTGCTGTTGACAAAAAGCATATACAACCAACCCAGCTGGAAGGGATTCACTTAGAATGCCCCTTTAGCAATAGCTGTAATAATTTAATACCATTAGTCTCCGTCTCAACTGTAAATGGCCTTAATGGACCCTGCAGTGCTCCTTCAGATTCTATACCGATATTGGGGCACAGCTTTTATGCTCGCATTACCGCCACTAATTGTAAAGCCCTTGTGTTGGATACACTCGAGTGTTGCAATAAGTGTCTTCAGTTAACTTAAGGGCACAGCTTTCAAAGGAACATTTGTCAGCACGATAAAAGAGGCAAGAGAACATTTCATCTGGTTTCCACGTCAAGGGGGATCCTGAAAAAAATCTGATTGCCTCGCTCCTTACTTCTCTGCAACGAGCACTGTTGCTTCAAAACTTGTTAGCAGCCATCTCCTCAAAGGATTTATTTTGATAGTTCATGAATGTGTTGTCACACAGCATAATTAAAGCTTACAGAACTATTATCAAAACACAGAGGAAATGTGCTCAGGGAGGCTGATGGCTACCCGGCCGCCTGTGTCTGCCGCTTCCCACAGGATGTGCGCTGAATGACCAGCTGGCTTCCAAGTTCTGACACTAGGCATATGGAGGAAAGTGGGGCCTCAGGGCAAAGTGTGCGGGCAGGCTTCAGCGAGCAATCAATTACAAGTAACAGCCAGCCCCTCTTGGTGACTGTATATATTCCCACCATCACACACTGCCAGCTTGCCTCTATTTTGAATGCAATAAAACTTGTAGGGAGCCGACTCATGTGAAACTCTTAAAGATATATGGTAGGGATTAACCATAAAAATACTAATTAGGGATGGGCTGAGGAATCAGGGGACAGGCAGAAAAGCTTTCTGCCTTGCAGTTTGTACATAATGAGGAGGAAAGAAACTGAAGACAGTCTTATTCTGTTTTCTGAAGACTGGCCACACAGGATAAAGCGACAGGCTGCTTGGGCAATGCAACCTCACTTTCTCCAAGTGATTCCTTACCTCAGTGGTGTTAAATGAGATGAAGTTGAACAGAGGAACAGAAATTAAAATAAAGAGAACATGCAAGAAAATTTGTATTCAAAGGTTTCTTTGTTTTAGCATGTGACTTTAAAAAAATATTTTGTAATTCACGAAATAAAATATGAAAAGAAATTGTGAAATGAAATGCTTGTGCTTCCAAATGACCGGGAATTTGGCCCTTGCTTTCTCATCTCTTCCTTCAATATAGCCAAGTTCCTGGACTTATTTCTCGCTTTGGGAATTGTGAAAGCTTGGGGCTATTTGCAGTAATAAAAAGCTATGTTTCATTTGTAGAAAAGAGAATGCTTAAGCAAATATTAATTTATTTTCTACATCTATGCCAGAATTTTCTCACTCCAAAAAAAAATTATACTAAGTTTGTGCAATTCATTTTATGTGAATAACTTTAGGCAAAAGAAGAGAATTAAGCGATCACTGAGTGATCATTTTATCATGTGATAAGATAGACACAGTATGAGAAAACCCTAGGAAACAAGAATTATGCCTTTTGCATAGATAAGGAAATGCTGACTGAACCAAGTAGAGCCTTTGAATTGGTAAGGAAAATGCTGAAATTCAAACCTAGTCTATGTGATGCCCAAGTTACTCTTTTTTTTTTTTTTTTTTTTTAATCAGTCTTCCCATTGTCCTTCAACCTCAGAGTGATATTCAAGAAGCTATGTTCTGGATCCTGAGAACACAGTCTTGAGAAGTTAAGTCTCTGGAACAGACGAGTCCTTCCTCTGTCCTATTATAGTCATAAAGTTCCAAACAGTATCATACAGAACATGAAGACAGTGATATAGGGAAGTATTATGTTTGTTAATTTTTACTTTACTTTGCCTTCTACTCACAAAAACAAAATTCTAGCCCTCTGTTCAAATTTTTAGAGAAAGTCAGAAGCATCCTAAAAAAAAAATTCACAAAAGTAGTGCTTCTCATGAAATAGCATGAAGCAGGACAGATGATAGAAAATTAACCCATGTAAAAATGATCAGGGTAAAACTTTCCAAGGCCAAAGAGCAGGAAAGAGGGGAGAAAGAGTGGGTAAGAGGGAGAGAGAGGAGACAGGAGCATATGGAAAACATGCATGTTTTCTTGACAATTCACAGCAAAATTCTTTCTTTAGATTACTACTGGGATTACTCAAGCAAGGAAAGATGAACTGTTGGTGAAAACAGTGGCTGAAGCTAAGAATTTTATTTCCGAGAATGGGGAAGCCAACGATATTCAGGCAAAATCTCCATGACTGGGGCCACTATTGATGCTGAGATTCCAGAAACCAACACACTCCTCAGCCAATGTCTACAGTGCCAAAGGCTCAACGGATCCAAGAGAGAAGCCACTAAAATAACTTTTCATAGACTTCAAATTGCTGCATGAAAAGAAAAACCTTTGTCTTCACAAACTTTACCTTCAGTTGACAACCTAGGACTGTAAAAGGGTAAGGCTCTTGAGAGTGTACCTTGGACTGCAAGGAGATCCAACCAGTCCATTCTGAAGGAGATCAGCCCTGGGATTTCTTTGGAAGAAATGATGCTAAAGCTGAAACTCCAGTACTTTGGCCACCCCATGCGAAGAGTTGACTCACTGGAAAAGACTCTGATGCTGGGAGGGATTGGGGGCAGGAGGAGAAGGGGACGACAGAGGATGAGATGGCTGGATGGCATCACTGACTCGATGGACGTGAGTCTGAGTGAACTCCAGGAGTTGGTGATGGACAGGAAGGCCTGGTGTGCTGCGATTCATGGGGTCGCAAAGAGTCGGACACGACTGAGCGACTGAACTGAACTGAGGTTTAACCAAGAAACCTTGGAGTAACTTTGTATTTTTTGTCTTTCAATTTTATGGCATTTCACTTTTTTTTTTCTTATTTGGGAAATTTCTCTTTTAGAAATGCCTTCACAATCCTAATGCACACGAAACCAACAACAACAACAACAAAAAACAGTACTTGTGCTTTATAATCTAATGAACACCTATCCAAGCTGACTTCTAACATTTGGCTCTTTCCAAATACAGCCACCCAAAATGAAGACTTATCACTCTCTGAAGGATATTCAAAGTAAAATGCTTCAGGCTGAGGAGCAAATATGGTTTAAAGAGATGAAATAAGCCTATGGCTTCCCCAAAGGGCAATTACTCACTTAGATGTGTAAGTAGGGTTATACTTCTTTAACAAATAAATGCATCATATGATTCTTTGTACTCATAGTTCATAGAATCATCTCTGAGACTGACTACTAGTCAGAAATATTGTCCATAGCTCATGGGTATGGAAGTGATAAAAGGGAAACAAAAGAGTCAGCTAGAATACCCAGTTATCAACCATTTAAAACCGGGCCAGAACCCAGCACTTATCAACATAGGTAAAATGAGCCATCTCGCCTCTGAGATATCTGTATCTGAGGCCTTGATGTGGTCATTATAAAGCGTCTATGGGTGTGAAGGCAATTCAGTTACACTGTCCTCAAGACTTTGTACAACTTATAGGAAGTGTACAGAAGATATGGCCAAATCCTTGAGCCACTGTACTTCCCCAGTCAGCTGGGCAAACCCAGCCCACACAGAAGGCATCTCTCTGACCTCTTTTCAGGGCTGAGGTCAAAGGGGACTGAAGTGAACCACCTCCTCAGTGTGGTGGTTTATAATGGCCTTTCCTTGACATCAGGTGCTAAGCTACACTGAATCTGTTCTTCTTACATTTTACACTCTGATTGATGTTAGAGAATTCTGCCACAAGGGAAGCGATTAAGTAATTTCCAGAGAGGAAAGGGGGCTGTTGAGGTCTCCAAGTGAGCATGCAAGATGCCCAGGAAACAATCTGGGATGTCTCAGCGCGGAATTCCACATCTACTGCCCAAGTATGTGACTTATGATTTTTGGTTTTTTCCCATACGGTGGATACATGATGTGACATGCTTTATTTATTGGACCTGATTTATCCACACGGCTTTATTGTTGACCGGTTTTTATTTCTTCCTTAACCTTATTAACCCTTGCTAGTATTTGACAGCTTAACACCCTCCATCACTCTGCAACATCCACTCTGAGAACCGACATGCAACTAATAGCAGCCTTTTTATTTCCAATCTCTGAGGTCACCAGCAGCTGCCCTAGCCTGAACCCTGAAAGATTTTTCTATAGGTAGTTCTCTTTCAACGGGTCGTCTTCTTAATGTATCTCTACAGGTCTGTCTGGATGTTTGAAATGAGATGTGATTCCCACTAACTTTAGTCACTGCCAACATACACCTCGGAAGAAGAGGAATAAGTTTTACCTTTGGGGAAAAAGGCTTGAGCAATTCAAGTGAAACAACTTGGTGATTTTCTTCTTGGGCATTTTATCACTTTTCAAGTTACATCCAAGGAATGTCCATTTGGGGACACCTTTGATTGCCTCGACAAAATCCACCAGTGAAACAAACTCAGAAACATCTATTACCTGATGTAAGTGTGAATGAAATAGAGCATGGTGGGTGAGATTTCCTAGCTCCGTTTTTCAGCCTGGATTGATTAACTCTAATAAATTCAGGGAGGTGATTTCAGATGATGCCGTCAAGCTGGATCTTACAGCCCAGTTGCTTATTATTTTACACTGCCCTGGGCTCAGTCTTTGACATTCACCACCCTAAAAGGTCATGAAGTCAAATTCTACAGCCAGATTTAGTAAGTATTTTGGTGAGCAGGCTCTTGTGTTAATGAAAACTTAGTTTTCTAATGACTGAGACTTAAAGAAGAAAAATTCCAGGATGAATAAAAATAACCCTAAATCAGGAACTTCATACTTTTAAATGGCCAGAACAGTGTAAGAACATTTGAGGCCACAGGAGAAAGAAGAGGATATAGAGGGAAGACAGACAGCGCTTACAAAACAACAAATATAAGCGTTAACAACCATCGGGGCACAGACAACAAAACCTATGCTAACAGCCGACAGAGTCCATGGCCCACGTGCTCCATCAACGTGCACTCCCAGGCTGGCCACCATTGCTCTTGTCTCCCCAAGGATGCTCCAGGCTTTTGTTTCCCAGCACAGAAAAAACCTGGAAGCTGACTCACAGTTCTCCATGCACTGTACAAGTGAGAACGAAAAACCTTAGGAGTCAACCATATTCTCAAACTTTTCTTTCCCAAAGCTAAATGCAACTCTAGATGTTGACATTGATGTCATCAGACCAGCAAATATTTTTAAGAATTTCTATCTGTGAAGAAAATGACACGATAGAGAAGCACAGGGTCAGTGCCATCTTCTTTTTCTATCCATCAAACCTTCCTTTATCTGCCTTAATCTTCCACACTCTCCCTGTGCCTCTAAGCTAAGGGGGGGAAAATAGGCATCTGCGTACAGCACACACAAGTTCCCACTGTGGAGGAGGTTGGGGCGGGTGGGGAGAGGAATTCAACAAAAAGAAGAATGAAGAGAAAAAAAAGACAGGTCTATTGCCTTTCGTTTGGGCCCTGCCTAATTTCCATTAACTCCACCCAGTTGGCTTTTTTGGCCTGAGGCATCTAACTGTACCATTAAAGCAATTTTCATGACCACCCCGGATGCATCTGTCCCTCCATTAGATAATAGGGGGTATGCCCAGCCTATCAGGAGGGGCAGTGCCACTGTCTATGTGGCCTGATTTTTTCATGAGTAAGAAATTCCTACTTGCATACTACTCCATTCCTTATTCTTTCTTGGTAAACACATGGATATTATGTCCACTCACTTCTGAATACTTCTCAGAGAGGTACAAAAGTCCTCTTCCAATCTATTTATTGTTGTTTAGTTGATAAGTCACGTCCAACTCTTTGTGACCCCATGAACTGTAGCCTGCCAGGCTTCTCTGTCCATTGGATTTCCCAGGCAAGAATACTGGAGTGGGTTGCTATTTCCTACTCCAGAGGATCTTCCTGACCCAGGGATTTGTGACCCCATGAACTGTAGCCTGCCAGCTTCTCTGTCCATTGGATTTCCCAGGCAAGAATACTGGAGTGGGTTGCTATTTCCTACTCCAGAGGATCGTCCTGACCCAGGGATAAACTATGTCTCCTGCACTAATGGCAGA
Organism: Bubalus kerabau; assembly: GCF_029407905.1. Classification (NCBI taxonomy): domain Eukaryota; kingdom Metazoa; phylum Chordata; class Mammalia; order Artiodactyla; family Bovidae; genus Bubalus; species Bubalus kerabau. The sequence goes on from NC_073624.1 coordinate 240,059,395, forward strand.
GTCTTTACCACTGAGCCACCTGGGAAGCCCCTCTCCTCTAACCTGTGGTCTATCTTAAACCAGTCCTAGCCCCCATTCCCTCCCAGTTAACCTGACTCCTCCTTGGAGTAGTAACCCTACTACTCCAAGTCACCACTGAAATATCACTTTTTGAGGAAGCCTTCCAGACCACTTGCTCATTCCCACATCAGGTTAGGCTGCCCTGACAGACCCTCCCCTGGCTTAACACTCAACACTTAATATTTATTCATTGTCATTCTCTGCTGTGGTACCAGACCAGCATTTCCCAGGTCTTGGCATGCAAAAGAATCTAAGCGGAGTGTGTTGAAAATGCAAATTCTTAGTTGTATGTTCCCAGAAATTCTGATTCTCTGGCAGAGGCTTGGGAGTCTTCATTTGCCCAAGGTGAATCGCACACAGGTGACTATCAGACAGCACTGTCCCAAAATGTGTGAGCCTTGTGAGGGTCTAGACCATGTCTTAATCACAGTCATTTTCCCACTACTCAGCACCATGCCTGGCATGTAGCTGGCATTTGATAAACACTGAATTAAAATAAGGACATTCTGATTCCGGTTCCACCCTCACATGACAGCTATTCAGCAGGTGTACCTGCTCTAAATCTTTCACACATCTTTGCAGCACATTACTTGTACAAATTCAACCCTGGCATATCATGCCCAGGGTTCCCCAGCTCACAGGGACCTTTCCTTTCCTCTCTTTTGGAAGAATGAACTTCAGCCCATTCCTTTTCCAAATAAAGCTTGCAAGGGAAAAACTGACATAGACTTGGCAAATAAGGGTTTCTATTATTAAAAGCAGGTTGAAGTTGGGGCTCTGTGCAACTGCTTCCTACTTTCTGAAGTGTCTCTATTTTAAGTGTGTGGCTAGTGCTTGAAAAATCCCAGCAGGCTCTAGATGAGAGAGCATCACCCTCATTAACACTAATGGGAGCTGTGCTCATGCACTAAAGGAAGAAAACATCCTCTGGGCAAGATCTAGTGGGTGGCAGGATGGGAACAGGAAGACTTGGGGTGGGGGAAAGGGAGAATACCCCTTAATTTCATTCTTTCCAGGAATGTGGTGACAAGGTAGAAACAGAGAAACCAATTAAAATGGACTGCGAGGCTAAGAAACTCTAAGCTTCTGAAAAGATGCCAACAACATTCCAAGCAACTGAAATGGTACCATGTTGGGGGCATGGAGGGTGAAACATTTATTTATTCAGCAAATGTTTATTTAGCATATATAGGGCTAGGATCCAATAGTGAGCAAGAAGAATAATGTACTTGTTCACATGGAATTATTCTGTAGCAAGAAGTGAAGGGATTATATAATTAAGGAGGAAACAAGATATTCCAATGAGAGCAGAGAAGTCATCTGTTTTACCGTATTCCCTGCACCAAGCACCATAATGTGAATGCAATGAACATCTGTTAAAGGATGAATGGAGAACTGGATGGATGGGTGGCTGGATGGCTGAATGAAAAGACAGAAGGGAAGTTGGGAGAAAAAGTGAATAAGAAAGATTTCTCTGAGAAGGTGACATTTGAGCTGAGAAGCAAGAAAGAGGCAATCACGAATGTTCCGCAGGAAAAGTTCCAGATAGAAAGTACAGCAAGTTCTTGAGGCATGAACAGGTTTGGCATGTCAGAAGGCAGCCAGTGAGGCCAGAGTGTGGTGGAAGCGGCCCAGGGCAAGGGGGACAGGGGCAGGGTTGCAGATGGCAGTACAAGTAGGATCTTAATGAGGATGAAGGATGGAAAATCGCAAGCAGTTGTGATAATAACTTTATCCATCCAACTAGCATTTTCAGACAAAGAAGGCAATGGCACCCCACTCCAGTACTCTTGCCTGGAAAATCCCATGGGCGGAGGAGCCTGGTAGGCTGCCGTCCATTGGGTCTTGAAGAGTCGGACACGACTGAGCAACTTCACTTTCATTTTTCACTTTCATGCATTGGAGAAGGAAATGGCAACCCACTCCAGTGTTCTTGCCTGGAGAATCCCAGGGACGGGGGAGCCTGGTGGGCTGCCATCTATGGGGTCACACAGAGTCGGACACGACTGAAGTGACTTAGCAGCAGCAGCATTTTCAGAACTTCTGATACATGAAAGACTCAAAGCCAGTTGCTATGTAAAATAGAAAGTCTTCTTTACCTCAAAGGGCTCAGCCAGTGTTTTTACAAGAATGAAATCTTAAGTACTTATTTTGCAAACAAAGTGGAAGAATCAATCATGTTTCATAACTTAAAATATGTACATGACATTATTTCTAGACAGCTATTATCTTTATCATAGAAAGATTTAAACCAACTGATAATCAAAATACTAAGATTCCAATTAAGAAATCCTCATTGAAAAGGAAATAAAGAAGTCACACAAAAAACCTTGAAAAGTATAAATGCACATGTGAAAAAATGTCCAGCCACACTGGTAATAAGAGAAGTATACACCCATATTATGTTCAGTTTTCATTGACTAAGTTAGGTAAAAAAGTAAATTTAGTGGTAACACACAGTATCCACAAAGATGTAGAGAAATGGCTCTCTCACAGATAATCAATAGAGCTGAGCACTGGAAATTCAAGTCACTGGGAGATAATCAGACATTATGCCTTGAGAGACATGAAAATGTGTATAAGCTTCGAAGAAATAATTCTTCTTCTAAGATTTATCACTAGAATTTCAAAGTATTCCCCGCAAAGCCCCAGGTTTTGGCAGAGGTACCTCAAGGTCTCTGGCAATTTTGAAAGGGAAACAACAGGAATGGTTGAGGATACCTTACCCCATGACAACCAGAACAGTTCTGTTTTATATATTCAGATTCTTGAACAAAGTTTACTTAAAAAGGAAATTGAATTTTTTAAATAACTGCTATCTTAAGGAAATACCAAATTATAAAAATAACTATAAACATAAATATGGCCACCAGTATTATTTACAATAACAAAAAATGAAAAAACCCTCATTTATCAAAATAGGAAAATAACTTATTATCCCTTAAAATATGGGATATACAATTTTCTATTTTTATAAAAATCATAATCATTTTTACAAACATATATAAACTGGAGTTTAAAACAAAGAATACAAAATTGTAGTTATGCCATCATAACTTTCTAAAAAACACACATGAATTAAAAATGGTTTAATTAAAAATTAAACCATTTTCATTATATGATGAGAATGGTTGGGTTGTGAAGTCTATATCTCCCTTTTATTTCTATCCTAATTTTTCTGTAATGTAGCTAAATTACTTTTATAACTTATTAAAGAAAAAAATATTTTAAAATAACCTGGATGGGCAGGGGATCGGTTTTTTTTAATTATTATTATTATTACTATCCACATCCCAGCATCATGCAAAGGTGCTAGCAGAGACACTCGACAAGTACTGGTTGAATAAATAAACTTTAAATTAATCTGACTCTGAATAAAGCACTAAAGAGAGGCAGGAAAGATTCCTTCTGGAGGGCCAAAGGGCCAGGTAGGACAGGCAGCAAGAAAAAGGAAGAAGGGAAGTCAGAACTGGGAGATGGGCAAGCGCTAACTCTGGGAAAATGAAGAAATGTGGGCTGCAGAAGCTTAAGGCATCTGGAGGACAGTAGAGGAATATGCAGTGAAAAGATGGTTTGAGCCCTACGGTCACATAATTTAGATTTGACGTAGGAGGAAGAGGGTTCCAGGGAATGTCTGTGAGTGGAAGTGACATAGTCAGACCTGGACTGGACTGGCTGGGAACTAACGTGGCTGCAGTGTGCATGGCGACGAGACATGTGGGTGTGTAGAGAGTAGGGCCTGGGCTATGGGCATGCTGACTCTCCAACAACATGCCTGGAATCCACGACGACACAGCATGTGTCCTTAAGAAACCTGTACTGTGGAGGGCAGCAGTCACTCCCTCCTGGTCTTCCCTACTGCAACCAGGCTTCCTTCATAGCCCAAGCACGCATGCGTGCATGCAATAAGTAAATCCTCATCATTTGTAACATGTGTTTATTAGCAGCCCCAAATGTTTCCTGTGCTATATAAAGTTTACCTTCGACCTCAACTGGGGAAGTGAAGGGTGGAGCCGGGAGAAGGGGAGGAGGCGTGATCTGGGGCACAGTCATTTCATGCACAACCTCCAGTTTTAAAATAATGTATTAACTCCGAAGCTCAAATCAAAAGGCTACAAACTCACATAAGGAACCGGTGATTTACAGCTCCCTTCTATGCACAGTTCAGCAATGCATGGAATGTAAAAATACATGGAAACCACAACACAGCAGGAATCTTGCAGTGCTGCTGGCAGAGATTGTCGTTTCCCACACAGGCCCTAAATCTGACCCAGCGATGAAACTTTTAAAATTTGTAAAAATAGAACAGTTGGGAAATCTTAGCCACTTTTAGTTAAAATAAAAAACAAAACCACCATATTTGTGGGTGCGGTTGAAAATCCGCCATACTCCTCCCCACTTTGAAGGAATTTTAATGGTTAAAAAAAGAATTTTTTGCCCCAAATGTCAAACTGCATTTTCCTTTCAGGTTACCTAGTGAATACATTCAGGAATGCTCTAGAATATGTAATTTGAGATTTAGAATCTCTACCAAGACCAGTAACAAATATCCCCGCTTAATTTTCTAAAGAATAATAATAGTACAACTACCACTCAGTCATACATTACATGCCAAAATCATCTCCTTTAATCCTCAGTCCTCAATTCACAACCCTGTGATTGTATATACTATTACCCACACCGTACTAACTCTAGAAACAAAATAAATTAATTAGCTCATCCAGGTACATGTAGTAGCCAGGATTCAAATCCAAGACCATCTGATTCTAAAGTCCAGCCTCTTTCTGTTTATCTTGAAGGAATAAATTCTCCTCATCCACTAAAAACAGCCAAATTTAGAAATCAAAATATACCACTGGTTCCTTGATCAGCTCTTAACTAGTTTCCTTGGGCTACTGTGTAAAGCCCATGTAAAACAGAGTGATATTTCTAAGCTCATCCACAGACCTCTCACCTATATGTTAGTATTATTGAATACAGACAATGTCTATGCCTTATGGCAGAGCGCACGGCAAATAACAGAAGAATTCTATAGAAAGAAAAATTGTCTGCCTCTCTCTTATAGCATACTGTCCTTTAAAGCATCTCACTAATATTTATTTCAGAATTGCTATAAACAGTATTATGACATTGGCTTCCTTAAAAAATTTAGCATTCACGATTAGCACTTGAAATGAGCATATCCAGAGAATGCATTTTGCTCAGTGCTTACAACCAAATTATCTCAAGAGGCTATCAAGAGCTCTCAAGTCATTTTGTTAACTATGTTCTCCACTTAACTGAGCTCCACATGGACAGAAGGGAGGGGTAGGAAAGCAAGACTTAAAATGTCACTTAAAAAAAATCCAATATTCGGTTCCCTCGCTCTTTCCCTTCCCTACCTTCCCCACCCTCCCACATCCGCCCCACCCCCCAAACTAAATATAGAGCCCAAACACCCAAACTCGAAGGTGAAAATTCCCAAAGTGGTAATCAACAAATCATTTTAACACAGAACACAAAAATTAAATGCAATGCCCAAGTTCACATGGGCAGCCACATGGAAGACGGGAAGTGGGGCACACCTGAACACACTTTAGGACACTCTGCACACACTGGCCCTGCTCTGCAGCGGTCTCTTCCTTCCACTCCACAGCACAGGAAAAGCAGACTCTGAGTGTAATACCAGAGCCCGGGCTTTTCCTACCATTAATCGGAAGGTTAGATCCTGGATACAAAAATGCTAAACGATCAACAAACATAAAGTTAGCACTGAACTCAAATGATTTTTTTTTCCCTTTCCCTTTCAACTTAAGGGAGAGAGAGAAAAAAATGCTTCATGTGGCTTCCTTTCCTTGACCTACAATAAGTTCCATTAAACTTCAAAAACAATGCTTTGAGATGCTGGAGGATGCAGACAGGAAACTGAAGAAAAGACCTTACACAAAAGTTAAAAATGTCTTTTTGGAGGGAGAGCTGTGGCAAGGAACAGTTGAATCTTGACAGCGAGAGCTCGTGGCAACTGAGAACCTAATGAGATTTGGATGTCATGTAGCTGTGACTGGGATATATAGCACATCAAAACAGACTGACTCTCTAGTCAGAGTAAAAGAAATATGTAAATGCCTGTAAATAATTAATGATAACCTCAAGTTTACAAATTCATAAAATGCTCTACAGATTAAATTCCATCATATTTTTGAGTTACTTGAAATCATCTTATTTTGCAATGACTATCACTCATCTGTCCATGGTTGATTCATCTTTAAGACTGAAAGAGTCTTCCTACCCACCCACTCCCCAACACCCCTCTGTTTCCTGGAACAATTAATTTATGAGTGCTTAGTATAACAGGATAATATTCCAAAAACAATGTAATAAAAATGGGCTTGCGTGTCATCATCATTAATAAGCCTGTTATTATGAAATGTAGTATTTGAAATGAAAACCAGGTTTATGTCTATATTTGCTCATCATGCATAAAGTTTGGGGCCATTTTGAGCCTTGACTCAAATGACTCAAATTCAAGATCAGAAAACTGTTTCAAAAATGATATTCAGCAGTGATCTTATTAGGCTTATTTTGGGGAGCACTCAAACAATGCTTTTTTCTTTCTGAGCATTATTGGCCCCATGAACGCAAGAAGGGTTAACCTTGATTGCAAAATCAAGAAACAAAGATACAGGCCTATTGTGCAATAATCAGCCCACATTTCAATGAATAAGTAATATTTCTCACAAACCCAAGTTAGATAGTGGATTTATTTAACCTCTTGGGGTCAGGTAATAAATACTAAGTGAATTATTCAGCCCAATGGCTAATCAATACAATTCCATGATATATTTTTTGTGTTTCATAAAAGGTTGTACACTAAAGGCAGTGAGCAATTATGGAAATTGGGCCAGAGCGCCTCTCAATTCCTCTCTGGCTTGAAACCCCAGCAGGCCACCTTGACAGCAAATCGATTAGTGCTCCAGTGAAGCGGCTCAGTGACCTCTGACCCGCTTCCAGCACGGCCTGACAGAGGAGAGAGTATTTTATATTTATTTTATTGAATTAACTCCATCTTGCCTGTATCAATGCTTTACACATATTAGGCAGCAAGCTACAAGCTACTTCATTGTCATTGTTTTCCATTGCTCTTGCTAAGCAAGCCCCGCCCCATGTCCTGCAGATTTCTTTGTCCTGGTTTTCCTTTCACTTTGGCCTCAGTATAGGATTTTAATCCACCCTGAGACTGATGAAGCTCCAGGTAACAAAAGCCAAGAGCAAAACATGGAGTCCTCCCACCCTGTGGTTCCTCCCTACCTAATCCACTCAGGATGGTACCTTTTCCCCATTTTTTCCCTAATAAACAAAGACCTGGCTCAACATGGAGCTCTTTGGAAAACATATATAAAAGAACATCAAGGGTTGAGCGTATGTCCTACTAGAAAATCAAAAACAAACTGGAAGCCTTAGGTATTCTCTATTTGGGGCACTTAATTATATTACTGGCTCACTGAAGCCATCGAAGAGAGACAGACCTAGAGACGGAGGCACCAAGCCGGCTGAGTTTACAGCACTATTTCATCAAGAGGGCAATATGTGCAAAGGGTTATCAACTATCCACAACTGAAAGCTTATGCAAAAGAGAAAATTCCCAAATCATCAAAACTTTCTTAGCTTTACTTCTGCTGCATGGAGCATCAGTAAAAAACCATCAAAATAAAAAAAAGTAAACACCAGGAAGAAGACGAGAGTTCCAAGTCAGAAAATTCAGTTGGCAGTTCTGGGTATTAAACAATACCAAAGGTTAAAGTATCAGCAGAAATGCGATGCTCTTAATCAAAAGATCTTAGACCGTATTTGCAGGATGCTGTATAGAATAGTGGTTTAGTACATAGATGCTGAAATTAAACTACTTGGATTTTAATCACAGTTTTTCTACTAATTAACTGTAGACTGTACAAGTCACCTAGCTTCTCTAAGCTTCAACTTTATCTATTCATAAGAATGACCACAATAGTCCTGCATGTAATGAGTAGTACATTATTTAACCAAATCCCCAAATATTTTATATGCATAGGTAGGAAGTATTTTTTCAGTCTCATTTTATGAGTGAGGGGGACTAAAGGATGCAGGGGATCAGAATTGACCTTCCAGGTAATTGATCTTCCCAGTTTCAGGTATACACAAAAGTACTGTGATAAACCATCTGTTCCTTAAAATGTCTCTCGGATTTAGAGGACCTTAAGTTTTGCTATTAAAGATTCAGTTCTTGGGTTGATAGCCCCAGAGATCTAAATAGAAGTTCTCATCCTCCTCCCCTCACTCAGTGGTCTGGTCAGAAGAGACGTGCCTTGGGGATCACTGGCATCATGTATGCAGAATGAGGGATGGAGTTTATGATGCAGGAAAGGGGACTGAAGAAAGTGGGTGAAAGATCAGAAGAACAGGATTCCAGAATTGTGCTTCAACTGCTTCATCATCTCATCAGGAATAGGCCAGCACTTCTGAATCCTTTGCTTCTGAAAGAAAGGAAGATAAACTTACCTTTTATATCCCCCAAGTTTCCTCAGCAATGAGGACCACTGTCACCTTCTCACTGGCCACATCAGACACCCTTAAATCTTCCAGCAAAATAGGACCAGGGTCCATGTTCATTTGTAAGAACTATTTCTATGTAAATGCCCTCAACCAGACTCATGAGCTAGGCCAGAGTAACAGGAGATGCTGCCTGCCAAGACTATTTCTGAAGCACTTATCACAGTTCTTGGGGAAACTGTGAAGGAAGAGTAACTTGATTTTTATTTTGTCCCCCATCTTTCTTTGTTCCTTGATGCCCTAGGGATTTGTGATCTTTTCCTACCTGAGTAGTCCATTCTCCCTTGACCCATGCTCACCACACCATTCCTTTTGGCAAATAGAAAGGTGGACTCCCCTTCCTCTTCCTTTGACCTACAAACCTCATGACAAAAAGTCAAAAAGCATGGGAAGCAGTAGAGGGAAACCTACTCACTCCCCCACCCCCACCTTCTCTACTGAGTACTTACTTACGTGACAGCCCAGATATCCCACACTTTTCGGGCCAACGGAAATAACTTTTTATGTTTATGTTCTCCGATCAAGATGGACCCAGTTAATCATACCAAAGAGAGATATCAAGACTCAGGGTCACAAATCTAAAGCAGCAGTGTCTCTAGACTACAAAAGAAGAGGAATTTAAGTTATGATTAAGTTATTATGTTGGGAGATATGGGGTGAGGAGAGCTCAAAAGCTTGTCCAGAAGCTAAGTTCCACAGCAAGCAAAAAATTTTTACTTGGAACGTATCTTTATTTGAGGCGGTCTAAAGGGAGCTGATAGAGACTAAGGGAGGAAGACTAAGACCCTACCTCAGAGTCACTCATCAGGATGCTCACAACCTAATGACATTTGGTTTGTTTTAGGTCGCCTGACCTATTACACTTGCAAGACTACCAGCTAACACTGTCAACGTTCCCCTCAGTCAAGCGCCTGGCACCTAATGGCCTATCAAAGTCTCAGCCACTTCACAGCGACTCTGGCCAAGAGGGCAAATGGGTCTGAGTAGAAAGATTCTGACCCACATGCTCTCTGGCTGCACGACCTTGGGCAAGTCTACTCTTCTCTGGTCCTCCATCCAGAAAATAAACAGGCTATTTCCTTTGCATACACATTCTGTGATTTAACGCGGTTTATTTATCAGAATGTGTGAGAAGCCTGAGATGGAATGTTTACTTCCTTTGGAAAATTGGAATTTAACAGTTAAGAGAGTCTTTTTTTCCCTATGAAAGAATACAAAGAAATGTATTTACTCAATCTGTTAACCCCAAAACCAAAACAAAGAAGAGTGTGGGGTATAAATGAGTTGGCCCAGACTCCTGCTAGCACTTGCTCATGTGTCAGCCGTGTTCTCTGAGTCTTTCTGCAAAATGGCACAGCACACTCTTCCCGGTCCCACAGAAAAGAAAATCTTTCACACCTCTGTATAACTCTATGCATTAAATCATAAATTATTCTTTCCCTCTCTTCCACTTTCAGAATCTATACAAAAGTGATTACCTCAGTCATTCTTCAATATTACTTTCATACTTGGAAAATGCATTTTCAGAAAGTTATTTATTTTTCACAGCATGTCAGGTTGTTATATTGTACTAGTTGAAAATAAAACTACTATATAAACTACTGTATACTTTTGCATGTATTACATTTCCTTACAAATGCTGTGAAGTAGAATTTTCACAGGTCTTAGATACATTTATTTTAAGTATTATATTATACTTTATTTTAGCACTGTTCCAGATTTTAAGAAAGCTAAAGTAACTTAGCTATTAAGTAACTTTCTTACTGAAGTTCCCCCACTTCAGAAGAAAAATCATTTAAATATTAAAAGCGGTTTTACCATGAAACTTAAAACCAACTCATACTATTATTCCTTCGCAAGAGCTCTTGAAATAGCTAAAAATGTCCCTTTGGATTTGATTCATGCTCACCTAAAAGCAAGAACTGGGCGGGGAATAAAACATGTAAAACATAAAATATTGAATGCATTCAATCCAGCATTCCTAATAATGGGGCCCACTGGTTCTTGATGTTTATAGTGAAGTTTAAAGTATTTCCTGGAGTACCTCTAAATGATGACAAAACAAAACAAAAGCTTTGCTTGAGGTAATCCTAAATTTTCTGCTTGAAATTGTTTTCTGTTCAAACAGAATATTAACGATTCTCTAGAGTGTCGTGGATTTCTTTTAACAGTTAAAGGCTACACAGAAGGGCCTAGACCCAGGTGCTTTCGTTGGCATTTGTCTCTTTGACCATGGGAGTCCTCAGCTATGATTGAGGGGTGCTGGCTGCAGGATCAACCACCAAAACAAAGCTGACCCTTGCCTATAAACCAAAGGAACCACGACTACACACTGATACCTCACTGGCTTGGGAAATGCTCCTCTCCGGTTCTCTGAGCAGCTGAGTGAGAAGCAGCAAGAGGAAATGCTTAAATATTTAATAAATGATTCTGCAAAGGCTTTTGAGCCCTGGCATGAAGGGTCGGAAAGCATGAGCTACTTTACATCCAATGAGGATGCCACCAAAATGGCTATCTATGATCTAGAGCACAGGGGACTCAAGAAACTAGTTTCTTTTCCTTTTTCTTCTGCGTTTGAGTTGACAGCAGCCTATCTTGAAATCTTTCAGAATTACTTTAATCTTTCATTTTCAGTTTTGTCTCATGCCACACAGAATGTCCACCTCGGTGCCCTAAAGGTCACAGGCATTGAGTTCCTGAACAGGGAAAGCATGTTCAGAGAAATACAGAGAAAGAGTAGAGAAGAGAAAGCAGATACTCCACATGTATTTTTAATACCACCAAATTTAGCTAAAATGCTCTCCCTGGTAGTGCTTTTAACTAACAAGCAGGCAATATATTGTGCTGTAAAATGTTTTATTTTAACACCTTACAGTTTTTAGCTCTGTGGCTGTTGCAGGTATATCCATTAAAGTCAACACAGACCATAAATCAGAATTCCATACCTGTTCACAGCATATGAATCTATTCTCCTGCTGGTAAGCACACAGCTTTCATTGATGCCAATGGGGGGTGACATATACTTATGCAGGAGAGAATAGACCACTCTATACATGTGAATTTATGCTTTTAGACAGGTGGCTGTATGTAGACAAGAGACACCAATAAACAGATTTTATTGGAGCTGTTTAGAAACAGATTCTGTGCTACATATCTACAGAGGAACAGTCATCTTTTTCAAAGGGAAATACAGAGGCAAGCCCCTGGCAGAGTTATGATCTACAAGTTCACTACCACAGTGTGGTACCCATCGTTACACACATCCATGGTCATCCGAACTGAGCCTGGCCAATCCTCGGTGCTTTAATGAACTAATAGTCATTCTGCAATTATACTTAAGTTTATTCCTCACTGCAATGAAAACATAGCAAACACTGCATGGCAGAGGCAAATGTTAACTTATATATATATATAAAAATATATATTTATACATATATGTATATATATGTATGTATATACACACACACACACACAAACACAGGGTATAGATTCTCAAAGAAATGGATTTTTCATGAAGCATAAATCTTTTACATCACCACCAAAGGAGCTGATGCTCTGATTTTAAGGAAATACATTCCTGGTGTTTAAAAAATAAATACTAAAATAGTCTGTGTTGCATATGGATTCTGTGTGATTATTTTATATATTTCTATTCTTGAACAATATTTTCTTTTATTTGCTTTCTGCATTTTAGTCACTTTCAAGAAGGGAACCCAGGAATAATGCAAGTTGCAAAAACAGATGTAGCAAATATTAAAAAAAAAAATAGGCAGCCTAAATTTCCATAATTTACAATAGATATTCACACCTGCACAAAGGGGTTGACATTCAGCAAATGTATCTAGCTGTGTATGATGAACAGAGGCCCTTTACCAAAATAAAATATCTATTTCCAAAGAAATAAACCAGACACACCAGCTCCCATTTTCAGCTTCTTCCTGTACTTCATTGTAAAGTCAGCCCTCTAAAGGACATTGGGTCAGTCCACTTTTATTTACTGCACCAAATATTGCTATGATCGACACTGTCATGTCCATCTGTTGCAGAGACTTAAATGCCATGACAATATTTAACTACTCACATTTGCTTGCATGGCTGTGGCAGAGAGAACCACAAAATACTGATCTATCCAAAAGAGAAAAAATTAGAGAGTGGCACAGTGGAATTTATGAATGAGAGTGCTTTGGCTGCAAAGCATTCCCATTATAGCCCTCAGCCACCACAAAACTGCCGTGTAATTGGAAGGGAACTTTTTCCCATGCAAAGAAGCTTGCTGTCGGCGCCAATCCATCAGAGATGGCACGCTGGCATTGAGGGACACACACCTGCAGCCTCTCTCACTCACTGGCCACTGCCTGTACTCTCTGCTCACCAAGCAGAGAAGGATCTGAGAAAGAACACCAATCACAGAGGCAGGGGCTGAGGGACTCTTAAACTCTGGAGGTCACTTCATCCACTGGATTTAGAGATGAGGAAACTGAAGCCTGGAAAAGCAAGACAAGTCCAAGGTACACAGCCAAAGTCAAAGGTGAAGCCAGACCAGGGGTCCAATGGTGACCTGCATCCCAGCCCAGGGTCCCTCCTCTTCTATACATCTAAAATTGACCCTATTTCAGAGTTTATTTACCTAAAACCATGATCAACCAATTCAAATGTTATCCCAAATATCATTCTGGTTGGGGGAAAAAATTCAACTTCCTCCAAACCAGCTTAGGCATACTATTGTTTTCCCAAAGGAAAAAAAAATTTTCTTTGTGTGTATGTATGTCTGTATGTGTTTATTTTTTGGTCCCCAAGCAACAGAAGCAGTACTGAAACTTCAAATAATTATCATCTTCCTTTAAAAAAAAAAATCCATCTTCTAAACAGAATTATATCACAGATCTCATATATATTAATATCTTAAATTTCAAAAAGACCGTTACTAAGTTCAGCAGAGTATTCTCACATTTTGATTGTTATGCTTCACAACATAAGTGTTGTATATATTATTTTTTATTTATTAAATATTAACAGTACAAAAAAAGTTAAACAAGACATCATGATAAGAATTTGCTTTGAGTTAGGTGGTCAGGAAAGGCCCTGTTGGAAACATCTCTCTGGAACATAATGCATAGCACAGGGAACTCTACGTTAATGCACTGTGGTGACCTGAATGAGAAGGAAGCCCAAAAGGAAAGGGATATATGTATACTATGGCTGATTCACTTTTCTGTACAGCAGAAACTAACATGACATTGTAAAGCAACTATTAATTTTTTAAAAAATATCTCTGTAAAAGGCCCGATTTATATAACTCATATTGTGTCACAAATGAAATGATATTAGTAAGCACCTTCTATTTAATGGAATCAGGTATTTAAGGAAAGTATTATTTCCACAGTATCTCTACAATATAAAACATCCAGCAGGTGAGATGTGTTTCCCCTGTTTTGCAGATTAAAATGCTTACATTTCAAGAAGATTGAGGTTACTTATTCAAAGGCACACGGCTCGTTAGTAAAAACATTTGAGACCTTTGTTCATCTGATCTCAACATCCTCGCTATCTCTACTGTGCCACACGGAATTCTGACAAAAAGGAGCAGGCAGACATAGAGATTTGTTCTCCATCTGATCATCACGTCCTTGGAGCCACATTCCCTGACTCCTTCAGTTTGTTGGATCTGCTCCATGTATGTCTGATCTCCCCCTCTCTGAACTTCCCTGGTGGTTCAGACGGTAAAAAATCTCCCTGCAATGCAGGACACCCAGGTTCAATCCCAGGGTCAGGAAGATCCCTGGGAGAAGGGAATGGCTACCCACTCCAGTACTCTTGCCTGGAAAATTCCATGAACAGAGGAGCTGGGAGGGCTACAGTCCAGGGGGTGGCAAAGATTCAGACACAACTAAGCAACTAACACTTTCGCATGCCATGCCTAACATTTGTATGCACTTATATTATCCTCCTGCACCTGTCTTCATGACAAACATAACTGTAATCTTACCTTTGTTTATGTGATTCTTTGAATGACTGTCTTCCCCACGAGACTGTAAAGTCTATGCAATGTCTATAATAGTCTTCGCTTGCCACATAGTAGATGTTCACTGAATGAATGAATGAAACGCTGCTTCAAACTTAACCTTTGCGGTGAGGAATTCAGGACAAAATACACAGCCAGGAGAACCCAAATTGCTATCGCTGTCTTATTGTTCTAGCCAGATCCGAAAACCACGATTTAATTCAAGTTATCTCTTCCATTTAAACATCTCAAAGCAAGATAAAAAATAAACAGCTGGAAATAGCTAACAAAAAAAGAAGGAAAGAAAGAAGAGACTAAAATAACTTTAGAACTTTGCCAAAGGTCTTGATGGTAGCAACAAAACCATAAATGTCTCACGGCATTTCATATGTCATGAGGGCTTACAGATGGAAATGATATCAGTTCCGTTCTCTGCTTCTGCTTTGGCTCACCAAGGCACTGCTCCAGGAGAAGGTGCAATGATTTACCCTGCATTCTATCATTCTGAATCCTCTATTACCAGTACCTGTGTAGTCAGAGTACAATGACAAATGATGGTCATAATTATGACCCTAATTCACGGCAAGTCACCAACGTATCCTCCAGATCATAGAAAAATGACATTAGGTGAGACGTTCTTTGAAAGCTGAAACCATGCTACACAATTCTCCCAGGGGCTTCAGACAATACATACTTGTTGAATAAAACTATATCGATCATATCTATGCTATCATATATGAAAGAGATATTCTGTATTTACCATATGATGAAATTATCTATTAACCAGACTGTTTAATTATATAGAATACTCATTCATGTTTCTTTCAGAGAAATTTATTTCATCCTAAGTGGAAAGTGATGATGATCTTGGGGGAGAATATTTGGTTCCAACCTCCAATTTCCTAAACGGCTAAGAAATTACTATATTGGGACTTTTCAAGAACTGTAAGTTAATCAAGGTATTGTGGTTGCTGTTATTGTTGTTGTTTTAATCCACCAGACACTGCTGTCTAGATATTTAAATTCTGATGTAATGAAACAGGGCTTCCCTAGTGGCTCAACAGTAAAGAATCCACCTGCCAATGCAGGAAATGGGATTTGATCCCTGAATTGGGAAGATTCCTCAGACAAGGAGATGACAGCCCACTCTAGTATTCTTGCCTGAGAAATCCCATGGAGGATTTCTGGCAGGCTACAGCCCATGTGGTAGCAAAAAGTCGGACATGACTAAGCAATTAACACTTTTTCACAATTCAAGCAGGAGAAAATACATAGAACATATACACTGTCATGGAGAGCGTTCATGTAAATAATATAAAATTTAAAGCAAAATTATGTTATTCTAGAGTATGAGTCCCTCAGGTTTTTAATCTACAAGTCATATATGTAGTTCACTACTCATTTTTTATTTTGTCATTTATTCAAGGAAACTTGGTGTTAACTAAGCAGTACAATATCAAGAGCACAGTAATTATTAAAATATTGCTTTTTCCGGAGAACACTCCAACACTGTTGATGGGAATGTAAATTGTTGCAGCCACTATGGAAAACAGTATGGATGTTCCTCAAAAAACTAGAGTTGGCATATAATCCAGCAATCCTACTCCTGGGTATATATCCAGAAAAACTATAATTTGAAAAGACATGAACCCTAATGTTCACAGAGGCACTATTTACAATAGCCAAGACATGGAAGCAACCTAAATATCCACTGACAGATGAATGGATAAAGAAGATGTGGTGCATATATATAATGGAATACTGCTGCTGCTGCTAAGTCACTTAAGTCATGTCTGACTCTGTGCGACCCCATAGATGGCAGCCCACCAGGCTCCCCCATCCCTGGGATTCTCCAGGCAAAAACACTAGAGTGGGTTGCCATTTCCTTCTCCAATGCATGAAAGTGAAAAGTGAAAGTGAAGTTGCTCAGTCGTGTCCGACCCTCAGCGACCCCATGGACTGCAGCCCACCAGGCTCCTCCGTCCATGGGATTTTCCAGGCAAGAGTACTGGAGTGAGGTGCCATTGCCTTCTCCAAATAGAATACTATTCAGCCATAAAAAGAAGGAAATAATGTCATATGCAGCTACATGGATGAACCTAGAGAGTACCATACTAAGAGAAGTCAGGAAGACAAATACCTATACATCACTTATATAAGGAATCTAAAATATGATGCAAATGAACTTATTGATGAAACAAACTCACAGACAGAAAGAACAGACTTGTGGTTGCCAAGCAGGAGGGTGGGTGGGAGAGGCTTGCATTGGGAGTTTGGGGATAGCAGATGCAAACTCTTATACACAGAATGAAAAATTCCTGTAGTATAATACAGGGAACTATCTTCAGTATCCTGTAACAAACCACAATGGAAAAGAATATGAAAAAGAATACACACACACACACACACACACACACACACATATATATATAACTGAATCACCCTGTTGTACAACAGAAATTAATACAACATTGCAAATAAACTATACTTTAAGAAAATAAGCTTTTAAATATATATATATTCTTTATCTTATCTATACCTTCTCTTTTTCTTCTCATTCACTTGCATTTGCAAATTTCTAAAGTAAGTTCTGCCATAATCGTTAGGAAAGTAGTTAATTTTTATAAACAAAACCACAGAAATAAAAAATATCAATATATCAAAGCTAAAAAAAGACTCCAAAGAAGGTGAAAATACCAAATAACTTAGAACCTTCAGAAATACATTTAATTAATTACTTATAAACACTTGACTGTCTACTATTTATGTTTTCATTCTTTTTATTATAAAGATAAGCTTTATAAAGTAGTACTCTTTAAAAAAAAAAAGGAAGAAATGAAACAACAAAAAAAGAAACTGTGGTTTATTATTTAACTTCTGAAAAACCAACATCAAAGGTTAGACATTTAGCCTTCAAGATCAGATCACTTGTAATTTCTTCTTTTTATTATTTTAAAAAAATTTTTTTATGTGGAAAAGAGTCAAAGATCTCAAAAATTCTTATCCAAAGGCTTCTCTTAGCCAAGCTGAGTTGATGGGAATTACTCTTTTGTGCCAAAACCCAAAAAAGAAGCTGCATATATTCCCTCCCTCCCATCTCTCTCCTCTACACGCCCCTCCCTTTCTGACTCAAAATGCATATATTTATTTTCTTTTTCTCCTTTAATTTAAAGGAAGAAAAAACAAAAGTCCCAGCTGAACTGGAAGTGTAAAGAAATGATCTGAAACTCCCAAATTTACTTAACAAACCCACAGTGTTTATTTCAGACCAGGATGAGAGGTGCTTCTTATTTGCATAGGTTATCCTGTGAATTTACTACCTGCATAATTTTAAGGTACTTAATGAGTGCTCCAAACAGAAATGGAATTAAGTTGCAGACAATGACAATAATGAAACTCAGGAACAATGAAATAGGATACAAGTGCAAAGCTGTTTGGTGAAATCAAATTGTGTATCCTACAATCCAATTTCTATTGAAACTGCTGCAGCTTGAGATAAAGTTGTCATAAAAGTCCTATCAAGGTTAGTCAAGATAACATGAACACTAAGAAACCACATTTAGATCATTTCAATTCTCCTGTCTCCCACCACAGAAAGGGATGGGTGAGAAAGTGATCCACGCAGTTCATCTTACTTCTTTTCTCCTTTGCCCCTCACAGCCAATCTGATCCTTCGTTCACCACCCACTCCCTTCTATTTCCACCACCAAAACTTCATCACCTCTGGGCCTTACTATCACTTTAACTATCTAGTTTGGTCTCCTTGCCTCTGGATTCCACTCTCTACAGCTCTGCTTATCCCTCCAAGTTCAACTCAAATATCACTTATTTGCCGCTTTCCCTGACCCCATAGCGAATTGATCAGTTCCTGATACGGGTGCTCCCTGATACTCTATTATACCATCTAAAACATCTTATTGGTTAGCACTCTGTTTGCAGACGTCAAGGGTATAGCCACATGACAGCAGTAAAAGCCTCTGTTTCACCAACATATGAGCCAGAGGATCTCGCACACAAGAGGCCCTCAATAATCTCGTTGTATTGAACCCATTAGCTGCAGTGTGGAACTTAGCTATACATTTCACTGTGCCAAGTTGTCCATGATGACAAGACTCCTACTAATTAAAACATGCATCTACAAAAGAAGTAGAATGTGACACCTACCAATTGTCAGGCACTGTACCAAGTAGGACTGAAACAGCCCCTGGCCTCATGGAGCGTACAGCATTCTACGCTGGGAACTGACCCCTGGAGAGGTCAGTAAAAGTGTCTCTGAAAACCAGAGGAAATGCAGCTAGAATCTAACAGATGCACTGAACTTATCAAATGGGAGAGAGTGTCCCTGACACAAGCAGTGGGCACAGAATATAAGGAATCCAGCCTTTATACTAAAAGTAATAAGAAACCTCAGGAAGGGCACTAATAGATGTCAATTTTGACAAGCTTACTCTGGCTCCTGTGTGGAGAAATGGATGCTGTTCATAATGGGAAGAGGATAATGTGGTGGGAACCAGAATTGGAAATTTATGTCTGGACACTGACTATTCAACATGGATTTTATACCGCCTCTTTATGTTAAAATGGCTCCCTACACTAGAAAATCCTTATCACAGCTTTTAGGAGCCTTTGCCCAGTAACCTCAAACTTCTTCCCAATCTTCTTTCACATCAGTTGCCACGCTGTTTCCCTCCCTCAGGAGTACCCCCTTGCCAAAATTTTAGAAAACTCATGGAACCCTATCTGTATTTCTTTCCCCTAAATCCCCCACCAAAACCTGCTTTCTAAACTTTGGTTCTTGGTGAGAGGCAAATGCTCAACATCTAACAGAGTCACCCACCCCAGGACTGCCTATATTTCAGGCTTGAGACATGTAGCTCAGATCACGTCTCATTCATCTTTCTATCTCCTGGACCTGTCAAGAGATAGGGACCACATTTCCATAATCTGGTATCATATTTTTCAAAGCAAAATCACAGCACCTGGTCTGACAACATGAATATACTTAGAGGAAGAAGACAGACTGGCCTTCAGACATACAATAAGTTCTCATCAAACATTTATTGAATATGAATTTGTGCACTCACTGATGGATTCAACAAAGAATCACTGAGCGCTGTCGATACCCAGGCACACAGCAGGTGCTCAATAAAGAACAAAGGATGGACTACTAGGTACGAGAAGCTTCCCTCCTCATAGGCTTTCATGCTTAGCCTCTGTAACAGATGCCTCTGATACCTGCCTCCCACCTCTGTGGTCCATTCTGACTTCAGTCATGTAGCTCACCCTGACTGCATGCCATCACAAGAAGGCTTCCTTCTGTGACATGCCCACTCTGGAGGAGTTGCCTAGACTGAAGAGAAACACAGCCTACAAGTGTCAAGGTGTCAGTGTACCCAAGGACAACCCTCAACCAATGTGAGCCAGGAAATAAGTGTCCCAGTCTTTAGTCTTTTGGAAACATAATTCTTGGACATATTTTACTTTGCCTCTTAGGAAATCCCAACAAGATCAAACACCTATTGCCTATGCAGTGACTTTGAAAATGCACCATTATCTTAGTTTTCTTCTTTACTTCTCCGTCTTCTCACATCCTGCTTCCTAGGAGCATGCCCACATAAACTACCTGCAACCAAATCCTTGTGGAAGGTTTACTTTCAGGAGAAGCTCAAACTAAGATAGCCTCTAATCAAAAGCAGCCATGTCAGAGTCCATGGGATACTGCAACTTTCACTCTGGCTAATGAACTCCACACTGGAGACAGGGCGAGGGCCATTCAGAAACTTTCAGTCTGTAGTTCCATAGAAAGGACATCTGTGGAGCATTGCAGTGAAAGCAGCACATGGTTAGTGCTAAACGCGTGCCTTGCAAATTAAGTCCAGGTAAAAAACAACACAGCTTCTTCACTACAGAAAAAGGAAGTAATGTATGTGACTTCCCAAATCATTGGCTTTGTCACAACATTCCCTTGCATTTTTCAGTTTGATCTGGCTCTTTTATTGAACCTTGGCCCAGTGTACTAGAACATATATTAAATGTCACTTAAACTTCCTAAAATCATCCCAGAAAAGGGGAAAAAAAAAAAAAAAGCTTCTGATTGCAACATACTCAGCTATCCATTAGCATGACAAAGTCTGCATTTTATTTAGAAATTGCCATTAATAATGAAATGATGTATGATTTCCACTCCTGCAGCTCTTCCTTCCTTGCACAATCAATTATACATTTAAGAAAATACTTAGTGGAAGGAGGCTTCTCTAATTAAGCATCACTTGAGGGAGCCTGTGAGATTCTTAAAACTAAAAAAGCTCTCTTAAATATGTAAGAAGACAGGGGGAAAATAAACATTCAAAATGTTTGAGTCTTAATTAGAAAAACAAACTTTTATGTATTCTGAACTGCTACATAAGGAAAATTCACATACGCACATATTTTTTAACCTAGTAAAGATTCTGAGGTGAACTAAATATTCTGCAAAGTATAAATTCTTTCTCTTTGTTCCAGCAAAGAAGGCAGTACTAAATTGAAATTAGATATTTTGAGTGAGACTCGGCCTCAGAATTGCTGTCCTTCAGACAAAACAGTCTTTTCTGTCAAAATCACTGAGGATTTAAGATGGATGGTTCTTGAGAAGTCTGGAAATTTTCCAAAGCTAGAATCAAACAGAAACAGCTAGCATATGATTTCCCAGAAGGCAAAACAAGGATGGTTTTTCTCACTAAAATTATTACATATCACATCCTGTCGTCAGGAGGGGTGCTTATCTTGGGATAATCTCCAGTATGAATTTGCATCCCGGTTGTCCTCAAAAACGTAATCTCTCCAAGGCACCACAGCAGATTCACTCAGTTTGGCAAGTTCTAACGCTTTCTCTTTCTCTCCCTCTAGAGGCAGAAAATGAAGCACTAAATAAGGCTTGATTTCAGGGCATTAGAAATAAAACTTGGGATAAGCCACTCCAACAGGAACAGAAGGCTGGGCTTGAAAGAAGATGAGGCGTGTGACAAGAAAGTTGTATAGTGGAGAAACAAAGGACAGTAGCCGAGGAAGGGTGGGGAGACTAAAGACGATGTACAGGGCATCTGCTTTTTCCCTCTCACCCTCCTGTTTCCATTTACTCCTGTTTTCTCTCCTCCATAGATCCTTTCCCCTCTCTCTGGTTCTCAGTATGTCTCTCTCCCTCCCTTCTTCCACTGGTGGTCTCTGTACTCCTGATTCCCTTTTGTTTTCTATCCAGCTTTCCACCCCTCACATCCCCCAGGACTGTGGGTGGATCCAGACCCCCCTCCTGCCCCCATGACTCCTCCTACAATGGGAGGGATCAGTGAGCTTCTGGAATAGGCTCTATACATGGTTCCATGGATGTCTCCTTTCCCCAGCATCCCTTGGCCCCGGATCCTGGTTCCCAGCTCTCAGACTCTGGGTCAACTGGTCTGGGGCAAAATCAACTTTCTCCCCATGTGCCATGGAGCAGATTTTGTAAATCCTTGTGCATGAAAGAACTTCTAGGTTGCTGGACTCCTCTTCTTCTGCCTCTGTTCCTCCTGCTACCCTGTCCCTCAGGGGGCCCAGAGCCCTCCCTCCTCTCTGGCCAGAAATCTCAGGAGGAAACTCAGAAACTCAGCTGCAAGAAGCAAGTCACTCTGGGAGGTGCGGGGGAAAGGGGACAAAGCTGTCTGCCTGTGCTCTTTTTAATTCCACTTTCTGGCAAAAAAGAAAACCTCAGGTCTGACTTTAGAGCCTTTGACACATAATTGGTAGCCAATTTTCCTAAGTGGTGAGTCAATTTTCTGCTTGTGAAATGTAACTTTACCCTGGTGCACACCAGGCCCCAGGGTTTTCAATGTGGCTTAACAGCAATTATATGAATGTTAGAAAGGGGGGAAGTGTTAAAAGTCCCTAAATTTACATTTTTTCATGTTTTTACCTCTTAAAGGGATAGAATACATCTCCTAACCAAGTAAGCCACGAAAAACCCACCCCAAGAGGGACACAGGATATCCTGAGAAAGCAAGCCAGTTTAGAGCTCCATCACAAAGAGGACTTTTTTTTTTTAATTCTCTCAAGTATTCAGACGAGTAATGGCGGGTGGGGGCGGCAACTAACAGTCAAGTGTCAGCGCATCCTTGCCTGGTTCCTCGGAGCTATTTGCTCAGCTCCCACCCTGCCCTCCTCTTCTCCCCCGCAACAAATACCCCGGTGGGCGGTGGCGCTGGCCCCGCTCCCACCCTGAGCCGGCTCCCGCTGCACATGTGCGACTCATGTTTCGGCTTTCACTGGCGACAAACTGGAGCCGGGGCCTTTCCGTTTCGGAGGAACTCGCTACGTGTCGCTAACAACAACACAAACACCGCGGCCTCTGCTCTGTGCTCCGCTGCCCACAGTGCTCTCGGCACCAGGCTGGATTTATAGCAAGGAGCCCCGACTGTAAGAAGTAATTCATGAGTCCCCACAAAGCCAGCACTGAGAGCACGGGCCGGGGGGGAGACGGCTCCGCGCGCTCCCGCTCCGGGCCTCCCTGGAGCCCATCTCCATTCGCAGAGGTGCCCAGGCACCGGCAGCGGAACACATGCTGCTTGTCCTCGTTCATTTTGTTGTATCAAGAATTTCTTTCTGGATGGGGGGCGGGGGGAGGGGGGGAGTCATCTCGACCACCTCCCTTTCATCATAATTAGTTAAAAACCCACTAGTCTCAAAATGCGTTGTCATTAAAAGCTGCAGTAGAAAAGCTATTCTATGCACATATGCTTACGTAAACCTACAGGGCATGCACAGACACTCATAATACCCTTACATGCAAAAGGAAAAAAAAAACGATATCACTATCATGAACTTTTCCTGGAAGACTTAACATGTTTGTTTCCAAAAGACATAATTTTAATAAAAGCCACTTTGATTTGGGAAGCATCTTCCATGAATGAAGTTTTGGAAAGGTGAGAAAGAAAACAAAGAAACTGATGTTTAAAAATATCAAACAGGGAAAAAATGTATTTTGTAAAAATTCCACCAATAAAAGAAGAAATCGTGTATCTGGTAGACACAGGTTTATTGCTTCACGCAACACTGGAGAAGTTTCTAAACCATCTCAAAGCAAAGAGGGAAACAGTGCACATGAAAGCTACCCTTTGGACTATCAGAGTTAATTCCAAAAGATACAGGGAAAAAACCACAGCAAAAATATACACATGAAACTTTGTACCAGATTCTGTATTAAAAGTAGGCTTGTCAGGTCTCATGAATACCTCAGTGCTCTGTGGTTACAACGTTCTGCCTTCATCAAGTCAGCTTGGGGTTTCTCTAAATCTGAGCCACAGACTGTCTGGATGATCCTTTGCAATATCAACCTTTTAAATCTCCTATCTTTGTTTTTCTCCCCAACGTTCAGATGAATTGTCTTCAAGATCCTGCCTAGGT
Organism: Bubalus kerabau; assembly: GCF_029407905.1. Taxonomy (NCBI): domain Eukaryota; kingdom Metazoa; phylum Chordata; class Mammalia; order Artiodactyla; family Bovidae; genus Bubalus; species Bubalus kerabau. The sequence goes on from NC_073624.1 coordinate 240,083,432, forward strand.
CAGCCATTCCAAGCTAGAACTAAGAGCCGGACCAGTCCTTTATCCTGAGAATTTGGAGCATCAAACCTTTAGAAGAGGCCCGGGGATGGATAATTGTTTTAGTGAAGCTTACTGCTTCTTCAGTGGTCCGTGAGACCCTGCTGAGCGTGGCTGCTTACCTTTGGCAGTAACCCAGGGCAGGTTCAAGAAACCGTCTCGTGTTACTGCCCTTAGCCTTGTGTCAATGAAGCTTGGCACATCTTTTTTTGTGGTTGTAATTTAAATGAGACAACCAACTGCACAGCTGTCTCGGTCAAATTATGCAAGGCCATGTGGCCTTTCTTCCATCTTTAAAAAGTCCAGGGCACCTCTGACCATGTTTGAGGGAAGCCCAGGGGAGCAATGACCAACAAAAGGAATAGTGATTATGCCAGCAAAGAATGGAAATTTGCCTAAATGAATATATTAAAGACTGTGCTCAGAAAATGGAAATGTTAGTTTTTAAATAGAGGCAGAACGGTGTCATGATTAAGACCCTGATCTTTGGGGTCTGACACAGCAGGGCTGGCATCACAGCTCCAGCATTTAATAGCTGAGGTGACCTTGGGCAAGTTATTTAACCTCTCAGAGCCCTAGTTTCCTCATCTATAAAATGGGAAGAAATAAGGATACTTCCAACATAGAGTTACTGTAAGGATTAAATGAGAGAATCCTTAGCAAATATGTGGCTTAATAAGTGTTAGCTATTATCATCACCATCATCAACAGTAATTTTAGTAATTACAACAGTAACACATAGGACATGTAAAAGCCAATGCCGGTCACCATGCCATTTTACTTTACCTCTTGTTTTGTGTTTTACATATTGCAGAATGACATCCTTGCCAAGTGGCAAATAAAACTTATTCGACTGAAGGCTCCTATAATCTAAATTTTATTTTATTCTGTTTATACTTTCATTGAGTGTTTTAACAGCTCTCTCTCTCTCTCCCTCACACACACACAATATAAGAATATACCCAGATGCTTTCTACACCATTTAAAGCCAGCAGATATTGATACAGAAAATGAGTACACACACCCCAGAATGAAAGGAACATAATTATCAACTTTTTTTGACAACTTTTTTCAATGATATTCAATTATGAATTGCATGGCAAAAATAAACTCTTTAAAAGACTGAAAGCATGGACCCATTGTATCTTTGCTCCTCAGGGCCCTTTAAAAGCTGAGGTTAAATTATAATTAGATGGCAAAGGATAAGGACCTTGCCTCAGGGCACTTCCTTGGGATAAATGACCAGTTCTTGTCCATGTTGGAAGGGATTGCTGGCCCAAAGCACCATGGAGCCTGTGACCCCTTGCTGGTCATTAATTGTTACTGAATTCCCTGGAACCAAGGTCATTATCGCTAATATAAACCTAAATAAAAATTCCAGAGACATATGGATTTCTTTTAATAGTTAGTCTTATTTCTTTTGGTTTTTATAGGGCATTACTATAGAATTAGTGTTCTATACTTCAGCTCTGTAGTTGGTTTAACAATTGATCCTGCTTAAAGTAAAGGTTTATTACACATAAACTATGAAATGAAAGCAAGCAAACACAAAACAGGAAAGCCTGAGAGGGCCTACCTGGAATTCTCAGAAAGTCATTATCCATGGGACTCATAAGTTTGTTTCTTTGAGGACCCATCAAACTATTACAATGTTTCTATGAAAGGATTCAAAAATTTCAAATTTTAAAATAGATATAGATACATATAATCTTGTTCCTATCCTAAAGTTTGTTTCTCAGTCTCTAATATCTGCAAATAGCGACCAAAAAAGGCAGTTTTTGAGATTTTGTAGATTCTAATTTCTTTAAGCTTAAGGTATATCCACTGTATTCTCACACACATGCATAAGATACTGGCCGAGCATATGATTTCATAGCTTCATTCTAAAAATACTCAGAGTTATTTGGCCTTATAGGACATTATCCTCCCAAAAATACAGATACGCTGACAACTAACAATTACTGCATGTGCTGTGTGCAATTCATTATATATCTTTATACATATATACCAATATTTAGTTGATTTCACCTGTAAGTGGAGTGTAAACCAGAATCTGGTTAGACACAGTTCTGGTATGTCATATAGGTAGCTTCTGCTGATGGCCTTTTGGGGATAACTATCTCATGTAGATGAATGTGTTTGTCCACGTGCCTCCCATTTTACAAGCCTAAAATTTTTGTTTTATAGATCCCTTACCAATCTTGCCCAAGTTATGCTACCAATAAATTTAAATATACCAACTCAATTAGCCTTGTAAGGTACATCATCTAAAGACCTCACCCCAGAGCCACCTGCCTTAATATAAATCTCAGGAATAGATGTGGGCTGTGCTTACTGTCTTACCTTATTATCACTTAGCTAATACCTGGACCAAGGTAATAAAGAAGGAATAAAAGTTGGCTGAGAATATTGCTGGTTGTTTAATTCTAACTGTGAGGCCACTCTTTGTAGTACAGTACGTGCTGCCCAAGCAAATGTTTAATAATAGGCTACTGTTCAATGTTACATAGAAGAAATGACCAGATTTATAGGAGTATAGAGGATTAGAACCATTGAGAGAGAAGGAAGCTTAAAGATCCTAAGTGTCCAATTCTCTCATTTTATAAATGGGAAAACTGAAACCCAAAGAAGTTAAGGGACTTGCTGAGGCTCACATATCTAAATAACGGCAGAGGCAGTATTAAAAACCAGGTCTCCTGTGTCCTGGTTCAGCATTCTATACCAGGTTGCTTCTCATTTTCATTATAAATGAAAAATCCGACTTCAGCATGAGTGAGTTAACTTATCAGGCCTGTAATAGAAGCAAAGTATGCTGGCTCCTAACAGAAGGATATTCTTGATTTTGGGTATCTTGATGATCAAAAATTAGCACAGTAGGGCATTAACCTACACCAACTCTGATGTGTAATGAATTACTTCAAATCTTACATTGGGTATGGGCCAGGGGACCAGGTGATATCAGGAGAAAGATAAATGATTCAATGGAAATGGTGGTGATTTGGAAAAGAGTTTCCACACTGAACTTGATGTCCTTAATAAGTGAGGGCCCTAGAAGTGCCACATGGTACCTCCAGGGCCATCCCCACTCAGGGATGAGGGTTACAATTTATGTCATACAGTAGGTGCTTCATGAACATTTAGTGAATAAATTAACATGCTGGCTCATTTTTCCTACTTGAGGTCAATGAAACCAATGGGTGTTTGTCCTCATCACCCCCATGAATGAAAACAAGGATATACCCCATAATGAAATTATTTTTTATAGGTTTAGCAGAATTATTCTGAGTTCCAACATCCAAATATTTGGGAGAATAAGCAAATTCAGCTTTTTAAACTGCTTATGATAATTTGGGGAGAAGAAGATATATCTTTTTTTCATCTTTTTAAAATGAAGGCATGGGCCCTAAATGACCAGATAGTGGACACAGGAAAGACTAAGTTCCTGTCTACATGAGTTTCATAGTTGAACTGAGACAAAAACCTAAAATTCTTCCTAATCAGCCCCATCACTTAGGCAAGCCAGATAGACATGTCATTCAGAGGCTCAGCTGTTTGTTGCCTCCACCTTCCGCCACATCCTGAAGGAGAACCAAAGCCACCCATAACCCACCCCACCCCCAGCTTACCAGGTGAATCCCCCTTTGCCCTGTGGAATTACTCTCCTGCCACTCAGCTTGAGATTATGCCAGGGACTACTAATGTCGCTTAGCACCACACCCCAGATTTCTGCCCCTCCTTGGCAGTTCAAAGGGTGTGACGAACCTGCTCAGGAAACACTGTCCACAAAGGCAGCTTTGAGTAGGGGGAAGTTCAGTGTACTTTTTTTTCCTCTTTCACTATGATTTCTTCAGAACTATATTCTACAATATTGCCTCATTTCCTTTATTATTATTTCCGGGAAGAACAGTTTATTAAATTTGTTTAGGATTAAATATAAGATAACTTTTAAATTAGGACTTACTCTGAAAATTGTCAGACTCTATATTTATGTTTGTCAGTACCTTCCAGAGAAAGATAAGAGAGACGCCTGCCAATGATGAGACATCTAGGATGGAAAGAATTTTCCTAAAATTCCTGCTAAAAGATGACTATTGATGAAATATCTTTGACAAATAGAGAAATTGCTGTTTTTGCATAGTGTTATGACACAGCATAAACAAGCACAGTTGCAAGTGAATGAAATATGTGAGCTTTAAAAAAATAGATAGAATATGATGGGAGTAGTCTGGGCTTCCTCCCCGGGACTGTTATAATTTCTTAGAAACAATTTAACACGTGCTCCCTATATGTGTGATACACCATGCTGGGTCTTGTTGGAGATACTGAGCTCACAGGTTTCCTTGGACCCAAATCCAGAAAATACAAGATACACACTTCCCTGAGGCTGGTCTCCCACAAAGCGAGATGGAGAGCAGAGCAGGACCCAGATGGCCCAGGGTGGCAGAGAAAAGCCACTGGAATCAGAGCCAGGGATTTGGCTTACGGTCCTGGCGCTGAGGCTAATTAGATCTTTGGGCAATGTTACTGAGCTTCTCTTGGCTTCAGCCTTCTCATTTGTAGAACGAAGGGACGGGACTGGAATCTCTGAGAGTTCATTCAGCTCAAAGAGAAACCTCATCTCTTCCTACAATAACCTGGATTCTTCAGAAAACCTGCCCTTGAGACCTGGCTGACTTACTGATTAGCTTCATGAAGCTAAACTACTCATTCTTCATCCCCAGGAAATGGGCACAAAACCCCCTGCTTATCTCACAGGGTTGCCATGGGAACTAAAATGATTTTGGCCAAAGAGTATGAATGTAAACTGAGAGGAGCCAGACCCATGTAAAATTTTTATTTCATTCCCTCAGAGAGGTAAATGAGGGATAGAATTAAAGTGTTAGCCTTCCTCAAGTTATGTTTGTCTTGCTGCTGCTGCTGCTAAGTTGCGTCAGTTGTGTCCGACTCTGTGCGACCCCATAGACGGCAGCCCACCAGGCTCCTCCGTCCCTGGGATTCTCCAGGCAAGAATACTGGAGTGGGTTGCCATTTTGGTAAAGATCAAAAACTCTTAGCTGAAAGGATGAGGCTCTAACAGTAGAATTCCCAGCATCAGTCAGAGTTGGGTGAGAAAACCATGCCTGCCATCTTAAGAGCTCTGCAAATATTCCTTGTTGTTTTTAAACTTGGCTGTTTAATCAAACCTCAAGGAGACATTTCTGGTGGAGTTCACAGACTTGCCTAAACTACAAAGGATATCTAAATGGGGTCAAGAATGAGGGATAGGGGAGGGAATCAGTTAACTACATGTTTTGTTAATGAATAAAGATCCTATATTTCATTGCTGGATATTTTCATGTTATTTTAGGCCCATCAGCAGAAGCATAATGCATGCTTAATACACCAGAGGATGCAAAAAGTTCACAGTGATACTCAACATGTCACCAGCTGAAGGCAACCCCTGGGAAACAGTCTACCCACAGCCCTATCTTGAAACCAGACAGATGAAGCTGTCTGCTATAAAACCTGGATTCTCTTTCACTTTTCCACAATTACAAAATTGTTTGTGGCAGTCCCTGGAATCATTTATAACTGAGAGAACAAGGGAAGCCACCTTCAAACTCCAGTTTCAGTAGACCTGAAATCCTTCTGGAAACCCAAAGCAGCTACACCATTTGGTATCCCCAGGGAATACGAGCAAGAGATAAAAACTAATCTAACCCAGGGAAAGAAGGGCCACTGTAGAGCTTGGGCTAATTTCTTAGTAACAGTCAGCCCTTACCAAATTTTCCTGCTCCATCATTTCTGTGTACCTTAGAATTTGAATTCATAACTCACTGTGGTTGTTTAGTTGCTAAGTCGTGTCTGACTCTTTTGTGATCCCATGGACTGTAGCCCACCAGGCTTCTCTGTCCAAGGGATTTCCCAGGCAAGAATACTGGAGTGAGTTGCCATTTCCTTCACCAGAGGATCTTCCCAACCCAGGGATCGAATCAGAGTCTTCTGCATTGGCAGGTGGATTCTTTACCACTGAGCCACCAGAGAAGCCCTTGTAATTTACACCCCTGTTTTAAATTCCCACCTCCAAGGGAGCCAAGAAGGAATACTGACATGTTTATGTCAAGGACCTTCCAAACAGTTACAAGGGGAAGTACTGAGGTAGCATTTTTTTCTTCCCAAATTGGGGGACTGCATGCCTGGCTAATATTACCTCTAAATGCCCAGTGGACACCCAGGAACATGGCCATGCTAACCACAGTAGCCATTTCAGCCAGGCCCCCTCAAACAACTTACTCCTAATTTCTACAATATCTGGGTGGCAAAGAAAGCCCAGTGGGTGCTTGTAGAGATAAACAAAAGCTTGCTAAAACCACCCTGTCTGGGAAACTGAGACATTCCCAGGCAATCTACTCTGAGCAGCAGACAGAAATAAAAAGACTTGGGAAGAAGAGAAACAGACATATAATGTAACACAGTTTCCTGAAAATCAGTATACCAAACTTCCATGACATGTCAAGAAATCAGACCTAATTCTGCTCTGATTATTTGTGGTATGTCATTATTAATGTTGCAGGAACATTTTTAAGCCACTATCACCACTTTGATGAAAGAAAAAAACTAACATTTCACAAGAAATATTGAGAGCACCATGATTGAAAGAAACTACTATCAGTAAACTAAACAACACTCTAAATAAAGAAAATGAATGCTGTTAAGACATACTGTTCTGAGAATTATCAGGAAGAGTACCAAAACACTAACACTGCCCTATATAAGAAATTATTCAAGTATGCATTTGAGTAATTCTGCATTTTAATTTAACCCTTTGAAACATTAATCAAACTGTGGCTAATTATAGGAATTAAGGAATTAAACGATGGAATCTTCTAAAAGATATTATTTAAAAGGCAGTTTATACAATTACTTGTATAGATGTTTGCTTTAAAGAGGAAAACAGTTCTACTGTAATGAAAAGGGTCTTAGAAAATTAAATTAACAAGGGGGGACCAGACTGATATGAAACTAAATTAGCATCAAATGCAAATTACAGGGTACTTAATGGTAGAAACAGGTGCAGAGAAGAACCCTAAATGAGATAAATGAATAAAACATCCCTCTCCACAAATGTGGAAGCTGACACAAAGTCAATGATATGAATAATTCAGCAGCCTCCACACTGCTGTTGAGGTCAGCCTGCCTTGACCTTTGAAACAGGAAGTAAAATTCAGTTCAAATTTGAGTGACTGGAAATATAACAGTTATTTATTTTTTTATATTAAAAAACCCACAGAATTTTTTTAAAATACAGATGCAGAAAATATACAATAGAATTACAGCTGAAACTAAAACTACATAATCAAAGTAGCTGGTAAACAAACAAATTTTAAAAACTGTTAGGCAAGATTTCCCACAAACCATATTTCAATATGGAAATCCTAAAAATAAAATAAGTAAAAACACATGTATCAGTGCTCAGCTTATTAATCAAACTCCCTATGAGAATAAATTTCTAAATTTTTATCCTTTCTTCACATTATTTCATTGTTGATGTTACTGTAAAAAAGCATGTCATAATTTTTTAAAACAATCATACATTTTTATTAATAATGCATGGAATCTCTCACTGTTATAAGACAAAATTTGGTTAAACTAGATTTTTAGAAATCTTTATGAAGCTGCTCTTTTTTTTAAATCCTTCAAACCATGATTTAACAAATGCTGCAGTCCCTAAATTAGGTTATCTGATAAAAATGTAACCCGGATTCAAAAACAAATCATTCCCATAAGTGAATATTTACTGTGGCTTTATGTGTCTTTTATGCTTTCTTTCCCCCTTCTTTGTATGCTTCAAAAGTATTTTGTACAGTTAACTAGTGAAAGTACTTTCCTTATTTCAAATCGAATTTGGTACTGCTAGAGATTAACACAGTATGACAACAAAGCAATTTCTATAAGCTAGAAAGACACCGCAACTTACACGGTATATCACCCTCATCGTTATTTTACAGGATGGCATAAAAGATGTTTGATAATAGCAGTTATCTCTGCCCTCCAATGGGTTCTACTAATGGGACCCACACCTTGGCTATCTACCTTTCATCTATCTACTATGCTTGTCAGATGAAACATTATGTTAAAAGAGGAGTTTAACTTTATTCTCCAGTTTCAGAGAGGGTTAAAGCTACATGCAAACACACACACACACACACACACACACACACACACATACACACACACACACACACACACCAGGCATCTATGAGGAATGGTAAACTAGTCCACAGTGTAATTACCACAGGAGGAAGTTTGAAATGTGCTCCTTCTAAATAAGTGTTCATTTGGCAGAAGCAAAATTAAAGACTCGGGGTGTGTTTTTTTTAATTATTATTATTATTATTATCTTATTGGCTAAATCACTCCTCCGTCGACATTTAATAAAGGGTGATAGACCAAACACTGCTGATTCGGGGCTTGGCGTAATGACTGACCTGAGTGAAGGTTTGTGTACAAAGTGGCTCCCCATTAAATAGGGCTCTGTGGAAGCAGCTGGTTCTCATTTTGAAACAACCGGTTTCTCTATCCCCAAGTGCTAAAGAAAATAATCCCTGCCATCTATGACTACACACTTTCACAGAGGCAGGAATGAGAATTTGATTGTGGAGATAATTAAAGTCATTCCTGGAACTTCCAAGAAAAAAAAGGGGTGGGGGAAGGAAAAGAGGTGGGATTGAAAGAACAGTCAATGATAGTGTTTAAAATTAAACTATGACAAATCATCTGGAGTGAAGGAGGAGGAGGAATCCCCGCCTTTCGCAGAATTTGGTGGAAGCAGTTCTCCTTCCTCTCCACCCCGAAGCTTAAGAGGAGAACAAGATGCCCCGAGTCAGGGCCACAGCCCCCAGTGTTCGGCTCAGATGCCAGAGAATCTAAACATAGCTCGAGAAACTCCTTGTCAATGATGGCACGTCACGATGAGGTTTTGTTTTTTAAGTTTCAACCTTAAATAAAACAGCCAGAGAGGAATCCGTCTGGATTCTGCAACAAAGTCATCCCAGTTGATCTGAAACACTAAGATTATTTCAACATTAAGAAAAAAAGAGAAGGTATCAGATCTTTGAAGGCACACTTCTCTCAATCACAAGCAGAGCTTATGTTTTGTGTTTTAACACTATGCTGCTCAAATAAGAACCCATGCTTCAATATCCTCAGTGACATTCGGCTGAAGCTGCATTCCCCGAACGCCTACAGATTTCACGGGCTTGCGGAAAACTGAAATATGTGTAATCTGTCTGTCTGCACTATCTGCCTTTAACAGGAAGAAGAGAAGGGCTCAATGAAGACAATCCAGGGCCTCCCAATTAACCTGATTAGTTCAGCACATTGCTCTCAAGAATGACACCTTATCTTGAAAATAAGGGAGAACTTCCTTCCTCAAGAACATGCAGGAGCCCCCAAAGCCACAACAGAGATGCAGCCTATGAAAGATGAACGGCCTCTGCTTCTCCTCCCTCTTTCCAGCTCACAGGCAGGTCAGGGAGACCGGCAGACACGGCGACTGATTGGATTTTGTGTCCTAAGGACAGGAGGCAAGCTCCCGTCTGCCCAGGTGGCCTTGGAGAAGGCTGGGAAAAGGGATGCCCTGTGGGCAACTTCAAGCCCCTTCTTTCAGAGTCAACCAGGCACATGATGGGATTGGGGTAGGGGGCAGGGGGGGTTGAAGGGAGGGGGGGATTCATTAACCCTACAATCTCCAGAGTAGCACGTCAATATTACACCTGCCTAAAAGAAAAAAGCAGTGAATTCTTAAGTCTTCAAACATTATATAAAACAAAGGCACTGCTGAAACTTATGGTACCCTAACACTGATTTCACATTTGATACAATAATGGGAGACTACCAAGTTGCCATACAAAAACACAGCTTTCCCCTGAACTCTCTGAAATCTACTTGCTTGCAAAGAATACTGTATGTGTATGTGTGTGTTAAATTTACATTACCATGTGTAATAGACATACTAGTTAGCAGAATATATTCTTGAAATGTGCTTTGCGTGAATGTCAACAGCAGGGTTTTTCACTTACTTGTCTGCTCTGTGATTTACTTGATCAATTAAACAGTTAGGCAATGAGGGGATTTGCATGGTAATCGTGTGAAGATTAACATTTTTAAGTGTAACAAATTTAATATTTTATCTTACGTTTTCTGTTTCTCATCATTCTTTAATGGCAGTGCCTTTTCACTTTATTGTGTAGTTATAACAAGCCTATCTTTAGGCAGAGAGATTAGAACACCAGATTCAACTCCACTTCTACCTCTTTCTTTCTTTCATTTCACAAAAACATACTCTGAGCACCTACACCACAGCAGTGAGGCCACTGTGCTGAGTGCTGGAGGCACAGCAGCAACCAATACATGCCACACCACTGCCATCTGGGGCTTACAGTCTACTTCCTGAAGAGTCTATCTGCCTCAGCAATACAAGAGGGAACTAAAATTAGAATTTCAGAGCTGGAAAGTGTCTTTGAGAGCTTTTCATTCCAGCCCTTTTTAAAAAAATAACAGCCACCTTCTACTGACTGTGATTTATGTGCCAGGCATTGTGCTAAGTTCGCTCCATGCATTATCTACTGGAGTGGGTTGCCATTCCCTTCTTCAGGGGATCTTCCCGACCCAGGAATCTAACCTGGGTCTCCCGTGTTGCAGGCAGATTCTTTACCATCTGAGCCACGAGGGAAGCCCACTGATTCCTCACCACAACCCTAAAAAGTAGGAACTACTACTCCTACCCAGTCTCACAGATGAAGAAACTGGAGCTTGGAGAAGTGAGATGATCTGCCTGCACCCCAAAGTTAACATTGGCAGAGCTCAGATTTGATCCCAGGCAGTCTGACTCCCCAGCCTGTGATTTTAACCAATGTGTAGACTGCCTTAGAGGAGTACAATAAAACCATGGAGTTTGCCAAGTTCAATACTACTGAGTAAGAGCTAACAAGTAACTTTCTTCCCAGGGACATTTTTCCTCTGCATCATGATCTCTGTCGATCTGAAATAATATTCTCTTATTAAATATATATGTGTGTGTATATATATATTTCTTTCTACACTTACTATTCCAATTTTTTTTCAACTCTGAGGTACTAAAAATACCAGGAAAGCAGGAACCATATGTGTCTTATTCACTGTTATATCCCAACCCTGAAAACAATCTCTGGCATATAGTAGATGTTCAATAAACATTCAAGGAAAGAAAAAAATGAGCAACTCTTCAACAGGAGGACTTAACTTCAGTAAGGTAATTTTGCTTGTAAGAAAGCTCCATGGCAAGCATCCATTAAGAATAACAATCCACATGGAATATTATGTGCAGATTGCAAGAGCTACCTGATTTCAAGCACCTAATATGTGTCAAACTCTGTGCTAGGTATTTTAAACTACACAATTTTTCAAACTTGAGATGATTTTCCCATTTCAAAGATGAAAAAATTAAACCCCATGAGATTCAAATACTGGGAAATAATGGTGGAGGGATTTGATTTTCTGCCAATGAACTCCAAATTGTAGCCCTTTTCCATTGTACTCTGCCTTTTTCCAGATTTCTCTTTGGATTATGGTCTGTTTTATCCCCTAGTGAAACACACAATGGTTTACTCATCGAATTAAATGAGGACACAAGAACTCAAATATTGTGCTAGCAGTGGGCACAGCAATTTACACTATTACTATTTAATTAATTAATTTTTTTATTGAAGGATAACTGCTTTACAGAATTTTGTTGCTTTCTGATTTATGTTATTGCTATTTTTAATCTCAGAAGTGAAGTGCCAAATCTACCAAGGAAACTGTTTAGATAAAAAGCTTTAGATTAATTCATGGAAAAAAGGAATTGTGGATATCAAGAAAAAGAGGCTGCACAAAATACTGAAAACAGTCTTTCATTTTTTCAACTGAACAACTGAGATGGGAAAAGATCAGACTGAGAGCTAGGACACGAAGTTTCAATCACTTGCTCTGCCACAAATACAGTTCCTCAGGGGTACGCCTCAGTTTACAGATCTATAAAATGGAGTTAATTTCTGCCCTCACATTTGTATGAAGAGAATTCTCTGAAATACTATGCCTTAAAGGTCTCCAATACCTTTGCAAGTTCTATTCAGATTTAACTTACTATTGAACTCATAATGGTCAGAGATATTGTTTATTTTAAGGTGCTCATAGGCCAGGATTCAGATCTGGTCTTCAAGAAAATATGAAGATGGCCAGAAAAGGACATTCCCACTCCTGTAGCCACAGAAAGAAGAACACAATTTTTTGAAAGACATTTTGAGATGTATACCATTCATCTGAGACTAGAATCTGGCTTTAAGGAAAAAAAGACTGTGTAGCAAAATATGGGTTTTCAACATTGTAATAGCTTCAATTCCATAGAATTCTAGTTGAGCTATTTCAAATCCTAAAAGATGATGCTGTTAAAGTGCTGCACTCGATATGTCAGCAAATTTGGAAAACTCAGCAGTGGCCACAGGACTGGAAAAGGTCAGTTTTCATTCCAATCCCAAAGAATGTTCAAACTATCGAACAATTGCACTCATCTCATATGCTAGCAAAGTAATGCTTAAAATTCTCCAAGTCAGGCTTTAACAGTATGTGAACCGTGAACTTCCAGATGTTCAAGCTGGATTTAGAAAAGGCAGAGGAACCAGAGACCAAATTGCCAACATCCGCTGGATCATCAAAAAAGCAAGAGAGTTCCAGAAAAATATCTATTTCAGCTTTATTGACTACACAAAAAAAGTCTTTGACTGTGTAGATCACAACAAACTGTGGAAAATTCTGAAAGAGATGGGAATACCAGACCACCTGACCTGCCTCCTGAGAAATCTGTAGGCAGGTCAGGAAGCAACAGTTGGAACTGGACATAGAACAACAGACTGGTTCCAAATCGGGAAAGGAGTACGTCAAGGCTAAATATTGTCACCCTGCTTATTTAACTTATATGCAGAGTACATCATGCAAAATGCTAGGCTGGATGATGCACAAGCTGGAATCAAGACTGCCAGGAGAAATATCAATCTCCTCAGATACGCAGATGACACTACCCTTATGGCAGAAAACAAAGAACTAAAGAGCCTCTTGATGAAAGTGAAAGAGGAGAGTCAAAGAGTTGGCTTAAAGCTCAACATTCAGAAAACTAAGATAATGGGATCCAGTCCCATCACTTCATGGCAAATAGATGGGGAAACAGTGGAAACTGTGACAGACTTTATTTTGGGGGACTCCAAAATCACTGCAGATGATGACTGCAGCCATGAAATTAAAAGACGCTTGCTCCTTGGAAGAAAAATTATGAGCAACCTAGACAGTATATTAAAAAGCAGAGACATTACTTTGCTGACAAAGGCCTGTCTAGTCAAAGCTAGACTAGTGGTCATGTATGGATGTGAGAGTTGAACTATAAAGAAAGCTGAGTGCCAAAGAATTTATTCTTTTGAACTGTGGCATTGGAGAAGACTCTTGAGAGTCCTTTGGACTGCAAGGAAATCTAACCAGTCAATCCCAAAGGAAATCGGTTCTGAATATTCATTGGAAGGACTGATGCTTATGAAACTCCAATACTTTGGCCACTTGATGCAAAGAACTGACTCATTGGAAAAGACCCTGATTCTGGGAAAGATTGAAGGTAGGAGGAGAAGGGAACAACAGAGGATGAGATGGTTGGATGGCATCATCGACTCAATGGACATGAGTTTGAGTAAGCTCCAAGAATTGGTGATGGACAGGGAGGCCTGGCGTGCTGCAGTCCATGGGGTCACAAAAAGTTGAACACGACTGAGTAACTAAACTGAATAGCTTCAAAGATAATTTAACCAACTCTCTTTTCTAAAGAACTTTCTAATAAATAAAAACGAGACATCATTTTTCATTTTTGTCTTTGTAAAAGTGTGTCTGAATGTGTGTGTGTGTGCACGCGCACACATGTGCGCATATGCGAAAGGAACCAAACCTGACACAGGTTCTGGATTCTTTAACTCTCCATTTTGTGAAAGGATTTAGCCAATAGTGCATCCAAGACCATTAAAAATGATGCTTTGGGACTCCTCTGGTGATCCAGTGGCTAAGGCTCTGTGCTCCCAATGCAGGTGGGCCAGTTTTGATCCCTGGTCAGCAAAATAGATCCTACATGTCACAGCTAAGACCCAATGCAGCCAATTAAATAAAATCTTTTAAAGTGATGCTTTAAGATATTACTAATGGATCAGAATACTAATGAATGGGAAACATATTCAAAATAGGGGGAAGTTATTGTTCTATTGAACAATAATAAATAAATTGTAAGTAGCATTATCTCTCTATAGATAAGAGTTTAAAAAAAAAAAGCTTTAGTCAAACCATGGCTGCTTTCAGAAGGTGGACGGTGACAACCTCTGACCACTGACAAAGCTGTCCACCTACACTCTGCCTCCTAGGTCTCACCAGAGCAAGAAGTGACACCGTCCAGTGCGGGCCACACTCGGGGCACAAGTAGAGAGCAGGATCACACGAAAAAGCAGCAGCTACCACCACAGAACAAGACAGCCTAATCTTTCACTTTGATCATTTCCTATTCATTGATTAAAAAAAGAAAAGAAAAAGTTCTTTCAACCTGGAAACACCATGTCATCAGTGTTCATGCCCCAAAGAAGGGCTCCTTGACTGAGTCACCCACCTCCCCACAGACATAAACAGTATCAATATCTGGTCAATTGAACAGCAAATAAGCAAAAAAAAAAAAGTTCTTGAAAGATTTTTGATATTGATGTTAAAGGGGCATTTTTTTTAAAAGCCACCATAACCTTGACATGAACCAAAATTTTAGAGTCTTGCCAAAACCCTATACAGTATGTATAGTGACCATATCCAGATTAAAAATTCACACGCCTGCAATTTAATTATTTTCTCTTTTTTCCCCTCTCCTGGCAGGGAAAGTGTTAAAGAAAACAATAAAAGGACAAGTAAGTGTACAGGGCAGGATTTACTGGCATTTACTTTTAATCTACGGCCCTTCACTCTGTAGCTTATCGGGCCTCCGTCAGTCCTTTTTCCTCCTTTATATTTCATGAGGAGCCCCCCATGCTGCTACTGAGAGACAGAGCCCAAGTGCCTATAAGCTTTTTGTCAGGTAAAAAGAGAAGAAAAAGGAAAGGAACAAGAGGAAAAGCAAAGCTAAGAGGCATCTATTAGATGTCACTAGGCTTTTGTATTCATGTCAATGATTCAGGATTAGAGTATTTGAAATAATCTTATTGAGAGGAATCAAAAGGCCCACCGAGTGAGAGGCTGCTCTGTAGCATATGGCAAAGGCTCGAACAATATCTTATTAAAGATGTGTTGGCTAACACTATTACTTTATATTATATTACAAAACTATTGTGCCTCCAACAGTTAGCGGGATGGTATAGTTACCGAGGCCCATTTTGGAGGTTATTGTGTGGGATCGAGCTATATAATTTGCCAGCTTGTCTAGTTACATCTTTCCAAGTAGGGTTTAGAGGCAAGTTTGGAACTGGAACCAAGCACTTCACCTTCAAAAATAAAAATCCCTAAAGCACACCCAAGACCACTCTATTCCCACTGGAAGTGGAATATACATTACGTGGATGAAACGCCAATGGCATTTTCTTCCCCAGAACCGGTTTCATTAAGTTTGCATCATTTACCACATGTGACCCCCTGTCTCCCCCATGAAAAATATGCAGGATCTTTTTTTTTTTTTTTGGCTTGATTCCCCTCCTCATGAAAAATACACACACACACACACACGCACACTCAGCTTCACACATTAGCAGAGTTAAGGCAATTAAAATTATATTACAGTAAGTACCGTAATGTTAAAACCTTCATTTACCTTTGGACAAAGGCTTGTAACTGGAGAGAGAGTTTGAGAGGGAGATTTATCTCCATCTACCCATACCTTTAAAGGCAACACGCAATCAAAGACAAACCTGTAATGTTCACCATTTTTCATTGATTGCAATTGGAGTATTTAGGTCACTTTTATATTATCATGGATGGTATACAATTACACAGTTTGTAAAGGGAGGGATGAGACAGTAGGTGAGAGAGAAGGAAAAAGATGGTCTTTTTCAGATAATACCTAATGCAAATTAAAATGACCAAATCTCACTACATGCAGAAGCTTCTAAATGGAGTTTTTTAAATCTATCAATTTTTATTAGAGTCTGGTCAGGTGTGAGCGGTAAGGAAAACCAAGGTAAATTTATCACTGGAGAACTGAGTTGCACTTTAGGAGGGTTTGGGTTTTTTTCCCCATTCTAAGCAATTTCTTTTAGAAAAGCAAAAGCATATTTAATATAGTGATATATTCTCATCACAAAATGACTGTGCAAAGTTGTTAGATGACACACAAGGGACTTTGTTCAGCTTCTCTGTATTTTTCCAGAACTGTTACAAAAACAAAGTTATGATGACACAGGATTAAAACCCCACACCATGGGCTGACACCCAGGCCGGTAACACATATGCACTACTGATTCTCCAAAGCTCCCTTAAATACATTTCTTGGAAGTTGCTGCCATTATTTCCTTTACAGGAAAGCTACAGTTGTTCATTATACAGTGTCTGTAGTAGTATTATACTGTATAAAAGTACTTTGCATTATGATATACTGTCAGCATACTTGAAATCCATTTGAATGTATCCTGGCTGTATATTTGGGAATAGCTGATAGCAAATGGAATATAGACTGCTATTAACTGATTGTATTCGTTATTTTCTTATCATGGTAGGAAACTGCATACAAATGTACGGGCTCATCTCCTATTCAGAATGGTATCTGAGATGTGATAAAATTTAGAATGATAGTCTCTCACATAAGTCTCATCGCTAATAATCACATATGAATTCCCACTGAGAAAACAAATGTTTAAATATGGTAGGATTAATAAACAACCATAAATTCATGTTCAGTGTCAGCGCTGGCTTTTCACTTTTGGAAAAAACGCAAACCTCTCAAACCAACCAAGAGGACAGCAATTATCCTGCCTGCAGCAATTTTAAAGAATGAATTCCTCCTCTTTTTATTTTAATGGGGCATTCAAAGTTAGGAAATCAGGTGATATAAAAGGCATATCAGAACTCTGGGAAATGCATTTATACCTCTGGGTCTTCGAGCCCTAGATAGCTATTTGTGTACTTTACAGAGTGATTATGTTTAGTGGTTGGTCCTTTCGAAAACTAGATGAACACCAAAATAATAAGTTGAAAGGTCAATGAAATAAAGCCATGAAACTCTGACTAAAAGTCTCATCTGCAACTTTAATAAAAGTATGCTTATGTTCATGTTACTTGAGGACTTTCTTTTCACAGAAGATAAAGAAATTTTAGTGCATTTTTGGATTTAAGTCTGATGATAAAAGACAAAAAAATCATTTGCTGTCAAGGGGCCGTGATGCCTTCACAATCTTAGGACTGCAGACATAGGAATTAGAATATAGCCCACCCTGCTCAATGGTTAAAAAAAAAAAATACTACATCCTAATTCTAATGTTTTACCATAGTTTTTCTGTTATACAGATGAACATATACGTTACATATATATATCAGGATCAGTTTAACCAAGAAATTAGCTTGGTGTTAAGGCAACACTGCACTTTTCTGAAAAGTCTTATCACAGCATTCAAACCTCTAAGATGAAGAATGAATCAAATAAAAATGTTTTTCTGAACAACCCTGATGCAGGTAAAATGGCCATTCCAATATTTTCATTCTGAATTCTATTTCAGACAACAATCATAAAGCAAATCCATTTAGTGTTACCGAAGTGAAAGTGAACTAGATGTGAAAGATCTTTAGAAAATTCTGGAAAGAAACAAGTACACACTATTTTTTCTTTTTAGGAGACCTTTGGGTAAGTGTGGCCTGAAGTAGTAGTTCCAAACAGGCTAAATACTTCATGTTACAAAATTGGTATGCTTTTTTTAAATGTTGCATGTCAGGGCTTACAGCTCCAAAGTAGATACAGAGATTCTTATAAATGGAAAAGAAAGACCAATCTATTAAGCTGCAATAAGCAAACCCAAAATCTTTAGAGGTATATTAGTTGACAGGCTTTAAAAATCCACATTTTTAGTACTGGTTATGAAGAACTCAAACTTGTGGATCACTTGAGCCGCATTACATCCCAAAAGGGCTATGTCTAAATTCACACGAGACCAAGAAAGTAATTTGAGGAGGAATTTCATCCTTTATTATTTCTATCTATTAAAAGAAAAAAGTCCACTTGTCAATTCTCAAAATCCACAGTGCAAGGAAATGAAGAATTGGGCTCTTCTTTTCTCCCTTTATTTAGCAGTCCAACTATTTCATCAATCACACTGATCTTAAATTGAGAAACCAAACAAACAAATATTGAGCCATCCCCCTATCCCGCCCTCCTGGAAGTTAGCACAAATCTGGCTGGAAACTTTAAAACTCTTGTGAAAGGAATCCTATAGCATAATTCAGAGAAAGAAATGTTTTTGTAAGACTCATCTGTATTCATCCATGTCATTGCTCAAAGAAAGTTTAGTGAGCCAGGGTAGAAAAATAAAGAGTTTTGTGAAGCAAATTTAGAATGAACAGTAATCCTAACTAACAAGATAAGGAGTAAGAGTCTAGTCTGCACACTTAATATATTCAGCTCAAGCATTTATAAAGAAGTTTCCACATAGAAAATGGAAGATTTTTATATGAATTCAGAAAAACTAGGTTCCCAATTCAGAGTACCCTAGGTGACTTTTGTCATTATCATCTTTTCTGATTCTTACAAAGTAAACCTAATTAAGAACCTCCCTCATTAGTCTTCCAGAAAAATTAGCACAGCTTATGCTAATTACTCCTGCAAAATTTAATAAACTCGTTGAAATGGGAATAGTTTAATGAGGTTTTATTTATTGAACTAAGATAACTCCAAGGAAAAAGGTTAGGACACAAGGATATCCGATGTGGTAATAAAACTACAGTTTATTCAATTTTCTAAACATGAACTTTATTGCAAACCTTTTAAATTCAAATATGAGTTACTATGTGAATATGTTAAATCAATCTCCACCTTAATCCAATAACTGCAAGTCATTTTTGGCTTTTTACTTTAACAATAATTACCACACATAGCCCTTTACCTCAACGATAATGAAATCTGCTGTTATTAGTTCCTGGTCATCAGCTATTAAACATAATACATCTGACTTTTCCCATGTCTACATATTCCAAATATCTAGATCCTTGCACACAGGCTGGTTTTTATAATTCTCAATCAAACAATTTGGCATTAAACAGAAACAACCAGGCAGTCAACTCAAGATGCACACATCATCCATTTACAAAAATTTCCTTCCAAACGTTTTTGAAGTGACTTGACAAATTGTCATAATTGTAAAAAGAGTTGGGGTCATATTTTTCTGACTATGTTGCATGCTATCACAAATGAAGTAGAAACACATTTTCTAAATCACAATATTTAACTGCTGATTTTGTTAATTCCATTTTTTTGATAGACTATGCCAAGCTGACCACTTGCAGCAAACCACTGGCAGCAAATAATACTGCCAAAATTTAACACAGAAATAGCTTATCCTGCACCACTGCCGTATGACCATAAAGCCTCTTCTATCAATCCTATAAATAGTTTTCCTGAATAACCACTACTAAAAGTCTTTCGACTGATAAAAATAGCACTGTTCTTCCAAAATCTGAAGGACAAGCAAAGGGAGCTAAAAATTATTGGTGCCCAAAAGGTGACTGCATGTTAAAACTATGCTAAATCCTAACACAAGGATTGCCTGTACCCTCAGTCCTATAATTGCAAATTGGATGCATCTTGTAAAAACAGTTACTCCTGCTACTGAATGCAGGCCCCATAACCTATTTTTACAAAATATGCAGGGATTCTCATCCATAAATCTGAAAGCAAATCAAACCCTAAGCACGTAACACAGATATTATGCAATCGGTAATATAGAATCAAAATGGAAACTATGAAATTCAAACACAGTTGCCATCATTTTTTTTTCCTTTGCAGCAATTTTATGGAATTGAAAAATCTTTTCTATTTCGCCCTTCCTTGTGTAAGTTCTTTTCCTGTTGTTATTCTCTTGTTAAAAATGGAAGTTTCACATATCAGCACAGACAGGACTGGAGCATTAAAAACCTTTGGCAGACTGAAGGACAAATAAATTCTGAAAACTCAGATGCAAATAAAAATAGCTAAATGGGGTTTTGCATATCAGCTGGCATCACTGCTTGAAAAGACAGTTCATGGGAGACAGTGGCAACAGCCAGCAAATAAACGTATGTTGGGACTCGTGCAGATAACCAGGGTTTCAGCTGCTTTTCCAAGTACCCCTCTCTTAAGAGACCAAGATTGGCTAACAGCATTTTCTACTTTGTCAAACCAAAAAGGAAAAAAATAATGAAAAGGATAAATGTCATGAGTAATATCTCTAAAGCCACCAACAGTATAAAGTGCATACTTATTTTACCTAAATTGTTTGAACTACCCTAGCCAAGAAAAGGTTTTAAGTACCCTACTGGGATAGATGCAAGGCGGCAACAATAGAAGCCACACTAATGCAATCCAGGTAACACAATCCTGTTTCAAAAACACGGGCCGGGCTAATTACAGCGCTGCTGAGTCAAGTTTCTTATGCCATCGCAACCCACAGAAACAGGTCAAAATCAAATGTTATTCAAACCACAGTCATATCAACCTTCTATATCAGAGTCACGGCTTAAAACCAAACGAAGAACTTAAAAGCTTAACCCATTCAAAAGCAAAAAAAAAAAAAAAAAAAAAAAAAAGCATTTTCATTGCGGGTGGCAAAGTAAGGTTCTTGTCATCATCTAAACCAAAAGAAACTGTGCGGCAGAACCAAATACTGATAGTTACAAAGTTTGGGCAAATATTTGGGCTGGTCTTTTGATCAGAACACTTTCTTCCTAATAGAAGAGTAATATCTGCTTAAAATAACAAATGGTATTTTGAAGCGAGGTATTTAGGTGAAACAAACAGCATAAAGGCTATTTTTTTTTAATTTATCTGAAGATTTATCTGCCATAGCAGAAAAATAAACTGCATAATGGCATGTCTGCTTCTGTAGATAAACATGCTATATTAATTCTATAGGCAGCAGACAACTTCATTACACTCTAAAGGTGGGTGTTTTCAGCTTTGAATCAAAGAAGATATTAAGCAAAGTTATCAAGTTATGCAGCAAAGATATATAAGTGAAAGACAGTTAAAATATCTGACTCAAATGCAAGCTTTATAAAACTGCTAGGCAATCAAAATTGGGTTTAAGCCTAAAGAATCACATAAGTCAAAATTAACAACCGATGTTTTGTCATAAATCACAATGAAGAATACTTTTTCAGTTAACTGAAAAACGATAAAGGCCCCCAAAAGTAAAGAATTAGGAAGACAGATAGATGTGCACCAGCGGGCAGTGGGGGGTGGGGGGATATCCAAAATCAATATTACCAAACCCCAAAAACGGCTTTTATTCAGCTGTTGATCTCCTCAATGAGAGATCAGTCAGTCTTACTTGCAAGACTCTTCCAGCTAGTGGAGGGTGCTAGCTCTTTTCCTAGCTGACAACTGACAGTATCTATAAACCTTCCAGGCCATTTAACTCCCAATGAGTAATGCTATGTAACAAATGGTTTATCATACATGTTTCCATACAATGAATTTCAATAATTAAAATGTAAAACGAATATTTGGAATGCGACTTTGCATAATCTCTGCACACACTGACTCGAAATTGCACTGAACAACTAAAACAGATTTATTGTTCTACAGTGATTTACTTGGTCATGTCAGATTAGTAATATGGATCTGTTTAAAAACACAATAATTAAGACAAGCAGGATAAATTAATCAACTTCCAATGCAGACTGAGCTACAATCAAACCCGGGAAATTACTGTAGAAAATCTTGGTTCACAGATCTCTTTAAAACTGCTTTTATGCATAAATAAAACCTTAAAATGTAGATGGATTACGTCCAACAGAACTACTGTAGCTAAAAGTGATAATGATTCAAACATTTTTCAAATAAAAGTTAAATATTTATAAGCACCCAACCACATTTCATAAATCACAAATTATTATTATTTTATTTCTGAAGCTTCCTGGCACAGCATGAGGATTGAGCCACAGAAAGTCAAGAAAGAAGAACATTCCTTAAGGAGCATGAATCAGACACAAAACTGGAGCAATCCAAGAAAGCGGGCTTCCAAAGAACATTCCATATGGCTTTCCCAGGAATCGCAATAGCTCAGCGCAGCAGATGAAGTCATGACCAACAGGCGAATTTCGGCCACATGCCTTCCTAACCCTCACCCGAGAGCCACACGAGGCAGGTGTTTCATTATAATGAGAAAAAAGAACCGACTGAAAGTAGAGTGGTCCCTACCTGTCAATTATCACTGGATCTGAGGGAGTCTCATTTCGGTTGCCACAGCTTTTCTTGTCACAACAGCGGCTGCAGAGCAAAAGCGAGAGGATTTAGTACAACCATTACAAATGTAAAATCATCATTTAGGCAGACAGAAGGTTCAAATTGCTGGGTTGCAAATGCTAGAATTACCACAAGCCATACCTGGCAATCAACGGATCCCTGGGACAGAATATTCTGTTTGGGTCACCTACGGGTTAATGCCAGGTTTAACCTCTCCTAGCACAAAGGCGGGAGGGAGAGGGACTCTCTCCAAGCGAGGACTGACAGCCCTAAGATGGGGTCTCCCCATCACTGCCCGCGGAATTGGAAGACTTCACTGTGAAACGCATTATTATTACATCTACCCAATGAGAATATTCAGGGTTGTGGGTGGCTCAAACTCTCTTCCCTCAAGATCACACTAATTGCGTGGAACACGTCAGTAATGAGGTATGAGTGATTCTCCCCCTCCAGTCATTTTGTATTCAATGGATTCCTTTTTCTTCTACTTTCTCTTTTATAGGAGACGTTTCCTTCAATCACAGCCTTCCTGAAATCCTAAAACTGTAACGGTCTGCTTTGGAACCATGTTCAGAATGTAAGAGTGAAAGTACAACACAATAATTAAGACAAAGAGGAAAGACAAAACACAATAGAGATCCACATGTCCTCTGGCTTTTGTGCCCTCCACTGGTCACTGTGTAAGTTTTCTGGAAGCAGTATGGACATGGATCCAAAGGCTGGCAAAGGCCTGACAGTGAACGCTCTTTATTAGATCAGAGAAGAAGCAGTCATGGGCAAGAAAAGCATCTACTATCAAAATCCCACCCCATTGCACTGGGACGACCCAAAGGGATGGTATGGGGAGGGAGGAGGGAGGAGGGTTCAGGATGGGGAACATATGTATACCTGGGGCGGATTCATTTTGATATTTGGCAAAACTAATACAATTATGTAAAGTTTAAAAATAAAATAAAATTAAAAAAAAAAAAGAAAAAAAAATCCCACCCCATATGTGACCTTAGAGTTGCCAGTGTTTTCTTAAACTGAGATGCTTCTAAAAAGTGAAAAATTAGAGTTTTTGAAAATTACCCATGGTCAATGGAAGACTATCCATCTGAGATTTGTCTGCAAATAAGAAATGTGTCCACTGGCCAGTCTATACCTCAGGGCACACTATAAAAGCATGTATTTGATCAATCATGGAGGTGAGGGAGTTATGCAAGGGTTATACATTACCTGCATCACAAATAAAATATGCATTTATCTCCCTCTTACACAAGCACATGCACACACACACACACACACAACACACACACACTCATTCGACCTAGTGAATCATAGAGCCTAAATTTGGAGAGCTGTTGGAGAGAAACAAACACTGAACTTTATTTTCAGGACCCAGAAATATACGCCCGCACAGGGGGTCTTTCACCAAAGTTGGGAAGTCTCTATCTCTGAAAAGAGAATCAGCTTCCAAACCGATGCTCATTTTATTTGTCTCTCATATCTTCAGAAAACAACAGCTAGAATTCTCTCTCCTTTGTCCGAGCCCCAGCTGAAAACCATACCACTCGCCTTAGAGCCGTTCCCTTTCTGGTTCAGAGGAAACAATCTCCTCCAGGTCTGAGTTCAGCTATACTAGGACTGAGGGAAAGAAAGCCCAAAGGATCCCAACACGTAAAAGAGAGATGTAGAAAAAAGGGACTGAGAAATCCAGTAGTCGACATGAATGCCAAAAAAGTAATGATAATTTAAAAACTAAAATTTACTATCTCTGAACTCTACTTCCCTGCACCTACATTTCAAGGGCTTGCCAGGAGAGTGCAGTGGTTAAGAACACTGACTCTGGACTCAGAGTTGCTTGTGGCACTGCAGCAAGGTACTTCACCTCCTGGAGTCTTAGTTTTCTCATCCATAAAATGGAGCGATTGCAGTACCCACCTCTCAGTGTGAGGGCACAGGTCTCCAAAAAAAAGCCCATCAACAGAGCCTAAGTCTTTACCCAGGGAGAAAAGCAATGCATGGGAAGGCCTATTTCTCCTTGCTTTTTTTCTTTTCTTTTTCAAAACAGTGATTGGGCAAATCTCCAGAGGTCAAAACCCTCACCATCATCCTGCCTGGACTATTGCCTTCCAGGGACCCTTCCAACTTGCCTGGTGATAGTTTCAGACTAGAATCTACATCTCAAGATGATCTGACCCTCTCCCTCCTCACTGCACCACCCTCAACCAAGTCACTTTCATTTCTCGCTTGGACTCCACATTGGCCTCCCCTCCACTCTTCACCCACCACCAACAGCCAGAGTGATCTTTTCAAAATGTCAATGGAACTGTCACTCCACTGCCCTAGACCTTTTAAGGGCTTCCCACTGCACTGAGAATAAATCTATGGCATGACATGGAGCCAGAACACCTCCCCATCTCTTGTCACTCTCCTCCAATGTGCCACACTCCAGCCTCACTAGCCAATTTCAGTCTCCACACTCAGTCTGACCCCAGGCCCAGGTGCGGGCAGGCCTTTGGGCCTGGACTGCTCCTCCTCTATGCCCTCCCTAGCTAGCCAGCCTCTACCCACTCTTTGGGGCATCCCAGGAGGCTCAGGGGTAAAGAATCTGCCTGTAATGCAGGAGACCCGGATTTGATCCCTGGAGAAGGAAATGTCAACCCACTCCAGTATTCTTGCCTGGGAAATCCCAGGGACGGGGGAGCCTAGCAGGCTATAGTCCATGGGGTCGCTAGGAGTGGGACACGACTAAGTGACTTCACTTTCACTTTTCATTTTCATGCATTGGAGAAAGAAATGGCAACCCACTCCAGTGTTATTGCTTGGAGATTCCCAGGGACAGGGGAGCCTGGTGGGCTGCAGCCTATGGGGTCGCACAGAGTCGGACACGATTGAAGCGACTTAGCAGCAGCAGCAGCAGGCTACAGTCTGTGTGGTCGCAAAAGAGTCGGACACGACTGAGCGACTAAACAGCAACCTCCTCTTTGGGCCTAGGCCTCTAGACTCCTTCCTCAGAGAAGCTGATCTTAACACTTGATAGGCTGCTCTAAGTTTTTCCTTTCAGGGCACTAAACAAAAAGCAAATTATATTCTTATGTATATACTTGTGTATTTTTTGTTACCATCGTTCTCCTCCCACCCCTCCCCCACTAACCCATATGTTTCATAAAGGAACACACTGTCAATCTTATTTACCTAGCGGGTAGCTGTAAGGCCTGGGACAGAACAGAGAAGATCAAATAATGGTTGGTTGGTTGATTGGATGACTTCATGAATGAATGTATTATACTAGGGGAAATACAATCCAATAGGAAGGTAGCAGATAAAGGAAGCCACGCTGCCCATCTGAGCAGATGCTGCCCAAGGAAGGAAGGTCACCCCCACCCCACCCGCCCCCCAGACCACCTTCCCAGGCAAGGCAGCACTAGGCCTGAGATCTGCCCTGCGCCTTTAGCACTGTCTTCATCCCCTTAAAATATAAGTGCCCTCGAGTGAAGCCAGCTGAATCGAAGCACGGCCTAAGTGAGAACCACCCTCTCTGCTGGGCCCCAGGGGACCCAGGGCAGAAAGCAGATGCGAAGAACAGAGGTGTAGAAGGACGAATAGAAGAGGAATAAAACAAGGAAAATGGACTAACGGGCTGGAGGTCACGTAATATCATTCATAAAGAAAACTTTACACAAAGTATGAAAAACTAGCCCAACAGGTCTCCTGCTTCTCAGGTCATATCACTGCACTGCGCAGTCGTCATCCTCAAAGTGGGATTCCAGGGCTCTGTGCTGCATCTGGGGCAGTAACAAAGTAGTGTCAATGGTTTAAGCCCACTTTAAAAATAAATGCATATACACATATACATATATGTGTGTGTACATATATATATAAACATGGAACTATGTGCAGCATTAAAAAGAATGAAGGTGGGTTTGTCCACATCATCACAGAAAGAAGTCTACGTCATATTACGACCTGAGAAAGCCAAACTGCAGAATAGCATGTATGGTGTGTGTGTGTGTGTGTGTGTGTGTGTGTGTGTGTGTTAGGTCACTCGGCTACATCCAACTCTGAGATCCCATAGACTGTAGCCTGCCAGGCTTCTCTGTCCTAATGGAGCGAGTTGCCATTTCCTACTCCAGGGGATCTTCCCAACCCAGGGATCAAACCCACATCTCTTGCATCTCCTACACAGGCAGGTGGATTCTTTACCACTAGCACCACCTGGGAAGCCCCGTATGTATGGGATGGGTATGGTCCAACTTCTGGGAGGAAAAAAACCAGTAGGAGAGATGGAGAGAGGAGAGGAAGAAACAAATTGTCACAAGCCACCCTCAGTTCCCTCAAATTTCTGCACAAAGTGACAGCCTATGAAAGCCCTTCCCTTACCACCCCCAGGGCTCTCTAGCCCCTCATTTGCTTCACTTTTCTTCCTTTCTGCTTCACTTTTCTTCCAAGCACTCATTTTATATTTATTTTTCTTCTTTATTGTCTGTCCGTGAGTACAAAGGTCTTAGATTGTTCTGTTCATCCCTATATCCCCAGCAACTAGAACAGAGCACAGCACACAGTAGGCCCTGTGGAGTAAGTGAAGAAGAGTAGACAGTACATATTCCATTCTGTATTTCTACAGTCTTTTGATTGCAATATGATTTTCCTATCAAAAAACTAAAAATTAGCTGCAAATTGGGAAAGGAAGGTCTTCCTTTAGGCTGAGCCAGCATCTAACCTCCTGAATCTCCCTACTTCTAATGCAAAGCCAAGCACAACAAAGACCTGTCCTTCCTTCCTTCCCCATGATGGTCTTTCTCTCCTTTCCTCTCTTCTCCAAGCTGAACTGTTCACCACCCCCCACCCAGTTCCCTCTATTGAACCCAGAAGGACCAAGAAAGGTGGGTACCAACCTCCACCATACACAAGGCAGGCATTAACCAAGAAGGGCAGGATGAAGGGAGAACAGATTCACTTGTGTTTAAGGCAGAAGAGGTCTTGGGCTGAAACAATACAGTACATGGAACAACAGACACAAAAGCACTCCAAGGGAAAAGCTGCTGTGTTAACAGAAGAATCACAGTGTTAACTCCATCCTCATGATGGTATGACTGATGTACCTTGATCCCCTCAGATGCTGTTCTTGAGATTCTTACTATGTGTGTCAGGCACTGCACCAGGCACAGACCTGGTATTTGCTCCCTAAAGCAGGCATCTATCAGGGGGCTTGGAATTTCCTCACTTGCCTTGTCACAGATCAGGATTCCCACTACTTCACATCCGTTCTCAACGTGCACCCCAGTGGCAGGAGACCAATGTGGCCCAATCACAGGAGGGGGACCCTGCCGCACCTGGGGTCCTACATACACAGTGGACTCAAAACAGCAGCCCTTTCCCCAGCAAGACTGTGTATCCATCCCTCATACAAGCTTGTCCAGGGAAAAGCAAGCTTGTGAATCTCTTTCTGAGCAGCATGGCATAGGTAGTGCCTCTCTAGCACACTGACACATGGCTTCATAAATCAGAGCAAGAGACGCTTTCATCTTCATCTCAGGGACATGGAACTTCTTCCCAGAAGTAGAGGCTCTCTTAACTGGAAGAAAGCATCACCTCCACCTTTAAGCTTTACAACAGAAAGCAAAATTATTTTACCCATTTAGCCAAAATGGCTGGAGAATGAGCATATGGTTATCTGAAGAATTTGATTAATAGTAGTAAGTTCATTCTTTCCCTCAGCTAACCAACATATTCAAGTTTTCCCATTCTTAAAAAAACAGACTTGTTTTTTTCTTTTGTTGAGTTGATTTCTTCACTGCCTAACTATCTCCTTGCCAGAGCCTCCATCACTTCTTGCCAGCTGCATCCCATAAAACCTGGTTTTCGGGTTAGCACCTACTTGAATATCCTCTCTCGAAGTTCACCAGTGACTTTCTGGTGCTCTTCTCAGTCTTCAGGTCCATCTGGATCTCCCTACACTTATTATGTGGATGGCTCCCTGCCTCTGAAATACCCTCCTTTCATTTCTATCTCCTGTATATTCAAGGTTCTTTTTCCTAATTCTCGAATGCACTAAGAGTGACACTGTTCCCCAAGAATGTATCCACAGCCTCTCCTCTCTCTAATGCCCCATCCCCCGTCGATCCCACGTAAGGCCATAGCTTCACCTCGCACCTTTGTGAAAAGACCTCAGAAGTTGATTATCCTTCACCCTGACTGCCCAGATCCAGGCCACAGGCTCACTGTCTGCAGACTTCTCCCCACAGAAATCCTACTTGGACCACCAACAAATGGACCAAAACACTCCTTCGCACACCCTCTAAAATCCTTGTCCTGTCTCACCTTCCTCCCAACCCCTGCAAATACATCCTCCCTTCTCTGAGCAGCCATGGTCTTTGACCTCATGTCTCATCCCAGTCCACTCTTTCTACAGTGCTGTCTAGTTACCAGCTTCAGGTTTCATCTCCCAGGCTAACCTGTCAGCTCTGCTACTGCAGGGACCAGTCCTTTCTGGCTCTTCATTCCACTGTGTTTTTGCAAAGACTAGAAGAATGAATGAAAATATCCTTAACCAGCATACCTAGAATGATCAAAGCATGTTAACATCTTAGGAGACATTTCCCTTCCCTTCAACAGTCTCTTACCATCTTTCCCTCTGAGTAACTATGTGCCAGATACTTAGCTAGATGCTGCAGATGCTGCTACTACTGCTCCCACTACTTCCACTGCTTCTATTAATATCAATGCTGATACTCTGCTGTGACTATTGATCATAACAATCAACATTCAGCACTTACTATGTGTCGGGTACCAAGATAAGCATTTACAGGGGTTATAGGATTTAATCTTAACAATGACCCTATGACAGAAGTCATAGTTTCACACATTTCTCCTCATTTCACATATAGGCAAATAAAGGAGAGAGGAAAACTGGACAACTTCTTCATCTTCAAAGGAGCTCTTAGTCCAGCAAAGAAAGACTTGCCCTAGACATACAGTTACAATGTGCTGAGTGTACAGTTACAGTGTCTGAAGGAAAAGCACAGGATATAATAGGAGCACAGGACACGGGGGCCTCACTCAGGCCAACAACCAGGAACACTTCCCTAAAGAAACATGCTTCAGTGGGAATCTGAAGAACGAAATGAGAAAAAGCCAGCCCAAGAGGAGGGAAGAACAAGGCATATCAAGGGCCCAGGCCAACCCTGGGAGCTCACAGTCCACAAGGCATGAGGCACTGACAGTGGGGAAAGAAGGCTTTCCTAAAGAGAGCACTCATCCCCTGTGATTGTCCTGTGTCCTGGAAAGGAAGAAAATCTGCTTCCGCCTGCCTGGCGGGGACTGGAAACTGGACTTACCTTCGAAGCAGAGTTTCTATTTTCCCTTCACATTTTAAAGATGTGGTGGTGCATATAATCAAATCCTTTGTGGAACAAATCCTGCTTTTACATTTTAAAGAGCTTCATCCACAAGTATTAACAGAATGTAAAGATGACTGGTATGATAGATTCCAGTTATCCAAAATGCAGAACCTCTCCCAGAATTCCATGGAAAGAGTTCTGTGCCATCAAGTCAAAGGGGTTTTGTCTCAAAGAGAGATAGTAATTATAATCCCATGGCAGCAAGTCCTTTACATAGCTCATGCAATGGATTACCCTCTCAACAGAACAAAACTGATTTTTTATATTTGCAACCACCTTATAACGTAATTCCCTGATGCTTTTTTTTTTCTCTGCCAACAACAAAACAGAATCAACCCAAGCCCTTTCCTGTCGCTCTAAATTCTCTGTCTCCTTTACCATAGCTTCAATGTACTATAAATATACCTCTTTTGTGACATAAACACAAAGTTTTATTGTGCCGTTAGCCTTGATAGAAAGCACTGCAGAAAGTTGTTTAGAAATTAAATATCTAAAACAAGCTATTTTAAAATCCAAGGCCCTCACTATTTCATGTCTGCAATGAAGAAATTTCATCTTAGGGAAAGCAAGCTGTCTTTCACACCATATGGTTAATGGTGGTGCATAGCAATTAGCCAGGCTGATTAATGGTGAACAGACTCTAATTTTATGCTTATAATTGAGCCTGCATTTGCACCCCTGGTGCAAATTCAGCACATCCCAACTTCCACTTACAACAGGCAAGAAATCAAGAGAAATAGGATGGTGTGGAAAGTGAGAATTTTTTCTGAAGCCCCCTAAAGAGCATCAGATTTGCAATTTAAAAGACTGTTAGCCACACAATAGATGACAGGCTTATGTAATAGGGTCATGGCAGCCTGGTAAACAAACAGTACCCCTTCCACATCTATAGGCAGCCAGGAAAACCTTCATCTGTAACATTAGCAGAATGACATTTTGAATATGACTTTTCCCTTTTAGCCACACAATACAAACATCATTTGCCTTCAGTGGCTTGAGGATTTTATTTTTTGCTATTTTTATGTTTCTGAAAAATAGAAAGAACATCAGCAGTAAAGCACCCCAACCAGCATAATAAAATACTTTGGGTCAATGAATTTTAAGAACAAGAAAAAATATAAACTGCATTAATAGAGGGTAGGCTTATGTGTGAAAGGCATAATATATCTTCAAGTATTTTAAGAACAGAATTATTTCTAGCATAGTCCAAACATGTACAGATATGAGATGCAAATCTATGATTTACAGATATTAGTCGGCCTATTGGTTGAGATCCATCTTCCTGTCTGTCTCCAGTTTGCTAGAATTATATGGAACAGAATACAGAGAATTCATTCTAACAACATGTTAATTGTGGGAAGGTAAAACAGAGATTTGGTTAGAAACGCAGTAATATGAAGGAGGTCATTTTTTAATGGTCTTCAAAATGATTTTACTCATTTATTCTGAAAAGTGCAGCTCAGCTCTAATTGTGCAACTGCTGTATGCAGTATAACACTAATTTTGCCTAAAAATATCTTCTAAGAAATCCCTGACCATATTTTGGGATTTTGTTGCTGCTTTAAAGTTAGAGAAAAGTAACCTGTTTGGGGAATAATTAATAAATTTGACAAATCACTGAAGTGAAAACTTGTGAAACTCCTGTATATTGTAGAATAATATATATTACAGGTATGTTTTTAAAAAGGAGAAAAAGAAATTTTGATTTACGTACATCATTATATACGTAGAGAAGTTAATATTTGAGACTTCACTAAGCAAACACGTTCATCTCTTTTCTATTTTATTTCCACCTGTAGAGTTTTCAGATTGCTTTCCCCACAAGTCCCTGAGCAGCAAATAAAGCCCACCCATGCTGAAGTGGCAGCTGAAATCCCTATATGAATTGGTCAGAAATAGACAGGAGTCAGGCACGCTTTGTGCCAGGAGAACCCGCATGGCTAACAAAGCAATTAGTAGCCCTTCCCTGATGCAGAGTGTCATCGTCATGCTTTATCCAATTACTCAGAATATGTTGGAAGCAAAGTGCCAGTGTTATCTGACAAAGAATAAGAACCTAAACTGCAAGTTAAAAGGCTGTTTTCTGGTTTACTCTCTCCCATACAGAGGGTTGGCTGAGGCCAGGGAAGTGAATGTGGTCTGGTTTCACATGCAGCTTCAGACAAAAATAAAGACACTCATTTGTGGACAACATGAATGTTCACACCTTTAAGGGACTCATCTTTGCTATCTTTCCAAAAACACACTACATTTAAGAAACATTAGCTACACTGTCACCGTTGTGTAAAAGGTAACGAAGATTAAGAGATCGGATGCAAGGTAGGGGTAGAGGCAGGGAACCACATTCAGTTCAAGGAGGAATGATGCCTATGTGGATGGTCATATTTTTAAGTGGAAAAATTAAAAAGAGGAACTATAACTTTCAAGTCTTATCCAAACAGAGACTTCTGCTGACATCAATAGAACTCTTACTCATTTTACTAGCAATGCAGTTGAGCGCATACATTAACACTAAAAGGGTTATATTGTATTTCATTCGATTGACAGGAAAAGGGGAAGGGCACTGTTTTGTGCCCATTAACAGTGGGATATCAAGATGGAAACATAACTTTTAGGATGAAATCTAATAAATAATTGAGAACCACTATGATGTCTGACACTTTACTACCAAATACATCTAACAGTTTTAGTCTTAACAGAACAGAAATGTATACACCAAAATAGGCCTGAACTCACCTAGAATTCAGAGGTACAAATTTGAGATACAAATTCATTTTCTCTTTGGCAATTAGAGAGAAAACAAGGTATTCCTTACCTGCACATGATCTCGTGTGTGAGCAACACTCGGCACATTTCTGGGTTCTTATCTTGGCCTTCATATACTATGGCCTGTAAACAAAGGAAGGATTTGAGTTAAGAATGGAACTAAGTAGCAGAGGAAAAAACTATCACAGTCGAGTTCTTGACCATTCACCACCCAAGCAAGGCCAATTAGCTTTCAGAGCCGAAGCCCTCACCAGGCTGACCCTTTCAAGACAGTCAATGAGGATCAACCCACATGGAGTGGAAGGGGACACATTCTTCTTTGTCCCATCAACCACCTTGTTATAACACACATCTCTGGATACTTGTATGAGATGGGCTTCTGTTGTCAAGACAACCACAACTCTCTCTTTAATTCAGAATAAAAATAAATCTAATCAATGGGGAAGGGAAAATCCAGAAGGGTTTAGGAGATTGAGATACTAGTGATTTAAAATAAACAAAAACACATGGATTTGATTTTTAAATAATTGTTATTTGTCACCTCATCTTACTTCTTTCAGCTCCAAATTGTAATGTTCTAGAGGTAAGTACTAAAAACAAGTGAGGGTATGGTTAATGAGTCCACTCACTGTCTTCTTTGAGATGATGCATCACTCAGGGGAAACCCTTCCTGCTTACACAAAAACATGTGTTCTCCGGGGCGTATACCCACCCAAACAGTAGAATCTGCCTGCATATGCTGGGGGGAAGGGTGAGGGAAAGTTAAGCCATAGTTATCTCCCTCAACCAAGAAGAACTACATCTGACTCTGAAAATTTGGAGTCCTAAACCACCTCACCATCCAGAGATGTTTTTGTCTGCTTTTACTTATATGTGTACAAACATTTTCCTTAAGGTTACCAGAAGTTTTCCTGAGATCTCTGCTTCCTGGAAGATCTACCTGTTAATACCTGGGCCAACCCACTCCAGTGTTCTTGCCTGGAGAATCCTAGGGACGGGGAAGCCTGGTGGGCTGCCGTCTATGGGGTCGCACAGAGTCAGACACGACTGAAGTGACTTAGCAGCATGGGTAGAGGAGTGCTCTAAATGAGTATACATTTTAACTAACTTAACAATGTATCACTGCATAATACTAATATAACACAGTTTCAAATTGTTAATAAAATTACTTTCACACATTCAGATAACTCTCAGTTTCTTGGTGATGAAACTACCTAAATTAACCAAAGATTATTATTTTTTTTTTTTAGGACACACAGAAACTACAGTAACTAACTTGTATTTGGCTGAAATGTGCTCTCTTTATGAACCTGGGACTTTCAAAACCATAAATGATGGGGGACAGCTTATGAAATTGTGTGTGCAAACCCCCAGAACAGGCTCTGATTTTATGTAACTCCAGAACAAAACAAAAACTGCAACAAATTAAAAAATGACAAAAAGAACCTGAATAAGGATAAAACTGTTCTCTACCACTGACCCATCAAAAGTCTTTTTTTATGGCTGGCCTGCTATAACCCTGTATTTTTAATGTTTTATTTTACCATAATTTTAGACATACAGAAAAGTCGCAAGAATATATAAAGATTTTCAAGATACTTTACCCAGATACTTCACTTTACCCAGATGCTTCCAATGTTTACATTTTCAGTAAACTAAATTTATTCATCTTTCTCAATTTTCTTTTCCTGAACCACTTGTTAACTGCAGACGTGCCCTAAATACTTCAAGATGCACTTCCTTAAGACAAGAAATTCTCTTACATAACCACAGCACAATTATCTGAATCAGAAAATGAACATTAGTACAACACAATAATGTAAACACCTGAGAGTCACCGGCTGGGCAATGCCGTCCTTTACAGCAAAACAAACAAACACCCTGATAACAATCACTGCATCCAACTGTCATATCACCTTCAATAAGAAATATTCCTGAGTGTTATTTCATGACATTGACACTGTTGAAGAATGCTGCTGCTGCTGCTGCTGCTAAGTCGCTTCAGTCGTGTCCGACTCTGTGCGACCCCATAGACGACAGCCCACCAGGCTCCCCCGTGCCTGGGATTCTCCAGGCAAGAACACTGGAGTGGGTTGCCGTTTCCTTCTCCAATGCATGAAAGTGAAAAGTGAAAGTGAAGTTGCTCAGTCAGGTCCGACTCTTAGCGACCCCGTGGACTGCAGCCCACCAGGCTCCTCCATCCATGGGATTTTCTAGGCAAGAGTACTGGAGTGGGGTGCCATTGCCTTAGAGGCAAGTTATTTTGTAGAACCATCCTCAGTTTGGGTTTGTCTAATGTTTCCTCAGACTAAAGTTACGTAACTCAGGGCTGGAATACCACAGACATGACACCGAGTTCTCAGTGTATCACATCACTCTGTCAGCTAGTTCCACCAATGGCAGTAAAGTCTGACCATTTGGTTAAGGGAGTGCTTGCCACCCATCAGAGAGCAAAGCCAGATCTGTGTAAAGTCAATACTTCACTTTACAAAATTCATAACTATCTTCTGGTTAGATCTCGTATGTGGTGCTAAACACTTAAAATTACGCACTTCTGCAAAATCCTATTATCACTCCATGTTCTATATGTTCTCTTAATATCCCTGATAACCTCTGTTTCAACTTTAGTTTTCTGTCACGCTAAACTAATACAAGTAACTTGGAAAACAAAATTCACAAGTATTAATGGGATTTTCCCTCCTGTTTAAAAAATAATAATTTGGCTTTTTTAGGAGGAAGGAACATCAATTACATCAGACCTTCTCATTTTGATTCTTTCTAGATAATACCAGTATTATTTTTACTGAGACTACTGGTTCCTCTGAAATCAGTGGACCCCTGATGACACTCCATTAAACATAGGCTGCAGTGAAAATATGTTGATGACTCCCCCAAAACAGTAGATGATCCACGGACTCCCAGGAATTCCGTCTTTTTATCTTTGGTGACTGAACATCATTTGCTGCAGGCCCAGGGCCTCCGTAATACATCTCTACCAAATGTCAACCTGCCACTTCACTTCTGGCAGCAGAGACTTCCTCTACATCAAGCACAGAAAAATGAAAGCATGAGTTTGGATTTGCTCAGAAATACTTAAACTCTGGGGACAAATGGAAGCAGGAAACTTCTGCTGTCCCTTTCCTTGGGGCCTCTACACAACAAAACTTTTCAGCATATACACACAGATAAACAAGTGCTTGCTGCTTCTGTGACTTCTGAAATAAAAGCAAGTGAAACAGAGTCTTTTTCCTCTCCTTTTAAAGAGTAGAACTAAAATCCTGGAACTAGAGTAATCTAGAACCTCAGTGTCATAGCATCAGCTAGCTATACAGTGGAACTCCACTAAAGGCATCTCCACCTCCAACCTCATCTGTTTTTTCGTTGTTTTTTTTTTTTTACTGAGAAAACTTATTAACACACATACCATACCATCTTATAAAAATATGGTCTGAGAAATCAACATTCTGATGAGATCCAACATAGGAAAACAGGATAAATCTATTTTGATAAGTGTCTCTGATGTAGAGTGTCAACAAGACAGACTCTCTAAAAAATGCCAACAAGTTCTCTCTGGCTTTCACACACATCAAATCTCTACCATCTACATTTAGTACACACGTCAAGACTGGTTCACAGTTCAGCAAACCCAGACTTCAAGCCTAAAAGGAAAGGGATCCTCCAGCACAACTTAGGGAAAAGTTTCTGCTTTTCTTCGTAATTTAAACATGTGCCTCTGTAGGGTGTGAGTAAGGCTCCTTGAGGCTTGGATCAGCTGGGAGATCACAAAAGCTTATAAACAGCATTGACCGCTTTAAGTGAAACCATTTTAATAGACAGCTGGTTTAGGACCTAGACAATGGAACACCAAGAAAAAGGCTTATTTTCATCCTCCATAGTAAATCATGCGTCTGCTCACTGGGAAGAAGGTAGTCTGCTGTGAGATCGACAAAGACAACAGTGGTTTAAATAAATCAATGTGTTCATCAGGGGTAAGAATGGGAGGCCTGTTACAGAAGTGGGCAAGAGGGAGAGAGAAAACATATAAAATATATTATTTAAATAAATGAATCAATGGTGAATCAACCAAAAAAACAAACCAAAAAAAAATACAATATCAGGTAGAAAAGATGTTTACGTTAATCCTTCCAATGCAAATATAACCCTTAAGGTGGCAGGAATGCTTCAACAGGAAGAAAAGGAAAAGAATAAACAGCACAAAATTCGTCTCAGCTTTAAAAACCTAGTGAAACTGATAAAAAATAAAGTTGTCAAAACTTGACAAATTTGGAAATTTATTCTTCTGAATATACTAGCCTCCCTTTTCTTAATGTTCTCTTCTAATGAGCATAATGAAATTATCACAATTATTTTAAATACTCCATTGATTTTCATATTGAAGGTTTTTCAGAAATAATTTTTTATAATTAACAAAAATGAAGGAAAAATAAGAATTGTTAAAACTTTTATATCCTTACAACAGCAACACTGTCAGAAGGTTTACTGTAAGAGGATGAAATGCCAGCAGTTTCAAATGCCCATTAACCTATACCATCTTTGAAAAGAAATAAAATCAACTGAGAAACTCTGCCTCAGTAGCTACTGTTTTAGAAGGCATCTTGTGAAGTACGGTTCATCTTTGTGTTTCTAAAATACCACTGGGTCTTAAAAGTTAACTGAAACCTACTACAGATAAAGACCACGCAGTAAAACAAAAAATACATGGTGAACTTACACTGGGATCACACATCAATGGGATGCCAAAGGAAATACAGAGAACTAAGCATGATTTTCTTTGCTTACTTTTCTAATAGTTTTAACTCTTTGCGTCCAATGCCAAAACAAAATGGGCAAAGAGAACACTTTTGACTTTGATTCATCAAAATCTGAAAGGGTTTTAGGAACAAAATGTTTTCATTAGGAGTCTTCTTGGTTTACAAACAAACCATCAGAGACTTGTCATCATCTACTGAGAAAGACAGAAAGAGAGAATGAAAGGAAAGAAAGAATGGAAGGAAGGAAGAAAGGAAGACAGACTGTGGTTTAGCCTCTAAGTCATGTCCAACTCTTGCGATCCCATGGACAGTCGCCCGCCAGGCTCCTCTGTCCATGGGTTTTTCCAGGCAAGAATATTGGAATGGGTTGTCATTTTCATCTCTAGGGGATCTTCCAGACCCAGGAATTGAACCAGGGTCTTCTGCATTGCAAGCAGATTCCTGCATTGCAGGGGATTCTTTATTGACTGAGCTACAAGGAAAACCCAGACAAGTTACCTATAACTAATAAAAACTCCTAATTTTCTATTTAAATCAAAACAGCAACCTTGAAAATATGTCACTTATTTTTTTTTCCAAACTGAAAATAAAAAGCCAAACCTAATTTGTCACCTTAAAAATGCATTCACAAATGCACAAAGTATCTCTCTCAACCAGAAGTAAAGTGTCCTCTAAACACAGTCAACATGACTTTGGCAGCAAAATGCCAAGAACTGAAACTAATCAAAAAATAATATAAACACCTACACTATCAACATACAGCAACATTAATCATTACATTCGACCACCAAGTTCTAGTACTTGTCATTAAAAAAAAAATAGTATTAGCTAATGTGGTTCGAGAAACTTCTAGTAGGTGAGGGAGTCTTAGTTAAAAATTAACCTTTGCCAAAGAAAACACTACAAATTTGACATTTCATAAACAATTGTGTCAAACAGCAATCCAAAATTAATAGTGGAATAAATTTTAAAATTATTTTGCTTCAATTAGCAGTTTTGCTACTGGTGAACAAATTAATATAAAAACGTAACTTAAGCTCAGCCACTAAGCAGGCCTGTTTGCAGAACTGAATTAGCAAAGTTGCAAAGGAATGATATCATATTCAGTAAGCTGTTCAGCTACATCACAGCCCTGAATAAAAAGAGAATGTGTACCAAAAGCAGTTAGCTTCAGAAGGCATTTTTTGTGCCTCAAAGAAATAAAATCTCTCATATTATTCAAACACCAAGATAAAAACTGAATCATTATAACAATATCGTATGATATTTCTTTTTCTAGCAGTAATAAAAGATATTTCACTCATATGATAACTACATTTACATCTATATTAGCAGATACAACTGGCTTTGTTAACTCAATGGGGTAATAATAGTAATAATACAATAATAAAAGCAGAGAATTTATTAAGCACTTAATATATGCCAGTCACTGTTCTAAGCACTTTTCATGTATGAATTCATTTTCACAACGGAGCTTCCAGGTAGGTGCTACAATTCCTTCCATTAGTTTCCAAATGCTTACACATTTTAATAACTAAGACCAAATCATTCTTGCTCAACAACTATATAAACAATTCACCAACATCCAAACACTTCTTCATCCCTCTCAGCAATATAAGACATGAGAACAGACTATCCGTACAGTCATACAAGTTCAATAAATGCATCACTACAAATACGTTCGTTTTTAATGCTGTTCAAACATTCACATGGAAACAGCTCTAGCGTAAATATCCCCGAACAAATGGCTGTATATTATCCAGGAGGGAGCAGTTGGACCGCCAGACTGGGAAAGTACTAGGCCATCTGGCTCCAGCAATCTCTCCAAAACCATCAGCTTTGTTTTCACCCCCAGACTCCAAACAACACATTTTCCACTGTGATGAGTTTACATTTTCCCAAACACAGGTCCCGATCATGCATAAAAATTCCAAACTTCTTCATTCCTCTATGTGCAAGGAAATTTAAATCACCTGCATTTTTGACATGTTACCAAAAGAGAAAGCTGCTGAAATATGGCTCCTAACTATAAACTTGCCCTGTCCTTTTTTGTTTGTTTCCTCAAATAAATGAAAGAATCTCTCTGCTGGCCTTGTTGAATTCCTTGGGAAATTATTGATACACTAAAAATGTGTTTATCTACCAATGAAGAACCACAAACAGAAAGAGCTGTTAATCAATTCTGCGTAGCTGTGGCAGGATATAATGAAACAATCAATAGGAAAAAATGCACTTGCATCAATAACTTAAAGTACCGGGAACATCAAAATAAATATATAAAGATTAGCTGGAAAGAGAACTATGACAGCAGTTCTGATTATTGTATCTTAGACTCCTCACTGCTCTGGGGCTTTTAAGGTGTCCCCTCACCATACTGCCTACCTTCAAATCCATACACACCAGGATTATGTGACTATTAATTTTCCCTTTCCAAAAAAAGAGCTTTGGTTTGGGGGCAGGGAATGTTTGTTTTTGATAACTTTATGGAATTTAGCACTCTTTCTTTGAACTATAAAAATGTCGCTTTTTTCAAAGCAAGATGGTAGGAGGGAAGAAAAATTAAAGGTTTTTTTTAAAAAAAATAACAATAACTCACTGAAGCAATCACAGAACATAATATTTCAAATACTACAGGAAAATCTGAACAGAAGCATATCAAACCTCAGACCTCTCTCACTGAGTTCATTTGAGTGTCCACAGTAGATACTGTTGTTAGATGCAACAGCCATAAACTTCTGGATCCTGCAGGCCTTTTTGCATGCTCTCTAATGGAATACCAAAAACAGCAATGACACAAAAACAACCTATTTTTAGTCCAGCTAAACTTGGTTTTGAAAAACCCTTCCCAAAAACAAGCTTATTTTCTAGTTGCGGACAAGTATTTTAAATATCATTATATCCTTTTTGTTCTATAAAAAAAAGTACAGGGATGAGAGGCTCAGATCCTTACACATTCATTTCTAATAAAGCTTCCCCTTTCCTGGTAGAGTCCAAAATTAAAAGTCATTACCCAAAATAGTGTAATGAGACAGTTTGAAAAGGTGTGAAATACTATGTCATACCAATACATCTTGGTTGATTGAGTACATTTCTGTTTGATCTCAGTGCTACTAACTCCACCCAAGATCAGGAACACTCTACTAAAATATCAAGTGCACAGCTAGTTTTGAATTTTGCTTGCCAAAGATTCCCTTCAAGTTTTAACCCCAACTTGTGAGTCAAAGATATGATATCACATACATAAAGCTGCATCTGATATGAAAAATGTTATGATAAATTAGCAGTTAAGACATTTGAACTATACTGAGATATTCCCTCTGAAATTTATGATGTTATTAGAACTCATCGCATCACTGAAATTATTCCATTCTGCAACAAAACTCTATCAAAATTGTGAGTCTATCTATAAGAACTTCACAGGGGAAAAAAAGTAAGTATTTAATCAATCACCTATATCAAGCTTCTGATTGAAGGGGTCACTGCATACTTAACTAAAATAAAAAACTTAAGAAATTTAAAAATCAGACTTGGCATTTTAATGATCATAGAATAATTTCAAAGCTAGATGAGAATCCACAGTTTTACTTATCAAGGCTAGAACAAAATAATTACATCACAGCTAAGGAGAGTCAGGCTCTTCATGCTGATCTGCTTTTTGAAGACTATTGTATTAGCTGTGTACACAAGAAGCTAACCTACTTCCCAAACTCTTACAGCACATAATCAAGGAACAAGCAACCGGATAACGGGGCAGAGATTGCCTTTCAAAGTAAAAGCTACAGAGAAGGCATTAGACAACTATTATAAAAGCAAATAGGTATGCCTGGAAAAATCTTTTTTCTTGATATTTTTAGACTAAATTCAGATAATTACTAAACTTTTTTTCAGATCACTCCCCACCAAAATATGTAATTGCCTACATTTACAATTTTAACTTTCAGTGAGATGTCACAGTATGGCAAACGACTTTCTTATACCTGCTCTTACTATACTTTATTTTATTCTGGTCCCACCTCCACCCTCACAACTGATAGAATTTATGAAACCAAGCAGTCAAAGAATGCCTTACACTGTAATTTTTCTTAAGCTCTATGACTCTATTAGTAAAATGATATTAGATGTACTGCTTTATAAAAATCAAGATTATTTTTCCACCATAGAACAGTGTGTAAAGTCAGTTCACTTCATAATGGGAAAATCAATTCTTGTGGCACTTTTTCTTATTTTTTAACAGGGCCTAAAATAAAGTTTTGAGAGAAGGTATCACTTTAAGCATGTCCTAATTTTATGTTCCTTACAACTGTTCACTTCATAGAGTTGCCTATAATTTAATATTGAAGTGGCCAATATTTCACAAGCAGACAGGTCTTATATACTGGTTTGTGGGGATGTTTTTATGTTTAAAAAATTAAACTCTAATAAGTACATAGTTCAGAATATGCATTAGAATTCATACTTTCCCTCTTCCCCTCCCATCTTTGCTTTCCTCTGATGGAAATGGAAGAAAAAGATATTCAAGGTATCAAACACAATTTTTTACACAAAATTCCACTTAAGACATTCTTGTTTTGATATCATTATTTTTTAAGTTACTGAAATCAAGTTTTTGTGGCTTTTTATTTGGCAGGAAAAACATTTTTTAAAAAAATACAGTGTGTCCAAATGAAAGGGAATTAGCCTATATAATGATCAAAGCCAGTATAATAATACAACAATGATATTAATAAAAGTATGTGTATTTACTCTGAACGATCAACTACGAAATAAAACAGATCTTCAAGAAAGTCAAATATTTAAGCTAATAATTTGAAACAGATTTCAAGAGATATGTATTCATCATTTTAAAAAATACATTTCATCCTCTCATGTTTTTTACTTGGCTCACAATGAAATATGAGGGTAATAATTACAATTAGCTGTTATTTAATTGGTCCTTGCTGAGTAGATTTTAAAACTTCCAACAGCTGGGTGCATTTTATACAACATATTTAAGCCATGGGTATCTAAAAACAATTTTTAAATATGCATGTATACCATAAATTGAAACTTTCCAAGCCAGTATCTATGAAAACTATGTCCCCCTTTTTAAAGGGAATATTTTAAAACCACAATCAAGCAAATGAGCTTTAACCCTCTCACTAAATTGGTGGTTAGTACACAATGGGTAACTTTCTCTTTGTTCTGATTTCTTTCCCCCACCCAATAAAACTGTCTTCTTTTTTTGTTATTAAATCCTCCAGCTACCTAACCAGATATTTAATTGCTAAACTTTTTCTTAAAATTAAAAAAAAAAGTTTCTGCCCCTCGTTAAAACGTCAGACCTCTTTTCTGACTCGGCTCATAATTGTATCTTTTAAACCATAATTCAACCTTAATGTATACTGCTTGGCACCCGCGTGTTGGGTAGCTTAAGAAAACGCCGTCTATGTACCTTTAAGACCACAAGCTCACTCATGCTGCCTGGCTTCTTGCCAAACTCCAAGGCAAGAGCAGGAGGATTTTTGCAAAATACCCTCTAACAATTGTTGCTCCCTCTTCCAATACTACCACCATCGCCATCTCTCTTTTTTTAATGCGTAGAATGGGCCATCTACGCTCTCGGTCCATCTCCCCATTCCTGGAGAGGCTGCCTTTGCCCCTCACCCGTTCCTTCTGCCCTCCACCTCCCGGGGGAGGTCCTGATGGTTTGAGTTTCACAAGTTCAGCCCGATCTGCACCAGGGTCCCTAGGCACCTTCTGCGCCCCCTGGGGCTCCCTGGCCGGGTCACAGGAAGTTCAGCCCGTATTCTCCTCCACTCAGCACCCCCATAGTCTTAATTCACAAGGTCTGAATTTCCCTTGTAAAGAAGGAGCCGTCGAGCTACCTTCCCCACGCGGCGAGCCAACGTGCTCATGGGCATTTGGGAGGCTGCGCTGAGAGAGCAGTCTGCCCAGACATTGAGAGTTCAACTCCCAGCCATCCCGCTAAGCAGTCGCCAGCTTCTTGACGCTTCCAAATTTCGCGGCCGTGGAGTCACCCCCGCGGCGCGAAATTAAGAAACTTACTTGTTTTGTCATGGAGTCAATGAGGCGAACGTAGAAATCCTGCTCGGTCCTTATTCCTGAGGGAGGGGGCGGGGGATAGGGGAACGAAAAAGAATTAAGTGAGAGAGGATCTGCACAAAACAAACAATGGAGCTCCGAGACTGATGGAACTCCGACTGTCCCGGAGAAGCACAGCCGGGACCCCCTTTCCCCAGGGCGCAGATAAGGGCCACTGGCCTAGTCCGAGCGCTTTTGGAAGGCAGCCCCCAAGCGCTGGCAGCCGGGAATAAGATGGTCCCCCCACCTGGGTACTTTCCCTTCCAAAGGCTGGAGCCCCTCTGCGCGCTCTCCTGCAGCCATCAAGGCCCTGACCGCTCGAGCCCCCTGAACTCGAGGGACTTTGGGGATGAAGTCTACGCTAAGCGGAGAAGCCCGG
Source organism: Bubalus kerabau (assembly GCF_029407905.1). Classification (NCBI taxonomy): domain Eukaryota; kingdom Metazoa; phylum Chordata; class Mammalia; order Artiodactyla; family Bovidae; genus Bubalus; species Bubalus kerabau. The sequence continues at coordinate 240,127,325 of NC_073624.1, forward strand.
CCTTAGAAAGCGGAGGAAGAAAAACAAAGCCGCCCAGCGCGGGTTAAGGCACCACACCTGTGCCCAGGTACGCTGATGCTGCTGCTCTCGGGCCACTCAGAGTCCTCCTCAGTCGAGACCTCTTCAAGACCTCGGCAGGGCCACTTTACCCGGAGAATGCCAAACAACTGTGCTTTGCTCAGGGTTCTCGCCCACCTGGAGCTCCCCCACGACCCCTACCCTCACCCGCAGCCCCGGGGTACTGGCGTGGAACCGACAGGAGCCTCACCGTTGCTGTAGAGGAGCTGGAGCCGGTAGTGAATCCCGTTATTGGTCTTTTCGCTGTTGGCTTCCTGGGTTGCAGCAGAACGCAAAGATATAAGAAATGCAGGAGAGGTCGGCGTGAGCTAGTGGACCGACTTCGAGGCATCTTTTCCCAAGCAGGGACCCCAGCCGGGGAGCCGGACAGGCCCGGGAGCAGCAGAAATTGCGGCCAACTATGATCCCTCCGCCGCCCTCCCGACCCTTACTGCTCCCTCTAACTTTCCAGAAAATTTCGTGGGGGCGCGCACAGGCGATCCCGTGGCTAGGGCCTGCGGACTAGCAGAGGCAGGAGCTGCGCGTCGTCGCGCGGTCGAGGGCGGGTTCACCACGGAGCCCTTGACCCTGGAGTGCGAAGCCGGGCTCGCCTCTCTCCAGCTCCGGGGAGTCGGTGCGAACTTTTGTGGAGCAGAAGCTCATGAACGGGGAGCCCAGGTTCGCCCAGAACGGGAAGTGGCTTGGGGACCCCGCGCAGGGATGTGTTACGGATGCTCTGCACTCGCGGAGGAGCGCGCCTCCCAAAGCGCCTGGGCCTGCTTCCCGGCCAGGGGGCGAGGGGCAGCGGCGCTGCGCCCACTTACTTTTTCCTTCTCCACGAACCCCACAAAGGCTGTCCTCTCGATCTCCACGGGCTGGCCCTGTCTGTCGTAGAGGGCCAGGACGAAGTGGAAGAAGTTGGATTTCCGCAGATTGGAAGGCGGCTGCTTCTCAAAGTGAGCCCGGGCCAGACCCACCCCGCTGCGGCCAAAGACGCAGAGTTAGACGGCTAGGCGGGACAACCACCCGCGACCCCTTGTCACCCCTTACACACGCACGAACGCTCAAACAACCACCTTGTCAGCCCCCAAAACGCCCAGTGGGCTCCCTACACGCCCCCTCCGGCGCCTCGGGCCCACCAGGCGATGGGACCAGAGTGCCCGCAACTGTCCCGTCCTCCCCGCCGAGAACCGGCGCGCCCCCCGAATTTGACGAAGAGGTGTGAAAGTTTTGTTTGGGTTTTGCACAAGAGATAAAACGCTGTACGCATTTATTCCGACTTGACTCCGCTGTGTAGGGAGTAAGAAAAGTAGCGGTGGCTGAGGTGAACTCGATCGCGGCATAGAGACGGTCGTTGACAACTCAGAGGGTGGGATGGGGAGTTGGTTCCCGCCACCCCCTCGAGTCTCCCGTGGCAGGTGAGAATGGAGGGGGGGGGGCATGCTCAGTTCCTCGTTGCAGCAGCCATCCTCCGGGAAACCTTATGTGCCCCCGGGACAGCCGCGGATGCCCGGCATCGGGAAACTGCATGTCCCCCCTCTCCCCAAGGAAAGCATGTGAAGGAAAAGGACCTGCGGGTGGAACTCAGAGCTGTCAGGGGTGGTCGCTGTGGGAAAGGGAATTGATTTTTTTTTTTAAAGACCTGTCCTGACAAAGTTTTACTGTTCCGCAGAAATCCTCACACGCTTTCCAGAAATCCTATGAACAAGGGCTGACGGCTGAGCGCGCCCTCCCGGGGGTTGGAGCCTGGGGCACCAGGGGCTCAGTGAGGCCACTGACAGCTCGACCTGCCCGGACACAAGGGCTTGCGCACACACACGCACGCGCCACACACAGACATACACACACACACTTTCGCTTCTAGCCCGGTTACCCAACTCACTCTCACTAGCAACCACCCCCATCCTTATTATCACTGGGGACGGGAACAGTGTTGTGGACACTTGTCCCCAGCCCGGAGAAGATGAGGATGATGTAATTAGTCATCTTCCTTCTTCCCCTTCCGCTCTCTCTGGGCGGGATAGAGTCTTGGGCCACCATATCTCCCACTCTCCCAAGCCCAAATGGTAGCCTGAAAAAAAGGGGGGACCATTTCTCAGTTGGGACCAGGAGTCCCCAGAAAGGGTACCGAGGGTGCCCGGGAAAGTTCCCCCAGGTCAGTCTCCTAGAGCAGTGCCTCCAGGCCATACAACCTAGCATCCCAGGAGCTGAGAGTGGCAGAGGGGCTTAGAAGGGGCCATAGTTACAGACTGTAGGGAAGACTTTCAGAAGATGTCAGAATTAAAGTTAGGAGTTGCTCTACTCAGGGTGGACCAAGAAAAACTGAAAGCTACATAGAGGAAAGGAGAATCAGAGAGGAGAAATAAGATGATTCTAGGGGGAAATGTAAAGAGAAAAGGAGTTAAGAGAAAGGAAAAAGGGAGAAAGTGAAGAAGGAAGAGGCAGGAAAGAAGGAAAAGAAGGAAGGAGAAGGGGAAAGAAAGAAGTGAAGAAAGGAAAGGAGGAAGAAAGAAAAGAAAGGGAGGAAGAGAGAGAAGCAGGAAAGGAAGGAGAAGGAAAGAAAGTTTTCAAGTGGGAGAAAAGGGTAAAAAGAAAGAAAAAGGGGAGGAAGGAAAGGAAGAAGGAAGAAGAGAAAGGGAAGAAGAAGCAAAGAAATGGAAAAAAAAGGCAAATAAAAGAAAAGCGGGAAAAAATGAAAGAAAAGACAGCCGGCCAGAAAAGAAACAGCAATCACAGAAAAACACAGATATCCAACATCACGCTGGTGAGAGCCTCTTCTGGCTTGAAACAAAATGAAAACAGTCACAGACCAGGCAGGGGAAAGTGCCGGTAAATCGTGGGCTCCTCGCAGGCAGCTCCCGGCTCTTCGGCCGCAGGCAACCAAGACCTGGCGGCCGGGGAACGCGGAGCCTCGGTGGCTAGCAGAGCCCAGCCGTAGACGCAAGAGCGCGGCTCGACCCCGCGGCGGCCACTGCCGCTACCGCCGCCCGGCTCTGCTGCTCGCGGCTTGCCTCCCCGGCCGCGGTCCCCCAGCGGTACCCACCTCTGCGCCGCCGTGTTGGCGTCCAGCACCCCGGCGCCCTGCATCCACGTCCGCACCGCGTTCATGCCGCTGCCCAGCGGCTCTTCCTTCATGCTGCTTCCACTCCGTTGGATGCTTTCCTGAATCCCAAACATGAAAACAACCTTTTCTTGTGGAAAATCTCCTCCCCCTTGAAAATTTGAAAAAAAAAAAAAAAAAAAAAAGGCAAAGAAAACGCCAGCCAGAGATTTTTTTTTTTTTTTTTTTTTGAGTCGATGAACTCGCGCTAGATCAAGGCGGGCTGGAAAGCAAATTTTTAAAAAATGTAAACCTTCTCTCAAAATTGAGCGATAACCCGAAAAAAAAAAGAGAGAGAGAGAGAAAAGGAAGGGAAAATCCAACAAAAAGACCAAAATAAAAAAAATAGAGATGTGTGCTTGGCTGTTGGGGGTTGTTTGGTTGGTTAATTTTTGGTTTGGGTGCTTTTTTTTGCCTTTTTTTTTTTTTTGCTTTTTTTTTTTTTTTGTAATGATCACAGGCCGGTGAAGGACAGGAGGGGCTGGAGTTTCCTTTTGTAGAGGTACCGTTCACTTGAAGAAGCAGGAAGAAAAAAAAAAAAAAAAACACCCTGATGGCAATTTAAGAAACAATAGACTCAACTCGCGCTGCCGGCTTTGCTACTTCAAGTGTCATTTTCCACAACCAGGCAAGTTTTTCCTCTCTCTCTCTCTTTTTTTTTTTTTCCTCCTTCTCTCCCAACCAAAGATGTTTCTTTCCTTTCAGCGTGTATAGATGAGGAGGACGCTGGTTGCCGTAGACAGATACACCAGAGAGGGAGAGTAGGGTGGGGGGAAGGGGGAGGGGGTAGGGAAAGACAGAAAGAGGAAAGGAGAGGAGAGGAGAGGGAGAGAGAGAGAGGTGGACCCTGCTAGATAGAGATTCTGTTTTCTCCTTGCTAAAATAGAAGTGATTTGCAGGCTTTCCCTATGGAATCCAGTTTGACTCTCCCCAGAGCTAAACACAAGCACACTAACCCCAAAGGGAGGAGGCGGGGCCCGCGCCACAAGGGCCCGCCCTCTCATTTGCATAACGTCATCCTTCCGCCTGGCCGTAGCCAATCGCAGCGCCGGAGCCTCCGGGCTCTCAGCGCAGGGCCACGCTCCCTCATTAACATCCCTCACCGGGTGGCGCAGGGGAGCCGGCCAAAGTTATTTGCAAAGTGCCGAGCGAAGGATCGTTGAGTACCCGCGTCCGAGCTGGAGAGGAGCGGGGCTGAGCTGGGAAGTGCCGGGCAGAAGGGAGACAGAAGGAAGGGGAGGAGGATATTCTTCTCAGGGATTTGAGCTGGGGTCTGCATCCTGGCCATTGCAGTCCGCTTAGCATCCTCGCCGCGCTCTGAGCGCGCTCGAGGTGCACAGGCTGCGCCCTGCCAGGGTCGTGTCCTGCTCCGCTGTTCTGGGACGTCGGGGGCAAAAGTGGAGGAGACGGGAGAGCTCGGGCAGAGAAAGCAGGACGCGCATCCCAGGTGCCCACCTCTTCGCTTTGAGGAGGGGGTGGTGGGTTGGAAAAATGGGTGCGCGAGACCGGCGCTGGGAGCTCGCGGAGGGCACTGCCTCCACGTTGGGAGGGAGGGGTGGACCCTGGGCCGGGGCAAGGGAAGCGCTGTGAATCCCCAGGGAGAGGTGGACCGGGCTCTGCCCCTAGTCAGGTCTCTGAAACACTTCTCGCTGGGTCGCTAGCCTGGAGACTGCCGGCGTTAGGCACTGGCCTCACATGCTCACTTCTTTGGCGCATTCTGCGGGATAGGTAAACGGTGGACGAATGCTCTCACTGTAGATTTGCCAGGCTGCGTTTTAAATTTTGCTGGCATTCAATCCCCACCCTCTCCTCTCCGCCCCCCAAATAGATTCTTTCCTTAGTGTAACTACCAAAGCAAAAACAATGTCTCTGATGAGTTACTTGGTGTAGGGTTTCTCTCTTCCTTGTTCTTTCTGTTAAAATTGGGGGCTTGAACAAACCCTCCCCCAACTTCTGCCTCTTCGACCTGTCCAGAAAGAAAGATCTGGAGAAGGAAGGAATGAAGGGAGGGAAAGAGAGAAGAAGGAAGGGAAGAAGAAATGGTCCCCTACCTCAGATCTTTCAACATATATGGTTGTGGCTGGCAAAGGAAATAGCTAGATGTTTCTGGGTAATGTGCCCCATCATTTTTTAGCAGGTTGTAACCTCTAATAAGCACATGGTGAACTTCTGTTTCATTGCTCTCAAAGGAACTCCCTGACTGCAGCCAAATCTGCTAAAGGCTCCTTCGGGGAAATTCTCTGCCAGAAATCCAGGTCCCCTTTCTGCCTGCCTTTCTTGGCCCTTTGATTTAGGAAGCTCATGGGGTCAGTGATGGAAAAGTACACATGCCCATGTCGAATGGAATGGAGACAGGCAGAAGTTACACTTTGTGTTCTTCACAGAGCAGAAAAGTGAGAGCCACTTCCAAATTAGTTGAAAGACTACTTCAGGCCTGAGGATACATGGCCACTGTCTTCAACACTGCTTTATCTCTTGTGCACAAAGCCTGCCCAGTCTCATACCACTTAATTTGGACCACTTAATGTGCTGAGCTTTCTCCCTGGTACCATAACTAATGCCACTTCCTCCAAGATGCTCTTGAAGAGATCCATTTGACCCAGCAGGATCCCCACACCTTCTACCAGGCATACAGTAGATGTTCATGAGGGGTATGTTGGTGGCAACACTGGAAGGATTATAGATCTGTGAAGAGGCAAAATGGAAGGCAAGACATCCATCTGTACAGTATTTAACTGCATAATTGAAACTTGGACTGCTGAAAACTTCTCAAAATGCCAAGTTTAGGCCCAAAGGGTGTCCAGAGCCAACCCCTTCCCCTTCATGAACCTCTCTGCCCCCTCTGCCTTCTTTCCTGTCCTGCCTTCTCTGAAGGGATCCTTCAAAGAAGGGGGACCAGGATGCAGAGGCCACCCTCCCATCCAAGAGTCCCAGATAGCACTGGCAAAAGACAGAGACCTCCCTCTTTTTAACTTCCTGAATCTCTATTTTACACTCCAGTAAATGGTGTTCAGGACTCCAAGTGGAGTCTGGTGAGGTACAAACCCCAGTAATGAGGAACACACAATGAGGGATCAGATCACTGCCAAAGGTAACAGAGAAAGGAGAGACACAGCCACTCTGAGGACCAGGATCAATGAGAGTAACACAACAGATGCATTTCTGTTAAGCCGGGGGGGCGGGGGGGGGGGGGGTGGTGGTGTCAAGCAAATCTAGACACACTCTGCAAATGATGTGTTTGTGAAGGGGCTTGAAGCTGTCTCATCCAAAAGAGAAACTGGCCCAGAGAAATTCAGGCAGCCCAGTTTCTGCCTGAGAGCCAAGAATCTCCAGGAACTATATAAGAGGAAGACAACCTCCACATCTACCAGGCCTTGGGAGAAAAAGAATACTAATAAAAGGAGACGGGAAAGTTGATATGACCAAGTCCATTTGTACAGAGGTAGCAGAGGTTTCACCTGGGATGGTGAGTGTATTTTATTTTAATCAAGCCCAGTGTATCTGGAGCTTTCCTTCTGAGTGTGCTTGTGCTTTCTCACTCAGTAATAAATGTTTAAGTAGGAAGGAAGCTAAAGAGAAGGTGGAAAAGAGACAAAGAGGGTGATAGAAAACTGGGAATGACTCCCAGGCCAGCAGACTGGTAGCTTTTTGTAGATTTCCTCTGGTGAATACTGAACTAGCCACTGGCAAGTTTAAACTTTGAAAAATGTCTTAAACGCTTTTCAGTCTTCCCTCATGTAAGGTTTGCACCACCTCCAAAAAGCAAAACGTGTGTATATAGGGTAACTATATGTACTGAGGCCGTCTTCATCCTTTTTACATTGTAGTCACATCTCCAGTGGAGAGAAGAGACAAACTTGTGTGTATAGCATTGCCAGGCTTTATAGTATATTTGTGGTATGACTTTAGGGTAATTTATAAGGCCAATCACCAAACCCAGCTTATCAGCTTAATCAAAAAGGGGAAGGAGAAATTTTGTTAGAAATGCAGTTTTCCAGGCCATGTCCAGACTAACAGAATTAGGGAGAAAGAAAGTGAGGGGTGAAGAAATTGTACATGAGGAAGATATACAGCAGATCAACTTTATATGTGGATGGAGCATTTGGCAAGGTTTGGTATTTCCTCTGGAGTGATGAGTCCCTCAGAGTTTCTTCCAAGGGATGGTTGGGTGGCAGAGGTCTACATTCCCCTTCTCATTTGCTCCAAACAGTGAACAAGGCTGCTCAGCCCCCAGGCTCTCCCTGGGCTGGGGGCAACTCAGACCCAGTGAGCAAGCTCCCCTCCCCACCCCAAACTTTGATGCCTTCTCGCTCTTGGCTACCCCAGACACATACGGCACAGAGAGATCAATTCCATTTCCAAAAGAGCATCAGTGCCTCAGTAACTTCTGGGGAGTGCAAATAGAAACACACCCGCTCCCCAAAAGGGCAGAGATAAGATAAACACAGCCAAACTAGGACTTGGGGACATCACTGGGAAAGAGGGAATCTTCTCTGCTTGGCCGCCCCCAGGAGGCCAGACTTGGGACCTGTCACTTTGAAAATTCCCTCATTCAGTCCCCCTTATGAAGGTGCACTCCCGTAAGGGCCACCTGTCATGGTAATGCCCCCTGCCTTTTGGTGCTAGCCTGATCCCACTCAGAGTGAACCGGCGGGGAAAGATGCCTCTTTAAATGCTGGGAAAGATGGGGCAATGAAGGTCAAAGGTACCAAGTCCTGCTGCATGCAGCCGGCCCCAAAGGTGGTCCACCCTCAGCCTAGAGTCTCTGGCAGGGGCGTGGAGTGGCCAAGGTTCTGCCAAAAGAGGAGAGGGCTGGGAATAAGCAGGAGCCCGAGACCCTGGGAAAGTGAAGACCTGAGTGGCACGAGACTCCGCTGTGGCCCCAGAGCTGCACCCAGAAGCCTGCAGGGTCGATCGCCATTGCCTTTGGCAAAAACGTGACCCTTCCCTCCTAAAGACCTCTACCTGCTGCCCTTGAGGGATGCACTGGAGTAGGAGGCAGTGGTTTCACTGGAAATCCGTCTGTCCTTCCTCCTTGCTCTCAGTGCTCTGGCAAGCGGCAAAGAGAAGGGGACATTTCCCTGGACCGTGAACCCTGATTCCTACCCCTAGGGCTGCAGAGAAAGCCTGGTTTGTTCATCCATTCCGGCTGACAGTTCCAGACCCTGGGAGCATGCTTCGCCCCATAGTACAGTCAGGGAAACTGAGGACAGAGGAACAAAGTCACCCACTGAGAGCTAGGAGGTAGAAATCAGGCAAATAACACCGCTGGGACTCTGGCTTGGGAAGCTTAGTCGTCCTAGGAGGGGGGCTTGAGGCAAGGGGTTTCAATAAACCCTTCCCAGGCGAGCCTGCTGACTCTCTTGGGTCCCCTGGGGCACCCCCAAGTAAGAAGAGATCTCATTTGTTGAAGGTTTGATGGGTACAAACTCACTGAAATCCCACAACTGACAAAGAAGGTGGGTAAAATCACCTCTATTTTACAGGTGAGAAAACTGATGCTTTGTGATTTAAATGAAACAACTTGTCCGGGGCTGCACTGCCGATAAAGCCACTGAGCGGAAATTTCTCCAGAGCCAGTACCCTGAAAATTGGATCCGAACCACTCACCCAGTGTCCTCGTTCATCTCCAGCGTTTGCCTTGGTTCTTGCCCTCCATCGCTCAAAGATCCCTTTAGCTCTCAAGCCTGTAGGTATCCTAGACGACCAAGGAGCGTGGGCACAAGATGTACCCTAAGGGCAGGCAGTAGAGAATAGAGAGGAGGATAAAGGGTTCTGAAAACTGCTAAAATGCGGACTGTATGCACATTCCCGCGGTCGAGGTCCGAGCATCTCTGGGTGGCCAGTGACAGGGCGCGCTAGGGTCCTGCCGGCTCCAGCCCTGACTGTGCCACGTTTGCCATGAGATCTCCAGTCAGCCGCTTCTCCCCAGCTTTAGCTGAAATTTTAGAGCTCCAGGCGCACGCAAAGTCGCCTAATTGAAATAAACTAAATACAAGATTGTGTGGGGATGCCTGGGACTCCCTTCAGAGGACAGAAATCCGGACATCTGCGGATGTGCTTTAATGGAGGAAGGCCATATAGCCTTGGAACGACCGCATCTAAAAGCTCAAGTTATTCTGTGCAGAGAGAATACAGTTGGCGGCACTGCCAGAAAGGTCCCAGTCCAAAGCTGTCCCAGGGCGCGACGGTACCCCTCCCCTGACCCTTCCGCACAGCCCACCAATCCAGCCCGCGGGATTGGAGTCTGATAAGGCTGGTTGATTCTCGAGTATGAATGGCCCTTGCTCCCCACTTGGAAGGGGATTCCAGGGTGGCAGAAAGAGGCTGCCTGCCGGGCTGTTTACAAATTAGCATCCCTTCAGCAGTGCAAATCCGAAAGAAAGAAACTGAGTCTTGCGAGGATTTGGAGCGGAAGGGAAGGAAGAGTAGGCCTGTTTGCTTAGAGGAAAGTAGAAGGGAGGAGTTTTTAGCAGACAAGCTTGAGATTCCGGAGTCACAAAAAGTTTTCGGGTGTTTTCCTTAAGGGGCAATTCACTAGATGTTTATGTACCGTTCCGCGCTTGGAGGTCTTTGTTGGATGTGTGTGATTGTGAGTGTGCAAATGTGTTTGTACAAACGAAGAGTGGCTGCATATTGTGGGCCTGTGCAATAGGCGTGTGTGGCAGTGAGTGACATCGTGCACTTGGGTGCATGCGTGTCTATGTGCTTGAAGACTGTTGCACACAACCGTGAATACACAAGGGCATGTCTATAGTGTGTGCATGTGTCACATGTAGACGTGTCTCGATTGTGTGCATGTGAAGAAATGTGTGTGTGCGCGCAAAAGCATCGTACACGTGTCTGAACCTGGGCTCATATGTTATTCATGTGCCACGTGGGCATGTGAAACCCAGCAAAGCGGTCACAAAAAATCTCAGGTCCAATCAAAGGAAAGGTGCAGTCAGCGTCCTACAACAAGGAAAACTGTTGCTCCTTTGGCCTGCAGGTAGCAGGGAGCTGCCCAAAGGGTGCGGGACCTGCCCAAAAGCTACAGGTTAGCCTGCAGGGAGGGTGAGGCAGGTTCCAGCTGGGGCCCACGATTTATCCGGATTGCCCAGTGATCCCTGCTGGACAGTTCTACATACTTAATTGATCCTCGCAGACAGTTTCTGATTATTGATGCCATGTGTCCTAAAGGAGACTGCTTCAGGCTACCTACGTTAAGTATTTATTATCTTCATCAACATCATTATTTGGTGGCTGTATGTAGATAGTGCCAGATCCACAAAGATAGCCCTGCCCCGCCTCTCCAAGGCTGCCATGGGTACGTGGTGATCCGCAGGCGCCTGAATCTTCCCTTTACGTGGAGCCACAGCGCCACCTCGCGATCACCTCAGCGTCCTTCCCACCACTGCCACCCAAGGCAGAACCTTTTCTGTCCAGACCTCCCACGTTACCACTACTGGTTTTCCATTCACTTTTCATTCCTCTTTCCCTCACTAGAACGTTACACTTCGCCAGAGCCTAGAGGTTTCCCAAACACACCTTTGCCACAGCATCTTTATACAGGAGCAGAATGCCTACACCCCTCTCCACCTGGAGAAGCTCCTCTCCCCTTTCAATCACCGGCTCAGATTAACCTCTTTAGCAAAACCTTTCCAAACCCATTCTATAGGCAGTCACTCACACCGTTCCCCGACTCGCCTAATGCTCATATCACACTGGACAGGAAATATCGTTTAAATATCTCCCCCTCCTTCCTAATCAGGGAGCTCCCCAACAATGTCTATTGTTGTTTATAGCAACAACAATAACAAAAATAACAATAAAAATTAGTACATGCTGAGCACATGGAGCATCTTATGCAGTGTACTGTTCTAAAACACTTGACTTTCATTATCTCATTTAATTTACCCATGAAAACCGTGAAATAAGCATCAATATAATTTCCCAGTTTGCAGATGAAGCTGGAGTTCCTGTCCATGGTCGCATTGCAGAGCCTAACCCAAGTTCTTTGGTCTAAGGCCAGAACCCACTTTTCTTAACCTCTGTGCCTTGCATATTTCTTCAGTTCTATATCCACAGGCTTTAAAACAGGGCTAAGCACAGAGTGGGCATTCACATATTTATGAATAAAGGAACCAATGCCAATTTAAATTCTTTCCTCTCCCAGAGAGTTGGATTAGAAAAACATTGCAATTATCAAACACTTTGGTTGAAATATTACCACAATGATTTATCCCCAAAGAGGATTCCCACTCCTAACTAGCTAGTGACCTTGGTCAAGTCATTTCATCTTCAATATCCTCATTTGTAAAAGCAGGTTTGCTGTGAGGAATAAGTGAGGGAAAAATGTAAAGTATTTGATACAGCCCCTTGTACTGTAGTCATTACCCAATAAAAATTTGCTATTAATAGAATTAGTAATGATAGTTTAGAAAACTAAAGCACGAAACACAAAATTGATTTGCCCCTAGTCACAGAGAATTCATGGTACCTCTGTATAAAATTATCTCACTATTATATCTTCATTTCCATCTTGAACATAAAATATGTAATAAAATATGTTTGGTTTATTGTGGTTGGGGTGTTAATGTTAACCGTGCTCTGTTATAAAATTTTAAGGGGCAGGAGGGAAAAATATAATTAAACAGTAAATCAGCAGCCTTTGACTTTTACCCTTTCCTTTTGCTTTGTAGATTTTTACCAAGAAGGATTTAAAGAAAGACTATAAAAGTGCTTATTTTTCTGGAAAGTACAAAACTCTTATTTTTTAATTTAGGGGACATTCTGAGCTAGTTTTTTTCCCCCACTTGAAACACTCTGTTGCTAGTAATACACTAAAAGTTTAAAAATATGTAAGCAAATAGTTGTACCCAAATAAAAGAAACAAATGAGAGCCTTTAAACATATTCCAGACCTTCCAACATTTCCCAGAAAGGCTAAGTTTTAAAGGTTCAAAATCTCTTTGTAGAGGGACCTGTTAAACAATTACTCTTATTAGCAATTTAAGTGAATATGAACTTTACTGTCTGACCAGGCTCTAACTTTCCTACTGTCATATTATTTTAGAAAGACTCTACTGACTGGTATAATCATATCATAAAGAAGGAATTTCTCCTTAAAGAAATGAGTCTAATAAAAATCCACACAGGGCATGGATGTGTCTCCCCACTTAGCTGGCCCACAATGCATTTCGAGAAACTTCATCCCAGCCCCACATTTAGTTTAGTTCAATTTGTACCTGTTTCCCATTCTATGCAAGAGTAATGAAGATGGAGTCAGGAAATTTTACCTGCCACAAATTAATGTGTTAAGAGTTTTTCTTGTGCAGGTGAGAGAGATTTTATTATTCCTATTGATGAGGTAAGACACTGGCTTTTTGATAGCTGGGCTGGGTAGGGGACCTATTTCATTTTCTTCTTTTTTTCATTCCTAATATGTTAGCTGTTACAGATGCTCACCAAAATTATGATTCTTCTTCTTCCAGGTGCATGGTAAGATTAAAGTATTCTGATCCTTCTGCATTTAGATGGGACCTTGTAATCTGCTTTGACAAATGAGGAATTAGCAGAAGTAGTATGTGTTATTTATAGGCAGAAGCTTTAAGCCCCAGTGTGCAATTCACCAAACCCCCTTTCCCTTGTCACAGCTGCTGGCCACCCCCAGATGGAGTTTCACTCGGGCTGCCACTCTTTGCAAAGATAATGTGGAGTGAAGAGCCCTCCAATCCACAGTGGACTTCTAACATGAATAGGAAATAATCTTTTGTCACTGTAAGTCCCAGGGATTTTTTACTGCTGCATAATTGAGCCTCTCCTGACCAGTATGCCTAGGAAGGTAAACTTATCTTTTTCTTTTTGTGGACACTATGAAAATTCTTCTCCTAGGATGAAAAGTAGACTTCCACATCTAATAGAATAACCAGGTAATGAAATCATTCAACCAGAAATCAGAATCTTATTTTCTTACTCAATTTATACATTTCCTGTGGATCAAACATCATTCATTTGGGAAACTCAGAAATGAGGAAAACAACTGAATTTTAGATATGCAGAAAAGGAATCTCAAAATCATTGTTGGACCTTGATAAGGATTTTCAGTAGATTTTTCTTCCATAATGCAATATTTAACTGCAGATATACAATGAAGGGAATTTTATAGGTTTTGATTAGAAGAGTTTTTAATAGGAGTTATATGAGGAACAGAGAAACATTTCTTCCTCCGTTGTGTTCATCTCTCTAATTTCAGGTTGAGGAAACGGCAAAAATAATTGACTTATCAACTTGTGTAAGGAACATGATCTAGGGCAAATCAATTAAACTTTCCAGATCTTATTTCCTTCATCTGGAAAATAAGACCGTCTTTAGGATGCCATCCAGTTCTATTAAACTAGAACTCCAAGATACTTGACTGATTTGAGTTTCAAGAACCAATGCTACAGTGGTACAAGAATCTTCCTGTGTTTCTATCTTCAGCACTGTTTTGTGAGACATTTGTGATTTTTCTCATACTGATCCCCAACTTAAAGCTACTGCTTCTTAAGCCAGATAGTGCTTCTTCTGTTTAACTTCACATTTTTTTAATGTAGGAATCTGCTAGAAAATTGGACCATATAGATTTGGAGTTATGTAAAATACTCTGTAATTTCCTAGCCAGGAGGAAAATTTTGGTTTTTATTATTGGAGATCTATTCTTTCAGAACTATTTTATTATTGGAGAACTATGCGCAGATCACCTAAGGAAATTTCCTGTTAATTTTCATGAAATTTTTGTGAGAAAATATTGATGGTATAACAAGTGCTGTAGGGTGAAATCGTTACTATCTGTTCTTCATCCTCAGTGTGGCATGACTGATTGCCAGAAGCAATACTATTACTGCCTTTGGATCATAGTTTACAATTGACAAGGTTTCACATGAGTTATTACCTTGACTCCTCTCAACAAACCATGCAAGTGACATTTCTCCCCCATTTCACAAGGGAGGAGCTGAGGTTGAGATGTGCCCTTGCCCCAAGGCTAGTAAGAAACCAACTTTGGCTGTAACCCAAGAGCCACGGCTGCCCATGAAATTAAGAAAACTGTCTACAACTGTACCAGGGAATAAAAAGTGTTGAAACCAGGCCCACAGGGCATTCCTTTACAGAAAGATGGAGAATGTTTTCTGTTACACGCATTATTGCTGTCAGCTAACTCCTGGCTTCTCTTTCCTCCGGGCACCCCCAAAAATTACAGTCCTCTCCTTGTAGTTAAGTGTGGTCATCTGACCTACTTGAGCCAGAGCATTTGCTTAGAAGTGCAAGGACCCTCAGTAGTTGCTCCCCTCAACCAGAGGTGTTACCAAGGATAGATCCATCAGTTGGTATCCTGTAGTCATGATCACAGTGAGCAGAGGTCTTTGCCAAAACCCAACAGATTTAATGAGAGCATGTGGTTTAAGCCACTGGGGACTTGGGGTTTGTTGGTTATTGCAGCTTAGCTTAGTCTGTCCTGACTGGTTCAGTTTTCTAATTCAAATGTAAGTCTTTTGCAAAAAAAAAAACCAAAACCAAAAACAAAAAAACTATCTCTGTGGGGTGGCCTCTTGTAAACTTGAGTCACATACAGTTAGCCCTCTGTATCCCCACATTCTGGATCCAAGGTTGGTTGAATCCCCTGAATGTGGAACCTGTGGATAGGATGGCTGAATGGACTATCCCACCTTTTATAAGGGACTCGAGCATCCTTGGATTTTGTTATCTGTGGGTCATGGAACCAATCCCCCTTGGATACCAAGGGATGACTGAACACATACCTTTTAAAAAGAAAATAGACTCCTGGATCCCCCATGTTTTTATTTAAATTAATTTTACTATCTTACTTAAATATGCACAAGCATAAAACTAGGGATAAATTCTTTATGCACATGGCACAAACAACTATGAAACCAAATTACAAAAATAATGAAAAAGAAAAGCACCCCAAAAGCAAAGATTTATAAAGAAACAATAAAAAAAAAAAGTCTGGAAACACTGTTTTGTGGGAACTGAATTCCTACAGAAATGTCAAGATGTTTCTGAGTTCAATAAAGTAGGTTCTGTATAATTATGTCTTGTGTAATGCCTCAATTCTTCTACCATTTTTCTCTTTTTCAGAACCACCACCAAGCATTCCTTAATTCATGTGGTATAGGAAAAGCTTAACAGAGTTATTTCAGTATCAAATCCACTTCTGTCCCTTTCTTACCAGCTTATGACAATAAAGCATCACTGTTGGCACCCAATAAACATAAACTAAAATGTGAGACTGGAAATTTTATGTCAGTACTCAGTTTTATAGAAATTACTCAGATAAGTCTGACTGTGCTTGACTTTTTAATATTACCACTGAAATGAAAGCCCTGAGCTTTTAAATTCCTATCAAAGTCTAAGAAACTCCCCATTCTCCAAAATATCTTATATGCCACTGAACAGTACACTGAAAAATAGCTGAACTGGTAAATGTTATGTATATTTTACCATGGTTTTTAAAAAGCTTTTTTCAGAGAGAATAGCGCAAGTTTCAGAGCAAGATATCCTGACTCTCAAATCCCCACTCCCACTATCTTGAGACCGGGTGCCCTTGAAGCAAGTTGCTTAAGCTCTCTGAACCTCAGGTACCTCATCCACAAAGGAATACTATCCTTATTAAACAATTGTTTTGAGGAACAAAGAAAATAGAGTAATTGAAGAGTCTCACACAGCACTAGTCTGTGTAGAACTGCTATAGGTTTCCTCCTGGGCCATTGCTAAGACTGCATGTCTCTCCTTCCCGAGCAGCTAGGTATTGTCTCTGACTTGAGCGCTGGCCAATGAAATGCAGGTTGAATTGATGGAAGCCATTTCCAGATACAGCTTATAAAAACCTCCCACAAAACCTTCCACTCCTCTTCCCTCTTCTATAAGCTGAATCAGAGAATCTGAGACAAGATTCCAAAGCTCTAAGGCAGGGCTTAACAAACTTTTTCTGTGAAGTGTTGAGAGCTCATATTTTCAGGTTCATGGGCTCTGCTCCCTCTGTACCAGGTACTCACTGTCGTTGTAGCATGAGAACAGCTAAAAGGCTCAAATACATATGAATGGATGTGACTGAGTTCCAATAAAACTTTATTTCCAAAAAAAGAAATGACAGAAACAGTATTTGACCCATAAGCCAAGTTTGCTGACCTCTGCTCTAGGATGAAAGGAATCTGGGTTCCTAAAACTGTGAAGAAATACACTTTAGTACAAGCAAGAAATAACCTTCTCTTATGTCAACTCATAAGGGATTTTAGGGTTGTGTCGGTGTTAGCCTACTCTGACATTTTTAGAGGAGGTCATGGAAAGGATGTGACCACCTGCTGACCCTCGAGCTGAACCCGGGCAATCAGAGGCTCCTCACCCACTCGCCGGTCCTTGAAACATTTGCCCTCCATTCCCACAGTGGGAACTGTCTTCAAGGACATGGCTTTGAGTCAGCAGTGTGTTGTTGAGACCACCTGGATGGGATAGGTGACTGAATCCCATTAAGATTTCCACCCAAACTTTTTAAGATTCCAACAGGCAGGTGCAGAGATCTGCTCATCTCACAGCCACCCAAGACAAGACTCATATTAAGTTCTCCTGCTTATCAAACCTGCCACCTGCCAGTCTGGAGTGGTCTGCCTCTTTCTTCAGTCTCTCCTTGCCCTCCATGTACAGTGGCCAGTTTCCAATTCACCCTGGAAGCTCCTTAGGTTTTGGTTTTGTTTTTTTTTAATTTTGGGCCACATCTCATGGCATGCGGTTCCTTAGTTCCCCGACCAGGGATTGAACTCATGCCCCCTGCAGGAGAAGGTGGAGTCTTAACCACTGGACTGTTGGGGAAGTCCTGCTCCTGGTGTTTTAAACCAACAGATATCATACCCAACCACATAAATTCCTCTTCTGCCCTACATTCCTTTGAAAACAGGGACTATGGGTTATTCATCTGTCACAAAGACTTCCCAATACATGTTAATGAAACAAATAAAACACCATTAAATAGAAAATCATGTGCATGGGGATTAATGAGTGCAACAGCTATGATTTTCTAACCCATCTCTGTCCCCTGTCTCTATCCCATCACCCTATTCCTAGACACATATCTGGGTTGTTTGTGCCCCATCCAGGTAACCAGAGACAACATTTGGGAGACAGTTTGCTTGCATGAAGTAAACAGAGCTTGCTTAATTGGTTCATTTTATGTGAATAATTTGCTCCTTCTTATAATAAATACCCCCGGAACATATTACAAAGTCAGCTTTCAGTTGTAGCTCAGCTACGATGTACTAGCACATTGATAGCCTATCACCTACAGCCATGGCTATACCATCACTGCAGTTTGGTACTTGTACCCCTAACTATAGTCGGGGAAGGCAATGGCACCCCACTCCAGTACTCTTGCCTGGAAAATCCCATGGATGAAGGAGCCTGGTAGGCTGCAGTCCATGGGGTCGCTAAAAGTCGGACACAACTGAGCGACTTCACTTTCACTTTTCACTTTGCTGCTTTGGAGAAGGAAATGGCAACCCACTCCAGTGTTCTTGCCTGGAGAATCCCAGCGACGGGGGAGCCTGGTGGGCTGCCGTCTATGGGGTCGCACAGAGTCGGACACGACTGACGTGACTTAGCAGCAGCATAGTCGGGGAGCCTGAGACCTCAAGAGTTTAAAAAAACTTTTCCAAAATTCTATGCTGGCCACACCAGAAACCCACAGATAAGTGAGTCTCAGACTTAGTGCTGCCCAAAACTGGATTCTGAAACCTCTGGAAATTCACCCAACTTCCCTACTTGAAATGTATTTGTTGGGGAACAATTAACCTTAGGATGAGTAATTTGTCACCACTCTGTGTGAGTTTCAAATTTTCCCATTACAAGAGGAAAATGAGAAAAATATGTCCTAGATAACACAGAGAAAAATGCTTCATTGCCTTAATTGCCTTTCTATTTCAATCAAGGAAGGCATTTAATTATTTCTGAACTACATTCCAAACTCTCTCTCAAGAATATTAGTCTCCCCAGGTGAGTTAACCAAATCTGTGCAAAACATATCTCGTGTCTGAATATTAATATCAAACATTTATTGAGCACTTTTTATATATTCCAATGACTTAATTCCTTACACTTAATGATCTCATTTTTTTCCTCAGAGCAAGTCCGTGAGGTGAAAACATTCCTTATTCTTCCCTGATAAGTGAGGAAACTGAGTCAGAAAACTGAGACAGCATTGGTGTTAAGTGGTGAATCCATGTTCAATCCCAGGCCCCGACCCTTGGGCCACACTGCCCCTCCCTCACTCTGCCTCACTGACTCTGTGCGTTCCCCTCTAGATTTCAATTTCTGAGTAAATGTGCAAAAATCAGTGTGGAAGAGTCACCCATTGTGGTCTGTGTCAGCAACTCAAGGGTCATCTGGAACTTGAGGTGGGTCATCTAGAGGACATGGAGTCAGAAAGGGCTGAGTCCACCTGGCTTCTTGCACAAGGAAGGAAGCCCCAGACATTTCACACCACTGCCCTGGGCCCTGGAAAGACCCCACAACCTGCATTCAGGGCCCAGCTCTGACTTTATCATCGCTGCTGGAACCCGCAGGGAAAGGAAATAACTTTTCTATGATATGTACATAAGGCCATTATTATCTTACTTTTAAAAAAATGGAAAACAATCAACTCACCCTGCTGCTGTGCTCAGTCTTACCCGACTCTTTGCAACCCCATGGACTGTAGCCCACCAGGCCCCTCTGTTCATGAAATTTTTCAGGCAAGAATACTGGAGCAGGTTGTCATTTTCTACTCCAAGGGCTCTTCCCAACCCAGGGATCAAACCCATTTCTCTTGTGTCTCCTGCACTGGCAAACAGATTCTTTAACACTGTACCATCTGGGAAGCCCAATCAACTCACTGTTTATAGTCCACAACTGAATGGCATGAACACATGTGTTGTATAAGTAAGAAAAAGAAAATATTTTTTTCTGTGATGGACTGTGCCCTTCAAAATGTACTATAAAACAGAATAAAGACTGGATTTTGAAATCTGTGGGCCACATCAGTAGGAAAGTTGACACTGGCAATTTTCACAAGGATTTTAAATTTTACAATATGATAAGCATAGGACAATGAGTACACTTATGTCCTCAGAACAAATGCTTTATAATTTGGGTTAATTTTTTTTTAGTCTTCACAGTAGTCTTAATTTCAATAACATGGATATTTTTAAACATGTTAATGAAAATATTCTATTTCATTAACTGTGCATATAAGTATGTAGGAGAAAACTGATATTTTTAAAATGTAAAACGGCTTGTATTCCTAATAAATAAGAGCAACTATTGATTTCTCAATTGTGTGTCTTTAAAGGCTTCTATTCTTAAGTCTGATCATTTGCACAGATGAAATCTATTTTCTCTCCAGTAAATATGTTAACACTTAAATAGACCATATATGCTCAGCTTCTTGTATTAAGACTTGTGGAAGTCATAGACCCTTGAGACATGCAAGCAGTTGTCTAGTAAAGATTTGAACCATATTCTTGAGCAGCTGGAATTACGTAAGTCTAAACAAAGCGCATTTTCCCTTGTGGTGGTCCACGGCCATGTGCATAGAACTTCCAAGCATTTAAGCACCCAAATTCCACTATGTTCTGGGGACCCCATGCCAACTTGGACACGTTTAAGGATATGAGAGACTAAAAACAACACCACTGAGCTTCCAGTTTCCACTCACAGCAGCTACATCATTCAGATCACTCCCCGCTGCACACACACATCCTGCACACATTGGTTTCAAAACTGCCAACATCTCCTGAAAATGACTGAGGAGCCCAAACAGCAGTCAGGAGTCCCCAGGCAAATTTTTGGAGAAAGCAGAGAGATAAGTAGAATTTTGGAAGCGCTTATCCTGCAAGCATTTCCGGTTATTGTTGACTCAGGCTTCTGCTCAAGGACTACATGGGGAGAGGGGCCGCAAAGGTCAGGGCACAAAGCCCACGCGAGGCGCTCGCTTTAAGTTGGGGTTTCAAAAAGCTTTTAAAAAAGAAAAAAAAGATAAAAAGATGTATTTTCAACGTCAGAGCAAAGTTAGTGGAAACCTCTCTCTCCCTCCCCTAAACTGGGGGCCTTTGGGACCCAGACTCTGCCTCAGGAAGACTGACCTCCAAGAACTCACAACCTGAGTTGGCTGTTTAGTTGCTCAGTCATGTCCAACTCTTTACAACTCTGTGGACTGTAGCCTTCCAGGCTCCCCTGTCCATGGAATTTTCCAGGCAAGAATACTGGAGTGGATTGCCATTTCCTTCTCCAGGGAATCTTCCCGATCCAGGAATCATACCCATGTCTCCTGAATTGGCAGGCGTGTTCTTTACCACTGAGACACCTGGTAAGCTGGCTAAGGAATCTCAAACTGTGAAAATGGTTTAAGGCGACACCCAAGTGGGAGTGAACCCGAAGCTTCTCCCCAGGCAGGAGCACCTGTGCCAGGCTGTGCTTCTCCCTACCAGTAACTTTACAAAAGCAAAGGAGGCCAGCAGTCAAAGGCTAGCAGGCACAGAAAGAAGCACCACTCCACTGTGAGATCCAGAAGAAACAAAAGGAAGCAGAAAAGCAGAAACACAGCTCCACTCTCCTCAGACATGCACTCTCCTCAAACAGGCTAAAACACCACCTTCATTACGAAGCTTAAAGAAATAAATGACAAACTTGAA
Source organism: Bubalus kerabau (assembly GCF_029407905.1). Lineage (NCBI taxonomy): Eukaryota > Metazoa > Chordata > Mammalia > Artiodactyla > Bovidae > Bubalus > Bubalus kerabau. The sequence continues at coordinate 240,148,177 of NC_073624.1, forward strand.
AATATCTGCAGAAAACAGGCATACCATAGCAATCAAATTTGTCATAGTAAACTGGAAACAGAAATGAATAGAGCTGTTGTAAACAAATATTAAAATAACCAGTGTTAAAAAATGCAGGGAATGGACACAGGAACATTCCTCTAGTGCAAATACATTTGCACTGAAGATCCTTCCTGTCTGGAATGAACATCCCCCAGACATCCCTCTTGGATGATTCCGGTCCTTCAATGTATTCTCAAAGGTCCCCTTCTCAATGAATCCCACACTGATCACAACAGCCATCTTCCCTCTTCCCACACATTTAGACTCTGAATCACCTTCTTTAAAGCATTTACCAACTTCTGACATAAACATTTCCTTCATTTACTCTGCTCATAGTATACACTCTGCCCCTTACCAATAGATCATATGCTCCATGAAGCCAGCACTGTTTGCTTGTTTTTAGTTCACTGAGGTTTCCGAGATGCAAAAATTCTATATAAAACATCTGACACACAACAAAAATTAGCTGAATGATTGGTGTAGAGCACCTCCCTATTCTGGAAACAGTATCTTTATTAATGTAAGTCAAGTGAAATGAAGTCGCTCAGTCGTGTCCGACTCTTTGCGACCCCATGGACTGTAGCCTACCAGGCTCCTCTGTCCATGGGCTTTTCCAGGCAAGAGTACTGGAGTGGGGTGCCATTTAACCTTAGCCCAAATGCTACTCTGTGGCAGCCACAGTGCAACACCCACTCACCTTGATGTCAATGCCACTAACACTTAATGTACAGCCTTTTCCTCCCTTCACCCAGCTCTGTCATCCCCCACCAACCCTCTTGCACACTATAGAGCACAATTATATTTCTCTCTTCAGAAAAGATGAGCCTAGATTTATGGGTCCTATTTTCTAACCAACTGAGTCTCAATTAGACTCTGTCAATCCCTGAGCTTGCATTAGAGCCAGCACTCAAAATACTAGAGCTGAGGGCAGAGCAAGAGAGGCAAGTTTGCAGAGAAGATTAAAAAAAAAAAAAAATCAGTGAATGAGTTTAACATAAGATTTGGATAAAATATAGGGAGAATTAATGAACTCATTAATTAGATATATTTTAGTTATAAAACTATCTAGTTTTACATGTAAATTATAAAATATAAATATATGTTAAAAATAAATTAGAATAAACTATCAAGTATGAAACATGGAGTGGGTTAAAAGAGAGTAAGACATAAGGAGGGTATAGTGAGAGAGCTAACATGCATCTGATTAAGTCATAAAAAGAGAGGATGAGGCAGAAGAAATGGTTGAAAAGAAAATGGCTGAGAATTTTCCAGAACTGAAGAAACGCATTCATCTATGGATCAAAGAGATCCAAGAAACCCCATGCAAATAAATAAAAATAAATTGCTAACAAAGTAGATCCTAAAAGTTATCACAAGGTGAAAAAAATTGTCACTGTTTGAAGTGATGGACTAAACATGGTAATCATTTTGCATCATACATGAATGCCAGGTGGTTATGCTGTATGTCAAATATATCTCAATAAAATCGAAAAAATAAATAAAACAAAAATTTGCAACTAGATTCACGACAGTAAAATTACAAAAAATAACAAAGGTGAAGAGAAAAATTCTAAGATTAAAAAAGACCTTCAAATACTGGCAGTTAGACTGACCTCTAACCAACGGTCAACTGTTTTCTCAGTAGTAATGAAGGAAGGCATTTTTCTGTTTTTCCTTTACTTATTTCACTAAGCATAATACTCTCTAGGTCCATCTGTGTTGCTGCAAATGCTAAATTTTCATTTTTTTGTAGCTAAGTAATATTCCATTGTATATATACATACCACATCTTCTTGATCCATTCATCTGTTGATGGACACTTTCATATCTTGCTTTCATATCTTGACTAATGTAAACAATGCTGAAGATTGGGATGCATGTATCTTTTTGAATTGGTGTTTTCATTTGCTTTGGATATATACCCAGCAGTGAAATTGCTGGGTCACATGGTAGGTCGATTTTGAGTTTTTTGAAGAACCTCCATACTGTTTTCCATAGTAACTTCACCAATTTCAAGTCCCACCAACTGCGTACTAGGGTTCCTTTTGCTCCACATCCTTGCCAACATGTGGAACCTAAAAAATAAAACAAACCAATGTATATAACAAAACAGAAGCAGGCTGACAGATAGAGAGAGCAAACTAGTGGGTACCAGTAGGAAGAGGGAAGGGGAGAGGGCAGAGATAGGGGTTGAGGATTAAGACATGTTACTATATATAAAGTAAACAACAAGGATCTATTTCACAGCACAGGGAAATACAGCCACTATTTTGTAATGACTTTAAATGGAGTATGATCTATAAAAGTACTGAGTCGCTACGTGGTTGCTGGGCAGCAACCGGCAGGCACGCAAGGCCCGTACTTGCCCAGGTCTGAGACGGAAGAAAGATCCAGGAGACCACGAGAGAGACATAAATTATTTATTAAATAGGGCAGGGGTCCCCAAATCCAGGCCGAGGACTCATAGGAACCAGGCAGAACAGCAGGAGGTAAGCAGCGATCTGCCACTCCCCATCCCCCCGACTCCTCTCAATCATCCCCGCCCTCCCACCCCAGTCCATGGAAAAACTGTGTTCCAGGAAATCAGTCCCAGGTGCCAAAAAGGTTGGGGACCACTGAGATAGGGGATCTTACGCATCCAAAGCAAAAGGCTAGTGGAGCCACACCGCATAATGGCAGACAGCAGGCAAAACATAGGAACAAGCTTCACTACGCAGGAGAGAATGGTGCTGCCATTTGCAGGGGGAAGTGACGTCAGGCTGGTTCATCAGTTACCAAAGAAACCGGCAGCTGGGTTACATTCGTTTTAGCTCCTCACATTAACAATCACCAGGCCGCTTCCCTTTCATAAGCTAGCAGGTGGAACTGTTTTGGCTTAAGGGTTAGAACGGTCACTAGCTGGAGCTGGGGGCAATATATAAACTAATGTCAGTTCAGTTCAGTCGCTCAGTCGTCTCCGTCTCTTTGGGACCCCATGAATCGCAGCACGCCCCTCCCTGTCCATCACCAACTCCCGGAGTTCACTGAGACTCAAGTCCATCGAGTCAGTGATGCCATCCAGCCATCTCATCCTCTGTCGTCCCCTTCTCCTCCTGCCCCCAATCCCTCCCAGCATCAGAGTCTTTTCCAATGAGTCCACTCTTTGCATGAGGTGGCCAAAGTACTGGAGTTTCAGCTTTAGCATCATTCCTTCCAAAGAAATCCCAGGGCTGATCTCCTTCAGAATGGACTGGTTGGATCTCCTTGCAGTCCAAGGGACTCTCAAGAGTCTTCTCCAACACTACAGTTCAAAAGCAGTGGACATGAACTTGGGCAAACTCTTGGAGATGGTGAGGGACAGGGAAACCTGGCCTGCTGCAGTCCATGTAGTCTTGAAAAGCAGGATACAACTTGGCAACTCAACAACAACAAATCAACTACACATCAGTTAAACCCAGAGGGATGGAATGGGGAGGGAGGAGGGAGGAGGGTTCAGGATGGGGAACACATGTAAACCTGTGGCGGATTCATTTTGATATTTGGCAAATCTAATACAGTTATGTAAAGTTTAAAAATAAAATAAAATTAAAAAAAAATAAAAAAATTAAAAAAATAAAAAGGCAACCTGACAGGAAATGCATCCAAAAAAAAAATAAATAAAATAAAATTTCAAAAAAAAAAAATAAATAAAATAAAATTTTAATTATTTTTTAAAAAGACAATGGTCTGGCATATCAAAAGGAAATAACTGCCACCATAAAATTCTACTAATACACCCCGTGAAAGACAATTTAAACCTGAATTTTTCACCATCAGATTCTCACTATATGAGCTCTGTTGATATGCTTCAGGCAGAAAGACAGTGATATTAAAAAAAAAAAAAATTGATCCAAGATGCAAAGAAAGTTTGTGGAGCCAAGTAAATAGAGAATGTGGTTAAATAAAAATAAGTACCAGCTGTAAAAAAATGGTAATGAAAATTTCTACTGGGGGTAAAATGAGATTGCCAAAGTATTAGACAACAAAAGCATAAGACTTGGAGGTGGGGAAATGAAGAAATGATAAAAAGGTCCTTGTTGGTAGTTTTTTATGTTCATTATCTGTCCAAGAAAAGGTAATGTTTCTGATGACTTCTAGACCTGGGTAGGATAATTATGCAGTTTGTAATTTCTAAGGTGTATTAGATTCATAGGACTGACATAACAAACCACCACAAACTGAGTGACTTAAAACAATAGAGATTTATTCTCTCACAGTTCTGAAGCGTGCATGCTGTGCTAAGTCTCTTCAGTCGTGTCTGACTCTTTGTAACCCTATGGGACTGTAGCCCTCCAGCCTCCTCTGTCCATAGGATTTCCCAGCAGGAAACCCCCAGGAGGGTTGCCATGCCCTCCTCCAGGAGATCTTCCTGACCCAGGGATTGAACCCACATCTCTTATATCTCCTGCATTAGCAAGTAAGTTCTTCACCACTAGCGCCACCTAGGAAGTTGCGCTGAAGGGTAGAAATCCAAAATTAAGTTGATGGCAGGCCCACTGTCTTTCTGAAGACTCTAGGGAAGAATCCATCTTTTCATAGCCCAGGCTTCACAGAGCCATCTTCCTCCTATCATCCTTCCTTCCTCCTGTCATCTTTTTTGTTGGTTGGTTTGTTTGTTTTTTATCTTTTGGCTTCACCATGAGGTATGTGGGATCTTAGTTTCCCATCCAGGAATCAAACCTGCACCCCCTGCATTGGCAGGGCAGAGTGTTAACCAAGGGACAGCCAGGGAAGTCCCTCTCATCTCTTTTTATAACATCAATCATATTGGAGTAGGGTCCACCCTGATGACCTCACCTTAATTTGGTTACATCTTCAATACCCTATTTCCAAATTAGATCACATTCATAAGTATCAATAGCTATAACTTCAATAAATCCTTTGGATTTGGAGCAGGGACACAATTAAACCCAATAAATAACATAAGAACAAACATTGTAGAACTAGGGTGTTGCTTCCAAACTAGTAGAAGAAGTGAACTGGATAATTATGAATACTCAAAATTAAAAATAATATTGACACCAAAACCTAATAAGAACAGGACCATTGGAGGCTAATCTTATTAATGAACACAGACTTTTTTATTTTAAAAAAATGTTAATAAGTTGAATTTACAATATATACAAAGATTTTAAGGTTGATGCAGCATAATAAAGGGCTTCTCTGGTGACTCAGAATATAAAGAATCTGCCTGCAACACAGGAGACCTGGGTTCCATCCCGGGGTTGGGACGATCCCTTGGAGGAGGGCATAGCAACCCACTCCAATATTCTTGCCTGGAGAATCCCACTGATGGAGAAGCCTGGTGAGCTACAGTCCATGGGGTCACAAAGAGTTGGACATGACTAAGTGACTAAGTACTCACACATGCAGCATAATAAAGATGAAGTAATATAATTCACCTCATTAATAGATTAAAAAAGAAAAATCATAGGCTCATCATATATCAGAGAAAGTAGCATTTGATACAGATAATTAATAGCACCTACCTCCCAGGGTTATAGTGATAATAAAACCAATCTATATCAAGCAATTTTACAGTGCCTGGCACATAGCCAACATTCAATAGATTGTTACCTATTACTAGTATTTATAAACTTTAACTGCATTTCACACACATACACAGAAGATATTCAAATGACCAATACATAGACAAGAAAGTACTCACCTTTATTAGGATTCAGGCAAATACAAAATAAAACCCAAATAAGATATCACTATACCCATGAAATTGGCAGAAGTTTAAAAGTCTGACCATACTGAGTGCTGCTTAATATATATAGGAGCTTTCATATACTGCTAATGATAACAGCCACCTTGGAAAGCAGTCTGGCATTATCTATAAAATCTTTTACTCTGTAATCCAGAAATTCCACTGCTAGGTATATAATCTACGGAAGTGCTTGTTAAATCAACCCAAGACTTCAGTTATAAATCCCACTTGGCCATAGTGTATGAAAGTGAAAGTGTTAGTATAGCCACTATGGAGAACAGAATGGAAGTTTCTTAAAAACTAAAAATAGAACTACCATATGACCCAACAATCCCTCTCCTGGGCACATACCTGAAGAAAACTATAATTCAAAATATATATGCACCCCAATATTCATTACACACTATTTACAATAGCCAAGATATGGAAGCAACCTAAATGTCCATCAACGAGAAATGGATAAAGAAGATGTGGTACATGTTCACAGTGTAATATTACTTAGCCATAAAAAGAATAAAATAATGCCATTTGCAGCAACATGGATGGACCTAGAGATTGTCATACTGAGTAAAGTAAGTCACAGAAAGACAAATATCATGTGTTACCACTTAAATGTGAAATCTAAAAAAGGGGAGGTACAAATGAACTTATTTACAGAAGTAGAGCCATTGATGTAGGAAGTAAACTTATGATTACTAGGGGAATGGAGGGGGGATAAATTGGGAGATTGGGACTAACACATACCTACTACTATATATAAAATAGATAATTAATAAGAACCTAGGGTATCATACAGGGAGCTCTACTCAATAGTCTGTAATGATGTATATGGGAAAATATTCTAAAAAAGAGTAAATATATGTATATGTATAACTAATATACTTTGCTGTACACTCAAAACTAACACAACACTGTAAATCAACAATACTCTGATAAAAGTACATATGTATGTCAAAGCCTATCAAATACTACACTTTAAAGATGCAGAGTTTATTACACATAAATTATACCTTGACTAAGATGTTTAAAATAGTTCAAGATTAAAAAAAAAAAATTTACCTGCCCCACTCTTTTGAGAGAATAGAAAGAACCTCATCAAGAAGTACATGAAAAGCCATCACAGCCCATGTCACCAGAAGTGATTGTCTCTCTCTTAACGAGGTTAGTGAACACAGGTTTTTTGGCCATTCCTCCTTTCTAACAGAACAGCCTCTAATTTTCCTGGAGGGGAATTATCTCTTCCCTGTTGTGACACCCTTGACTTAACAGTAACTCTGAACACAGGAATTCCCTAACAGTCCAGTAGTTAGGACTCTGAGCTTCCATTGCAGGAAACCCAGGTTCAATCCCTGGTCAGGGAACTAAGATCCCACAAGCTGCATGGCAAAAAAAAGCCAACCTTGAACAAAATGTGGTCACATCATGACCTGAGATGAGCCCAGTGGACCCTGTCCCCCAGGAACTCCTTCTCTGTGGGGTGCAGGGTTGGAGTCTGGGAGACGATACAAAGCTGACTCCCCTTAGCCGTTGTTTCAGTGGTGTCCTTTTCATTTCTGTGTAGAAGGGATGGGGGTGGTAATCTGGTGGAAGGTAGGATTTGGGGGACAACTTTGATCTACTTTTACATAGCATTTTGAATAAACATAAGGACTCTCAAGTGCCCTGACTAAGAACTGGGGTGGAGAGCAGTTTAAAGCTCCCTCGAACAAAGGAGTCACCACTAACTCCTAAAGACACTGCCAAACAACAGCTGGTACCTAGATTCCCCAGCGTCAGCATGGTTTCTGAGCCACCCTTTATTAATACAATAAACACCTTTTTTGGTGTAACTTGCCCAAAATTGGTTTCTACTACTCGAGCTACAGAAGGCTGATATGGTGAGGACCTGGACACCAGATGGGATAAATAGATCTTTAAAGCCTCTTTCGATGCTGTGGTACTAAGATAAGCACAAATATAATTAGGCCTCTCTCATAGGAATCAATAGTTATAGATGTGCTGGGAAGACAATACTTAGCTCAGTATCTCAAACAGACATGTTGGCTCTAGACACTTTAAAACAATGAACCAAAGTATAATTTGTAGCTCTAAGGACACACTGGGGATATAGTTCCAGAAATGGGTTCAAAGTACACTTACTAGTGATCTTCAAAACCTTGAAAGGAGATTCTGCCAGAATACCATCATCCATTAAGACTGATGTCAACACAGAATAAAACAATTGAGTGAATGTTGGAGGAGGAAGCTGGGGGCAGGAATCTGTAAACATCAGGAGGATAATGGAATCATAAGCGTTCATCAGCATCAGAAACAAATGAGGTTAGAGGAAACCTGAATAATTCCTTAGCAAGTCTCAAGTACATCTCTGACCAGAAGAAATCATGCTTTGTATATCTCGTGAAATCTTTAATATCTACTAACCTGGGTTTGAATCTCAGCAGAGTTACAGCGATGAATACTGAAAAAAGAGAAAATCAGGGGCTTCGCACTCTGAATTGGGGTGGGTGGTAAGAATATAGTTTTACAGAATTTAGTACAAAAAAAGTTTCTATTGATTCAAAATCAACTTTTTATGAAAATTTCTTCTGAAAAGGTCTCTATCTAGTTTTGTTTGTTTGTTTGTTTTACAGATAGGAACAGTGTTTCATGCAAGAGAAAAAGCATTCTAAGCATTCTGTTTTGGTGAACATGGAAAATGAATTCTCAGATTTGGGGCTTCTAATGGCAAATTAAATCCATCTCACCAAGAAAAGAAAATGAGAAAAAAAAATAACTTTTATACTGTGGGAAATAACTGGTATGCTGATCTTTTTGAATCTCCTGATTTCTTTACCTTGTCATGGTTTTCCTTAATGGCGACACAGATTTAAGAAAATAAAACCCATCTGATAGAAGTTCTGTCTTCCCCCTTTTAAATTATTTAGTAACATTGGGTAGCTAAGAAATTGTCTCTGCTCCTACAAAAAACCCCTATGCTAATTGTGGCCAGAAAAATCAGTAATTATAACAGATTATACAAAGCAGGAACGGCTACACTAACGTTAGGGAGTAGAAGGTGCAATTATGTGGCTCAGCCTAAGACATCTTCACTCTGAATCTCTGTGAAGAATGAAGAAAAAAAAGCTCTACACCAAAATTGAAGGGGACCAGTTTTCTGATTGTGTCCTAGGGGATTTGGATAAAGCTCAAGCAATTTGAAGCATACCCTCAGGTTGTACTCAGCAGAATTCCTGACCTCTGCCACATCCTATCTATCATAAGCCTTTATCAGGAGAAGATGCCAAATCACAAGCCATTTGGTGGCATATAATTGCTTCGACATTGACAGCAGAAGGGTATATATCATCTCCTATGTTAAAAGGGGAGTGAGTGTTTTAAATGGAAGAAGACTGAATATAAAAGCAAATTTAAATAAACACAAAAGAGAAGCTAAACCAATACTAAACTGAAAGGGATATCAAAATAAAATGAAAGCTTAAATATGGACTGAAGAAAACAATAATGCATGATTTCTAATGATACTTTCTGATCTATTAGAAATGTTGAAGAAGCAAGAATTAAGAAAGAAATGGAAGAAGGAAGGAAGAAAGGAGGAATGGAGAAAATAATATGACTTAGAAAAGCTTATGAGAGCATGGAACTGATTTTATATATGTGAAGCTTTGTGGTTGGTTTTGTGGATACAGAATTAAATAATACTAAACTGTGCAGAGAGACAGGTCTTCTAAGTCTCTATTTTTTCACTTATGTCATGAGGAACATCTCTGGGCAGTCTGTCTTCATCTTTAACACCTTCAAACCTTCCTTTAAAGAGGAAAAACAGAACAGGCCACAAACTCTGAGCCTTTGGTTGATGACAGAATCCAGCTCAAATTTAATTACATTATGTTATTTTTAGTGTATTTATTTTTGTGGTTACCCTCTATTTATGGCAAGTGAACTGGTTTCCATTTGTGATCGGTCTGTAATTTTTTTTCTTTACTTACGTTTATAAAAACAGAGTCAACTTAAAGACAAACATCAGACAGATCAGAGTACAAGGTGAAGAAAAGAAAACCAGTGTGGGTCCGGTGTGGGTTAGGCAAAAACCTTGTAAGAGGCACAAGTGATTTTAGTTAAGAAAATATCAATGTAAAATCATAGACTGTCAGAGCTAGAGGAGGCTAAGAGCAGACAATCTGAATCCCCTCTCCTTGTAAAAGCCCCAAAGACAGGGCAGGAATAGCCAGAGAATGGACAGTACAGCATGTAACAGCAAAGACAATCTAAGCTTGCTACCTCCTCCTCCAGTGCTATATTGTTATTTAATTTGTAGGCCTCTCCAAAGCTATATGTGTTGGAACTGGCTAAATGTGTCTAGTCCACAAGGATGTCAGAATACGGAAGCAGGCGACAAAGGAATTTATATTTTTTATTAACACGGATAAACTTGTGTAACTTGAAGAACCACAGTGACATCTAGTGGTGCTCATTGATAATGCAACTTTCAATGCAATTCTCGGTTTAAGTAAGCTTGTCATTAAAAAGCAAAGATTTTTTTGTAGAATATTCCTTCTTTGGGATTTGTCTGCTTTCTCATAAGTAGAATTAATTTTTAACGGGAATATCACATACATGAAGTTGTGCCTTCCTTAATGCATCATACCGAGAGGCACATGGAGATGGTTTGTTCCAACATTGGTGAATATTAACTTTGACGACTTGGTTTACCCACTGGAAAGTTACTGTCTGTTCCTTTCTAATTAATAAATGAGTTATAAAGTGATATTTTGAGGCCATATAAATATCTTTTCCTTTTCAAACTTTAATCCACTAGTTTTAGTATTCATTAGAGATTCTTGCCTGAATCCATTATTAGACATAAGGGTTGCAAAATGGTAATTTCATAATTCTGTTATTCGTTCTTACATTTGTTTTAATTATTATTTTACTGAAAAGTTATTTTCCTATTTTCTTATTTATTTATGTTTATATTTATTTCTTAGTATGGACTCATGAGTTCTTACATCATCTATCATCTATACAAGAGGTTATATGTATAGATATCCAATGTGGCTACCATGATGGACAGTGCAGACGCAAAAAATTTCACTAGGTTCCCAACTAACTATGCTGTCTCTTGCCTCTGAGACTTTACCCTTATTGTTGCTTCTCATGTGAAGACCTATTCCCAATAGATTATAGATTATGAAAGAATTCATGAGTATGTTCATGTATGCATTATAAGTCACTATAGTCGTGCCTGACTCTTTGCAAAACTATGGTCTGTAGCCTGCCAGGTTCCTCTGTCCATGGGATTCTCCAGGCAAGAATACTGGAGTGGGTTGCCACGCCCTCCTCCAAGGAATCTTCCTGACTCAGGAATCAAACCCATGTCTCTCATGTCTCCTGCACTGGCAGGCAGGTTCTTTACTGCTAGTGCCACCTGAGAAGCCCATGCATTGTATGAATGGTATACATATTATATATGTTAGATATATTGTAGATTATATATTCATGGTATCTTATAAATCATAGTATTTACTATACATAATCTATAATCTATTGCTATTGTTATTTATTTCTCTTCAAAAATACAAACGTCACAAAAGTCAAAAAAGTATAAGAAACTGCTGCAAATTAAGGAGACTGAAGAGCTATGAAGGCTCAATGTAAAGTCCAATTCCAGATGCAGTTCAGCTATAAAAGACATTTTGGGATAATTGATGAAATTTGAATAATCTTATAAATCACTTAGTGTGGATTAAATAATGACACTATAAGTGTGTTAAATTCTGTCTTGATCATTTTAATGTGATTATGTGAGAAAACATCCTTGTCTTAGGAAATATACTTCAAAATATTTAGAGGTAAGTCAGCATTATATCTGCAGCTTATTTTTAAGTGGTTCAAAAATCAGTCAATTAATTAATTAATATTACATGTGCATTGAGATAGAGGAGAAGGCAATGGCAACCCACTCCAGTACTCTTGCCTGGAAAATCCCATGGATGGAGGAGCCTGGTAGGCTGCAGTCCATGGGGTCGCTGGGAGTCGGACACGACTGAGCGAATTCACTTTCACTTTTCACTTTCATGCATTGGAGAAGGAAATGGAAACCCACTCCAGTATTCTTGCCTGGAGAATCCCAGGGACGGGGGAGCCTGCTGGGCTGCCGTATATGGGGTCGCACAGAGTCAGATACGAATGAAGCGACTTAGCAGCAGCAGCAGCAGAAATAGAAAATGATAAACAAATGTGGCAAAGTGTGAACAATTGGTCTATCTCATTGAAGGGTACACAGAGACTCTTTGTACTATTCTAGCAACTGTAAGTCTAAAATTTTTGTCAAAATAGTAATGACAAAAAGGGTAAAATAAGGTTTTAAGGAAGTTTTTAAAATTTTTTATTTGTTTTTGACTATGCCTGGGTCCTCATTGCTGTGCAGGCTTTTTCTCTAGTTGTGGCAAGCAGGAACTTTGTTGTAATATGTGGGCTTCTCATTGAGATGGCTTCTCTTGTTGTGGAGATATTGTAAGCGGGCATGCAGGCTTCAGTAATTTCCATGGGTGGACTCCAGTAGCTGCAGTTCCTGGGCTCTAGAGCATCGGCTCCGTAGTTATGATGCATGGGCTTAGTTGCTTCTCGGCATGTGGGATCTTCCCCAACCAGGGATCAAACTCATGTCTCCTGCATTGGCAGGTGGATTCTTTACCACTGAGCCACCAGGGAAGCCCTTAAGGAATGTTTATGTCTTGTTTATTAATAAATGAACAAAAAAAGAGAGCAAAATAAACACAAATTTGCACTACAGGCTTGAAAATTTCAAAGTCTCAGTCTTCTTTCCACTGCTGCTTCCAGTTTGAGATAAACGCCTGCTTTTCCATTAGGGAATTATCTTGCCAGTCAAGGAAATCTATTATAAATCACTAGTTTAAATTCTCCAGATGTCTGAAGAATCCCTCAAAAACACACATATTTTATAAAAGCTCATACACTTAATATCATCATGTAAAAAAGATGTTTATCGAGATTTTATCCAACCAACCAGCTGTGATTACTCTTAATTTGGAATAGAATAAGTTGGCTATGAAAAAAATTGCTCTAAAATATAAATATCCCCATCTTAAAAGGAACAGAAAATGAATACTGGTGAGGATACAGTCATAGCTAGTGACTTACTGGGTTTGGGGGGAAGTTGATGTGAACACTGTATAAAAATAAAAAATTACTTTTGGGCTTTGTAACTAAACAGCCATGGGTTAGAACTGGACTTCTAGAACTTACTAGCTGTGTGGTAAGATGGGATAATGTTTGGGACTGTGTTTCTACAAGACCTTACTCAGAACTGAGAAAACATCAGTTGTCCATAATAAAGAACACAGGTGGTGTTTGATGGAGATCATCTGTAAGCTTCTGAACAAATGAAACCTCCAAAGCACCCAACACAGAGAAGTGTCCAGGGAGTAGGCCTTGAGATGTCTTCCTTATCATCTCCACTGATTTTAAGCATAAGAATAAAACAATTCTAAAAGCATGTGTCTATGTACAGGCGTGCGCCATAATGTAATAGTTAAGCAGATTCTGAAGCCAGCTGCCTGTGTTCAAATACTTAGCACTTTGAACTCTGAGCAGATAACTGTACTCCTCTGTGCCTCAGTTTCATCATCTGGAAAATGGGGATGATAATACCTACCTCAACAGATGGGTGTAAGGAGTTAAGGAGTTTGTTTCATGTAAAGGGATTAAAAGGGAATCTTACAGAGGGCAAGAGTTAGCCATTATTTTGTTGGAGAATATGAGAAAAAAAGGATGTAGTGCTACTTAGGGATAAACGTGTCAGGTATTTAGAAAACATGGACCATGATCTCAGTTAAATAGAAAGCAGGTATTCATAAGGACTTGGGTGACAAACCTTAAGGGGAAAGAGAGGGGATTCAGTTCCCTGGTTCTCAGAACCTATCTGCTGCTGCTGCTGCTGCTGCTGCTGCTAAGTCGCTTCAGTCGTGTCAGACTCTGTGCGACCCCATAGACGGCAGCCCACCAGGCTCCCCCGTCCCTGGGATTCTCAAGGCAAGAACACTGGAGTGGGTTTCCATTTCCTTCTCCAATGCATGAAAGTGAAAAGTGAAAGTGAAGTCGCTCAGTCATGTCCGACCCTTAGCGACCCCATGGACTGCAGCCTACCAGGCTCCTCCGTCCATGGGATTTGCCAGGCAGAGTACTGGAGTGGGGTGCCACTGCTTTCTCCGCAGAACCTATCTAAGTCTCTTTAAATCCAAGGCAGGTGGGAAGCTGCTGTATAACACAGGGAGCTCAACTCGGTGCTCTGTGATGACCTAGAGGGGTGGGATAGGAGGAGAGTGGGAGGGAGGCTAATGAGGGGAGGGATATATGTATACTTATAGCTGATTCACATTGCTGTACAGAAGAAACCAACACAACATATAAAGCCTTATCCTCCAATCAAAAATAAATTTAAATAAATAACCAAAAGGCAGTAGCCACTAAAGGATTGGGCGATTCAGTGAAGTGATTGTGCACACACGGATCCCCTTACCCCCATCCTGAGCATGGTTATCAGGGGACTGTCAAAGTCCACCTCCTATGATGTCCATGGCGTGTTATCAGTTGTGCCTCCACATTGGATTCTAAAGACATCACACAGCACCTGAGCCCCCTGAACACCCCCCACCTCTGTCTTCAGAGGATAATGTAAAATGTGTGCATCTAACACAGCAAAATGTTATCTTGGGTTTTCAAACTTTGTGGCCCAGGAAGTGTTTGTTCCATATTTCAGTAAATGGACTCTTAACTTTACCATCTGTGTGAACCACTGGGTAAGCCCCAAATAACACTGCTTTCTGTCTTTTTTATATACAAATATCTTCTTGCCAAATGACCAAGTGTCCTTTGGCTGTTGCTTCCCACCCTAGACACAAATGCATTTCTTAGATATCATCTCTTTGAGCTATTACTTGCTTTTTTTCCCTCTTAAATGTGAAAGAAATGACAAAACCTAAACCCCTAAGAGCCTACAGGGTAAAGGCTGGCTGTGGTAGAAGATAACAGACTGAAAGTTTTAAATGTTCTTATGATACAAAGTAACTCAGCTAAGTGGCTTGGTTTTTACAAAGGTAAAACACTATGCTTCATTTAGGGAGGAGTTTCAGGGTAATTTAGGGAAGGCTTTGGAAAAGATTTATTAAACAACTAGAGAGAAGACAGGAATTTATAACGTTTATACCTATCCATCCTTCATGTGTTGTCCCTCTGAGTGATGTAATACATGTCTTGGGAAGGAAGCAGTTTTATTTCAAATCTAAACCCAGACTTGACTCCCAGTCTCAAATATTTCCCATTTGTTCTTATAAACAGTGTGATCACAGGGTCTGCATGATTTGTGGTTCTAAATACATGGACAGCATTTTCCAAACAACTGGTACAAGGACATTTTATAGCCAGCAGCTTCCAACTTTCATGTCTTGATGAACTGTGGCTTGCCATGTATTAAGATTTATCCTGGGACTTCCCTGGTGGTCCAGTGGTCAAGAATCTGCCTGCTAATACAGGGGACATGGGTTCAATCCTGGTCGATCCCTGGTCCCACATGCCTCTGGGCAGCTAAGCCCATGTGCCGTAGGTACTGAAGCTGTGCTCTCGAGCCCAGGAGCTACACGTACTGAGCCCACACACCCTAGAGCCCACACTCTACAAGAGAAACCACTGCAATGAGAAGCCCGCACACTGCAACTAGAGAGTAACCCCTGCTTGCGGCAACTAGAGAAAGCCCGCACAAAGACACAAAGCAGCCAGAAATAAATAAACTTGCAAAATCTTTAAAAAGCAGTTCTTAATTAAAAAAAGATTTATCCTGCACCCCAACTTTTATTTATTCATTCTTTTCTCTTTTAAAGCAATTCACCAAAATTTTGATGTCACATTGATAGTTTTAAATTTTATCATACCCCTGAAGTTCTCACTCTTTCATCTCTTCATCAAAGTTTACATATAATACCTTCAAATGTAATGAAACAACTCTTATGAAAGCAATATAACAGATATGGATATTTGGATATCCATATTTGTTTTGAGGTGAGCAGGTATAATAGAAAGAGACCCAGACTGGAATTCAAGAGATCCAAACATTATTTCCGGCTTTGCCATCAACTGCGTGGGCTTAGACAGGTTGGTTAGTTTTCTGTCTTATAAAATAGGACAAATGATCGAAATCTCTGAAGGCTGGTTTACCTCCAAAAATTCTATGGTTCTTTAATTCTGCATGCTTGTGGGAAAGAAACTGATGATGTTTTACCTTAAATATAAATAGTTCCAGACATTTCTGGGTGGTTAGTCAACCAAAATGGTTGGTAGCCTAGGTCAGCTCTCACGCGTGCACCTGTGCTGACTTGCCCGCCAGACTTTATTGCTTCACTGCAGAGGCCCTGTAGGCTGTTATATCGGCTGCGAGCCTTAACCGCAAGTGTTCCTCAGAGACAAACGTCTTCATGTCTATTTCTTCTCTAAGAATCTTCTTCTGTAAAAGCAGCAGTTCCAAAATCAAGGGACCCCCACCCCCCTCCAACACACACACTCACCAAAAGAGCAGGAGTATTTGCTCCAGATCAACAGTTCTCATCTTTCAGTGGGATCAGAATTATCTGTAAAATTTGTAAAAAGGTAATTACTCAGACTCCATCCCAAACCTACCCAATCAGAAGCTATGGGGTGGGCCCTGGGCACTTACATTTTTCATAAGCTTTCCACCTGCTTCTAATGCCTGACAAAGATGGAGAGACACTATAAAAATTTGGTGGTATCAAGAATGCAAAATGCAGATGTAGATCCAAACTCAAAATACAGTCTAGTGAAACACTTTTCTTATTGACTAATGTAATTAAAGGAAAATGAAAATGTAGATTCTACACTGTCACAAATGAACTCCAGATTTATCCTGATTCTTTGATCAGCGCAGAATATTTGCAGTGTGTGATTTTCTTAAAGAAGCCAAACTTGCCCAGTCATCACAGCATCTCTTATGTGAACAGAGGGGTTTGATGATTACAATATAATTTTCTAGAGCAGATAGTGGTGGAGAGAGTATCTGGGGTGGATTAGAAAGCCCACTCGACCCACCTCAACTTCTGACAACTGCCACCAGGTGGGAATGTGTAACCCCAGGTGGCCAGTTCTTCCGATTTTCCAAAAGAAGCTAGAAATTGAGTTTGTATGTATAGTCTTGTCATTTTTAAATGATTGGCAAATAATTCAAATGCTTTCTTAAAACATCGTCTAAAAATGCACCATTGTGGCCCAACAACAACAGAAAAATCAAAATTCATCAGCCCAGATTTCACCTGAATATCTGAAGTTCTGTCTTACAAGTTCTGAGTTCTATATCTGAATTCAGTTAATCAAAAGTTATTATCTGGCAGAAATTACTTCTAGCAGACACATAATGTAATGCTCCCTGCCTCTAGAACAGAATTCTCTGCCATTTTTTAGCTACAGGGCTTATACAGGTGCTACATACTAAGTTCCTTTGTGCACTCAGTGGGTATGGCAAGGCTCTTGTGCTGTGCCAGGCACTGAGAATACAGTGGTCAACCAAACCTTAAAGTTTAATGTTTGGCACATCACATTAAAAAAAAAAAAAAAACCATGAAGCTTACCACTCCATCAGTGGTAAAGATTAAAAATACAGATGGGCAAAATTTTAAGAGCAGAATGATGATTCTTTCAGAAGAGGTTGAAAACCAGAAAAAAACAAAGACTGGCCAAGAATCACAAAGCTTGAAATGGAGTAAAAATTAAAGCCCGAGCGTCTGTCTTTACTCTAGGCTCCTCTCCCCGCTTCTGCTGCATACTTCCCTAAATCTAGAAGGGCTGATAAAGGATCATCAAAGGAAATTAGTAGGTTTAATGCCAACTGGAGAGACAGCTTCAGTTTGGCAAGTTGTCATTTGGAAAATAATAGAATATTCCATCTAGAACTGACTCAGAATTTCATCTACCTTCAAGGAGTTGACTATTTCCTGCAAGTCAGAGGCCATTCTCTCTTACCTTAGAATATATAACACAGTAGCAATGCAAAGAGTTGATTATATCTATTTAGAAATAAAAATTAAGGGTCAATGAGCTAACATCTATAAAAAATAGATTAGGAGAAGAACACCAAGTTGAGTGTCAGTAAGAACAGGGAGAGAAACGGGACACCAGGAATGTGGTTAACAGCAGGGTTACTGTCTTCACTGCAAACATCCTACCTTCTACTCTCAACCATACTGCAATCAAATGCCCAGTCTGCTGGAGGAAAGAAAGTACTTCTCTGAGTGGCCACAATCACTGATTCTATAAACTGCTCTTAGTATTTTTTATTCTTTTCTAAGTAAGTACTAACCTACAAATACAAGCCTATTTTTAAAGGGGTATTCTCTACTTCAGAGGTGGGAGAAACAGGTGTGCCTTAGCTGATAAATTACAAAATTGTTTGGAATGTATTTTAATTTCAGAAGCCTGAATGACAGGCAGTGGACTTCAAAAAGAGAAGTGAGAGATACTCGGGTAGGCAGTGTTTGTCAATGACCCTAGTTTTGCTATCACTGAATGTAAAGGCAACTTTGAAGAGACTAATTCCAAAAGTGAGATTATGGGTGATTTTTGTTCTTTTTAAATTCTTTCCTTTCCAAATAGTGTTGAAAAAATGAGGAAACAGGTTTTTTACATCATGCAGCATTTAAAAAAAAAAAATCAAAACCTTATAATTAATTCCTGTTTTCAACTTACCAGGGTTCTAAAACTGGAAAAATTCTATTTTTATGAAAGCCAGAGAAGCAACTAGAATGTAAAACTTTTTCTTTAACATCTCCCCACCTCCCTAGCCCAGCCCATGATTTAGTAATACTTAAATCTCTGTAGTAACACTTATATCTCTGTAAGGTTCTTGCCCCTTTCAAAGAAAAAAGCTCTCCCAATTAAACCTGGAAACTGAAAAATTTTTTCCTTCTCCATTAACCATTTCTATTCACATTTTGACATATGTCAAAACCTTCTGGGAAAGCAGTGTTTCCAACGTAAAAGGCTCATGAAAACAGGGCATGTTCTTAAGAGAAAACACAGAAGACTTAATGAGTGATTTCAGGGACCCTCACGTTCAGCATTGGAAAACCAGGCCTCTAGAGACATGCTGTGCAAATAGCATGATTTAGACCATTAGGACAACAGTTGTACACACAAAAAAATCAAAACGCAACACAAAGTGGAAATATATGTTGATACCTAGTTTGACAGTTTGTTGTGTAGTACTAATTTTGATGTCAAAGTTCATAAGGTGATAACATTATTAAGAGAAAACAGATGTGTGGAAAGACACATGCATTGCCTAAAAAACAATGGCAATCAAGCAGACAAGATCCATTTTCTCACTTAATCCGATCAAGGATCATAGAAGGGAAATTCAATCTAATTTTCTGGTTTTCTCCTCAGCAGTACAATCTAGGTGGTTAAACTATATATCTTCTTCCTAAGTCAAATGTCTGGCTGTGTGCTGAAGACACATTTAAAAAATAACTGGAAAATAGACATTTGAAATGCGGGTGGCATCACACAGTGCCACTACCCCAGCATATTAGAACAAGGAACAAATTAAGTCGGAGAAGTTCTCAATGGGTATATTTTGAACCTTCACAGGTGTATTCCCAAATTTTACATAATGTGTAAATAAGAAATTAAGTGTTGCTTCAACCAAGGTGTGGCAGTCATCAGCACAATTGATGCCTTGTCTTTCCAGGCCCAGGAGGAAGACTGAACTTCCACAGTCTTGTGTGGATGGGACCACAGCTGTGGCCACGGGGTGGTAAGCAGAAAAGACATGGGTCCACTGCCAGGAGGAGCATGGACAGCCTTCCAGAACTTTTCACTTTGCCGTCACCACCAGGCAGGTCCAAGACAGTGATGGTTCCTTCAGCCTCGACACCTGAGCGCCTGTGCCAGACAGCACCTCACCTATGCAGGACTTGTGCAGTGTTTGTCATAAACCTTTGTTCTGAAGCACTGATATCTTGAGGGGTTTTGTTTTTTTTTTTAACTGCAACATAATCTTGCTCTCCGAACTGAAACCAAAGGATATGCACTGATATTTGTTATTGTTGGTATTATTATTTGTGTTATTTGTCCACCAGGCTGTTGAACTGAGTGGCTCATGTGACTTTTAAGTAGAACTGAGGTCTCTGTACTCTTAGGAGGTTAAAAAGTGTATGGTATTGTTAAACTGATGACAAAGTCATGAAAACACCTGAGAACTTTATGTCTACATGACAGCATCCTTTGATGCCAAAGGATGGCCGAGTTCACTGTGACATAAATAATTTTAGCTTCATATGCAATCTTATTCCTTCAAACAAGGCACCAGGAAGCTTAACATCTGAATACATACCTTTTACACAAGGGCTGATACCGGTTTAAATTCGAGATCACCTCTACATTCAACAGCGTAACTACACCACCAGAGGGAGCCATCTGCTCTGTTTTCTGCCTCGCCAGGACAACAGAGAAACTTCCAGCTACACCTGGAAATTCCTTTTGGTCTAGCCACTTCCTTTCTAAATGTAAAACCATGCTGGTGTTAGGCTAGTTGGATAGAATCACCAAGGAAGCTATGAAATGCATGTTCTCGGGTACCCCAAAGGTTGTTGACTCAGTAAGCCTGAAGTGGAGTTTGTGGATGCATGCTAAGTCACTTCAGTCATGTCTGACTCTATGGACAATAGCCCACCAGACTCCTCTGTCTGTGGGATTCCCCAGGCAAGAATACTGGAGTGGGTTGCTATGTCCTCTTCTCCTGCCCTCAATCTTTCCCAGCATCAGGGACTTTTCCAATGAGTCATCTGTTCGAATCAGATGACCAAAATACTAGAGCTTCATCATCAGTCCTTCCAGTGAATATTCAGGGTTGATCTCCCTGAAGACTGATTTGGGAGATTTTATTTTTGGGGGGCTCCAAAATCACTGCAGATGGTGATTGCAGCCATGAAATTAAAAGACACTTGCTCCTTGGAAGAAAAGCTATGATCAACCTAGACAGCATTTTAAAAAGCAAAGACAACAAAGGTCTGTCTAGTCAAAGCTATGGTTTTTCCAGTAGTCATGTATGGATGTGAGAGTTGGGCTATAAAGAAAGCTGAGCGCGTAAGAATGGATGCTTTTGAACTGTGGCATTAGAGAAGACTCTTGAGAGGCCTTGGACTGCAAGATCAAACCAATCAATCCTAAAAGAAATCAGTCCTGAATATTCATTGGAAGGACTGTTGCTGAAGCTCCAATACTTTGGCCACCTGATGCGAGGAACTGACTCATTGGAAAAGACCCTGATGCTGGGAAAGATTGAAGGCAGGAGGAGAAGCGGGCAACTGAGGATGAGATGGTTGGATGGCATCACCGACTCGATGGACATGAGTTTGAGCAAGCTCTGGAAGTTGGTGATAGACAGGGAAGCCTGGCATGCTGCAATCCATGGAGTCGCAGAGTCAGACACAACTGAGCAACTGAACTGAAGACTGATTTGTTTGATCTCCTTGCTGTCCAAGGGACTTCAGGAGTCTTCTCCAGTACCACAGTTTGAAGGCATCAATTCTTTGGCATTCTGCCTTCTTTACAGTCCAGTTCTCACAGCCATACATGACCACTGGGAAGACTGTAGCGTTGACTATACAGACCTTTGTCAGCAGAGTAATGTCCCTGCTTTTCAACAGTCTAGGTTTGTCATTGCTTTCCTGCCAAGAAGCAGTCGACTTCTGATTTCATGGCTGCAGTCACCATCCGCAGTGACTCTGGTGCCCAAGAAGAGGAAATCTATCATTACTTCCACCTTCTCCCCTTCTATTTGCCATGCAAGATGGAGGTGGACGCCAGGACCTTAGTTTTTTTAATATTTAGTCTTAAGCCAGCTCTTTCACTCTCCTTCACTCTCATCAAGAGGCTCTTTAGTTCCTCTTCACTTTCCGCATATCTGAGGTTGTTGATGTTTCTCCCGTCTGTCTTGATTCCTGCTTGTAACTCATTCAGCCAGCAGTGTAGAAGATTGCAAAGAACTGATCCTTTTCAGTCAAAAAGTTCTGCCATCTGCCGGGCATTTTCTGACAGGGATCAAGATATCAGAAGCCCAGTTGGATAAGCAAAACCTCCTAAGAAAAGAATTTCAGCAAGACACTTTACAATAAAAATCACCACAGGAATAAAACACTGTTATCTTCAAATTTAAATTTATTAAGACATTCAGCTATGTCAGTCTACATCCAAGTCTGCTACTAAAAATAAAATAAAGTCACATCCCACATTAGGAATACCAAGTTGAAAAACACTTTTTGAGCCAAGCCTATTGTATAAATAAATGACTAGTTTCTTTTCATATCAAAATTCCCATAAAAAATTACATTCCCCCCTCCCTAGTTCTACCTGTAACCATGATGAATGTAAAAATTTAAATATGACACATCCTTGTCAAAGAAAAGGTGCAAAGTCTATTAACAGCTTTAAAAGTGGCATTTGCAGAGTGTGATCATACGTTATGTACTCATTCCCCAAGTGCAAATATTGCCATAATTTAACACTGCTTTGATTCAGTTGCCAAGAACTAAACATTACACAGGATTGGAAAGTACACTCAGGGCCTTTCTCAGTGCCCTAAAGCCCTTCCCACTTTGGTCTCCTACACTAACGTGGACTCCAAAGTGTTCATTAGAGCTTTAGTTTACTTCACACAGCCAACACAGTATACAGTGTATTAACAAAAGTTTCATATACATCAAAATATTGAAGACTCCATCATAAAGTTCAAGAGTCTCGGATTACATGAATGCACCCGCAAGGCCCACGTGCCCACCCACCCCCTCCCCCAAAGCACATACGAAGTATGAGCGTGCTTCAATCTTTGAATACAATCAATGCTTTTATATCTTTGATTTCATTTCAGTGCTGTACAGATAATCACCTGACTGAGTTCCAATTAACTGAGGGGAAAGGGGGCGGAGGAAAAGGGCTGGTCACCACTCATACTCTGTAACAAGAACGGTCCTGTTCCGTAGAAAGTGAAGGGTCAGTTCCACCTCTGCCTGCTGCCTCCTGTGCCGTCCTCATGCTTGCCATCCTCCTTCCTTTAGCCCCTTTCAGATGCTCCAATCTGATTTTATTTATCCCTTACAAATCAGGGGCTGTTTCTGAAGTTCCTGAGGTTGAATTTTCTTGGCAAACCTCTACCGATGAACACCAGCATAGGATATATACATTTTGATTAGCATACACTGCAAAACTTCCTCCCCCAGTGTCAAGGGGATGAAAGCAGGGGGTCTCCACTGAGAGCACTTCCTGGATGAGATCCTTGGAATGTCAAGCTTCCTGCCTAATCACCTCATACATCCGCTCCTCAAATCTGAGCACGGATCCCACCGTGAGTTAACTTCATCTCCGGAGAGGGAAGTGCTACTCCTGCTGCTTCTCTTCTAGGCTGACCTCAACAGGAAGAGCTTCATCTTCTGCACCAGGAGGATTTTCCTTGGGATCACAAGTCCCTTCCTGGCTATCTGATCTTCTGGCAATGCCCTCGTCCTTATCCCTAGAACCTTCTTGTGCCCCAGGCCCCTGAGGTAGCTCCTGGCCTGGGGCTTCAGTACCTCCCTGGAGTGCGTGCTGCTCAGCTCCAGCGGGAGGCTGTGGAACGTCCTTATCCCTAGAACCTTCTTGTGCCCCAGGCCCCTGAGGCAGCTCCTGGCCTGGGGCTTCAGTACCTCCCTGGAGTGCGTGCTGCTCGACTCCAGCGGCAGGCTGTGGAACCAGGTCAGCGCCTAACCCAGGCAGCTGCGAGGAGTTCTTGAGGTGGCAGTGGCACAGAGGGCAGGTCTCCTGGACATACAGCCACTTTTTGAGACAGCCTGCATGGAAGAAGTGACTGCAAGGTGTGATCACGGCAGATTTCATGTCCTACAAAGGCGGGAAAGAGATACCTCATGAACGTCTGTTGTCTAAAACTTTTGCCGCTACGCATGTGTTCTAGTTCCAACTTTTCTTTCCTTTCCTACAAAGTCTCCATAGAAAATCTGTAACACAGATCTTACAATAAAACTCACTGTGTATGTTTGTAATAATCCTCTTGCCATCAGAGACCCCTTTATACAAACAAAACAAGAACCACTGGCTAAGCAATTTCTAAAAGGAAGTAAAAACCAAACATGAGGAAGAAACGACCTATGTAACTGGGTTCTGTCTTAGTGTGAACACAAAGGTATAAAACTGTAGCAGTACAATTACTGGGTCTCCACGAGTATAATCAGAACTTCAGGAAGTCTGATGAAGATGGGACTTTCTCCATTTTTCGCTTCTACACAGCTCAACAGATTATTCCATGACGAGATTATTGGCAAGGAGACAAAATCAGTCACATAACACCAGGGTATTGGCAAGGAAGTGGCAACTTCGTCAGGGACAACGTACATCCCAGTTTCTACAATACAAGCCAGTGTTTCTCGGCATGCATCAGAACCACCGGAGTGCTTGCTAACCATGCACATTCTGGGGCCACCCAGACCTTCTGATCTGGCTATCTGAAGATGGCATTCACAAATCCACAGGTACAGCAGGCCACCCATGGGACTTCAATGCACATTTAAGTTCAATAACCACTGGAATAAGCAGTGGTATACTTTACACTAATAGTCCCTGTGTAAGATATATTTGGGGAGGGAAAGCTGAGGATATGAAATTTAAATTATAACAATATACATTTGGTGAATCAACCATTAATTTTGTCTCAAGTCCCAAAACATGGAGTTGTGGCTATCGCAGAAATTCCTTGCCAAGAACCAGTAACACCTGGGAGTGGACTTTTAAGCAGAAAGCCATCCAAGGAAGAGCAGCCAGCTGGGAAGGTAAGCGATTCGAGTTTCGTTTTCTGTGTGGTGTCAGCAGGTAGTCCAGGCACCTCAAAAAAAGTGATGTGACAACAGGAAACACAAAAAGAGGACTCTCGAGTCCCAGAGACGGTATACTTAGACACCGGCAGCTGAAGCCAGTGTGCCTCAGATCTGTCTCTGCCGTGCTTTGTCCTGCATCCTACAAGGGCACAAAGAAGCCTACTGGGCACAAAGGAGCCAGAACGAAGACAATGGCCACTTAATCTGGGGGGAATCTACACTGCTCCTCCATCCCCTCAAATGCAAAACTAACCTGGAGAATATTCTTCTGCTAGGACCCCAAGTATGCTCTAGTAACAATCAAAAAGTGACAGCTGAATTTTACTATTGGGAAAAACTCCTCTTCCTGACAGTCTTAACACACAAGCACATAACATCTATGCTATAAAGCAGCTTGGAGCAAGTCCCTCCCCTATACACTCACTGACACTGTTAGTCACTCAATCGTGTCCGACTCTTTGTGACCCCATTTACTGTAGCCCAGCAGGCTCCTCTGTCCATGGGATTCTCCAGGCAAGAATACTGGAGTAGGTTGCCATTCCCTTCTCTAGGGGATCTTCCTAACCTAGGGATCGAGCCTAGGTCCCTTGCATTGCAGGTGGATTATTTACCATCTGAGCCATGAGGGAAGGCCGATACTATCCATAGTTTTCTTCCGTCAGCCTACACTCTTTTTTAAGAGTGACTGTAAAGGAACAGCTTGTGTTGTCACCCAGGATTTCTGCCCGTATTTCCTACAGTACGGTTTAACTTGAGAAGCTGCTGTCACCCTCCTGCACAGGTGACTGCTGACTCAAGTCCAGGGCTGTTGTATGTTATTGCTCTGTCTCCAAGCTGATTTCAATACTATCTTTCAATTCCTGATAGAAGGCAGTCATCCTCTACGGAGGGCTCTTGTACCAAAGATGTCAGGGAGGCCACCTGTAATGTACACCGACTGGCTGCCTCTACTGTATCTCCTGCCCCCACTTCCACACAGAACCTGCACTCACCTCAGACACCCCTCAACTATACAGAAGCACTGCTCTCTCCACCTACACTAACTGTATGAATGAACATTTATTCCCCACCCGGAAATACCAGAAGGGAAAGAGTCCGAATCTTGGCACACCACTTTTCAGAAGTTGCTGACTCCTGATTGTTAGTCTATATTTGATAGTACATATATATGTGTGAGTGTGTATATACTATATATATTTATATATATTCAGGAGTAAATATAAAATACACCTGACCTGTTTTTCCTTTATTTATGGGTGAGCAATAATGTTGAAAATAACAGTAAATTAGAACTTCAGGGACTAAATTTAAAACTTACTTTTGAAATAAACTGGAAATATTTTATCAGGTTTTTAATAATTTCTGAGGCCCACTATTTTTCACCCAGGAAATTTAACTTGAATTTGAATAATGTGGTTAAAGTCCCGCAGGCCCACCCAAATGGCTTCTTACTGCAAGAGTTACCTGATAACAGATGGCACAAATATCGTTGTGCTTCTCCAGCTGCTCCTTCGTAGCAATGGGTAATGATTTAATCTTATTCACAGCGTCCCTGCGGAGCAGGAAGCTCTTCCACCCCAGCTGGGCCCGAAGCCACACATTATAGTAGGAATGGATGAAGATGATCATTGAGCCCATCACTGTCCATTCTCCAAAGATGGTCTCTGAGACGCCATAGGCCACCACGCATAGGGCCACAAGAAACTCCAGCAGGCGGTAAGTGCCATTCACATAGTAGATGACATCATCCATGTTTTCTACTGGCTCCTTTCTGAATTCCTCGACCATAAATAAGACATAAATAAAAAGTGTTCCCAGAACCTGGGGGAAAAAAAAAAAGGTATGCATATAATCACTACAAAAAGTTTTTCACAGACTTTAAACAATAACATATTACTAATACCTTTAGGATGCTAGATTTAATGTGCAGAGGAGACAGTGATGTAATTAAAATGTGGGTGATCTCAGTAATGCAGATCTTTGATACTGAAAAGGACCCTGAGTTAACTTTCCTAATGATGATTCTGATTAGTAATCAGTCTTCTCTGACTTATCCTTTCCCCTGCTCTCCAAGCCCTCAAAATTCTACCTGAATTTTCCTAATTCTGTTATTCACGCCTGTTCCTCAACTTTCGAAGAACCTTTACTTCTACAAGGAACAATGAATAAATCTGTATCACCAGTGCTGCATTATTTGTTACTGATTAGGCAACCAAGCTCCACTTGCAAGTTACAATAAGCTTATCCATTCCATGGTAATAGTTTGTATGTATATGTGTGTGTAAAGTACATGTCTATGTATCATGTCTGTGTACATCATATCTCTGTAATACATACACAGATATCATACATTTATATACATTATGAAATTATGGATATTTTCAAATAGGCATTTACTTAAAAATGTGTTCCAAACAAGCACTAAAATCTTTTAATATTTTATAGTTACTTATGTATTCAAGGTTTTCATGACAGTTCTATGCCATACCATTTTGAAAAAGAGATATTGCAAAGTTTAACAATCTTGATTAAAAAAATGCAGTGACTTAGATTGGCCTAGTACTTCAATAACCTCTAGTAAAGAGCATGGGAAGGAATCACCTAAAAAGTCCACTTCTAATTGTTAATTTTGAAAAAGTTTGTAATTCCTTTTCTGGAAGGAAAAATAAGAAAGTTATTTATTATACAAAGTTCATTAATCCTGGACTTACCTGAAGAGAGGTGAGAATGCTGCTAGAAATAATGATAAGAAGCCAAAAATCCATGTGGAAAAACTGGCAAATCATGTAAGCCATATAAGCAGGGAATACCAGTAAAAATAAACAAAGGCTCACTGCACGGAAGTGTTTCCATAAACTCCTGAAGAAAGAAAAGTATTCTTTTAACGTGTCAGTCACCCAGCAGGACAACCCACAGGTCTTATGCCATGCTTCAATTTCACATTTTACCACACACCCTTCTCCAAGTCACAGGGCTAGATTTCAGGGCAAGTCATGTCCAAGGTATGGTACTTCCAAGAACATGACTGATTTCTTTTCCCTTAACCTGGGGCACTCAGTCAGTTGCCAAGTACTACCAATTCCTTTTTTTTTTCCCTCAATAGTTTGCTTTCAGTCTCATTCCCACTCCTAGCAATTTCAAAGCAATTTCAGGCTTTCACAGCATTAAACCTTAACAGATTTGACAGTAATTTGCTTTCTTAAGTCATGACATCCTCTCCTCACCCGCAACACCCTTGATGAAAATCTCTGCGGCCATCTGTGTGGCCATTAAGTGCAGTGTTACTGAAAGGAATGGCCCTCGATGAGCAGGCATATTACCCCTCACATGTGCTGAGGATGAGGAAAAACAAGGAACCATGTTAATCTAAGACCTATTAGCTGATTGTCCTCCCTTCTTGCCCCTATTCCTGAATAGATTAATCATCCTAAAGCTCAACTAGCATAATACTGTCAATACCTTCTCTAAACTTCCTAGCCTCCATCTGAGGGCCTCCACTCCCAATTTTTTGGCTCAAACTCATCAACATCTGTCCTTCACTATAAGCAATGATGGCTAATTGTCTTCCCAGAAAAACACAAGCAGTCTTAAACATCCCACCAGAAATGTCTCCATCCCATCTTGTTTTCTAAACCCTTTCAATCAGTTCAAGCTAAACAAATTTATTTATACAGGTAATGCAATTTTTTCCCCAGGAATTACCTAGCCTCTAAGAATTCTTAACACCTGTACCAAACAATCATACAATGAACTGAAGCACTGTTTCTTTCAATATATATTTATATATAATATGTATTTTATATATCATATACATCTAAATACCTTTATTTATATTTTTACTTTATATTATTTAATTAAACATATTTTTATATATGTACGAACATTAACAAAAAAAAGTCTTACTGTCCAAATTTAAACTGCTTGAAAAATATGATAACTTCAGCTCCTGAGCACAAAGTCATGTTTGAAGTAAGTGCCAAATAAAACCTGAAAATTATTTCTGCTTGAAATTTTTCAAACTACTTTCCATCTATGACTACCTTTTCTTACCTACCCATCTATCCACTCAAGTGCAAAGCCCTATGATGTAAGCAGGACAAAAGCTTACCATAATTATTACACACAAGAATAGTTACACATATAATGTTATGCTTTTAACACACACAACATATCAAGAGATTCCTTAGATTTCAGCTTTTGGTTCCATTTGAACCCTCCTTCCTATCAACAGTGGAATAGACAGCAGGAGCCCCCTGGTTATCACAAAAAAAGGAACATAATCTTTTCTTTTGTTTACATCTTCATACACTGTAATATTCTAATAGATAATTCCTTAAATATATTCCAAATTTAATACAGACTGTATATCGATTTCTAAAAGAAAAATGACACAACCCTCCAACAGCAACTGCCTTAAGCAGAACTTTGAAAAACTCTATTTATGCAAAAAAAAAAAAAAAAAAGGTAGGTATGATTTTCACCTCCTACAAATTTATTGCTTACTTTATATTGGGTTGGCCAAAAAGTTCAGCCCAGTTTTTCCATGCCACCATGGAAAAAATCTGAACACAAACTTTCTGGCCAACCCAATATATTCAATTTATAAGCCATTTGATGATGGAATGACTTATTACTCCAACAAGGGATTTAAAAAGATGCTGGGTAATTCCACTTACCGGGACAAATAAAAGCCAAAGCTGGAGTAATTTTGTAACATAAGGACCACAAATCTAGAAATCAGCGTGAGCCCCAAACAGCTGTCCCCTCTCTTAAAAATAAAACTCAATTATAATCTATGTAAACTGAACACTGAGACTTAAATCATTTAATGATTTCCTATAAAACAAACCCAGATTATTTAAAAACATTATAAGAAAATGTGAATTTCAACCAAAATAATTTAAAGTTCATGGCTACAACAAAATTATGCTGCTTTAATTAAATATCAGCATCTATGATATGTTCTCAGATCCATTCAAAGTATTGCAAGGGAGACAGAGGAGCAGCATAAATCATCCTCCCTACCTTTATTATAACATGGGGCGGGGGAGGAAAAGAAAGAACACAAGTGCTGTAGTGCGTGGGACTGTCCACATTAGCAATTCTAATTAGAAGAACGTAAATTATCATTGTGGTTAAAATTAAAGCGAGGTACTTTGGAAAGTGTTTTACAGCTTTTCCTGTCAAACATGTTTCTTATGAGATGTTAAGGGACAAACTTAAACTGCCACTGTAGCTCTGCTTTGAGATTCCAAACTTTTATTAAAAAAAAAAAAAAAAAGCAGACAGAAAGGAATTATTGTAACAACAGCTATAATAGGGCAATTTGCCTGAAAACTTTAAGCGTATTCTTCAAAATCAAGCTAGCTATGATCCACTTACATAATGTAGGTATATATTTACATATTATACATGTACACAGAAAAATACAAAACTATGCTAACAGTTTTAACCTATGTCTAATTTCTGTTTTATATACACACAAACATTATATACATATATATCCTTATTTCGGTTAAAATTAAACAAAAATCTAATTTAAAATTAAAAGTAAAAAGTATAGCATAAAGTGATACTGGAAATTCGTTCCATTAACAGGTTAAGTACTACACAGTGAAAAATAGTTTTTTTAATTCACCTCAGTCCATTTCATTTAAATGTTGATCATTTAAAAATCTGCTATATAATTTGAATAGATAGACTATAGTTGTAAAATTTCATGCTAACAACTATAATCAAATTTACAGATAAAAGTAACAATTATATCTATAGCTAAAACTATCTGAGGCACCTTTTTAAGTTAAACACTGGAAATTACCTCTAGTCCAACCAATGCCAAAGACACGTGAGGATGTTCCCCTAATAATTACCTCCTTTGTAACAGAGATAAGTAGTATTTCAGTATTACCTTTTAACAGTTCTTCTAACTTGGAGAATTAGGACATTCTTCATTTCCCTTTTTCAATCCCCAGTGCAGTTAACTGAATTAATCATAATCTTCGATTCAGAATACACTATCTTTATTGGTCTGTGCAAGTCCCTCTTTTTATTATTAATAATAATCCAATCAGCAATTTTAAATACCTAAACTTTAAAAGGCATTTACACCCTAAGTATTTACACCTGAAGGACTGATGCTGAAGCTGAAACTCCAATACTTTGGCCACCTGATGTGAAGAACTGACTCATTGGAAAAGACCCTGATGCTGGGAAAGATTGAAGGTGGAAGGAGAAGGGGACAACAGAGGACGAGATGGTTAGATGGCATTACCGACTCAACAGACATGAGTTTTAGCAAGCTCTGGGAGTTGGTGATGGACAGGGAAGCCTGGCACACTGCAGTCCATGGGGTCGCAAAGTCAGACACAACTGAGCGACTGAACTGAACTGAAACTGTAACAAGCATTCATGAACCCATCTCTCTGTAAAAAAGAGAGGGCCTGGACCATAATCTACTCTAAGCGTGAGGCAGCTGGCCTATTCCAGGACCTGCCTCCCTTCACCCAATGAAACCATTTCATGAATCCTGTGCTCTTCACTCACTTGATTACTTCCTTTTCTATAGTGCTGTTTCATCCACATGTATTCCTAAAGAGTGTATTTTAAAATTCTAACATAAAAATGACATTCTACATTGTCATCTTTCTTGATTTACTTATATACTGCTATGAACCATTCATAATGCTTAATGTGTCACTAATGCTTTTAACATTCCACTGTGTCTATTATCACACTGATTCACCTCCTTTCCTGTCTGATTAGTGTATGATTTGCTCCCAGGTTTTTGGTATTGTGAAATTGTGCTATGAACATTCTTCTACATGTCCCTCCTGAACATGTGCAGAATGTCTTGAGTATGTACATAGGAGAAAATGCTAGTTTCCCAAAGTGATTACACTAATTTACATTCCCACCAGAAACCTAACATCCTAGGACCTATGTTTCCTTCTACCTTAGATATCAGCTGACATTCTTCTCTCTCTCTTCTTTTTAATTTTTTAACAAAGTTTACTTATCTATTTGGCTGTTCTGTATCTTAGTTGCAGCATATGGGATCTAGTTCCCTGACCAGGGACTGAACCCAGGCTTCACGCTTTGGTAGCGCAGATTCTTAAACACTGGACTACACCAAGTCCCTCCCGCTTTCTTGTTTCCTTTCTATT
Source organism: Bubalus kerabau (assembly GCF_029407905.1). Classification (NCBI taxonomy): domain Eukaryota; kingdom Metazoa; phylum Chordata; class Mammalia; order Artiodactyla; family Bovidae; genus Bubalus; species Bubalus kerabau. The sequence continues at coordinate 240,180,054 of NC_073624.1, forward strand.
ATTTATTCATTGACACTTCCATGGGTTCAAAACAGTAACTCAGAGAGGTCTTGATTCACATTTCTTTGACCACTAAAAACAGTGAACCTCTCTTCATAGTCATTGTTTGCTCTTTCACTAAAAGCCTGATGGGGTATTTTAGCCACTTCACTCCATGATCTGAGTTGTTTATATATTCTAGATACTAATTCTTGGGCAAGTGTGAATACTATAAATATCTTCTCCCAGTTTGTAACCATCATGTCTAATTTAAGTTACCTTTAGGTTTAGAAAATGTTATTAATTTTAATAATTTATCACTTTTCTTTCATAATCATAGTCATTCTTAGCCTTTTCACAACCAGCTCCATCAGTTTAACAATTTTTTTTTTCCTCCTTGAAGGTCTAAAATATACTACTCTATGCAGATTTAATTTTTTATTTTGACATTTAAGCCTCTACAATTTTGGAGCTAATTCTTTTGTTTACGGCTATGATATAGGAATCCAATTCCATCCTTTTCCAAATAGAAATCATTTTTTTTCCAGCTACATTACACGACCACCTGCCCCCATCACCTAACATGCCCCTTCTGTCATGCACCAAAGGTCCATATATACATGGACTTGCTTGGGGGCTCCATTCCATTGGTCAAGTTGTCTGTACCTGAGTCAATTATTATAAAAATGTCCTAGTATCTCCTGTTGTGAGTGAAATAAACTTTATCTTTCTCAAGTTGTCTGTTTTGATTTCAATATGGATTTATACTGGCTTCAAAGAAGGGGAAGGGCTGGGAGGAAGGTTCTTTCTATGATTTGGAAGTCTGTTTAAAGCATGGGTATCTGATCCTTGGATGTCTGGCAGCACTTGCCTCGCCTGTAAAGCCACCTGGGTCAGGATGTTTACCTTTTGTTTCCATTTCTGTAACAGTTACAGAACTAGCCAAGCTTTTCAATTCTTGAGTCAGGTCTGGTACGTAATATTTTTCTCACAACTTTTCCATTTCTTTTTTTTTTTTTTTTAAAAAAAAAAAACGTACTGCCATTTAACTCATGGGAAAGAACAGAACCCAACTGTTCATTCCCATCTCATCCTCTCACAGCCAGGAGCTTCACTTGCCTCAGGCTAATAATGCTGCTATATACAAACAAGAGTAACAGTGACCCCCATCCAAAATTGCCACTCCACACCCACACAGAGGGCTTCACACAGGGCTTCTCAGTCTTGCTCCTTTCCCTCTAAATTTCCTCTGCATTTGGTCTCAGAGGGAAGAAGTCAGTAATGACGCTAGTTCAGCACCCTGGAAAGACCCAGAACTGGATTTACTGATCCTTATGGCACTGAAATTATGATCTTTTTTCCTCTTTCCCAAACTTTCTATAGTATTGTATTAGTCCTCTAACTAGTATAGTTAATAATACTAAAGGATACTGCCAGAGATGACAAAAGAGTAGTTGAACTTTGGTCAAACAATTTAAATGACTATTTAACTGAGTTCACCATTGAATTCAACATCTTAAAAGCTTCTATTGAGAAATTCTAAACCTCAAAACTAAATCTCAAATAATTATAATGATTTAAATTATCTGAAACATATCCAAGAGTTTATTTAAATTGACTCTTTCAGCCATTTTACCACTTGAGAAAGTTTTCAGAATGTTTGACAATATGGGATACGGGGATAGAAAGGTAAACCTAATTTGGAGTGTTTTTAAACTCTTCTGTCAAAATTCTATCTCCCCCAAGGCTGCCTGCTCCCTTACTCATAATGTACCACCAAAGAAGCAATTAAATCAGGTTATTTCAATAATCAGAATGTACAGAAGGATGCTGGAAAAAAATAGTGGCACTGAATTTAAGCAATTCTTTATAGCATGTCCTTATATAAATTACCATAAGCCAAAATGGTATCTTAAAGAGCTAAATCATAATTGGCTTTTATTCATTCAGAAAATTTTTATGAGATGAATGAATTTGAATCCAGTTGGTCCCATAATGTGTCAAGAATCCCCATTATAACCTCAGTTAGTTGCAAACAAGCCATCAGGTAAGAATGTAAAAATTTCATTAATGCTTGACAATCTTTATTTTTCTCTTCTTTGTTTGTAGTTCCTCAATGTTTCTCCTCCTTTAGTACTTTAGTACACAGAATAAAACTGTATATTATTTGTTACATTTACTGAACTAAATTTTATGCTTTATATTATTTCAAAACTGGATAAATATAAAAAAGTATTACATTTCTCCAAAGAAGAAAAGCTGATTTGTAAATTACTTAGCCTTTAATGTGACTTTTAACTATAGAAATGTTGAAGGAAAAACAACAGAAAAAGTCAAACACATATTAAAAAAATAAATTTGTTAATAAGCTAATACCAATTATTCATATTATCTTCTGTATCTAAACAAAATCTAAATCTTCAGGCAATGAACTCATGTAAAGAATACAACAAAAATGTCTTTTAGGAAGTTTCTTACTTGTCTCTAGATGCTCCCAGCGCCAAAACAATAGGATCTGCAATCTCTAACATAGACTGAAGAATAGAAGCTACAACAATGAAAAGGATAATACTGAGCAGGAATGCCCGGTGAACAACCTGCAGTTCTATCAGACCAGTCTGTACCGCCAGGATTAACAGCGTAACTCCTTCTGTCATGCCCCTGGAAAAGCGTACATTTTCAGAAAAACAAACAGTAATCAGAATCACATTTAATTTTGAGAGAAAATAATCCAAAGGCTTAGACTATTGTTACATATTTCTGCTCTATTCTTAGACAAAACACCTGATCAGAATATTAATGTCAATGTAGTAATATATAATCATAATGTATCACTACATATGCAAAACATAATAGCTATAATTTCAGCATATAGTGAGGAGAACTAAAGCAATGTCTAAGATAAGTAAAAGTGCTCTAACCAGGCTTTGCTAATGAGCCAGATACCCCTAGCATTCTTAGCTAGCCACTGAATTATATACACTCATATTATGAACTGGGCTTCTCAGGTGGTGCTAATGGTGCCTGCCAATGCAGAAGACGTAGGAGACAGGTTCCATCCCTGAGTCAGGAAGACTGCCTGGAGGAGGAAGTGACAACCCACTCCAGAGACCCTGGCCAGCTACAGTCCACAGGATCTCAAACAGTTGCACATGACTGAAGTGACTTAGCACGTGTGTTATGAACTATCTCCTGATTATAAAATACAGAACCATTAGGTCAATGTCTGTATAATCTTTGGGTAGGAAATGTCTCTTTAAGAAGTCCATAAGAACCAGAGACATAAATACAAATACTTTTTTTGAAATTCAATTTCTTTATGGAATATATATACAAAGTCCTAAGACCTTTTTATCCTAATGACTTGAATTCTGAAGGATCTGGCAAATAAACGAGAAATGAGCAAAGGACAGGTACAGTTTTCAAATCCACAAATTAGCAAATATTTCAAAGTTTGATGATCAAAGTACTGACAAGGAATGTAAAAAAATATGAGCCAACTAATGTTGAGATATAAATAGGTAAAACATTTCTGGAGAAGAATTTGCTAATAAATTTAAAATTACATACCCTTCAATTCAATAATCTTACTGGTAATTTACCCTATGGATGTAGTACAAAAAGATTTTTAGGATATACAGATACGAAAAAGTGAATAATGGAACACGTTATGTGTTATGGGGATATAATCAGTAAAATCCATGAAAAATTAAGTAGGACAAACAATCTGATGTCTTCAACAAATAAAATTAAAGGGAAAAATATAGAGATAACAGGGACCTAAATATTGAAAAAAACTTGACAGGCATACCCAACCTCTGAAATATGGGCCTTATCTGGATCCTGAGTTGAGCAAACAAAATGTTTTTTACAATTCAGGCAGATAATTAAGGAAATACAAACACCAACTGGGTATTTGATGTCAAGGAATTCTTCTATTAGAAATGAATGCTCTATTTAGTTACGTTTTTTTCCTAAAGGATTCAGAGGTAAAATAATACTGTATCTGGAATTTGCTTCAAACAAATGCAGCTAGGTTATGGGACAAAACAAGTGGAATGGATGGGATACACAGCACAGGACCCTGGCCACATCACTGGAGGTGGGTGCTAGGCACATGCATGGGCGTTCACTTTACTATTTTCTCAACTTTTTTGGTTTAAAATTTTCCTATGTAAGGGTTTTAAAAAAGAGACGTGAACAAAGATACTGATAGTACCATTATTTAAATAGCCAAAAAAAAAAAGAGAGATACATTATTTTTGTAATAATATGCATTCATCAAAAAGAATGAGATGTATCTGATGTGTTGACATAAAAACAAAATATAAGAAACCTATCTAAGCCATGACAAACTAAGGTACAGAACAATATGTATAGTATGTGGAAAAGAATATGTATCTATGTATATATACATACTTTTCCCTATAAGAAATTTTTAAAATCACCACCTGTAGCTGTTACCTTTGTGCAGGGGAAATGGGAAGTACGAGGAGAAAGTTGTCATTTTCCCTTTAGTGCTCTTTGAATGGTATGAGTTTTGTGAACTTAAACAAGAATTATTTTTCTTTCTTGCTCCCACCCACTCTTTTCATTATAAAGGTGTTAGCTGGGACTGGCAGGAAAATTATGGAGCATACATTTTTTTCTTTTCTGTCATCAAAAAACTAATATACAACAAAATAAAAATTTCCTCTCAATTTACAAGGTACTTGGCATCTACTACTTCTGAAATACCCCATAAAGATTTAAATACTTCAAGAGGTTATGTAAACTTAAATAAATAAAATCAGTAAACCTCTATATTAATTAAGGTAACAGGAATCATGACAAGTTCTAGAGATAGCTTCCTAACACCAGATCTCAGTGATTTAGTAACAACTGGAATAACTATTCTGCATCCTCATTAATGTGTCTTTTGAAACTTCAATTGGTATAAAAATTATGTTCAAACATAAAAAATACAAATCTTTAAGGGAGTACCCAATATAGAAATCTGATTTTAGCAGAGTGACACAAATTCAAAATGGGAAAAAGCTATCAAAAATCTCTTAAATAAATCTAAGAAAGGAAAAGTATCTAATATACATGTTATGTACATACAATAAAAATACAATCTTTTATACATAGAAATTTAGGTTTTTAATAGCATGTTAACCCAAATATAGCAACCATTTCCCCAGAAAAAGTCCTCAAAATTCCATTTCCTCTAAAATTCATCAACAAAGAAATTCATCATTATTTCTTTAAGTTAGATAAGATTTAAATTTCTAGAGCTGTTCGGAGCAAAAAGACTTACCGATTCATGGCAGGATCATTCATGAAAGCTCGGTAACCTTGCAAGTAAAACTTGCAAAGTGTCAGAACACCCAAGGCAACAAAAGAAACCGTGAAGACCAAACCCAAAAGTGAGTAAGGAGTGCTGCAGCATTCAGCAATACTAGAAAAAAAAAGGAGGCGGGGGGGGATATTGACAGATAAAAATTGTTTACCTAAAGTTAAAACATCTTAGGCCTTTAAATAACCTCAAAGTTTGATCTTACCCTCAATGAAAACACCCAAAATCTGAGATGAGATCACCTAACCACTCTGTTACACTAATTTAAATCCACTCTCATTATTATCCTAACCTCATTTTCTCTTTGGCAAGTATTTAGTATATAGCACCAAATCTGAAACAGTCTTTTATTTTTATTTATCTATCATCTCCTTCAAAGGTAGTAAAACTTGAAGGGCCTAAACCTTGTTCCAAGCTTAAGAAATATTTAATTAACATACTGATAATATTCAAAGGAAACTCATATGGTTGCCCATTTTTCCTTCTGAAAAGTTCTGGCTGTTCAAATTGATCAGACTGTACTGCTAATGTGGTTACTCATCAAAATGCCTTCTTTGATCACACTGTTACAGGGCCTATGTTGACACTGCAGCTCCCAACACCTCTCATCCAACAGTGGCTTTAAGTGCTTTATACCTGAACTTATGTTTAGGTAAATGCATTCTTTTTCTGGGTTATTTCAAAAGTTAAGTCCAAGAAGAGACCCAAGACCATTTAAAAATAATTTTAATGCCAATTTTTAATAAGGAGAACTGGACTTACACTAAATCTTGAAAATACTTTCATGTTTTATAGAAATACATTCAATACTTTCATTGAACATATTAGAAAATAATTTAACATTTTGCAAATATATGTAACATTATATACCATTAATTTGGATCTAGCATTTACAAAACAACTAATAAAAAAGGTTCAAAGCATAGTATCTCAAGTTTTAAAATTTCAATGAAGAATTTCATTTGCACTGATGAGGAATTCATTCAGGCAAATCAGTATCTGCCCTTCACTCTGTAGCTCCTTGCCTCTGCTACTTTTGCACAACTGCTTTTAAAGTTACTTTTTATGTGAAAACATCTAATTTCATGTAGACCAGTGTGCATTATGATGTGGAAAAAAAAAAGTTTGGTTTTTAGGAGCTGATCATGATAGTTCACAGCTAAAGAATAAAAAATTTTATGGCATTCTTATACATCTAATTTCTGCAATGTTTGATATTTTTCTCAGAAAAATCATTATATAACATGTTTCAACAAATTGCCCAGTAATTTAAAAATATGAGGATCATGGCTATAAATAACACTAAAAATTTTACTTCATTCCCATTGGAGAAGTCTGAAAATTTTACTGTATGGTCATACAGTTTCTCTTTTCTTGTGTCCATCTATATTTAAAGAAATCTTTTACACCCAAACAGTACGATTTAATTACGTTTTCAAGAGGAGCACATTCTTTCAGTCTTACTTTAAAAGAGTGTGGTGACATTTTTCAAAAGAGTATAATAAAGAACACAAAAGGTTTCAACCTAGCTTTGGGGAAGTGAAAGAGGTTGGGAAATTTATAAAATTTTTCTTCCCTTCTCTCGTCAATGAGACACTTTATTGATTTTAGTTTCTATTTCCTGGCTGCAAAAAAAGTCTTCTTTTTGCTTTTCAGTTTGTTTGCTGTGTTTTGTTGGTTTGTTTGAGTCAGGGTATTATGGTAAACTTGAGATCCTTTTTGTAAGTTAACTTGTTCTTTGGCAAGGCAACACATACACACACACGCAAACTGGCACACAAGACCATCAAGAAGGACAAAGAGCAATGCTTAGAGATACATGTTAAAGAACCACACAGGAACTTCTCTATTACAAATTAAAACAGTCTTATACTAAGAAGCAGCAATCTATCCCATGTATGGAAAAGGAATAGACAAGAAAATTATTTGGCAAGATGTCTAAGCCTCACCTAAAATCTCAGCATTATTTTCTTACTCCATGAGCCCAAATGCATTCACAGCTTTTTGATTTGTTAAGCCTCTTACACTATAATATGCTTCATTTGATCGTGCTTCACAATGGATAATCAGTTCGGTTCAGTCACTCAGTTGTGTCCGACTCTTTGCAACCCCATGAATCACAGCACACCAGGTCTCCCTGTCCATCACCAACTCCTGAAGTTTACCCAAACTCATGTCCATCAAAAGTCCGTGATGCCATCCAGCCATCTCATCCTCTGTCGTCCCCTTCTCCTCCTGCCCCCAATCCCTCCCAGCATCAGGGTCTTTTATGATGAGTCAACTCTTCGTATCAGGTGGCCAAAGTACTGGAGTTTCAGCTTCAGCATCAGTCCATCCAATGAACACCCAGGACTGATCTCCTTTAGGATGGACTGGTTGGATCTCCTTGCTGTCCAAGGGACTCTCAAGAGTCTTCTCCAACACCACAGTTCAAAAGCATCGATTCTTCTGCGCTCAGCTTTCTTCACAGTCCAACTCTCACATCCATACATGAACACAGGGAAAACCATACCCTTGACTAGACGGACCTTTGTTGGCAAAGTAATATCTCTGCTTTTTAATATGCTATCTAGGTTGCAATGGATAATAATCTGGTTTATAATCTGGTTTAAAACAAGACCAATCCCAGCCCACATTTAGGTTATCCTAACCACAGAACTGTATATCTCTCTTTCCCTTTAAATCCAGTTACTTTTTGGATCATTTAAAAACTCTGAATAAAATTTCTGTAATACTTAAAAACAAGTAACAGTGCAACTTAATAACATGCTGGCCATTAAAACATATTTGATATCAATTTATTCCATGTTTATAGAAGCTACTTTCTAATTAAAAGTCTCAGCACAAAATATGACTCAGTACCAATAAGTTATTTTGTCAAAATAGGTATCACCCCATGTCAAAGATATTGTCATTTAACTTCCTAATGTTTTCAATCTTAATAAGTAACATGCTCCTTAAAGAGAATAAATCTGTCTTAAGCTTCTCCTCCCCTATACCACCACTTAGTGCATAGTACGCATCATTTTGGATGGCTGGGAACAATGGCTCTATTAACTAAAATTCAAAACTTGAATTCCCCTATATTTACTTCCCAGGAGGAGTTTCTTCCTTGCCTTTTAAAGTGTTTCCTTTTAAAGAGTCATGGAACGAAGATGTAGACCCATCTGGCAGATTCTGAGGGCTTGAGATGGAAAATTCAGAAATGTCTAAATGTCTAGATAAGCTCACAAAGACAGGTGGAAAACGGATTCTAAAGACTTAAGATTTAAAAACACAACAACCCAAAACCTGTGGGACACTGTAAAAGCAGTCCTAAGGGGAAAGTTCATAGCATACAGGCATACCTCAAGAAACAAGAAAAAAGTCAAATAAATAACCTAACTCTACACCTAAAGCAACTAGAAAAGGAAGAAATGAAGAACCCCAGGGTTAGTAGAAGGAAAGAAATCTTAAAAATTAGAGCAGAAATAAATGCAAAAGAAACAAAAGAGACCATAGCAAAAATCAACAAAGCCAAAAGCTGGTTCTTTGAAAGGATAAATAAAATTGACAAACCATTAGCCAGACTCATCAAAAAACAAAGGGAGAAAAATCAAATCAATAAAATTAGAAATGAAAATGGAGAGATCACAACAGACAACACAGAAATACAAAGGATCATAAGAGACTACTATCAACAATTATATGCCAATAAAATGGACAATGTGGAAGAGATGGACAAATTCTTAGAAAAGTACAACTTTCCAAAACTGGACCAGGAAGAAATAGAAAATCTTAACAGACCCATCACAAGCATGGAAATTGAAACTGTAATAAAAAATCTTCCAGCAAACAAAAGCCCAGGTCCAGATGGCTTCAGAGCTGAATTCTACCAAAAATTTAGAGAGGAGCTAACACCTATCCTGCTCAAACTCTTCCAGAAAATTGCAGAGGAAGGTAAACTTCCAAACCCATTCTATGAGGCCACCATCACCCTAATACCAAAACCTGACAAAGATCCCACAAAAAAAGAAAACTACAGGCCAATATCACTGATGAACATAGATGCAAAAATCCTTAACAAAATTCTAGCAATCAGAATCCAACAACACATTAAAAAGATCATACACCATGACCAAGTGGGCTTTATCCCAGGGATGCAAGGATTCTTCAATATCCGCAAATCAATCAATGTAATACACCACATTAACAAATTGAAAAATAAAAACCATATGATCATCTCAATAGATGCAGAGAAAGCCTTTGACAAAATTCAACATCCATTTATGATCAAAACTCTCCAGAAAGCAGGAATAGAAGGAACATACCTCAACATAATAAAAGCTATATGTGACAAACCCACAGCAAACATTATCCTCAATGGGGAAAAATTGAAAGCATTTCCTCTAAAGTCAGGAACAAGACAAGGGTGCCCACTTTCACCATTACTATTCAACATAGTTTTGGCCACAGCAATCAGAGCAGAAAAAGAAATAAAAGGAATCCAAATTGGAAAAGAAGATGTAGAACTCTCACTATTTGCAGATGACATGATCCTCTACATAGAAAACCCTAAAGACTCCACCAGAAAATTACTAGAACTAATCAATGATTATAGCAAAGTTGCAGGATATAAAATCAACACACAGAAATCCCTTGCATTCCTGTACACTAATAATGAGAAAACAGAAAGAGAAATTAAGGAAACAATTCCATTCACCATTGCAATGAAAAGAATAAAATACTTAGGAATATATCTACCTAAAGAAACTAAAGACCTATATATAGAAAACTATAAAACACTGGTGAAAGAAATCAAAGAGGACACTAATAGATGGAGAAATATACCGTGTTCATGGATTGGAAGAATCAATATAGTGCAAATGAGTATACTACCCAAAGCAATTTATAGATTCAATGCAATCCCTATCAAGCTACCAATGGTATTCTTCACAGAGCTAGAACAAATAATTTCACAATTTGTATGGAAATACAAAAAACCTCGAATAGCCAAAGCAATCTTGAGAAAGAAGAATGGAACTGGAGGAATCAACCTACCTGACTTCAGGCTCTACTACAAAGCCACAGTTATCAAGACAGTATGGTACTGGCACAAAGACAGAAATATAGACCAATGGACCAAACTAGAAGGCCCAGAGATAAATCCACGCACATATGGACACCTATCTTTGACAAAGGAGGCAAGACTATACAATGGATTAATTAAAGACAATCTCTTTAACAAGTGGTGCTGGGAAAACTGGTCAACCACTTGTAAAAGAATGAAACTAGACCACTTTCTAACACCGTACACAAAAATGAACTCAAAATGGATTAAAGATCTCAATGTAAGACCAGAAACTATAAAACTCCTAGAGGAGAACATAGGCAAAACACTCTCCGACATACATCACAGCAGGATCCTCTATGACCCACCTCCCAGAATATTGGAAATAAAAGCAAAAATAAACAAATGGGACCTAATTAAACTTAAAAGCTTCTGCACATCAAAGGAAACTATTAGCAAGGTGAAAAGGCAGCCCTCAGAATGGGAGAAAATAATAGCAAATGAAGCAACTGACAAACAACTAATCTCAAAAATATACAAGCAACTCCTACACCTCAATTCCAGAAAAATAAATGACCCAATCAAAAAATGGGCCAAAGAACTAAATACACATTTCTCCAAAGGAGACATACAGATGGCTAACAAACACATGAAAAGATGCTCAACATCACTCATTATCAGAGAAATGCAAATCAAAACCACTATGAGGTACCATTTCATACCAGTCAGAAAGGCTGCGATCCAAAAGTCTACAAGCAATAAATGCTGGAGAGGGTGTAGAGAAAAAGGAACCCTCTTACACTGTTGGTGGGAATGCAAACTAGTACAGCCACTATGGAGAACAGTGTGGAGATTCCTTTAAAAACTGAAAATAGAACTGCCTTATGATCCAGCAATCCCACTGCTGGGCATACACACTGAGGAAACCAGAAGGGAAAGAGACACAGGTACCCCAATGTTCATCGCAGCACTGTTTATAATAGTCAGGACATGGAAGCAACCTAGATGTCCATCAGCAGATGAATGGATAAGAAAGCTGTGGTACATATACACAATGGAGTACTACTCAGCCATTAAAAAGAACACATTTGAATCAGTTCTAATGAGGTGGATGAAACTGGAGCCTATTATACAGAGTGAAGTAAGCCAGAAAGAAAAACACCAATACAGTATACTAACGCATATATATGGAATTTAGAAAGACGGTAACAATAACCCTGTATACGAGACAGCAAAGGAGACACTGATGTATAGAACAGTCTTATGGACTCTGTTGGAGAGGGAGAGGGTGGGAAGATTTGGGAGAATGGGATTGAAACATGTGTAATATCATGTATGAAATGAGTTGCCAGTCCAGGTTCAATGCACGATACTGGATGCTTGGGGCTGGTGCACTGGGACGACCCAGAGGGATGGTGTGGGGAGGGAGGAGGGAGAAGGGTTCAGGATGGGGAGCACATGTATACCTGTGGCGGATTCGTTTTGATGTTTGGCAAAACCAATACAGTGTTTGAGGTTTAAAAATAAAATAAAAAAAAAAAAAAAAAAAGAAATAGTAAAGAGGTAATAAATAAATCTCCTTTATAAATTAAAAAAAATAAATAAATAAATAAATAATAATTTACCCTAGAAACCAAGTGTTAGAATTCCTTTCAATTAAACAGCAAAGTACTATGATATACTCATTTTATCATTTGACTCTATCTCAATAATGAAGGAAAACATCAAAAATAACAGGGCAGGGAATTCCTTGGCGGTCCAGTAGTTAGGATTTTGTGTTTCCACTGCCTAGGGTGCAGGTTCACTTCCTGGTTGGGGAACCAAGATCCCACAAGCTGAGCAGTGTGGCCAAAAAAAAAAAAAAAGGGGGGGGAGTATAGTGAAAGTGTATACGCAGTCATAGGATTTGGACTCAGATGGGGTTTGAATGTCAAAACCCCTTCTTCTGGCACTGTCACCTGGGGCAAGTTATTCTTGGTACAGTTTCCTCAGCTCTAAAATGGTAATGAGAATAAAAGCACCTTTCTTGGAGGGTTGCTATAAAAGTCAGTATGAGTAACTGTTTAATAGTGTGGCTGGCACATACTGTTGTTGTTCAGTCTCTAAGTCATGTCTGATTCTTTGCGACCCCATGAATTGCAGCACACCTGGCTTCCCTGTCCATCACCAGCTCCCAGAGCTTACTCAAATTCATGTCCATCGAGTTGGGGATGCCATCCAACCATCTCATCCTCTGTCGTCCCCTTCTGCTCCTGCCTTCAATCTTTCTCAGCATCGGGGTCTTTTCCAGTGAGTCAGCTCTTTGCATCAGGTGGCCAAAGTATTGGGGTTTCAGCTTCAGCATCAGTCCTTCCAAAGAATATTCAGGATTGACTGGTTTGATCTCCTCACTGTCCAAGGGACTCTCAAGAGTGTTCTCCAGCACCACAGTGCAAAAGCATCAATTCTTTGGTGCTCAGCCTTCTTTATGGTCCAACTCTCACATCCATACATGAACACTGGAAAAACCATAGCTTTGACCATATGGACCTTTGTCAGCAAAGCGATGTTTCTGCTTTTTAAAACACTGTGTAGGTTTGTCATAGCTATTCTTCCAAGGAGCAAAGATCTTTTAATATCATGGATCTGCATTGATTCTGGAGCCCAAGAAAATGAAATCTGACACTGTTTCCACTTTTTCCCCATCCATTTGCAATGAAGTGATGGGACCCCAATGCCATGATCTTCGTTTTTTCAACGTTGAGTTCTAAGTCAACTCTTTCACTCTCTTCTTTCACCTTCATGGAGAGGTTCTTTAGTTCCTCTTCACTTTCCACCATTAAAGTGGTATGATCTGCATATCTGAGGTTGTTGATATTCCTCCCAGCATTCTTGATTCCAGTCTTTGAGTTATCCAGCCCAGCATTTCATATGATGTACCCTGCATATAAGTTAAATAAGCAGGGTGACAATATACAACCTTGACATACTCCTTTCCCAATTTGGAACCAGTCCGTTGTTCCATGTCCAGTTCTAACTGTTGCTTCTTGTCCTCCATACAGGTTTTTCAGGAGGCAGGTAATGTGGTCTGGTATTCCTATGTCTATTTACATATTAAATACTCAATAAAAGTAACAGCTATTTTTAGAATGTATTTCTTTTCCAATAGTTTAACATGAAATCGAAAAAACATTTTTACAATTTGCAAAGTCCCTTTCCACAAATCATTTGCTGTACTATGGTCCACAGTGTGGCCAAATAAACCACCATTATTGTATTATTATCACTTCCTTGCACTGCGAGACCTAGGCATCTGCTGAGTGAAAATCCCATTTTAATTACACATGAAGCACTATAAAAAGACTGACAAAAGTTAATTTGCAAAACTTACTATTCCTGGATCAAAGTTTTCTCTTCTTAAGGCTATATATAGTATCATACGTTCTAATTAATTACCTTGTCAGGAAAAGGAAAAGAAGCCTCTCTCGTGAGGCAGGCTGATCTCGAGTACTGAAGTAGGAGTAAATCTGAAGAGCAAATAAGACGAGCCAGAAAACCATGAACAATACAGGGACTACCAGCTGATTCCACAGGGACATTCCCAAGGCTAGAAGGCCATACACCTCCACTACCTGAGTAAGAAAATAAGACAGGAAAACATCTGTTATCACTTCAATAAACACATTTAAACACAAAAGTGTTTAACCCGCAGTACTTAAAAACTGAATATCTTTTCTTTTCTTGCATATTAAACTAAATTCCTTCAAAGTTAGCTGTCCGCATACAATTAGAAAATAGCATGTCTTTTTTAATCTACTAATTTTACATTATTAGCAGTTGACACACACTCATCAAACGGCAACAGCAAACTGCCCTAACGGTTCAGGGATAATGTCAAAATAAAGTCATATTTGGAGGAAAACTACATCACAGGCAGTTTGAAGAGGTTTGGCAAACTTATGTCGAATCAAAATGATCAGAACTAGTGTGAACAATGGGCTTCCCAGGTGGCACAGTGCTAAAGAATCTGCCTGCCAATACAGGAGACAGCAGAGACTTGGGTTCCATCCGTGGGTCGGGGAGATCCCCTGGAATAGGAAACGGCAACCCAGTCCAGTATTCCTGCTTGGAAGATTCCATGAACAGAGGAGTCTGGCAGGCTACAGTTCATGGGGCGCAAAGAACTGGACACGATTAAGTGATGGAACACAGAAAACAGCACAGTGTGAACAACACAATACTGCTTGAGGGGCTAGGAGGAAGGGAAATACACAAGAATCTTCCAGAGTTTATTCAGGAATGTCATGGATGAGAAGTAATTTGATGGAAGACAGACTAATCACTGGAGAAGTTTACTCTCTTTTGCAGCAAAGACAGTTTAGAAAGTCTTTTCCCCCAGACAAATTAATTCCCCTTCCTCGTACTGTGTATTTATCAAGCAACATTTCTCAAATGATCTGTTTTGCCAAGTGCATTAACACCTGGAAAAAAGGTATACCTAAAAAAAGTTTACTAAGTTACTGTAAGTTAATAAATTAGCTGTCTAGTTTATAAAACAATCTCATATGAGATTGATTAGAAGGAATTCTCATAACCTGATTCAGCCTAAGAATACAGATGGTTACCAAGTTTTTGGAGTTACCAAGACAGGGACCAGATCCTGGTAACACAACAGAGTTCTGCCAGGTAGATTACGAACTCTATCTAACCTAAGCGGCCAACAGTCTTGCTAGAAGGCTCAATGTGATTCCAGAATGTTTCAAATAACTATAAAGACCTTAAATGAAAATACACTGACTTGTAGATTATTCTAAATTTAAACTTTTTCATCTGTAAATCAAATGCTTTTTCTAAAACTGAATCAAGAGTAACCCCTATTTTACCTCAATTGGAAGATACTGAAAGAAAACAAACTGTCTAGCTTGCTGCAAAATTATTTATTAGCAGCAAACTGATTACTGAGAGGCAGAGTACTTTTTCTCCTTTCCATTCAAGGAAAAGACCACTAAAAATCTGACAGTTTCTATTTCTTGCCTATCCAATTCTTTCTAGGTCATGAATTTCATAACCTGTATTTTATTTCCAACTATGATGCTTAGTGATACATGAACCTTATGACAAACAAGAAGGTAAACATGACACCGTAAAATGAAGGCTTTGTCCTTAGGGTGATTAATAAACAGTGAGTCTCCAAGCAATATTCACTGAATCTCTACTGCTCCTTAGCACCAGTGGACTGAATTCAAATAAGAAATACGTAAATGTGTCATCTTCATTCTGAATACAACAAAACTTCCCCATGAAGAACCTCTTTAATGAGACCGTGAAAATGATTTTATCTTCTTTGGAAGATCTACTTTCAGGAAAAGTTGCTCAAGTTGATCATTATGGAAGATGAAGAAATCAGGAGAATCAGGCTAAGGTCAAGAGCTTACAGAATTTTCCTGGGAAATCTGCCTTTGGGGCCACAACAATACGGAAAGGACTCACTTAGGGTAAGTATGGTCAGTCTGAAAGCTTCCTGTACCTTAAGGTCAGGTACATAGGAAAGAGGCAGAAGAGAATACCCATTTTAATACTCTCCTCTTACCAATGTCAATTTTAAGAGCTATTCTATATACTGAAACTTACTGATTAAATCAAATAGAACTATTTCTTTCAGTTGGTATGAAACCAACTGATTATGACTAGAAATAATCCGTTTGAGAGCCAAGACTGAAAAAAGTAGGAAAGACAGAAGCACATTATGTTGGCAAAATCAGTCCAAGCACGACATCTAAATGAAATCTGTCATATCATAGCCCAGAACTACTTAACGTCTTGGTTTAAATAAATAAACGTAAGGAAAATACATTAGTCACAGTAGGACTATATTAGGAAAAAAACAGGAACTGACCTCTACATATTCAATTCTATATCACTCTTGTCTTTGTTACGGTAGTTACCACCAAACATCATCTGCCTGGTACTGAACTCATTCAAATCTAATGGCTACCCTACATGTTACCTACAACAGTTATTATTAGTTCTATCTTTCAGATAAGTGAACGTAAGTGACTAACCCGAGGTTACACAGCTAGTAAAGAGCAGCATCAGAGTGAAAACTCAGACTGACTGCATCCAGATGAACTTACTTCACTTTACTGCTTCTCAACAGAACTTAAGGATCTCAGATGCTCGTAATTATGTTGAAAATAGTTACTATTTTCCAAATGTCAAACATAATGTTACCACAACCATGACTGTGAAATAAAAGTGAATTAAATCTTTAATATACTTAATATTTATGTAGAATTTTATCTACAGTCTTACCTGAACCAACTCTCTGTATGCAGACTTGGCAAGATTATAAGGTACTAGAAGGTTAGACCCAAGAAAATAGAGAACTTCCAAACCAGTAAAAATCATAGCAAATTTGTTGATGATAACAATTGTCTCCAGAGGAACAAGGCAGAGGCGTGCTAGCAGAGGAAGCATGTGAGCTGAAAAGAGCCAAATCTGCTTCGTTTTCATGACACAGGAGCATAACGTACACACCACCAGCTGACCTAAAATGAGGAGGGAAAAGGCATTTGAGATTTGGTATCCACAAAATAAAAACACTGTTGATAAAGATGATGACACAGCCTTTGAAGGAGTCTAATTAGGATCTCTTAGATAATATTTTAAATCAAATTTTAACTTCACTTGACCATAATTAAATGTTTACATGTCCTGTGAATTTTGAGCACCAATTCCCTTGGACTGATCTGAGAAAAGCAGCACAAATATCCACTGGTCTTTATCACATTCCAGAAGGCATATATAATATGGAAATTTTTTTTAATTTCTAATTCAATATTACAATAATTCAGTTACTACTAAACATATTTAGCTTCTTTTACAAAGGCCCTCAATATTTAACTGTTCTAGTCTAGAGATGAAAGTATAAAACCCAAGAGATACAATAACTTGTCTAAAATCATGCTGTGACAAGATTTATTCTGAGGTTTTCAATCTTTAACTGCTTTTATAAGACCATGCAAGCCTTCCCATATGGCTCAATAATGAAAAATTAAAACTCAGAAAGTTTAAACAACAAATTCTTACAGAGGATTGTGCATGATTATAGAAAGTTAGGAAGTACAGAGAAGTGAAAAGGAAAAAAACAATCCATCTCCTACAATCCTGTCACCCAAGTTAGCACTGTTAAGGTCTTGGGTTTATTATATAAAACACTGCATGCAAAGCTGTAGTATTTTATCTGAATCCTAGGCAGTGCTCAAAAAAAGCTATCCATATTATTTATCACCTTTTCAGTTTATTCTATGGATGTGATTATACACAAATGTTTTATATAAAGATTATAATGTACACACAATCAGCTTTTTTCATTTAAAACATATTACACATATACCTAACTAATAAATATATATGTGTGTGTGTATATATAAATATATATGGGCTTTTTTTTTTAGTTAAAAAAACTGAACACATATGACAATAAGAGCACTTGACTACCTTCAAATATTTTAAAGTATAAAATGCTTTGCTATGAATAAACTTGTACATTTATGAAATTCTTGTATAAACTACTTGGAGGACATTTCCTAATGTTTTCTAGCCTAAATTCCTAATAAGCGGGATTACTGAGTCAGAGGAAACATTTTTTAAAGCTTTTGACACATCTGTCAACTGCTCTACAGAAACAAAACACCCAGTGTACAGGGTGCCCTTTTTTCCACCTATCTGCCAACAGTGAAAATAATTTAAGAAAATAAAGGGTAAAAATATTTCCTAATTTTTAAAAAATTTGTCTTTTGTCCATCACCAATAGCACTGAACATTACCAGTAAGTATATAAAAGCACTTGCAATTTTTGACAAAATGCTTGTTCACATTCTTTGCCTATTCTACTAGGATATGTAGACGTCTGTTGTTTGAACAAGATATTAACCTTCTTTATCATATAATTGTATTTTCCCTATCTGTCACTGGAATATTTTAGTAACTTTTTTCTCTTATAATATAGAAGTTTTTATTATAAAGAATCAAATCTATCCACCTTTTTAACGGTTTCTACCTTTGGTGCCATGGTTAATTACATGGCTCCCCCTACTCAAGGTTATACAAGTAACCACCTATATTTTCTTTTTTTCTTTAATTAAAAAATTAACATATTTGGAAATCGTTTTACAGTAAGATAAAAAGCAAAGCTCTAAGTTTATTTTTTCAGATGTGTAGTTAGCTGTCTCAAAACTAGCTACTGGAATCAACCAATTCTTTTCTCGTTAATTTGAAATGCCATTTTGGTATACTGCAAAATCATCAGTGTATTTGTGTCTGCGTTGGAACTTGCTATTCTTTTTCAGTGATCTTCTCTGATGACTGTACACACTATTCCATTTCATTGACTGGACAAGTCTCCTCTCACTGCTCCTCTCAGAATTTCTCAGAAATTCTTGAACACGTTATCTTCCAAATTAAGAATTAGTCAAATTCTCTTCCTTCTTGCCAATGAAAAGCAAAACAAAATATATATTTTTTACCATCTTATTCATGCTTTTTTGGCGGGGGAGGGGGGGGAGTGGGGGATGGGGGCCGCCACACTGCACAGCATGTGGTACTTCCCTGGGCAGGGATTGAACCCACACCCCCTGCACTGGAAGCACAGAATCTTAACCACTGGACCACCAGTGAAGTCCTTATTAATCCTTTATTCCATTTTTAAATTTTTTATTGGAATAGGCTGATTTCAAATCAACATTTTTATATTTTAATTTGTGTTCTATTCAGATTATTATTAGAAGAATACAAAAGTGACAACCATTTTTACACAAAGCTGAAAATTTCTTAACAATCTACTATGCTATATGTAACATATGCGGTATTTTCTCCCACAGAGTATTAATTTTAATCTTTAAAGAACTGATACTCAAATCACAAGAAAAACATTCATAAAGCCATGAAAAAAGACAAAAACTCATAACAATGAAGAAAACTGAGAAGAGGCCACTTAATAAGTCAACAAAGTTTTAGGGGATAGAAAACAACAATTAGGCCATTTGTCTTTCCCCACCCCGGGAAGATGAAGTTTGCTCTTTGGAAAGGCTGAAACAGGCTCCTGGACACTGTGCATACCCAAGGCAGAGGTGAGGTGCGGTGCCCAAATGAAAACAGGTGATTATAAATCTGTACCCACAAAGATGACAGCTCTCTAGGTCTCCAAACACTACTGCCACATTTACTGCCATTCAGCTCTTGTCCCGGCACCAGTCCCCCCTACAGGAGATAGATTCGTCTTTGGGAAACTGACCCAAGCCCAGTGAAAAGACCACAAAGATGCACACTTAGGGGGTCCCCCCAATAAGGGTCAGGCCCACCTGAACACCAACTGTGACAAACACCAGTTGGTATGCCTTAAAGAGATTACAACTGGCAACTTAATACTTCACTTTAATACAAATGACAACAGAAGGATATTTAAGTAATAACCAGGTGATTCTAATTCAGGCTTAAGAACTACTGCTGTCCCATGTAAGGCAAAGAGCAGAACAAAAAGAATCTCAGAGAAAATGGAAAGAATGCAAGGAACAAAAGAAAGCTTCAGACTGTCACAATAGAAAGAAAACAAACCCCAGAATACTAAAAAAAAAATAACAAAAAAGTTGGGAAATCTCAGAAAGTAAAACAAAAAACAAAGAGACAGAGGAAAAGGAAAATAGAACAGTAAGAAAGTTAGGGGTTCAATGTGGAAGAAAGCTTATCCAATTAAAAGGAATTCCAGAAAGGGATAAAAGAGAAAAACAGCAGGGAAGAAATTATGGCGAGCTGAAAGGAGAGAAGCCTCTGGGGAATGATGCCTGACAGGAGAGGAGTGGTGCAGAAAGAGATTTTCATCATAATATTGTGGTATCACCCCCAATAATTGTTTAAAATTGTGTTTATTTCTTGACTTTTAAAAGTATATTTCTTTGATTAAAAAATTAGCTGAAACTCTGAAAAAATACTTAAGAGAAAGTGCTTTAATACTAGGAATATTTAGGAATTTTCATTTTGGCATGTCTTACTTTCACTGTACTCATAGCTATGATATTTAAAGTTCCTTGTTCCGCATGATGCAAACTTCCTCTAAGCTCTTAAAGTTCCCATAAGTCTAGGCCAGCACATTCAGTTCTCAGCTCTGAAGTTAGAGGCTTCAATTATCCTCTTTCACAGAAGAGTATGACTCATATGCTATAATTCTCTTGAAGGGAAGACCACTTCTCTTAGGTGAAAGAAGAAAGGAGTCATACTGTTAGTGGAAATCTTTCCGATAGCTCCAGAAGAATAGGAGGTTGTTCAACTTGATATACCTATTCCAACTGACAATTCTGAATAAAACAAAATCACAATGTACTCTGGATTTCAGGATTCCTTAAGAACTATCTCCAAGAAGTCCATAACCCTAAGAAAGAATGGCATGTTCATATTACTTAGTTTTTCATTAAAAGTTTATTAGTGAAATGGAAGAAAAGGAGTAGAAAGCTACTTTAAAATCAAAGTCTAAAGAAAAAAATGCTACTTAATAACGTATGGATTTCCAGTTAATTAAATCTTGGCTGGGTGAACACACTTTCATAAGCACTGATGGGAAAAATTTAGGGAAATATACAGATTTACACTAAATCACATCCATCACAGAATGAAAGAAAACACTGAATTTTCGAATCAGGCAAATATTTTCATACTTGGATGAAAATATTATCACTATTGAATATGTGGTAGTATTTGGATGCTACCACTATTGAATACAGCCATGGGATATGGCCATAAAGCAACATTATTTTTGTGTTCTACTCTCTTAAAAAGCCACTCTTTGAAGCTAAATGTTCTCCTGCCCCTATAAGGCAAGTCCCATAACTTCTAAACTAGTACAGTTTGCACAATCCAATCTAATCTAATCTCAGTTGACTCAAACAATTCTGATTTAAAGGTGAAGGTTTTCCTTTACTCCAGCTGAGGCTCCTATTGTTGTTGTTCAGATGCTCTGTGTGTCCGACTCTTTGTGAGCCCATGGACTGCAGCACGCCTGGGTTCCCTGAGCTTTACTATCTCTTAGAATTTGCTCAAACTCATGTCCATTGAGTTGACGATGCCATCTAACCATCTCATTCTCTGTTGCCCCGTTCTCCTCCTGTCCTCAATCCTTCCCAGCATCAGGGTCTTTTCCAATGAGTCAGCTCTTCACATCATGTGGCCGAAGTATTGGAGCTTCAGCTTCAGCATCAGTCCTTCCAGTGAATATTCAGGGTTGATTTCCTTCAGGACTGCTTTGATCTCTTTGCTGTCCAAGCGACCCTCGAGTCTTGTCCAGCATCACAGTTCAAAAGTATCAATTCTTCGGTGCTCAGCCTTCTTTGTGGTCCAACTTTCACATCCATACATGACTACTGGAAAAACCATAGCTTTGACTAGACAGATCTTTGTCAGCAAAGTGATGTCTCTGCTTTTTAATAGGCTATCTAGGTTTGTCACAGCTTTTTTTCCAAGAAGAAAGTATCTTTTAATTTCATGGCTGAAGTCACCAACCACAGTAATTTTGGAACCCAAGAAAATGAAATCTACCACTGCTTCCCCTTTTTCCCCTTCTATTTGCCATGAAATGATGGGACCAGACCTATGTAACTCAATAAAGCTATGAGCCCATCACGCAGGGCCACCCAAGAAAAAGAGTCACGGTGGAAAGCTCTGACAAAACATGATCTACTGGAGAAGGGAATGGCAAACCACTTCAGTATTCTTGCCTCAAGAACTCCATGAACAGTATGAAAAGGCAAAAAGATATAACTGGAAGATGAGTCCCTTAGGTCGGTACATGTCTAATATGCTACTGCAGAAGAGCAGAAAAATAGCTCCAGAAAGAATGAAGAGGCTGGGCCAAAGCAGAAATGATGCTAAGTTCTGAATGTGTCTGGTTGTGAAAGTCAAGTCTGATGCTGTAAAGAATACTGGATAGGAACCTAGACTATTTTGGTCCATGAATCAAGGTAAATTAGGCTTGGTCAAACAGGCGATGTCAAGAGTGAATATCAATATTTTAGGAATCGGTGAACTAAAAAGAATGGGAATGGGTGAATTGAATTCAGATGACCATTACATCTACTACTGTGGGCAAGAGACCTCCTTTGGGGTCACAGAAAACCAGCAATTGTGAGAGGGAGTAGAGAGCTTATGGCAGGCTGCTGCTTCTTTCTCTGCCAGCACAGTGGCATTCTTCCTGACTTACTTACCCACAGTTGAAGCAGGCAGGCAAGGAGAGGGAGAGAAGTAGAAAATTCTTACTGGACTATTTTCTTACAATGATATGGTATTGGTGCTCTCTGCAGTTGAGATATTTAAAATGGATCTTCTTTCTCCTGGGCATTTTTAAGTGTTTTTCTGATTGTTCCCATTATCATGGATCTCTTATCTGCATGACCTTTCATGCTTGTTATATACCCTCCTCTGGCTGCTTTTGGTTCTTTCCTCAGCTCCTGGGAATCTGGAAGTACAATGACTGTTGGAGTCTTCTCATCTTTTTAAGGGCCCTCTTGGAAGGATCTAAGAAAACTCCATTGACTCTTGGGACCCTCATCTAGTCCACAGGAAACTAACATTCTTTGCCTACAGAGATTAGATGATACAGGAGAACCTCACAAGACATTTTCACTTCACAGTCAGAAACTCAACAGCCAGCCGGCCCACTAGTGGCCTTTATAAGATTAGAATTATAATATAAGCCATATATGTAATGTTTAATATTCTGATAGCATCATTTTATGAAGTTAAAAAAAGTAAAATTGATTAACAATATATTTTATTTAACCTAATGCATCACAAATATTAGGGCTTCCCTGGTGGCTCAGCGGTAAAGAATCAACCTGCAATGCAGGAGACTCAGGTTCGATCCCTGGGTTGGGAAAATCCCCTGGAGAAGAAATGGCAACCCACTCCAGTATTCTTGCCTGGAGAATTCCATGGACAGAGGAGCCTGGTGGGCTACAGTCCACGGGGTTGCAAAAGAGTCTGACATGACTTAGTGACTGAACAATAACAACAATCCTAAATATTACCATATAGACATTCAATCTATACCAAAAAATGAACAAGACATTTTGCATCCTTTTCGTACTAAGTTTGATTTGGACTAGTCACATTTCAAGGGCTTATAAGGCACTTGTGGCTTGTTTTGGATGGTGCAGCTTTAGATTTTGCACACCTAGGTCAGACACCAGTCTGCAGGATCCCTCCTAAGCCACACACACAAAACAACTCTGAGTCTCCAAATGGTCCCCCACCGAATTCTCTACATGAGAAGGGCTGGGAAGGTATTTCAGAGAAAACAGCTATCTAAAGAAATTCTCCTACAACCTAGAAGGTGTTAACATAAACACCTTCTACATGGGTGAGTTTAAGAAACACATACAAGATTCCTCTCACTTCCTTTTTGCAATTTTGGAATGGTAAGATTTGGTACTTCACTTTGGGCTGCATCTGTGTTGTTCTGGGGTCCTACGCAATCCTTCTATTATAAACATTCTGCTACCTGAACGTTTCAATCACATCTCAAGTTCTCGATGTTTCTGGTAATTTATTGTAGACTAGAGGATAATGGCTTTCAACAACAGTAACCAATATTGCTGCTGCTGCTGCTGCTAAGTCACTTCAGTCGGGTCCGACTCTGTGCTACCCCAGAGACGGCAGCCCACCAGGCTCCCCCATCCCTGGGATTCTCCAGGCAAGAACACTGGAGTGGGTTGCCATTTCTTTCCCCAATACATGAAAGTGAAAAGTGAAAGCTAAGTCGCTCAGTCGTGTCCGACTCCTAGCGACCCCATGGACTGCAGCCTACCAGGCTCCTCTGCCCATGGGATTTTCCAGGCAAGAGTACTGGAGTGGGGTGCCACTGCCTTCTCCAGTAACCAATATTAAGACATTACATATTTCATTTTAATCTTACAAAGTAATTATTAGCTTTATTTAAAAACCAACCTTCCCAAATACTTAAATTATCCTTAAAAAACACAAGTAATTACAGGCTATATATAATTATAAACATGTAAAATAAGAAACACCTTATTTAGAGAGAAAAAGACTAATAAGAAAATGTAACATTTAACAATAACTGTGTTTTCAAAGAGTCATCAAGAATAACTTCAAGTTTTCCAACTTTTTTGTATTAAGTATGAACTAACTTTATAAGAGTAATTAATACTTGGTTGGTTCCTACCTACACTTTTGATTCTTTTATAATACTTACCTATTAAGGCTGTGGTAAATCGATTCATAGAGAGAGGTTCTAAATACATTGGTCCTTCATAGGCAGACTCCAGTTCACTCCTAACATAGTCCCTAATAAGTAAAATGATAAGAATGTATTAGATACATTCTAAGCACATACAGGAGAGAGAAGTAGCTAAGCACAGTATTATTATAAAAAACGTATTATGTTAATAACACTTAACATCTATACAAAGGAAAATTTTAGGTACAAAAAATTATAGAGGGCTGACCTTCATCTCCTTGGCCCATGTGATGAAAATAGAATTCACTGAAACTGAATTTTACTTGCAAAGAAGCAGCCAAAACTCCACTTTGTTGGATTCTCTTTCTTCCCACGGTCTCATTAATATAATTTACCCCAGGAAAAAGCCAATTGAGATGCCACCTCTCAACTCTACTACTTAACTGATAACACCTAACACTAATTCATTAATTTCCCCTCTTTTCATTAGCTTCCATTATCCCTCCCATCTTATCTTCCCAGTTTTTTCTCCAGTTATACTTAATTAGCTATAGGTAAAAACACAAACTAGTTAGAAAACTGGCTTGTAGCACAACAATCCTTAAAAGATCTCATTTTCAAGTTTACAGGAAATTTATAATTAGAATTATAATATTTAAGTAGGCTACAAATTTATTTTGAGATAAATTTTAAATCAAATTCAATTATTTCTTATAAAACATAATTCATTTAACATTGATCACTGAGAAATAACAAGATTTAATTAGTGGTCAAAGAGACTTTATACTCTGAGAAAACAGAACTTTTAGGGTAGAGGCAGAAAGGAAGAATTTATTGTCAGTTAAGTTCAGTGGTAATAGAACATGGTTGTCTTAAATTCTTCTGACATCAGAGTAGGAAAATTTGTGTTAAAAAATTCTCCTTTTCTTCAATTGTTGAATACTTTATTCACTGTACTTTAAAACAGGTTAAATACATCAAGTATTTCTGAAAAACTCGTATGGCCGTATTTACTTTTTCCATGAAATTACTTCCTATTAGGCAATCAAGTGGAATTCCTTTAGCATAAAACAGCTAACCAAGAAATGATCCTTACATAATCAGCAAGCGAGTACTGCCAAAAATCAAAACTAAAAACTAAAATAAAAATTTTAAAGCAGTTTTGGGAACAATTATAATAAAAATCAATGAATGATAAGGCTTCTTGGGTGATTTAGCTATTCTCTCTATCACTCTTTAACGATTATTTCTAACAAATAATGTATTAACAGTCTCTCTACTGACAGAGAAAACCAAATCCTCAAGAGGCATGCTCCTAATGCAGTGGTTGTCAACCAGGTGTGAGTTTGCCCCTGAGGGGATATTCTGCAATGTCTGAAAACATTTTTAGTTGTCACAGCTTCAAAGGGTGGAGGAGTGCTCCTGGCACCTAAATCAAGAGGCCTCCAAAACATCCCACAGCACACAGGGCAGCCCCCACAACAAAGAACTGCCCACTCCAGAAGGTCAGTTGTTGAAGCCCTGTTTTAATGTAAAGAGACACAAATGCTACACGTGCAAGTTACATATAAATATCTGATCATGAGATCAATGTAATTAGTATTTTTAATATAGTTTTAGGATAGAAAGCTAAAGAATGAGAAGTTCTGACGTTTTAAATAAAATACACATATAAGTACCATTCACATTTATGAAGTCTTTGAAAATGTATTAAAAGAAACATTTATATTTAAAAGAGATCTAACTTTGAGTCCCAATGGTAGAGCTAGTGGTAAAGAATGTGCCTACCATAAAAGGAGATACAACAGACGTGGGTTCCATCTCGGTCAGGAAGATCCCCTGGAGGAAGGCATGGCAACCCACTCCAGTATTCTTGCCTGGAGAATACCATGGACAGAGGAGCCTGGTGGGCTACAGCACATAGGGCCACAAAGAGTCGGACATGACTGAGGTGACTTAACACGTAGCACACAACTTTTGAGTCGCAGTAGGACCTGGGCCTTTAAAGTCAAGTAATTTCTTTTTGGCCAAAGCATATCTCTCTCAAATAGATCCAGTTTAAAAAAAGAACCAACGACAATCCATAAAGAGAAAGCAGACTGGTGTCTGCTGGAGGGGAAGTGGGGAGGGGGAATGGAAATCAGTACTCAAGAGTTGCAGGTTTTATTCTAGGGGGACGAAATGTTTTGAAACTAGATAATGGTGACAGCTGCACAACATCAGGACCACACTATACGCCACTGAACTGTTCACTTGCAAAGGTTAAATGTGGTACATGAATTTCACCTCTACAAAAAAGGACAGCCTGCGGGAGCACGAACTGCAAGCAGGAGAAAAGCCAGATCACTCAGGAGGACCTCAGTCCCAGGAGCTCTCTCCTGGTGAGGGCGAGGGAAGGAGATGGCAGAGTTGGGTTCCCTGTCATGTTTTCTCCCACGTTTGCTTTTGTCATCATATTATTGGTGTTTCATAATAAAACTCAGCAAACTCAACATTATCAAGAATTTCTTACTGCGGAGACATTTGCTAATTGTTTTTGTATTAATTTCCAAGCCTACTTCAGTTTATCCTCTTTTTAAAAGCCTCTTTGTTTTTCCTTAGTCCATTATCCAAAATTCTAATTTCACATAACAAAACTTCTAAGGCAAATTAACATTTTTTACACTTTTTTATTTTAACTCAAAAGGAATCTGCTGTATACCTGTATTGCTAGCACACTGGCAGGCCTTGAAAAAGCTGTAGTAGACAAGAAAAACACAGTTGTTGTGAAGATGAAGCACACAAGCCAGGAAAGCAGATATACGTAACACTTAACCTAACGATTATTTAATTACAATTGTGACAAATGCTGGAAGAAAAAAATACAAAACGTTGTCATGATTTTTTAAAATTTAAGTTTTATAGTCACAGCCCTGTTTATTAAAAAATTATCTTTTATTATCCTCACTTCTAGATTTATACTTTCTGTTTAGCTTGCTTTTTATCTCTCATTCTATTTCATAAGATTATTATAACGGGTTTAATGCAACAGTTTCCTTTTCTTTTAACCTACTCTATATTCCTTTGGTCGTTCTGGTGTTTTCTAAGTCTCCTCTCAACTTTCTAATTTTTTATATGATTTTCTTTTTGGTTCTTTCTCTTTTTCCATGTTTCACTACTCTGTGATCTGTTTAGATTAGGGAACCCTAGGGACCGTCTCATGCTCGTGCTCAGTCACTAAACTGTGTCTGACTCTTGTGACCCCATGGACTGGAGCCCGCCAGGCTTCTCTGTCCAAGGATTCCCAGGCAACAATACTGGAGTGGGTTGCCATTTCCTTCTTTAGGGGATCTTCCCAATCCAGGGATGGAATCTGTGTCTCCTGCATTGGCAGGCGAGTTCTTTACTGCTGAGCCACCAGGGAAGCACTACAAGGGATGTCTACATTTCAGAATAATCACCACCTTTAGGCCACAACAACAACACCCTGATGTTAAGCAGTTCCCTCCCTACTTGCTCTCCCACTTTACCCTCTTGAATAGCTCTCTCAATGCTTCAATCTCCCTCAAGGACTGCCCGACCTGTGCAATCGTCCTACCCCAGAAATTAACATCTTCCCTAGGCACCTTAGATCCTCTCTCCTTTGCTTAGATCCCCTCTCTCAAAGACAGCCTTCAGAATCTCTCTGTTTGGCTGACTCATCAATAAGCCCCACTTCAATAAAGACAGCCAGGACCAGAAAGCCCGCAGTCCCTCTTGGGGACAGCTGAGCTTGGCTTGCCAGAACCAGCGCTGTGACTTTGGTGGGGACTAAACTGGTCTTGCCAAGCAGCCACTACTGAGCTGTCTCTTCTGAGAGAAGAATCTGGGCACTGTCTCCCAAACTATTATTACAAAAAACTGGAAGAAGAAATAAAACAAAAATCAAAAACAAAACATTAACAAAGATCTCTACATCTAAGTTATATACAACTTCAGAACATCTCATGCTGGCAATGAAAACTCTTGGTTATTACTCAGTCTCAACAGAGTGGGTCACTTACAACATTAAAAAACACAATGGTAAGCCTAAAGAAGAAGGATTCAGAGAAGGAATTATCCAAAATTCCATGAGTCACTTTAGGCCAAAATTTAGTCTGAGGCAAGAGTCATGAAATTCAGATTTTTAACAGAATTTTAAACCTAAAAATTTTAAGACTGAATCAAACGAGAAGTTCAAAAGTAGAATTAGAATTTTCCAATTTAAAAATTTAAAGAACAGAATGTATTAAGTTGGTCAGAAGCAAGAATTACTGTTTTCTACTTGTAACTGAATAATATCTTCCCCTTCTTAAACCACTTTTTTCACTTATACAATTTATGCAATGCTGACAATTAACACAGAGCACCAATAAACTGAACACTTTGAAAACCCACTTCTCTACATTCCCCATGGTAGCCTTCTTTCTTGTGGTCACAACTGTTTTGGGGAATAAGTAATGTGTAACAGAGTCGGACACAACTGAAGCGACTTAGCAGCAGTAGCAGCAGCAGCAGCAGCAAGATGTATACCAAGAGCCCCAAGGACGGCTTACAAGTGGAAAAGCTTCTGCGATAAATAGAAGCATAAGAGTTATAAAAAACAAATAACAACAACAAAACCTACAAGCTTATCAATTCATCAGCAGATCAAAATCTTTCTTTCTAAGTCTCTTAAGCAACCTGGCTGGGTCGCTGGACAACTGAGAACAATCTGCACATTCTGGCCACTTAAAGCTTCCAAACAATAATAATTCCAAAGAAACCTAATCTATGTGTACACAGAACAAAGCGGTGAGCCCTCCAAGTTATCTTTCGCAATGTGTGCAAACAAAAGGCACTACTCACTTAATCAATGGATGGCCAAGGAATTACCCTGAGATGTTCAAACACTGCCATCTGAGTACCTATCACACCCTAAGCACTGAATAGCAATTTAAGAATTCATTTCCCCAGGGCTTTAGTATTTAAATCTTCTCTGCTACAAGGCCACCCTGCTTCTTTCTTCACCTTCTGAATACCTGCTAAATATTTAGTGCCTGGATCTGATAATGTCCAAAAGAAGAAAACATATCACACATTGAAATGGGTCAATTGTATTCCTTTCAAAAGTAAAAGTTAAATGTATAGTGAAAACCTTCACTTTTCAGTTCTGTTATCTAACAGCAGTAGTTGTCAGCTGGAAAAATTTTATTCCCCAGGTTATAACATTTGGCAATTAGGGATAGTTTCTGGTTTTACAATTGTGGGCAAGGGGTGCTCTGCAATCTGTGAGCAGAGACACAGTATTGACAACATCCTGTAATGCACACGACTGCCTCACAACAAGTAACCCAGCCCAACATGCTAACAGGTCCAATACAAAGAAACCCTCATCTGTACCTTTGAACGACACAAGCTTTCCTAAAATGGAGGGCTAGTTATCTGTATGAGACATATAAGTAACTTCTGGGAAAGTTTTACATTTGAAATCAGTTTTATTGTTTGAATCCAACAGGTTCTTAAAGTCATACACATACAAAATTGATGCACTGGTTCATAAACCTAAGAATAAAACAAGGAATTTAAAAATAATGAAGTTTTTTAAAAGTTTTAGGAAAAAAACACTTAACTGTGGAGGTAAACCATCAAAACATCCTCACAGGAATCATATCAGTTTGTAAAGTTTCTCTTTTTCCACAGTAGTGCTGGCGAGTCTCAATTTTAAAATAGGATTGGTACTGGAAAATATATTCCTTAGAAAGCAGTCCCCAACCTTTTTGACACCAGAGACTGATTTTATGGAAGACAATTTTTCCCACGGACCAGGGGCAGGGTGACGATTTCAGGATGATTCAAGCACATTACATTTATTGTGCACTGTATTTCTAATCTAACACTGCCACTGATCTGACAGGAGGCGCCGGTCCACAGCCCGGAAGCTGGGGACCCCTGCCTTACACCACTCAAAATGAGAAGCATAGCTTAGAATTTTAAGAATTAAAGAACCTGACATTTATCAAATTCTAATGAGTTCAATTTGAACAGTAATATTAAATTTTATACTAACTGAGCCCATGGAATGTTCTAAAGTTTAATTTTTCTGAAGTGAAAGATACATCCATTTTGTCTTTTATTAATTTTTATTAGAATGTAGTTATTTTACAGTGTTATATTAGCTTCTGCTGTACAGCAAAGTGAATCAGTTATACATACATATATATATATATATATAAAATCAGTCGCTCAGTCGTGTCCGACTCTTTGCGATCCCATGAATCACAGCACACCAGGCCTCCCTGTCCATCACCAACTCCAGGAGTTCACTGAGACTCACGTCCATCGAGTCAGTGATGCCATCCAGCCATCTCATTCTCTGTCGTCCCCTTCTCCTCTTGCCCTCAATCCCTCCCAGCATCAGAGTCTTTTCCAATGAGTCAACTCTTCGCATGAGGTGGCCAAAGTACTGGAGTTTCAGCTTTAGCATCATTCCTTCCAAAGAAATCCCAGGGCTGATCTCCTTCAGAATGGACTGGTTGGATCTCCTTGCAGTCCAAGGGACTCTCAAGAGTCTTCTCCAACACCACAGTTCAAAAGCATCAATTCTTCGGTGCTCAGCCTTCTTCACAGTCCAACTCTCACATCCATACATGACCACAGGAAAAACCATAGCCTTGACTAGACGAACCTTTGTTGGCAAAGTAATGTCTCTGCTTTTGAATATGCTATCTAGGTTGGTCATAACTTGCCTTCCAAGGAGTAAGTGTCTTTTAATTTCATGGCTGCAGTCACCATCTGCAGTGATTTGGGAGCCCAGAAAAATAAAGTCTGACACTGTTTCCACTGTTTCCCCATCTATTTCCCATGAAGTGATGGATCTGGATGCCATGATCTTTGTTTTCTGAATGTTGAGCTTTAAGCCAACTTTTTCACTCTCCACTTTCACTTTCATCAAGAGGCTTTTGAGTTCCTCTTCACTTTCTGCCATAAGGGTGGTGTCATCTGCATATCTGAGGTTATTGATATTTCTCCCGGCAATCTTGATTCCAGCTTGTATTTCTTCCAGTCCAGTGTTTCTCATGATGTACTCTGCATAGAAGTTAAATAAGCAGGGTGACAATATATAGCCTTGACGTACTCCTTTTCCTATTTGGAACCAGTCTGTTGTTCCATGTCCAGTTCTAACTGTTGCTTCCTGACCTGCCTACAAATTTCTCAAGAGGCAGATCAGGTGGTCTGGTATTCCCATCTCTTTCAGAATTTTCCACAGTTGATTGTGATCCACACAGTCAAAGGCTTTGACATAGTCAATAAAGCAGAAATAGATGTTTTTCTGGAACTCTCTTGCTTTTTCCATGATCCAGCAGATGTTGGCAATTTGATCTCGGGTTCCTCTGCCTTTTCTAAAATCAGCTTGAACATCAGGAAGTTCACGGTTCACATATTGCTGAAGCCTGGCCTGGAGAATTTTGAGCATTACTTTACTAGAGTGTGAGATGAGTGCAATTGTGTGGTAGTTTGAGCATTCTTTGGCATTGCCTTTTTTGGGGATTGGAATGAAAACTGACAGAGCTCTTGGGCAACCAAATGCATTGTCAATGAGCAGTAATATTTTGAAAGAAATCATTTTTCCTGAGAAGTAGGTCTCAACATTGAGCTTAAAATATTCAACAAACCATGTTGTAAACAGTTATGGTGTCATCCAGGTTTTGTTGTTCCATTTACAGCACACAGGTAGAGTAGATCTTAGCATAAATCTTAAGGTCTTAGGATTTTCATAATGGCTAGAGCATTGGCTTCAACAAGTCACCAGGTGCATTAGCCCCAAACAGAGTCAGCCTGTCCTTTGAAGCTTTGAAGCCCGGCACTGACTTCTCCTCTCTAGGTACAAAGTCCATTTTCTGCCAACAGAACACTGTTTTGTCTATACTGGAAATCTGCTCTTTAGTGTTCAGTTCAGTTGCTAGTCGTGTCCGACTCTTTGTGACCCCATGGACTGCAGCACATCAGGCTTCCCTGTCCATCACCAACTCCCGGAGCTTACTCAAGCTCATGTCCATTGAGTCGGTGATGCCATCCAACCATCTCATCCTCTGCCATCCCCTTCTCCTCCCACCTTCAATCATTCCCAGCATCAGGGTCTTTTCAAATGAGTCATTTCCTCCCATCAGGTGGCCAAAGTATTGGAGTTTCAGCTTCAGCATCAGTCCTTCCAATGAATATTTAGGACTGATTTGCTTTAGGATGGACTGATTGGATGTCCTTGCTGTCCAAAGGACTCTCAAGAGTCTTCTCCAACACCACAGTTCAAAAGCATCAATTCTTTAGTGTAGCCACCTTCATTAATGATCTTAGCTAGATCATCTAGATAACTTGCTTGCTGCAGCTTCTACATCAGCACGTTCTGCTGTACCTTGTACTTTTATGTGATGAAGACGGCGTCTTTCCTTAAAGCTCACGAAACAACCTCTGCTAGCTTCAAACTTCTCTTAGGCAGCTTCCTCACCTCTCTCAGCCTTCATGGAATTAAAAAGAGTTAGGACCTTGCTCTGGCCCTGGTTTAAGGGAATGTTGTAGCTGGTTTGATCTTCTATCCAGATCACTAAAAGTTTCTCCACATCAGCAATAAAGCTGTTCAGCTTTCTTATCATTCTTGTGTTCACTGAAGTAGTACTTTAACTTCCTTCAAGAACTTTTCCATCATACTCACAACTGGGCTAAGTGTTTGGCACAAGTGGCCTTACACTTAGCCAATCTCAAGTTAAATCATTTCTAGCTTTTGATTTAAAACGAGAGACATGACTCTTCACTTGAACACTTCCCATAGGGTTATTAACTGGTCTAATTTCAATATTAGTGTGTCTCAGGGAATAGGGAGACCCAAGGAGCAGGAGGGCGATGTGGGACAGCCAGTCAGTGCAGCAGTTAGTACACACACAGCCTTTGTTAAGTTTGCCATGTTATATAGGTGCAGTTTGTGATGCCCCAAAAATAATGACAATAGTAACATCAAAGATCACTGATCGTAGATCACCATAACAAATACAATAATAATGAAAAAAGTTTGAAATATTGCAAGAATTTCCAAAACCTGACCAGGACAGGAAGTGAGTAAGCCCTGTTAGAAACATGACAGGATGGATTTGGTTGATACAAGGTTGCCACAAACCTTCAATTTGTAAAAAACGCAGTATCTGCAAATCACAACAAAGGGAAGCCTAACAAAACAAGGTATGCCTGTACATGAATTAAGGAAAAGAGAGACCCGGCTTTTCAAGAGTATGAACTTTTCTGTTTAAGGAATTAATATTTGCAAATGTCTTTTTCTACAGCCAATTTTTGAAGTATCAAATGAGTTATTTAAAATATGCAAGTATTGACTTTCCTTCTCAGGACCATACTATACTCTGCTTTGATATATCTAGACTAGAGTGATATGGAAAATATCTGTAAATCATGTAAGTGATAAGGGACTTCTACCTAGAATACATAAAGAATTCCTACAACTCAATTTTTTTAAAAAAAGACAACCAATC
The DNA here is from genome assembly GCF_029407905.1 of Bubalus kerabau. Lineage (NCBI taxonomy): Eukaryota > Metazoa > Chordata > Mammalia > Artiodactyla > Bovidae > Bubalus > Bubalus kerabau. The sequence continues at coordinate 240,214,157 of NC_073624.1, forward strand.
AAATAATGGGTAAAGAACCTGAATAAACATCTCTCCGAGGAAAATTCACAAAGGGTTAATGAACATATGAAACATGCTCAACATCATTAGCCATCAGTGAAATGCAAATCAAAACCACAATGAAATCCCACTCCACACTTACTATGATGGCTACACTGAAAACGACCGAGATCACCAAGTGTCAGCAAGGGTGTGGAGAGACTGGAACCCTCACACCCTGCTGGCAGAAATATAATAGGGCAGCCACTTAGAAAGCAGTCTAGTAGTTCCTCAAAAGTTTAAACATACTATATGATCCAGCAATCCCAATCCAATGTATAAGCAGCACTCCTCCCTATAGTATGTCCACAAAAAACCACGAATGTTCACAGTGTTATTCTAACAGGCAACAAGGCAGAAACAATTCAAATGTCCATCAATGAATGAATGGATAAACAAAATGTCATACAACAAAATATGATTTGGACAGAAAAATGAAGTCCTGATACACACTACAGCATGGATGAGCCTTGAAAACATGCTAAGTGAAAGAAGTTAGGCATAAAGGACCACATATGTACAATTCAATGTACATGAAATGTCCAGAATGGGCCAACCCATAAAGATAGAAAACATACTGACATGCCTACAGCTGCAGAGAGGGGCTGGTAGGACATTGGGAGTGACTGCTGATGGGCACAGAGCTTCTTTCTGGAGTTATGAAAATGCTCTAAAACCAATGGTGGTGATGCTTTCTTTACACAGTTCTGTGAATGTATTCAAAACCACTGAGCTATATACTTTAAATAGGTATGTGAATTATATCTTAATAAAGTTGTTTTCTTTAAAGATACTTGTTTATGAAGCTGCCACATGAAATATGAACTATTAAGCTTTTTAAAACTAAAAAATTCAGCCTTAAGATTCTATGAGATTGGCCAAGACTCAATATTTATTAAACTGACATTTTATTAATGATTCAAGAATTAACACATCTTTGCTAACATTTTTGAGATAGTACCATATAGTGTAAATTACACTATGAAGAAAAACACTAAAATATGCCACAACTTGAAATTTGTTAGTTTAATATCAAAACCAACTCCATCAGATAGGCACTGTCTTACTTTATAGTTTCAAAGAAATAACTTGACATGGTAACATATTTCCTAAGTAGGGAAACTATTTCATATCCTACAAATTCTAAAACTAATTTTCTTTCCATTAACCATGCCCTCTCCAGAAAATTGAACTAAAAATCAGAAAACTTGGATTCAAGTTAAAGTCTGCGATCATCCCCTCCTAGCTGTTTGCACATTTCAGTTCTTTCACCTGTAAATCTCAAAGGATTATAGTAAGGATCAAAATAACATAAAAAAATATGAAATGTTTTTGTACACTGTAAAATTTTGTTACAATTCTTTTTACTGTTTAAAATAGATATAAACGTTCTGATCATGAAAATAAACTTCAAACACTGGTTAAAAATATTCCCATAAACTAAAAGTAGTAAGTCAAAATTGCTCAAGAAGAATGGTTGGAAAAAGGCTTTTCTTTATCTCTGACACTGCAGGGTCCCCTTTATCCCTACATGATAGAATTATGACCTCTCTAGAAAAGCCTGGATGATGATACCGCAGATGAAAATACAGCTACATGGTTTCGGCCATCACTCAACCACACAGAAACCAAAAAACCATAAAGGGAAAGAGCAGGTTCATTGCTTTTTCACCCAGAATTATAATAACAACTAAAATTAATTTTAATAGCTCTGCCTTCAACTTTGAGATTTCTTTGACTGATCATCAAAATCCTATCAACTCTAAAAAGCTATCGTTAACACAGCTACAGCATGGAATACTCTGCCATGAAAAAAACATTTTTTAAAGATTAACAACACAGGAAAATACTTACAAAACATTACTGCATAATAAAAATGAGACATAATAGAGTCAGTTAAAATCCACTGAGCCCTTACAACATGTCAGAAACTGTGCTAAGAGTTTAACATGCTTAATGATAATAAATCCTTATAACAGCTCCTTAAAATACTATTAGCATTTTACAGGTGAAGAAACTGAGATGAATCTTTCTGATAAATGACACTAAAGTTACAGAGCAGTAAATAAGAAACAGAGGATTTGAATCTATCCAATTCCCATCCACTTTTCCAAATGGCATTCTTAGCTGCCCAGGAACTTATTTATACACTGAAGTGGTAACTCAGGAGCCTACACTTTAACTACTGCATTATATCGCATACATATCATTTTTCTTTAAAAATGTATAAATGAAGATAGGGAAGTGTCTTCACTTTAAGCTTGAGCTGAGATTCAGAAGTGTCTAGGTAAGACCATAGGAATAAATTCTGTCACGGTTTGGGGCTAGTGGAATGGTCCTTCCCATAATGGGAAGCACCGACCCTTTTGTGTGAGTTAATACTGGCTCTTGGACTTCTAGTCTAGGTTCAATGGAGAAAGATGCTAAGGGAAAAGGCTTAAGTTGTTCCTGTGAAGGAGGCTAAGTACACAGGGACAATATTTGCGTGATACAAAATCAGAAAAGTAAGCGTCTCCACTTTAGAGTGAAGAGCTGGATCTGAAACACTGAGACAATTACAGAAATGCAGCACCACTCTTGCAGCTCTGTATTTTGAAATTCTGACATCCAAGGACATTCCCTGGGCAAGGATAGCAGCAGACCTCCCCAGCTCCAAGTACCATTTTGAGCAGGGCATCAACCAGATGTGAACAGGAGAAGGAGGTGAGAAGACTGAGTTTCTAGGGCCTTCAAGAGAAGGAAGATGGAGGTCTTGCATGAACAAAAGGGACCAAGAGTCGGTGACTGTTAGTATACTATTTTCACTCTTTTGTATCCGCTGAAGTGGTGAAAACTGGAGGTTATTAAAAAACTGGAAGAAAATAACAGAATTCTAACAGGTTTGTCACATGGTGATATAATTTCAGGTGATGGCTACTGCCTTTAAATTTTCTGTATAAACTGCCTACAGCGATGAGTGTAATTTTATAATCATGGGGGAAAAAAGGTTTTTAAAAAGTCAACCAATCAATGCTAGTAATATAAAAATGCTATTTCTAAGATTAAATTTCAAGCCTACACCAAAATCTGTGTTTCAAACCTCTAGAAAATTACATCCTGTTATATATGTAAAGTAATTGCCACTCTTCTTATAACTGGGAGTACATTTTGTTACAGTTATACATTTCAATCAAAACAAAAGAAATATTATACCCACAAAATTTATTATACCCCACTACATTTATGGTATGGGCTTTTGGTATACTTGTAATTTATTATTATTGTTTCAAGATTGGAAGCTCATATTCTTTTGTCAGACCAGTCTTCAAATTTAGGACAAGCAGACAAAGACAAACAGACGTTCTGACCTATACAATTAACCTCATGAAATAATTTATATCAATCATCGACTATATACAAGGTCGCACCTTACACTGATTTTCATGCATCATAAAGTAACTTCCTAAAATAGTGAAAGCAATGAAATCCATAATTGCTATAGTTCCTGCAGCCTGTCTTTGGAAATTTCTTTTCTCAGGTTATATAGAAAAGCTCATGGGTATTTTTGTAAACATACTCTTATGGTCCATTTCACAGTAAGACCAGTTGTAAAAGCAGAAATAAAATTTGAGACACAACCCCAGCTACTAATCCTGTATGATATTTATTTAGAAAACAAGTATCAATTTAAAAAAAAATGTTTGGGATACCTATCAAAGCTTCAGCTTCCTAACAGTGTTCATGAAAAGTATTTTACTGGTAAAGAAAAACTTTAAATTCAGTCATACATTTCAAAAATGGGTCACCTTCTTACCTGGAGATTTGATGTCCAGCATAGAGGAGCAGGGCCGTCAAAAAATATAGATAAAGCTGAACCAGATGCTGCCTGGGCAAGGTTAGTAGCACAACACTCAAGATATAACCTGTAGTAGAAGTGAAGAGAGATATAAATAAAATTCTATTCTAATTTAGTCTTCCAGTTAATTACACTAATAAAAAGAGCTTGAAGTAAATTACTTTCCAATTCAGTTCAGTTCAGTTCAGTCGCTCAGTCGTGTCCAACTCTTTGCGACCCCATGAATTGCAGCATGCCAGGCCTCCCTGTCCATCACCAACACCTGGAGTTCACTCAAACCCACGTCCATCAAGTCAGTGATGCAATCCAGCCATCTCATCCTCTGTCGTCCCCTTCTCCTCCTGCCCCCAATCCCTCCCAACATCAGAGTCTTTTCCAATGAGTCAACTCTTCGCATGAGGTGGCCAAAGTACTGGAGTTTCAGCTTTAGCATCATTCCTTCCAATGAACACCCAGGACTGATCTCCTTTAGAATGGACTGGCTGGATCTCCTTGCAGTCCAAGGGACTCTCAAGAGTCTTCTCCAACACCACAGTTCAAAAGCTTCAATTCTTCGGCGCTCAGCTTTCTTCACAGTCCAACTCTCACATCCATACACGACTACTGGAAAAACCATAGCCTTGACTAGACGAACCTTTGTTGGCAAAGTAATGTCTCTGCTTTTGAATATGCTATCTAGGTTGGTCATAACTTTCCTTCCAAGGAGTAAGCGTCTTTTAATTTCATGGCTGCAGGCACCATCTGCAGTGACTTTTGGAGCCCCAAAAAATAAAGTCTGACACTGTTTCCCCATCTATTTCCCATGAAGTGATGGGACCAGATGCCACGATCTTCATTAGGTTTCAACAACTTTGAGGTTTTTTACTTCGCTACCAAAGCAAGCTTAGCATAGTAAAACCACTTGGATTTTTCTATGGAAAATATAAAGCATTTTTCACTTCCTTTGTAGGTTTCTCTACTTTAAAACTGAATATATCACACAAAAGTACAATAGGATTCTCCTCATCAACTACCTTTCCTTGTCTCCTTGTTTCTTCTAAACCAACTGCCTCATTCTCTAGTCCCAGAGGAAGAACAGGGGGTCTTACTGTCCCTCTACCCCTGCACCTCCGGTGTGACTCAGATCTTATTTCTCCAACTCTGAAAGACCCTCTATCTTCTATGTCTTCAATCATTCCTCTGACACCATCCTCATTTCTCAAAGAACGTGCAGGGCTCTTTTCCCCAGTCGTAAAGAAAAACTCGTCACCACACTCATTTCTCCTTTTCCTACCACCTTTCTTTCATTACAATGACAAATGTTATAAACTATCTGTACCAAAGTCTCTAATTTCTGTCTATTATTCCCTCTTTACCCTTTACAATCTTAGATCCTCTAAAAACCCGTTTGCTTTCTCTAAAGAAACTTGGAAGTTAACAATTACCTACTAAATAGGAGTCAAGTCTAAGACTCAAATTTAAGTCAAATCTAAGACTCCTATTTAAATCCTTGCCCCAGCACCCAAAGCAACAACCACCCTCAGATCTATTATTCTTTGGCTTTGTGACATATACTTCCATTTACCCTCTAAATAATCCTCCCCTCTATTTTCTTTTCACCCTTCTCAAGTGAACATAGAAAATTTAGTTTCTGAATAACTTCTACTCTTTATATAAGTATCTAACTCAAAGAATCTATTTTCCTGCTTCAAATATACCATTCTAGATGATACAACAGTAGTTCTGAGAACCTACTACATAAGCATAAAAACCTTAATCATTTCCTATTCTAAGTAGACAATTATAGCTCATGATGTCTGAGGTAAAGTCCACTTAAACGTTCCCATATAGGAGTACAAACTGAGCTCCCATCCTCCTCCCTCAACAGGCTGGCTCACCTCCCCTTCCATTCACTCTGACTCAAACCTGCGCCACCTGTGATCACCCGGTCCCACTGAGTCTCTCATCTGTTACCCCTCCTTTGCAGTCCCTATGCCCCTACCTAACCCTTTCTGTAATACAATAATATATGCTGACTGATATTTATCTTTCAGTCTCTTCCCCTCCTCATCCATCCTATGCTTTGTTACCAGGGTAATATTCCCAAAACCATCACTTTCTTTTAGACAACTCCCGCTCTAAAACTTTCACAAGTTTGAAAGAATCTGCCTGCAATGCAGGAGACCAGGTTCAATCCCTGGGTCAGGAAGATCCGCTGGAGAAGGGAATAGCTACCCACTCCAGCATTCTTGCCTGGAGAATTCCATGGAGAGAGGAGCCTGACGAGCTATAGTCCATAGCGTCACAAAGAGTTAGACACAACTGAACGACTAACACTTTAACCTCTCAGTGTAACATTAAACATCTTGCAAAAATCTGGCCCTGGCTTATTGTCCTCTCATGAATGAGTCTTCACTAGGGCACAGACATCCCTTCTTAGCATCTAATGTGTCCCTCACGCTGAATCAATAATGCTTAAAGTTTAAGAAACAGGAACTGTGTTAGGCACTACATATTTTCCACACATCCTAACTTTAAGAACCATCCAAGGGAAGCCAGAGATACATATTTCTATTTGCTTTTCATTTTGTAAAATAATTTCTTCCAATTAATTCTGTTAATCTCTTTCTCATAGGACTTAAGAAGTATTTAAAAGGATGTTTATTATATTTAGCAAGCATTTTCACTGTTTGTGGCTGAAGGATTTTCTAATCAGTCTACTTATTGCATGAAACGTTTCCTTAGATTTTCTGACGTTTAATAAACTATCATTTTCCTTTCCAGATATCCTTATCTTTCCGTTCTCCTGTGTATCTCATAAAATCAGCTGCCAAATTCTCTAGACTGAACATATTCATTTCATTCTTTCAATTATTCAGTCATGCAATCAATCAACATTAGTATGTGTAAAGTATGATCCAGATGCACTCGTGGCCATGGAAAATTCAAGAAGAAAAAATAAAGAAATCAGTCTCGTGGAAAACCAAACAAGGACAAAAGTGTGATACATCCTTGGTAGTTTCATAAAAATTAAAAGGGCTATGGTTAGGTGATTGTTTGACCTGGACCTCAAAGGGTAAATGGATCTTTACCAGGCTAAGAGAAAGGGGAAACATTCTCAGAGACCAGCAACAGCAGGTCTGACAGCCACAGAAGTACAAAGGAAATTTTCAGGAGACAGGAAACTGTAGACCAGACTAGATTTTGGTGTAAGTAGAAAGAGTATTAGGTGGGTACTGGGAGATGCTGCTGCTGATAGAGCTGGTGGCTCAGACAGTAAGAAACCACCTACAGTGCAGGAGACCCGGGTTCAGTTTCTGGGTCGGGAAGATTCCCCTGGAGAAGGGTATGACTACCCATTCCAGTATTTCTGCCTGTAGAATTCCATGGATAGAGGAACCTGGCAGGCTACACTCCATGGGGTCACAAAGAGTCAGACACGACTGAGTGACTAACTCTAACTAACTTAGGATGAGATGGCTGGACGGCATCACGATGCAATGAACATGAACTTGGGCAAACTCCAGGAGATGGTGAGGGACAGGGAGGCCTGGTGTGCTGCAGTCCACGGGGTCGCAGAGTGTCGGACATGACTGGGTGACTGAACAACAACAATAATTAAGGAGTTTAGCCTGGGCTTATGTTCTCAGATCCTTTAAATACCATATAGGTGAGGTAAGAAAATGAAAAACATATAGATGAGGTAAGAAAACAAAAAACAAAATGGTAACAAAAACCCTATGGTCACCTATATCCCCATTTTCACATTCCAGTGAAAAAATAACTGTGATCAAATATATTGCACAAGAAGATTATGAATACTTATGCTGCTGTATTAAGAGCTGTATGACTAAATCATCTGAACTACAATAAACAGTTGATCCTCAAACAATGCAGGGATCAGGAGCACCAAGCTCTCCTCATGGTATAAAACCTGAGTATAACTTTACAGTCAGCCTTCCAAACCTACAGAGTTCAAGGGTCCTACAGAGTTCAAGGGTCAACTGTATACATCATCTAATTAGTTGAAAAATACAAAACTACTGCTGATGCAAATATGCATCATTACTCAGACTATAGGATTAACTGAACCAACCAAAACAAACTAAATTGATAATGATGAAGCTTTCTTGTTGTTCAGTTGCTAAGTCGTGTCTGACTTTGCAATCCCATGAACTGCACCATGCCAGGCTTCCCTGTCCGTCATTATCTCTAGGAGTTTACTCAAACTCATGTCCATTGAGTCAGTGATGCCATCTAACCATCTCATCCTCTGCCACCCCCATGATAAAGCTAACTCAACAGTAATTTGTAATTAAAAAAGCAAGACTAGCAGCATTTAAAAATAATGATCTGCTTAAAATAACATTGGTGAACCTTCGTAATGAAATACAAGAATTTCTGCTATTTAAAGGGTTATTTTAGTGGTGGAGAAAAAAAAAATGAGGACATGGAATAAAATAGTAGCTTTGGATATGAACTTGGCAGGGTCATTTATGAGATATAGACTTAAATAGGTCTTAATGGTAATCTACTGGTGAATGGTTGAGAAAAAGGAAGTGAAGATGGTTCTGATGTCTCCAGCGTGCGTAACTGAATGATGGCTTTGCTACTAAGACAGGAAATACATAAGGGGGCAGAGGCTTGAGGTTAAGTAAAGGTGATGAGATAAGTGATAAGTTGAGGTGCTTGTAAAATATTTAGGTTGAGATAGCTAATGATAGTTAGAAATCATTTATTCATCACCAGGCACTAGTTAGGTACTGATAATACTGAGATAATAGACAACACCATTCCTACCTTAAGGGAGCTAACTATCTAGTTGGGAAGATAGCTAGGCTTATGGACCCTTAGAATGTAGTACAGTAAGTACCATGGTGGAGGTATGAACTGGAAACCATGCGATCAAAGAGGAGGAACAATAATGGAGACTAAAGTGGTCAAAAGCAGGAAAAGTGGAGATAGAGATTTGTAGCCAAAACTATGTGAAACCACCCCAACAACAAAATACGAAAATTAAACACAAATCCTAGGAATATCAACACTAAAGAAGGAGTCCAAAGATACAGCAAAAGACTCAGAAGGAATGATTAATAATCTAGAAGAATTCAGAAAGATTTTTAAGAAGGAGATCGTGGTTAACAGTTTCACAAACATGGAAAGGTGTGCAAAACAGGGATACAAATGAAGTTTGAGTTTTACCTTCTGGGTCACTAATAATTTTAGTGATCATAGTTAAAACAGAACTATTCTCATATCCACTCTTTTCTTTGCAACTGCTACAAGCCCATGCTAGCTCTGGATCTCATTACCTGTTGCCAAAAATCCCAAATGGCCTTCTATCCTCCGGTTTCTCCCCTCCCCAATCCACTATCCTATCCTATTCAACACTGCCTAACCAATCTTAAGATGCAGCTCACCTGCTCTAAATCCTTACCGACCCACCACTATCTATCAAGTTAAGCACAATATCTAACATTTGCATTCAGGGCTTTTCACAAATGGCCCTATTATTCCTTTTCAATATTATTTCTTTTCTCCTTTATATACCCTACACCCTGCAAACAGTTCTCTAATTAACATCTGGAGAGTTACTCTCTCTGCTGTCCTCAGACAGGACCCGCACTGGAAAGCTTCTAATTTCAAAGGTACAATTATATTCCATTAACACAATTATTAACACTCCCCACCTTGATTTTTAAGCTCTTAATAACAGAGGATATAAAGGAGAAAAAAACTCACAACAGTTAAAAAAAAAAAAACAAAAAACTTAGGAATGAACTGAAAAATAAGTCTAAGGGCTACATAAATAAAACTTTAAAACACTCCATCAGAAGGACGCAAAAGAAATCATGAACATAGTTAAGTCTCTTGTGTTTTTTCCTAAAGAGTTAGCACCCGTAAGCTCTCTCTTCACACTAACTTAACTTTTAATAATAAGCAATCCCAGCAAACAGGTCAACAGGGCTGTGTTGGGAAGATTAAATAACTGGGAAGTTCATGTAGAAAACTAACAACAACCAAAAAAAACTCAGAGAGGGAAATAAAGAAAAAGAGACTAACTCTATCAGATAGTAAAATAAAATCTAAATCCTCAATAATAAGAAATGAATAGAAAAAAAGTTCAGAAATGGAATAAGACACCCTGTAAATGCAGATAAATTCTAAATGCAGCAAAGATTTAAATGCAAAAATCAAACAACCAAAAGAATGCAATAAAACATGACATACATCTTTATAAACTTAAGAACAGAGAAGGCTTTCTTAATTAAAAATCCTAAAGATATATGAAAGAAAAAATTATAAATTCAATCACATTAAAAACAAATTTTGTGTGCCAAAAATATCTTTAGCAAAATCAAGAGAACTGAAATTGGAAAAAATTCCAACTCATCACACAGGGCTTATTTCCCTAACATATATCAAACCCCACCAACTAGTAAGAAAAGGCTAACAGTCCCATAGAAAAGTGAGCAAGGGACAAGTACTGACAACTCTCAAAGGAGGAAACTACCAATTTTTTAAACACATGAATAAATTCAATCTCATTCATAAGAGAAACACAAATTAAAACTACATTTTAAAATCAGCATTTTTCACCTACATGCTATGGCATATTTACTAGTTCAGTTATGTCCGACTCTGCAACCCTTTGGACTGTAGCCCGCCAGGCTCCTTTGTCCATGGGACTTTTCAGGCAAGAATACTGGGGTGGGTTGCCACTTTCCTCATCCAGGGGATCTCTTCCCAACCCAGGAATGAAATCCATATCTCCTGTGCCTCCTGCATTGCAGGCGGACTCTTTACCTGCTGAACCATCAGAGAAACCCACTAAGCAGCCAGATATTAAAGTTGGATAATACTGTTTGATAAGGATGTGGATTTCAGGAAGCGTCAACAACTGCTTGTAGGTACAAAATAGTCTATAGAGAGCAGTATCAGTCAATAGTCCCAATGTATGTATACTCTTTAACCCAGCAGAATCACTTCTAATAACTCATCCCATGGCTATCTTTGCACCTGTTGAAATGAAAGCTATACAAAACTGTTTAGTACCACAGTGAATGAAACAGTAGAAGACAGAAGCTATCTAAAATGTCCTCCACTGAAGTAATTCATGCACTAAATCACAGTACAGTCATACAAGAGTACTATGCCCCTACGAAACAGAACTGGAGGGCTGGGGAAGAAAGTGAGGCCTCAACAGATCAGAATGGCAGATCAGAATGTGTCAGCATGAAAAAACAGTGAATATCTAAAAATAACATGGCTCTATGATACATCATTAAGTTAAAACAAACAAAAGGTTCAAAAGAGTAATGTACTATGTTATCATCTGTACTAAAAAAGAGGAAAGATATTTATATTTTTATCATTTATATATCAATATATCTTTATCTTTACTTACACATACATAAAATATCTCCAGAATTATGCTGCTGCTGCTGCTGCTAAGTCGCTTCAGTCGTGTCAGACTCTGTGCGACCCCATAGACGTCAGCCCACCAAGGCTCCCCTGTCCCTGGGATTCTCCAGGCAAGAATATTGGAGTGGGTTGCCATTTCCTCCTCCAATGCATGAAAGTGAAAAGTGAAAGTGAAGTAGCTCAGTTGTGTCTGACTCCTAGCGACCCCATGGACTGCAGCCTACCAGGCTCCTCCATCCATGGGATTTTCCAGGCAAGAGTACTGGAGTGGGCTGCCATTGCCTTCTCCGCCAGAATTATGCACAAGAAAATAAAAACAGCTACCTGTTGAGACTCAAAGTGAGAACTCAGTAGATGAGGAACAGAGACAGGAGGAAGGCACTTTTCACTGTATACTTTTTATGCTTTTTGGTTTCTGAACATAAATTACAATTTCTAAAATCCATTTAAGGGTGAAATTCTGTAAATTGGAACATTACATAAACACTACATAATGCTCTGACACAGAGGTTACTGTAACCAAAAATCTGTTCAAGCTGAAAATATCTACTTGCGCAATCACTGAGCTTACTCTACCACAGCATATAATGAGTGCATTTAAGAAGGCTCAGTTGAGTTCCCAAAGCCAGAGAGTACAAACTGCAACTGTACAAGAACCCATACAACTTCTAAAATGAATGTTTCTATTAGATAGCTCTTTTTATAATAAATACTTCCATATATTCAGAAATAATATACGTGATAAGTACATTTTTAAGACCACAGAACAAACTACTTTTGCTGGATTAAGTGAAATATCTAAACCAAGTACCCAATTGTTCTTCTACAATAGACTGGAATTATTTTCCATAAACTAACACACAAACCTTTAACAGGTTAACCCCTTAAAGGGCTGAGAATTAGTATTTTGCAGCATAAAAGAACCTTCTCATTTCAGAGGCTTTCCAAGGTAGTGCCAACTGAGAGAGATAAGTCTACTGTACTCAGATGTTCTGTCTCTAGTGCAGTCTTTTCTACTGTACCATACTCCTTCCCACAACGGCTTAAATCTCTCAGACCTATAAGGGGTTCTCAGGGCTAAGCTTTGAAACCTAGAAAGTTCTTTTATAAATAAAAAATAAATCTCAGATACAGGACAACCCTTAACAATTTTATAAAAGATAATCTTCAAATTTTAAAAAAGATATACTTGTTGATAGGCAATTCTAACAACAAAATATTAATAAAACCACTGCAGCACATCATTCAAGCCACATCTTGAGTTACTGATATTAAATGAAATTATACTATCATTATTATTACATATAAAATAAAAATTAACCTAAAAATTAAGAATCATGACTTTTATTCTAGATGGACTTTATCTGCTTCCTAATTTTTTTATTTTTGGCCATACTCCACAGCATGTGGGATCTTCCCTGACCAGGGATCAAACCCATGCCCTCTGCAGTGGAAGTACAGTATCTTTAACAACTGGACCTCCAGGGAAGTCCCCTGCCTGTATATCTTGACTTTAATTTCTTAAATCTCTTCACATTACTTCTACCACTGATTCAAAAAAAACTGTATCAACTATATATTTCAAGCATTTTTAAAAAATATTATAATTTTCCACATTTCATTTAACTGAAATGAATACTATACCTTCAAATGATATTAATGTTTTGGAAGAATAAAGAATATTGCTTACTTTCTGGACTTCCCTGGTACTACAATGGATAAGAATCCGGCTGCCAAAGCAGGAGACACAGGTTCAATCCCTGGTCTGGGAAGATTCTACATACTGAGGAGCAATTAAGCTCATGAGCCACGACTACTGAGCCCAAGCTCTAAAGCCTACAAGCCACAACTACTGAAGCCTCTGCGCCTAGAGCCTGTGGCCCCCAACCAGAGAAGCCACTGCTCAGTGCAACTAGACAAAGTCTGAATGCAGCAATGAAGACACAGCGTAAGCAAAAATAAATAAATAAATAATCTAAAAAAACCCTTACATTCTGAATTACTACCAAAACCCAAATTAATGACAAGTTTTAACAGGCCAAATGTCTGGAAAGGGCTTCCCAGGTGGCGCAGCGGTAAAGAATCCACTGCCAATGCAGGAGACGCAAGAGACACAGGTTTGATCCCTGGGTCGGGAAGATCCCCTGGAGTAGGAAATGGCAACCCAGTCCAGTATTCCTGCCTGGAAAATTCCATGGACAGAGAAACGTGGCAGGCTACAGTCCATGGAGTCACCAAATGAGTTGGACATGAATGAGCACAGCACAGCAAATGTCTGGAAACGTTATTTCCCATTATTTAACTCTACGTATTAAAATCTAATACATGTTTTCTTTTATACACGTCAATTACATCTAATAAACCAGAAGCAAAAAATAAATTAAAAAAAAAAAAAAATGTTTTCTTCTGCTTTCCAGGGTTCATCAAAATATATTTCACAGCAAAATAAATCCAACTCTGTCTATTTTCCTCTACCCCTAATAATTTATATGCAATTGTGAAACAAATTAAGACTATAAACACGATTCATAAACATTTATCAACGACTGTATCACTGTCACTTCAATGTAAAAGGACATGATTTTACCCAAATTAAAGAGTATACAAAGACATAGATCAGAATACTCACTAAAAGCTCAGGAAACAGGATGTAGACACTTACCTACATAATGCATATTGAGAGCCAAATACTTGTACTGGAAAAGAGGGTTGTTATTGAGGCTACTTCTTTGGATCTGCTGAAAGAAGGAGCTGACATCCCATCTGTACAGGACATCCAACAGCATGATGCTTGGCACCCGCAGGGCCACATTTAACACTGCCTCCAGTTTCTCCTTTGCAGCCATGTTTTTTCTTGGAGCAGACCTAAACTTCAGGAGATACATATAAAAGAGTAAGTCACCTCAAATAGCTTTTAGATATCCTTTTATGAGTCTAATGCATCATATACCACAAAAACTATGTTGTAATGTAAAAAGCTCCTTAGATGTATCTACTACTTCCAGATATTTAGGAAATAAGCTTTCTATTATGTTTTCACATGGACTCTCGGGTCTGCTTAACTTTAACGCTCTGAGGAAATGTTTGGGCCTCAAAATTTGTTTTTTACAAAGCTTCTAATTCCAAATCTAGGCACTTAACAAAACAGCCTATAAGAATACTGTAGCTTTTGTCCAATTATCTTGAGAAGGAAAATTCACTCCTATAAAATTCCTTGAGAGTTATGTAGCTTTTTTAATAAAGAGCAAATTTTAAAGTTATTACATGAAAAAGCCTAAGTTATTTAATAAAAATATAATAACTGCACATTGAGTATACAGCATCTCACAGTCTATCCTGTTTCTTATTACTTAAAATCAAAACTGAAGTAAACAATTTACATGATACAGATACAATGCAGAGAACTCAAGATATAGGTAAAGGCAACATGATTTGCAATCCTGTTTCTTTGTATCATTAAAATTAAACTTTTAGGGCTTCCCTGGTGGTCTAGTGGTTGAGAGTCCACCTTGCAATGCAGGGGACATCAGTTCGATCCCTGGTCCAGGAAGATCCCACATGCCATGGGGCAACTAAGCCCATGCACTCTAGAGCCTGTGCTCTGCAACAAGAGAAGCCGCCACAGTGAGAAGCCTATGCACTGCAACTAGAGAAATCGTGCACACAGCAACCAAGACCCAACAGAGCCCAATAAATAAATAAATAAATCTTGAAGGAAAAAAACCTCTTAGTCTGAAATTCCCACCATCTGCTTTCAAGGTAGGAAAAAGCTCATCAAATTCTTAGCTGTGACACACAGACATGCGGGCACATGGAAGTCAGACATGGTGAGTCTGCAGCCTCTGTCTTTGCTTAGCTGTTGATTAGCAGTGGTGAATAGGGGGCTTTAAAAAAAAAGGAAGGAAGGAAACGAACGATCTGCCAGACAATCTACTATATAAAGGACAACTCAGTGTAATACTGCTTTATATGATAGAGCTGCAAATTAATCCAAGGAATTACAGAAAAAAAGACAGAAGTAAAGTGGTAAAGGATAATTTTAGGAGTAATGATAATTCTAGATTGTTGGCTCTGACAATATCCTTTTAAGAACTTTGCTGAGAAAGCAAAATACACTTCTAGCTTTGGCAGTAATTTCAGACATTACAGGACAAATGAAAACATTTATTTCCAAAGAAAATTATAGTGACAGATTGCTATGGTATGGTTAAATATTTGTCAGTATTTCCATTTCACCCTCTAATTTTCATAGCTTCCTAGCTCAGATAGTTGGGGGGGAAATGCTGCTCAGTTTGGCACACCATTGATACAAGTTTTCCCATCACTAAACTGATTTATTATATATCATTCCCACTACTCAAATGTTATGTATGTCCTACCAATAATGCAAAATTAACTTTTTTATAAATAAATACTGTAATTCTGATTACTTTAAAGGAACAAGACTGCTTTAATAATTTTCGTACGTAAGAAATGGAGGGGATTATACCTGTGGTGGATTCATTTTGATATTTGGCAAATCTAATACAGTTATGTAAAGTTTAAAAATAAAATAAAATTTAAAAAAAAAAAAAAAAAAAAAGAAATGGAGGGGAGGGATAAACTGGGAGACTGGGGTTGACACACTGCTACATATAAAACAGATAACTAATATGGACTTACTGCACAGCGCAGGGCACTCTATATTCTCAATATTCTCTAACAGCCTATATGGGGAAAAAAATCTAAAAAAAGAATGAATTTACATATATGTATGTATAACTGATTCACTGTGCTATACACCTGAAACTAACATATTATAAATCAACTCTACTTCAAGAAAAAAAATTTTTTTAACGGAATATTGTCAGAGAAGCATAACCAAATAGCTGTGTCCTAAGGGGGGAAAAAAAAGCACTGAAAAATAAAATCTCAAATCAACGTTTATTACAAATTATACTTTAGGCATTTAGGAGCCTACATTTCTCAAAGCTCATGATATTATTAAGAAAAACAAAAATTCTAGGAAATATTCACATTAACATCCTTTCAACAGTGGCCCTGGGGTGATTTTTATTCCCCTCTATCTTTTTCTGTTTGACAAATGTTTCAGTATACCCATATATTACTAGGAAAAGTGTAATATAATGTGCCTAAGCTATCTAGATAACTTAAGGAAATACACAGGAAGTAACTACTTACTGTGGTGGTCAACCTGGTAACTCAGTGCACTCTTGGGAGTTCATTTCAAAGTGCACAAATGATAGATTTTTTTTTTTCTCACAAACCACCAGTCACGTGTGAAAATTACCATGGTATGTACCAAGACAAAAATATCACTGACAGGCTTTATTCAGTAATGGAAGAGTAACTACCTTTCCATATTCTATATTCCAATATGAATCAATACTGCTTTTGTAAGTAACAAAAAAGGGGACAATTACTGAGTTAATATTTGTGGTCCATATTCATCTGACTTAGAGCCTTCGTATGTTTTAAATGTTTTCTTGTTTTTAAGTGTGCCCAGTTTCACTATTTATTGTAGCTCTTAAAGGGGTAAAGAAAAAAAAAACAGCACAAAATAACCAATCCTACGTCAGAAATCAAGATCCAAAATGCTAAGGGAAAAAACTCCCTAATTCTTACAAAGGACCGTATCTCTATTACAAAAGAAGGCCATTAGCAGAATGGTACATGCTTCCCCTTAAATTACCACTACTTCACAAACAGACAAGAACAGAACACAAACGGGACAAGAACAGAAGACAAATGGAACAAGAATAAAAAGAAAATCGGGTCCCTAAACCTACTGATAACAGAAGAACATCCAAGACAGACACCTAAACTCTACTGCCTGAATGGAATGAAATATCCCCTTTAACAACAAATATATTGCTTACTAAATGTTTCATTTATTTCTGTATGTGAGTGACATTTCAGTAAGTCATTGGCAAGCTGGCCATGTATAGGGACGTGGAGGAAACAAATTTAATACGTAGAAAGCTGAATCTAAAATGCTACCAACAAGAGTTATGGAAAGAAAAAGGCGGGGGGGGGGGGGGGGAACCATTGTGGACCATTCTTCATAGAAATGCCACATGATAGGGTGTGACCATTACAAACAAATACCATACACTACACTCGAGCTCCACACACTAAACTAACAGCTAAACAAAATGTTGAAATATATTTTATTTGCTGAAACCTGAAATTACTCACATGTGCCAAATCACTCACATCTGCTAAAAGACTAAATTAAAAACATGAAATAAATAAAAATGAAGCCTTCTCTCCTGGGGTAAAGAGACAATGTTTGGTTCA
The DNA here is from genome assembly GCF_029407905.1 of Bubalus kerabau. Classification (NCBI taxonomy): domain Eukaryota; kingdom Metazoa; phylum Chordata; class Mammalia; order Artiodactyla; family Bovidae; genus Bubalus; species Bubalus kerabau. Next base: position 240,231,735 of record NC_073624.1, read on the forward strand.
AGCCTAATTTATCTTTTTCTAAGATTTGTTAAACAGAGCTAGGGAACATATTCTAAGTCAGAGGAAGCTCAAAATTCTCCTAAAACCAAACAGTATCAACTAACCCTCAAAAATAAACAGAAGAGCTGAAGGCAAAGAAAACTCAAAGGCTTAACACTCTCTAAAGCCAAATATATAAGATACTCCCTGCCTTGTTCAGTTATGTACATTTTGCCTTCTGTGCATGATTTTTAAATTTCCTCCTTGAAATGTGGAAAGAACTGAGAAAGTAACATTCCAACAAATTGTCTCTGAAAGTAATGAAAACTAAATGTGATTCAAAGATGCTTTACACAGTGAAACAGCTTTATAAAAAAAAAATCCATCCCTTTCCAGTAACAGAAAAAGAAAGGCTTAACAAAAGCTAACCAAAAACAGGACCACAGGATTTCATTAAATGACATTCCTAGGCTTGGAAGCAGCAAATTGCTACCTAGGAACACAAGAATGTCCTGTACCAGCATAACGCTGCACAATTCATCATTCACTTTTGTGGTTTAGGATACACTAGGGACCTCATTCTACACTTCTCAGAAAATACTACATTTTAGTTTTGAATATGAAGAAATCAAACAAATCATTCAACAACATGAAAAATGTAAGTTTTTAACATCAGAGCTCTTCTCATCAGCTGAAGAATTATGCTAAAAAATAAGAAATGAAAATGTTCTTACCCAAAAAGGGAAGAGAATTCACATCTCCTAGAAAAAACAAAAATAAGAACGCCTTATAACCCGATTTAAAATTATTCAGTACAATATTAGATAACTCCGAAAGTTTTTACACCTTTCCTCCTCAGCATAAGGAGAAAAACAAAAAACTATTATTCATCATCAGTCTCCTTTCTCTGTTCAATCCAATTTGTAGGGGGAGGAAATTCTACCATCAGCTAAAGCCAATCTTAATAAGAAAGACATTTTCTGGCTGTCCGGATGTTAGGATGGTAAGCCCTGAAAATGTTGAGGGCAGAGCTAAAGCCTAAAATCATAAGTAAACTCAGCCAAAAACTCAGATACCGGGGAGAAGAACGCACTTCTTACATAAGCTTTGGCACACGTTTTAAATATAGCTGATCCTTCCCACTCCCACTCATTGCTAGCTAACTTTGTGTATGTACCTTATTTCCACGTAAACTACTAGCGATTCTGTGGTTTCTGGTCATCTCCAAATCGGCAAACATCCACTCTCAGATCCACTCTGAATACAAGGGCCATCTTTCAACTTAAGCAGCCAGACAGAGGAAATAGAAAACTGCTATCTCTGCCATTGGGCGCTCAGCCTGGGTCACGACTGCAGCACCGACAGCTCATCCTTTGGGCAAGATTCAAGATTCACCAGAACTGCTCAGTCCGTATTTTAAAAAATAAAAAGACACACAGTCTCTCTCCTTTCCTTTCAAACTAGTTTCCTGTTTACTGCAGACTGCGATGCAAAGCCATCCATTAATCTTTGATGCCTTCTCACAGCAGAGCCCCCTTCCTCTTTCCCCGCACCGCCTCCCCCGCCCCCCACGCCTGCTGATCTCAGCCGCGTTTGAACTATAGTAACCCCAGCCCAGCTCGCTGCAAAGCAAGCGGGGCCGCTGCCGCCGCGGAGCTAGGGGATTACGTCCACAAAAACTCTGCCAGGAAAGAGGCCCGTGCCAGGGAGCTCCCCTCCCCTCTGGCTAAGGATGCTGGCTCCGCCGCGCCACGCACCAAAAAGATTCTGAAGGAAGACGCGGGCGAAGTTCTTCATCCCTGAACAGAAAGGGGATCTATTCCCAAAGGGCGGGCAAGGGTCTTGGGATCCTTCGTTGAGAAAAGCAAAAGTGGAGAGGGTTGCAGAAGGCCTGGCAAACGAGAGTAGCAGCGATGGGAACAAAAAGGAAAGGATGAGGACCGCTCATACTGTAAAAAAGGGCTGACAGACATGATACAGTGGAAATGGGTCCCTTTTGAAGAATGACTTGGCAGGCCTTTCTGCACCCCAAAACCACCTCAAACCGAATGAAAGGGGGTAAGCTGAGTTTGGGGCTGCGTAAAGCAAAGAATAGTAGGGTGAAATAAGAGAGGGAGGGAACCTCGTGCGCCAAGTGGACAAAGACGCAAAAGACCTAAGTTGGAAGTGGGAACTGGAGGAAAGGAGCTGGAAAGGAGCAGCTGGAAAAGGGGCAGCTCAGAAGGGGCTTGGAAAAGGCCCTAAATGGGGTCCCGGGAGGCGATGGGGCAGCGCTCAGAGCAAGGGCATCTTAGGAATGCTGGGGAGACGAGGGCTCTCTCCAGGAGGGTGGGGTTGGAGAGGGGCCGGGCAGAGCCCAGGAGTTGGGAGAGGGGGCTCTAAGCGGGGCCCCGGGAAGGGAGGACAGAGCCGGAAGAGAGCCGAAGCGGGGGCCAGGAGGGCCGAGGGAGGGGCTGGCGGCTGGGAAGGAGGGGGCGCTGCGGGTGAAGTGGAGACGAGGATGGGAGAAGAGGAAGGAGGCGAACGGGGAAAGGGGCGAAGGGGGAGAAGAGGAAGGAGCGGGCGACGGGATGGAGGAAGGGAGTGAAGAGGGACGGGGGAGGGGGAGAAGAGAGGATGCAGGATGCGGGCGAGGGCGCCGGGAGAAGAAGGGGCCGACCCAGGCGGACGGCTCGTTCACCTCAGGCTGCGGCCTCCCTCCCCACGGGGAGGCGCCGTGGGCGGACTGAAGGGCTCCGCAACTCCCCGGCTCTCTCGCTCGCCTGCCCTCCCGCTCTTCTCGGGCGGCGGCAGCAGGGGCCGGGACCGCGCGGCTCACAGCGGCGGCTTCTCCGCGCCGGGCCTTGGATGCTGCGTCTCGGGAGGCGGCGGCAGCGGAGGCGGCAGCAGCCCAACCCGTGCGGTCACCATCGTCCGCGGCGGCAGGCGCTCGCGGGCCGAGCTCCTTAGCAGCCGGCGGCAGCCATGGCCTTCTTCGTTCACTCCTCCCGCCCCCGGCGCTCTGCGGCCGCAGCAACCCGGCTTCAGTGCTCTGCGCCTGCGCGCGGCGCTGCCAGCGCGGCGCGGCCCTCCCCCGTACGGGCGCGCCTCTGCGCGCCCTCGCGCTCACTCACAATCGCGCCGCTGGGTGGTTCCCGCGCCGCCTCCGGTACACGGGTGGGAGACACACGCCTCTCGCAGCCTACACAGCCAGGCTCCCGCCGCTATGGAGACGTGTGCCACGCCGATATCTGCACGCACACTGTGACACGCACCATTCTGACACACGTGCGCTCTTACACTCCCCAAACACCAGGAGCCACACGCGCTCACACCCACACTTACCTGCCAGGACCACGTGGGAGAATTGGAGAGGCTGATCCCTAACCCGATGGAACCGCAGTAGCGAAGAGGCCAGATTTTTTTTTTAACTCCCTACTGACTGGTCTAGACTGTCAACTCCTTGGCGTCAGAGACAGTATCTGTGATGGCTCAGCACTGCCTAGCACGGAACAGGCTCCCAATAAAACTTCTATTGAATAAGTGAGTGGATATATGAATAAATGAATTGGAACTATGCATTGAGTATCTTTAAGAATTCCAACTCTGGTTTAAAGAACTTGTTCAAAGAATTTTACTGTTGTATGTAATTAAATGGTACGTGTGTGTCCTGTCTTTTAGTCTAAGGTTAAAAACAGATTAATGTGCCATCACACTTCCCAAGATTATGTTAACATACCTTATGGGGCAGGAACTGTTCTCCATTTACTCACAGTAAAAAACCTGAAACACATTGTACCAAGAATGAATCAAGAATGTTGCTGGTCTTCTGGGCTTTATCTATTTCCTTGCCTTAATGACCCTCTACAAATTCCCTCACCCTCAGCCCCTTCCAGAAAAAAAAAAAAAAGCCCTACATTGTTCCTTCCTTTGTCTTTGGTTAGTTCCTAGACAGTCACTTTGAGGTTGGCAATGCCTACACACACAGAAGATCACACACTCAGTAGTGGATAAAATGTTGCCACTAGATTGAATAATCTTGAAATTGTTACAAAAGAAACACACTTACCTGCCAGGACCACCTAGAAGAACAAACACACTGCCTGTTACAAAAGAAATTAATGTCCTTCCACCTAGATTTGTGTTGGAGGCCCTCCTTGGAAATTCAAGCCTTTGGCATTGGTACACTTAACGGTAAATCCCCAATTCTGAGACACCTTTGCATGCTAAGTCACTTCAGTCCCATCTGACTCTTTTGCGACCCTGTGTCCCGTCTGACTCTTTTGCGACCCTGTGGACTGTAGCCTACCAGGCTCCTCTGTCCATGGAATACTCCAGGCAAAAATACTGGAGTGGGTTGCCATGCCCTCCTCCAGGGGATCTTCCTGACCCAGGGATTGAAGTCTCATCTCTCATGTCACCCGCATTGGCAGGTGGGTTCTTTACCACTAGTGCCATCTGGCAAGCCCACCTCTGTATCTAGCTAAAACTGTAAACACAAGCTCTACATTTAGAAAATGTAATTTCTGGAGGCATCAATCAATCAAATTCAGAGTAACTTCCCTTCCACCAGTTTGATATCCCTAAAGAAATTTAAGTTTTTAAAATTTCTGGGGATTGGCCACCTTTCATCCTTGCGCCTTAGACTACTTAAGAATAATCATTAAGCCTGCTACATGGCAAAGACGCAGTTTTATGAGTCTCTCAATATAGCCTGGTAAATGAGAAATTACACACACACAGAACTACAGAGGCCACATGACTAATGATTGGAATAGGAAACTGCCCAGGACAGCAAGGCCTTTCCTTTGATTTCCTCCTGTTTTCACAATTTTACTACTGACTCAGTCAAGAAAATGTAAGGCCAGAAACAAGATTACCATGAACTCAAAACTACATAAACAGATTCTAACTGGATTTATTTATTCTTCCCAGGTGAATGACAGAATCTTGAAAGTATTACTTTAGTACTGATACTGAATTTCTGTGTTTTGTTTAAATGGAAGCAAAGTCTACCTCAGCTCTGACCTTTCCTTTTTTAAAGGGAAAAATTGGGTTCAAAGTCCTATAACCTTTATTGTAAGTTCCCTGAACTTGTAAAAGCAGGAAAGAAAGTCACACTTGGTTTTTATAGCAGCTGCCTATAAATGCTGGGGTTCAAAACAAGCAAAGAAAATTACTCCTGTAATTAAAGGGTTACTGCTGTTACACTGCTGCTAATCCAGTTTTGAAAAAGCTCTAAAGAGCCAGAAACAGGTAACCAAATCACACTAAAAAGAAAAGCAGTGGGGTGGGGGGTGGGGTGTTAGAGAGGACTGCTCAAATAAATGAGGCAATCTCATGTGACTTTTTTCCTGTTTTTACAATCTCAAATAAAAGACAGCAAGTACTTTCTAGAAACACTCAAAAGCACACAAATCGGGAAAGGTCAGGAGAAAAACATGGTAAGTACCTGGAACCAAGCTTAAGGATATACCCAACTGCCATATCTTGGTCATAAAAGGAATTAACGTAATGTGCTAGAAGGAAATAAGTGGAGTGTTTATGTTTGTGGAATGGCAGGCAGTTCAGGATTCTAAAGGTTATCTTGGTAGCAGTTTACTGACTCAGTCCTGTCTGACTCTTTTGGGACTGCATGGATTGTAACCCACCAGGCTCCTCTGTCCAAGGGATTTCCCAAGCAAGAATCCTAAAGTGTGTTGTCATTTCCTTCTCCAGGGGATGTTCCCCACCCAGAGATCAAATCTGGGTCTCCTGCCTTGCAGGCAGACTCCTGCATTTCAAGAGAATTCTTTATCTACTGAGGCATCAGGTTATCTTACTGTCCACTAACCTTATTCAACACTGAGGAAGAAGTCAGCTCAGAGTTTGCAAGAGTGTATATTTGTTACAGTTCTAGCCATTCCAAAAGGCTAGTTTCTGAGTTCCTTATAGAATTAACTCTTGCTAATGGCACCCCACTCCAGTACTCTTGCCTGGAAAATCCCATGGATGGAGGAGCCTGGTAGGCTGCAGTCCATGGGGTCGCTAGGAGTTGGACACGACTGAGCAACTTCACTTTCACTTTTCACTTTCATGCACTGGAGAAGGAAATGGCAACCCAGTCCAGTGTTCTTGCCTGGAGAATCCCAGGGACGGGGTCGCCTGGTGGGCTGCGGTCTATGGGGTCACACAGAGTCGGACCCGACTGAACGACTGAACTGAACTGAACTGAACTGAATGATCCTAAAAGATGATGCTGTGAAAGTGCTGCACTCAATATGCCAGCAAATTTGGAAAACTCAGCAGTGGCCACAGGACTGGAAAAGGTCAGTTTTCATTCCAATCCCAAGGGCAATGCCAAAGAATGCTCAAACTACCACACAATTGCACTCATCTCACATGCTAGTAAACTAATGCTCAATTCTCCAAGCCAGGCTTCAGCAATACGTGAACCGTGAACTTCCAGATGTTCAAGCTGGTTTTAGAAAAGGCAGAGGAACCAGAGATCAAATTGCCAACATCCGCTGAATCATGGAAAAAGCAAGAGTTCCAGAAAAACATCTATTTCTGCTTTATTGACTATGCCAAAGCCTTTGACTGTGTGGATCACAATCAACTGTGGAAAATTCTGAAAGAGAAGGGAATACCAGACCACCTGACCTGCCTCTTGTGAAACCTATATGCAGGTCAGGAAGCAACAGTTAGAACTGGACATGGAACAACAGACTGGTTCCAAATAGGAAAAGGAGTTCGTCAAGGCTGTATATTGTCACCCTGCTTATTTCACTTCTATGCAGAGTACATCATGAGAAACGCTGGGCTGGAAGAAGCACAAGCTGGAATCAAGATTGCCGGGAGAAATATCGATAACCTCAGATATGCAGATGACACCACCCTTATGGCAGAAAGTGAAGAAGAACTAAAAAGCCTCTTGATGAAAGTGAAAGAGGAGAGTGAAAAAGTTGGCTTAAAGCTCAACATTCACAAAACTAAGATCATAGATGGGGAAACAGTGAAAACAGTGGCAGACTATTTTGGGGGGCTCCCAAATCACTGCAGATGGTGACTGCAGCCATGAAATTAAAAGACACTTACTCCTTGGAAGAAAAGTTATGACAAACCTAGACAGCATATTGAAAAGCAGAGACATTACTTTGCCAACAAAGGTCCGTCTAGTCAAGGCTATGGTTTTCCCAGTGGTCATATATGGATATGAGAGTTGGACTATAAAAAAGCTGAGCGGGGAAGAATTGATGCTTTTGAACTGTGGTGTTGGAGAAGACTCTTGAGAGTCCCTTGGACTGCAAAGAGATCCAACCAGTCCATCCTAAGGAAGATCAGTCCTGAATATTCATTGGAAGGACTGATGCTGAAGCTGAAACTCGAAGAGCTGACTCATTTGAAAAGACCCTGATGCTGGGAAAGATTAAAGGCGGGAGGAGAAGGGGATGACAGAGGATGAGATGGTTGGATGGCATCACCAGCTCAATGGGCATGGGTTTGGGTAAACTCCGGAAGTCGGTGATGGACAGGGAGGCCTGGCATGCTGCAGTTCATGGGGTCACAAAGAGTCGGACACGACTGAGTGCCCAAACTGAACTGAATGATCACATAAAAACAGTCCTTTGTTTCGAATCTGCAGATAACTGGTGGCCAGTTATGTACCGCATTTTAGATCCAGAGATAAAATCTCATATACCAGACTTCACATAATGGGGCCAAAATCCAAAGAACCTGGATGGCCAACATTGGAAATATAGGGAAAGGAGCATTTTCATGAATTCATTTATTCAGTCATCTATCTATTCATTCCTAGTATTTTCTGGGTACTTCGAAGGTTTTCTCTGTGAATTCAAAGAGTTAACTCTCTAGAACAGAAGAATCTTCAGTTCAGTTCAGTTCAGTCGCTCAGTCGTGTCCGACTCTTTGCGACCCCATGAATCACAGCACGACAGGCCTCCCTGTCCATCACCGTCTCCCGGAGTTCACTCAAACTCATGTCCATCGAGTCAGTGATGCCATCTCATCCTCTGTCGTCCCCTTCTCCTCCTGCCTCCAATCCCTCCCAGCATCAGAGTCTTTTCCAATGAGTCAACTCCTTGCATGAAGTGGCCAAAGTACTGGAGTTTCAGCTTTAGCATCATTCCTTCCAAAGAACACCAAAGAACACCAAAGAACACCCAGGGCTGATCCCCTTTAGAATGGACTGGTTGGATCTCCTTGCAGTCCAAGGGACTCTCAAGAGTCTTCTCCAACACCACAGTTCAAAAGCTTCAATTCTTCGGCAGTCAGCTTTCTTCACAGTTCAACTCTTGCATCCATACATGACCACTGGAAAAACCATAGCCTTGACTAGACGGACCTTTGTTGGCAAAGTAATGTCTCTGCTTTTGAATATGCTATCTAGGTTGGTCATAACTTTCCTTCCAAGGAGTAAGTGTCTTTTAATTTCATGGCTGCAATCACCATCTGCAGTGATTTGGGAGCCCAGAAAAATAGAGTCTGACACTGTTTCCACTGTTTCCCATCTATTTCCCATGAAGTGATGGGACCAGATGCCATGATCTTTGTTTTCTGAATGTTGAGCTTTAAGCCAACTTTTTCACTCTCCTCTTTCACTTTCATCAAGAGGCTTTTGAGTTCCTCTTCACTTTCTGCCATAAGGGTGGTGTCATCTGCATATTTGAGGTTATTGATATTTCTCCCGGCAATCTTGATTCCAGCTTGTGTTTCTTCCAGCCCAGCGTTTCTCATGATGTACTCTGCATAGAAGTGAAATAAGCAGGGTGACAATATACAGCCTTGACGAACTCCTTTTCCTGTTTGGAACCAGTCTGTTGTTCCATGTCCAGTTCTAACTGTTGCTTCCTGACCTGCATATAGGTTTCACAAGAGGCAGGTCAGGTGGTCTGGTATTCCCTTCTCTTTCAGAATTTTCTACAGTTGATTGTGATCCACATAGTCAAAGGCTTTGGCATAGTCAATAAAGCAGAAATAGATGTTTTTCTGGAACTCTCTTGCTTTTTCCATGATCCAGTGGCTGTTGGCAATTTGATCTCGGGTTCCTCTGCCTTTTCTAAAACCAGCTTGAACATCTGGAAGTTCACGGTTCACGTATTGCTGAAGCCTGGCTTGGAGAATTTTGAGCATTACTTTACTAGCGTGTGAGATGACTGCAATTGTGTGGTAGTTTGAGCATTCTTTGGCATTGCCTTTCTTTGGGATTGGAATGAAAACTGAGAGATATAAAATTGCATTCAACCTGGCTACCTCCATGGTTTGATTTTGAAAGCCAATTCTAAGAGAAAATCTATAGTTTTCTTAGGCAACATGGTTTAGTAGTCACTATTTTGAAATATAATTGAGATATAATTCACATACCATACATTATACCTATTTTAAATTGTAAAATTCAGTGGGTTTTAGTATATTTACAGAATTGTACAACCATCACTACCATCAATTTTAGAACATTTTTATCACCATCCCCCTTTTAAAGAAAAAAATCCCTGTATCAATTAGCAGTCACTTTCCCTTCCTCTAGCCTTAGGCAACCACTTCTGTCTCTACACATTTGCCTATTCTAGATGTTTCATATAAATGAAGTAATACAAGATGCGATCTTTCATGTCTGGCTTATTTCACTGAGCATAGTGTTTTCAAGTTTCATAAATGTTGTAGCATGTATTAGTACTTCATTTCTTTTAATTGCCAAATAGAATCCTATTGTAAGAATATATTACATTTTGTCTATCCATTCATCACCTGATGGACATTTGGGTTTTTTCCACTTTTTTACTCTTATGAAAAGTGCTGCTATGAACATTTATGTACTATGAGCTTTTGTGTGAAAATATTTTTATTTGTCTTGTGTATAAACTTAGAATTAAATTGCCGGGTTATACAGTAACTCAAAGGCTTTTCCAGTGGCTCAGCAGTAAAGAATCCACCTGCAGTGCAGGAGCCACAGGAGATGCAGGTTTGATCCCTGAGTTGGGAAGATCCCCTGGAGGAGAGCATGGCAACCCACTCCAGTATTCTTGTCTAGAAAATCCCATGGATAGAGGGGCCTGGAAGGCTACAGTTCATAGGATCTATGGGATACAACTGAAGCGACTTAGCATGCATGCACATGGTAACTCAATATTTAATTTTTTGAGAAACTGCCAGACTGTTTTCCAAAGTGACCACTCCATTTTATATTCCAACCAGCAATGTATGATGAGAGATTTACTCTTAGGTTCAGATGTCCCCTACTTGTTAGATGCAGGATCCTGTCTGTGCCAAGTATACAAATGAGTCCATCTATCATCTGTAAACAGGGATAATGACAGTATTTACTTCACAGGATTATAACAAAAAATAAATAAATGATGTAGGCTAATGTTTATGTTTCAAAGTAAAGTGAAGTCACTCTGTTGTGCCTGACTCTTTGTGACCCCATAGACAGTAGCCTGCACCAAGCTCCTCCATCCATGGGATTTTCTAGGCAAGAGTACTAGAGTGGGTTGCCGTTTCTATTAGTTTCCTTCCTCCCATCTTTGGTATTTGGTTGGCAACAGTTAATCTGTAATAAAGCCAGACAGAGATAAAATTATAACTCCCTATTAACAATGAGATGCATAGTTAGTGTTAAATAAATATTTTCATGGATAATTGGAAAAGCAATAGATCTTGTATACTGCTTGAATACCAAAATAAATTTATCTTTTTCTGCCTCTTGTGCAAGTAATGCCTAGGCTTCAGGAAGAAAAAACATAGAAATATGTCAGCTTTTTGTTTGGTCAGCATTTTTTAGCTTTCCCCCCCAAACATTTTTTATTTCACCAACTTTTTATTTTGAAGAGCTTCAAATATATACAAGAATTAAAAGAATATTAGAATCATCACTCATGTACTCACCATCTAGATTCATTCAACATTCAACATTTGTTAGAGTTTTGAATATTTGCTTTATCTATGTGTGTGACTTTTGTTGAGCTATTTGAGAGTAAGTTGCAGACATCAACATGTTGCACCCCTAAAGGCTCTAGCCTGCCTCTTCTAAAAATAAGAGCTTTTTCCAGTATTACCAAATGCTATTACTACACTGAAGAAAACAAAGTGTAATTCCCTAAATCTTTTTATTGTCCAGCCAATACTCCATTTTCCCCAATTCTCCTTAAAATATCTTTTACAGACAACTTTTTTTCTAACCAAAATCCAATCAAGTTTCACTCATTATGTTATTGTTATGTCTTACAAGCCAGATTTGTTTTTAATTAGTCTGAGTGCCTGTGACTATTTTGAATCTCTCACATCAGCAAAGGAAAAAAATGTTTTGTTGTTGTCTTCAGATTTAAGCTACACTGGTGTCCCTCTGTCCTGCCCAGTCACTTTCTTTGTCTTGATTCTAAGTAAGTCTGAGATGGTTAGTAAAATAAAACTGTGTTGCTTTTCAAGCACGATGATATCCAACTAAATACTGGATTGGCCAAAAAAAAAGTTCATTTGAGCTATTCCATACCATCCTACAGAAAAACTCAAACAAACTTTTTGGCCATCCCAACAAATGGCTATTGATTGTCATATATATTAATTATTTCCTGTAATTTCATGGACTATAGGAGGCCATCCTAGATCCAAAAGGGAAGAGCCAATTTGAAAATTTGCCAAAGGAAGTAAAAGAACTTGAGATATAAAAAGAAACCAGGACCCGGTCACCATGTATGAGCCCCAACCTAAGCCTCATCTGAAGCCAGCATGTCTATACTCTATCTTTAATTATGTTAGCCAATAAAATTACCTTTTTTGCTTAAGCCAGGTTGGGTTGCATTTTCTGTTATCTGCAGTTAAAAGAGTCCCAAGGCCTTCAATCCTTTAAATTTGCTAGTCAGTAAAATATGCTGTTATGAAGATGAGGAAGTAATTACAAAAAAAATTACGATGATAAGCACAAAGAAACACAACTGTTCAACTGAACAAGTTATTATAAAACACAACCATTTAACTCAGCAGTCCCCACCATTTTTGGCACCAGGGATGGGTTTTGTGGAAGACAATTTTTCCATGGACCGGGGAAGGCAGGGTGGGGAGATGCTTTTGCAATGATTCAAGCACATTGCATTTATTTCTATTATTATTATATTAGCTCTACCTCAGATCACTAGGCATTATATCCTAGAGGTTAGGGACCCCTGATTTAACTACTATCCAGAAATAAAAGTTTGATAATACTCTCAGAAGTCTCCCACATACTCTTACCTATTCACAACTGTCTCACTAACCACAGTGGTAACCATTTTTCTGATTTAATATAGTGACTTGTTTTATTTTTTTTGCTTGTTTGACCACGTAAGTATGAATTCCTAAATACTGTCTTTTCTTTTGCCTGTTGTTGAATTTTATATAATTTTATATAAATGAAATCATATGGTAACTATCCTTTTGTGATGAGCTTTTTCTGCTTAATATTGTGTTTGAGATTCAATTATATTCTTGTGTGAAACTGCAGTTCATTTTCACTGCAGTCTTGATTTCAATCTTATGAATATAACACTATTATTTATTCAGCCTTCTATTTATGAACTTTTGGGTTCATGAACAAATTCCAGTTTTGGTTCCAATTTTGGTTCAAACCAAATTCCAGTTTGAGGCTACTATGAACGCTAATATCAACACTTCTGCACTTGTCTCCTGGTGTACATGTGCACATATTTCTCTTGAAAAGAACTGCTGGCCTAAGGGTCTGCCTGTATTCAACTTTCTCAGATAACTCCAAAATGTCTTCCAAGATGTTTATACCAATTTACACTCCCATTAGCAATCTATCAGAGTTCTTACTGCTCTATATTCTGGCCAGCAATTAAGATTGTCAGTCCTTTTAATTTTAGCCATTCCAGTGAAGTTTTTAACTTGGCATTTCCCTAATTGCTGACAAGGTCAAGTACGTTTTCATGTTTGGTGGCCTTTTGTACTTCCTCTTTTGTGAATCGCTCTAGTCTGTTACTCAATTTTCTCCTGTCTTATTTACCTTTTGCTTTTTGTTTTGTAATCCTTAGTATTGGGCTGGCCAAAAAAGGTCATCCAGTTTTTTTCATAACACCTATTTCCAAAAAACCTGAATGACCTTTTTGACCAATCCAATATATTCTGAATGCAAACCCCTTTTAAATTATATATACTGCAAAAGTCTTTTGTTCTACAGCTTCCCTCTTCATTCTCTAGTGTTTTTCTGATGAACATAATTTAAATTTCATATTTTTTGTTTAATGGTTGTTTTCAGCCTGTTTTTCCTACTGCTCTGTGGTGCCTTCACTGTCATAAATCAATGTGTGTGAGGAGATCTGTTCCTGAACTTTCTATTCCAAAGCACTGATGTGTTTGTTCTTACTTATGCCAATAACAACAATTTCAGTTACTCTGACTAAATAAGAAGTCTTAATATATGGTAGAGCAAGTCTCCCCTCCTGGTTTTCTCTCTTTTGTTTTCTTCAAGAGGATCCTGGTTCTTTGCATTTTCTTATCGATTATGGAATCAGATTTGAAATTTTGGCTTATTGAGTTTTCCAAGACTCCACTGAGATTTTTAGTTTTTGACATAGAAGTCTTGCATATCTTTTTTATTACATAAATTCCTAAGATATTTGAGGATTTTTATGCTATTGCTAATGGGAATTTAAATTGTATTTTGTTAGCCTTTGAGGATATAACAGTAAATTTTAAGAATCTCTTGTCTTCCAGAACTTCCAGTCTCATGAGGTTATGGACAAACATAGAAATGGTTTTAATACAGGATGAACTGGACTGGTTATGATAAAGGTGGGCAAAGGTTGCCATGGAAATACAAACAGAAGAGATCAATCCATTTTGTGGGGTTATGGGGTGGGAGGAAGGGAGAGACATTCTAAGTGTTGAAAATAGACAAGGGTCAGCTAGGTGAGTCAGGAGCAAGCAAACAGAGGGGAGGAGAGCACACACGTGACACACACATTTCAGATGATAAGATGGAATCTCAGTGTCAAATGAAGCGCCAAAAAATCTGATTCAGAGACCTGTATGAGGCAAGCTCCCCAGGGGCCATAATTTATAAAAGGAATGTGAGCAAACTAGTTCCAAGATTTCTGGGCTCCTTTAGCTAGATAAGGTTATCAAATGGTGTAAAAGGGTGTGCGGGGATAGAAATTTGGAAAGGTTTTTTTGGAGGGAGCTGTTGCTGTCAGTATTTCTGGGGAAAGCAGTCTTCTGGCGGGGGAGGGGGAGATAATACTTCCTGCTCTAGTCTAGGGATGACGTGATCTTTCAAGGGACCATTCACAGAAGCTAAAATGTATTCCCTGCATTTGGCTGGTGCCTGGTGCCCCCCTGTGCAAGTGAAAGCTACCCACAGCTACAGAAGAGAAGTGGCTGCTTTGGGATGCATGAGCATTGCTAGAGTTTGTCAGTGTGTGTATTTCCAGGGACCTGATGTATGCCACGTGAGAAACGGGGCTGGTTCTGCTTGTCCAGGGTCCTATACCATAGGACTAAACACAAGGAAAGAAGGATCCAATAGTGAGATCAGATCAGATCAGATCAGTCACTCAGTCGTGTCCGACTCTTTGCGACCCCATGAGTCGCAGCACGCCAGGCCTCCCGGTCCATCACCAACTCCAGGAGTTCACTCAGACTCACGTCCATCGAGTCAGTGATGCCATCCAGCCATCTCATCCTCTGTCATCCCCTTCTCCTCTTGCCCCCAATCCCTCCCAGCATCAGAGTCTTTTCCAATGAGTCAACTCTTCGCATGAGGTGGCCAAAGTACTGGAGTTTCAGCTTTAGCATCATTCCTTCCAAAGAAATCCCAGGGCTGATCTCATTCAGAATGGACTGGTTGGATCTCCTTGCAGTTCAAGGGACTCTCAAGAGTCTTCTCCTACACCACAATTCAAAAGCATCAATTCTTCGGCGCTCAGCCTTCTTCACAGTCCAACTCTCACATCCATACATGACCACAGGAAAAACCATAGCCTTGACTAGATGAATCTTTGTTGGCAAAGTAATGTCTCTGCTTTTCGATATGCTATCTAGGTTGGTCATAACTTTCCTTCCAAGGAGTAAGCGTGTTTTAATTTCATGGCTGCAGTCACCATCTGTAGTGATTTTGGAGTCTAGAAAAATAAAGTCTGACACTGTTTCCACTGTTTCCCCATCTATTTGCCATGAAGTGATGGGACCGGATGCCATGATCTTCATTTTCTGAATGCTGAGCTTTAAGCCAACTTTTTCACTCTCCACTTTCACTTTCATCAAGAGGCTTTTGAGTTCCTTTTCACTTTCTGCCATAAGGGTGGTGTCATCTGCATATCTGAGGTTATTGATATTTCTCCCGGCAATCTTGATTCCAGCTTGTGTTTCTTCCAGTCCAGCGTTTCTCATGATGTACTCTGCATATAAGCTAAATAAGCAGGGTGACAATATACAGCCTTGATGATCTCCTTTTCCTATTTGGAACCAGTCTGTTGTTCCATGTCCAGTTCTAACTGTTGCTTCCTGACCTGCATACAAATTTCTCAAGAGGCAGATCAGGTGGTCTGGTATTCCCATCTCTTTCAGAATTTTCCACAGTTGATTGTGATCCACATAGTCAAAGGCTTTGGCATAGTCAAGAAAGCAGAAATAGTTGTTTTTCTGGAACTCTCTTGCTTTTTCTATGATCCAGCAGATGTTGGCAATTTGATCTCTGGTTCCTCTGCCTTTTCTAAAACCACCTTGAACATCAAGAAGTTCACGGTTCACATATTGCTGAAGCCTGGCTTGGAGAATTTTGAGCATTACTTTACTAGCGTGTGAGATGAGTGCAATTGTGCAGTAGTTTGAGCATTCTTTGGCATTGCCTTTCTTTGGGATTGGAATGAAAACTGACCTTTTCCAGTCCTGTGGCCACTGCTGAGTTTTCCAAATTTGCTGGCATATTGAGTGCAGCACTTTCACAGCATCATCTTTCAGGATTTGGAATAGCTCAACTGGAATTCTATCATCTCCACTAGCTTTGTTCGTAGTGATGCTTTCTAAGGCCCACTTGACTTCACATTCC
The DNA here is from genome assembly GCF_029407905.1 of Bubalus kerabau. Lineage (NCBI taxonomy): Eukaryota > Metazoa > Chordata > Mammalia > Artiodactyla > Bovidae > Bubalus > Bubalus kerabau. Next base: position 240,247,729 of record NC_073624.1, read on the forward strand.
AGGATATCTGGCTCTAGGTCAGTGATCACACCATCGTGATCATCTGGGTTATGAAGATCTTTTTTGTACAGTTCTTCTGTGTATTCTTGCCATCTCTTCTTAATATCTTCTGCTTCTGTTAGGTCCATACCATTTCTGTCCTTTATCGAGCCCATCTTTGCATGAAATGTTCCTTTGGTATCTCTGATTTTCTTGAAGAGATCTCTAGTCTTTCCCATTCTGTTGTTTTCCTCTATTTCTTTGCATTGATCCCTGAAGATGGCTTTCTTATCTCTTCTTGCTATTCTTTGGAACTCTGCATTCAGATGTTTATATCTTTCCTTTTCTCCTTTACTTTTCGCTTCTCTTCTTTTCACAGCTATTTGTAAGGCCTCCTCAGACAGCCATTTTGCTTTTTTGCATTTCTTTTCCATGGGGATGGTCTTAATCCCTGTCTCCTGTACAATGTCACGAACCTCATTCCATAGCTCATTAGGCACTTACCTGAGATTAACACATTGTAAATCAACTATACTTCAATTAAAAAACAAAACAAAAAAGTCAGCTAGCTTCCACTACTTGAAGTAGGGTGCTGATTGTTCAGATTCTACAAAACTAGTAACCAGGGTGGAAGGAGCTTGTGCACTCTGCAGTAAGGGCCCTATTCTAGTCACTGTATGGAGTAGTTTTCAAAGGAATTAGAGTAATTAGATATTGTGGGTCCTCTTCTATCAATTATATCACTTTCTGCTATATATCCAGTGGTCACCTACCTTTTTGGTTATGGAAGACAGAAAAATTTGTGGAAGATAATTTTTCCATGGACTTGGGGTAGAGGGATGATTTTGGAACAATTCAAATGCATTACATTTATTGTGCATTCTATTTCTATTATTTTTACATCAGCTTCACTTGAGATCATCAGTCATTAGATCCCCGAGGTTGAGGACCCCTGCAAATATCCTTTTCAATAAGCTACTATTTAAAAACCAAAAAATAAATTATAATTTTAAAAAAAGTATGTACATGAGGCACTAGAAAAGAAAGATTCAAGTTTAGCCACCTGCCAGATCCAGAGAAACTGAAGACATGTTAACAAGTAAGAACAGCCTTTCCCTGACCTGTCCTGCTTCAGGCGGCTTCTACCCAGGTAGAGTCTGATGCAGCTGCTATTGCACAGGGAGGGAGTGAGTGAGGGGAGAACAGAAGGTGACCACAGGCCTTCACACACGGAGAGAATTCTCACTTTTTGAACAGAGATGAAGGCGTTCAACTAATTCCTTAACTATACACATTCTTACTACAAATCAAAACTGTTATTTGTGACTTATAAAATGAGTAGCACTCCACACTAATTAAGAAGTCCTGGGATCTGCCCATGTTTACATTGAAGGGCAGGGCAAAACTACCTGTTCTGAATAAAAATGCAAAGGGCTAGTGGGTGACAGAATTGGATTGTGTTTTGACTACATTAGGGATATTGCTAGGTACCCCCAGAGTATGAAGTACATGCAAGAATGACAAGCATACAATTATGATAGGATCTCAGCTTTACAGTCCCCTGGAGAAGGGAATGGCAACCCACTCCAGAGGAGCCTGAGCAGCTACAGTCCATGGGGTCGCAAAAAATTGGACATGACTGAGCGACTCACACACACACACATACACACAGATTTACAGAGGGAAAGTGGATAGTGATGAGGTAAGCTGGAGTCGGTTTAGGAGTTAAGGAAAGACCTTCCAGGCCATGCTAATGAGTTCAGACTTTAACAAGAAATGGAGCAGCACTGAAGAGTGTGTGCAGAATAGTTTGTATTGGGCCTTCACTCCGCTCTAGGTTCTGTACGAGGTGGTTTACATGAATCATCACACTTAAACTCACAAAAAACCCTAGGAAGTAGGTAGAATAATTATCTCCATCCTTAAAATGAGGAAACTGAGGTAGAGAGAGGTTAAGTAACTTACTGGAAGTCACAAAACTAACTAGTCAAGAGCAGAGCTCAGATTAAACGAAAACACATCTGGGTTGGTTGCGTTACATCCCTGACTACTGTACCCTGCCCTCTGTCAGACTGACCATTCCAGAGAGGTAATGAGTTTGTACAAAGAGCCACCTCTCAGAGTCTAGAACTCAAACTCCACTGGTCTCCCTTTGGTAATGAATACATTGTCATTATTTTTCCCTGAACTACCTATACAAACAAGAAGGAGAGTAATTCTTCAGAAATATTTCCTGTGAGCACTCTTTGATGTCTGTACAAGACTGCACAAAATGAGAAAGTTTGCTTTGGGACACAGACTTCAGAGCATAGTGTGGAAAAGTTCCTTTTCTTAAATAGAAGAGGGAGATGGTAGCTAAAAGAGTAGAGCCAGGAGTTACTCTGTCTGGGTTCACACTCTGGTCCTGCTACTTCCTAGGTGTATGGGTTTGAGCAAGTTTCTCAACCTTCCTGTGCCTAATTTCCCATGTAATAACACCTTACTCATAGATTACATTTTATACACATACACACAGACACACACACACACACACACACACACAATACACATATTGCTTTGAACAATTCTGGGCACAAGAAAAGCAACATTACCTATTGTTATTATTGCTGTTTTTACTTTGGCTTACCATGCTTATGACTTCACTATTCAAGGATACTAAAGAGACTAAATGTCAGTTAATATTTATAAAGCACATTCTTAGCATTTGTTAGATGCTAGATAAATGTTAGATGCTAAATGAATCGGAGCACATAGTTTCTGAAGATGTTAAGTATGATATAAATGAAACAGATAATTCCTGCCTTCAAACCTCTTCTGATGTTAGA